>NW_028321894.1:1430000-2860000 GCF_036245765.1 Copidosoma floridanum
TGAAATAAAATGTGGCGAAAGCTCATTTCTTTCGCTTCAGCAAGTGCCGCTTTTATCACTATAATAATGATTTTCCGGACCATTGAATTTATTCTAGACAGAATTATTTAAGGTTGCGCCCTACATAGAATTTATGAATGTTTCATTTACAGTGTAGGAGCAATCTGGAATTCACTTACAAGCCTGCTGCAATATCTGGCTAGATCACCGACTGACGGCGAAAACCCAGGCAACGACGGAAATGCCGCTGCACAAAACTCACCAAGTTATCAGCAAATACCAGTGGAGTAACTTACTAAAACTATATTTGTAGACTCTATCGCAGCCACTACTCCTCAAAAAACTGACACACACTTATACTTTATAATACACGAACCTTAAATTTCATCTTAAGCCATTCATACTAAAAACGCAGTAACAGAAGTTTAAAAAGAAAAAAACCTGGAAATTCAAAGTGATCAGTGATCCGTTGGGGGCGAAATGTGAGAAAATGAAAAAATACAAGTAAAGTGTATTTAAATTTTCTTGCGTTGGTTTATTAATGCGCAACGTTGCGCTGACAATATGCGTCAGCCTCATCAGGCTACAAAATTAAAATTTAAAACACACAATGAGTGATCTGGAAGGCTCAAACACAAATTACAATAAATTTTAATGTTAATTGTTACCGCAGGTACGCGAGAATTCGTAAGTTTGGTTGACTTACTCGTCACCTGTCGTGCTATCGACTGACAATAATTTACAACAACAAGCTAGCACTTATATAGGCGGAGCCGCAAAGGTAGAAGGTAAAGGGTAATGAACTTGATCAGGACATTTGAACTTTCGTGGTAAAGGAAGGTATGCTCTATTAAAGAAGAGCACATCCTCCTTTCTATTAATGTTGTGTTTGTCGAGTTTTATATAAAGCATTTCGAAAATAATTCTTTTTTTGTAATTGGATTCTTTGTCAAGAATTTTAAAGTTATCCCAATCAAATTCATGGTCAAAATTGATTTGGTGTGCACAAACAACGGAATCAGATTTCTTACTTTTCATATGTTCACTAATGCGGACCTCCGCCGCTTGCTTTGTTTCGCCCACATATCACGCAGGAAAATTTTTACAATAAAACTTATATACTACATTTGTCTGTTTATGTTTATTTGTTGCATCTTTTCCTAAGCGGACGATATGCTGCAGTCTATTGTTAATAAAAGAGTAAGTTTGAATATTGTAGGAATTCAACATGGTTGAAATTTTTTCAAAATTATTGTCAATGTATGGTATGCCAATTTTGCAGAGAGGGTAGGTGTTTGTAGTGCTTCTGTTATGATTACTATATTTGTGTCTTTTTAATCTGACCTTTATGTTTTTATTAATGAGGTTGAAAGGGTATTTGTTTTTTATCAACAGGTTTTTCACCCTAGCAATATTCACTTCGTGAAAACGTGTACTGGCAAGTAAGATCGCCCTATCAACTAAATTAAAAACAATAAGAAATTCTAATTATTTTAATTTAGACTGGTTTGAAAAACCTACTTCTTCTGGACGAATCTTTAATTATTTTTCTGGTCATTCAGTTAGCTATAAGAGAAACATTGTTTTTAATTTGGTTGATAGGGTGATCTACTTGCCAGTACACGTTTTCACGAAGTGAATATTGCTAGAGTGAAAAACCTGTTGATAAAACAATTACCCTTTTAACCTTATTAATAAAAACATAAAGGTCAGATTAAAAAGACACAAATATAGTAATCATAACAGAAGCACTACAAACACCTACCCTCTCTGCAAAATTGGCATACCATACATTGACAATAATTTTGAAAAAATTTCAACCATGTTAAAACCCTACAATACTTACACTTACCCTCTTATTATCAATAAACTGCAGCATATCGTCCGCTTAGGAAAAGATACAACGAATAAACATAAACAGACAAATGTAGTATATAAGTTTAATTGTAAAAATTGTCCTGCGTCATATGTGGGTGAAACAAAGCGAGCGGTGGAGGTCCGCATTAGTGAACACATGAAAAGTAAAAACTCTGATTCCGTTGTTTGTGCACACCAAATTAATTTTGACCATGAATTTGATTGGGACAACTTTAAAATCCTTGACAAAGAATCCAATTACAAAAAATATTATTTCCGAAATGCTTTATATAAAACTCGACAAACACAACATCAATAGAAAGGAGGATGTGCTTTCCTTTAATAGAGCATACCTACCTTTACTACGAAAGTTTAAATGTTCCGATCGAGTTCATCGCCCTTTACCGTCTACCTTTGCGGCTCCGCATATATATAAGCACTGGCTTGTTGTTGTAATTTATTGTCAGTCGATAGCACGACAGGTGACGAGTAAGTCAACCAATCTTACGAATTCTCGCGTACCTGCGGTAACAATTTGCATAAAAAATTTATTGTATTTTGTGTTTGAGCCTTCCAGATCACTCATTGTGTGTTTTTAATTTTAATTTTGTAGCCTGATGAGGCTGACGCATATTATCAGCGAAACGTTGTGCATTAATAAATCAACGGAAGAAAATTTAAATACACTTTACTTGTATTTATTTATTTTCTCACATTTCGCCCCCAACGGATCACTGATCACTTTGAATTTCCAAATTCACCGGAGGACACTGATATATACTAACAAATAAAAAAAAAAAAAAACCCTTTTAACATGGAACAAGAAATAAATAAGTCTCTTCGCTTAGTCCAATATTGGGGAGGGAATTGTCTTAACCATTTAATGGATATTACGCTTGGCTGATCGTGTTCTCACCAGCTCTTTCCGCCCCTTAACTCCACCCCCGCCAAATTCAACATCTGGCTTACGCCTGCAGCTGCACCTTTTTTCCAAGAATATTTTTATCAAATTTACCTCCATTTCTTGATTCACCACCAGTTCTACCCCCGATTATCGATTCCATTTAGGTTAAAATACAACCACGCCCCGCAAGCTTGTCCTCTTTCCTGGAAAACTGTCGACCAACAATCATGTAGCTTATATTAACTACAGCGAGTTATATTATTAAACGTTTTATTATCTTAATTATCACTCTAATATTTGTGATCTAATAAAGCAAGTTTTACTAACAATTTAATTGAGCTTTCCCATTCTTATAATATATTACCTGTTAAACAAACATTTTAATTCACTGGTCAACTTAGGAGAGCTGTCAGCTGCTAATCGTCTGTTACTCGTAAAGGTACTAGTAAATTACTTTTCATACCTTAACTTGATTACAAACACTGCTAAACATCAACGCATTTGCTGCCCACGGGCTGCACACTGCATTTGAATCCTCGCGTGCTAAGGTTACGTCAAAGAGCCATGACGTAACAGCCCACTGGTTGAGTCACTATGGTTTGCTTGTTACACGAAGGCAAAAATAATCTTTTTTTATAAATATAAGATGTGCTTACGCCAATGACTTAATACTGAATGGCTACAAAACGTGTCTCGTTCTACTGAAATATTATTTTGTTACAAATCTTATAAGTTTGTTTATTCCAAGGCTATTATTATAAAAGTGTATGATACCGACAGATAGCTGTGAAAGAAAATTAGTGGTCCTAAAATCAAAACTTTTAAAAATACAACATTTCTTATTTAATAGCAGTACTGTCTTATGAAGCATAGAACATTATTGTATGTTTGTTATAATTAGTCGTAATTGTCTTCTGAAATGTTAAACAATTTGTTAGAACACAAAAGCTCACAACAATGTTATGTTGACATGGCAGGTGCACTTTAAGTTATGTCAACGTATGTCCTTTATTTGTAGATATACATTCATAACACTATTTAAAAGAACTCTGGTGTAAGATAAAGACTTGCCCTGCACTTGGTCTGTGCAATATTTTAAAGTTGTCCAAGTTGAATAGGTTTGTAGTAGTCGGTTACTATTTAGAATCTGCAGTTTTTAGTGACTGTACAAAATAACACTTTTTCGTGCAGTAGGTCCATTTTTCACTCTTGTAATAATTATAATTGAATCTGTCAGATACCTTAACGCAGAACTTATACTTGCAAACTTCTTTATTTTTTTCTACTATGTTTGAACTCTCTCAAGTCTGAAGCAAGTCTAAGAGATTTTTTGTACTTATTTGTGATTAGTCAATAGTTTTTGCGTAAGGCTACAGTTTGAAGAAATGTCAATTCTTGCTTAACTAAATATTATCAGACAATATCAGTTGTGAAAAGCTTTGTACAACCTTTTTGAGCATGAAAAACATTGTAAACATAACAGAAATAAATGTAGTAGTGTACTAGTCTGCTTTTAACATTAGGGCCTATCCGATACTTTTAATTTAAGGAAGCTTAATAGTTACACACAAACCCTCACACTTCTTGAGAGTGTTTCTTATTTTTACCATGTTCTCCGAATCTAATAGAGTTGTTTCAACTATTTTTCAGTGCATATCAACTAATGGTTTTTTATAAATATAATTAACTTCTTGAAACTTTACTCTTCTATATAAAATATTTATCAACCACCAACAGCTTTAAAATGTGCCCTAAACTTTTCTCAGACTTTAAGAAATTGTAAACTTAGCAGAAAAGTATTTTTTAGTGGCAAAATGTGTATTTTGCATTTGGATCTACCTAATAAATAAAATTAGAGTAAAATTCTACTGTAATATGTAGACTTTCACATTCATTGGAGGGTAATTGATACGTTTAAATTAAATTTTACTCCACATACATATTCATTATATTTTTGTGAGCAGGGTTCGGATATTTATTCTTATATGTAATTTTGTGCACGATTCATTAAACACTATCAGCTTCAAAACTTGTAATAGATTTTTTCTGACTTTAATAAAAATTTAAACAAAAATAATAAAAACCGTTGTAGTGTGCCATTGTGTTTTAATACAGGTGGACCTTCCCAATAAATTGCATTTGACAGAATGTAAGATTCAAACACAGACTTCTGCACTTTTCAAAGAGCGCTTGACACATACTAGAAATAAATTTTGTACTGTGTAAGCTTACTTAATTACACAATTACTTTGAAAACATACGGAGAATTAAAAAAACGTTTTACAAGAAGACGTTAAATCATTTCTTGTTATTATTATTATTATAATGTACAAGTGTGCAATACTTATGCATACCATATATTCAATACCAGTAACTTGCTATGTAGCTACAATTTATTTATTAACCACAACTGAGTGCGAAACCTCTAGTGTGAGTGCGTGTGTTACTTGAAATTCATACAATACCACAACAGATGACTAAATCACGATCCCCACGCCTAATTTGCCAAATAATTATATGCATAACGCGTTAGAAAAGTTGGGTCACTACCGTGGGGAACTGAAGGGGAGCACGTGTATGTGCATACATCGCCATCATAATGTCTGCTGTATTAATCATATGCTTTAAAAAAAATACAGAATGTTCTCCAAGGGATCTTGGTTCTTGCAGTATAAATTAAACAGCATGAGTACTTTTTGTATGAAAGATAAAAATAAGGAGAAAAATGCGTAGTCAATCTGATCTTTTTTTGATAAAACTGTGCTATAAGTTTTTGAAATTAGAGATTTTAATGGTACAGCATTCAAGTAGAAGGTCTCATAAGGGCTTATACCAAGTTTGAGATCAGAATTTTAAGTAGAACGACTTCTAGAAGTGATTTTGTGAAAAGCCATCGTGCTACGTAAAAGTTCGAGCTGACAGTATACAGTGTACTCAGTGCGTCCTTGTCTGCTGCATGAATGTAGCATGCAAGCTGAAAACAAATTTGTTTACGTTTGTGCAAATATCTTCATAACTGCAGACACGAGTTTGTTGAAACTTTGCACGTATACGAATAAAGGTGTCATAAATAACATATCAGTTTTTCAAAACATTTTTATCTCTGTGTCACGAGTAATAGGTATTTTTCTATAACTTTTTCAACATCTTACGTTTAAACCCATGTTAAAGATGACGAAAAAGGAACACTTCATGAATTTCTTTTCTCAAAATCTGTAGACGCTATTCTGTTCTAATTTTGTGACAACATTCACGCAATGCTTCTTTACAGCATATAATTTTTCTTTAAACACTCTCATCGTTAAGTAAATTGCGATTCAACTCCTTTTACCATATGCACCACCCTGCTGGTACTCGTGCGTGTACTTACATGCGTGTGTAAATCACGTTCCTCATGCACTAGTATCCTAATGTACTTATTTCCAAAATGTACAAAATATAATTTGACTTTATTTGCTTGATTAAATATAAAGAAAAAATCGTTTATTGCAGAAGCTCCTCAAACTCATACTATTGGCCGGGTGCAAGTCGTTAGAGGGGAAGGCTGGCGCCAGTGGTCATTTTTAAACGCAGTTTTATGAAAATGGGAAATCCAAGTTCGCACAATAGCGACCACCAAACTAATTTTTCCTACATACAAATTAACATGGGTTTGGGAACCCAGTCGAGGGAAGCACCTTACATGCACCTGGATAGTATGCTGAATTTTTCTCTTTCTAGATTTTCATTGGTCTCATTTATCTCTTTTTTATTTTAAATATATATATATATATATATATATATATATATATATATATATATATATATATATACATACATATTTATATTTATATATCATATTTCAACTAGAAAGTATTATCAATCCTTTTTTTTTGTTTTTTAGATGTGTGAAAAAAAAACAGAAACTAGTTCCAAAAGATAACTATCAATTGTAACACGTGCAGTGAAATTTTTATCATACGTAATCAGCAGTTTTTCTATGAATATTTTTATAATTTTTACAAATTTAAACAAATTTATTATTGCATTAAATAGATATTAAATTAAAACTTATTACTAATTTAATTATTAATTATTAAATAAAAAATACCAAACCCGAAAAATATTCTGCGTGAAATTGTCATTCTAAAATACTGTTTACTTAACAGAGCTAACTGCCTAGTCGCTATAACATTATAGCTCAAACTACAGCTAAATATACAAAAAAAATTGTAAGACAGCAATATTAATAGCTATAACTATATCTAACTAGCCATAGCTCATGGCTTTAAGCATAGCCAAACAGCCATAGCCACGGCTCTAAGCATAGCCAAACAGCCACTGCCACAGCCATTAGCACAGCCATTAGCACAGCCACAGTTTTTATCATAGGCAAATAGCCGTAACAGCTTTAGCTATTAGCAATCATTTACAAACACAATTGAAATATCTTTACTTATAATCATATAGCCATTATCTAGCCAAAGAACTACAGTCCAAAAGCCGTATGTATACAAATATTGTAGAAATTATACTAGTCATCACTAAAATTGCATTTAGGTTGTAATTTATGAGCAAGAGAGTAATTTTTATACGTAGTTTATATGAGTAAAAAAAATAAAATGACAAAAACAAATTATCTTTTATGCATTATATATGGTATGCAGTTTCTTGCATTACGAGTATTTTTATTTTTATTTTCTACTTAACAAGTGTTTCTTTAAAATTTGAGTTAACTTTGTAAAAATGATTAGTGTTGTCAGATGTGTGCTGTCAAATACTGACATAAATAAGATCCTCCAAGAATCTCTTCTTAAAGATACTCATGTCAATACATTTCACGATATTTTACGTAAGACAACGATCTTCGGTCCACGTTCTACATTACTACTTTAGCATATCCTGGGTTATCCAAGTTCAACAAAAATCACTCCAATTTATCCAAATGCTAAATACTTTCAAATACTGCATAGCTGTGAAGACTTGTGTGTTAACTGCATAGGAGTTCATTGGGTTTCTTGTTACTACGATTTTTTTACCATGGCATTTTCTACATCTATGTGTTTCAAACAAAAATCCAAGTGACATCGTTTATGATTATCTAATTTTACGGAAACATCTTTACATAATGATGGAAATCAATAGTTTTACTCAGTTTCCCATGATTTGTGACAATAGTAAACCTAGAAATTATAATATAAATTCTTGTATATTGTTAAATAACAACAATAAACAGTTGCCAGTTAAAGATTTCGGTCTTAGGGAATTGCCCAACTTTGATAGTGTATATTGTTGTAATGCAAATGTATCCCTCCAAAGTATAGTACATTGTGCATCTATTGAAAAAAATTCTTATTATTTCCAGAAAAAAAGGGTTTAAATGATTATTGGCAAAAATAGTTTTTGAAGAATTCTGTTGATATTCTTAAAATAAGGGAATTCGCTGATAAACAATATGTCATCAGGAAATAAAAATATGCTGCATCTTAGTAATAAGTCAAAGAGCTTACAATCTTCTCTAATAAACAAATTTTTTCTTGTACAAAAATGTTTGCCTTGCAGTGATGCTTATGTAATAGACTCTTATCCATGTTGTTTATTTGATCTTTTGGCACCAGATTTAGTAACACGGTTACCAAAAGTACTTTCATTACAAAATATTATAAATAACAATTCAAACGTGTGAAGAAATTCTGACGTACAATATAAAACTGAGTGCTCAGGTGTATTTCAACAAAAATTTACAATGTTAACGGAAGGCTCAATAATAGACTTACAACTACCTTTATGGAATACTGTAAGGAATGTATTGTTCAAGCGTAATGATTTTAAAATTACTAATCCAATCAGCAATACAATAAACACAAAAATTTTTTTGGATAAGGTCATGACTTACAAAATAGTTCGTATAATTCTTCACCACGGTAGCAACATTTAATATGGTCATCATACTAACGTACTAACATACTAACGTACCGCAAAATAATGGTGAATGGTATCTAGTAAATAATAATAAAGTAGAGCTCTCAAATGCACCATGTACTTTAAAAAGTGCATATTTGATGTTTATGGAAAAAATTGATATAAATATTACAGATGCAATTCCTTTGAATCATAATAAAGAGATCAAAAATTGAACGAATTTAACAGACGATTATTTTAATCGTAGTAACAGAAGGAAACTTGAAGAAAATCATTAGTTTTCAAATTCTTGTATATTGGTAGGTAATAAAAAAACTAGGTACTCTTTAACGAATTATTTTTAAAGTGATGATACGCTTGTTGATACATCATATTTTTCCTTAGATCAAACAACCATTTAAAGAAATAATGCAATAAATAATAATTTTACGAAGCGTAAGACTATCATAAATAATGTGGGTATACCAAACATGAATGCTGTGGCTATACCGAACGATCAAACTCACTTATGACAATCAAGTCAAACAAATATTTCATTGTTCAATAATACGCATAAAATCAATGGTTCACTAAACTTAGATGGTAAATCTTTTCATGCAAATTTCTCTCTTCAGAGTATATTGCATTGTAAAATAATTAAAGATAAATTCTTTAAAGATCTTGGAAATGACGTTTTAGATGACATTTATCGGAAGTAGTTTTTGAAAAACAATTTTTATATAAAAGCACTAAGACAGTTTGTTAATAAGCAATAGATTATCTATAGGGAATAAGATGCTGCTAAGTTCTTCATGCATCTTCGTTGCAAGTTAAATACTTTTAGTTCTCTATTAAATCATGAAATGGGTGTAGTTACTAAATGTTGCGTATGCAATAATGCAAGCGTCGCTGAGCGCTTCCCTAATGTTACATCTGCTCTATCAATGTTAAATTTAATACAAGAATCTATCATCCAACAACTTACAGATTACAACTTAAGTAACTAGACTAATAGTAATTAAGTTTGTAAAGATGAAAAATGATCTGGTATAAGTCAAGAAAATTGAAAACTGTTATTGGTGAACTCTGTAGTCGTCTTACAGTTACCATTTTTTAAAATTGTTGATAAAGTTCTGCATATACGTTATGAATTTTATAATTAATAATGTTAATGAAAATATAATAATACACAATATGTATTTTACAGTCGTTTCCATTATATAACATCATGGCGTCACACAACGTTCCTGAGATAACATTAATATGTGAAAAAAAGTGTGTGGTATCGGTTTAATGATAATAGTGTTTCATTAATAAATTCAATAGATCATTTAAAAGATGCATTTATCATATTTTTAAAAAACGTCTATCAGCAAACCATCGCAATATCTAACACTTTCAGTAAACACACCATTATTTGTAGCTCTAGAAAGAATCATAGTATTATTAATAACAATACACTATTGACAAATATTGTGACATCAGGTATAACAGATCGACACCATAATAGAAAAAGTTCTTTTAAAGAAACAAAAATCAACGTAAGTAAGAAGTCAATTTGAGAAAAAAAAACAAAAAATTCTATAATTCACACAAAGCTTTACTCAGAGATCAACAAAAAATATATGACAGTTTGAATAGGAAAAAAATCAGGACGGCACGAAAACAAATTTATTTTAATAAATGTAAATCCTTCTGTGAAAATGATAAGCTTAAAAAATTACAAAGACCGTCATTGAGTGCAAAAGTAGAGTTTGCAATAAAAATAAAACAAGAATATTTTATTTTAAACTTAAAAAAAAATACCGGTTTTTTCTTACAATATATAGAAATATTTATCTAAGGTGTAATGAGAAATTTAATCATTTCTTATTGGTATGATTGTAGAATAGAAGTTACCAGACTAGTTACAACAGCTATATACGTTCAAGACAATTACTATGACCAGTTAAAGCAATCTTTAAGATACCTTCGAAAATTGATTATTCTATCCTTGACTAGATTAGGTGACGAATTAATTAGTAACGAAAACATAGAATATGCTGCTAATGCTTTATGTGGAATATTGAAACATACATGCTGTTCTTAAGCTTGATTCAGTAAAGCAGCTTATGATTTTAGTTTCAAAAATAATTCATGTCATATCATCATTATAAGCACACAAGGACAATCAACCAATATTCTACCAGTGATTAAAACAAAAACGAAAAACAAGGTATATCTATGAAATGGTTGTTGCAAAACTACTAATGCAGATATATTACTGGGCTCAAAACATTTATTTAACGATTTAAATGTTTTAAATGTATCTAATACTTACAGTTTTCTAAAAAGTATTTACAACTGCTCAGTTACAATAGATTATGAGAAAAAACTTAGTCACCCTTTGATTTGTTATGTTTAACCGCTATCATGTGGTTTTAAGTTGTTCAAATTAAAAATTTTATCTTTCCAATATCTAAAACTTAGAACCATCATACGACATTTATATAAGGTAAAAGATTTATATGAAAAAATTTATGAAGTTGATGAAGCTTCGAAAACTAGTAATGCTACCTCTTTACTAAACATAGCTTTCAATGAAAAAAAAAGTTACGACGACTGTTCAAAGAAATAATTTTGTATCATTGAATGAAAATAAACTAGAAGCATAATTTGCTTTTGGTAATAAACAATATACGAAAATAGTCACTGATCCACCTGCAACACTGTGCGTTTTTTGTAAACGACTGCTCTGCAGACGCAGTATAACTTCTGTTAGTAAATATTACAACTTAGATTCAATTAAAGAATTATTAGGTAAAGAATAAATACAAATTTAACATTGGGAAGAGCTTAAAAATTTGTTTGTACAGGAAGAGATTAAAAGTGGTTTAATTTGTCACTATTACATAGATGTATTGAAAAACCAACCTCTTTCATAGATGTTCATACTAAATAATCTTTTGAACAAATATGCACCAGATAAAATATTTGTCTTTAACTCTTATAAAAAAATGTTATTGCCACAAGCTTAAGCATTTTAAACTATTGTGAAAATGGGTACAGCAATAAACAAAAACATACTTCATCGAGCTAAATTGGATTAAGTTAAGGACAAAACCTTTTATTTACCTTTTTCTTTGGAAAAACCGTTGAAGAAAACTTGCCCAATAACTGATCCCACTAATCATAATACAAAATTATTTATTTTAGTTAGATGCCATCCATCAAACGGCAAAGTGATTTGGGAAGACTTAGTGGGTATTAAAAAAGTTTCGGAAGCATTAAAATGGCTTAAGTGTTGGAATACATTATTCAGAAATTATTATTCCATCTTATGTTGAAAAACTTACGAAAATTTTGCGTAAAATACCAAAACACTATAAAGATCAATCTGTAAATAAAACAGACGATCAAATTTGCAAGAAAGGTGAATATTCCCTTAATAAACATAATAACAAGGTGGCTTTTAAGCCACAAACATCTCAGTCTAATTCTTATTATAAACAGTATTTAATATGTATATCCATTACATAAAAAGACAATTAATGCACCTGACTCAAAATTATATAAAATGTTACAAACCTTACTAATATATAAAGCACGGTCGCTAAAACCGTTGTAATCACTAACCACGAGAACTAATCAACTGATCTAGCTGAAATTTCGCATACAGATTCATGACACTTCCTACATGGTCTTATAAAGTTCTTATATTGAAGAAGTTAATAACAATAGTAATTAATAAGTTTAAGGTTTTGCAAAAATATGCCAGCTTTTCACGTTAGTTCAGAAGAATCCGCTAAGTGGCATTGACATAAAATTAAATCTACCTGCAACAGAATTAAATAAAAGGTGGTTATAATCGGCCGAAGCGTCTCGAAGAATTCTGCAGTCATCTACCGTCAGTATAACAGATTGCATCGAGAATGTAGTTGTTAGTCGTGCAGCTGGGCATATCCTGGTAACCGATGACGCTCTTCAACAAACGGCAAGTGACCTAGGTCTACTTCCATCCTATACCTCCAGGATTGACGAGTATTACTAATAAAAAAATTCAGTAACCGATAACATCTCCAGCAGAGTACCAGTAAACGTGCTTAGCCAGAGCACAACCTGCTCTAACGATTCAGAGTAATGTCGCTGTTTCACCATCAGGCCTGGTACTGTCAAAGAATTTCTTACTATGAATGCAAACCAGGGAAGACAACCCTTAGAACCACGGGCAGCCATAACAGTTTCCTTTTCAGTGGTCGTCTCAACGGCACACCCACAGAGAGGGTAGTCTCTAGGCCCTCTCTTCTGACTAACGATGAGTGGTTAATTATCAGAAGAATGACCTGAAGACCAAACATTCTTTGGTCAGCAGCGTGCCTCCCTCCATCACCGTCTTCGTACATAGAGTCTTTCGAGAGTAAGAGTCAAGCTACCTGCAGCCAGCTCTTCATCATCGGGAATAATAATGATAGCTAAAAGTTTCACCACTGGCCCTTTTCAGGGCCATTTTAAGTATTGACGTTCCCTACTTAACCATCGATCTCATCGATTCTTTTAAGGGCCACCTAAGTTAAACTACTTTACTAACAAATCCATTTTTACTACTATTTCCAGAAGCGGTTCGTCAACTCAAAGACTATGTTGACTAAAGACGGCCACTATTAAGCCAAGTCAGTCATTCATGGCAGTCGTCACGAGTGGAGTTGTTCGTCTCAAGGCTGGGAACCTCAGTGACCACTGACCCTATATTACTCTCTCGACTCTAAGCATTCAATCAAGAATCACCAATCCTCTCCAACGTTTGTGCTGGGCAAACCTAACAGCTGTAAAGGAGGACAAACTTGAGCCAACGGAACAGTCTCCAACTAGTGAGCATCACGAACCTATCTTTATACCTTTGATCACCAAAACAACTGAGTCTGCAAAAAATAGAAGGTGCTTTAGACACAAACATTTTAGATGTTATAATAGGAAACGTTGGAAAAGATCTCTACAACTAGCTCCAAAGCTTTGGACTTTGTAATCTTTCTTTTAATTAGTCTGGGGCTTCAACAGCAGGTCAGAAAAGGTCACCCTGAGATATCCAGGCAGTCACGTTTGCTGGAAACTTCAGTCAAGAAATAGTTCACTTAAGAAGCTCACAAATCCTTTTTAGAGCCATTAGACGTCGAATTACCTTGTGAACAAATATATATTCGAACGTAATACTGTTGACAAAATACAGCCTGAAGGGCTTACAAAAGTCTTAACCACTCCAAAAGTCACAAGAGGGCAAACTAAAAGGAAAACGTTGTGTGCATCTAATGAATACAATCTTGGGCATCAAGAAACTGACGAAGAACATTTATCGAGATTGAAACAGCAGCATCAAAATTAACAAATAAAGAATTTATTTCATGAGAGATCAGTTTCTTAATCAGTACCCACACAGTAATTTTTCACATCTTCTAAATTTTTAAATAGGTAAAATATGTTTTTGTTTTTTTTTGGCGATAAAAAATGTAGAGATGTATTTCCAAGACTTTTTTGCTTTGATAATAAAGTTGTGAGATAAAAAAAACATCTTTTTTTTTAATATACATATTTTTTGGGAGATGTGAGCAGCTTTCAAAAATAGCCCTTTTCGTCGATTATACAGGAAAAACTGCCAATGAACGGCTCTTTAGGGCCAACGATTATTTTATGGAATAAGAAACGGACGGTACTTTTCAGCATGGATATAATTTTTTACTTTTTACAGCTTAATATTTGACCAAATAAACTGTATCGATTTAGAACAAATATGTTTTAAAAGAAGATTTTTATTCTGAGAAATGTCAGGATTAGATGTGAGATTTCTAACTGAAAACGTTTCACATTACATGTCAATACACTACGGTGCTCCATTTAGTAAGTCTCAGGCAAAGCCAAGACGAGGAGCCGCTAGTATATCATAATCCTTTGGGAGTCAATGATAAAGAATTAGATTTAAAATAATTCTTAGACCAGTATTCTTTTGGAATAAATGTCCAATATACTAACAGATTGATGAAACTGAGGGACATTGATTACAAATAATGTTGTTTAACTTTAAAACATCCAAAATATAGGCCTAACATTCCTTATTTAATTTATTTACTATAAAACAATAAATTCGACAAATTCATCCCAAAATTTTTTACAAATAAAATATCATTAATCCAAGTTTGAAATATACTACTGGTCCGTTTTTGCAACAATTAGAAGAAGGTGAATTAAAATCCATCTTAAATACCACTTCTTCTTGCTTACGAGGAACTAAAGCTTAATGGAGAACACCTGGTAGTTATTTGGATTGTATGATCAATAAATATGGGCCTGCTAGTTTTTTCATTACTTTTAGTCCAGGCTAGTAAAACTAGTCTGATTTAGGTGAATATATTAAAGAAGTTATTGGTTAGGACAATAATAAAAGTTTTACATCTGAACTTATAGTGAAAGATCTCTTGTCTACTGCGCAATTTTTTGACAATAAATTTCAAGCCGTTCTAGCTTACCTCTATTCTCTATCAAATCTAGTTAGGAAAGTTGAGCATTATATCAGGAGATTAGATTATCAAGGAAGAAGACTGTCTCATTATCATTTTCTGTTTAAGATCGAAGATAGACCAATTCAGGAGAAATTATGAGACACAGAAATATAAAATTGGATTCAGAAGCATATAACATCCAAAATACCTGGTAAACGCATTTTACCAGAACTTTATCGATGCATTGTGGCATATCAATGATACAAGCACAATAGTTATTGCATGCAAAAAAAAAAAAACAAAAAGTGGTTGTAAAACTGTTTGCCGTTTCTGATTTTTTCGTGCTGTAATACCTCACTTAATTTTAAGAAAAGTTTTAACTTATATTGCTAATCGAAGGAAATTTACGAACAAAGGCAGATTTTAAAATTTGCCCAGAAATTTCAATGAATCGTCCATAAATGATTCTATGCCCTCTATTTCCATAATTTGGGAAGGAGATATGGATGCCTAGTTTATTGGTTAATTATGTTATCATTTGACAAAGTTTATTTTAAAACATGAAATAAAAAGAGAAAAAAGTTTTGCTGACTTCCAAGACGTTTCATCGAAGAAATCTGATTGTAACCGTCTTTGGAGTATGAGCTTGTACTTACTACATCATTGTAAGTGTGTAACAATTAATGTTACTTATCCGCTTTAAGGAACATCTCTGTGAGGAGCTAATACTGACACTGTGATTCGATGGTTGGATGATAAGAAATGGAACTCATCTTTTTTTAAACAAATAAAAGAACTTTCATCAGACTTAACTTGTATATTTTATGATTCATTTATTTATAATCACTATCTTAATCATACAAATGAGTTGCAGTCACTTCGTTTATATAACTTAGCAAAATGTATTATGATAACTCACAAAAAACTTAAACGTAAGAGTGAATGTTATCAGATGTCACCTGGCCAATTTTTGCCAAAAAAAAAAAAAAACACTTTTTAATTTATTACATTAAATACGATCCTAGCACTAAACCAGAAGCTTATTACTATACATTAATGCTATATTTTTAACCTTAGAGAAATACTGATGAACTTAAAGATAGTGACAATACGTATGCAGATACATTTTTTAGAACACAGCATAAATTAGTTGAACCGATTAAACATCACGATAAATAAAATACTATTCGTGAAGCTATCAAAAATATTAATAAACTAGTTCAAAATAAAATAATAAAAGAAAGCGACGGAAATGAATCTTTGTCAAATTTTGTTCCAGATGGATGTGTTCTGATCGAGATAAAAAGTGCAATGAAAGATTTTATCGATATCGCTTGATATTTGAATATTAATAAAGACAACTGGAAGAATGTTATGCCACAATTTAATGAAGATCAAACGAGGGTTTTTCAAACAATAACATCTGGCATGCAACGTGATGATGAAATTTTAAAGATTTTTGTAAGAGGGTCTAATGGCACTAGAAAGAGTTTTGTGATTTGAGCACTTGTTTTTTGGAATAAAATTACTTGTAATAAAGAAACAGCTGTCACAGTGCCAACAGGGATAGTTTCTTACAACATTCATGGATAAACTTTTTACAGATTATTACAGTTACCAGTAGAATATGGTTGTATGGCCGAATAGAAAGAATTATCTCCAGCAGCTTTAAAATAAGTTAGAACAAGTTTGAGCAATGTTGACCTTATAGTTAACCGTATAGTTATTGATAAGGTATCTATAATTTCTTAAAGTTATATTTATATACACATCTTAAAAGCTTACGTAAACTTTTAATACATCTGATAGTGAAAATGGTTGGTTTGAAAAAAGCGCGTAATATTATTTAGTGATTAACTTTAATTTCAAGCTGTACATGAGGGATTTGCCTTTCAAAAAATTACAAATCAAAAGTTGATAAATATGTAGGTGCTTTGTTTATATTTTATCCATGGGGTTTATTTAGTTATGATGAGTTAATAATAAACATGCGACAAAAAAGTGATAAAGAATATTGCGAAATGCTATCTAGGATTAGGGTAGGTTTTTCAACGGAAAAGAGTTCTTAGTATTTTGCAAAAAAGAAAAACTAAGCTTAATAGTAACAGTTGCAACGCAGTTATTAAGGAATTATATACTTATTTAAAAAAACTTGCTATTTGATACCGTATGCCTTTTATCTAATAAAAACATGTGTAGTATGCTAAACGATTTAATGCTTCGAAGAATTACTTCTGAAAAAATTCTTCTTATAGTTGATGACTGATTTAAGTGTTTACAAATATTTAAAAAGAAGATTTTACAATTAATTCAAAAAGACGGATATACTGTTAGTGGAGTTGAATGAGTCATAAAAATCAAGATTTGTTTAAAAATTATGTTACTAAGGAATATTGATGTAACAATTGGCTCAGTGAATGGGACTATAGGTAATGTTATTCCAGTTTCTAAAGATATCTTAGGAAACGTGAAAAGTGTATGTTTTGAGTGACCATCAGGTAAATAACATTCTATTTAACGACTTGAATATAATTTCATTGTTAGGGATTAAATTGACATAATTAAAAAACACTTTTCCATTTGCACTAGCTATGGTATAACAATCCATGAAAGTCAAGGCTTAAGTTTAAAAAATGCTATAGTGAAATTGGGTTACAGTATTCTTTGTTGTGGTCAAATATATATTGCTTCATCAAGGGTTACAAAATTAGACCCCTCTTGCATCTCATAAACTTTGAACCAACTTATATTGGAGCAGATGAGTTAGCTATTTTTAAGAATAACGGATTTAGACAAAAGTTTCGATTAAACTAAGAGATCTTTGACATTCTACAAAAACATGCGTATTATTGAAATAAAAAAAGAAAAGACAATTCTTGGACTGCATTTAATAATAACCAAGGGAAAATTAAAGTTGCAAAACTGCAAAATATTGTAGACAATTGTTAGAATATTTCAGGTCTGCCGAATAATAACCAGTCTTCTTTTCATGCCAATGCTTGTTTTGAGCAAATCTTTTATTCACAAACAATAAAAACAACTTTATCGCATTTTAAGGGTCATGATTTAATAAAAATCACGTTTCGTCAAAATATTTCAAAAAACTATGTTGGTATAAAACAATTGAGACGAAGCTTATACTAAAAATTCTTCCGCAACAGAACAAAGTGTTGCAGGATTTTAACAAACCTTAGCAAAAAATCGATATGTTTACAAAGTACTCTGAAATGTGAATTTACTCCGATAATAAGATGCCCTGGTTGTGATTAAAGGGTTAGCCACTTTTCATTGTCTAGATGTGTTAAACTAACAAACTTACCAGAAACTTTGCGTGCTTTTTCGTTAATTATCGATTATAATTTGGAAAATTGGTAAGAAATCAATGAGCTCTGTGATACTGGCTGTCGATGCAGAAGTCTTGACTGGATAGATGTAAATGTTAAGAATACTCTAGTTTTTTTAACTGCTATTATTATTTGACTATGGAAACAAAGGAAAAAAAAAGCATTTTCGATTTAAAAATAAATGACATTCCTAAATAAACAGTAACTCTTAATAAAATTTCTTATAAGGTCATCAGTGCAGTATTCCATAGAAGCATGCATTTAATTCATGGGTACTACAGTTATGTATTACGTCGAAAAAATAAGAGAATCAAAGTTACTTATTTATTAAAAAGATAACGGGGCCACAGAGATCTAAGAATAAATAGATATTTTTATTAGAAAAAAAATGAAACGTTACATTTGTAAGAAAATAATATTTGTACTATTAAAGGTTTGTTTACCATACGAAAAATGAACAAAAAGTGTTTAATCTTCTCCAAAAATTTTTTTGGGATACAATATACAACAATAAAAAAAAATTGTTACTCGGGACATCTTATCTTGGATTTGGCTAAATTCACATCTGTCTTCTAATTAACAAAAGAAAAGTATTAAGTGACCAACAGAGGCTGATTACACGAAATTTTAAATAATGAATTTACGTTCTTATCTTTTTAAAAATTCATAAGGACCCACAAAAAACACTTTAAAAAAAAGTAAAAATATGGCAAGTCAGAGTTTTATGGCAAAATTTCATTGTTACGTGCACCAAATTTGCTTATAACTATTTTCATTTTTCTAATTACATTATACGATGTTTGTATCATACTAATGGTTTATTTATTTATCAAACAAAAAGGTTATCAAATAATCTGCACTTTGATGTATGGAGTTCACAGACCCAATTAATTTTTCTAAATAAGCTATTGCATCTATAATTTTTAAGTGGTTTATTTATCTTATTATACTGCTAGGGTATTTAACGATGGATGTCCAAGCGCAGCGCATAAGCACCAAAACACTCACTTTTTAGCTCTTGGTTGAAACCTTAGAATGCGTTGTGAAAAAATAATAAAGAAACATAATCGACGTGCTTTTTTCTTAGCTGTTTGATAATGTTATTGGTTTTGCGAAAATATGGCTGCTTATTGTAAAAAAAACACAAAATGTCTTATATCTCAGAAAGGGTATTTTTAATATTTTTTTGAACAGTCCCAATCGAAAGATGAGATTTTTTTACGTTAGATATGATGTTTTTCACAGCGTGGTGGAGCAACAGCTTACGAGAAAGAAGGTGACGAAAAAGTGGTGCGTAGCACCGCGAGCCACCGCGCGACATACATACATAAGGGCGCCTTTACATGGACGTCTTAAACTCTAGTGACTGCCAGCCAAATTTTGGGTAGGCGATTTAATTTATACTAACGATAAACTGACACCGATATCATTCATTTTTAAAAGGGAAGTAGGCT
Organism: Copidosoma floridanum; assembly: GCF_036245765.1. Classification (NCBI taxonomy): domain Eukaryota; kingdom Metazoa; phylum Arthropoda; class Insecta; order Hymenoptera; family Encyrtidae; genus Copidosoma; species Copidosoma floridanum. The sequence continues at coordinate 1,449,907 of NW_028321894.1, forward strand.
CCTAATTTGTCTTCCTGCATTGCGTAATTAAATTTTAATGCTAAATTTTTATGCTAGTTTGAATTAAACTGGCCGCCCAAAATTTGGCTGGCAGTCTTGAGACTTCAAGACGTCTATGTACAGGCACCCTCAGGCGAGTGTTGATATCGCAAACACATTTTGAGTACACATTTTTTTCTTTTTAGTTTGTACTTACGTGCGCTAAAGTTATTATTTATTTATGGCTATGATATTTGTACGCAATTTGTGGAATACCGTGAATACTTTTGACACGAGATATTATCTGTTGTTGTTTCGTTACAATAATTTTAAAACCTTTTTTTTATAGGTTAAGTATCATTTCATTGTTAACACCATGAAAAAAGTATTGACAGTTGCTCGCGTGAATCCATTCGGAAAAGAAGCCCACGTAATAAGGCAAAACCTGAAGTCGTTTCCTGCAGTTTTTTGAGAATAATATTCATCAGTGCCTCATGATGCCAAGATTTGCGAGCCATGTAGGTCAAATCTATATAAAAAAAGCAAATATCTTGCGATTTAGAATAATTTAAAAAAGGCAGGGGCTACGGTTCTCAAGCAGATATTAAACAAATTTAAAGTAGAGGTAAAGCGAGAGTCGTTTGCTGCGAGACGTCAGTCTGCAACCGGCTGTGCACTAACTGGGTTGAGCTGACCGAGATCTAGTATACAGGCGAGGCCTGGGCGCCATTTGCACTGGTAGAAAGTACTGCGACTTGGTTTAACAGAGCAGTGGCTCTTCGGTCCTTTTGATTTTGGCGCATCTCGGAGAAGATTCTGTTCGCAACGTTGTAACTGCATATTTTGGCGAATCTCGGAGTAGATGCTGTTCGATGACTTCGGAGCATCCCGTCTCAGTTCAACCAACTATTAGAACCTTAACTTTTAATGTTCCGTGCCTTACTACGGCGTACAAGAAATCGCCATCTTTTTTTCTTTTCTCTTTGATCGCTTCGCGCAGCAACTGACTCTGTAGTGTGTGAATAAGTTCACCACGATTTAATAAAATAGCTGTCGCGAAGATGAGTGCCAAGTTGTTATTAACTTCAACCTTATTAAAATATTGTTTAGAAAAATGCGAAAGGGAACAGTAAAACAAAAATTAAAATGGATTAAACATTGTCATATCGCTAGTCTGATAAGTTTATTGTTCTCGCGCAATGGCTAAGAAAGGTAGAATTGTGATTGTTGAGAACAATATGAGTGATCGCTAAATTTTCTGAGTAAAAGAAAATTTAGATAACTGTAAAAAAAAAATTGCACTACCATTAAAATTAACATTTTTGTTTCTTCAAGTTAAAACCTTATCAGACAATCGGGGTTACAAATAAAGAAAACTGTAACAAGTCTGATTATCAAGCTGGTATTTTATGTAAAATAAAATTGAACAAATTTAACAAGTGTGTTATAACTTTTTTTAAGTGCCAGAAATTTCCGATCGAGTTCATCCTCACAAGTCTGGCCCCCCGAAAATCATACAGTCTATTACAAGGCCACATATTTAAACAGGGATTTTCACATTTTCAAGAAAATCTTCACGTAATGCTTTGTCAATAGAAGCTTAATTATTGATAGAAATTTTTATGAGCGTGAGGAGATGAGTCAAATGATGCCCCGAACGAAAAGCTTTTTTTCTGAGAAACAAGGTAATGGTTAGCGAGTTCACATGCAGAAAAGACTTTTGTTATGTCATTTGAACAAATGTTATGCTATATTTTAATCTAAAAATAAGGCTATAAAAATAAGTTTGACAAAATTCACTCAGCTACGACCATCTTATTGTGTCTTAGCCGGAAGTAGCAGTACACATGTGGTTTGCGTGTTTTTATCACGAAAATGTAGAATTAATGTTGCATGGAATCGACATTAAAATGTTAACAGAAGATTTACGATTCCCGTTCAAAAGTTATCATGATTGTATTCGTGTGATTGTTTGTGCGACAGCAATGGATTCGTGTTTTTTAGACGATTGCTTGTATTGTCCAAATACAAGGCTACTAAGGAAATTCTTACTTGAAACATTCGAATATAACAATATTTATGAAGTTGAATTCGACACTTGGATGCAAACTGACCGATATACAATAGCTAGCCGAACTATGAACACTCATGACTACTTTGATACATTAGCTGATAGAGTTATTAAATTGAAAACCTACGATTTTATTGTCTGTAATCAAGCAGCTTTTATAATGAACCAAAAGAAACTCTCGTAGATCAAGAATTTAAAGTTTATGTTTGTAGTTATTAAGTATTTATAATTGTTAACGTTCGTTTGCTGTATTTATTAGTTTATCAATGTTGTATTTTAATTAAGAAAAGGCGTATCATCACACTGGCTACATAGGAAGCCCGTGTGAAGACCGCATCACGACTGATTGAATAAGGGTTGGTCAGGGCTGCTTTTCCTCTCTTCAGCAACTCAGAGGATTGATAAGATGAGGAAAACCATGGAGTATACAGGCATATAGGTTTGTACACAAACGTTTGGTCAAGATGCGTTTCTTCTTTTTCGTTCGAAATTAATTGACAAGCGTCGTTGTCAAGATAACGACACGACTCTGTTACTTAGTTTTTTCTTTAGCTGTAAAACAAACGTTAGTTGGCGATTATCCATGAGCCTGTAAAAACCGATCCAACTGAATTGTAAAATAAAGTGAATTTCTTAACCTCACTTTTTTTTCATCAAAAAGGAGTTAATAACACTTTTGGTGACCGTAACAGGACACGTTTCAAGAGTTTTATTTTTGTTCTCGTAATTGAGAAACCCTGTGTTGACCTCCGAAGGATGTTCAAGAACCTGTGTGGCATCCTTCCGGCTTTTTACGATGACCTTATGACGAGAATCAAGATGCTGATGCTGCTCTTCTAAAGATAGTGAACCTACAACGTCGTGACCCAGAGGAAGATGAGGGAGAATTAGAGATTGAGGCTTCTCTGGCAGTTCGCGATCAACGTCATGCTGTTGCCCCACCAGTCCTAGAGCTCACACCGGTAGCTCTTGTGGTAGCTCGTCATCTAGTGCTGCCTCGTCAACGTCGTGTCGCTGCACCGCTGGCTCCAGAGCTTGCACCTACGGCTCCCGTGGTAGCTCACGATGAAGCGCCGCCACGTCAACGTCATGCTGCTGCCCCGCTGGCCCCAGAGCTTACAGTTCTCCAACATCATAACCTCTTAGAAGTGGAGGGTTTCTCCAACTCGTCTTCAGAAGAAGAGTTTATGAGTAACATAGAAACATCCCCTTTCGGTTTAGGTAGCGAATTTAGTGAAATTGACGAACAAAACTTGAACGCGAATTTAAACCATCGTTTACATAGTACATGTGAAGCACCTGAATTAGAGAATTTTATAAATAGATAAACAAATGTGATTGAAACCACTTCATACAATATCAGAGAGGTTAGCTTGTCTTCCAATAATTTAACGCTTATGAACAGAATTCCATAAAAATCCTTGCCTTTATTTTCTGGAGATCTACTCGATTGGATGAAATAAAAAAAAGCTCACTAATTGTCAACAGAACAAGGCCATTATAGTGATTAAGAAAATATAATCAGGCTTTCAGAATCTTTAAAGGGAGATGCTCGTGAATGAAGATGATGCCTTTTTGTGGCTGGAACAAGTGCTAATGAAATAATGAAAACATTGAAAATGAGGTTTGGAAATATTAAATTGATTTTAAGAAAAATTATAAACGATGTTCAAAATTTACCAAGAATTGATTCACGCAAAAGTAATTTAGTAGAAATTGCTACCCGTTCAAAAAATTTCGTATCTGCAATTATATCTCTCAACAGCGTTCGTTACTTGCATAGTCTAGAATTATCGTCTGACATGATGAAAAATGCCTGAATCATTGATGAATAATTATATATACTACACCACTTTTAAAGTGAATAAAATGCATGAGTTAGAAAAATATCTGCGTTCTTATTTGAAGAAGCAGAAATGGTAATATCCGCAGGAGTACTTTCATTTTCTTTGAATAAGTCTTCAAAAACATCTGAGCGTTTAAATCGTAGTAATAAAAATGAAATGTATTTTTGGCAAGCGTTACTAGAGTCAATGAACAAACAAAGATGAGAAGTATGTAAGTTAAAGCAATGTGTTTGAATTATGATAATAATGATCATGCAATTGTCAATTGTAGGGAATTTTATAAATTACCAATGGCTAAGCGTTGAAAGTTAGCTAAATCAAAAAAGTTATGCTATGATTGCTTTAAAATGGGTCATCTTCGTAAAAATTGTAAACTATACTCATGTAAAAAATATGGACTACGGCATCATGAGCTTTTGCATCGAACACAAAGAGAATCTTTACATAAAATTTTCCATCCCAACACAGAGTCATCATCAAATCAAATCAAGATAAAATGACTAGACTCAAAAAATTTAATAACTGCTTTTCAAGAACGAAATTTTTATTCCCAAGTTTTTCTCAAAGTTATTCCGTTGTCTATCGAGCGTTATCAAAAAGAATGACTGTTTTTCTTGATGACAGCTTTTCAACTTTTATTATTCGGTCAAATATAATAGACAAAATTGAGGCAAAGGTCTCAGATATTAATTTGACTATAAATAGTCTCGGTGGTCTTACTTTATCAAACAAAAAAATAAAACTTCTTTCAAAAAATGAAAACGCAACTTTTCTAATAAATAATGTCTCAATTGTTGATAGTTTTCCTCTAATATCTCAAATAATAAACGAACACGTTACACGACAATGTGAAAAAACGACTGAGATTCTCATAAAACCGTTTAATGAAACTCTGGCAATGCTTATTGGTCAAGATCACGTAGACCTTATTTTACCGCGAGAAATCCGAGAAATACAAAGTAATCTCTTTTTTCGTGAGTCAGTGCTTAATTGTGTTACGTCGGCGCAACGTACTATTTGAGTTTAAGCATTCGCTTAATAACTTGGGACTAGCACTGGGCGCGTAGGTGGGACGCGGGGCTAAAAGGTAGTTATTTTTCTTGTGTGACTATTTGAAAGGGGGTGAGGGCGATCGTTTTGATTCAATCAACGCGGTTGTCAAGCAATAATGCGATGCACTCTTTCTCGACGCGCCTCAGATTTATCGAGGATACTTGGTGTGGCATGTCGAACCGTATCCCGTTCGCGATCTAGAGGGTACCAGTACCGTAACGAGCAAAGGTAGTTACGCTCTAGAGGTTACGCAAGGGGGGCAAAATGGTTTTAGTTCGCGACCAGTCTAGGATCCACCAGTACCATCCAGAGTAAATGTGATTGTCCTAGACTTTACGTGAGGAGTAATTCGTCTATTTAATTTTGTAACGTGATATTTACCGATGCCAAATTTCGAACTTTAACAAAAACACGTCCACGTTTGAAACTAAGAGGAAAAAAAAAAAAAAAAAACTTATCACTTAAGTATACAAAGTTGACTTACTTTTATTTTCAGAATTAATGTACAGCAGAATAACCAGCGTGAGGTGTCCGAGATCGAAGATTTGTAACCGCACTCGTGAAGGACCGTGAGATAGCAGAAGTGGACTCTAGCTACTTAGTCAACCGTTCGACGGTGAAAATTAAAACTGTTTTTTTTCGTGCCTTCAGGCCCTTTTTGTAAGGAGTAGCGGACCTCGACCACGCACTGGCTGGAAACACAGGAAAACTTGCCGGGGGAGAATTTTGGAGAAAAGACAATAGCTGAAAATTTAATTGGCTAGAACTACTCTAGTTTAGCCACTCTTAAATTGGCACATCCCACATCCGGCTTGTTCTTCTTTATGCGTCAAGAGAAGGGAAGGTGATTCACTTACTCGTGCCCTTCCTTTTTCTCTTACATCAAAAAGTTATAAGATTTTATTATAACTTAATATTAACGTTAAGATGTGGTATTATCATTATTAACGAATAGTAACTATTGTTTACCCATTCAATTGAGCCCAATGCAAAAAGAGCGGTGAAAATCACTTGATATTTAGGTTTGATTGAATAAATGTTCAACAACTCGTGATATTAATGATAGTCTTATTAGTAGTAAATTTCAGATATTAATAACTATAATAATTGCTAGAATGTCCGCTAGTTATACCTGTACACGTGAGCAGTGATTGGACTAATAAATAATCATGAATGATTAGTTAAAAACAGCGGTTTCTGTGGTTAAAACACGTATTTCTATAGAAACAGTAGTGGGGTTCTCGTCGCGAACTATTATATTGTTAACTTACTTACATTTACTGATAGTTTCCATTCGTTGTTAGTTGTAAATGTATTTCAAAATTTTAGTAGCATTTGGTCAACTATGGTTTTCTCTGCTTGTCGTAGGAGAGGAAGTTGGCTCAGGGTGCCCTAGGAAATCGGAATTTTCGTTACCCATGTTGGGGCAAGAGTGTGGACTGTCTCTCGACATCTCTATGTCAGAAAAAGGGGAAAGTGGTACTTTCCCGTTTTCCTTTACATTTGAAACAGTGACAGTTTTTAACAAGATTACAATTTGGGCTATTGCAGTATATTTATAATATTGTTAACGCGATGCAAAAGGGTTGTAGAGTAAACCATGAGCCTGCGAACATGAATGGTAAAAATTGGATGATTCTTTAAAAGTCAATAAGATTGCTTTCGTAGGTTTGTGTAATATTGTTGCTGGCTAATGGTGTAGCGTGTACAGGTTGCATTAGCCATAGTCTATGGGTCTTAACTCTAAGTTATCCTAGTTTTTAACATACTTAATCTGTATATACTAATATCTAATATTAAATCTCAGCACACCTGTTCCCAGTTAACCTTTTGCATTTGTTAGTTCTTTAAAGTTATTATTTTACGCTTTAAAAAGTATTTCATTTGATTTCTTTTTCGGTAAGCATGGGCCAGCGTGCATGTATGTGAGTCATGCATGGCCGTAGTATCTTAGCTACGAGCAATCTTGTAGGTGATTTACCTCTTTGCAGATGCACATTGGCTCCTGCGTTTAGTGTTCTAAAATTGGCACGGAAAGTTTTGAAGCAAGGGAAAAAAAAATTAATGTGGATACACCGATGTTACACTTGGTAGGTCGATTAATGGTGATTATAATCCCAATTTAATAGGAAACAGTAAAAAATCTGAAGTTAATTATGTTGAAACAGCAATAGATTGTCTCTCACCCCCGAACAGTATTTCTCCAAGTGAAATTTCGAACGATAGCGATTGTAATTGTAAATTTAAAAAGCTAAATAAACTTGTGAGATTTTACTTCGGTTTGCACTCTTTGGGAATGAGCGATGATTCATCGGTGAAAATTAAGGACGAGAGAGCTTTAAAAATTTAATTTTGAATGAAACAAGTCGATATGTGAATGGCTCTTCAGAAGTTGGTCTACTTTGGAAAACAGACGATAAAATTTTTCTTCTGGCGAACAAACTACACTTCGTAGACTAACTTTACTTGAAAGGAAGCTTTACAAAGATGAAACTTATTTAAATTTTTATTTTGAATAAGTGGCCCGACTTTTTGAAAATAATTTTGCAATTAAAGCTAATGAATGTCGTTTAAGCAATAGAATTCGTTATTTACCTCATTTTGGGGTTCAAAATGTCAATAAGCCAGGAAAAGTCTGCTCAGTTTTTGATGCTGCTGCTAAATCAGAATCAAAAAACTTTAACGATTTGTTATTAGCTGGTCCCGATTTATTAATACTGCTTCCAGGCATTATCATGCGATTTCATCTGTTTTCTTCCACAGTAAAGTCAGACATGCGTGACATGCTCTTAAAAATTATCAAGGGAGACCGCGATACTCAACGTTTTCTGTGGAGGAGAAAAGAATTATCTAATCCACCATAGGAATTTCTAATGAGTTCTCAACTATTCAGGGCTGTGTCATCTTCTTGTACTGCATTATTTATTGAGAATAAAAGTGCAGACTTGTTTAAGTTAAAATTTCCAAAAACTTCACAAAGTTTAATACAAAATTGTTACATGGACGATTTTTTTGACAGCTGTGAGTCACGCGAAGGAGCTCGTAATCGTATTCAAGAAAATGAAGGAGAAAAGATTTTAGGCTTACGATGGTTGAATGAATCAGATGAACTTGGTTTTAATGTGAACATAAATAGAATCGACAATAAATTGAATAATGGAACTAAAATACGAACAAAAAGAAAGTTTTTAAGCTTTTTAATGTTGATTTTCGACCCTTTAGGCTTTCTGACCCCTTTCACCATCCATTCTCGAATCTTGATGATCAGTGTGTGCTCAAGTGGCGTTAAATGGGATGAGAAGATATATGATGAGGAATTTTCTCAATGGAAAGAATGGCTTAATGACCTGAAATTCGCAAAAATGTGTAAATTAAATAGATGCTATCAATTAAGTGAATTTTAAATTAGAAAAGCTGAATTACAAATTTTTTGCGACGCCAGTTCAAAAGCTTACGCGACCGTTGCTTATTGGCGATTTTCACTCGGAGAAAATTTATTTCACACTAGTATTATTGCAGCCAAAAGTCACCTAGCAACAATTAAAGCAACTACGATTTCACGATTAGAACTTCAAGCTGCTCTTTTGGCCACCCAACTCGCGAAATTAATTGTAAAAGAACAGAATTATAAAATGACACGATCTGCATTTTGGTCAGATTCTGCTACGGTGCTTTCTTGGAATAAAAAAGAGCCAAGAGACTTTAAAATGTTCGTGGCAAACTGTTTAATTAAGATACGAGAAAATTTAGATGGAAGCGAATGGCGTTGGGTCCCTTCCAAGGAAAATTCCGTGGATGATAGAACTCGCATTGCATCTGGAACCTTGAATAAAAATAGCCGTTGGTTTGTAGGACCAGCAATTTTAAGAGAAAAGAAGTCTCAATGGCTAGTTCAAAAATTGTCAATTACAGTAAAGTAAACTACGGTGACAAATTAAAAAAAAAAATTTTCTGTTCTAATGTCGTTCAGGTTAGTACCATTGATTTCAATCGATTTTCAAAATTTCTCTGTCTTATTTTTGCATTAGTACAAGTATATATAGCCATAGATAAATGGAAAAACAGATCAAATTTATTATCAATTTTAAGATTTAAAGCAGAAGAATATTGCATTAAAAACTCTCAACGAATATCCTTTTTTATTAGATACATTGCTTTAACTATCAAAAAAGAAATTCCAAAAAATAGCCCACTTTGGAGTTTATAACCCTTTATTGATAATAAAGGACTCATGAGAATCAGTGAAAGATTAGTTCATTTTAAAAGTATTAAGGATGAATCTATTTATCAACCAATTATTTTACATCCAAAAGAAACCTTTGTTAAACTTGTAATTAAATATTACCATGAAAAATATTTTCGTTGGCAGCAACGACACTGTTTTGAGTGAGCTTAAACAGACCTTTTGGATATAAGGGCTCAGACATGCGTTAAGAAGCTGAGTTTTTAATTACATAAAATGCAAATTACGAAAAGCAGAACCAGCAAATCCAAAAATAGCTCCACGTCCACCTGCTAGACTAGCGTTTAAAATCAGGCCATTTTTGAATTGTGGGGTGGATTATTTTGGCTCGCTCCTAGTTAAGATCAATCGACGACGTGAAAAAAGGTGGGGGATTTTATGAACTGGCATGTCAACAAGAGCCATAAACGTAGAGGTTGCAAATAGTTTAAATACTGATTCAGCTATACTGGCTTTTAAAAGATTCATTGCCCGAAGAGGTACTCCTTTGGTTGTTTATTCGGATAATGGAACCAATTATAAAGGTATATGTAATGAACTAAGGGAAACTATCAAAAGCTTGAGCTAAAAGAATAAAAAGTTCGAAGAATTCACAGCGCGCAATAAAATTTATTGGAGTTTCAATCCCCCCTCTGCTCCTCACATGGGAGGAGCATGGAAGCGTTTAATAAGATCCATAAAAGTTGCCATTTCTGCATCAATGCAAGAGCAAGTTCCGAGAGACAAAACTTTATTGACAATTTTTGCTGAAATTCAACATGCAGTGAGTTCTTGTCCTTTAACTAACGTATCCTTGGATCCACGAGACAATGAAGCCTTGACCCCAAATCATTTTTTGATCAGAACATCATCTGGCGTAATTAAATTTGATTCGTATTAGGTAATGAATTTTTGTTCAAGAAAGCAATGAAAAATTTGTGAAATGACGACTTAATTGTTTTGGAAGCGATGGTTATGTAAGTACCTTCCTTCAGTGATTCCAAGAAGGAAAAGGAATGGAGAAGAAGCTTCTCTAAAGTAAGGAGATATTGTCTTAATTTTAGAAAATAAAGTAGAATGGAATCAATGGAAAAAGGGACTTATTACGCGAGTTTTCCTTTGTTCTGGTACGGCAGAAGTTGAAACTATGTTTGAAAAATTTTTAAGACCGGCAAGAAAGCTAATCAAATTTGCCAATGAACAAAATTAACCTTTGTTTGGTGGGAGAATATAGTCATTAATTATTTATAATTGTAAACGTTCGTTTGCTGCATTTATTAGTTTATCAATGTTGTATTTTAATTAAGAAAAGGCGTATCATCACGTGGGATACAAGGGAAGCCCGTGTAAAGACCGCATCATGACTGATTGAATAAGGGTTGGTCGGCGGTGCTTTTTCTTTCCTTAGCAACTCAGAGGGTTGATAAGATAAGGAGAGCCACGGAGTGTACAGGCATATAGGTTTGTACACAGACGTTTGGTTAAGATGTGTTTCTTCTTTTTCGATCGAATTTTATTAACAAGCGTCGTTATCAAGAAAACGACACGACTCTTTTACTTTATTTTTTCTTTGGCTGTAAAATGAACGTCAGTTGGTGATTATCCATGAGCCTGTCAAAAACCGATTCAACTGAATTGTAAAATAAAGCGAATCCCCTAACCTCGTTCACTTTCTCAGCAAAAAGGAGTTGATAACAGATTTCATTTCGCTGAAAACTATGCTTTTGTCTTTTAAAATGCAGCGCAATCATTTCATTGGAACAACAATCAGGCCACAGTATTTATGGTTGTGATTGATAACAGAGAGAAAAATAAACTGAAACATCAGAGCTGAAAAATCATCTCATATAATTTAGTTCAGTATACAGCTACTGTTAACGAGTATCAGAAGCACATTATAAATTATTTAAAAAATCGTTTTAAGCCAGAGAAAATTTATTTTATGACAGATGGCGCAACTCAGCATTTCAAAAATAAAAATAATTTGTTTAATCTTCTCCATGATTATGAAGACTTAAAGATTCCTGCAGACTGGTATTTCACTGCTACAACACATGGCAAAGGAGCTTGCGATGGAGTTGGGGCCAGTTTAAAACGAGGAGGAAGGTGCGCAAGCCTGCAAAAATCCAATTTTTGAATACTATCTGCTAAAGATTTGTAAAATTGTGCTTATTAATGCTGCAAAGAAGCGCAAGGGATTTTAAGCCCCAAATCTAATTACGATACATCTGTAGAAGAATTACAAGAGAAGTTTTCCAAAACTGTGCTAATTTTAGGTACTTTACAGTACTATGCTTTCATACCGAATCTTAAAGGTAGACTTTTGATGAAACGATCTTTCCTTTCAACGCAGACTAACATCTGTCCAAAATTAAAGAAGTTGGATATAGAGGCAGAAAATAAGAAAGGCAGAAACATTTGTAAAAGGAAGCAGTCATGTGCTTCTAAAATACCTAAGAAAAAAAAAGTTACGAAAAAAAAAGTTAAAGGGAGAGATCTGTATATAATAAATGTATATTAGTAAAAATGTTCTTATTAATTGTAGAAGAGTAGTTATGACGTTTAATATTATTTATTTTAAGTATCCAATGAAACCAAACAGTAGGTGTGCTCTACCAGCAAACGAGGTGGACCACACGGTGCCCTGCAGCACCGCATTAAGCCCCGCACCGCTTGTTGGTCACTTTATATCTCGTAAATTATTGCTCTATGACACCGTGAAAAACATCATATCCGACGTAAAAAAATTTCATCTTTCGATTAGGACTATTTAACAAAATATTTAAATCACCCTTTTTGAAATATAAGATGTTTTGTGTTATTTTACAATGCATTTTGAGGTTGTAATCGTGAGCCAAAAAGTGAGTGTTTTGGCGCTCACGTGCCGCGCTGGGACATCTATCGTGCAATGCTCCAGCTGCATCTGTTATAGATTTTAATCATGTAGTAACACATATAGAAAAAACTTGCATGAATATTTAAAGAAAGACAATTGTTTTCATATCGTATAGTCATTACAAGTTTCTTTACACGATGTTGTACAACGTAACATCCATTTTTACAAGTTTTTCAAGAAGTTTCCTTAATCATATGATATACAGAGAAGAAATTAATAAATTTAACTATCGATAACTGAATTGGGTTAGTTCATTCATGGATATAATGATAATATTATAAAACAATTAAACTTTTTTTACAATGCATCTCAGCTTTATTCAAGATTATGTTTGTAGTAAATAAAATAAGCTCAGAAGAACTAAAGTCCACTAGTTTTGTGTGTTTCTTTCTTATTTTATAAAATATCTCACAAAAGAAATTTTTTAATAAATTGTCAATAATAAATACTTGTTTTTGGTTTTTCAATATTTTTGATGTTTTATACACCAACTACGTTGTTAAACAACAATACCTATTTTTTATGTAAATAGCACTAATTTATGAATAAGTAATTAACTTACCTGAAGGACAAACTGTAATAATGTTAAAACGTTTGTATCTGGTAAAACAATTTTAAGTCGGATTGCTTGCAGAAGCTCATATACTATCGTTCTAGACAAAAGTTGCTTCTCTCGATCTCTTGTAAAATTGCGATAGCTTAAATATGATAATTCTACTAAAGAAGTAAATCGCAAGATGGAATTTTCAATTGCATAGCTTAATACTTTAGAAAATGAATCTAATATTGCCTGAAATAAGAAACAAATTTGAATAGTCAGCGTTGTTAGCATTAACATGATAAACCAGTTATCTTCAATGAGTTACACGTAATTTTAGTAAATAGCTTGTTCTAATTTTCGTTACCCCTTTTAATAGGTTTTTCTTTGGTATCCTGATTAAAGATAACAGCGGTGTTTTGTTAAGCTATCTAATGAAAAATTTCACTTCAAATGTTCAGAAAATTGTTATAAGTAATTCAAAAATGGCTTACACACGTTTTTACACCGGATACTTTTAATGTACGTACTACCATCTCTTAAACAAAACCTTTTAAAAAAACATTATAATTTACACTTTGCCTTAGGACTCAGATTTTTTTGTCTTCAATAGCGTATGCTGTACTCACTTTTGTAACAATATTCGTCGTAACGTTTACTAACGTAAACAATTAAATGTGGCTTACTAAGCTCCTTTCAATCAGAAACGAATACTAAACTTCTGAGAATACATAAACTTAGTCAGGTACCTAGGACAAGTAAAAAGGAATAAAACTATTAAAACACTTAGCCTATAGTTTTTATAAGGTGGTAAAATAAGTTATCATTACAATTCTAAGCGATAAGGGTGGTGTGCAGAATGGCGTGTTTTCTTACTTCTATCGACAAATGTCTTGATAGTATACGGCAAGATTAGGGTACTCTCAAAACACGGTTTAAAATCGGAGTAGAAGTTGTTGTACACTTTAAAATGTACTCAGTAATTTTAAATGATGCTTTTATTGAAAAGTATAAAAGATGTGTGTGGGTGCGTGGATAAGGACTCCGAAACTTTTTTCTTCAAACGAAACTTTAAGGTCAGTAATGTTTGATTACATTTTAATAATATTTAGATGATAGAATTTTTTTGTTAAACATGCTTGGAGCATGACACATAAGAAATATTATCATGAGTTGTCTAAAAATAACACTAATTGTATTTAAGTATATAAACTCTTTTCTAATAAATTTAATACTACTACAATTTTTGTCTTAATATGCTCTCAACCATATAATGTACTTAGGAATGTCTGATATTGTTGTGAAAAATAACCAAAGTCCTTGAATCTTAAGAACCAGAAAGAAAAATTACAGTAATTTAATTCTATATTAAAAAAACTATTTGGCAGTGGGTGCTTGAGTACCCAAAAATAAATATATACTTCTATTAAATCATATGGCATGCAATACTACAATATTAAATGTGCCTTCTATGAATAATATTGTGTACGAAAGTAATGCAATAATCACCGAAATGAGTACATATACGTCATTTAAATGTGGTTTTTATATTTTAATACCTTATAAATTAACGACTGTAAACATTCTATTATGGCTCAATACGATATAAACAACATGTAGGCTGGCCAGTACTAGACTGTGCGCTTCCATCAAATCTTCCAACGATATTAACACAACTTACTACTGCCTACGCTGATGACATTTCTAACGTCCTGCTCACACCTGTCACATACGCTCTTACACTTATTCCTTGTCCATATTTAATATCTAAAATATAATTGTATCAAAAAAATGGAGAAAAGCCGTACTGCCTTCTTCGTTGGGGGAGTATTACATGCCAGTGAAGGTACCTTCAGAACTCTTACCACACATAGGTTTTTTTGGCAAGTGTTATCAACATCAAACATATATGTAATAAAACATTACAAAATACATAAATTAAAAAGCAGATTGTAAGAATTAGCTATAAATCATATTATAACAAAAACAAATTACTGCACGATGAAATGATGCACACTCAAAACTAGATAGTAAGAGGGAGGAGAGACAGCGAACAGAGTCATTATTAACTTTCAAAAAATATCCCTACTGACAGGAATACAAATGATAATGAAGGCAAGAATTATAATTTCAGTAATTATGATTACCTATGTTGTTATTTTAAAAATTATAACAATAGTTTCATGATGCAGCTTAATAGAAACAATAACTGTAGCCACAAGAACAAAAATAACAACCCTAAAAGTCAGCATTCTCAGTGTTAATCTTGCAGAATGTTCAGCGTGGTCCTTTAAAGTTAAACATAAGCCTAGAAAAGACAGAAAGAAAAAAGAATAAAAAAAGCGTGTCCATTGAGAGGGATTGTGCAAGAATGGGACCGCAGATAATGAAAAAAAAAGTTACAGTGCAGTTAAAACGCACCATAACAGCCCTTATGCTTATACAGTGAAGGAGAAGAAAAATGCACCAACATGGCATAAGGACACTTACATACAGTGAAGCAATAAGTACACAAGCAATTGCAAGAGAGCCCGTAAAAATGGTAAACGGAAAAAGGAACTACACATATGTAAAGAGTGAAGAACTTGAGCTTTGAGAGAATGATGAAAAATTGAGCCAAACAATTTTTCTTAAAACTATAATACTTATGGACAGTAGGTGTTAAGTCTTTATTTTTGGCATGACTCACAGAGCAGACAAAACATTGAGGAAAGTTCCAGTTTAAATGCACAGATTGAAGTGTATGCTACGTGTTTTTTCCCATGCCCTTCCAATTCACTTTGAACAAATCATAGGCTGGGGTACCTTCAAGCGATACCAAGGTCAGATAAGCAAGGCTGGTGAGATCTTTAGATTAGATGACGTAGAGATACCACTATTAAAAACATAGTGTTCAAAAATACCTAGAAAATCAAGCCAATCGTAATATACAAATATAGGGTGGCAAAAATTAAAAAACAAGTTATGAAAAAAAAGACAGAAAGTCTTACAATTAAAAAAAAGGGCTAAAAAAACTAAAACTAAAACTTTATCACTGTAGTAGACCTTAAATCAAAATTATTTTAAGTTAAAACATACAAAAAATAATAAAGCACATAAGATGACACTTTCAAGCCGCATCAAACAGTATTTTCACAAAGGGATGCCAATGGGGTGTAGAGATTCGCTAAACACATTTCTAAGGGTTACCACACTGTTATAGGGTTATAGATTCATAAAATAGTAGTGTATCTTGGTGATATGATAATTTTTGTGTCCGTCTTTTGCAAACATGGAAGAAAGATAATTTATCAAGCTGTTGAAATACCTGGCAGTAACAAATTTTACAATTTAACTCAATAAGTGTCAACATCTAAAAAAAAAGTCAAAGTCACAGGATTCTGTAGTAGGCAATAGGCAGATAAGGACTGACCCAAAGATGCTATGACAGACAGACAGGGTACGATACGGGAGGACATATCATTTAAATACACGTTATACTGTTAAAAGGAAGCGAGTTTTTTTATTATACATATCACAAAAATTTACGAGCAATTGTATTTACAGAGGAACAATATAAACCTTATGTGTATGAACACAAGTAAGAAGTGGTTATGAATCACAAGCCTCTTGAATATTTTAACCCATCAAACAAACCAAAAACTTTGATAAATAAACGTTAAGCAGAATTTCAAGGTTTGGAAGTAAATTTGAACATAGCCAGAGCATAACAAACATCCCACCTGACAAAATCTTATAAAATCTTATACAATATGACCGAGCATTTTCGCCTCTCTTTTTAAAAATTGACATTTCTTGGGCTCTATCGTGAGGTTGGTGGCTGCGAGCCGTTTTAGCAATTTCGTGAATCGTTTCCCATGTTCCTCAAGGTCAGGGGAAAATACCATTATGTCGTGGAGATAAACTTCTATTTCGTGGCCTTGTAATCCTGCTAGTGCTAGTGCGATAGCCCTTAGAAATGTGTTTGGTGAGTCCTTGCACCCCATAGGCATCCTTTTGTATTGGTAGTGCCCGTATGGGCCTGAAAATGCGGTCTTATGTGCATGATCTTCGTGTATTTTTACCTGAAAAAATCCTGATTTAAGGTCCACTTCCGTGATGTAACGTGCTGATGCTAGATTCTCTAAAATGTCACTCTAAAACGGTAGCGGGTAACATGACCCTACTGTGACTTCGTTTAGTAGTCGAAAGTCTGTGACTACTCTTACTCTTTTTTTATTGTTTGGCCCCGGTTGTTTTGCCACTATCCATGTATTCAAGTTAGACGGGGAGGTGGAGGGTTCAATTATCCCTTGTTCAAGCATTTTTTAAATTTCGACCTTCATTTGATCCCTTATTGCTGGTGGACATCTGAATCTTTTCGCTACGATGGGTTTATCCGATGTCGTTATAATTCGGTGTTTTATCAGGTGTGTTGCCTTGAGAGGCTCACCGTCGAGGCCAAATACATAAGGGTTTGACTCGATCAGTTTTTTCACATGTTCTATATCTTCCTTGTTGCAACCAACTGTGTCTACGAGTTGCATTATTTTATCTACCCGTTTCTGTTTTTCTAGCTCCTCTTCATTTTTTGTAAAAATTTCTATTTTTTTCTTGTCATCTCTTTTTCCTTTATTAAATAATCTTATCATTGCTTCCCCCAAGCTTTCGACGTCGTCTCCTTCGACGTCTTCTGCGCGCTTCCGGTAAATTTCCACATATTCTAGCAGCTGTACTTATGGAACAGGCACGTATTTTATTTCGTTACTTGTATTAATGCACTCTGCGACTATTTTACCATTAACATTCCTGGCTATAAAGTTCCCGAACAATATTCCTTCCTCCATTTCTTGGAGGGGTATCCAGCCATTTTCTGAATTATTTTTGCTTTTTCTTATTCGCGCATAAATAACTTGCCTCGATCTCGCAGGTATTTTGAAACACTCCGGCCTTACCAGTGGTATCTCTACGCTATCCAATTTAATCGTATTCTCGGCGGCGCTTATCTGGCCCCGGTATCGCTTAAAAATATCACACCCTATGATTCCTTCCGCGTCAATTAGGAAGTCATGGGGGACTACATGTAATGTGCACTCTAATCCGTGCTACTGGGCCTGTACTGTGCCCAACATTTTGCGTGCTCCGTGAGTCATGCCGATAATAGCTACTTAATACCTACTGTCTATTAGCATGTCTGTGCTTAGAAAATTAACCTTTACAATCGAAATCTCTGCGCCTGTATCCGCATAAAAAGTCGCCTTTCCATTCTTTAACTGTGGTCCCTGTAACTGGACCGATGGTGGCCTATGCCCTGTTCTCGCGAGTTTTATAGTTATCTTCGGAAGCTGCTCTATTCCTTCGTCGCGCTCTGAAAGCTAGGGTTCATCATTATCTACATGTGTGTCCGGTGCCTTTGTCCGATTACTTTTCTTGCGGGCTCTCCTGCCTTTTCTTGTGTGTTTTCCGCTCCGTTTTATCGGAGTGGTATCCTGCTGTGCCGTATTACTTTCTTTTTTTTCTTGCACTGTGTAAGTACTCGGACTGTCGTGTTGCGTCTTCTTCTCTACTATCTTTTTTTCTGTCTTTTGCGGCCTCTCTCTCACACATTCTTCCTCACTGGACACACTTTTCTCTATCTCTTTCTCTAGTTGATGCCCGACGTTTGGGGAGCACACCGAACATCTTGCGAGTTTAAAGCTGTTGGGACGTCCCTCTTATTGTCATGGCCGTGTGCGTTGTTTTCTCGATGCTGTGGGCCCCTATCCCGCGGCGGCTCTTGCCTAATAAGGTCCCTATTATAGCCATTCCTACTGTCTTGATTTTTATAGTCGTTCCCATAACGGTTGAATGATTCCCTGTTGTTGGTATTATACTGGTCACTGTAGCCGCGATTGGTGTAATAATTGCTCCTTGTAGGGTTGTAGTTATTATACCTGTTATTGTAATAGTTCCTGTCATAGTAGTTGTTTTTTCTATTATTGTAATCGTTATTTCTAGTATTGTAGTTATTAATCCTAAAATTGTAATTATTATTCCTGTTATATTGTTCCACTAGGCCATTATTATAGCCCCTGTTGTAATTATTGTAATTATTGTTATTATAGTTATCATTTTTACCCCTATAATTATAGGCATTTCTGTTGGTATGGGTATTATTTACGAGTTGGTTATTTCTCTTGTTTCGCCGTCTTTCCTCTTTCTCTATGTCTTGCATACGTAAACGACAGTCTCTCGCGTAGTGTCCTGGTCTCTGACAATAACTGCAATTTTCTTTTAACTCTCTTCCGTTGTCTCGCGAAGTTTTTCTGTCATTGATTACTGCTAGTAATTTTCGGCATTCCTCAACTGAATGCCCGGTTCGGCCGTCGCAATATATACAGCGTTTTAAGTTTGCTGCGGTCCCTTGTGCCCCGTTAGTGATTTCTGTTGTCTTATCCTCTTTACTTGCTAGGTTTACTAGTGGCCCTCGCTCGGTTGTTGCCTTATTGTATGCAGGCAGTGCACTTACTGATTATGCGTGTCGTAGACTGAGGTCACTCTCTATTTTTAATGCCTGTATGATTGCTTCACAGAGAGTCCTCGGATTTAAGCTTGTGATTTTGCACCTGTATGTTGGGTGCAACCCATATGTGAGTTGTTTGACTGCTTCTGCCTCCACGCCTTTTTTTAGGACCTGCTTTTAAATCGGCAGTAAGCTTGGATTCAAATCGTGCAGCATCGTGAGCCTGTTATATAATCGTTGTACCCTTCCGCTGTAATCTTCTATCGATTTCCGATTTTGCTGTCTGATTATCTTCAATTGTGCCATTAAGGTGTCCGAATTATTTATACTCCCATATATGTTCGAAAGTTCCCTAAGGAATTCCTGGACCGTGCTAAATAAAGCCAATCTAGGCGCGAAATGCTCAGCTGCTTTTCCCTATAGTCTACTTGCAATGGTTCCAAGGAAAAATAATTCATATTCTGGACCGATCATTTGAGCAGTTATTCTTACCATTCTTTCGAATAGCGGCAGATTGATTGGGTCGCCGTCGAAGAATGGGATGCTATTTGCCATGTGGCTGAGCGTGGGCAGAATGTTTTGTTGTAAATTCTGTGGTCTGCGTGGATGGTTATGATTACCCGTAGCTTGCATATTTTCTGTATATAGGCCCATGGTTGGTGCTATATTGTCCCTATCCCTATGTTCATTAAACTCGGTCCAGTTTGTGTAACTATTAGTCAACGGTGGTTCTGCTACCATAGACACGAATTCCTTCATTCTTCTAGGTTCTTTGTTCATATCCCTTAATCCGTCCCACAGCTGTTGAGCATGTGAGTCTCTCGTCCCGGAGTTTCTTGTGCCTTGATATTCGTAACAGGGTGTAATGTGAATCGGCCGCTCTTGTTTCTCTGGCATGCTTCATTGTGTTAAGAACATATTTGTTTTATTTTTTCGAGTTCCACGTATTTCTTCAGTTTCTCTTAAGCTTCGCCCGAAGACTTGTTTTCCAGAAAGAGGGTCCATTTCTTTATTTATACGTCCTGTGTTTGCATTTGTGTCACACAATATGTCCCTTTGATCCCTTATCGTCGGTGACAGATTTCGGCTGGTCTCAGTGTTTGACACATGTGGCACGTTCACTTCCTCTGCTCTTTTTAGTTTTCCTTTTATCTTTGAAAATAAACTCATGACTATCGCTTTTGTTTCTTCGTCCAGGGCGTCTAGTTTCTCGAACTCCTCGGGTTCCAGTTTCAATTCCAACATTCGTTTCATCATATTTTCCTTTTTTTGTTTACTATTGGGATCTGGCCTGTACAAGTCTGCCGTTATATTATAACTTGGGCCTTCGCTATCACTCTCTGACTCATGGATAGTGTCGCGTAGATGAATCATTTTTTTTTTTCTTTTATTTTATTTTTCTTTTTTTTTCCTCTTTTGGATATGTATTTCTATGTGTCGTATCCTCCTTTTTGGTTCTGATAAGGTGTATTTATTCTCCTAGCAACGGGGCTACGTTTAATTACCTGTGTCGCAGCTTAACAATAATCGGGTGAAAATAGTAGTGACAGGCGAGATAAGAAAATAAAAGAGCAGCGTTCGTCTTTTACTAGCTCTCTTTAATTTTGGCCCTTTCTTTGTTTAGTGATAACTAGGAAGAAATATTATTTTGGGAATATCTGCAGTCTGTTTTGTTAACAAGAATTATAATAATGAAATAAGTGGTGTATATGGGTGCCGGTTATTATTATTATATTATTATTTTCGGATATTTCCTATATCTGTGGAAGCCTACTTAAAAATTCCCTCTGTTTTGTGTTTGATATGCCCAAATTTTCCTAATCTGCTGTTTGTTTAAGTCTGTTGTCTCGCTCGATTTCTCTTCGGGTTCTAAGAGTGAGAAAAAAAAAATGTCAAACACGGGGAGCGGACGTGATAATAAGTATAAATCCAGAAACAAAAATTTTCTACTATTCTATTTCCTCTTTTTTCCGGGGAGTAAGGTATAAAATTAATTTTATTATAAATGGACTTACGTTCTCGTTGATATGCACACCAGTAGAAATAAGATTTTAAAAATCATCTCTTTTCAGCACTCGCCGCTTGTCTCCTTGATCCTTGATCCCTTGATTATCGGCAATTGGTGTCCTAGTCCTGTTTTCCTGCGGGTTGATGTCACCGTCGCTAGCAGAATATGACTGCTCCTGTCCTTTTTGATCGGCTTCTCGGCTCCTCGACTTTTAATCGTTGTATTCTCGCGGCACTGCACTATGTGTGCTTCTCGGCGTGCAAAAAAAAAATTTGACTCTTACCAAACCCCACACTTAGCACCAAAACTGTTACGTGAGTAAATCGAAAGGTAAGGAGGTGCTTTGCGAGAACGATCAAAACCTTAGAACCTTAAAGACCTTTATTCAAGATACTTAATTATAAGGCAAAGACGCGTGTGTGTGTTCCCGATTAATTGCCCGATCTCTTCGAGTGTTCTCTTCGCTCTCCCTGTCTGCCTGAGTACTCCCTTCGTTCTCCCTGTCTGTCCGAGTATTACCTTCGTTCTCTCGATTTTGAAGCTTGCCGGGCCTTATAATACCTCGTTTCCCTCCCATTGGTACCCTCTTGATAAGGTAGCTCCGTGGTCACCAGGGGGAGTTAGTATGATGTGCCTAGCATATCGTACGTAACACTATGCCTTACTGCGTTTCAAAAAAACCAACAATATAAGTTAAACAAAAAAATTGTCAATGATAGCAACGATATGACAAACAAAGAAACAAATAAAAAGTCTTTTAATTTTATGCCAAATTTAATTTAGTATCGAAACACTAAATGTTTTTCAAGTATTTATTCGTATTATCATGTGACAGTTTAATTCTAGTTTAAATTCATTTTTAATTTTTTTATTTATTTATATAACATTTCACATTTGGTGATCAGCTATCATAGTCTTACATCAAAAATAATAATAATCATATACAAAGTGTTCTTAACATAACACTTCATTTATAACACCTTCACTGAATTCATAACACCTTTCCACCAATACGCGAAAAACTTGTTTTGTTATTTTGCTCAGCACTGCGAAAGATTTCTTATATTGGTAAAACCCATATTTACTAACAATATATTAAAGTTAATTTAATAACCCGGCAATGCGTGCTATCCCCTTTAAAGATATTAATCTCTTTAATCATTAAACAGAGGACGGCCTTACACCCCGTAAAGACTAGTGTCTGCTCAGAAATTTACTTTACAAGGCAATATCTCTTCATATTAAGAAAAGGAATCGCGTAAGATATTAAGAAAAAGTAGATGGATGGAGCAGGCACACCAATGCTCTACAAATGTAGGCAGACCTTGCTAAATCAAGTTGATATAAGAAACCTAGAAGTTTCAGGAACATTCCAGGTTAACTCTCTTTAAAAGAAGAACAACTTCAAAAACCTTCGTACATGTCAAGCCAAGATATGCCAATTTAATCGTTTTAATGATTGAAGGTCTTATGTGCTCGTTATCTCTTCAGCTTTCACGAAAAAGATGCTACAAATGACTGTGGAAAAGATACTTACTCGGGCCTTGGTGTTGTCGATAAACCTTGTACCGTAACACCTCGATCTGGGATATTGACAAACTCCACCTATTCGTTTTGACTTTTCGAGCCCTTACACATTTTTTTCCACTCTCAAGCATTTTGGCGCACGGTCCCCTTAATGTACCAAAGTCAAGTCACGCCCATTGACTAAGTGGTTAAAGCAGGCATTGTTGCATAGAAACCGATTAAGCCATACTAGTGATCTCTATTACGACAATATCTGGCCAAACTTTACGGAGATTTCTAAAAGTGAAAAAAATTGATTCCCTACTTTATTGCATATTTGCACTTTATTCAAACTTTTTAGCCAATAATTTGACTATACGAAGGATTTTCAAGAATTTTCTCAAAAATAGTAAGAAATTAACAAATATTAAAAAAAAGGTTAAATGACTCAATTATTTCAAAAACTTCTTCAAGGGCAGGTAGTAACACATGCCACGTTCTATGACTATAGTTTGCCAATTATTGTTATTCTGTGTCAGTTGAATTACATAATTCTTCTAAAGTTGTTACTTGAAACGTGTCAAATTAAAAAAGCAAGTCAAATTTTTTAATAACTCGCTGAATATCAAAAAAAAAAGGTAAAGTTCAACGTTTGTAACGAATAAAAAAGTGAAGATTGACTAATAATAAAAAAAATCGTTTATTTATTTCATCAACCTGAAAGGGATCTTCATTAAATAACGACTAACACTTCCATATGCTCGTTTTATATCAACACAAAGATGATCAACAGATATTTCAATTGTATTGTCAACTATATGAGCTTTACTCCTAGTTCCGATAAGATATTTCACTAGAACAAAGCACATGTACCTTCTTCATTACTTTTCATTTCAATGAAAAGTGTAGTCGTTTAACTAACCAACAAAATTTTTTTTTTCACCGTGTGATTTACAACAGATCTGTTTAAAGCTGTAGCTTGATCAGCAATTATATATTTTTTTATTTTTTATTTCACTGAAAATAGTTAGTACCACTGTGTCAAAGACTGTGTCACTGATACTCATTTTATTCGTATACCAGGTGTGTTGAAAAAGTAAGGTGAACTTATATTTTAAAAAAACAATTTTTATTCATTAATTAATATTGATGTAGTTTTCTTTAAAGTTATAACTCTTAGATGCAATACACTAGAGCCAACGCTTTTGCACACCGTTAAACCACACGTCACAACAACTTTTTGTTATAGCCTTGAGCTCTGCAGTGATGCCCTTTCCATCTCTTCAGTCGATAATAGTCTTCGTCCTTTTATAGGTCTCTTCAGGTTTGAGAACAAGAAAAAGTCAAAGAAAAGGGAAAGGAACACTAATAAAAGACAAATTTGATTAATATGGTGGCAAAAGCAGGACAACTTTTCGTATCTATAACGAGACAAGATGGCGAAGCCAACACATGAAACTTAGACTTACGATTGACTACCACGAGACAGTCTGCTTTCAAATCCTCTAACTAAGTATATTTATGTATAAGTTATTTTACAGTTTAAACGTAATAAAAATAACCTTAGTAGTTAATGTCAAGTGTCATGGAAAAAGTTGTAGTTCATTAGTCAATTATATGTTTTATGATTAAAAAAATTAAACGATAGATATTATAGCATTAAAAGTATAGAAATGACAGTTATCTGACAAATATATACAAGCTTACATACTTTATTATTTAATGGGACACATTTCCTTGAGACAAAATTCATAGAAATACAAATATGGCGCTCTATGTCTTACTAAAACTGATTCGCAGGATACAACCTTTATGAATTCCATCACACAACACGACGGTTATATGCTCCTCTCGAAAATAAGCTACTTATGAGTATAATTTAACTTCACTTAAGTAAAGTCGCCTATCTATAAATAAAATACAAATGTTATATACTTTTGTTACATCCAATACACACACATACGAAGTATGTTGCTTTAGCGGCATTAAATGTATTGCATGTTATTATACGTGAGACAGTATGACGAGTGGGAAGGGTGTGGAGAGTAACTATATTTTATACACTAAGAAAGAAAGTGAGACACATAGATTATTATAAAAAACCCACTACTTTGGAGGAAAAAAGACAGAGACGTTAGTGACACTACTGTCAGATGATTGTATAATGTATATAAGGGAAGTGTCACCAAAGACACTATTTTCAGGCATTGCATAACTGATGGAAGTGGTAGAGAAGAAAACAGATTTTCACATCACTGCTTGAATTGTAATTTTTCTAAATAATCCCAAAAAATGGTTGAGCCAATCAGTGACTTTGGGACACTTTACCTACACTTTTTTATGATCACTTTATTAATTGATAGAACCGGAGTGCTACCTCTTGACTGACACAGATAGCAGAGTCATGGCCGGGCTACAGTTTTTCGCTACAATGGCTAATCAACTTTATTTTTTGAACAAATTATCTCAGCACTAACTCTACAAAACCACTCATGAGTTTTTCATCAATGCACGGAGTACTAAAGTATACTGATTAGTCGTATGACTCGCCAGTACGCCGTTGCGCTAGCTCTTTTTCAAAACGAACATTCACTTGAGTTACGCGTGGATCGCCAAAACAAACCAATCAAGCCACTTCTCTGTATACTATTTAGCTTACCCAAAACGCTCATGATCTCGCGAGTGGTGTGTAAAGACTCGACTACGGACGTTCAATTAAATTTTTGGATTACCTTAAGTCAGCGCATTCTTGAAAGTATAACGATCGACTTATAGCTTCGATGATGAAAACGCTAGGTATGAAAATAATCATACGTAGTAATAAAGTACACTATAAATATAAGATCAGAGGTTTCTGGCGTGACCAATCAAATCATTTTAGCCAGCCCCACGTTGACGTAGCACATCGACACTTTATGAAGAAAAGTCAGCAAATTTTCATAAGTAAGACGCTGAAAACCTACTGTGTAATGTAAGATAACGATCATTTTATAACGGTTTTTCTCAAATTGTTGAGATCTCAAGATAATAGTAACTTTATACAAAATAATCAGCACATCCCTAAAAAATAATAAGACGGCTGAGTATAATGTGATATTGAACATTGTTTGTTTTATAATTTTTTAAAAATTCAGTTTTGGATTTATCATACACAAGAGTCAGCACATTCTTTAAAGTAAGGCGACGATTCCTATACACATTTAATAATTAATAAAACAAGTCATCTTCCAACTCACGGGGAAAAAATCGACCAATCACAATTTCTTATATTATAAAGTAATATAAAAAATATTATAATAATAGCACAGCAAAGATGTCCAGTTCTCAGTTTTGTTTTAATTTTAACAATGGAACCTATTACAAAAGCTTATTTAATAAGCATGCTTAGATGTTTGCTACGCATTGCACTTGCTCGAGAACCACACATTCATACTATGTGTGGTAGGTGCCTAAAGTAGTAAGTTTTATTATGATCGATCAATATTTTACTCAAAAATTTGTATTTTCTGGTTTTACTTTGTCAAATAAATACCGTGGGTGACATGTTTCAACGTAGCTTTTTTAATAATACTGTGGTTCAAAAAACTGTTGTAAAAGCTTTTTAAAAATCTGTCGATCGTAATCATCCATTGTCAAAAAATATCTTGCGCTGTAACCGTGTGTATACCTTAAAAATTATTGTTTTCATTTACTTTCAACCATTAAAAAGTTGTTAAACCTAGTAATAAGGCAAATGCATGATGATACACATGGGAACAAATTACTTTTGAAAGCTGATACAACCGTAGAATGAACGCCTACCACTATACGTGGAGAGCAGACTGTATTGCTATATTTATATATCAGGTATGGTTTTTACATTTTAACTTACACAGAAATATCCACAACCATTAACTACCGATTTAAATCGACCCATATACAAAAATATTAGTGGTGATAATTAAAAACATACAGATACAAAAGAAGCAAGCAGTAATAAAAATTGTGCTGACGTAAAATGTAGAAGTAGTAGTAGTAGTAGTAGTAGTAGTAGTTGTAGTAGTAGTAGTAGTAGTAGTAGTAGTAGTAGTAGTAGTAGTAGTAGTAGTAGTAGTAGTAGTAGTAGTAGTAGTAGTAGTAGTAGTAGTAGTAGTAGTAGTAGTAGTAGTAGTAGTAGTAGTAGTAGTAATAGTAGTAATAATAGTAGTAGTAGTAGTAGTAGTAGTAGTTTTTTTTTTTTTTTTGTGGAGGGAGGGGAAATGCATTGAGGCACATCGCAGGGACAGTGGTAGTGTGGGACTCGGTGGATTTTTTTTTTATTAAACCACCCAAACCCACTAAACCCCCCCCCCTTGCCGCGTGGCTTTTAATCGACCCTAGAACCGCGTAAGCATTACTTCAGGGTGGAGCCACCAGGGAGACCATCGCGTCTCACAGCATTAACGTTATTTCGTCCAACGTTATTAACGCCAGCCTTTGTCCTTTGGCATTTGGTTTTAAGGAAACAACTTTTGGCTCCTGGCTCTTAAGTCAAAAAGTACTAGCAAAAGCCTTTTTGACCTCATCTTCCTCTACAATGGCATCCAGGTCTCGGACCTCTAAAGTCACTTTTCTGCTGCTTATTTTGACAGTACCTTGTGCGGCTACTGACTTTTCAATTTGCTGCGAGAATGCAGTAGCGTTTTCTACACCTTTGGCCTTAATAAGTATGTCTTCTTTTTTTGGTAGTGACGACACTTTGGATTGACACGTCAGTCTTATCGGGGTCAAAATTCGCCTTTATCGTCTTCAGCACCGTTGCAAAGGTCTGTCCTCCAGCCATCTTCACCACTACTGTTGTTGTGGCGTTTACTTTTTTCTTTTGACTTGTTTTGTCATTCAGGGGAATTTCTTCTTGTTTGCCACTAACTGTCTTCTTTTTCTTTAAAGACATAGTATGCTGGCGTTTCTCAGGGCTGTCTAATGGGCTCCTGTTTCTTTTACTTCGTTCTATTTCTTTTAGGGCAGTATTTAGGGTTTTTTTCTGTATTTGCCGTCGAAAATTATCTCGCCTTTACTCCCTCCACTACAGGGATTCAAATGACGACTTTCAAGCGTTGGTATACAAATCTTCTTCAGTAAGACAGCCTTTTTTCAGCACCTCTGCCTCCTGAAGATGCTTAAGCGCTGCTTTAAACCCATTTTAAACAGCGTTCGCTGTGTTGCCGTACTTATCGTTAATTATTTGTAGCGTCTCTGTAATGTCTTCCGTTGCTGATTGGACTTTATCAGCAACTTGCTGCCGCCTTACTCTGAGCATAGCGACACTTTCTTCTTAAGAGGCAAGCTCTTTTCGGGTCTGGTTGCTAAATATTCACACGTTGCTGTCCTCGGTGTCGTTAGTGCCTATACTCGACAGGCTTCCTCTTCGTCCTTTGTCTGTAAGAGAAGGCCATGGAACATTTAGCAGTCCCTGTTGGCCATGAGACACGTCTTTGTGCCCCTTCCCCCCCAGAATCCGCGGGGCCTGCGACAGTCACCTGGGCTTTCACCAGATCGGAACTGCCAGCGGATTCTCTCAGAGGGGTTACTGCCTGGGGTACTAGTTTTGCATCGACGTTTTTAATTTTGGCATCTTTTTGAGTGTCGTACTGACCCGCAAAGGTCAGCACTACCCTTTTTTTCTAGAAATGAGTATTTGGAAAGGGTTAAAACCATGGCAGCAGCCCTCTCTGTTACCAGAGAGAACCGCTACTTGCTCGGGCCGGCCGGGAGTCGCCACTCTCCCTGAGTCCCACCCGTAGAGACTGCCCTGGCGTTGAGTAACAAGTGTAAGAATAGTGTTCGTGTGTAATGTATGTATATGTTGGTACACAACGGTCATCCCAGCGAGACGAGTGGCAGGTGTACAGTCCCACGACCGCGCAGACAACCTCACAAAACGGGCTGGCGTAAGGCACTAAGGTGCCGCTATGTAGCCTCTTCAGTGGTAGTAAGCCTAGATTAGTCGGCCCACCACATTTTTTTTGCTTATAAGGCGTACAGCCATATCATATGTGGTTACCCAGACTTATCTGGGCCTTATCGTCGGGCTTCACCCGCCGCCAGGCCTCCAACGCAAGCCCGGAAAAGGACCCGCCACACGCAACCCAGAACAATCCGTAAGTGTTCCTGTGTTTGTTTAGTGAGAATGTGATGCATGTATCTGAGAAGAATGTTTTAACCACCGCTTACTTCTATACACGACGGGTGCTAGTTTTTGTTGGTCCGCATCAAGCAATGGAGTGCCACCCACGGAATGAGCAAAAAGCGAAGAACAAGGAGCACAAGCAGAGCCGGCCCATGCATCCACACTGATAGAGACATGGGGCACTAGTCCCCCGTCCACACCGCCGCAGATACACACGCCAACTCCACACACGCCTCCCGATCCACGCCCTCGACCACCACCATAGAAAGCCACGCCAGCTGCCCATCGTCACCTTATATTTTAAGAGGATACCCCTATCCGCCACCCAGGACAGCGCCCAGTATGGAGAAACTAGCGAAAATCCCACCCGGGGGAGGTAGTAGTAGTAGTAGTAGTAGTAGTAGAAGTAGAAGTAGTAGTAAGAGTAATAGTTTTTTTTTTGTGAAGGAGAGAAAATGCATTAAGACACACTAGAGGGACAGTGAAAGTGTGACACTCAGTGGATTTTTTTTATTAAACCACCCATACCCTTTAAAACACCTTTTATGCTGCGTTGTTGTTCCACCCCGGAACCGCGTTAGCATTACTACAGGGTGAAGTCACCAGGGAGACTATCGCGTCTCACAGAATTAACGAGCTAACTCGCCATCATTTGCTAGAGGTGCCAATCCTCTTAAGCCCTGGAAAGGACTCGGGGCTCCTGAGGACCAGCACCCTGTCTAGTGCTCCATAGTAGGCCGCTAACCTAGCAAGCACCACTATAAGCTTGATGCTTCCCCTTGCTGATAGGTAAAAGTGCCTAGAGCAGCATGGGTCCACATTAAACTGCCTTCCAACTCAAGGCCCCTTTGCCTTATTTTCGTCTTAATAAGGCCCTTCTCTTAACCTCTTTTAGCGCTCTTTTAAATAAAGGACAGCTTCTACTGCCTGCTTCGTGCTTGTTGTCCGTTGTTGGGCAGATGAAGCACCGTGCTAGGCCTGAACACTCTTTTTTCCAGTGGTTTGAGATTCTACACTGAAAGCAAAGCTTGGATCTGTTTCCTTCTTAACAGTTGCCTGAGACTTGTCCATATCTTAGGCATTTGTAACATCTTGTTACTTTAATTTTTTTTCGGATTTGGCAGCTTACGAAGCCGACTTATAACTTGACTTCCTCCTCTGCTTGGTTAGCCGTTATTTCGTCCAACGTTATTAACGCCAGCCTTTGTCCTTTGGCATTTAGTTTTAAGGAAGCAACTTTTGGCTCCTGGCTCCTAAGTCTAAAAGTCCTAACGAAAGCCTCTTTTACTTCATCTTTCTTTATAATAGCATTCAGGTCCCGGACCTCTAGTGTCACTTTTTTGTTGCTCATTTTGACAGTACCCTGTCCAGCAACCGACTTTTTAATTTGCTGTTAGAATACAATAGTATTTTCTACACCTTATACCTCAATAAATATGTCTCCTTTTTTTGTAGTGACAACACAATGCCACATTAGCCTTATCAGGGTCTCAGTTTGCCTTCATCGTCTTCAGTACCTTTGCAAAGGTCTGCCCTTTAGCCATCTTTACTACTACTGTTGTTGTGGCGTTTACTTTTTTCTTTTGACTTGTTTTGTCATTCAGGGGAATTTCTTCTTGTTTGCCACTAACTGTCTTCTTTTTCTTTAAAGACATAGTATGCTGGCGTTTCTCAGGGCTGTCTGATGGGCTCCTGTTTCTTTAACCTTGTTCTATTTCCCTTCGGGCAGTGTTCAGGGTTTTTTTCCGTACATGCCGTCAAAAATTATCTCGCCTTTGTTTCTTTTACTTGGAAGATTTAAATAACACCTTCCAAGAATTTGAAAACGCTTTTTCTTCATAAATAAAGCCTTTTCTTATCATTTCTGCCTCTTCACGTTGTTTAAGCGCAGCTTTAAGCCCATACTTAAAAGCGTTTACTGTTTTTTCATACTTATAATTGATTGTTTTTAGCGTCTATGTAATCTCTCTTCTTGCTGATTAGACTTTATCAGTCACTTGCTGTCACTTTACTCTGAGCTGAGCGCAATTTTCTTTTAAAAAGGCAAGCTTCTCCTGGATCTGGTTGCTAAATATTTACACGTTGCTGTTCTCAGTGTCATTGGTGCCTATGCACGACAGGCTTCCTCTTCGCCCTTTGTCTATGAGAAACAGCCATGAAACATTAAGCAGTTTCTGTTGGCCATGAGACACGTACTTGTGACCCCCCCCCCCCCCCCTCAGAGTCCGCGGGGCCTGCAACAGTCATCCGGGCTTTCACTGGATCGGAACTGCCAGTGGATTCCTTCAGAGAGGTTACCGCCTGTGGTACCAGTTTTGTATTGACGTTTTTTACTTTGGCATCTTTTTTAATGTCGTACTGACAAGTAACTGACATCAAGATCAGTTTTTTTTCGAGGTTGAAGATTCGTTGTAAGGAATGTGCTAATGTCACAGTTTTCAAAATATGTACCAAGTTTCATTAAATATTTGTTGAAACTAAATAAAAAGTGCACTAACATGAGTACAAAATGATCAAATTCACTTTTTTCTACGTAAGGATGATTTTATTTTTCATGGCTTAAGGTTCATGGTATAGAATGTGCTAATGTCATCTTTTTTTGAAATATGTATCATATCTCATTAAATGTCTGATGCAACACAGACATGAGTCTC
Organism: Copidosoma floridanum; assembly: GCF_036245765.1. Taxonomy (NCBI): domain Eukaryota; kingdom Metazoa; phylum Arthropoda; class Insecta; order Hymenoptera; family Encyrtidae; genus Copidosoma; species Copidosoma floridanum. Next base: position 1,481,310 of record NW_028321894.1, read on the forward strand.
AGGCAATCAATTACATTTTTAACGAGTATAAATGAGTCATGTGTTAATCCTTAAAAGGACCAATTTTTGTACTTGGATAAACTATCTTTTATGACTGTGTATCCATTATTTTTTGGATTCAGAAAAGTATTTTGGGAAACATATTATTTTTTTTTTCTTTCATTTGATTTTTCTATAAGCGGTTTTTGACAATCATCATCATCGTTCCTATATCTAGTCAATGAAGGACTTTTTTTCTATGTTTCCAACCTATCTTGTCGTTTACTTGTTGATACATTGGCAGTAAAAAGGAAAAAGATGACAGCTTTGGCGTACCTCAACCAAGTAAGTCTTTTTCCCTACTCCCATGTATTATATTCTTTCTCCTGCATTATCACGTTCGTAACCATACAGATAACTCGTCGTCATGCTGTCCAAAGATATCTTACAATAGACTGGTTGACATGCTTCTATTTTTGGTTGAGTCACCACATCATAAAAAATTGCATGACAAATGGAAATATTCGAAAAGACTATTTCTGTAATATTAGTCATAACTAGCTTACAAATTGTATCAAAACTAATTTTTCGACAATTGCTGTGATTAAATTTAATACCTTTTACTTTGCAAACTTAAATTTCACTACCGTCGGGTTTTAGTCTTATATATACGAAAAACTTTGGTCCACTGGATAAAAGTGAAAGAATTTATGAACCAACTCCTTTATGGGCCAATTCGTCAGTGAGACTGCCTAGGGTTGTACCAATAAGTAAATCTTCCAGTCCTTCTCGGGAAACATAAAAAACAGAATCTGTGTCGTGATAGAGAGCATGTTTTTCTAGAAATTGCAGGTACTTGAAAAGCTTTAAGCGTGCTTGTGCTGTCACGAAAGCAGCAACCTTAACGTTACTTGACGATAATGACGTCAAAGCCTCAGTTTTCTAATTTCAGTTAACATAGAATATATCATCTTTGGATCTTTGACGGGTACAACACCATTCACATCAATTCTCCACTCGCAAGTTATTTTATTAATCTTCCTGGGACCGTCACCTTTTCAGTCATTGTCAAATTCTTATGTTGACCAAATGTACCTCACAAAGGGTAGCGTAACATCTTTACGACAAATCGTGAGCCAATATTGAAGTTTATTTCATTTTCATCGAGATTTACTCCTTACGTTTTACGAATTTCATCGATATAGAACTTCTTTTGCTCGTTAGATATACAAGTTGGTCGATAACCTAAAGCTAGTGTTTTTATTTAAAAAATTTGGTAATATAATTTGCAAATAGTCCTTCTTTGTCCGTTTCTCAATTGTACTGTGTTACCTCATATTCATATATTTTATTAACATTTTTAACGATATAACCCACTTAAACAGCTACCTTGACTTTTTTGGATACCTACGTAACTCTTAAATTACGGTCTCTTTTATCGTCGTGAAGCAGTGCTCTTGAAGCATATTCTGGCAACCCGTATGGGACACAGGAAAAATAAGCTTACTGTGCATTTTCACCGGTAAAACAGGATGATACAAATTTTTAAGTGGTAGCTTATCACATATAATTAAAATGTTTACTTGTTAAATATTATTAATGTCATTTACTATTTTTTACACTCTGCTTCATTAAAGTATGACGTTGAATGACCAACGGGTAATATACTTCGTTTGCAAATATATAGATACAGAGAGCATGCGTTAACTTTTTTAAGCTTTTTCTCCATCTCGACAATCATACATTTTGATAGTGCTTCCTATTTGACCCCTGAAAAATGCATGACGTTCCCTTAATGGTTTTCTACTCCAATAATTCTCATTTTCTCAGGAAAATTACCACGGAATCACCACGGAATAGCGATTGGGCGGATGACAACAGATTAAAACTGGTCATTATTGACGATTCGAGGCGCAAATTATGTGATAATAGCGGTATTGTTGACTTATTTACTTAAAGTAGTCATAATAACAATTTGAGCGTAATTTTTATCACACAAAATATATTTCTTTAGAATGTACCAGAAATATACGAGATCACACATGAATAGAACATTTTCCGAGACAAGTACGTCTGGAAAATCCTTGCTATTTTAAGGTTATTTAATTACCTTTTCTTGGATCTCAAGCATAATACACCAGACAATTGTCGATTTTTAACATGTAATTTTCCGGATGACATTCTCGATGGGAACGTTTTGCTGAGTATGCCACACAAAAAACGATTAACAAAGTACAACGATGAGTCCACTCGACACAAAAATAAACGACATCTTTAATTTACCGTATACCAATGAGCGAGAAAAGTAAGAAATAAATGTTGTAGATGCAATTTTATTTAAAAATCTCGAAAAAATTTCGTATATAATGGTACTACCCATAGTAGTAAATGAATATTTATTATCATTATTATTATGTAAATGTACGAAGTCGTAAAGCAAGTTTATTAAGGGCAGCGAGTCTTCATTATTGAAATTAACAGAAACAATCATAGCTCAAATCGTAGGCAAAAAATTGTCATTTTTTGCAATGTAGTAAAAACAATGTCTGAATAGGGTAGCAAATTAAGCCGCAAAAAGCAAATGACTCCATTTATGTAAGCATTTAGTAGAACGTTAACAGTAATTTTCTTAAAAAGTAAGGTCGTATTTATACTCATCAATCGTAAATTGAAATTGATGGATGCAAACTAATACACACTCATCGATGAACGGCAACTATCATCTCTCTCTGTCGTGCACAGCATGTCTGTGCGTTTGCATGCATACTCAACTGCTAGTAGACGAATATAATATAGTATATACATACATTTTGGCTAGCAGTAGCGTAAACTCAGCGCTCCTAAGTAAAGAGAGAGAGAGAGAGAGAGAGTGAAATAGAGATCGGTATTAGTATATCTATATAGGCGTAACAGAAAATGTATTACGCTTTGAAAATTTTCACTGCCCAAGTGAAAATCCAAACCTCGTATAAAATTTTTTCACATTAAAAAAGAATAATGCATAGGACAAAATTTATACTACGAAGCGGCGTGACCAACTTCATACGCTGGTGGTAACAAACTTGGAAGTGCTGTGAAAAATAAGTTTTTGCGATTGAATGTTAATAAATAATTAGCTAGATAGTTGAGATTTCTATAATTTATATAGACCCATAAGAAATTGCTTTCCCAAAAGAAGCTATAACGTGCGTAACTTTGACGACGTATGGAAAGCTGATCTAATGGGCTTGAGATCCTTAAAAACTAACAATGATGGCTACGCTAATGTTGTTGTTGTCATCGATGTCATCAGCAAATACGCTTGGGTGGTACCTATGAAATATAAAACGTCAAAAAATGTCGCCAAAACATTTTAACATATTTTATCGAGAAGTGACGATCGTACGAAATGCAATCTGTTTTACGAAAAAAAAAATTAAAAACAGAGTAACACCTTGCCCACAGATGGAGGCTGCTATAGCTGAACGTTTTATAAGAACTAGTAAAGAAAAAATGTGGCGATACTTTACACACACAAATAATCGACGTTTTTTAGACATTCTTCCAAGTATGATAGAGGCATGCAATCGCACGAAGCATTCGTCGACAAAGATAGCGCCAGCTGACGTTACTGTGCACAATGTTGCGCAACACGAGAAAACATAAACGTAACGTTATAACAGACATATTTGTAAGAATCCAAAGTACAATGTTGGAGATTTAGTTAGTATCAGTAAGATGAGAAGTGTCTTTGCCAAAGGTTATGAAAGTAGTTAAACTTTTGAGTTGTTAAGAATTGTATCTATCTTTTGCAAGCACCTACCTCCAGTATATTTTCTAGTGGGAAGAGTTGAGCAAGAGCTCTTTCAAGGTTGACGAGATATTAAAAAAATCGAGGTAAACGACGTTTTAAAAAATATTTTGTCAGCTAAAAGGGGTATCCTAAAAAATTCAAGTCTTGGGTGAAGAGTTACTATTGAAAAGATATAAAATAAAAAGCGAATTTCACATTGTATTGCCTAGCAACAGTAGCATGCAGTATTACCCTGATAATACTACTGCGCATTACGTGACAAGATTACCTTAGCAAATGAGTTTGTAAAAAAGATCGAGTGCTGGTATAACAGATATTTAAGTATCATTGACGTTTCAACATGCAATAAAAGATAACAAAAGAGAAATTATGGTAAAATGCATACCGTGGCTACACAATAATGTACATAAAAAATGTCCTGTGATCTACATAGATTATTACATACGCTTCGGGCTATACGCAAATGTCGTAAAAATGAAACAAAAAGTAGATAGTTTCGATACCATGCAAGATTACGTGGTTTTCAGTTTTGGGAGCGGCGGTCACGTAGAGGCTAAATTAGTCTGTTTCGAAAGAGTGTGCAGTGAATACATGTATCACTTACTATTGTCCGAAAAATAACGCAAGATCTTGGGCTTCAAATGTGCATTAGGTCTTTTCTTGAAAAATAATGGAATTTGATCCGTTCATTCAGTAAATCTTGCCAATGTTTTACCGTCCATGCTTATAATTTACAATGACATCTATAAAATATACATTGTAGGAGACGTTTTATCGCGTTTGTTGCGGGTGGTGTCGTTGGATCTTCACGAATATGCGTACGGTTGTGTCACAAATGAAATTTTCATACCGCCCATGTATATACTAATATTATTTAACTCATTTTATTATATTGATATTGATTTAAGAGACCAAATTGGTGCCCCCATATCACTCGGCTTTGAAGTGCTGATGGTAACGCTTTACTTTAAACGAATGAGTTGAAAATTAATGATCCCTACAAGGACTACTTCATCTCTTAAAGCAGTGGTGGTGGAATTCTGACCACAATTCATGGAAATTGTGGAGGAGGTGTTGAACGCAATAAAGTTAGAATCCCCTATGAACGAGGACACGAAGGTATCGGATCACTCTTTGCTAGAGTATTCCAACGAGTTTTACGACTTATTAAATGAGACGCCAAAGCTATTGGAAAGGTTTCTGTTCGTGTAGGTATAAACATTATGTCTGACGTCACTACTAGAAATATACCTTTTAAAGAGACATTCTACACTCGTGTGATGAAGTCTGGTAATACACTAAGAAGAAGAGCCAAGAAAAAAACGGAGAACCTTATAGAAGGTTCGGGACATAAAGTCAGGCGACTTGACGAGCAATTTTAGTTGCAATTACTTCGTAGAACTGTGCAGTCAAGACATGAAACGCATAAGAGTTAAAAAAAACTAAAAAAACGTACAAGCAGGGTAATAAAAATAAAACAAGAACAATAAAAAGAAAAAAGAAAAAGAGACAAAGAACTGCAAGAGATAATTTTAAAAGTTAAGTTTTTTTTAATGGCTTTTTTACACAGTCATTCGTGCGAGTGCCTAACACCTAAGCTCTTGTTGTTCAATACTCTACTAACTTAAACAACCATCAAGGAATATCACTGGATTATATACAAGCCGATATCATCACTTACGGATGATTCACCGATCAAATTTGTCGTACCAGGTAATGGTGACGAATACATTGATCTTGCACACACGATTCTTAGTCTTCATGTCAATTTGGCTGTCAATAAAGATGGAGAATTAAATGCTGACGTAACATTTAAAATCTTAAAGGTGGGACCAATAAATAATTTTATGCATTCGTTGTTTAATCAAGTCGATGTGTTTTTTAATCAGATACCTGTATCACATCCTAACAATGTGTACGCTTTCAGAGCGTATTTGAAAACTTTATTGAGTTACGGACCTGTGGAAAAATCATCCTACTTAACGATTGCATTGTGGTGAGACGATACAGTGACAAATATGGACGACGTGTTGGACGCCAATGCGGGACTCGTCAAGTGACGTACACTACTACTAGCAAAGAAATTAACTGATGTGATTGGTTATCTTCATTGTGATGTATGTAATCAGGAAATATTACTCATTAGTGGCATTGAGGTGAGAATACGGTTAACAAGATCTCGCAATTTGTTTTGTCTTACAGACACTTCAAACTTGATTTCCGTTTGCATCGAAGAAGCAAATCTCTCAGTGAGAAGCGTTGAAATGTTGGTATGCAAACAGTTACTGGCTCTTTTTTTTTAATTAAATGCCAGAATTATCGGCCAACGAATGTTCTCTTTATAACCTAATTAAACACAGCAGCGATAGATTGGACGTTCGGTTTGCCGACGCTCTAAATTCGACTGTTAATTTTATAGTGTATGCTAAGTACGAGAGTATTCTCGAAATCAATGCGTCATGTCAAATCATGGTCGTTTTTAGCAGCTAGATAGTCCCACTAACAACATAAACTTACACTCACTACACGGACACGATAATCATCTCTTGGTTGAGTTTGTGTTGGTAAACTCAACCATCTATGAATCGTAATAGACTTTTCAGTTGACATTCAGTATTTCAAGCTGGAAAAAGACTTAATGATGCAGAAGGAGGTTGATATCATTGCTTTGAATAATGACTTTTCAGCACATAGGGTAGTGACATCTCCTTGTCGCTTGCAAAAATTAAGCCAAGAGGCGCAACGACAAAATGTTAGGTTGTCCTGACATCATCATGGACTTGATTTCTTTGAGGGCTAAGTCCCTTTTAAATCAGTATTTAAAATTTCAAATAATATTGGAAGAAGAATCAGGAAAACTAATAACATCAGGAGTTGCAAAAAGTGGTACGTTTTACATAAAATAGCTCTTAGTCAGGTAATAAATTAAGAATATAATATTGACTGTCCTCCTTTAAGAAATTTGTCATCGTAAATATATTGTATGCATCATGCATTGGAACCAAATCATCACAAATATCGGTGTATATTGAATAACGCTCATAAACTGAAATCTTGGCTTTGCGAAAGTAATGGACAGCCTACAGATACTGCAAATTCTGTCACAAATCACATGTCATACCACTGGTGTGTCTCCAGCCTATCAGATCCCACGGGTGTAAACGAAACCGATAGCACTTGTCATAAACACTGATGATTACACAAAACCAGATATGCGTTGGGTTGCTATGTACGTTGATACATACTCTAATGGCTTAAATTTCGATAGCTATGGTATTTAACTTTATGTAATGCAGCAAGTTCATCGATTTCATACAAATTATAAGAAACTACGGTGGAATATCAAACATTTACAAAGCACATCTTCAAACGAATGTGGTCAGTTTTTTTTAATGTTTTTGTTTTACATAAGGAACGGCTTAGGTTTTCCAAGATTTCTCGACAATTTTTATGCTGATTTAAAAAAAATGATGAAATTGTCAGACATTTTATTTTATTCGGGTGTTTTAAAGAAATTTTTGAAAGCTTGGCGTTGGGTGGTAGCGGTTGTCTGGTAAAATGTTTACAAAAAAGTTGCAGTTATATGTCTTTGATATAAGTGAATCCATGAATATACTTATAATTGGCAGTCTGTGCATTCTTGAACGCCTAGTGACAGATACCAATGTTACATTATCATTAATTCCAAAAATAACTGATGTCAGCGTCTTGCGATCCTACTTCTAAATGTTTATAATTTGTAAAAAATTTCATACTCAGCGGTTTTTGTCCACGCACGATATACGATCATACTTGTTTGAATTAAAGTTGTTCTGGGTGTGTTGTTAAAGCAATTTTTCATGCTACAACGTAACTTCCCACCTCCAAACGTCTTTTCAACTGCCTCTTTCGAGCTACGACTAGTCTAAAAAAGTCAAATTAGTAGTTAGTCTCTGACACCTCGTCATACCGTCAATACAATAAAATAGAAGACTGGAGTTCCAGAAAAAGAAGGTTGAGGAGTCGGTTGCAATTGATCTCTTAATCGTGAAGCAGTATTAAGAATCACATCTGTCAATTTTTTGTGAAATTTATGGGTTATTGGGTAATTTGGCAAAAAAGCCGTAGTAGGTCTGGAATGTAAGGAATTACTTAAAAACGATTGGGAACCTGTAGTTCATATTTTAAGCACAGTTTCCGAAGGAATTTCTTTGAAAATTTTGGATTGGAACGAATTTAAACTAGCATCTACATAATTTGAGAAGTATTACACCACGGATGACAGCAACTTGCAGGACATTCAAATTTATGGCTCCAACTGGTCCCTAATGTTAACTGTAAGTTATAACGATGAGGCTATTGAGCTTGAAGAAAGATGAAAACAAGGTGTAAGTGGTTGATTTGCGAAGCAATGCCGTCGTAGTTCAGTTTTAAAAAAGGGGACCTTTGATCATCCAAGCGAATTTAGTGTTAAACGTATTAATCGTAATTCATGTGTAATGAGTAATTAGTCAAATTTGATTTCTACTGCTGTGTAGAAATTTGTAGATTATATTTCAGAGAAAGGTTTTAATCTTTATGAAGCGCTAATTGACTATTATAGACCTCATTTTGTAAACGAAATTAAAAGAGATATACATGATTCAGATTTCGTGACTGTGTATAAAGAAATCGTGTCTATAGATACGACGAAATGCGAATTTTTAACAAGAGAATATGTGCGATTTTATATAGAATATTGTGTCATTCTACACAATTGCACTTGTAGAGGCATTAAACTCTGAAATAAATAATTAAACGTATTAACCTTTGTTGTTCTTCACCTAAAATTAACACCACATGCTTTAATGTCATTGTATTTTTATGTCATGAAAAAAAAAAAAAAAAATTAAAAAATATTTTGGACTATTTCTTATGGAGAAACTAATTAATATGAAGAGAATACCTTTACTGAGCAAAAGGGAGAAAATTTCACCCCTCTAGTAACTAAAAAGTGAGGGAGCTCTCTTTTTAGGCATGAAGTTTGGAGGGGAACCCGACTGTGCTGGGGGCATATCCCCCGCAACGCACGCCTCGTCGTTGCTTTATTTTAAATAGTTGCTTTATCGTTATTAGTACATAAATACAAATGCCTATGTAGCAGACGTAATACTTTTTTCTCAGTGCGTATAACCATAATTCATTGTCAGTTATGACCTTTTTAAGCAAGTCAGGATAATTATTGACGTAGGTCAACAGCTCACAAGCGATTTTAATGTAATGGTTCTTTTTAGTAGAAATCAAGCAGTTACGAAATACACGTTACTGACATACGTCTTAAGCCCAAAACGTTTAACAAAATTTTATGGCACAAGGCGACCAACATTCTGCTATCATTATTGATTTTTCTGACAGTAATTTGACGGTTTTTCAGAATAATCTTCTTCACAGCTTAAATATTCTCATCTGTTGTTGATGTGCTTGGGCGTCTTAAGTGAGGTTCCTCATCCACATCTTTCCAAGAGTTTTAGAAGAGTTGGTACCACTTATTAGCACTTTTACTTAAATTAGTCAAACCATTTATTATTGTCAATATTTGGGAGGTATTAGAGCACTTCGTTATAGTGTTTTAACAAAATTTAAAGCAAATTCTTTAGCTAATACTTTTTGATAGAAAAACAATCACATAGCACGCCAAATATTTTTATCTGTTATGCCTTTTACGAAAAAAACTAAGCATCCGCCATCTGATTGTGTGGGACAGTAGCGCATGCAGAGCTTGGTACTCATGGTAGGTGTAGGTGTGCTAATCAGCTTACAATAAGACTCCCTGATACTATAATAAATAAAATTTTTTTATGTAAGGAGATAAATAGATTAGTACATAATAGATCTTGTGCTTACAGCAGAGAAAACTACTAAAGTTCAGTACAAATGTAAATGCACTAAGAGGTATAGTCATGTGTATGAGATACACCAGATCATTATTTTCCGGATTGGCTTTACGCATGCAGTATAACCTGAAAATTCAAAATATGTCTCAATAGGTGTTGCTATGATACAGGTGTTGATATGCGCTTCATTATTTCAGTTTAGTTGATTATAATTTCATCGATAATGCTGAATTTGTCGAGGAAAATGGTTTCAATGTGTATGACATTGTGTGAAAAGAAATAAAAGTGGATGTGTGTGTTGATAAGTCATTAAATAATTCAGAAAAAGGCTTCTTATCCCTACTTGAGGAGCCTTTCCCTCAAGAAAATTCACAGTTATCGAGTCCAAAAAATGATACGGAGCAGAATAATTATTAAAATTCATAGCAAATTTCTACGTCACAAGATGATCTCATTAAAAAATCCAGTCCCTCCAGTCCCAAGTAAAATTTATCTTTCATTAACCCTATGAGCGTTTCTTAACACTCTTTTTCAATTGTTAACTAGCTTATCACTGCTTGTTTCATTTACAAATTCAATTAATCCAGAATGATATTTACCATTTATTGTTATCGTGTGGGTTGATAGGAAAAATTGTTTGAGAAACGTAAAAATTAACTCGCCGAGTAGACTACTCATGGGCCTAAGAGATAACTATACTGACTAAGTTAAAAAAAAAGTGAACCAGTGTACACGTAAGTCAATTTTGTTGTAAAATCAAAGCTCATGGATACATCAAAATTAAGATTTATGCAATAAAATACTGAAATCGATTTTATAATAAATTTTTTATAGTGCTCAAAGAATAGCAGAGTAATTGAAAATTGCAGTGATAAGAAAATACTTCATTTGTAGGTACACATTTGAAAAATTGAAATTCAATTTATGATTGATATCTTAGTTTTTCCAAAATCATAAAAAGTTATTAACTTTTAACTATACTAACTTTTCAGCAGCATCTTACGATGAATTCTTTTTTTTTCAATTTACTTTTGTTTTTAATAAGTTTAGTTAAATTTAAAAAAATACATGCTTAAAGTATAATAACCGAAATTAGAATTAACTTTACAGGATAAAAAATTAGTTATTTCTGGAGTTACGAGAACAGTTAATTAAGCTTTTTCTTACTGAAGATCGTCAGTATGTTTACAACTTCTATCATATAAGTGATACAAACTGAACAGTGCGTGCCAGTGGCTGTCTTTATAACGCTTACAAATATTGAAAAACTTAACTACGGAAAATAGGAAATTAAAGTAATTCTAGCTCAACATAAGTTGTAAATCGTAAGTCAAAAACCACACATTATAGAGTTTCTATGAATGTTGAATTTTCAGAGTCAAAAATATACAATATCGATTAATTATTATCAGCTGAGCTGATTTTCTTTAAAATTATGAAAATAAAATATTTTTAGGCTCTCTAATTCAAGATGATTTTAAATGTTTGACAGATATAAATCAATCAAATAACTTACTAGAAACCATAATTAAACAGTGGAACACTATTTTTCATTAGTGGTACCAAGTTCTAAGTGATAAAAATAGACCATTGGATGCAGCAATTCGATATTAAACAAGTTTTACTTGTTTGTGTCTTCTACTAGGTATTTCTCTGGTTAGTCTTATTATTAACCATTTCTTCACAAAATTAATCTTGCTCACAATGTAACTGTAGACAGAATAGGATTAGACAACTGTTACTTGTTGTAAAAGTGTTAAGCATAGAGTCATGTAACATAAATAAAATTACGTAAAAGTAGCATTCAAATAAAAAAAATTTTCATAGCTAGAAGCGGATTATTGAAGTATTATCCCATATTTAATCGCGGAAAAAACCATAACTAACTCCCAGGGGAAATCTTGTGACAAGTCATTTGCTGATTCTTGGGTGGATACAGATGCAAAACTTGTTTAAGCTTTTTAAAAATTAAAAATAGAAGAGGTTAAGAAATTTAATAGTATTTGTAAGGAGTTACTGACAAAAGGTATGTTTTTGTTAACAAATGGACATACTAGATACCTGTTTCCCAAACATTAATCAATTACTTTGGTGTGCTATGATAACTTAGACTTTTGTATGAAACAGGTTCATGTAATGAAGTCTTTGCTTTATTATTGCTATTTCTGTGTCGAACAATTCCAAACATAATCAGAATAAGGAAACACGCAAAGCTTACAATAACAAAAAATGGCCCAGGCTTTTATTTCGCATGTTCAAGTAAGAATGAAATTAAAAGATATTTTTAATGGCACTTAATAAGAGAACGTTGACTTAAATTTATGTATTATTCTCTTAAGTCTTGTTTTTTAGGATGCCCAGAAAAATAATGAAATAATTAGTTCACATAAGGATTGGTTATTATTAAATAATCGGCTGGTGTTACCTTATGTGGTTTTTGTTGGAGAAGTAGACAAAATTACACATAAACAATGAAACTGTACACAAAATGGTAATTGAAGCATGACTTTAGTTTAGTAGATAACAAAATTGCCAATATTTCGACGTCATGCTGACGTCATCCTTAGGGCAGCTAATAAAAATATACACAAGAAAAATTACAAAATTGAAAACAGCAAAAATAGCATGATAAAAAAATTTTGTGTAAATACCAATGCAAGTCTAAGGATAACACATAAAACTGCAAGTGAAGCAAGAAAACTTAGTACATAATTAAAAATTTAGAAACATAGTTGTTCGGTAAAAAATTTTTCTCTTTCTAAAATAACATTATAGACTGTAAAAAAATAAAAACAATGATCTACGTATAATAAAGTAGAAGTATAATTGATTTTAGTATCACAAAGGTGCACGTACATAAAACTAGGTGAAGTATTCGAGGACGTTGAAAAACCAAGGAAGCATATTACACTGTATACGATATATAAAACGTATGATAATGTATAAAACACATGTAAAGAAAAAGTTAAGAATAATTACAGATTTTTTGCTTAATATCTTGTAAGAAATTCTTATTAGATACATTTGATTTGCTTGTGTCTAGTTGTCTATTTACATTGTTATTATAAACACAAATGTATACCATTTCAGAAAATTCACGTTTCAACTCATTATTCTCTTGGCCTACAATTTTAACATAATCAAAATTAAAAGTGTGCTTAAATTAAAGTGAGTCGAGAGCAATGGCCAATTCTCTATCTTGTTTTCTAACCATCCGTAAGTGCTTACTTATACGAATGTCAAGTAGTCTCTTACTTTGACCCACATAGCAAGTACCACATTCACGAAATATACAGTAAACTATGGCCCCCTTTTTAAAAGAAGGAATTTTATCTTTATCCTATTTTATAAATTAACATGAATTTACATAAACCTAATTTACATAAATTAAAAAAAATTACTTTAATGTGAGATTCAGAAAAAATCTTACGCAAAGAATTTTCTGAAAGTTGGAAGTACGAGAGAACAATAAATGGTGTTCTAGGGCTGGAGTTATGATTTTTGGAACAGTAGTGGACCCCATTCAGAGTTGAGTTTCTCAATCTATTGAGAAGTCTATGAAGAGAGCTAATCCTCGCTTTGATGTATTTTTTAACAAAATAGCAGGCATATGCATTATCAGCAAGGATCCTCCTAACCTCCTGGATGTTCTTGGACCTGAACTCAGGATCAGCCAGCTTAAGAATTTTATCAATTAACTAATAAATAACTGTTTTCTATTAGCTAACAGAATAATAAGAAAAGAAATTTAACAAGCGCCCAAAAAAAGATGGTTTTTTATATTATACATGAAGAGTCAAGAATCCGTGAGATGAAGATGTCTAAAAATGGTATAGAGTTGTTTGTCACTCTCTCTCTCTCTCTCTACTGTTAGCTGTAAGAACGAATTACATTTATTAAACAGGTTCGAAGTATGTTTAATCTGTGAAGCTTTTATAAAAAGAAAGCAATTATCTACATAGCGCATGTACGCTAACATTAAATTTCCACATTTTGGAATGATAGTTGACTCCAACAATTCTAAAACCATTTTAGCTATGCATAGAGAAAATCAATTATGTATTTTTTTTGTGCATATTTTTATTAGCTGCCCTGAAGATGACGTCAGCATGACGTCCAAGTATTAACAATTTTGTTGATTACTAAAATAAATTCATGCTCCAATTCCTATTTTGTGTACAATTTCATGGTTTATTATACGACTATGGTGCAAGTGTGTAGATGTTTTACCTTTACAAAGTTACACATATTTTTGTCATCATAAAGTAACAAAAGCATTTGTTCACTACTGTTTCATCTGCTATCAGCATTAAACGTGTGACCATACTTGTCAGACTATGCTTGGATGTTTATAGCGAAATTAGTTTATAAAACTGAGCTCAAAAAATGTTTTGCAGCAGTTTCCAAACTCCGTACTGAATTAAAAAGATAATCCTATTATAAGATTTTTTTTCTATCTACGCGAATTTTTGCATTAATAACGATTGACAATCGCCATCTAGAATGTATAAAAAACTCAGCTTCGATTTTATGCTACGATTAATATTGTCTTTATATGGTAATTTAATATACTTAAGGATGATTGTGCAGGAAATAGTGAAATATATGAAGAGCATTGTTAGTAAAGTACATTCCATCAGCTTAAAAGAATGTTATAACATTATTGGAACAAAACAATGTCACAATAATTCTTAGAGATATAGATTTATACTTTAATCAATATTTTTTAATTCTTTATGATTTTTTAACTTAAGTAAAAAAAAAAATCTCTATTTATCAAAATAGGACTAACTGATCCTGAACCTTTTATTATAGGAAAACATTTAGAAACCAAATTTCTTAGTAATTAAATTGCTTACGTGCCACAAGTTTGACACGGTATGCGAGTGCCATTGCAGAAATTATTAAAATTATTTCTCGAGATTTCAGGCTTACTAAAGAAGATTATAACGTATTTAAATAATTTCAGTAACGAGCCATATATATTATCGAAGATCATTCAAGGAAACTTGTTGGTAAATAAGAATGCTGATAAAATTAAAAATAAAATAGTGCTTCCTTTTTTTTTTTTTACGATGAGCTAGAAGTCGGAAGTCCTCTGGGCAGTTACAGCAGTAAAAATACATGTTGTATAGGCTTTATTTCTTTACCTACATTATCTTTTACTTTATCATTTCAATTTAATTGTATTCTTTTTTTATTTATTAGTCAAAAATCAAGATCAATAAAAAAGCTGTAATAAAAATTAATTTGAGGTTTGCATTGATAAGATAAATTTTTTACAAAGGTAAGTGATTGTTGTTAAGATTAATGGCAACAAAATTCAAGTAAAGTTAAGACTTACATTGGTTCTTGAAGATAATTTTAGCCTTCATGGCATTTTTAGCTTTACTGACTCTTTTACTACATCTTATTGATGTCACGTACGATATTATAGCTGCACGTACGTGCGCCTCCTCTTTTTGGGGCCTAGAGAAGCAAAAGCGAAGAGATAAGCAGATAGGATGCTGAAGAAAGCTGGGCTCTCTGGCTAGAACCAGCAAGGACGAAGGTCATATACACGCGATGCACTCTTCCTTCGTTTTGCTTAAATAAAGACGCTAATACTAGTTTGTCGACTATTAACTTCGAGTGCACCCCAATACCATGGAACCGTACGCAATAGTTTTGGTGTCAGAAGTGGGATGGTCATTGTGATTAAATAAAATAAAAGTGAAATTAGTTTTATCGTTTTTTGTCAACGATAGGTATAGAATCTCGCGATTCTTAAAAAACGATTTAATTTATACTTTCCCAGGGGTTTTGTTAGAATTTCTAGTGTGATTTCTAGTGCAGATAACTAAAATTCCTTAATGATAGTCGGGATGACTTTCTACACACTTATTTTAAGCTAATCATGCAAGTCTGTTGTATGAAAAACACCCTAAAATTTCGTATTAAAATATCTTACTTCAACAATCTCTGAGTCATTTTTTATTGGAGCAGACTCTACTGCTAGAGCTGTATTAGAGTTGCTAAGGACGTCAATAAAAGACCTTTAATACACAACAACTTTTGTTAAATGTGTGAATGCAACTTTACTAATTGTTAATAGTTTATAAGACTTTTTAGCATTATTTCGCTGTTATCGATTAGGTTCTAAATATTTGTTATATATTTTCCATTCAATAAATGCTGATGCTCTTTCAACACTACTTCACAAAAAAAATTGTAACGCTTTACAGAGTCCGCAGTAGCAAAGTTTTCAAGAAGGTGCTCTTTGATATTAATGCTAAGAGTAAACTTACTTAAATAAGCCAGCTACAGCTTTAAAATTAATTCTATACTGGTCTATCTATGCAAAAAAAATTATAAAAAAAAAAATCTATGTAATGGATAGAAGAGAGACAAGTATAATGTGGCCTCAGCGCAAAAAGATCCTAGGAAGATTATATAAATACATAACAGATAACTTTTACTTACAAAACCTTTTTTCTCTTGTGGCTGACTCGCGTCCAGTTTGCGTAACATTTTTTTACTATTTCACATTATAAGATTAATCATAAAAGTATCGAAATAGAAAGTAATGATCATGCACGGAAGCTATTTCTAAAATGGCAAGTATTAACCTGCTTAGCTTCACATTTACCACTGTATTTTTAATACTTATAATCTCCTAACAATCAGTTGTAAAAGTGTGTAGCATATTTCCTCAGCAATTACTTCAACCTTACAAATTACTCGAGTCACATATGCATCAAAAACCAAGCAAATGACATACAGACAGAATATTAAGGGTAACTAAGCAAGACAGAAGTAGTCATCAATTTTTCGGATTGGAAAGATATTTCTTATCAGTTACCACTTATACAAAAGCTTAAAAATATTTTTTACCATCATCATTGCGTAAGAGACCTGAGTTAATAAAAAGAATCTAAAATGCTTTTTTTTTCAAATAATTAGTTAAACCTTTTTTAGATCCACTCAATTTATCGACGAGAAATCATGCGGTTTATCTGATAAATCTAGAAAGATTATACCATTCTCACCATCGACAGATCACTTAGATCCATTGTATAATTTTTTACCATGGTCGTTAACAATGCTACTCGCTTTTCCTACTTTTCTATTCACTAAGGGGCTTAAAATGGGTGAATTAATGGAGCAGCAGTCCCCAGGAATAGCTTGCAGTTTTTGGGGTGAAAACGGATGGATATCTCTGGTTGATATTTATATTATGATACTGTTAAGACTGCGTAAAGCTCTAAACCTATACTTAGTGGGTAATACGAACTTTTTTTATTTTTATGTTAGATTCCACTAATATATACAACACTCAATTGTCAGAAAAATTGCCTGCGTCTCTAACACTTTTATACAAATGGGAGTTTGGATACGTCATTGAAACCGTGGTCATCGCCAGTTGCAAAGTTTAATTTAAAACTCCGTTCCTTAAATGCTGCCAAACAAATACAAGTAATTGATATTACAACATTGATTTAAATGCTTGACCCTTCCAGGCAAATACTAGAAACTGATTCAACACCTCTGAACCCAGAATCGGAGTCATCATCAGAAGTTGTATGTTAAAAAAAAGCAGTAGAGAAAAGGACAAAGTGATTCCGGAATGGACTAAATAAGGTTTTACGTAATTTATTTAAAACATTTTATTGTATAGTTTTTGTTATAAATTGTTTAAACAATGAAAAATGCGTGTTAAATAAGTATCTACGATCAAATTGAATAATGCATACATTTTTCTTTTGATTAGAAGATAAATACATAGATACATGTAAAAAGTAATGATTATGCATGTTATTGCGTAGGTGTATACGCAAGCATACACATAAAAGCTTAAGCGTATGCATGAGTGGTCGAACATATACACATACATACAAATATATAGAGCATTTAAACAATTGTCTGTAAGTAGAATAAAAAAGTACAGATTACTTTGTGGATAAACATATATATGAATGATATATAACGGTGGCATTTCCCAGGAACAGTGTGTAAGGCAATTTTTCTGAAGCGGACCCCGTTGGAATTAATTTTTTAGGGCAAATAGCTTTTAAATAGGAAGTGATTAAGAATACGTTCCAAACTATCCCTAAATAGAGTTAGGAGGGTATGGCACACCCGCATAAGCTCGCGACGTTACCACATTGTCATTGAGCTTATTTGGTAAGCAGTGAGAACTGTATACATGAGTATATCTATGTGCCCACGCACAAGCGTCTGCTATACTATACTGCTGGTAATTTGAAGGTTGGATGTTACAAGGTAAATATTGTCTGCTCCTTATATTGTCATGTTTTAAAGCCATGCAACAGATGTAATAGCATAAGTATTTCAAAGGTAACATGTCAAATCATGTAACAACAAGAGTGTAGACAGCAAGAACATATCTTGGTACAGATGATAAAAAAATAAGTAGTACCTATTACCTCATAACAAAATTTATTTTAAAATATTTTAAGAGCCAAATCCTTATCTTATAACTATGGGTAAAGGAATTGACTTTTAAGAGATATAAAAACTAGAGCTTCTTATAATGCTTTATATGCTGATGTACAAATACTATATGGATATGGGAAGTTAACTTTAATTGTCTTAGATGATAGTTATAACAAGAAACTTCTTGAATAAAGCCAAAAAAATGGTATGCTCACATCATACTTGTGAAAAGGGCAGAAGAGAGAGCAAACAGAAAGACAAAAGAAAATGATTCACCACAATCTGTAGTGCGACTATTGCGTGGTACCGTCGAGTAGAGTCCACGTGGCTTTTTGGCGCACGTTCAAGTAGAACTTAACGATGGCCTTCTGTTTTGCCACAGGTAGGTTCAACTATTTGAGGTACGAGCTGACGAGGAGTTGCAAGTTCACGTGCTCGGTCAGCTCGTCCACGTAGAACTCGGTGAATCGGTTGTGCAAGCCGACGGGCAGTTCTTTCTTGCCAACGTCGGTCGCCGGGCTTATGCAGGCGAATATGGTGAGATCGGGATGGCGTGCTATGGCTTCTTGATCGCCGCATTCCAGCAGAGACAGAGAGCCCGACGAGCCTTCGAGTAAACCAGAAAGGCAATCCGGAGTTTCGGCGTTGGCGAGATTGATCTCGTTGAGAAGGACCCACTGACCTTCTTTCAAAGCCTTAATCAAGCTCCCTTCGATAAAGGCAAAAGCCAACGAGGGCTGCCTCTTCACTTAAGCCCCCAGCTTTCTCAGCTTGGCAGCCAGCTAGTCCCACTTTCTTAGAGTCTCGTGGCTCTTGTCTTCCGGCTCGCTGATGCTTGAAACCTTTGGCCTGAGTCGCTTCAAAGCAGCACCTGTACTGGTATTTATCAGCGCAACGAGGGTCTTCCATTTGCTTTTGGTGAAGCAAGTGCCGAAGTGTTCCAGGAATTTTTTGTTGGGCTTGACCGCAAAGAATGAGCGAAACAGAATCTCGAATTTCTCGTGAATGGGAGAAGTGAGGATCTTCAAGTCGACAGGCTTGTAGCCACCGAGCGGGTCAGCACTCTCGCTTTGCTGGTTTATGTTGATGAAGATCAGTTTGTGACCTGTGCTGCGGGCCAAGTACTGAACGCAGCTGGTTTTGCCAGTGCTGGTTTTGCCAACGAGCAGTACTGGCTCGTTTTGAGTTACACAGCAGCTGATGCGCTCGAGCAGGCAGGCGGATGGTTGAGTGAATGAGAATTTGGCGGTGCATTGCTCAAGAGACAATTGCTTGGCTTGCTTGCGTTCCAGTTGACAACGACTGCTAGTAAAATATTCTGCTGAGAGACTGATCAACGGCTTGTAAGTTCGGCAAAAGTAATCAGTTTGCATTTTAACGTTGCCAGGTTTGTTACAGATCTCCGTTGCTAAGACTAATCAACAGTATTCTATTCCTGGGAGTATAGTTTGGACAATTGTAATCAATTCTTTTTTCGACAGCGACTCCATGTTAATGCACAGCCAGTGTTTTTCCAACAGACTGCTGGCTCTGGATGACTGACGTTGGAAGCCAGACATCGTGAGGATCAATCTCTGCGCGAAAAACAGCTGAAATCCACTGTTAACGTGAACAGTGTCTTTGTATCCAGAAACAGACAGAGTTTTAGTTTCCATGACATTACTCAAAATGCTAGCAATGTCTAGTGCAGCACTGTCTATATTCTCCAGAAGGAGCCACTTTCCACTTTCTACTGCCTGTGTTAGCACACCAGCCGGCCACACAAATTCTCCAGGGATATCGGTGCATCTGTAAGTTCCCAGCAACATTTTTGAGTCAGTTTGATACCCAAGCTGTACTTAAATAAAATTGGATGGCCAGTGTCCAGTTATTTTGGCCAGGTATTCAACGACGGCTGTTTAACCGCAGCCAACTGCACCTTGCAGGTAAATGCATTTTCTTGAAGCTACTCCAAGAGCCAAACGGCGCAAGTTTTCTTTCATTGATGGCACAGGAACTAAATCACTATTTGTATATTGGGTTTTTTTGTTCAAAACTGGTTATAAGACTCCAGCAACAGAAACGACGGATGAAATATTTTCAGCCATGTTATTTAACTCTTTTGTACAAGATGTTTCTTGTAAGCAGACCTTTGTGTCATTTTTTCTTGTATCTAATTAAAATTTATCTGTATCACTCAGCAAAGTCTTTGAACACTCCAAATGCAAAATTTCTGCCATTTTTAGCACCAAGCCAATGTCCTTTAAATCAAGCCTATAAGCAAATTACACAATTTAACACTACTCATTTTACAAGAATCATTAGAAAAATCGCACAAATAGTATTTTACATGTATTACCAAATCCCATCATCTTCTTTATGTGACAAATGTTTGTGAAACTTTAACCACTTCCACATCAACCTTAATTGTTTTAATTGACAATACTTGTTGTACTTTTAATAATCACTAGACAATTTTTTAGCATAATCAATGTACTCAAAGAAAAGACAGAACTATCTGCTTCGTCAAAAAATACAAAATCCTTCTGGTCTAATGTAGAAAATTGTATGAACAGAATCGATTATTTTCTAACCACTGAGC
Organism: Copidosoma floridanum; assembly: GCF_036245765.1. Taxonomy (NCBI): domain Eukaryota; kingdom Metazoa; phylum Arthropoda; class Insecta; order Hymenoptera; family Encyrtidae; genus Copidosoma; species Copidosoma floridanum. The sequence goes on from NW_028321894.1 coordinate 1,501,951, forward strand.
AGTGCAGAAGAAAATTTTATCACCTTTAACATTTGTATAAGAAGGTGTAAGATCATAACAACTCCATTAGAAATAATATAAAAGGATTTGAGTACCTTAAAGTAACAATTTTTATTTATGACTCTTTTTACTAATATTCTAAATGACGATTGTATTTGTTTACATAATTTTCATACGATCTTTAGTTTTGTCATCGTAGATTTAAGAAAAAGTTTTTTAGTGAAAACTTCTTCCAAATATAAATTACAACAACCTAAGTATATTACAGCTTACATTGCTTATGTAACTAAAAATCATTTATTTATCATACAAACATGCATGCCTTAAGATAATACATTTAACAATGCTCTAAGTACTATCTAATAATTTTATCTCATATTATTAAAAAACTATTTAAAATATTCATTTACTTAACAGTGTATCGAAAAAAATCTTTAAAATGTCATGGTAATAAAATGTTTGGTTAATGTACATCTACTTTTAGTTAATAATTAACCATTAACATAAGCTAACGAAGTGACAATTAAAAATTTATCACGACATACAGAAAATAAGGAAGTAATTAAAACAAATTACATATACAAATGAAACATCCATCACAAAGAAATCGTGCAAAGTGAAGTTATGTTTTTATTAGTTTATTGGGAGACACAGAAAAAATCTTCAAGTATCCTTGCCTCAACTAATGTAAGAGTTGAAGGCTCCACAACATCCGCTAGATGGGGTAAGAAATGGTTTCCTGTAACCGTGCTACGTACGAGTGGTGAGTGCAGTTCATGTATAAAAAATAATTACTATAGGCTAAAAAGTAAATAGACTTTTTGGATCACGTAGTCAAACATCAGGTATTAGATTACCTCTTACATTAAACGTAGCAAGCACTTCCCGGGCACTTCCTAGGCACTAGGTAAGATCGTAGCAGCTATACGAATGAGCGCGCGGTGGGCGGTGGCTCAGTCAGCTAGATTGTGGAACAGATATTTTACATGTAACAAATTAAGTAAGTTACCTAAGGTAACTTACCTACCCACCATGGCTTGTGGATCGGCATGCGGAGACCGTGGTTTGATTTCCGACCAATGCAACTTTTCGGGCAAGTACCTCTGTGATTTTTCACATGTGCTTTTTCAACGCTCCATGCTCCTCGTGAAGGAATAGCCCAAGTAGAAAACTTATCTAGGCGCATGCGAGGTCCTACTTAGGGTAGTGTACATTCAGACCCCTCCGTTTGGCGTCCATGTACAAAATTCTTCAAGATCTCGTGAAAACAAAAACGATGTGCATAATCTTCCATACAGATGATTTATCTAGCACGATCATGTCTGCTTCCGTTTTTGTACGTAACAAACGGAACATTATGGCGATTCCCGCAGGAGTCCGTACGAAATCGTCATTGAATTAGGTATAAGTATTAGGACAAGAAGTACTGTACACTGCCGTCAGCGAGTGGCTGTCAATCACCCGTAACTTTCCGTCAGTCCGTGTGCTCCCGTCACCCGTAACTTCCAGATTGAAAATTTAACTAGGCTGCCTCGTTAGTTATTGGTCCTAGGTAGGCCCAAGGTAGGTTTTATAACGGTGGAATTGGTAGGGGCTAGGTATGAAGCCTACTTTAGGTATTTTCCATCTCACTCTTTATTATGCTGTAGCTGTAGCTACAATGTATGTATAGGTATACAACTGATGCAAATGACAGCCATTTCGGAGCAGTGTGTGTAAAATATTAAACTGACACGTTAAGGATTCTCTGCATTCTTATTAAATAGCTTTTTTAATTTTTATTTTGTAAAATGAGTGAGACAGTGAAACAATCGTTGTCATTAAGTAAGGACAGGGTCAAGAGATATCGTGCTTTAAAATGTGCAAATTGCAAAGGAGGAAGAAAAAGAAATACATGGCTCCAATATTTGTGAGAATTACGATGGGTTACTGGGTTATTGGGTCGAAATCAAAATGCTGAGGACTAAAACATTAAAAACATTCTCACAGTTTTGTTTAATTCACACTTTTTTTTCCTTACTGTATTTTTTTTACATTGTAAAAATAACTTATTTTTTCATAAAAAGTTACTGCGTTGTTAAAAGTTAATAATGCTGTAGAAAACTTTGAGGCTTCTCTACATAGTATTCAACATACAGTTTACGACACTTCACATAACCTTAATTTTAAGTAAACCGTAAATTATGTATACTGTAAACTATATAAGAGAGTGTAAGATGTGTACTTTTTTTGTCGAATTGAACTATGCTAGCTACAAGTGTTTGTCTCATCTTTTTTAATTCATTTTCCTTTGTGCTTCAAAAATATTTACATATTACAACTATTCATATTAGTGATAACACAATATATAATCTTATAATTTTATACACAGTTTAAAAGAGAAGCTTCACGTTAATTCTTATATCATCTTACTTTTAACAAAACGTTTAATTTGGTTTTCTACGTCTTCTACGTTGTTTACGACTTTCTTACGTTTTTGATAGTTTCTTACAAATCTACCGTAGAGTACACAAAATTTTGTAGAAAACCAATCTCTGCACAGAAAATAACGTTGAACTTCTTTCAGTAACAACAACACAAGGATTTTGTAGAGTTGATCGCAGGGAAGTTGGTCTCTTACTTGCTGGTTGCAATGATTGTTCACCATTACCTCATCTGGATGGAGAATAATACGTTTTTTAATCAATCTTAATTAAAATAGAAGAGCAACCATGTCTTAGATAATGACAAGCAACAGCTATCACAAGATATGCATAAAACTAGCATCCATCCTATTTTCTTGATGATAATAAGGCCGTCTTGTAATTTAGAAAAAAAGTATTTAACTTATTAAGTATTTTTTTACAGAACTAAGTGTGATACAACTTTTATCTGAGAAATTTTAAAAGCACTGATGGAGCAAGTCAATTAGCGTGACATTTTATTCTTGTTATCTTACTCTTGCGCTAGGATAGTTTTGTATCAGATAGCTGTTTTGAACCAGAGTCAATACTTATGTATTATTGTGTGTTTCGGTATTTAAAGATGTAATATTTTTAAAAAGCTTTTTTTGTCTTAATACTGATAAAAATTTTATGATTACCATATATATATATATATATATGTTATATCAAGTCCTTTATATTCCGTGCTCCTTGCACCAACAGTTGATAACTTAGTTATAAACAGCGTCCCAACAGTACTAATGATTTGAAAACTGTACTCTTCTACTTATAAGTGGGCCATTTTGTTGATTTAGATTAACCTATGCATTTATTCTTTTTTTCTTAATTCACTTACTCTTATACACACAAATCAGACTTTTTTTACGGCAGTTAAATTAAGTCATTGAAGCTCGTTTCAATAAAAAGGGTACTTTATGCTATAAGAGCTTCTTCCATGTACCTCAGTGTTTTAATTGTGCATATCCAAAGTCTTTTCCAACTGTCATAAGAACAACGTAAATTTTAGTAAATGCTAAGCATTTTTCTTATCATTTAAATTTTATTAATATCAGTAAAATCAAGTATTTGGTTTCAATCAATAATTTTGACACCATTGTGATAGTCAAACGTAAGCTAGAGTGAGGTTGAATCTTGTAATACTTTTCATGGATTTAAAATAATCTCTTGTCTGGCTTTCAAATAAAAAGTAAATACGTGGCTGTGCTGTCTAAGGCAACGCCACGATGAATATGTAAGTACCTCTCGAAGAACATTTCTTCTTTTTCTCTTTCTCTTTTATTTGATGGCCTTTTTTTTGTTCCGTAGAATACTTGGCTTACTGGCCTTGAGCGGTTAAGTCTACTTTTTGTAGAAGTATGCCACATTTTACTGAATTAATTATGCCACAGCCTCTCAACGTCTGCTACCTTTAACAACTAAGCTTGCATTGCTTTTACTAAGGACACTTCACTACTGGTCTGTTATCTCTGTTTAACTTGGCTTATAAAGATAAGTGGTAGTATAGTAAAGTCTTATATTAGTGACTGTGACTTATAAGAAGTAAAATACGTATATATGTTTATTATCTCTTAGTAAATTAGGTACTAGATTATCCCTGACCTTAACGAAACCTGTACCATGTCTACATATAGCGTTAGATCTAGTTTAAGGCTTTTTACAATAGTGTTAAAAAAAATTAAATTTTTTTACTGTGCTAAAGTCCCTGGTTTTGTCAAAATTAAAAAATTTCCGAGAAATATATTCAACATTCTGAAAAGCATAAGATTATCTGACTCTTAGTTCCACATTCCCTTATTATTCTATGGGTTAGTTGCATCAGAAGTTAGTTTAGCTATGGTTTTAGTCAGAAACATGAGTATTTACAGGGATGATTATGATTTGATGGATGGGTAATTGGTAAAACAGAGGTGAGTTAAAATGTATTTTAAGTTGCAGCTTAATTGAACTGAACTTACTGTTAGAACGCTTTTAAAAAGTAAGGCTTAACACTGGTTTTATTACTACTTTTAAATAAGACTTTTATAAGAAACATTACGTTACAAAAACCACCCACTATTCTCACGGTTGATGCAAAGTTAGATTACGCTTCCATTATTCTAATGTTGCCTTAAGCAAACTAAAATGTTAGGTTAATAGACTATTACACTCCTTACAAAGAGAATAGTAAAGTAATCCTAAACTCAGGCTTAAGTATTATAAGGCTGAGTGACAAGCAAGACTAAGGCTCTTACATGCCACATCCTGCAGTAATTAAAGAATTAGGTAGCACTACAAAGGTGCAAGTAGTTTTTAACGTATCTGCCAAGATAAGTAAAAATTTGTCTCTTAATAATACCTTACTTGTTGGTCTCACAATTCAGTGAACTTTCTTCAAAAATTTGATTAGTTTTGAGACTTATGCGTTTTTTGCAACAACAGACATCACAAGGATGTTTCATCTTGCACTTGTCCATCTACAAAATCATAGTTTTCAACGCGTCCGGTGATTCAGAAAGGCCAAGTCAAAACTTATAAACTAAACACCATTACTTTTGGCGTCTCATCAGCTTTTTTAAAGACCATTTTAACTCTGTATTAGCTAATGGATAACAATGCTGCAAAATTATTTCGTTCCAGTGCAATATTAAAACGCCATTGGCATGTCAAAGATCTCTTAACACGTGTCAATTGTTTACAGGTAGTTATGCAAGTTCATAACAATATTAAACTATTTCATAAGTAAGGTAATTTTGATATGGAAAAAAAGGCGTCAATTTATGATATTCTTGTTAACCTGAACAATAAATTATTTAAATTAGACTGCATCAACGATACAAATCCTGTTTTAAAACCTTGAGGTGTCGTCTAAAATGCAAGAAAAGATAAGTTTACTTACAGGACTTTATATATTAATTGTTTTAGTCCATGAGGGGTAAGGTACGAGCTAAGCATAGAATCTTGTCTAATATTGCAAGGTTGTTTGATCCACTTGGGTTGTTAGGTCTAATTATATTGTTCGAAAAAATTTTTATGCAAAAATGTTAAAGAGCAAATCTGAACTGGGAAAAGTCTTTTTCACAAGAATCTTATTTTTTCCGATCTTGAAAGCTAAACAATTAGATTCAATAATAAACTCTGCAGTGGTCAGAAGCATTGTGATAAATAATCCTAGTCAAATTGCAGTTCATGGATTCTGTGACAATAGTTAAAATAGAATTAGTGTTTGCAGTTATATCCAATTAATTAATTTTTCAAGTCGTATTTGCGTTCAACTTTTGTGTGCATATATAAGAGTTACCCTAGTCAAATAATCTACTACACCTAGGCTCAAGCTTTATACAGCTTAAACGCGCACTTAACTCTATAAAACTATTTCTTTATGCTTCATGGCTTCGTCAATTGCAGAGGAGTCTCTACTTATATTTATAATAGTATTTAAACCAATTTTGCCGGGGTAACTAATCAATAAAAAAAAATTTATTTGATTTGGAATTAAAGAGGACACACAGATAAGTAGAACACAATATTCAATGAATAGACAAACAACCAGACAGTTTTACTTACCGGTGTCTCAATATTTTGGTGGATTGTAAGAAGCCACAATTAAACTATTCAAACATTACTTTAAATTCATGATATGTAATTAATTCTTCAGACATGAAGAGGTTAAGACTGTGACGCCTGAAATACAAGCAATTCTCAATTTTGGGCTTTTTTGTGCTCTTTTATCGTACTCAAACAATCTAGTATTAACATCCCTAGATTTACTTCTAATTAGTTTACCTTTGACTTCTTTTCTTAATAATGATTTTATTATTATTCTAGATAATAACTCCCTACCTGGCGTTCTATCACTTAAGTGAGACAACACTTTTGCAAACAGATTTCAAAAATACCAGAAGTAGACTCAAACGTCAGTGTCAAGGTTGGTTTCACCATAGTTATTATGAATTCCAGTTTTCTATGTTCTCGTTGGCCATTGTGTGAAGTCATTAAAGTGCATCCTGGAACCAGCTATGTAGTATAAGAGGTCCTAGTTAAACCAGCCACCGAAATCTTCAAACGAAACACCACTAAATAACGATTTTAACCCATGGATTAACTTTATTAAGACGTACGAGAAAATTTAAATTCAAACTTACCTTTCATACGATCCAGTGACGCTACTGCAAAGTACATGACTGCAACGCCTGCTTATTAGCAGCTGGGGTGGTGGCTTAGAGCTTTACTTGACTTATATTTTTTTTGGTTTGTTGTTCTGTATATTGCTGTCTAGAAATCCCAGAAATGAAAATTAGTACTAACAAGCTTGTCTCAACAGTTAACTTTAGTTACCACAAAATTATATGCGTGTAGTCAACAGTTCTATCATAGTTTTTATTGAGTTCTTGATAGCTGTTCTTAATAAAACTACTAAAGCACTTACTAAGTTTGTCTTGCAGAAAACTGATGTGTCTCTTATTGCGTTACATACTTACGGCAGGGTAACCCATTTCGAATATCTTGTGACAATGCTTTTGCTTATTACAGTCTCTTTTTTATAAAATAGCAATACATAAAAAACTATTTCCCTTAGTACTCAAAAGAAAATAAATAATTTTTACGTATTTCTATTAATACATAACTTCAAGGTAACAGTTCTTCTATTTGAAATAAACACAACAAAATGAAGTAGACAACAGTAATTATATAAGCATCTAAACATTTTTGTTACAAGCAAAATATTTTTCTGTATTTTGTCGCACAAACACACTTTTTTTGACAAAATAAATTGTTTCGTTATTATTGTACTACTGTAAAAGTTGACTATTTAACATTTTCTTGACCAAAATTTAAACTTAAATTTAACATTATTATTAGTATCATAAAACTATTAAGAATTAAGGGGTATGGTATGCCATTAAACAAGATATGCCACGGGATTTGAGTGCAATAGCAAATAATAAGATAAAGAGATAGTAACAAGACGTTGTATTACAATTGAAACGAAACAAATTACATTTTTCTGCAAGCTTTCTCGTAGATGTCTGGTGGGATCTTGCCTTTGAGGAAGCTTGAAAGCGTAACAACTGGAAAACGCATACGTAAGGGGCAGTGCGTCAAGGGATAAAAGTCAGTCATGAATAATTGTAAAAATCAGGACCCTTACACTGGATCATGCACTGAAACATCCTGAACGTTTATTGTAAAAAACAATCTTGCCACTTAACTATTCGACACTTTCTTCTTTGCAGATTGTAGAGAAAGGTTGATAGTTAATGATAGTATATAATATGTAAAAATGTTAGCTTACCAATTTCGTGCTCCAAGAATCGGAAAAAGGCATTTTTTACAGCTTTAGAAATTTTTTACTGAAATACTTCGGGATACGTACATCTCAATTAGTGTTCTGTTCTGAACGTGCTAAGGAATTATGATTAAGATAAATAATTTTTTTTTTGTATCCATTACTTTGACAAAATTATTCATAGAAAATCATTTCAACCAGTTACTTACCTAGTTACCGACTGGTAACCTGCACTTTTATTTTGAGGAGACTGTTCTACATGGCATTCTACAAAAAATTTGAGGTTGGAAATTTTTTGCACATAAGGACTGATTTTGCCTGGTCTGTTCCCTATGTGTGTAAAAATTATCCTGCCTGCCTACGGAGTCTGAAAGCAAATGGCTATGCAAATACCTTGCTTATAGAAGCTTCGAGGACAGTGTATTATTAGGCACATTGGAGCATATAAGAAATATTGATTTGTTGTAAACGTGTGTACCAAGACTTAGTTCATGTACTCATAATCTGTGACAAAGATTTTTCCAGCCAAATAAACAGACACCTGGGTCCTGTCAAAAAAATTTTTTCGTACGTCACGTACCTAGACTTTACCACTGGATTTATGTCCTACAGGAGATCTACCACAGGTATCTGGTTTGGAAACGCTAAGCACTCCTAAAATGAAATTGAAGAGAAAGAAAGAGGGCACTAATTACGATTAAACACAACCACTGACGTTGATTTCACACAATGCTCACACTATTTACTCGCACTTTTAAATTTGACTCACTTTTTCTCTCTCTTTTCTCTGTAAATATAAGCATTAATACACGATGCCTTCAAGATCAGTCTGCCACTCGATTAATGTGTCGTCCTTGCTGTCAAACCTAGCTCGGCTGTCCAAAGCCCACAGCTACCTTACATACACACACGCATATACCCAGACGCACCATGTCATGCACTCCTGGTAACGGTCACTGTCCTCGCATGCGTCACTGACCAAACAAATCTGGCTCACACTCACGCGCTTCTAACATTTACCTTATCCCCACATGTACTAACACACTCGTTTTCTCAGATCACTCGGTTACCTCTGGCCCCATACCAAACTCTAGTGTTCTGTGCCCAGAATCTTTATAATATCCTTATGGTCACACTGCGCTACCTGAGGCTTGTCCTGGTCTTGGTGGTGGCTCGGTCACACCGTTAGTAACTTTTGATAATTCCCTTCGCAGCAGCTGTCTTGTCGTCTAGCTGGATACTGCACTCCTTTACTTCTCTCCCATAGCTGTTCTCTCCTATATCACCTGCCACTTTCTCTGTAATTCTCAACTCTGATGTCTACGCTCTTTTCTCTCTGATGTCTTGTACCATACCTAATCCTATGCAGTTAGTTTGCATAGGTGCGAGTGCGTCTCCCTTTACATCTCACAACCTCCAACGCTCCTGAGAACCGGTAAATCGTGAAAGGTTTCAAAAACTAAGTTTCCAACCTGAAAAACTGGCCCTTGCCTCGCTTCCAACGCGTCACAAGTTTATCCATCTTTCTTTTCTCTCTTACCCATACACCTACTTAAACATATCTTACACACATGCAACTTCTTTTATTGCATTTGGTCCCTCTCTCTTCTCTTGGCTCGTAGTTTGTAGCACCAAGAACACACACTAAAAAATGTGTCTAGAATACATGTATATAGAAAATTTATCCTTTTTTTTATATTATAGTACTCCACGTCCAGTTCCTTTCAATAAGGGTGCTACTATGGGCACTAAACACTTGGAAAAGGGACAATGATAGGGATGTAAGGCCTCGTATGACAGAAGGGAGTAGGGGGAAATCATGCAATTATGCTGCAAGGAAGTAGCTTAAGCCCTTCTCGAGGAGCATCGCATGGTGAAAAAGCACATGTGAGAGTTCACAGAGGTACTTGCCCGAAAAAGTCACACTGGCCGGAAATCAAACCACGGTCTCCTACGTGCCAATCCACAACCTAGCTGACTGAGCCACCTTATGCTCAGAAAATATATACATTATTATAACACTTGGTAGCCGCTGATGACTGGCTCAATAATACAGGTATATAGTAACGTGATAGCTTTCCCTACCACGTCATAAATTGTTTTGTTTACTGGACATAGTGGATCCTCCTACTTTATTAAGTTTTTATATGTGTGAAGGTTAACTTTATTAGTCTGCTGTCTACACGTCCTTTTTACAACTCCATGCCCGCCTCCCCGACCCCTAAGCCAGCCACAATACAAGGGAAGATTTTTTTTCTTTCTTCGTAAATTATACCCAATAAAATTTGTGTAAACCTTTCCCGCACCCACTTCCCACCAGATTAATAGAGTGGCCCCTTACAACCACCGAATACCCCCCATGAAAACTAAGAATATTTTAAGAAAGTGTTATAATCGTCCTGTTTTGATAAAAAAATAATAAAGCAGCCCACAGCCCCTTCACGTCCCCAGAATGAGCTTCTAATTTTTTCTGCGATTACTTTATAAAATGGACGCAAGAGGCTGGTTCTCCACCCCCCTCTATCAACTAATTAGATTTTCTCTTAGATAACTGTTATTTCTATATTTGTTGACATGTCATCTCTACTGTACAATAACTTTTATTCGAGTCTCTCTCTTTTAATGCTGTCTGTCTGAAATTTGAAAACAAGTAATTCAATTTTTACAAGAACTTTCAGAAAAAATGATGTTCATGGGGTGAAAATTCTTAATGGTGTATCGGATAACATTACCTTCAAATTCTTTATATAAAATATGTAGCATTATTAATGACTTTACACAATTCTTAGTTAATATTTATTTTGCGGAGAGCGTAAGAAGACCAGCTCATGATAAATAATAAATTCGTCATAAGTGTTGCTGAAATAAATAAAATGATAATAATCTAATATTTAAAAATAAAATTTAATATCTTAAAATAAAAAAAATCAGAAACTTCTTAATTTTACTTATTAACTTCAAACTGGAAGTATGTAGCCCAGAATATCTTACACACACACACACATACGCATGTGCACGCATACATATATACATAGTTGTAAGACCCAATTTAGTTACCAACCCTCTTTGGCACCTCTCACCACCCTTTACCCCCCTCAAACTTTAAATGGTTCCTTAAAGCCTCCATTAAAATAAGTGAAAAACTTAGAATATCCGATATAAATTAACCCCATGATAAGGTTATAAGGAAACAAAAATCACCCCTTTTTGCCCCTCTTGCGTTCTAAATAGATCCTCTCCAGCCCCTGTCCAAAATTCTTCATAGTACTTGTTAAAATTAAATTATCTAATATAATTCATGACTACTTAAAAACAAATACTTGACAATAAACAGTAAGATTTTGATTGATGTAATAATATTATTATTATAATATATTTGTGTTAATCCTGGGAATGTAGACTTATGGTAAATCTTTTCTTATTTTTTTAGTAAATAACGAGATATTTTATACCAAAGTATCATTTAAGATAAAAACTCTTAAATACATTTTTTTGTATGAATCGCGTTTAGTTTCTGCTGAAATGTAGTTGTCAATGTAAGCTGTATTATGTAATTTGTCGTGAAGATGCAATGTTACAATAATGTGAGCCTAGTAGATCTCTTTTTTAAAATTTGGTTGTGTAAGCACACAAAATAACTTTACTGAAAATAGAATGCTTGTTTATATTGTTAAAGAAAAATTTTTAGTTCTGTATAACATAATCTGAGAGTTGTTATTGGTAAACTGTTAAAAGTAGTCACTATGAAAAAGTTTCTTAGAGCATTTCTTACAACGTTTTATTTTTGTTTATATAAAGTAGTTACAAAAAAATCAGGTTCTTTGAGTTCTTGCACTTTTTTCATTGCATCTTGGTTGTTTTTGCATAGACCTTGCACCAACGATAAATATTTGAGGTTAAAAGAAAATTGTCTCTACTAGGTTATTTTTAAATTATTTAACTATTGCATACATTCACCATTATATAACATTTAAGACTCTTGCATTATGTAATCCCTAACATCCTTTTGCTTATCATAAGAAAATTGTATGCTCTAACTTGTTATCATACTATATGCGTGTAAAAAATTGTTGTGTTAATCTTCTAGCACAAGAAATAGGGCTAAAAATGCAATTTCTCGGTTAATAAGAATTTATATAGAAACATAATTGAAACAACGTGTGATTTTGTACATCTATAAAACTTTTGGCTTATAGCAAGTGTTCTGTTTTACATTTTTTGATGAACAAAATAAAAAAAAAACCATAAGATCGACATTATGTGACAATTTCTTTAAATATGCGTGACTTAGTACACAATTAGGTTAATCATTTGCATACTTGTAAGTAATAATCTATAAGAACTTCTAATTTTAAAACAATTATAGCTTGACATTCTTTTATTGTTGGTTTATTGTACTTATGATTTTTATCGTTATATTTTCTTAAAACATTTAACTATTATTTTAAAAGACTTTTAATACCTGCAATTTGATAAAAGAGTTTTTTTTTATATAGATTGTGTTTTATTATTTAATTTGTGTAAGTATCTTAGTCTGTTGCTTGGATAACATAAGGATTCGTTGTAAAAGTTTTTTCTACAGAACTAAACTTATTATATATCTATAATCAACTGTAAAAATGATACTTTGAATTAGTTATCGTCAATTAAAGTGTACTGCAAACTTAACCGTAACATCTTGAATCGTTGATCCATTTTTATTTTGTTTACGAGATTTAAACTAAAAAGTGCAAAAAAAAAAAAACAGATTGTTATTGAAAATTCAAATAAAATATGTAAAATTATTACCATTTAGTAATAACTGCATAAATTTATTATTATAGAGACTTAGAGCAGGTAAAAACATTTTTTCACGTTGACAAGAAATTAATTTTACCGTACACTTTTATAATATTTTGGTAAACAAAATTAACATTCAACATTTATTTTACTAGAATACCTTGCTATTAAAAGTTTTTATTTTTTTGTAAATAGCATGTTTAATTGTACATGTATCATTTGTTGACACATTTTTTTTCAAACAACTATTTTTTGACCTTATTTTACTGTTTAAGATACAAAAAATTTTTGGTTTTTTCCTACAGATTGTCACGTTTATATTATTTTACAATTTTTTTCGAATTACTATAATTTTTTTTCTTGAGTTATTTTCGTTTTTTTCTTTATACTGACATAATAACGATAATATGAGTCTAAATGCCTATGCTATGTAGCAGTGTTCCTCCCAGCTCTGATCCAGAGATCGTTGTGCATGTACGTCTAGTGGCATCTGGCTGCAAGATTTTGATGGGGGTCAACTTGGTCCTGGACATCAATATACGCACGCAGACTCCGTCAGTTGGTTTCTCTGTACGTAAGTATACGATAGCAGCTATCACGCATTGGCTCACATCTGCAAATGTGTGGAGTTGCAGACTAGTGCAGGGGTTGTAGCCAATCCCGGGAGGAATGGCAATGCATTAGACATTCAGCAGTTAAGCCAGGAATTGGCTTTGTGGTCCATAGCCACAGGCACGGGCTCATCCCATTCGAGTTCTTGCTTGCCAAATATCCTGAATCATAGATTTTGCAGTTAAGACAACAGGGTAGACAACGGGGCTTGATAACTTCAGAGCTTAGCATCGGTCAGTAACTGCATGTGCCTGCTCTTGAGAGACTCGTCCATGGAGCGTGGATATATAATGGCCATCTCTGGAGCACTCCACAATCTACACTGTAGCGAACGAAGAGATGCCTTGGTGCCAAGTAACCTCTCTTCTTGTCACTGAATTCCATCATACTTAAGTGGGAGGTGGACGACAGCACCCGTCAGCTCCCTGATGATGATCATCAAAGATGACCTAGCACTCGATGTCATCAGGGGATTTACGAATTACCTGTGGCATGTCCTCTAACTCCCAAGACCGTTGCATGAGTGTATTAGCTGCTCGTGCCAAGATGGAGTTAACCACGTTAACTCCACCCAGTATTTCAAAGGATGGGCCCCAGAGATCTGGCAAACTGCTCGAGAGTTCGATGGTAGATAAGTGTAACGGTCCAGAGGGGGTGCAGAGTCCCAGTTTGGCCAAGCAGTGCGTACTCAGCTGTAATGGCCGGGTTGAGTTCCAAGCCTAAGCTGCAAACTTGCAATCGTCAGGGAGCACATAAAGACAGCAATTTTGATGCCAGAGATTCTCATGAGGGCTGGCTCGGGGCTGTCGTCAATTTTTCCAGCTAGTGCAGTGGGCAGGATTGAAAACTCCGAGCAAGCGTTGACGAGTGCTCTGGTTATGACTGTCCACCCCTCAAAAGCCCTTGAACTAAACCTTGAGCGTAGGTAGGATGGCTAGTCATGATGATGAGGTAGCCACCATTGATTCCGTCCCTGAAGTCTGAGGTGAAGAGCGACTGCTTTACCTTAGCTGGTGCTGGGTTAGGTGCGGCACTGTGCTTTCATTCGTAAGTACGGATGAGGCTGTCACGCCATGCTTTACAATATTGGCATACTCCCAAGAAAGGGCAGACAACTACCATGTGGCCCAGCTTCACACAATCGAAGCATAGCTTGTGCTCAGCAGAAAAGTCCCTTTGCCTAAGCAGATCCAGTTCTAGGAATAACTTGCAGCAGCCTACGTAGTGCGGCACGGGGTGCGCAGAGCAGTTGTCATTAATTGCGTGGGTTGCTCCAAATGGGTGGTTGCAGCTGGGTGGCGTCAGCGCTGGAGGGAGACTGCTGGTTGAGCGTACACAATTTCTTGTCGATCTGAAAGGGCGCGAGGATTCCATTAATGTCAGTAAGTGGCCATGCCTCCGCAAAAAGCTGGACAAGGTAGTGAAAGCGCTCACTTTCTTCTGTGCCGAGCTGACTGCCTCAAGTTGAAATCACTCTTTATTTTGGTTCAGGATACAAATTGGCAGATCTGCTTATACAGATAATTGTAAAGGAAATAGAGCGACGTGGAGATCTGATTCAGTGATCTTCCAGTGGGAGCGCATCGTCAGCAGTAGCACGTATTGGTGGCCATCGATAGGGTGTTCTCTCTACGCAACGTCAGTGGTTAAGCCAACCACAGCTCTCTCTTCACATAAAGAGAAAGAGAGGAGCACATGAAAGTGCTAGATAAATCTCACACATTGATATCATTCATATAGAACACTTTTATTTCAGTTGCTTAATTAATTTGTTTACATATCGATTGTAGCTACGCTAAATTTATCATTTTGCATGTGATTATAACAAAAAAAATGATCTTCCATATAAGAACATTTAATAGAATAGTATACTTTTGTAATAAATAGTCTGGTAGACATTTGAAATAAATGCATATTAACTGCATGTACTGATCAACAGACTCAATTCTCTTATTATTTAAGTAAATACTTCATTTTACAGAATTCATCCAACGTAATTTTATATTAAAATAACTGTGTCCTAGTGATTCTGCTATTAAATGATTTCATCTGCAGTTACAACTGTACTTAGGAGTAAGGTTTCAGTAACAATGTAAAGACAGTTACCATTTTATTCTGAAAAGTAAAGAAATCAAATTTTTAAACCTGCAAGTCTTGTTTGGCTTAGCTCTCATATTTTTTTTTTTTTTTCTTTATAAAACTGTCCTTTTGTTAAAAAGTGTAAGATTCATTTTAAAAAATGAGGCTTTATTAACTCTTTTTTTATGCAGTCAGAAAGTGTAAGACTTACTAAAAAAATGAGTTAACTTTTATCTTCTTTTTTATAAGTATAATAATTTATCATATAAGCTTTTCTAAAATCAGTCTTTAATACATGTATTTTTCTTTAAATAATGCTTAAAAATGAATGAAAATTATATAAACAAAGTACTGAGAATCTTTAAGATCTTTTTGAATTCATAACAAAACTATATTACGTTAAGTAATTTACCTTTGATTGCTGGATTCCAGGTACTTTTAGTAAAGATATCATAATTTCCAACACTGGTTGTGTATTTTTAATATGTGGAAGAGCAGGAATTATTTTTCGAAAAAGAGAATCAAACTGAAAAAGAATCCCACTCCATGTTATTGCACCAGGCCCTAATCCAGCCTCTAACGGTAGGCAGCTTAAATAAAATGCCATGTTGTCCAGAATTAATGAGAGGTTCTCTAAAGGTAAGCGATGATTACTATTTAAACTCTGTAAAAACCGTACATTATTAAAAAAAAAGTTTTTTCAGATTAACTTAACAATATATAAATTTCTACGTCTTTAAAAAATCATCTAAACATTTACGCTTACAAAGTATCGTATTGTTAAGTACTTATAAATAGATAGAGTCCGGTAAAAATTAGTGCTTGTGTTCATGTTTTACGAACAATAAAACTAATAAGTTATCTTTTAAGCTTCAAATTTGAAAAAAAGCTAATACAGTGAAGACTTATTGTTAACAGCTGTTTTAATTGATGAATTGAAACAGGCTATAAACAATACACTAGTGCAACGTACTGATTGAACCTCGATTCCTTCTTAATAGCCAGAAACCAATAAGGGTTAATAAATTTTGGTGTAGGGTTCAGTGGTAGATAAGGGTCTGCCAGAAGATGTCCTCTGATGTATCTTGGCATATTATAATGCTGTTCTTAACATTCTAAGCAAGGACACACAGACTATCTTACAAGATTTTTTTAGTGCGTCCCAAATGCTGGTAGTGCACTCCCTTGGATAAACGTGGGACAAGTCATTATACTTTTTAGCTCCTTTTAAAGGCTACCGTTTTTAACAGTGATTAAATCTTTTGAATTTGTGTTCTTTAGATGTTCATTTAATGTAGATGAGAGTACACGACTAAGCCGTGCAAATTTTGGAGATGAAGTGAGAAGAAAAGAAGCGGTATAGTTCACTTACTTTTATTCATGAAATTGAGAAAACAGTAAGTTTTCTTGTAAGTAACCGATGATAATTTTTTTAATTAAAATACAAGTAATCATCACATTACTCATAAAAATACAATTAATAATAAAACGACTAAAAAAAATGATATTCTCATTACGTGACTATTTGTTTGTAATGAAATGAATTTCACGTGTTTGAAAAAAAAGCAACTTTAATGATATTATTTTTTTGAAGTTCTTTATGTGTGAATAAAAACTTTAACAAATCTATGAGCACGTCCATGTAAAACCAGCCAAGCGGTGCTCACAGCAAGTCTTATCAGTAGAACGTGCTCTATTAAACTTGCTCACAAGCGATGGTAAATAGATAGAAAAAAAATGTAGACTTTTATTTTAAGAAGGAAGTGAGATTCAAAACTTTTTTCTGTTGTGCAGATGTTTTACTTTCTTACAATCGTAGATTGAGTATAAGACGTACTTTTTTACAGCTTTTCTTTTTAATTTAATTTTTATTTCTGACCTATTTTCAGCTAACACCACTTTTTATGCTGTCAGATGCAAATGTGATAGTTTTAAGAAAAAAAATTTTCTTATTTAAAGCTGGTTTGTTCCTTTTACTAGTATTTTTTTTATTTAGAACTTGCGAAGGTAACTAAAGTTGACTCATATTTGATATACCGCGTAATTGAAGGTTTAGACCAGACAAAAAACAAACAAACTGTTGAAAAATGCTGCTTAAAATCTATATATAGGTTTATATGTAGAAAAATTTTTTAGCTTGCTTTCTTTAATTAAAAGAAAGTATTAGAAAATGTATTTAATATCAGCCGTAACAGCTAGTAAACTCCGTGTGCACGTTAGCACGTCACACCACGTGCCATAGTATTTATTTACTTTTTATGTCCACACCCTTAGCTCCCCTACTTTAAAGATTTGAGAAGATGAAGTTTATGATTTCATATTTTGATTGGCCATTATTTATATACATAAATAAAATATTAATACATCAAAAAAAAATTAGCCTAAATTTAAGACCTGATTTTCACCGCTAAAAAATTTTTTTCTGACAAAACAAATGTGACCATCAGAAAAAGCAGGTAAAAATATATTGATGAATAATTTCTCATTTGTTTCTAGCTCCTTTCCATAGCTTGTAAGAAGGCTTTATAAAGCGCGTTGAACTGAAAATACGTGCTGCTCTCGACAAATAGCCAGTTCCGCTTAGACGTCCTTATACATGAACTTATTTTTGAATTAGCTTTTACCTTAATTGAAAGGTTGTATGAAATTAAAAAAATATTTTAATTTACTTCCTTTATTTCGTACACTTACAAAAAAAAGTGCTTAAAAACTAGCCACATACCATCTTTTTTTACACTTTTTCTACCTCTTTCATCCCTAAACATAATTCTCGGAACACTTACGCACATTGATACTGGCATACTTTTGTGGTCTTGACTCTCCTGACTAGTGGCGGGATCTGAACGTTATCTGTGACCCTGTGCTGGAGCAAAAATAGAAGTTGAGATTCAACACAGTGACCAGGGAGGCCCAGATATTGTTACTACTGCTAAGGTTGTGCATCAGAGAACAAAAAAGTGGTAACATTTCAATTTAGGTAAATAACTGTTAATGTACTATATAAATAACACTCTTAAGTTATACCAGCTGGTACTGTTTTGCACAGTTGAGGCTCGTAGAATGGTGGTTGTCTTGCCTTGACATATTCTGAAGTAGAGTGGAGTGGAGTGCCATGACACCGGAAAACCCTACATTAACTATTCTACAATACCCTGCTTCCTAGTTAAATACTTCTGGGCACTCTTAAAAAACCATGCCATATGGTGCAACCCATGGGTGACCAATCCTCAGGCAATACCTAGGCTGCGTACCAAAGTGACTTAAGCTGTCTGTGGCTCCTGCTCTTAGACAGATATAAGGCTGGATTACTACGAGCAAGCCCTATTACAGAATAATCTCTTTCTTCTGTTTTAGTGTGGATTATAACGTATTTATATTTTGGTATTAATTTACTTTTAAATTAAAGATTAGTTTTAATACCTAATTGTGTTAGTTATTTATAAACTTACGTAATTTGTTTTTTTTTTGCTTTTTTTTAAATGAATAATTTATTCCAAGTCTCGGAAATTTATAATTTTTATGTTATCTGACGCGTTGACGTATACATTATGAGCTATGTATGTATAAACAATTAAAGATAAGACCAAGTTTATTTTCTTACTATTTTAATTTCGTTAACAAAATTTTATTTATTACACAAATTTTATAGTGATTTCAAATAGAATATTTGTAACAAAAAAATTTTATTATTTAATCAAAATTCAGTATTCGATGATATTTACTGTATTATCATTCAATGAAAAAATTATGATATCGAAGGTAATCGGTGATTCGTTAAGGGCGAGATGCGAGAAATGAATAAATACATACAAATTGTATTTAAAATTTCTTACGTTGGTTTACTCATGTGCAACGTTCCAATGATCATATGTTTCAGCCTCATCAGGCTACAAAATTAAAAATAAAAGACACAATAAGTAATTTGCTAAAACTCACACACAAAAATACAATAAATTTAAGATATAAGTTGTTACTGAACATACGCGAGTTTTTGTAAGTATATTGACTTACTAGTCAGCTGTCGAACAATCATCTGACAACAAATTACACAACAAGCCAGTGCCTATATAGGCAAAGCAACTAAAGTAGACAGTCAAGAACAATGACCTTGATCAGGACATTGAAACTTTCGTAGTAAGGAAAAGCTCGCTAGATTAAAGAAAATCACATCTTCCTTGCTATTAATGTTATGTCTTCTTGTCTCATTCAATATGAAGCATTTCAGGGATAATTTTTTTTGTAACTGGATTTTTTGTCAAGGATTTTGGAGTTGTCCCAATAAAATTCATGGTTAAAATAATTTTGATGTGCGCAAACAACAGAATCAGAATTTTTCTTTTTAATGTGCTCATTAATGCAGACCTCTGCAGTTCACTTTGTCTCACCCACATATGACGCACGACAACTTTTACTATAAAATTTGTAGACCACATTTGTCTGTTAAAGTTTTTCCGCTCTCTCTTTTCCTAAACGAACGACATGACTTAGTTTATTCTTGATGAGAGGATAACTGTAAATATTGTAGGGTTTTAACATGGTTAAAATTTTATCAAAATTATTGTCCATACATGGGATACCAATTTTCCAGAGATGATGAGTGTTTATAGTACGTTTGTTGTGATTAATGTATTTGTGTTTTTTAATGTAACCTTTATATTTTTGTTTATAAATCTTAAAGGGTGATTATTTTTTATCAAAAGGTTTTTACTCTAGCAATATTCACACTGTGACAACGTGTTCTGGAAAGTAGCATTGCTTGGTATATATATATATTTATGTAGACCAACTAAATTTAAAACAATATTTCTTTTGTAGCTAACTGTATGATCAGAAAAATTATTTAAATTGGTCCTGAAAGAGTAGGTTTTTTAAGCCAGTTAAAATTAAAATGATTCAAATGTTTGATTTAAGTCAAATATAAAAACATCAGTTAACTGTCTATCTTTATTTTATACATAAACTGTTGTTTGGATTAATACTGTGGTCAACATAAATAAAAAGTGATACATCATTTACGTGACGAAAATAAAACAGATGAATTAATATTTTAGTTATTTCTCAAAATGGAAGAAAAGTAATTTTCCATCTATTACAAGGTCAGCAAACAGAGGTAAAATGGGAGAACCCATTGGCGTGATGAAAATTTGATGGTAGAAATTGTTGCAAAAAATAAAAAAATTTGTTGAATAAAAATTATGTGTAATGTCGAATTTTGTCCACGGGGACTCGTTATTTACTCATTATGTTTAATGTACGTCGATCGATGCTCCTCAGTTCTAACTCTAGAGGAATATTAGTGAACAGGGAGCTGATATCTGATGACATTGTTTGTAGTGAGTAGTGTGTTATATATTTTTCAGTTTGTTTTTGAATTCAAAACTTTTATAAATGTGTGATTTTAAAATGTTAATTGAGTTCTTCAGTTCAATGTAAATTATTTTAGCCAGAAAATATGTAGGGCTATTGACTAAAGAGACGATAGTACGTAAAGGGGCATCGACCTTGTAAATTTTTGGCAAGCCATAACATTTAGCTAAAGTTGTGTCTGTAAGTGACAAAGCGTGGGATGGAACGTTCTAGAAAGGAAACCGTTAGAGTTCAGATTCTTTTGAATGTTGGAGGTTCTCTTTTTTAAAGAATTTTATGTGTTCTTAGAAATAATTTTATAAGTCGATGTCTCTGACAACAAATGATGCACTTTTTCTGCATAGTCACTTTTTTTTAAACCAACCGTAACGTTGCTTTTGTCGGCAGAAGTGAAAAAATATCAGATTTTTTATGCAGAAAATTTTTTATTGATTTTAAGTTTTTTAAGTATTCTTGGTTCTTTCTAGAAATAGCTGGTTAATGTAAGCAAGCATTAAGTTAATATTAAGAAACTCTGTCACGCATTTTAGTCCTTACTCAATCGTTTGTATCGAGGTGTGAGAGATCTACTTCAAGATTTTTAATGACACACAAATAATCACATTTACAAAAGGTTGATGGTTGACTGAATGGTTGATTTACATATGAAATGAAGATTGACAATAAATTACCTTTTTAGACTTGACTACAATCAGAAGTTTAAATTATTTTAATTTTGACTGGTTTAAAAAGCCTACTTCTTCCGGACGTACCTTAAATTATCATTTTTCCGGTCATGCAGTTAGCTAAAAAAGAATGTTGTTTTTACTTTAATTAATACAGCGATCTTACATTTCAGTACACGTTTTCACAGTGTGAATATTGCGAGAGAAAAAAACCTTTTCACAAAAAAAAAATTACCCACTGAACATTATTAACAAAAATGTAAAGGTAAGATTAAAAAAACACAAATATATTTATTACAACAGAAGTACTATAAACACTTAACGTCTTTGCGAAATTGATATACCTTTAATAGACCATAATTTTAATAAAATTTTAACCGTATTTGACCCCTACATTATTTACACGTAGCGTTTTATTAACAATAGAGTAAGCCACGTCATCCATTTGAAAAAAAAAAAATGGAAAAGCTTAACCAGACAAATGTAGTATATAAACTTTATTTGAAAAATTGTTCGGCGTCATATGTGGGTGGGACAAATGGAAATGCTGAGGTCCACATTAATGAACACCTTAAAAACAGAAATTATAATTCCGTTGTTTGTGCACATCAAATAAGTTTTTCTCATACGCCCACCAAAAGTAAGACTTTGTTTTCTGGTTTTGGGGACCAAAGTGCCACATTTATCCCAGGTGAAAAATCATGTACTGCTCATAGGAAGAGTATTCCGCCATCTTCTGTGTGGTTGCCACCCTCTCCTACGGCTTGGAAGATAATTTTGTCACTGAGGATGCCAAAATACTTTCCCTTCTAAGCAGTAAATGCGATTTCCACCTAAGAAGTTATGTTGCACTTTTCTTTCTCAAGTCAGGAGAAAACGTTGAAATTTTAGAGGAGCAACAGAAAAAATCGTTTGTGGGCTTTGGAAACAAAGTATGGCATCATCTCCCGGGCTTTGGCCACCCTTGCCTTCGGCTTAGGAGGCAATTACACACCCAGGACGAAATGCCATACTTTGCTCCCTTGGTGCATAATATACTATTAACCATGAATTTGATTGAGAAAACTTCAAAATCCTTGACAAAAAATCTAATCATAACAAAAGAATTATTTCTAAAATGCTTTATATTCAACTGGACAAGAAGACATAACATTAATAGCAAGGAAGATGTGATTCTCTTTAATCTAGCGTACCTTTCTTTACTACGGAAGTTTAAATGTCCTGATCAAGTTCATTGTTCTTTACTGTCTACCTTAGTTGCTTCGCCTGTATAAGCACTGGCTTGTTGTGTTATTTGTTGTTAGTTGATTGTTTGACAGCTGACTAGTAAGTTAATATACTTACGAAAACTCGCGTATGTTCAGTAACAACTCATATCTTAAATTTATTAAAGTCTTGTGTGTAAGTCTTAGCAAATAACTTATTGTGTGTTTAATTTTTAATTTTGTAGCCTATGAGGCTGACACATTGTATCAGCGGAACGTTGCACATTATTAAACTAACGTAAGAAAATTTATGTACACCTTATATGTATTTGTTTACAAAGGCTTGAGCAGACAATGAAGTAGAGGTCACTTATTACAACAAGGCAATGCAATCTATAATGCCTTTACATCGAAGATTGTGAAATCTACTGCTATTCATGCTGGAACACACCGTAAAAGTATAATCTGGCTTTTAAATAGCAGTTCTACTAATCATGTTGTACGTTGCAATAGTTATTTTGTACAGTACATACAGTTAAAGAATTATGTAAATGTCAATGTAAAAGATGATAAAAGTTTCAGAGCAAAAATGTAGAACAATTTTGAAGTAATTTTGAAGTTTTTGATAAATTTCTTAGAATTGACATGTCAAATATATTTCATGTTAAAATTACAGTAGTGAATTTGATTAGTCTTTCTTTATTTATTGTTTTTAAATAGTCAGTTATACATTTTAATAAAATGCTCATCATACATTTTGAATAAGTACTTTTTATTTTCTTAGGTTATCCTTAGACTTATTTGTTATTACGTAACGTTTTTAAATATTAATAAAATTTGCATGCCTCAAAGTTAGATACATTTTTTAAATGCTGTTCTATCATTATTTTTTTGTTATTAGTAAAATAAACGCTTATTATCCTACCACCTCAAATCAAACAATAAACCAGTTGGATAATATACTGTTGCTGGCCACATCAAGCATTATTGCATGCATATGTATACCTTCACTTATCATCTGGCCAAGATCCTCGAGATG
The DNA here is from genome assembly GCF_036245765.1 of Copidosoma floridanum. Taxonomy (NCBI): domain Eukaryota; kingdom Metazoa; phylum Arthropoda; class Insecta; order Hymenoptera; family Encyrtidae; genus Copidosoma; species Copidosoma floridanum. Next base: position 1,525,407 of record NW_028321894.1, read on the forward strand.
TTCACAAGAGAGTCTTTACCCTTGGGCTTGCTGGGCTGTATGCTTTAAGCTCTTAGAGCTTAGCGCTTCATTAAGCTGTACGAATGTAAGCATTAGACGAGACTCTGAAACAAGCTGAGTGAGTCTTATGGTACGCACTCATAAGTTTCATGTCATTTTAATCTTTAACGACATGCAGTTTTGAGCAATATAAGTTTAATACTTTTCTTTCTGTATGTATATAGAAATTACTAGAGGAAGAGCGAGCAAAGTAAAAAATCTTGTAATATATCATATATATCGTATTACTATGACTTGTTCAAAAGCAAATGGGCAAAAGCCAAGCATGACTGTTCATATTTACATCAGCGGACATTTGCCGGATTAGTTGCTTGTTTTACAGTTAGGCTTACTAAATACAGCACAACTAACAAAGTACAACTTAAAAAAATTTTGCATTGTAATCTTAAATCTAGATGCTTACAGAATAAACACTTTTAAAATAACTGTTGAAGAGTTAGACAAAATAAGACTTATTTGTCAGTTTCACTTAAAAAGCATTGTGATGGATCCAAAACATTTATTCTTAGAAATTATGTTGAAAGCACAAAGGACAAACTTATATGCATAAAACTTACGAACTTAGAGAAAAACTTTCTTTTCTTTTCTTAAAAAGTACAATGTATAATGATATAAAGAGAAATCTATGTCATATTTATATTAGAATGATGCTTGTTAAAAAAAAAAAACAACGATTGCTTAGTTTCGAGTAAAGATTCATCAAACTCTGCCGTACAGTGATTGTCATTGATTTAAGTGCTATTGGAAAAGGCTATAATGACTAAATTATAGCTACTCATTAAATACTCACTTTTTAAGCCCTAAGCTTTAACTTTGCTTGAACTTTATTCAAATAACATTACTATACAAGTATTAGGAGCTGATAACCGTGGTCAAAGTCTTAGAAAATCTTGTGTGTAAAAAAAAAATGTTTTGTAAAGATTCTGTTTTCGAAAAAATTATGGCTGGAAAAAAGTTGTCAAAACAATTATTCTTTAACAGTTAAAAGTATGATAACCATCCAGCATTCCTTGATACCTGCTGTGAACTCTAAGAAACTATATTTTATGAAACACATTAAATACAAAGGTTGCTGTACATTGTTAATAGTCTACTTGAGCGTTGTAACTGTAAACTGTCTAATGATTACTTGTATATCCTTTACAAAAACAAACCTTAAAAAACTACACCTAGTCCATAATGTTATATCTTTAACAAAATCACTTTTCAAAAATCTTAATAGTTTCTCAAATAATGCAAATTTGCTGATCATACAAAATAATTTAGTAAGTAAACATTACTGTGTGTGATTAAACTTTTAATCTCCTTCATTTATGTCTGCATACATTTTTTAAGCTGAAAACTTTAAAAACTTTTGAATGTTTATTAGTAAGCACTTTATAAGTAATTGAATCACTTACACTTTTTAATATAACTTGTGAATAATTATGCTTCTCATCACACTATGTGTTAATATGCTTTACTTTAACAAGAAATTTTTAAATCTAAAAACTTTTCAAGTCTTCTACAATTTAATGTAAATATCAGAAAACTATTATTTACCTCCATTAAACGTCTTACAATCCTTCTGAAAGTTTATGTGTATGTTCTTTTTAACTTACAGATAATTTAACGTTCTTTTAGCTACCCACAGCTAGTTACAGAAATACCAGGAATCAATTTAAATATGTGCTATAAGTTTTTATTGTAACTTCAGACACTATCTCATAACTTTAAGATCGATCTCATTAAGTTTTGGCAATACATTACAGAAACACTCCAAGGACGTGTGGTCAAAACCGTAAGCTTAAGATATGGGCACAAGCCCGTAACACTTACTGGTCACTTGAAAGTCACCTTTATCCTGTGTGTGATCGAACCAGAGGGATAAACGGAAGAAGATAACGCGTATGCATGCATTTAGTATGGAGAGGAAAGCAGAGAGCGTCAGATCCTCTACCACGTAAGACGAGTATACTCGTAGGCATTGAGTATATCAGTGTACGGTGCGTTCCCTCTCCTTCTCTTCCCCAGCACTTGGGTACGTTTGACAGTCTAAGCATCGCTCATATTGGTTGGAGAAGTTGCAGCAGCTGGTCTATTCTCCTTGTGCTAGAGGTCCCAAGCAGAACGATGTTCTTTCTGCTGGTACGCTGCTCTACTTCTGTCCATCTCGGCTTTAATGGCGAATCGATATTTTATTTTTGCTTCAAGCCTCTTTGTCACTCTACAAAATCATGAAAAGCTGTTCTTTCAAGGGGTTCGTTAGTTGGTCTTTCTCTCTCTTCGTTCAATTACGTACTTGTTAAGCTACTACTGTTTATCGATTTCATTATCGGAATCTTCGAAGAGTAAAGATTTATTGTTCAGAATACGATCGTAGACTATTTATTACCATGCCATACAATTTTCTCGCTAGCGATAACTAACAGTTTCATCCTAAATATTTCTTTGGTTTCTTGTTCAATAAAAAAAGTTGATCTTGGTTAATTAAGTTGCGCATCAATCATTATTTCATCATTGCAGAATTAATTAAAACTGCTCTGGACATTAGATCAGTAAGAGAGTTTAATGCACGGCTCTAATCTAATGCTGTGCTAGATATGTCATACTACGCTCACTAACATTTCTAAGTTTTTTGAGCCAACAGTCTTAAGCAGCACATATACAACTTAAATTTTACAGCTTCTACTGCCCATTGCTTACTGTTGGCGCATGTCAATACTCGGCATCAACGACAACCACTTCCTTATAAACTTATTTGTATTGTACACTTGAACAATATTTTTTTACAGTTTTCATTCTGTTATGCCATCGACTATAAAATTTTTCGATTGTTCAAAAGAACTTTGAGATCGATGTCTTCTTACAGGATGTTGTTATTCACTGGAACACGAAAAAATACGTTCTATGTAGAATGACTTATATTGAATACATATTGGTGGCGTACAGAAATGTTGCAAATTTTTTTAATAGTTTTACTTTTTTCATAAAAATAAGACGTGACATGTTTCATTATAAAAGCACTTTTTGTTACTGTCCAACACCTGCTGCCCCAAATCGGTAATTCATGCATTCACTCACCAAAGACTTATTGGTTTTTCAACACGAAAACATTATTGTCATGATACCAATGACCAACTTTTCCACTTTCTTAAACATTTGAAAGTGTACCTCTTCAAGTGCGTAAATTATGGATTAGAAAAAAACATAATAGGTTGGTGCAAAGTCTGGAGCGTATGACAGATGCCACAAAACTTTTCAACCAATAGACATTAAAGTTTGACGGACAGGTTTCGCAATATTTAGTCTGACGTTATTATGCGAAAAAATTCTTTGGATGTAGTTAGTCACCAGAGAATGGACATTGTTCTCCCAATATATTACTGGTGATGGCTTAGTTGTTAAGAGTAATGTTTCACTGTGATGTTGTGCTTTGATTGTAGGAGCTTCTAATATATAATTTCTTTTAATCTCACTAAAAAAAAAAAGAATTACTTTATCTGGAGAAAATTTGCTGTTTGGACTTAAACTGAAAGATTGTCTGGGATGGACATATGATGTTTTATGATTTTCATTATAAATATGAATTACCTTTTTATCTACGGTTATAGCTGTCCACAAAAAAATACTTCTTATGGTATTAAACAAGAAGAAAGTGAAAAGCATCAATTTGTTTATTCTTGTTTGTTTAACTGAAATGGCCTAGAAATTATTTTTCAACCTTTATCATTTTCTTACTACTCTAAAATGTATAATAATTATTTTTCGAACAACTCGAAGCAGTTGTACTAATTCTTGATGGGCTTAACATAGATTATCATTAAGTAAAGCTTGCAAATTATTGCTTTATTACCTCTCTGGATAACCTTCAAGTTTATGGTCATCCAAACTTAAACTACCACTCTTATATTGTTTTTGATAACTCGTTACTATCGAATATATTATCAAAATATCACCAGAAACCTTTTTTTTGCTTGTTCTTTTGTTGAGTTTTATAAAGAAGACAACGGCAAAAAATGTTCCTTTATTAGCAAAATTGTTGACATCGTTTTTTTAAACTTTGTATAAGATTATACATAAAATCTTACAGCGTCTTCCTGGAGCTTAAGTAGAGCACCACTTTATAATCAGGGAGTGTGAAATGATTAAAAGTTTAAATAACCTTCCAGTGTACTAGAGAAATGCTTAACTCTTGCACACACTATTTTGCACACTTTTTAGTGCCAATGACTGAAACTATAATGATAAATGTAATTATATCGCCACTATTTCTCAGTGAGGAAATTCTAGAGGCTCTATAGTTAAAAAAATTATATACTATAAGTTTAAAAACTGGCAAAAATTAAAATTTATAGCTATAATGGATGTCAGTAAAAATAAGTTAGAAGAGTAAATTTAGAATTTTCTTATACTGATGTAACTTTGTATTAAAGATTACAGAAAAAGACTACTAAAGGTATTGTGTGAGAAATCATATTTTAAATTAATGCCATGCCAACATTCACACTTAACAAATGGTCATAAGTGACAGGTTTTAAATGAAGTATTGTATCACAATAGCAAAGCAAAAAGGTTCATACCAACATGTTTATACAAATATATCACGTTAGTATTATCAATATTTTTATGTCGATAATGAACTTATTTTTATACATTTTTATGATCAGCCCAAAAAACGAATGATTAATTCTCTGCACTATCACAAACAGACTGAAAGAACAAGCATCCGAACATTTTTTGATGTGATAAGCAGAATATAAAACATTCCAAGAATTTTTTTAAAAACTTCTAAACAGAGATTGCAGTATAGACAACTCTGAAACGTTAATGACGCAACTTAAGATAATGAAACATCAAAACAAAGAAAGAATAAAAGACTACAGTTAAATAGTGCGACATCTGTACAATAGGCTTATAATGCTCCGTGATTTAAACCCAAGCCTATTGCAAATGAGAGAACATTTATAAAAAGAGAATGTGGAAGTCAAAGGAGTTAAATGATGCATACATAGACTTTACCCAATATTCAGGTACGCAGTTGAAAGTTTAATCTCAAGGATTCTCTTCGAGTCATAATAAAAGCATGAAAAACTTAAAGACACCAAAGATTATTGCAAGTAGTATCAATAAGTACTATTGCATAGCGTACACATAATAACGCAAACACCGGAGAAAATACTATTTGTAAATCTGGTAAAAAAAGGAGAAAATATGTCAGAAATCACTTCTGGGGCATAAGCATAAGTAGCAACGTACTAAGAACACTGAATATGCTGTCGTGACTACACTGAAAAAAAAATCAAGCAGCTGTAGCATGAGAATCTATACTGCGTTAGTATGACTATCGATTCACGTGTGCAATGCTTGAATTTCAAGTATAGATCGTATGAGATGCGCTCAAAGTAATATAGTATGGTCTGCTAGCGTATACACTATGACACACACGGTCGTAGCGCGTGGAGCCCACGCGCAAAGTGTTTCGCGTGTACGCACGCTGAATTCGAGTGGGAGCTATAGGCATACCCTATACATAACATACGCGGTCTGCAATACGCATTCATTACAGCTGATATACTGATGTGATATGTGTGATGCTCGTGTGATTTTATGTGTATAATGATGAATAACCAAGGTAATAGTTATTTCTTTCATGAGTACTAAATTAATGTGGCGATTATTTATCATTAATTACTAATATTTTGTTCAAGTGTACTACATGTGAATTGTGCTCAACTTTATTTGTCAACACCCTGCGCTGAGTGCATTATTTATGCATATATATATATATATATATATATATATATATATATATATATATGTAGAGAGAGAGAGAGAGAGAGAGAGAGTAGAGTAGAGTAGAGTAGAGTAGAGTAAATTTATTAGGCTAAGGACCAAAGGTCCATAGTAGCCTTAGCATTAAGTACATAAGATAAGTTTAGAGGACACGCAGGTCCAAGATACAAGATAGTCGCAGTTAATAGTATTGAAAGACATATAAGTAAAAGTATAATAAATACATAAAGTTAAATAAGTAATAAATAATAATAATAAACAAAGAAAGCTAATTGGTTATGAGTTCAGTATATAATCTTTTTCCTTGATTGCACGCAAAAGCCGACTTTTAGATCTAGCAAGCGGGGAGTCAATCCGCAAGTTAGCAGGAAGGGAGTTCCACTCCCTGGCAGCGCCAATAGTAAACGAGTGTTTGTAAATGTCGAGCTTAGTATGAGCCAGTTGCAGTTCTAGAGCATCAGACTGCCTGAGTCGAGAGGATGAGGGTTTGAAGGTAAAGAGTTCCGCTAGATAACCAGGATACCCAGTTCTAAGGACATTCTCAAGGAGACACAGCATGATGTAGAGCCTTCGACTGGAAAAAGATGTGATGCTGTATTTCTTGTAAGTAGAAGTGATATGATCTGACTTTCGTAGATTGTCAACATAGCGAAGTGCGGCATTCAAACATCGGTTCATCTTCGTTTCAATTTCACTTGAGAGACCATATAGTAGGGACACACAGTAATCTAAGTGTGGGAACACTAATGAGCGAACCAGAAGAGAGAGAGAGAGAGAGAGAGAGAGAGAGAGAGAGAGAGAGTGGAGACAATCACCGAAACAACATCAGTATATGTTACAATTTTGAAGGTTATACGGCAAAAGGTAAATTAATAAACACCTGTGCTAGCGCAAAAAGATTAAACAGTATGACAATGCCAACAGAAATATTCCTCATAGTTTTTGTAAAATTTTTTAAAATTACTTTAGGTAAATACAAAATTAATTTTTTGTTACGACTATGTGTTAAAATGATGGATTTAACTAATTATGTACTATGATGTCAATCACATCGGTTAATATCAGTAGAAGTTGGAACTACGTATTTATATCCAAAGAATTGTCTATTATTAAGTCTTGATTATATCAAATTATTAGGATTTTTCTGCCATATAAATATATAAAAATTTTTTTGTACGTAATATTTCATTATAGGACAGCCCTTGAATTTACAGTAATGTGTATTCTAATAGATTAAGTATACCTTAGTAAGCACAGTGAAAAAGACCAACCCCATGATAGGTACGTAAAATACCTGAGATGCCTGTGCATCTCATGCATGCCTCTCATTCAAAATCAGTATGAGTACACACGAAACACTTTGCGCGTGGGTTCCACGCGCTACGACCATGTGTGTCACAGTGTATACGCTAGCAGACCATACTACATTCGTTTGAGCGCATCTTATACCGTCTATACCTGTATCGCACAGTGTTGCTACGTGAACCGATGCGTTTAATCCAATACTTCTCTCACACTGTCGATATATGGATGGTATTCATGCTACAGATGCTTGATTTCTTTTTCCGTGTAAATAAGGCATTAGGTTTAACCAAAAAGAACTCAAATAAAAATGCTGGTTGCGCAAGCAAGATATAGAAAAAGAAAAGAGACAAAGACACAAGAGGTATAATCCACCTGTAAACAGTCCTCTTACTGATGAAAACGTCTACAGTTATGGGTATAAATGATAATTTTAATAACAATAATAACGATGTTATCAGAGGGGTAGCAAAATTTGCCCAACTGATCTATATAATAGGAGCATCAACTACAATGACAAAAATTATGAGAACCCTTAAACAAATTATCTTTATGTTAACCAAGGCCATAATGACCCATACAATAATTGTATAAGAAAAAAACTTGACTCTAATAAAAGCAACTTTAATCTGATATAGCATAGACAGCTGTCATTTGGATTTAATTAGACTCAAGCTGCCTCAAATTGAAGGCCCTGTACAGTAGAAAAAGGGCGAATATAGCGCTGACAACAGAAATGATGCATTTATGCCTTCAAACTTGCAGAATGTTTTGCATGGTCCTTAAGTGTTGAAAATAAGCTAGAGATAGTAACAAAGAAAAGTGTTTCCAGCTGGAAAAAGTATTCAAAAGAGGGACCGCAGACAACAAATTAAAAAAAGGAGTAAAGGTGCAAATTCACTATAAAAGCTTAGGTACTTACGCAGTACAGGAATAAATAGAACGTATTACAGCAGATTACAAAGACACCTCATAATGTTGGAACAGCAAATGCTGAAGAAAAGGTGGGAGATTTTACAAAAAGAATAATTAAAAAAAGGCACTAGATACACATGTCGGGAATGACAAACCCAAGCTTTCAGAGTGGGACGAAGAAATAGAGCAGCTTTTAAGGATAACCATTAAACTGTGAGAATAGAGCACATGTCTTTATCAGTATAGTTAACGAACCCACAGTTGAGGTATGTAAAGACGTCTTTTCATGTAGATACAGGTGCAGATATGTCAGTTCTGAAAAAAGTTTTTCAAGCACTGGCATACTAATAGACAGTGAGTATTGAGTGGCTATTTTAAACATGATGCCCGAAACTTACAAAGTACTGATCACAGTACAAGCTGAACTGCACGGATGAAAGTGCACACTACGTTATCCCCATGACCTTACAATTGACGTCAAAGGGATCAAAGGGTGGGGTAATTTTCAACCTTACCAGGGTTATATGGGTGCTGCATTAGATTAGATAACGTAAATCTACCACTTGTTAAGACAAAGTATTTAAGGTGTCACGTGACCTTCACTCTGCAGGTAAGACTTTAAACTATATGTTTCCAAAGTTAACATTTAAGTTATGTTGGCTGATGTATATGATACATATAGGGAAAGTTTTTTTTAATTCTTTAGCTGATTTAATTAATTACGTAGGTGAAGGTTTGTGCAAATACATAAAAAATAAAAATGTTGCAAATGAAACTCTCATTTCTACTTTGCTATAGAGGTACAAATTTAAAATGAAGTGAAACTAGTGTATTTATATTTGAAATTCACTGACTTGTACAAGGCACCTTACGAGTTGAGAGTAAAAACAGAAGAAAATGGATTGAAAAAAACTTTAAATTGTTGCTGCACTTGTCCTGCTGACTCCAAAGAAAACTAGTATCATATTGTTAGCTCACTTATTAAGTTAACGAGGTAAGGATAATAAAATATTGTATACGTACAAGTAAGCATATAATGAGCATTTCATAAAAATATATTACACCATAATTGTTATTAGAAACCAAACGTCGCAAATCAAGGTTATATCATATACTCATCTGAGAAAAACATGGTGCCAAATTTCAACAAGTCGTAGAAAAACTATGTATAAGGCTGTGCCTGTCAACAATTCTTTCCATGGCCTGGTTAAAATGGGCATATACAAATTGCCTTTTTGGAAAACTCAGAGATTCGATAAAGTTAGAAAAATTTTATTTGAAGATATCTTTTGATGCATTTTCATGACTAATGTAAGACTGCAATCTAAATGAAATAAATTAACTATACAGGAATTCGCAAACAAACTTTTTTTTCCAATTGTATGAGTTAAATTACAAATTTTAATCGAGAACTGCCGAGATTTTTGTCCATTTAAAGCCATAAGTAGAAACTTAGTATATGCATGGAGGATTTATTTTAACTAGCATGCACAATATAGACAAACACGTGCTTCTTTAAGCTCAATTATAAAAGTTTTCACTAACTATTTAGTTAATCCAGTTAAGAAAATGAAAACTTATATCACTTTACCACCTCAATTTAAATGCATACTTTTAAAAACGTATAGCTATGAGTCCAAACACTACTGAAGCGTTAGTAGTCACTTAATATTTCAAATAGTTCACTTGCGAATAAAGACCATCAAAAATAAATATCTCAATAACTTAATACTTTTTCAAAAGATCAAAAAACGTTTATTGTTTGGAAGCCTTATAGCCAGAAATAATGAAAAAAAAGTCGCAGAATATATGTATATTAAAAATGAGATTAAATATGGGCCTGCTGCGGAAGTGAAGTTACTATAATACAAAGAAATTTTCCAGAAACGCTTGTATGATGTCAAAAACACCAATGACAAAAAAAACAGGAAACTGCATATAATATTAAAAGGAGCTAGAAAAACTGAAATGAGTGGCCAAGATTATACAACTCGTAAATACACCAGGGTACAGCAATAAAAAAAAGAACTCATGAGAAGACTGATTGGTCCAACCATTAGGTTTTCGGCCTCGATGGCAAGCCTCTTGAAGCAACACACCTTCTGAAGCATCAAATTTTAATGACGTCAGATAAGCCTATCGTGGGATAAAGATACTAATATCTACCGAAGACGTAATAAAAATGAGGAAAAAGATACTCAAACAAAAGATAACTAAGCCATTTACCTTCCTATGTAGCTTAAACATATAAACAGTGGTAAAATAATCAGGGACTAACAAGGAAACAAAGATAAGCGCACTCACAGATTTTGACTTCTAAACCAAGTAATAGGTGGTTTATATAACCCGCTACTGGTTCAAAGTGACTTCTTGAAGAACTTAGATTTAACACGCTTCATCACACAGGTAAGCCTTTTTGTAACAAGTAAAACGAAACTTTTTAAAAGGAAACGTCAGCTTCTCACAATTTGTTGTGTTGTCGTATTAATGAAATTACCAATTGCATCTAGCTTATTACCCATTTATACAATAACCTTATATTGAATTATGTAACACTTAAAAGAAACAGTACAAAATAAGATATTAGATGAAGAACAACCAGATAAATTTTTTGCAATCCTAATATTAAGAAATATAATGTTCTAACTAGTAACGTCCACCCAGAGTCAGTAAAAAATACTATATGGTATCTCTCGCCAAACAGTCACACTTACGGATTTATACTTACTCATGATTAATCAGTCACGTGCTCACCAGGAGAGAGATTGAAGCATGAGCGCACGAACGAATGAACAAGCAAACGAACGAACGAACGAACGATGCAACAATGACCACGCACCCATAAGTAGGAGCTATAAAAAAAAACTGCCAATCTTACGGTAAATTCAAATTGACTAAACGGCGCAAGACGCAAACATCAAGATAACTTAACATAATTTCATACATAATTAGTTGATAAATTAGCCCTAAACTATGTAACTTAATAACCTAAACTGAATGACTGATTGCTAATTGCTTAGTAAATAAATAAAACAAATTAAACAATAACCGATACGCCAATGACCACACTACCCAGGGGTGTTTACTGGTCACTTACTTTGTTAATACAAATAAAAATAATAACACAAGTGCCAATCACCACAAAACCCAGGGCTCTTACTGGCTAACTTATTTATTAGTAAAATAAAATAATTACACAAGTGCCAATCACCACACAACCCAGGGCGCGTACTGTCCACTTTATTTATTGATAAAATATGATAATAACACAAGCGCCAACCACCAATCAACTTAAGGCACTTACTAGTGGCTTGGTTAATTGATTAAATAATTTAAGTAATAATGCAAGTGCCAATCAACACAGAACCCAAATCACTTACTGGTGCCTAAATTACTAATAAAGAAAAATAATAACACAAGCACTGATTACCAATCAACTATAAGCACTTACTAGTCGCTTAGTTAATTAATTTAATAACTTAAATAATAACGCAAGCACCAATCACCACACAACTTGGGGCGCTAACTGGTTCCTTAGCTAAGTGATTGAATAAATGACATAATAACACCAGCGCACATCACCATACAACTTGAAGTGCCTACTGGTTGCTTCATTTATTAATGAAATAAATAAAATAGTAACCCAAGCACCAATCACCACATAATTCGGGGCACTTAATGATTGCTTTAGTCGATAATATTATAAATTGACTAATATCACAAGTGCTAATTACCACACAACAACTGATAATTGAAGCAAGCAGAAGGTGCCACAGGTTATGTGGTGATTGGCAATTGCCCTAGGTTGTGTGGTGTTAGAGCTTGCGTTATCATCTAATTTATGTTATTTATCAACAAAGCGACTATGAAGCACCCTGAGTTGTGTGGTGATTATTGCTTGCACTATTAATTTATTTATTTATTAAGTCAACTGAACAACTAGCAAGTGCTTCAGATTGGCTGGTCATTGGTGCTTTTGTTATTATTTTATTTTATTAATGAATAAAGTGACCAGTAAGCACTTTAGATTGTGTGGTGATTTGCGCTGGTGTTATTATGTCATTTAATTAATCAATTAACCAAGGGACCTATAAGCGCCCCAAAATGTGTGGTGACTGATGCTTTCATTATAATTCAAATTATTTAATAAAATACCTAAGTAATTAGTAAGCACCCCAGGTTGATTAGAAATTGGCACTTTTCTTACTATTTTGTTTATTTTATTAATAAATAAAGTGACTAGTAGGTGCCAAGCTTGTGTAGGTTTGTCTGCTTGTGTACTCGTGCTTTCATAGCCCCCCTGTAACTTTCGCTTACTAACTCTATTCACTCTTAGTTCAACCTCTGGCCTAAGCCTGCGCTGTCCCTTTTTCTCTCATGAATATGTAAATTTAGTTTACCTATACTCCTTTAAGAGCCACAGGTCTTACCCTTAAATATTATTATGATTTAGTGTTAAAAATAGACCACGCTCTGAGGGTTCATCCTCTTTCTCGGGGAAGTGGCTGACCAGCAAGCAAGTAGCCACTATTAATTTAGCAAGTCATATTTATAAGCAATTATTTACCAGCTTCAAAAACCTTTTTTATACTTGTAATATTTGTGACTCAATATTATTCAGTTTTTCTAATTATTCAATTAAACTGTTCTTCTCACAATTAAAATTATTCTGCCAAATATCCAAGCTACTTCGATGGCTGTTGCAAGAGAGCTGTCAATGCTCAGTTGTCTATTATTTGTAAAGCTATTGGTAAATTACTTGAAGTATGCACTCCAACACTACTTAACACAAATACATTTGCTGTCCGCGCACTGCACGTAACATTCAAGTACTCACATGCTCAAATTAGATCGAAGAGCCATGAAGTCACGATTTGAGGCTCACCTGAAAAAAACCACTACCTTTTACAATAGACAACTGCAACGCTGACTCACTCAATATTTTACTGACTTACATCAGCAGACTTTAATTAAATGATATTGAAATCTACAATTAGGTATTTAAAAGCATGACTATATATTTACAAAACCATTTACGCAAATTAATGTTTTGCTTTCCTACTGACAGCTTTTTCAGTATTAGAGATCTACAACTACAATAGAATGAAAGTCTTATGAAAGTTTAACAAAAGTAAGACAATCATGAAGTATAAACAAATATTTATGTATACCATGTATACCATGGTACACAATGTAGGGGCCAAGACAACAAGTAGCAGAGACACTGATTGCACCTATGATCTTGTCAACATATTGCATTAACCTCACTTAGTTACAATAACTGTCATATTATTACAAATCCGTTATATAATAATACTGATCTGCTTAGAACAATAGCATAGCTACCTAGTAGTGAGCCTCTTTTAGCAGATACTTCATTACCTACATATGCTTCGTACAGATCTGGTCACTAAACTGAATACCCAGTATGAAATCGTTAAAAAAAAAAAAAAAATGGTAATGGCCAAAAAATAAAACGAAAAAGACATACGAGAACAATGATTTTCTAAATTAATTAAAATAAAAGGAAACGTATGGCTCCTACACAGATTCAAAAGTCATAAACGTAACGATCAGTATTCAGGACCTTACTCGCAGCTCGACACATGGGAAAACGGAAACGCAAGAATTAAGATCAACAAAGCACACAGCAAAATAGTGCACAGCAAAAACTAACAATACTTAATGATTCTTTGTTACCTCTTAATAAACAAAGAAATAAATAAATTATAATAATGATAAATAACACAAACTCACACATACAAACACACGCATTCGCTATCTGCAGAAAAGCATAACTTTTTTGCTTGCTCAACGATTGTATGGATTGTTGATGTCGTTTTTATTTAATGTGCTGGAAAAGATCACGCTTGAGGATGCATAAATCATATTATTATTAAAAAACTAATTGAAAGTTTCTCCTTTTACAGATAAAACAATTCTTTGGTTAATCGTCTTTTCCAAAATTTTTCAAGCAAATTACAGCAATCATTGAATACAATTGTGAACAATCCTTCGCTAATATTACAACATTTTCTCTAGCCCCCATAGGATAATACGACGTTCCTGAACTAGTCAAAAACTTAACTAGACAACACGTGTCACTTATCGAATTAAACGACAACGCGTGCTCACAGGTTATTTATTGCAAAATCAAGTTTAATATAACAACACAATATTGCGGTATGTGGTTGCATGATTCAGTATTAAAAAATAGGTAAATGAAATACCTCAGAAAAAAAGCCTGAGACGAATGCAATTGGATGCATTTACACAGAATTATAATACTATATGACAACATTATACATTACATTCTTACAAACAACACGAAGATCTTTTCCGTAAAACTAGTGGACTCTGTAGGCTCTAATAGCACCTGTAAAAATGCAGAATTATATACAGACGCATACGAGGAATATGAAAAAGTATTTGCACAGGGTTATGCCACTCCTCCTTCTGAAAAGCGTTATAATGCCATAGATTCAAACAATAATAAAATGAGACTTAAATATTTAAAACATCATGTACATTTACAAACGATCACTGCATAGACAGCGTTTATAAATACGCATTTTGGAATGTAGTTCTAACTGACTCATGCGATTGTAATCGCTACAAAAATCTTTTTACAGAATAACTAAACAGGGTACTCGAAAGTGAAAACAAGTTTGAATCACTGTATGAAATTGAATAATGCCACGTGTTCCACGCATTAAAAGTCACAGGCACTGTAGACATATGCTGTTTGTCACTTCAAACAGAGCATCCAAAAATATTTTTATTAAGTGACTCCAAAAAGTAGAACTTTCCAGCGAAAAAATCGTCAATATAAGCAATAAAGATATAATAACATATGTGAATTCTAAACTCATCTTTATAAAAGAACTCTTCTGAAAACAAATGGAAGAACTTAACAAATAAGTTTTGTTGAGACAATGTGATCTAAAAAGAAAAGTAATTTGGAAACGCACTCAACATTGCCACCATTTCACAAGATAATTTAGTTTATCAACCTGTGTCTGGCACAGGCTATATAAGTTATTTGGCTAAAGAGGTAGCGCATAATAATAAGTGTGTACAAGTAGAAGTACGCGTAAGAGAAACTGACGCATGTTATCAGGATCTACCAGTTTTCTGGAAATAACATAAAACAAGATCAATAACAAAAAAATAAGTCAACAACAAATGTCTTTATTTAGATGATTGTGTGCTACAGTTTTACATTAGAGCTGACAAAAAAGCACAATGCAGCTTTCCAGAATTAAATAAACACCCCACGAGCGCAAGAAACGAACAAAAGCTAATTTTACAGAGCTTAAAGCACTAGTAGGTCAATACATGTGCCCACCTGCATACTCTGCACCTCTTAATACGCCAAACAAGTCGATAATCACTTACGATATCTCAAAAACTTATAATGGTAGCAATACTTAGTTATAATTGTGTAATACACAATAAAACAAAAATAACTTAACTTTCCTCACTGAAAATATGTTTACTTTATTTTTAGATATCAGAAATGTTTTTTAGTTATATCATATCTACATTCCTGATAATGACGTGTGCCCAGATTCTAACCCAAATCTATCAATCAAACTTTGACCCAAGAATCGCTTGTGAAAAGATACAAAATATGAGAAAAATAACCGAATTTTGGTCAATAGTTTTTTACATTAAAACTTAGAATCTTAGTAAACGTCATTACGACCTCACAGATGTCTTAGCTAAGTTTTACATAACTCCTCAAGAAAGAAACGTCCATAATGACACCTTATTTTATAGAACATAAGAGTTTGCAATCGAAGTTCAAGAACTAGGTTACCTCAACTCTATATTTTACAGATTATTGACATCCTACAAAGTTTAAAATGCTGCAACAGATTGTGAAAAAATTAGAATTCTCAAGCACATGTAGAGCACCAAACAACAACCCAGCGCTAAACGCAGAAAATTTACTTTTAACATAGACAATGAAATGAACCAAAGTGAAAAAGTGGCCAAGAAGTAACTAAAAAACTTTCAAGGCTATCGCACTAAATTTATAAAAAGTGCAAACACACCAATTAAGACACAAGCGCAAGCAGACGTCTTGCTACTTAAAACCAACTTCATCTTTATCGTCTCAAAAAATGTTATAAAACAAACTATTAACTTAATAAGTTTATATTTTTAGTGAAACTGATACAGTATGTTAGTGATTTTATAAACACTATTTCTCAACAAAAAATGTCAATCCCAGTTGATGCAGTGAATACTAAACCTTTTAATGGATACAGTCATTTTTAACTTCATGTAATTAACCGTAAAATCATAGTACAATTAATATCTCCGCTTGTACAAATAATAAATTTCAAGCTATTTAAGTGCATATCATGGCCAGTATTTTGAGAAACTAATAGCCTCAATAGTACTATCGCAGTTTGTATAATATTCACGGCAGATTACCTAGCACTAACTGATGGCAACCTTGAATGCTATTTTGATAACTTATTAGAACTAACTAAATGTTTTTTTTATTATTGTGTACTCATGGCAATCACTACCATGTGAGATAAGACCAAGCTCTTGCGAAATACAAATATTCCGTAACTCTTAAAATATGGATCTCTACAAACGTAATATGCAAGTATTTAAAGCGAAGCCGTCTTATAATATAAAAACATTTAACTTTTTTTATTAGATTTTTCGATAGAAAATATGCCCAACATTGCAGCCCTTTGTGGAAAAATAAATATTTCCCACCATCCGTTAGAATTGGCATTATAAAAGCAGATTTCAGATGCACCATAAAAGACGCAGAAAAACGCTTTAAATCTGTGATACGTAAATATTAATAAAATCATCCCACCTCTCACTTGTATGATGTGCAAACCTGAACAAATTTCAAACTATACTTGTCCGCATTTGCCACTGCAAAAAATGTATCTAATAGTTCATTAAAAAATCACGACAAATATTACTACAGCCATAACAATACTCCTCATAAGCATAACGCTGTCCTCATCAATCCTCATCATATGTTAGATAGTAATAACTATAAGATCCTCGAGAAAGTTAATAATAATATAAGACTAAGCCAGCATTAGCTGCACACCTATCAATAGTATTCACGCCAATTTTCACTGTGATCTTATAGACCCCGTTTTCCCTCTAAAGAACAATGCAAACCCTACAGCCAAATGGACTAAGGCAATTTACGATGTTCCGAATATACCCCCCATAAAAGTAGCTTACAGCATAGGATCAAGTTACAGTTATAGAAGCTGATACAAGAAATGCAGTGCACAATTGAAACGTTCGCAAAGACAATCTAATGACTCGATAACTATAACGTCAACACGTTAAGCTATGATGACTACCCAAGAACCTAAAATTCAAAAAAAAAATTCCAAGAAAATTGAAGTGACCAAAAGCACACCTAATACCCTCATCATGTTATAAAATTTTCCAGCAGCCAAGCCATTGGTCTTAAATTTTCCTGTAGTCAAAACCATTTTTTGCGCAACTTCAGTTGAAGTAGAAAAAGCGTAGCTTGTCACATCCATTTCTTTGTAAACATCTAAACAAAAAATTGCAAACGGTACTAACACGCTAGCAAAACGGACTTCTCTCATTTATTTTGAGCCTCTTAAACTAATAATATTTTCTTATTTCTCGCCTTCAACATCCTTTGTACAAGCATGAATAGCACCGATCGTGAAGAAAATCTTTGAAAAAAATCTGACACCAGAAGTCTCTGCAACAATAGGGCTTACAATGTTAGCATTTTGGATTTTTTTGGCAAAGCCTCGCGTTAAACAAGGCAATAAAACGATGGCTTAACAACTAATTGCTGCACCAGAAGATTCACACACTATCAGGTAATCCGGGAAATGACACGTACGAGCTCTACTGCTGACAGGCAGCAGCTGCTAGTTCTGAGGGAGTCACTTACGGGAGACTCCTAAAAAAATAAACTTTGGTAGGAGGAACAGCCTCACCAAGTTTCCTAGTTATGGGAAATGAGGATTACCGATCTGGAGATTGTGTACGCAGTGCTACAATAGGTATGTTAACTGTTGGTTGGAAAACATCGTAACTCTATGTCTCTCCAAATACACTAATAAAGAGCATGTGAGAGATTTCTCCAACCAAAAATATTGTTAAATCTGCGGAGGACTTTTAGAGCTTAGTGCTATGACCATCTTTTCACCAGAATTACATTAAACAAATCACCAAGAAAAATGAATTTTTTCTTTACAGAAAATTAAAAAAACGTACTTATGGTGATAACAAAAAAACATACACAAACGAACACAACTAAAAAATTATTACACAAAGAAGGCGCAAAATAAAAAAATAAGCAAAAAACATCACACATACATAAAAATAACAAAACAATTAAAATTCAAAATACAAAAAATCTGCAGACATGAGAAAATAAAGAGAAAAAAGTGTTTGACATAAAAAGAAAAAAAAACCAAAAACAGAATTAGACAAATGAATGATGGATTACCATTGTAACTCTCTGAAAATAAATACGTACATATGTATTGCAAGTTAAGCGCACTATAATAATAAATAATTTATGTAACTCATTTGTCCATTCCTAAAACATTTTTTCCTCTCTAAAATCATGTACACCACTTTTAAACTTCAACATTTGCACATCAGCCCTAAACTTAATCTTTCTGATACATCTTGTACCGCATCAATCAACCCATGGTCCGTTATAATAACTCAAAATGCTGGAGATTTGTTTGAAAGATTAATCAATACCAACACTAAAAAGTTACGATTAGTCGGAAAGACTTTCGTAACTAGAGGGGGCGACCCATTATCACTTGTCCCATACCAAACTATACGCAACCAATCGTACGTGATCTCACATGCAAGCTTTTAACTGACCATCGCACAAATGCTGGAAGTGGGAGAAATCTCACTTAAAGTAACTCTATACATCTATAGTGTGAGGCACGTAAGTGCATCAGGCAGCACTTGCAGCTGATACAACGTAGATTCACCAAATACATGGTGATAAATGTATTACTAAACAATTTCAAAATTTATTTCCGAAGCTACCATAAAACAACCAGTAATGCAAGCTTTTAAGGTTACCCTTAGAAACTTGAACAACGCTTTTTAGCATCGTGAAGTTAGGAAGTTCATAGAAAACTCTGAATCGAAGTTCGTAAACGACAGAAATCCTCATCCATTATTATTGAAATCACGTACGCCACTCTATTCGAGCAATTCCCGTTTGGAGAAAAAATCTTTAAACAACATGAAACTCCTAAACAATCCAAATTTTGTCCTCTAGACATTAAACCCTGAAAAGATTGCTGCGCTTGCACGATTTATTACTTGATATGTACTAACATCTATTTTCCGCACACTTACTGCGAAAAAGCTTGTACGCAACTCGTGTGGGACAATGTCCCGCACTCGTGTAATTGACTCGCACAAGTGGCCGGAGTTGACGGGAACGAGTGCCAGTTGAGCACACGAGTGCGTAGCACGAGTTTTCACACTAATATCAGTGCGGAAAACATCTGTTTTCCCCACACTTATTTCGAAAAAACTTGTACGCAACTCGTGCGGGACGATTTCCCGAACTCGTGTGATAGACTCGCACTCGTGGCTGGTGACGGTAACTCGTGCCGTGTGATTGCACTCCATCTACGCACTCGTGTGCTTAACTGGCACTCGTTCCCGTCAACTCTGGCCACTCGTGCGAGTCAATCATGACTCGTGCGGGAAATCGTGTTTTCCGCACTTGTTACGTAAATAACTATTTTTTTCGTTTATCCCCTACAATCCTCCTGAAGTTACTACCTAAAAGAAATCATAAAAACCTCTATATCATATTTAGCAAGCATTCTTACAAATTATTGTTAGATTATCACTAAGAAAGCGAAGCTTCCAAAGCTTAGCATAAATGTATTTTTAAGAATGCGAGTCAAGGCCCAAAACTTATTTTTGCAACACTTTCGTAGTTATTTTAATTATTATAATTATCATGATCATAATAATGATTCTTATATTCACAATAATAATTATAATAAAAATAACTATGGTAACAAAAAACCTGGGTGTGGGTCTCGGCTTTACATGCAGAAGAGAGACTTCAATTTAAATGTTATAAACTTGGTATAGGAAAGACTTAAAAAATTGATTATGCCTAATGCTAATTGGTCTTTATAATTCTAATATCAAAATAGTCAGCAATTTCATATTATTACTGTTTGAGCATGCACGTGAGTAAAATACATATGCTTACTTCGTACTACTTCTGATATACATGATTTGCGCATTTGAGGTACTTGCGTGTTTACTTTGATGTATGTATATTTACATGTATGAATTGGTTGGTCATGTAATACAGAATGAAACAAAGGCTCTCGCTACGCTGCCCCGAAAAAAGGTAACTTCTCTTATTATGTGGGACCAAAATTCCTTTTAATTAAGGTAACTATTTGTGCGTTTACAATTACATTGTGTATGTACAATTATTTCTTTTTTAAATCATTGTATACAATAAATGAATATATTATAAGATTTTTGATAGCATAAGAGTAAAATAATCCTCTATTTTTAATTTATAATAAGAAAAACAAATAACATACAGCTCTTTTCCGTTGTACCAATGTTTTTTCTAATTTAAGTTGTATTCCATGTTGATTAATAGTCTAACTTTAAAATTCACCCGTGCTTACAATTATGTTATACTAATTTTTAAATTAATAATAAGAATATAGATTTTGGTCACGTTACAGTTATTCTTTTTATACATGATAGAGAAATGAGAGTGAACAAATTTAGAGCTAGGATGTATGGGATGTAGCTTGGCCTTTAAAATATGACTTATTATTTCAAGAACTATTACGCTTGTTTTTATAAATCCATGTGACACATATCATTGCATGTCAATAATAATTTACATACGTGTAATTGCTTTTGGTCTTTCCAACTTGCCAATACCTATACCTCAGCTTGAGCCAGCACATTGTCTTAGTCGTAGCGTAAACATATACATACCTACAAAACATGTATATAAATACAGGCATTATAGCAGCGTAAGAAAAAGGAAGCCTGTGGCGTACATACAAGAAAAAAAAATATGGAGCTATAAACAGCGTGTGAGAGAGAAGATTAAGGAGAGGGCTTGGGCCACAGGATAAGTCAAAGTTTTTCCATAGTGCATTTTCCCTTACGTGGCTGTGTATGGCTCAACATAAGAAGTTTTACTTAAATAATAATAATAACACTTATAATGATGATAATAATAATATCTATAATTATAATAATATTAATAATATCTATAATTACAAGAAAAATGATAATAATAATAATAACTATATTAATAATAATAATGATAATAATAATAGTAATAATAATAGGAAAAAAAGGAGTTATGATTGTTATAACAATAGTAATAATAGTAATAAAATAACTGTTATAATAATAAAAATTTTAATGATAATAATATATCAAAACAATAAAAGAAAACACTTGTACACACTGTAAAATTATAATCACATACAAGTCTTGTTATAAGATAACTCTTGACTATCATTAGTGCACATTGTAAATTTTAAAACAGGATTTGATGCAAGTGTAACTACATTACAATTCTGTAAAAACATACATTTTTGTCATACATAAGCTTACGTCACCAAGCATAAGGAGACCTGGCGAGTAAGAACTTAGGGGAGAGGCGAGTCACGTCTAATGACGCTCACTCACAGTCAGTAACAAATACTATACAGCACCTTTTACCTAGCAGCGGCACCAATAAATGAGTACCAATGCACGATCAATTGGTCGCCTACTCACAAATAATTCCAGCTCGCTTACTCCATCTTCTCAAAACTTAACATTTAGCCTAAACCTGACACTGTGCCTTTTTTTCCAGAAAAACGTTACTCAAACATACGTACACTATGTAACTCACCACAGGTCCAACTCTCTAAGGTAAAAGTACGTATTATGGAAACAAATTTCGATTGTTACGTTTCATCGACCAATATTAAATAAAAAAATAGTCATATGTCCATAATTTTTGGTTTTAATAGAAGTGCTATGCTCTTCTGAACAAATTAACATTTTTTAAATGAAATTTAGATGTAAAAAAATAATTTTATAAGCAAATATTGACACGATCAAAATGTCCATAACTATGGAATAGCTAAAAAGTTGTGTCCATATTTATGAGACACAAGTCCCAATTATGAGATTTACATGTTAATTAAATAGGCTCGTGCGTTTCATAAATAGGAACATCACATATTGCAGGTTATGTTTCAAACTGTCCGTATTATGAAAACCGGATTCGTAATAATATATTTTTTAATATAATAATGTTTGAAATTGTTTACTATTTTTGTTTATTTGATACGGTAGTATTATAGAGATTCTTCAGTATATTCTATTTTTATTATTAGAATTTTCATGATTATTTAATCTTGAGTTTTCATAATATGGGCACGTTTCATATTACGTACTTTTACCTTATTATTCTTCTGATTCAGAGTTTCAATAGGACTGAGCCCTGCTGGCTCGTCCTCATCCCTGGAAAAGTGGCCTATCAACAAGCAAGTAGCTAGTATTCATTTTGCAAGTCATATTTATAAGTATTTAGCTAGCTGTTTAAACTACCTTTGTCATATTTGAAAAATTTATAAATGATTTTAATTAAATTTTGCGAATTATTAAATTAAGACTTTTTTTTTGCAATTTAAAGTATTCTAAAAAATACTTAGGCTATTTCTACGGCCATGGCAAGAGATCTGTCATCATTGTATCGTCCATTGTTCGTAAGGGTACTGGTATACTACTTTTAGTCTTATAGTTGCACTGCAATACTGCTTAACACAAATACATTTGCTGTCATATACACTGCATAAAATTGCATACGATATGATCAAAATTGATAAATAAAAATTTAGGCAATTTTAGTATTGTGGTTAAGTCAATGCGATTGCTATTTTGTAAAGTATTATTTATCTCTGTACTAAGAATTTTCGTTTAAATATGTTACTACATTTGTACGTTTTAAATGTGGGCTTGCATATTTATACGGCGGCTTAATCTCTGTCTGTTTTTAGTATTAGTTAGGAACTGGAACCGTTCAGCATTGAGTTTGAAGAAGTATTGTATAAACAGTATTTCTCAATATTTCCTAAATTAGTACTATTGGTACGAGGACTAAAATGACTAAAATTTGTAACTTTTTACTTTATTTTGTAAGTGCAACCATCATCAGTGAATTACCATATGGTTAGTGAATTTCTTAAAAATATTTGAAGGAACTGACATTTACCATTAGCTAAAGACTTCAGTCAGTAATTGGCTAAGACACTTCTAATGGCCGTTTCTGCAAGGTAAAAAGGAGTATATTTCTACGACAGTAGGACTAACATCGATTAATCACCTTAAAGAGTACTAAACCATACTATTGTCTTTTATTTGTAATATAGTTGAGAGGATACTTACTTTTATCAACCTCTACTTAAAATTTTGTAACGCCCATTGGGATACGAAACGAAACATGCCAACGGTGTTTCTTGCAAATAAAAGTTTAAGAGTTTTAAGGCTTACAAGGTAAGACATTGAGCATTGTGATTTATCATTACAAAGTATTCAAATAATTGCATATCTTTACTCGTGTGCATAATGTCAAAAGGTAACAAAACTATTAAAATGGCTTTCAGTGTACCATCAATTTTATAAACTTTACAATATGTATTAACATTGGTATTATCTTTTAAATAATTTTTTTACAGAAGCCAACTTTATTCTGAGCCTTTTTTTTTATCAAGTAAAATGTTAAACATTTTGTTGTATACCATTGGCTATTTCTGCATGGATAGTTAGTTTCTCATTTTTATTAGAAAAAGAAAGAAAAAATTAGTATTCATGCAAAAATACAGCTAAAAAGAAGAGTCTGTTACGTGAGATTCTAGAGGCTTCAGGGCCTTATAACAAAACAGCCGTTAAACTTAGTCAATCACTTCATTACTATCCCTTGAGATAAGGCGCTTGGCAGTCCCGAGGAACTTATTGTGACTACCCGCTTTATAGTCACGGCAATCTAGAGCTAGAGCCCTGCAGCCACTGCTGCTAGCCTTTTTATGCTTTTTTCTCCCCACCTGTCCTCTTTCCTTGTTCTTATAGCTGAGGCCCATCCCACGCAATATGTTTAATACTGTACATGACACTTCCGCGATGCCATCATCCTCGATTGCGTTCTTTTGTTTTTCAACTTAGGTATAATTGTTTAATTAGTATTTGTATCATTTTTTTTGTGTTGTTATGTATACTGATTACCACAAAAAAGTCAAAGAGGTGTTTTTACGAACATCCTTAGATATAATGTTTTAGTACATAAGCTCTTTTTATTTTATCCACATGTGAAATTCGTGTTTCTTCGTTTTTCTGTAATTTCACATGATTGTTTCTGTCATCGATGCCAACTATCTTGTACGGTCCACTGTATTGCTTATCAACTTTCCCTTTAGACGGCTCCTTTAGTACATACACCATTTCACCTCTCATAAAAAATTTTTTGTTCAGCCATCTATCATGGTAGTATTTTGATCGGTATTTGTTTTGTGTTTGGGTCATTTCTGCCAATGTTCGTGATTACATGAGTGTCCCCGTTATTTGTTGCAGTATCTTTGTATATGTTTGGCCCACCTCAGGCTGCTTAAGGCTTGACGGGAGTTTAGTTTGCTGGCCGAATACAAGCTCGTAAGGTGAGTAGCCTGTGCCCTGGTGCTCTGACGTATTGTAAGTGAGCATACACAACAACAGTAATTCATTCTATTTTTCGTTCTTACTAACATAAGCTTTCAAGTATTTGGTAAGAACGTGGTGCATACGTTTAATTGCCCCATTGCTTTGAGAACGAAATACCGTGCTCCAAAATTTTTCAATTTTGAAAAATCGCGTGAGCTCATCCATTGTTTCGTTTATAAAATGCGTCCCTTGGTCCAATAATAGTTTTTCTGGCACTCTAAGGCACGCTTAAAACTTATTCGTTAAGGTTTTGACTGCTTCTTCAGCCGTTGCTCTTTGTACCAGTATTATAACAATAAACTTAGTTAACAAATCTTGTATTAATAGGATATATGTGCAGCCGTTTATTGACGGCTTATTAATTGGTCCATAATAGTCAATCAAGATATTTTTAAGCGGTCTGCTGGGCGTGTCTGTAACGAGCATAGCTTGGTTTGTTTTTACACGCACTAGTTTCTTAGTCTGACATGACCTGCATACAAGTTTAAATTGGCTTATATCACCCCTCTTGTTCCTCCAATTATAGTCCCTTGCTATCTTATTGTAGGTATTGGTTCGTAACCACCGTGATTGTTTGGCTAAATAGATAGGGTCGAAACTATTTTTTTGCGTATACTGTTGTGAGCAACTCTTTATTATGTGTAGGGTATCAAAGTCCACTGCCCCTTGAGCATCTAGAGGCACACTTGCACGAGTTGTCTTTCCCTACTTCTTCCTGACTCAATTTTGCCGTAAAAGCATAGTCTAATGTATCCGTTCTTACCACAAATGGTCTTGCAAGGTCAGGTGCTTTAGGTACAGGTTCACTGCAGAGTGCATCTACGAGAGTTTTTCATGTCTCTTCATGCTGCTCTTGCCATTTGAACTATGAACTTTTCTTTAGAAGTTCAGACAGTGGTCGAGCAATTTTTACATATTCTTTAATAAATTACCTGTAATACCTGATGACTCCAAGAAATTGTTTAGTTTTCTTTGTATTTGTAGGTCTTGGATATTTTCTCGCAGCTTCAATTTTCTTTAGATCCGTTTTTATTTCACCATTTGCTACTATATGGTCTAACACTTTTGTAAAACTTCGCGCTTTAAAAATTGGCACTTTTTTAGCTCCATGGTAAGGTTCGCTCTTGACAATCTCTCTAAAAAATTTATGAAGCGTTTGCGATGATCTTTGAGATTAGACGCAAGTCCCCTCATATCTTCTTGATATACCCCTATCTCATGGCCTTGTAGCCCTACCAGTGCCAGTGTTATTGCTCGTTAAAGCGTATTCAGAGAGTCTGTGCAACCTATAGGCATTTTTTCGTACTAGTAGTGCCCATCCGGTCCCAAAAACGTTGTTTTATAAGCATCATACTCATGTATTTTTAACTGAAAAAAATCCCTGTTTCAAGTCCACCGCTGTAATGTAACGCGTTGTTACCAGACGTTTTCGTATATCGCTCCGGAAAGGGAGTGGGTGACAAATACCTACTGTTATCTCATTGACTTGCCTGAAATCTGTTACCACCTGTTTTTCGTTACACAGCGTTTTTCGCCGCCCAGAGCATTTTTGATACGATTCACATGTATGAGCTGTATGGTAATTCTGAGGGCTCTATTATGCCTTGTTGAGAGTAACTTCTAAATATTAACTCCTATTTCCTCTCTCACACCTGGTGGATATCTCTACCACTTCGTTAGTATCTACTTATCTGTAGTCATGTTTATCCTATCTTTCAGAAGACTTGTCATTTTCATTTGTTCCCCTTTTAGACCGGGATCAAACAGTTATGAACCGGGAAAAATTATTTACACCCAACTTTTTTGTGCTATCATGTTCAAAATATAGTAATATACCTGAAAGTTTATTTTGCCACCCAAGAATGTGGTCAGGTATTGTTTAAACAATTTTTTTGTAAACAATTTCGTCAAAGTTGTTTCTTCAACCTGAAAAAAAAGTTCTCAGATTCTTTGGTACATTTAGAACAAAAACAATTGTATCGTATTCATCTAAGCCCCACAGTTAACGAGTAAAAAATTTTCAAAGTTTCAAAAAATGTATTTTCCCCGAATTTCAGAGCTCCGTGACATTGTTAAATAAACTCATTTTCATATGTACAACACACAATCATAAATTGTAAGTCTTCCTCTAAAATCTCTAAAAAAGAAATTATTGAAAAGCTTAGTGGCAACATTGTTTTTTGCAATAAACATTCAGGGCGTTTCTATGTGCGCTCATATGTTAGTGCATACCTATATATGTTCACTACACGCTGAGCCACAAAACGTATATATAGTTATACACTCGCATATAAACGTTTATTGCAAGAAACAATCTTGCCACTCAACTTTCCGATATTTTCCTTTTTGGAAATTGTAGAGGAAGGCACAGTTTACAATCGTGTATTGTAACATATGGAAATATTTACATTGAATACTTTCGTGGAGCTCTAAAAATCGGAGAAAATGTATTTTTTGAAATTTTAGGAATTTTTTACTCGTTAACTGTTTGGTTAAGGTATATACATTCCAATTAATTTTTGGTTCTTGATGTGCCAAAGAATCTGAGAATACTTTTTTCAGGTAGAAAAAGCAAATTTGACGAAATTGTTTACGAAAAAGTTGTTTAAACAATACCTGACCATATTCTTGCGTGGCAAGATAAGCTTTCAGGTACATTACTATATTTTAAACAAGAAAGCACAAAAAAATTGGGTGCGAATTATTTTTCCCGGTTCATCACTGTTTGAGCCTGGTCTATTTAAACCCAAAGCCATACGGGTTTAATTATATAAGCCCTCACACATATTTTTTCTCTTTTTCATTGCAGCCCGATACATCGACTAACTCCATTATTTTGTTGACTCGAGCTTTCCTTTTACTTAAACCGACTATTTTAATGTTTTTCTCCTGTATTTGAGTATTTTCGTTGCCAGGGCCATCCTTGTTACAATCATCGTTTCTTACCATATTTTTCTTCGCACATGTGCAGCTAGCATCGTTTTTTATTTTATTGCCTAGCTAATTGTTTTCTCCGCGATTATTAAATGCTTAAAACATTTGTATAAAGGCTTTCTCTAATGCTTCTACGTCATCCCCATAAATGTCAGATGAGTCAGCTTTCTTTGTAGTCTTGCACTCCAACAAGTCCACTACTGGGACTGGTACATTTATCGTTTCATTTAACATGTTTAAAAATTCGGGATACACCGTACCAGTGTTGTTCGTTGCGATAAAGTAACCAAACATAATACCTTCTCCAAGTTTCTTTAGCGGGACCCAGCCCACTTTAGTTTTTCTGTGTGACTCTTTTGTATGCGCATAAATGACTTGCCTAGTTCTCTGCACAATTTCAAAACTTTCTGATTCTTGTAGTGAAATTTTAATTCCATTTAATTAGCGTATATTTTTTCGGCATTTATCTGGCCGTTATACAACTTCAAAATGTTCCATCCAATGAAGCCTTCCGCTTCTATAGGAAAGTCATGGGGGACTACATGTAGGGTACACACAAAATCCTCTACGGGTAATCTTATGGATCCCAAAGTTTGGCAAGCTCCATGCGTTACGCCTTTCATCTTTAATTTTTCTCTACCACTTACCACTTATCAAAAATCGAGACATTTCTTCTTAATTAGTGAAATTTCTGCGCCCATGTCAGCAAAAAATGTCGCACTGTCGTTTATATAAGGGCATCTTAGAATTACTGTAGGTGGTGTGTTTCCTATCTCAGACCTTCATATTTATTATGATTGTGACTTTCGCTTTTGTTATAATGATTATTTCTATCATAATTAATGATACTATTGTTGCTATTATGTTTTCTGGTCTCGTAGTAATTGCCTGAATTATAAGAAATTTTACCATTCTTTCCTTGTTGTCTATCGAAATTTGTCTATCATTTTTATACCAACGGTAATAACTATTATTTACCAGTTTTCTATCGAATCACCCCTTTTTTTTTTTTTTTTGGTTTCCTGTCAACGTTAGGATTTCTAATTATTTCATTTCTTGCAACCTGCCACAATTTTTGACACCCACTAGTAGAATGTGTGCCATGCTCTTGGTAATATGAGCAATATTTTATATCATCCATACCATTCTACACGTTCGTATCTGACTACCCGACAGACGCATCACTGCTGATAAGGTCCACCATGGCATCACACCATATCTTGGCTTTATTGGCTCTAAACCTCCTCTTTTGTTTTATCATTGACCAGCGGAGACTTAATTTGTTATCAACATCGATGGCTGCTTCGGTAGTCTCCTCCAACGTCTTTGGCTGGAATCCCGTGACGTTTTAGTTATCCAGAGCCTTTGAGCCGTCAGAAAACTGTCTCACTGCCGCGCCGTCTGACTTCTTTTTTGACGCTTCTTTTTCAACCTGCGTCAAGTATGGATTCACCTTATGTGACATCATGATCTCATTGTGCAACCACTGAACTCGCGCAAAATATTCTATGATTCGTTTGTTTTCCCGTTGCATGACAGTCTCAAGCCCTACTAAAAGCGTCTCTACTCTTACCATGTTACCGAATCTTTAAGAGATAATCAACTGAAGCTCATCACCATCGTTCAACAATGACAATCACGTGAGGAATTAGTTAGCCACTATGCCTTGAAATTTGATTTTTAAAAGCCCTATAAAATATCTTTCGTATTCAGCAAAAATTTTTCATTTTACCATCTTAATTATTTGTTTGAATATGTATTAGGAAAAAAATTTTTCTTAATATAATAGGAAGTGTATTGTATACGTTTACTGCGTTGTTTATGTAGCCTTATATATTAGAACTCGAGCCTGAAGCCAACGGCACATCTGCTTGCTGCCTAGGGCTAGGGGATAACTGCATAGTTTAACACTAAGGGTTATCCCGTATGTAGCCCTGTATTATCTAAAAAAATTCTGACCATTTATCTATTCACAACAGAAAAGAGAGAGAAGAAAAAAAAGAATCCTATTTTATTTTCTATTTTGGATCTTTATTTTGTTGGCTACTAGAACAAGCAAAGCAAGTCGTATTACGTTTGCTTGTTTTTACATCTCTTTGCACGTCCTTTTCTTTCTAAATTAACCCTGAGGGGCAACAAATATATGTAATTGGAAGGGTAAAAAGAACTATTACTTACTTTGAAGCAAGGGCTAAGGCAATGAGCACCAATTTAACACCAGTTATCCTCTTTTTGATGGTCCTTTTGAAAATAGTTATTGACCCTTGTCCTTTCTTACTCACTAGCGGATGCAGGTAATGGCCTAACATTTTTGCGCTTGTTGTTGCAGTGCACTCTATGTGCCCTCCGATAGTCGCCCAAAAATTTTGAAATATTGTTACATCTCGAGTTGATACGAATTATATTATAACTAAAAACCATTCGTTCGTCAATGCTCAGATAAGACGTATTGTAAAAATAAAGCAAGCTCATATGACAAGAGGAGCTCGTACGTCGTTTATGTGTGCACGTGTGTGTATTAGCTTTAAGATGAATGTTTCATAATATGCTGACACAGAATACGGCCAGCCTCATTGTAAAAATGCACGTCTGTATAAATGTGTAGTTACTCGCTCATTAATTGTTTACTTCTAATAATGTATACTGAATAAAAATGTTTAAAACACACATTACTTCATTACATTCGAAACTGATTGAAAAATCCTCAGAATAATTAATTTCGAAATTCGTAAACTTACTGTCACAATTGAATTTGTATTTGGCGTTTCTTCTATGTATGTAAAATCATAAGATGTAACATCATCGTGTAACTGTCAATGCAGTCTTCAAGAACATCGCTCATTGGTTGACCAAATTCAACCAAAGGCCTCTTTTACTCACTCTGATGCAATAAAACGTACCATCAAGAGGAAAAATGGCTCCCTTTACGTCTGTCACCTGTCCTCTAAAGTTTAAGTCAACTATTAACTCTCACGACTCGTGAGTACCTTACACACGTAAGGCATAATATGTTGGCTAAGGCAACTCGAGTGCGTATCCAGAACATCCATAGTATTGGACCACGCTAAGGAACGAGGTACAGCGAAGGAGGCTCACCAAAGCGAAAGTGGTTCCCGCGACAGCAGAGAAAGCAGAAATCGCAACATCCTACTGGCCACGAACTTGTTCGTGTTGTTTAAGGTAACACTGACGGTTACAGCATGAAGCATTAGGAAACTCCGAAGCAGCAGTAACAATAATCAGTGATAGATATAGGTAAAATATTAGTAGTAAAATTTACGCTGAACCTTGTTAAAGCAACCCAATTAAATTGTATGTAAAAAAACAAATTGCTACAACATTGCTTTGATGAAAATAAAAATTAATTACCCATAGTATTTAAATAAAACTTATTATTTAATACGAAAAAAGAACAAATAAAACTCACGAGCTAAATTCTAAGAACCCCACGGATGGCACTTAAATAAAACAATTAAGACCAAACTCTAAACAAGTCTGGTCATAACCAATTGGCATTCCTTGTGTGTTATTTAAATCTTAGTTTTGTTGATAAAAAAAAAAGTAGAAGGTAGTAGAGAAAACTCGTCAGTGGATGACTGTCTTACACAAAAGTTTTTCAATGTTTCACAAGGATCAAGTACGACTAATTCATTGATGTGCATAAATCAAGCATCTGAACACATACCCTTGTATGACGGATACTCGACTCCCTTAAAAGACTTTTTACAAAATGTAGAAAATAGACGAACTCTAATAACAGCTGCTTAAAAACCTGTGTATCTTTGCACAGTTATTTCTAGACTCAAAGGCAAAGCTTGAGAGAGTTAAATAGGTTCTATTTTTGCATCAATTGATCAGTTAAAAAAAACATCAAAAACAAGAATTTTCATTAACCAAATCATGTCATGAATACATGGCAAAACTTTTAAATACTACAATGAAACAAAATGAAATAGTTCAAAATTTTTATATTAGAATAATTTTTCTTACAGAAACTACCTTAACAGCCCTTTTGACCGAATAAAATTTTGAGAAACTCAAGACAACACAAAAATCACAACTTAAAAAATAAGCACTAAGAACAATTATTAATGGTTTACCGGACTCGTGAAAACTAAGTATAGCACTTTCGAAGCCCACAGACATCCATGATGCTTAAGAAGCTGCTTCACTTACTGAACGCACTTGTTCACCAGTATACAATCAGGCCAAGTACGTTTACAAGACCGTACCCACGACCTCTACTTCTACAAATCCTGAATCTTCAGTACCGAACGTTACCGGAATTTCTGTTTCTCTCTCTACTCAGTTCGACCACCAAAAATAATTCGTCAGTTTTAATGACCCATTGACCTACAATAAAAATTCTTTCCCGCATACCCACCATAAAAATGATGTCAAGATGACTCAATCAACATTCGATGAGTATGGTCGAAAAATTGTACATCCCGCACTTAGCTACGCACCTCAACGACAATCAAGTTCTCCACCACTAGGCCGTACGCCACCACTATCCTGGAATAATTAACCTTATCACTATTATTACCCTCTAAATTTCCAAGAATTTCCATATTTTTAACCACCACCCTTTTATCCACCTTACTACCCACGAATGTATTATCCCTATCGTTATACTCAAGGCTATGCTTACCATTAACAAGCTTTATTTCAATACTTTAACCAAAAACAATACTAAAATTATAATCAAAAACTATACAGAGACTCTCGCCCTAACCCTCCAAAAAATGAGATCAAGACTCACCACCTTGGACGCAACTGCGAGATTAAATCCGATGACACGTCCAAAATTAATAATGACGATAAAATCTACAGAGCCTTTCGAACAAAAACAATAGGAAGTTTACCAGCAGTTAAATTACGTTGCGAAACATTTCGGAAAGGTTCTGAAATTTTTATATTAGATTCAGGTGCCAAAGTAAATGTCATCAGTTATAACGCATTAAAGAACAGCACAGAAATTAATTGTGATAATGCAATTGAATTAGGAGGAATAGCCTTTCAGCGAATATACACTTTGGGTAACGTAACGATAATTTTTTTTTGATACAGATCATAAATTTCACGTTATAAGTCAAAAATCGTCAATAAATTATGTATGTATTTTAGGAGATCCATTTTTTCCGCAAGAAAACGCTAAAATTAATTATAAATTAAAAGCATTAATAGTAAAAAGCAGACCGATTAAACATATACCTTTTCTATACTAAGAAAATAATATTAACTCTGTAAAATTAATTAAAAAATAAGAAAAACTCTTAAGATTAAAAACTAAATAAAATTTTGAATCAACTTGTAGAAAATTTATTTTTCTATTTCGCAATGAAGATAAAGTACCCACACTTCCTCGCGATACTATTGATAATAATTTTTAGGGATTAAAAGTAAATGAAAAAACAAAAGTTATAATTTACAACCCAGAACAAGAGTAGCTATTAAATTACCAACTAGAAACAAGATCACCAGTCATGCGTATCTTGGTAGAATTACTACCGTACCCGAAGTACATACAGCATGATATGTAACGGTAGCATTTCCCGGGAGCCGCGTCTAGAGCGGCTTTTTCTGACGCGAACCCCGTTGAAATTAATTTTTTAAGGCAAATAGCTTTTTAATATGAGCCGATTGAAAATACGTTCCAAACTACCCTTAAATAGGGTTGGAAGGCTATAGCTCGCCTACATGAGCTCGCGACGTTGCCACATTGTTATTGCAGCTTAGTTAGTAAGCAGTGAGAACTATATCCATGTGCGCATGTAAGAGCGTCAGCTACTGGTGGTAACTTGAAGGTTGGATGTAGGAAGGTAAATATTGTCTGCTCCTTATGTTGTCAGTTGTTTGTCCACGCGCTTACTGTTTTTCTCACTCTTATGTTGAACAAAAACATCTTCAAATGTTTATACTTAAGTAATGTTACCTCCAATTAAAGTAAAAGACCATATCAGTAGGGGTTTTTCTACTCTACACGACCTCTCGGTCAAAAATATTATTGTTGGGTATGTCTTGCTTGCTTTCCCGGGTATGACGTCTGTACACGATTGAGAACGAGTCCATTCACAAATTGAAAAATCGAAGTATGTAACAGTTGATATTGCTCATGAAAAACATTTATTTATCGTCTAAATTTACATACTTTAGAACAGAACGTTTGAAAATGCTCTTAATACTATCTAATTATTTTAACAAAAATTAAAGAACATCTATTCAAAAACATCATAAACTTTACAGTGTATTGCATTCTATTTAAAAAATGTCACGGTGATAAAATGTTTGGTTTATGTACATCTTTATTCAGTTAATACTTCACCATTAATATGAAATGACACAGTGAGAATAAAAAATAGTTAACAACATACAGAAAATAAATTTAATCAAACTAAGTCCCCGCCAAGTGCCCGGAAAGTACCCACCAAAGTGCCTAGGGAGTACCTGCCAAGTATCCGGTATGTGCCGACCAAGTGCCCGCGAAGTACCCACGAAGTGCCCGA
Source organism: Copidosoma floridanum (assembly GCF_036245765.1). Classification (NCBI taxonomy): domain Eukaryota; kingdom Metazoa; phylum Arthropoda; class Insecta; order Hymenoptera; family Encyrtidae; genus Copidosoma; species Copidosoma floridanum. Next base: position 1,559,678 of record NW_028321894.1, read on the forward strand.
GAAGTACCCGCCAAGTACCCACCAAGTGCCTGGGAAGGACCCGTGAAATACCCACCAAGTGCCTTAGAAGTCTCCACCAAGTGCCCAGGAGGTGCCCGGCAAGTATTCAGAAAGTACCCGACAGTATTGTACTTGGCGTGGACTTCCAGGGCACTTCCCAGGTACTTGGTGGGTACTTCCCGGGCACTTGGCAGGTACTTGGTGGGTACTTGCCGGGCACTTCCCAGGTATCTCTCGGGTACTTTGCGTATACTTCCCAGGCACTTGGCAGGGATTTTCCGGGCACTTAGCAGGTACTTTCTAGGCACTTCCCGGGTACTCTTCGGGCACTTGGCGAGTACATTCTGGACACTTGTCGGGTACTTGGTGGGTACTTCCTAGGCACTTGGTAAGCACTTCCTGGGTATTCCCAGGTACTTTCCAGGCACTTAGCAGGCTCTTGGTGGGTACTTCCCGGGCACTTTGCAAGGACTTTCCAGGCACTTAGTGGGTACATCCTGCGCACATCTTGGGTACATCCCAGACACTTGGCAGGTACATTCTGGACACTAGCTGGGTACTTCGCATGTTTTTCCCGGGCACTTGGTGGGCACTACCCGGGTACTTTCCAGGTACTTCCCCGGCACTTGGCAGGTACTTGGCAGGTACTTTCCGTGCCCTCAGTGGGTACTTCCTGGGCACTTGCCAGGTACTTGGCGGATACTTCCCGGGCACTTGGTGGATACTTCTCGAGCACTTGTCGGGTACTTCCGGGGCACTTCTTGGGCACTTCCTGCGTACTTCCCGGATACTTCCCGGGTACTTAGCGGGAATTTGGCAGGGACTTCCTGGGCACTTGGTGGGTACTTTCTGGGTACTGTGCAGGCACTTGGCAGGTACTTCCTGGGTACTGTGCGGGCACTTACCGGGCACTTGGCAGGTACTTGGCGGGTACTTTCCGTGCCCTCAGTGGGTACTTCCTGGGCACTTGCCGGGTACTTGGTGGATACTTCCCGGGCACTTGGTGAATACTTCTCGGGCACTTGTCGGGTACTTTCTGGGCACTTCCTGGGCTCTTCCTGCGTACTTCCTGGATACTTCCCGGGTACTTGGCGGGAATTTGGCAGGGACCTCCTGGGCACTTGGCGAGTACTTCCTTGGTACTGTGCAGGCACTTGGCAGGTACTTCCTGGGTACTGTGCGGGCACTTACCGGGCACTTGGCAGGTACTTGGCGGGTACTTCCCGTGCCCTCAGTGGGTACTTCCTGGGCACTTGGCAGGTACTTGGCGGGTACTTCCCGTGCCCTCAGTGGGTACTTCCCAGGCACTTGGCGGGTACTTCCTGGGCAGTTGGCGGGGACTTTCCGGGTACTTTGCGGGCACTTTCCGGGCACTTAGTTCGATTATATCTTCTGTATGTTGAAAGCTATTTTTTATTCTCACTGTGTCAGTTTATATTGATGGTTAAGTTTCAACTGAATGTAGATGTACATCAATTAAACATTTTATTACCATGAAATTTTCAAATTATTATTCAATACACTGTTAAAATTATGATTTTTTTAAATAGATTTTCTATAACTTTTGTTGAAATAATGAGATAGTATTTAAAGCATTTTTAAACGTTTTATTTTAAAGTATGTAAATTTGAATAATAAATAAATGATTTTTATGATCAATATCAACTGTAATATACTTTTATTATTGCAATTTATGAATGGACTCGTTCCCAATCGTGTACAGACGTCATACCGGCGACGTAAGAAAGACATACCTAACAATAATATTCTTGACCGAGAGGTCAGCTTTTTTTTAAAAACACTATCGTGTAGAGTGCAAAAATCCCTACTGATACGGGCTTTTACTTTAATTTTAGGTAACATTACTTAAGTATGAGCATTTAAAGATGTTTTTGTTCAACATGAGAGTGAGAAAGACAGTCAGCGCGTGTACAAACAGCTGACATCATAAGGGGTAGATAATATTTACCTTCTTACATCCAACCTTCAAGTTACCACCAGTAGCTGACGCTCTTGCGTGCGCACATGGATATAGTTCTCACTGCTCACCAACTAAGCTCCAATAATAATGTGGCTTTCGCGAATTCATGCGGGCGCGCTATCGCCTTCCAACTCCATTCAGGGGTAGTTGGAAACGTATTTTTAATTGGCTCCCATTTAAAAGCTATTCGCCCCAAAAAAATTAATTTTAACGGGGTTCACGTCAGAAAAAATCGCTCTACACGTGGTTCTCGGGAAATGCCACCGTTACATATCATGCTGTATAGGCGAGGTGGTAGTAGATTTCACTGTTATACAATAGCTATAAACACAAGAGATGAGCTGACAAAAATAAAAGTACCCACGCAAGAACTTTTGCTCTTTAATGTCATGGAATCTGAAGGCTTTTTCGACACTGAATTCGAAGAAAATGATTTAAACAATATAAAAGATCCCATCGAATTCATAATGGATAAGCTAAAAAGATCTCATTACTGAAAATCTAGTTAATCAAAAATTAAAAAAAAAATCGTAGAAAAATACGCTTACTTATTTTACATTCCAAGCGTCCTGGCTTATTGTACTTTTATTATGGCACATAAAATACTTACGACAGACGTCTGCCCTGCACATGTCAAACAATGCCGCTACTCCTTATCATTACACCAAGAAATTCAAACTTAAATAGAAAAATTAACAGTAGATGGTACAATTAGTAGTCCTCTCTGGATAGTACCCAGGAAATAACGACCTGATGGAACAAAAAAATACAGATGAAAAATAAATTACCGTAAACGAAACGAAAAAATCATCCCTGATGCTTATCCACTACCAAACATTACCAAAATATTAGAGCAAATCAAAGGCTCAAATTATTTTTCCGTTTTTTATCTGGCCAGTAGATTCTGTCAAGTAGAAGTTGATCCTGCAGATAGGCATTTAACTAATGAGTAGGAATTGAGTAGAAATGCCGTTTGGACTATGCAATGCACGTGCAACATTTCAACGACTAATGAACGTAATTTTATCAGGAATGCAGGGCATTAAGCTATTTATATTTCTTGATGACATTTTCAAGAACTTTGAAAGATTACATGACAAAAATTACTCAATTATTTGAAAAACTTTTAAAATTAAAATTAAAATTACAACCTAACAAATGTAAATTATTAATGCCTGAAGTAACTTACTTAGGACATCAAATAGAAGACTACAGAGTAAAACCAGATTCAAAAAAATTAGAAGCTGTTAAAAAGTTTCCAAACCGAAGAAAATCGAACAAATGTTAAACAGTTTTAAGGATTAGCTAGCTATTACCGTCGTTTTGTCAAAAATTTTGCAGAAATTGCAGAACCTTTAAGGTCCTTATTAAGGAAAAAAAATAAATTTAAGTGGACAGATACTCTGCAAAAAAACTTAGAAGAGTTAAATAGAATTTGATACAAAGCACCTGTCGTAGCTTGCGTCGATTTAAATAAGCCATTTATATTAACAACAGACGCATCTCATCTAGCTATTGCGGCAGTATTAGGCCAAGGAGAACCACGAAAAGACCGCACAATTGAGTAAATGTCAAAAACTCCAAATAAGGCTAAAAGATATTATTTTACAACAGAAACAGAATGCTTACCAGTAGTTGTAGCACTTTAATATTTTTGACATTACTCATATGAAAGAGAATTTACGGTTTATGGAGATTATGAACCACGATCCCAGATTGAGTCTATCAAAGATCCTATGAGTAAGCTAAACAGATGGAGAGCAAGACTTTGAGGTTATAGCTATACTCATAATTACAAACCTGGTAGACTAAATACAAACGCGGAAGCCTTATCGAGAAATTCAACGGAATGGAATGGAGACAAAAGTGATAAAGATGATTCTGTGGACGAAAAAATATCATTAAAAGCTCGTTTACTACCTATAAAACCTAAACAAACTAAAACTTCGATAGCTCCCCAAACTATGTCAAAAACCAATCAATCTCATTCCGATACCATTGAGAGCATACAATCAGCACCTTAAGTAAGAAAAAAAAGACCTAGAGATACACTATTAAAAATACCTCGGGATCTGGAAGGTGGACAGGGTGAAATAAATGCACCTACAATAGCGGAAAGATTGAAAGTGAGGCAAAGAAAAGAAACACCAATTGCTCAAATACAAGGCTCGTCATCCAAACCCAACACTGCGTCTACGTCACAGTTTAGTGACCCACAATTCAACACGCATACACCATTACAAGAACGATCATTTATGCCAAGCTTAACAAATGCATTTGAAGAAGAGACCCCTCAGAATATAATGGAAAATTCAAGTGACGAAAATTCGGAAATTCGTGAAATTGAATAATTAATCGAAAAAAGTTAAGGTCTTTTACCAAGACGAACAAATATTCTAATTAAATCTAGTACATCCCGAGAAAATGACGTCAGTCAAGAATCTGTAACATTTTAAGAAGATGAAGACTCTACTTTTTCTGACTAAAAAACTTTAAATTTAACTACAATAAAACCAAAATTTCAATCTACTTTTAGACGCTTCATACAAGACCAAGTAAACAATACACATAACAATTAAGAGTAGTTGTCCGATTCAAGAAATAATACTAACAATGATAAAGATTGTGACAAAGGAAGATTTATTGAATAATGGAATCAAAACTCAGTATGATGGGATAGTCACGATAAGAAAAATGAAATATCAAGTAACAGCATTCTTGGAGAAACACAATCTTTACCTTCATTTCCTACCGAACGTCATGACGGCAGTAACATAAATCAAGAACAAATAAATTCACTTCCATCATCACCTCAAAATTCAATTCCTCCTACTTTAGTAAATGAATGGATCGATGAAACAATGAACGAATTCATTGCAAACGGAAGTCCCATAAGAGAAAGATCTCCAGTTAAAACATACAGAAGTAGCCCTACTAAAAAAAAATTACAAACCTCTAATGATGAACTTTACAGAAGAAGTTTATCACCGATAGAACAAAACAGTAACGACAAAAAAGACTACAACCCTTCTCAGTCGGAAAACATAAAAAATGTAACTGATTACGATACCAAGAAAACTTTTTGTCAAAATATTGTACTACAAACAAGCCATACAGCAGCGTTAGAACCCATACAGCAAAATTGTAACTAAGCTCGTAGCGAAAAAGTAACAAGAAATATAAGTCCCGTTGGAAATCCCTCAAATATGACTTATGAAACAAATAAATTAACATTTTTGAGTACTCGTGAAAATTTAACTCACAGAAAAGATACTTTCATCCATTTTATTACTAAAACTGTAGATTTAAAATTAATAAACAATAAACTACTATTAGATGTAGGAGCTATATCAAAAGAAGAATTATTAGATGTTCAACCGAAATTGGGAGACGTTGTTACTACGAAAAACCTAAATCACGAAATATTTTCACTAGTCGTGAACAAAAACTTTACTAATGGAATAAAACCTAACATTTCATGAACCTGCCTTAAAAATCTTGCAGATGCAATATAAGTAAAGAAAGCTACCACCACTCATATTTCTAGGAAAGGTGAGCTCACCGATAATCTCCCTAGCAAAGAAATGCTATTTATTTTATACGACGAGTTACGTTACCTTTCTCTTACAATAAAAATTTATTTTGGCACATGTTCTTATCCTACCCGAGAAGATAGAAAGGGAAAATTAGTTGAATGTCATACTAGTTTTTTTAGAGGTCATAGAAGAGTAGTAAAAACTTATAGATGAATGAGAAAAAAATATTATCGGGAAGGAATGTGCAACGACATTGCTGAATACATACAAAAAGTAAAATTTGCCAGGAACAAAAATTAGTTCACACAGAAACTAGAGAACCTATGGTTATTACAGATATACCATCAGAAGTATTTTACAAGGTCGCAAAAAATACAGTAAGCCATTTCCCACAAAGTATATCTGAAAATAAGCTCATTTTAGCAATGCAATGCTTACTTACAAGACTTTTTAGTGTAGTTCCTGTTCTCAATATACAAGCAATAACTATTGCCGATGTGTTATCAAGATATTTTATTTTAACTTTTGACATTTCTTGAATTATTCTCAGTGGCAGATCAAAAAGTTTTATCTACGAAGTATTTACAGAAGTATTAAAAATGTATGTATTCTGTTAAGCTCTCACTAGCGCATTTCACCCACAGTCAAATGGTTCATTAGAGAGAAGCCACGCTATGTTAAACGATTTTTTGAGAGCTAACGCTACACGCTACGTTACGCTAACGCTACAAACAAAAATGATTCGGATAAAATGGTTTCTTTTGCGATGCATGAGTATAATACTTCAGTTTATTCAGCAACAGGCTTCACACCTTTTTAGCTTGTCTTTGGTAGACAGGCACGTTCCCCAAATCCACTTCCAGACTAATTCAAATTAGAAACATACAGCTTATATGCTAAAGACCTTGCCAGCTGTTTCCATACAATACAAGAAATAGCTCGTGACAGACTTGAAATATCAAAACAAAATATCAAAACACGTTATGACAATAAGTCAAAGCCACCGAACTTGGAAGTTGGAATGACAGTCTATGTACTTAAAGAACTCCGAAAAGGAAAATTAGATAGATTTTATAACGAAATTTTCAAAATTAAAGAAAAACATGGTAATAATAATGTTATATTAAAATCAGAAAATAAAAAACTAATGTACGAACACATTGACAAAGTAAAACGTTGCTACCTATGAAAATAAAAAAAAAATTAAAAAGTTTTGTTCAATTTTTGTTGCAGATTGATCCGATCAATATGTTGACTAAAAACATTGCCTTTTAGCTTTTGCTAGCTAATAACAATCAAAGAAGAGATACCTACAAAACCTTATGACAACATGCTTTTAGTAAATAATCCAGGTATATATTATGAATACACTAACGAAGTCAGACTAATTCGTACCGAATACCGAATGGCACGTTACTATTACGTTAGATTTTCGTAGCATTGAAGACCAAACTGAACTATACTATTAACAGCTAGATACTGTATTTGAACAGTGTACTAGAGTACTTGAAAATCAAGAATGCAAAAATTTAATACTAAGATACACGTTTAATAATATGATTTGTTTGACAAAATTAATATACCAAGATTTAAAATTATTTTTTGCACCTGAAATACAAATACCTAGTAAGGAAACAAACTCTAATAATATAGTAAAAGTTATCCCTAGCCACATGATAATGAGACGAGCACCACTAGAACTCGTGGGGTAGATTTCGAAAAAATTGTTTGGGTCTATGGATGTGGATGATCAAGATAAAACAAATATGGATATAATAATTTTCAGAATTCTACACAAACAATATCATATTTAGAAGCAAGACAGACTCATATCGTACGCTCAAATTCCGAAAAAATTTATTTAGAATTAGAGAAAAATGGACGACGTAATGAAAAAGTTACAAAAATTTGGAAAAATTCACTGAATAAGCATGCCGATTAGATAACGATAACAGAAAAATTGAGTATAAAATAGAAGTATAAGAATGGACTAACTCTTTTAAAAAATTCCTATTTTTCATACTGAATTCTTACAAAACGCTCAACAGTGCGGTGGAAAGCACATTACAAGGACACCTACATCCGCTAATAATACAAAATGAACAACTATAAAAAATTTGTTACAAAATTAATTCATACAAAAAAGAGCATACGATACCATGGGACGATTCAACCGTAACACTTGAACGCCTGCACGCACTGTCCACAACAAACGCAGTCATAATAAAAGGTAGATTAGCAGTTAAACTTAGTCTCCCGTTAATAGGTAACAAACAATTCAGTAATTATGCCATGCAGTCGATTCCAGTTCCAAGAAATTTACACTAAGATTTAAAAGGCTGTGTCAGCATTGAGTTCCAACATTGTAACCTAATCGTAAGCAATAATCTTAAAAATTTTTTTCTTACCAACGAAAAATTTTTAAATGATTGCATGAAAGATAAGCAGATCTTATATTACCAACTAGATATGCCTATTTACAAAGATAATGTAAATAATCCTTGCAAATTCTCTTTATTTATAAACCCATCAACAGAAGCATTAAAAACTTGTCAAATAGCATTATATAAGTCAACCGAAATTGATTGGATAAGACTTAAAACCACTGAACAATAGTAATACTCTGCACAAACTACTACCACGATACAAGTATTGTGTGGAAACAATCTTTCAATCACACAACCAACTGAAAATAAAATACAAGGTACGGGAATACTAACGATCAACAGTAACTGTATTGATTATGCTCCTGGCTACACCCTATATGAAGTCACAATACTAGAATTTACAGACTTACTACTATACATTAGAGCTTTCCTACAGTTTAGCAAGTTTGTTGAACCTCTCTGATATCAAAACAATCAGATTTGGCAATAATAACTTTACTCTTGATTTACAAGAGGAGAAAAAAACCGGAACATATAAATGGGCAGAGTCAAATGATGCAATAGCGTTAACTAGAATGGAGGAAACCTTATAGGATATAGCGATAAAAAAACAAGTTAACTATTAAAATACAGCAATAATTTTTGGAAACCTGATAGTAAATTTAATTGTTACATAAGTCATTGCCTCAATTTTATTACGATGCATTTTCATATTAAGAAAAAAATCCACTAATTTACCACAGTTTGTACATAGAGCTCAACCAAGTAGATCAAATGAGCCTCAAATTTTTATAACCCGACACGATAGTCCGAAAAAAGTACTAAAAATTGTGAAAAATCTAGCACTACCAATTCCCGACAGAACGACAGATGATTATTTGCCGATACAAGGCCACTATTAATTCATTAATTGTCCGACAAAATAAAGAACAAATTATATATATATATATATATATATATATATATATATATATATATATATATATATGCAGAAAAAGAGAGAGAGAGAGAGAGAGAGTAACTGTGGTGCACTGTTGCGTGCATGCAAAAGGGAGGTAGGAAGAGGAAGAGAACCAGACCAACAGATCATCTGCACTCCAGTCAGCCCTGGCTGGTACCTTTATCTGTATATAGTATATGATACGTGCATGACTGCGTTCGCTTGCTTGCTCGTTTTACGAGATAATTTTCTATATATGGCGGGCCTAAGAAGTTTTATTTAAAAAACATGAAAAGATCGATATACTCACAGAAAATTAAATGAGAGTTTTCCAGCCTGACTGCAACAGTCGTACCTGTTGAGCTACTGGTTACAAGAAGAAGTAAAGGTTAAAAGCGGCTAGTATAAATATGTTCATGGGCCCCAACAGAAGGATGATTGTGGCTCAATTTGTTGGGCATGTGTTGTTTGTCTATTTACTTATGATAAATGCTCAAAACTTTATGACACCTGTTAAAATAATGTACTTTTTCGTGACTGTATAAAGCTATATGGTGGTCTATAATAGTTTTTGTCGCATCATAAGATGCCATTTTATGCACAACAGGTAGATGTGATATTATTTGTTGCCATGTAAAAATGTATCATAGTTTTCGTCGCAACCAACAGAGGTGTAACTATCGTCTTGTAATATTGTTAAGAGTAATTATTTTCATGTATTATTTTTTCTGTCATAGTTTTCATAAAACAAGCAGCTGTAATGGTCTTCCAGCCAGACGTCACTTCATGTTTTGTAGACAGCAAGTTTTACTATTTTTAGTATTTGCTAGGATAGCTCATGGAAAGCGTTGAAGGAGTTTTAAGAGTTATGTAGGATTGTTAGTAGACAAACCTCTATTTTCATGCAAGGACCAATATTCTATTCTTAAAGCAAAGCTAGAAACATATTATTAACGTAATTCAATTATAAAACTGTGCAGCAATAAATAATTGTGGTTTGGTGGAAAACGTAAGTTTCAAAATGTAACACATTTTTAAAACCAGAAATTAGGTAGTCGACTATTTGTAGTTTAACATTGAGGCAATTTATATCTAGAATGTTGTACAAATAAATTTATGGAAATATTTAATGATTACTTTTTTATAATAAGAAGTTCTAACTAACTACGCGTACAAAAATTTGGTAGAAAACGGACAGGTTTTTTCAAAAAATTGAAAATGGAAAAAATGTAGCAATTTACACGACTCACAATAGTCGTCAACAATTATAAAAAGTTAATAAGCTACTATATTGAAGGTCTTTTTTTCCTTGGAATTTAAAATCAAGGTGTCTTTTTTCCTAGAGTTTTTGTAGGGCAACTGGAAGTGACTACCACCATTTTTTTTACAACCTAAGTATTAGAAAATCTGTAGAATATTACCATGTCATACTATTGCGTTAAACAGTTCCAAACATAATGATGTACACAAGTAATAAAGCTAAAAACCAGTTACACACTTTATATTTTCTACTTATAGGAATTTATGTAGAGTTGTAACTTCATTTAATACATACAATTTTTTCTTGTTTTTATAGATAAATATAAAATTAATCGGTTTGAAATATAGTATAGATAAAATTAGAAAATTACTGGACACTACATTTACCAAGAGAGAGAAAGAAAAAAAAGTCGTTTCAAATAAAGTTGTAAGTAAAAGAGGGCTAAAAGTCTTATCGGGATCAATAAACAAACTAACTTTGTATGTTTTTCATAAATCAGATTTTTATGGGAAGTACTAATTTAAAAAGTGTTAGAGGAAATCTAATGGCGACAACTGATGGCATAAGTGTGAGTTGTTAACAAAAAGATTGTGGACGCAATTAGAACAATAAGAAAGCATCAAATCAAGAAAACTCATTTTTATTTTTGCGTTAGTGCAGTGTGGCAGCTGTAATAGATAACAGAAAAAGGGTGGCCCAGAAAATTGTTTGTTGAGCTACAGTGTATCTAGAAAAACTTTGAAGATTTACAAAACAAATGTATAATAATCAAAGATAACAGAGAAAACAATAAAACTTTTGTTTTGAGAGGGCAGTGGGTCTGTGAAGAAAAAGTTGTGATTTGCAGATGAGGACAGAAGAAGAGGAAGTAGCTTTAAATATATTACTTAGACAACTGTACAATATGGTAAAAAATATTTTACATACGTATACATAAACATAATATTAAGTAAATTAAAAACAGTTATGTAAGTAGAAATATTGGTTATAACTTTAATAAGTTCAAATTTATTGTAAATATCAATTAACATGTAGAGTATTTGCAAGTTTGGCAAAGGCGAGATTCAAAGTAAGGCCTTGTATAGTATTGTACAGTACTGTGATAATCGTGAGAAAAAAATGTAACTGTCTGTTTGTAACATTAGGTTTTTCACAGTTTATATAACTTTGGTGCTGTTACCACGTAAGTCATTTATTAAGCCTAGAAAATTCACAGTTATTGTAACACTGATTCTTAAGATAAGTTACTAAAGAAATAAATTTATTAGAAAAAAAAAAAAAAACAAAATGCAGAGAATATCATACAAGCTCTTATGGAATTCAAATTGGTCATTACTTTTGTTATATGGCCAAAATTGGTTAAAAAAACGGACGTAAATAAAAACCGACAAAATACAACGAAGAGCTATGACAGTGTTAATGTCATAGTCAAACAAGAGTTACTTCTGTAAGTTCTTTTATTTCTATCATGAAAATACATTGGAAGATAGTAGGAACAACATAAGACAGTTAAATTCCAGATAACATAATATTACGAGATACCTAAATGCCTTAAAAAACTATGTGTTACTTTTTACAGTACGACGGCCTTATGACTGCTGAGTACAGTACTAAAAGTTTTGTCTTAATTTTATTCTTTAAATACCGTTTAAAATAATTATGTCAAAACTCTTTTACTGTCTATAATTAAAAAAACATCTTTTTCAGTTAGGATAATTTTCAGTCTTAATTTTCTGGTATAAGTGGTGTACCTTCAGTATTACTGATAATTATGCTACAATCTGACATGAAGTGTCAGACGCTTGCATTGAGTAGTCAGTAACTTTTGGTGTCTGCATTTAATTATGTTAGATGAGTTTGTTATCGTGCCTGTAATTGGTACTTCTATGGGATAAAGTAATAACTAATAAAAGAAATTACTAATTTTATTTTATGTTTTTGAATAAACTATAATTTTATTTTATATTGCTTCACAAACAGAGCTATTTTACTATTGTAGGATAATAAAAAAAAAGAACTTATTTATGCTAAGTTCTAGTCGAAAAAAACAGTTATTTAACTCGTTATGTTCTCTATATGCTAAAAACTACAAAATAAAGTATGTTTTTTTTTTTACTTTGTAGCTTCAAAAAAAAAAACAGAGACGTACGGCAGTCGTTTCCTCGCCTAAATAATCAAAAGAGAATAACTATAAATTAAGCTAATGATCCGTTAAGTTTGCTGTTTTTTGTAGCTCTTAGCACTTTTACCATTTTGATCGTCAAAGAAATAGTCAATACGTAACAAATTGTTAAACTTACTTACTACAGGTAAGATGATTTGTTTTTTTTACCAATCTATAAGCCTTTTATGTCAAAAGTAAATGAAACTGTTAACTTGCATATCATGCTCTATTTTTATATATTTTAGGTAAAAATAGTATTTATAACGAAGCTTTGTGTTATTACAAATGTTTTAATCAAAGTAATTGTGAACTTACAACTTTTTTATGTTTTTTATTTTTATTATATGTGAACCATAAAAACACTAGTATAACCTTTATCCCACACTTGTAAAAACATCTGAATGATACTAAAATATTCTTCTTATATATGTAATACAGGCTAAGTGAATAAATAAATACATTTTTGTAAGGCAAATGTGTTGTTTCATTTAATAAGTTACAAAAATTACGATAAAAATTTATCATTATAATTAGAGCATAAATAAAAGTGCTTGTTGATTTATTTATTTTATGAAGTTTTTAAGATTGTAACAAGAAAAAGAAAATTACTTACCTCAACTAATATTTGCAATGGTGCAATAGAGTTTAACTCGTTGAAATCTACCAGCGACGTAACTATTAGTCTAAAAAATCGCAAGCATGCTGTACCTAAAAATATTTTGTTAAGTTAGTTTAACTATGTGTACCTACAAATTAAAAATACTTTAATAATGAAAAACGTAACCAGTTTTGTTTCATATAAATTTCAAAAACAAAAAAGAGCTAAAGTCCAAAGAAAGAGTAACAATCAACCACATAATAAAGATCAACAACGTTTGTGACTGTAAAATTAAAGTTTCTGCTAAGTTGTGAGCGTTAATAAATATTTACGCAATAAGAGTGACGTAAAAATTTTTGGAGCGTTGGTTTAGTTTAAAACGCGTCATGATCTCAAAACTGCTTAGATAAACAAAAACTGTTAAAAGAGATAGTAACAACTAGTAATGTCGCTTTAAATAGAAAAAAAAAAATTACGCTTTAAGTTCAAAACATATTTAAACCTTAGAAAACGATCAATACGAAGGATAATAATATAAAAGAAAAGTGCACGATTACAAAAATTAAAAAGAAGACTAAGTATGTTATGTACAATGTGTACCACAGCACAAAACTTAAAAAACATTTTTTTTTAATTCGCAAAAAACGAAGCCACTTAAAAGAACTTAGAGCAGGTAAATAAAATAATTTAAAACTATTGTTGAGTGCAGCTAAAAAAAAAGTTTTTAAATCTATTAAACTTGTAGAACTTCTATACTCTAAGACTTTCTGAAACGTTTTAATTGAAAAGTAATGAGATTTCGATAAAAAAAGTATAAGCAAAAAAAAAAACTTGAGTATAAAACAAAGTGCCATTATTGTTTAGATAAGAAATAACAAAGACGTTAAAGAAAGATATAAGTTCAAAAAAGTTAGAGTTTGTACATGAATAAGCTTAAGAATCTGGAACCTTCAAAAAAATAAGTATTTAAAAACTCACTTCCTAATGCAGCTACGACACTATGCTTTAACAGAAAAAATGACAAACATCATTGTCATTATCAATACAATCTTGATCACCATCATTATTATCATAAGCATTGTTATCAACATCATAATCATCGTCATCATCATAGTAATAATAACTATTATCATCATATTCTTATCAATATCAATATTATAACCGCATTATCATCATTTGTATCACAATAACTATTATCAACATAATCATAATTACCATCATGATCATCATAATCATGGTGATAATTATTGTTCATATTATTATCTTCATCATAATTTTCATAATTATAAACATAATTATTATTATTAATACCATCATTATCACTATGCTTATCATCACCATCATCATTATCCCAATCATTATCATTATCATTGTAAAAATCATCATGATTAACAGAACCATAATATTTATCATTATTATCGTAATAATGATTTATCTCGTAATCATCGTTATCAAAATCATCATTATTAGCATCATCACTATTATTATTATCGTAATCTTCATAAGCATCGTCTTCATCATTATCATGATCATCATAATCATCGTCATCATAATTATAACTATCATAACGATTTTAAACATTATTATTACTATCATTTTTATCATCGTTATTATAATCATCAGTATTATCATCATCATTAATATTCCTTACACTATATTATTACCATCATCCTCTTTATTATGAATACCATCGTCAACATTGTAATTATCTACATTATAGGTATCATCATTATCATATTTACCACTTTTTCAATCATTGTTATTACCATCATTAAAATAATTATCTTTATAATCATCATTATCATAATCACAATTATAATCATCATTATAGTCATTATTATAAGTATTAGCAACATTATCTTATCTATCATTATTATTGTCCCTATCGTCACAATCGTTATTATTACTATCATTGTCATAGTCGGAATATTATTATTTTTTTACAAACATGATTATCATTATTATCATTATTATAACTATCTGGTTGAACATTGTCACCATAATTATCATTATAGAATTTCATATCATTTTCAGTATTAACATTATTACTATAGTTATCATTGTTTTTATTAAAACTAATATCGTCTTTTTAAGCTTTCTGATTATTCTCATACTTATTGTCGTATAAACTTCTACTACTCAAACTTATAAACCTACATGGAAACTTAAACTTAAAAACAAAAATCATAACTATTCATCGATATCATAACTAACACTTTTACACTCATTGTTATCCTTATTATTAACTATATTATAACTTCAATTATTACTCTTATTCCCTTCCTTAAAATTATTATTATTATTATCGTCATCATCATTCTTATTATTATTACTATTATTGTTATAATCATCATAAGCATCATAATAATCCTTATCTCCATTAGCATTGTATTTATTATGATCAACATCGTCATATCATAAATACTATCACCGCCATCATTATCATTATCATCATCGTCATCATCCTCATCATTATCATTATTATCGTCATCATCATTATTATTATTATCATCACAATTATGATTCCCATCATAATTATCATAACTATCATTGTTATTATCATTATTAACATAGTTTAAGGTTATATTATTATATTCTATCGTTATTCTTATGACTTTTTCTATTTTATTATAATTATAGTTGATTTAAATGTAAACATAATGATTTTTGTCATAATCATTATTATCAGAGAAATTGTTATTATCACAAGCGATATTAACATTATTACCATCATTATTAACAACATCTTTATCAATATCATCATGACCACCAATATTATTATCTCTTTTGTGATAATTATCATTATTACTATTTACCTTATTAGCAATACCTCTCATATAATTATCATTGTAAAAGTTGTTAACAATAAACTTAACTTGCAAAATTAGAATAATATTTACCACTACCATTATTGACATCATCGGTATAGACATTATTATTATAAGAATTTTAATTATCTATTATTATTATCATTACTATTACTATTATTCTCATTACTATTATGTTTACCGTGATTAGCAGTACTGTCAACATCATCATTATCAGTAGCAACTTCATAAATATTATAATCATTTACATTATCATTATAATCATCATCATTATCATCATCATCAACATCATCATCATCATCATTATCATCATCATCATCATTATCCTCATTATCATAATGATCATCATCATCATTATCATCATCATCATTATTAATATAATTACTTTTAACATTAATATTGGTATCTTTATTATTCTTATCATTATCGTTATTATTATTACTATCGTCAACACTTTTATTGACATTTTTTGTATTATTTTATCGACATAAAATTATCATCAATATAAATAATAATATTACAATTATCATTATTAATTTTTTGATGGCCAGCAGCGTAATTATTTCTATGATTATTATTATTATTTATATTATTATTAATCATTACCTTATCATTATCATCAAAATAAACATCATCATCATTATTATGAGATTCATTATTATCATTATTACTACGGTCCTTATCTTTTTCATTATCATCATCAATATCATTATTATTATCACTTTTATCTTTAAAATCTTTGTCTTCATAGTCCTCATAATCAGCGTCGTAATTTAATGATTATCATTAATTGTATCATCGTCAATACAACTTTCATACTCATGATTATAAAAAACGTCAAAGTGATTGTTATTATTTAAAATAATATCGACATTATTATTATCATTTATATTATTATAATTAACTATATTTAAGTCATGTGCATCATTGTTATGGATCTTATGATATTTATGCTTCTAATCTCTATGATAGTAATTATGAACTAAATCATCCTTAGCATTATTATCGTTGTCATTATTATTATCGTCATGATTATCTTTATATTATTATCAACAACATTGACGTCAAAATTTTATAAAATGAACATCATAACTATTATTAACATGTATTGATTATGATCATTATTATGGTAATCATCACAATCATCACCATTATCTCTATTATTTTCATCAACACCATCATCTTTATCATTATTATTAACTATACTATTAACTTTATTAACATCATCGTTGTAACCAATTTCATCATTATCACTATAAAAATCTTAGACATCATCATCATTTCTATCATCATTATCATTGTCATCATTATGATGATTATTCTCATTATCATTATTGACACATTATCATCATCATCATCATCATCATCCTCGTCATTAACATCATTATTATAAGTTTTTTTTCATTACGACTATTATAATGATTCTAACTGTTATTAACATCATCATGATTAGCATCTTTATTATTGTTGTTAATATTGTCAATATTATTCTTATTATTGTTATGATGTAAGGTGTATATTTGATGCTTGTAACTGAATTTTAATGCATGCGCAATAGCAAGGAGATGCGACGCCATGACGCTGCACTTCAGCGTCTAATACCTATTATTTTCTTCTCGCATGCTCAGTCTGTCGTTACGTGCTCCCTGCTTTTCGTATTTTCTTATTTAATTTGATATTGCCTTATTTCAGTTTACCGTACAATTGTTTTTTTGATTGTAAGATCTAAAGATAGCATACACTAAAGATAGTGAGAATAAATGTGTTCGTGTTTTATAATAAATAAGATAGTTTTGTACATTTTATTGCCTGATCACATACCCACACATCCATACTGCTATTAGGTTATGGGCATTTAAAAGTTTAGTGTGGTTGTGCATTCAAGACCTCCGCTATCTGCCATTTTTTTTCTCTGTAAATGAGCTCATCTCACGTTGACTCGAATTTTTTTGCCCTTAGCGTTTTCTTGCGCCCTTTCCTTACGAGCTTTTTACAGTCCATCGACGAGGCGGCGTTGAGATTTACATTAGCCACTAGTGAGACAGAGCAGATCAGGGAGGTGACATCTGGTGGAGGTGAGGTGGATTGTAAAAAATTCACAGAAGAAAGAAAGTAAGTAACTGACTGATAATAATATTATAGTTTCTTTATCGGTCATTATGTTGAGATAATGTGCTTTGTTTTTCGTTATTTTGAAACCAAAATTGTATAAAAGTCGTAATAATATATGTTATAGATATGATAAATATGACAGTAGATAGGATTTGTAAAGTGTTTCATAAAGCTAGTACTCTGTTATTCTCAAAGGTCAAGAGTCGGCACTTGTTTATCCTCGCGTGAGGCAGGCTTACATTATGATACGAGAATTTTTATTAAGTTGCTACAGCTATAGCTACCGCTGAGGGGTACGCCTTAAAGCGTGGAGAGGAACTTTCGTTTTGAGCATGACTTGCGTTTGGTCAGACCAGGCATATGTATTTCTTCTAGCAGGCTCGGTAGCTGATGGTGTGCACAGAGCAGCCATCTTAGATAGACTTCTTTATTTTTCTAAGCCCCCGTACAGTGTGGCCTCGATCCTCTCCGTGGATTTTTACGCTCAGACTAGAGGTAAATGCCGACTCAAACCAAAATGCAGAAATTTAAGATTTTTAATTTTGGTGTAATGCAAGTCAGCACATCGTAATAACAGACATACAATTGTGCTCGATCACTTTGAAATTGTGCTGCTATTGTGTACGATTTTAAACATGTTACGCTTGCATGTTTAAGTCATCTGCTGTATCTCGTCCCATAGGTAGTGCGCATGCACTGAGTTCGTCTGTGCGTGATTGCTAATGTTTTCCGTTGACACACATAGGGTTAAAATGGTCACTGGGAAGTAAAATATGTATAATTTACTCTAAGTTATTATAGAAAATATAAGTGATAATTACGAAACAGGAGATCAGTCCAATTTAATGAAAAAACGTGGAGGTATAATTGACACTATTCCTAAACACAAGCAGCACATTCTAGTTAAAGGTTCTTTCAATAGATTGAAGATAAAAGATTTAAATACAATAAGTCACGTGCAAATAAAATTAAAGATAAACATTAAATAAAGAAACCTTTTACAAGATAGCAAATTAAAGATTTGAGAGATAGAAAAATAAACTTGATTGATGCCTCATCTAAAACAAGAATAGAGATTCGAGAGATAGAAAAATGAACTTGATTGATACCTTATCTAAAGATAAGAATAAGGAATTAAGAGATAGAAAAATAAATTTGATTGATACCTTATTT
The DNA here is from genome assembly GCF_036245765.1 of Copidosoma floridanum. Classification (NCBI taxonomy): domain Eukaryota; kingdom Metazoa; phylum Arthropoda; class Insecta; order Hymenoptera; family Encyrtidae; genus Copidosoma; species Copidosoma floridanum. The sequence goes on from NW_028321894.1 coordinate 1,578,658, forward strand.
AAAGACAAGAATAAAGATTTGAGAAATATTAAAATAAATTTAATCCATACCTTATCAAGATAGCAAATTAATGATTGAAAAATGGGAAGATAGTTTTTATGATCACTTAACTAAGAATAGCAAAGATTTGAAAATAAAAAGATAGACTTGATGAGTACAGAATTATTTTAACAAGAAAGCAAATTAAAGCTTTGAAAAATATAAAAATATATTTAATCGATACAAGACTATTTTAACAAGATAGGACATTAAATATTTGAAAAAGAAAAAGCTAGATTTGATCTTGAATAGTAAACCTTAATAAGTAATGATAAAAAAAAAAAAAAAAAAAAAAAAAAAAAAATTAATTAATACATGAACTATAAATGGCATATTAAAGGATCTGAAACATAGAAAAGATAGTTTAAAGAAACAGATGGATAATTTGCATAAGAAAATGGCGGGCAGAAATAACAATCTTAAGATAGATCTGACCAAAGGAGCCTACAAAAAAGATATTTAAAAGATTTAAGAGTAGATGGAAGATAAAGAGCAGACTTGAAATTCGATACTAGATAGATTATCCCTAGATTACTAAAACAAAGTGTGTTTTATTACTTATCACACGATAATAGTGCAAAATTAATGATATAAAAATAAGTAATATACACATAAGGGCGTATCAAATACACAATAAAACTCACACTGTTAGATTTGATCCCGCAAAGCAAAGTGATACTAAATTTTGTGAATTCCTCGATGAGCTTAGATGGATTTTAAATGGATTTTGATAGATTTTAAATTTATTCTAATAGACTGTTTAAAAGCGAAAATGGCTTGTCGTATGAATATTTACGTCAAGTATGAGGAAGTTAAAAGTAATATGAAATTGCTTAGATCTCACGCATCGAGTAGTATGTTTGTTGTTGGACCCAAAACTTTGCTCTCTATGAGCACGGAGGGAACCAAAAATTTATGAAAGAAAATTGGTTAAATGCGCGAAGAAAAGTTTCTCCGTGAGCTTGAGAGCGGATGGAGAAAGGTGGGTTTTAAGTAGTTATAACAAAAACAAAATGGTCCTAGATAGAGTGATATGCACCAATATGCTCGCTGGAAACTTGCTGTCACTTCGTCAGCTTGTTAATAGAGGGATATGTATCTATTTAGCCAACCTTAAGATAGATATGTTTAACCCACGCTCTAACGAGACGTTAATTTTCAATGCCTACAGAGTCTTTATTTGATAGTGAAACTAGTGCAAGATCGTCAGAGTACAAGCAACAACAGAAAGCATAAAGAAATCTCAGATTACTTAATGATAGAAAACGCCTCTGCAGCAATGGCCGAGAAGGTTCAGCAAGTCAGTACCAAATATAGTAAGAGCTGACCTATAATCCTAAACAATGGATCTGAAAACAACTGTTTGGATACCGCTTAGCAAAATGGGTTTGAAAAAACCATTAAAGATAAAAAAATCAATGATAGTAAAGAACTAATGATTGGTTAGACTTCAGAGGCTTAAAGTCCCTGTACAGAAAGGTATAAAATACTTAGCAGAAAAAACAGAGCATTGCTCTGACACGCAAGATTTAGGCATTTATTAAAGGAAAATCTTAAGGCATTGCAAAGAAAGTTGTTGGACAATAAAGATTTGAATAAGTCCATGTTCAATAATTCCATTGCATTATGCAAGGTGTATCACATTGCTAAAATGTAAAAATTGGCTTTTAACACTAGAAAAGGGCATCGAAACAACTTGAAATAGCTCATGCTGACACAATAAGACAGATTAGTCTGGCAGCTTAACCTAAAAGATACAAATTTATGATAGTATACACAGACAACTACTTAACATTAATGATGGCACACCCTGTAAAAGTGAAAAGTGAAGCAAGAAGTTGTATGGACAAATTTGCCACCAACGCACGATATTCACTGGGCCTTAATGCAAAGATGTGCTACTAAGAAACTAAACAAGATACAGAATTGTAGGAGGTCAAACAGTGAAAATTCTCTAGAGATTATGAGCTGAGTCTTAACTGGCCTGCCCAGACAATCTTCAATACAATGGCGTCTCAGAACAAATCAATTGCACATTGCAAGACAAAGTGTGAGCCTGCATATTTAACTCCGGGTTAGGGGCAACATGTTGGATCAAACCATGGGTGCTGCAAAATACCTATAATCACACACCACACCTGTCCAACAAAATAACAGCTCTCTAAGAAAATTTCACCCCAAATCTTGAAATAGAAATAACTCAAGGAAGATTTGGTTGTGTGGTCTTTATTAAGATACAAAGGAACAATGGAACCAAATACAGCCCACACGGTAAACGAGTAGTACTGGTTAGCTATACTACTACCTGCTACATTTTTCTAAGACCTGAGGATGAAAATTTTATGAGTTTCCAGGTGTAAGATTTCATAAAAGACTTGTATTTAGAAATGTCGGAGGAAGTGACCAAATAGCAAATTAAAATAATCATAAGATAGACATTAAATAAAATAAATGGTTCATTAAGTTTAGTAATGATAGTCTTAAAGTATTATTAGAAACAGAGGGAGAACAAGAAGTCAAGGTAAAATAAGGACGGCCAAAAAGAAATAAAGAGCTTGTTTAAGAAAACTTCAGAGCCGTCTACGAAGAATTAAAATCCATGCATAAAATCGAGTATGGAAAATTATAGATAGATCAACTATAAATGTTGAAGGAAGCAAGCTGAACATTATAGATTTTAGACCAATCCTAAAGGAGAAGATAGACGAAGATGGAAACTAAGACGTTTAGAGTGAGGCTGGTGATTTGTGAGTTTAAAGAACGACTTGCAAGAGACTTATGCTCCTGTATCTGGGTTGCTCTTGTGAGATCGGTAATATCAACTTTCAATAAATTTAATCTAGAAACTTCTCTACAAGATGTCAAGACAGCATTCATGGATTGTTTAATTGAGGAAGATATATATATATATATATGTATAGAATTTCCTGAAGGTCTGCTTGATATAGATTAACTTAAGAAAAATAAAGTATGTTATTTAGAAAAAGCCTTTTATAGACTCAAGATCAGTTTCAAAAAAATAAAACAAGTGTTTTTGTGTGGCTGCACTAAAACTAGTCCCACAAACGCACACCAGTGTAACTTGCCTTCACGCATTACAAAAAAAAAAAAAAAAGTTAACCCCTCAATCTTGAGTCCATATGTAGATGATATCATGATTGCAAGAAATTGTGTCAGTAAATCGAAAAAAATTAAGATTGGTATGCAGTCTGACTTTGAAATGTCACATCTTAGCGAGGTTAGCACTTTCCCAGTTATCACAATAAAAAGAGATAGAAAACATCATTTAATTTCATTTACACGAACACCATACATCAACAAAGTTCTAGAAAGGTTTGGATTTACCAACTCAATACCACAAAGGACACCAATGGTGACAAATCAAGCCCTGAATCAGCAAAGAAAAGACAGAGAAGAATTGGAAGAAACTAGAGAACTGAACAGAACTAAAACTGAAGAAGATGTACCTTACAGAGATGCAGTTGGTAGCTGGCTGTATCTGGCTAACACAGTCAAACTGGTCAGACATCTCGTAATCTGTGAATGTATTAAGCAGACACCAAATCTGCTCAACTGAAGATGACTGGAGAATGGTCAAACGAGTCTTCCCATATCTGCAACACACCAGAACTCTGGTATTAACCTACAGAGGCCGAAAAAATAAGCTGGAAGCCTTTTCAGATACGAGTTTGGCAGACTTTAAAGGCTCAACTACGACAGGTGGATACCTCATAAGATTGTACGGCGATACAGTTGCTTAAAAGACAAAAAAAACAGGATTACGTTGCAATCTCTACCTGCGAGGCAGAATACGTGGCGATGTGTGATGCAAGTCAGGAGCTGATAGGCTTGGAACACTCAATTAGCTTAAAAATATCATGTACTCTGTTGCCTGCGGACGATTAATGTGACAACAAAGCCACTGGAGCCAGTGCTAAGATAGATGGTGGCAAAAGACTGAGACAAATGACCGAGATTAGGCTTACTACGTTAAGAAATGTGTATCCAGAGAAAATATAATCGTTAAATGGATTTTATATAAGGAACAACTAGCAGATATTTTTACAGAACCTCTGCCGTTTGAATTGCATGAAAGGCTAACAGAAGAAATTTTGAATTTTAATTAATGTAAATTGCATAATAATTAAACTTGAACTTGAGATAGTAAAATTGATAAATTAATAGTGGTTAGATAATAATAGTAGACATACCAATAAATGTATCTCTCTGTGTATGTTTTAGCTCGTTGCAACCAACCCCAATGAGTGATCAAGAGGCCAACGTGTTCCACATTTTCAGTTGACTGCTTATTCATCTGTATATGATTACTCAGTGTTGATAATCAAACATGTCTTTCCTTTTTTATTTTATACTGTCTTATTAAATTCAGATACCTATTTTCTTTTCTTCGTGTGGTCAGTCTGTGAAAACGTATTCCCTGGTTTTCGTACTTCCTTATTTGATTTGATTTTGCTTTATGTCAGCTCACCTTTACGATTGTATTCTTGATTATAAGGACTAAAGATAGCATACACTCAAAATAGTGAGAATAAACGTGTTCGTGCTTTATAATAAAAAAGATTGAGTTGTACATTTTATTGCCCTATCACATACCCACACATCCATACTGCTGACACATTATCATTAACACCATAATTATTATTGTCGTCACCATTATCAATATTAACATAATTATGACTAGTATTATGTAAGGTATCATTTCTGTTTTAATTTTTATGCTTAGCAATATAATAAACATATTGACTTTAAAAATATTTTTAATATTTACATTATAATCATATTTATCATCATCTTTGTGATCGTTATCATTTTTATCATCATTTTTGTTATAATAAATAAAATTATTGTTATCTTTGAAAACATTATTAATATAATTGTTATTGTCATTAGCATTATTATTCAATTAGCATAGTTATTATTCAAATTATAATGATTGTTGTCATTTTAATCAACATTATTATTTAAATTAATAATTTTTTTTTTATTATTATGACTGTAAATACTTTGAGTATTATTATTATTATTATTATCATTATCATTATCTTTATCACCGGTATCCTACTCAATGACTATCATTAAAGTCATTATTATCTTAATGATTTTTAGTATGGTTATTATTATTTTCATATCATAATCATTCTCGACATTATAATAAACATTGTTGTCATTATTAGCATCATTTATAAAAACATAAGTCTCAATATTAGTATCGTCAACACAATTATTAGTATTACTGTTATTATTATCATAAACATCAGAGGTATTTATGTTATTTTAAAAATTCAAATCAATATGACGATTGTTATTTTTGTCATTGTTATCCTTGTTATTACTATTTTTTTAAACTTTATTGAATCATTATTATTAATGTTATAACTATCTTTATCATTAATATTTACGTCATATTTACTTTTAATTTCCTTGTTATTATAAGTATTGAAGTCGTCTTCAACAGTATTATTATTAATTACACAGTTGTTATCAATAACATTATCAATCAAATTATGATTTTTTTTTTATTATAACTATTATTATTAACATTATTATTATTGTTATTATTGTTATCATTAAAATTATTATAATTACTATTAATATTATTACTATTATTATTATCACTATTTATTCTAATACTATTATTATTTTCATACTCATTATTATCGAAACTATTGCGTTTACTTTTATATTAAGTATCATTACTGTGTTTTTTTATTATTTAATCCATCAGTATAACTATCAACAATATTACAATAATTAGCATTAACATCATTGACTTTATCTTTTTTAACCATCAACATAACTATTATAACATTTATTGTTATTATTAAAATTTTTTATTTAATCTTGTTTATAATTTTTATAATAACTATTGTCCGTATGATTTTTATTATTATTATCATTTAAAATATAACTATAACTTTCATCATCATTTTCTTTACTATCATTATTATTATCATTATTACCGTTACTATCATAAGCATTATTATCATTATTGTTATCATCATTATCGTTATCACTTTTATTATTATCATTATTGTCATTATTATTATGATCATTACTAACATTGACATAGTGATCATAATTATCATTATTATTGTCGATACTCTTGTTATTATCATCTTTATTTTTATTACAACATTAAAGAAGTTATCAATATCAAAGTCATTATTATCAACACAACCATTATTATAATTTTTATTATAATAGTTGTTACTGTTGTTATTTTTATTATCGTTATCGTGTATATTATTTCCGTTACAAGCAATAAGAACACAGTTATCAATAACATTATTATTAATAATATTTGTATGATTATTATCATTATTATTATAATTTTTATCAACACTATTACCAATTATTTCCATTATTACTATTATTAGCATTATAATCATCAGTATCATTATGACTATTATTATTATTATTTTTATCATTATCAATATTAAAATCATTATCATTATTTTCACACTATTATTCCTAGCAGTATCATACTATTCATTATTTTAATTATTTGTTAATGATTCTCAGAACACATACATAAGTATTATAATAATGTTACTGATATAAACTTTTTTATTATTATTATTATTATCTTTAAGATTATTATCACTATTATAATCGTTTTTACGATTACAAATATTATTACCTTTATCATTATATTTTTTCTTATTATTATCGGCAATGTTATTATCATATTTTAATTTTTAAAGTCATTACTAGTATTCTCATTACCATTGGCATCATTACTTTTTAGCATGATTATCAGTATAAACATATCATCATCAATATTGCCATTCCCATTATCATCATAAACATCATTGTCATTATCATTATTATCTTTATCATTGTGGTTATTATCATCATTATCGTTGTCGACATTATAACTTGCGTCACTGTTAACATAATTATCTTTAGTATTAGCATAGTTGCTATCATTATTATCGTCAGCACTATTACTTTTATTGTTATCGTCATTACTATTATAAACATCAAAACTATTATGAATTATATCATTATAAGAATCAGTATAACGAGTATTATAATTATTAATATCATCATTCTAATTGTTTTCGTCATTGTAACAGTTAATATTATTATTATTTTCATTGTTATTATTGATGCTATTATCATTATCATTATTATTTCTTACATAATTTCAAATATAATTATTATTATTTTTATCTCTAAAACAATTATTCTCAACATTACAAATACTATTTACTTTGTCCTTAACAATATCATCAACATTACTATAATTGTAATTTTTTTCCTTGTTATCATTTTTATCGTAACAAGCATAATCAACACCATAAATGTCTATAGCTTTATAAGTATAATCATTGTTTTTTTTATCAACATCTAAATTATAGGAAAAAGCATAATTAGGATTGCCATAATCATCATCAACATGGAAAAACATTATTATTTTTATCATTTGTAATCATATTGTAATACTCCTTCTTATCATAATTTTTATTATTACTGTCCTTTTATTTATCTGTTTTATCTGTACTATTATTTTCTAAATTAAAATCGTTGTCATGATTATTATTGTTATCATTAGTATCGTAAAGATCATCATTATTATCAACATTATTATCATCGTAATTATCATTATCAACACCATTATAATAAACATTATCGTCATTGTCAACACTTTCATTATCATCATTGATATAATCTTTATCGACATAGGAATTACCATCAATATTAGTCATATAATTAGGATTATAAGTATAAATATTGATATTGTCAATATCTTCATTTTTTTTATCCTCATTAGTATTATCTTTATTATTACTATCAATGTTTAAGCATCTTTATAATAGTTAACATTATTATTTTTATTGTTATGATAACTATTTAAGTTATTATTGTCTTATTTGATCAGCATAACTTACATTTTTATTACTATTATAATTATTATCATCATTATCATCATCATCATCATCATCATTATCATCATCATTATCATCATCGTCATCATCCTCGTCATCATCTTCATCATTATCATTATCATCATCATCGTCATCGTCATCGTCATCGTTGTCATCGTCGTCGTTATCGTCACTGTCGTTGTAGTCGTCGTCATCATCGTCTTCATCATCATTATCATCATCATCATCATCATCATCATCATCATCATCATCATCATCATCATCATCATCATCATCATTATCATCATCATCATCATCATCATCATCATCATCATCATCATTATCATCATAATTATGATCATCATCATCATCATCATCATCATCATTATCATCATTATCATCATTATCATCATTATTATCATCATCACCATCATCATTATCATCAACATTATCATCATCATCATCATTATTATGATCATTATTAGTATCATTTTCATAAATATCACTACAAATGTCATTGTTATTATTACTATTTCAACCTTTGCCGTTATTATCTCAGTCATTATTATCAACAACTTTGTCATCATGATCATAATTACTATTACTATTCTCACCATCGGTATTATTTTTGATATATTTACCATGATAGGAGACACCTTATTTTCACTTACTTAAGGTAATTTATGTGTCTTATAAGTTTTTTGGCTAGTTAGTTACTACGGCGAAGTAGATGTTATCACTGTTTATGAGGAAAAGTCACTAGGGTTGATTGGTGTTGCTCTTACCTGATTTTTAGGGTCTTTTTTATGTGATTTTACTATGCTTGCTTAGTGCTGTGGGTGCTTAGGAGATTAAAAAAAAAACTTTTTCAAAACTGAATGGCTACATTATTGATGGGTTTGTGAGGCAGATATCTGAAAAAGGCAACTACTGCCTTGCTTTGTAAGAGCCCACCATCCACATTTTCAGGGCTTTACATTTTTCTTTTAATTGGGAAGTCAGGAAGTCATGATTTTTCAAACTCAGAAGAAAAGGAGAAAGAGTAAAGATGAGAAAAAAAATTCAAGTTACGGATATCTTTTCGTTAGTGGGTCATGATATTCATTTATTACATACTGGTTTAACCACTGCTTAGTATTTGCATGGCTTAGAAGAAAGATTATCATGCATTACACATGTTTGCCTAATCTGTCTTAATTATTTGAGTTGAGTTGTTGAGCAGCCCTTTATCTCAACCTGATGGTTAAGTATTTCTTAGTGAGATCCTTTGAAATTTGTACTTAAATATTCAATGCTTAATTATAAGTGTTAGCAGTATGGATTTTGGAGTATGTGATCGGGCAATAAAATGCTCAGTAGTATCGCTTTTATTAAAGAATACAAACACAATTATTCTTACTATCCTGAGTATATGCTATCTATAGTCCTTAAAATTAAAAATACAATCGTTTGCTGAATTCAAATAAGGCAATATCTATTAAAAAAAAAATAACGAAAGCAGGGGCTGCGTATTAACAGACTAAATGCGCAGGAATGAATTAAACTATACGTTTCCGATGCTGCAGTGCAGCGTCATCGTAGCGTCTGAATTTTTTGCTACTACGCATGCACTGAAGTTCAGTTACGAGCGCCAAATATCTATCTTACACTTCTTCTCTTTTGTATCTGAATGTAACAAAATAATATAAAATAAATTAAAAAAGGAAATATTCGTTTACTGAAATTAATTTTAGTAAATAAATAGCTAAAGATCGAGATTATGTCGGCTTTTCAATCACTTATTTAATTGGTTGTGACTATCTCTAACATACAGAGAGAAGCATAAATTTACATAGCTATTGTCAGTATTTATCTGTTTCTTATTTATTGACTTTACTACCTTAACTTTAAATATCACTATTATGCAATTTGTTATTTATTAATATTTAAAACTTTTTTTGTTAGTTTTTCATACAATTCAAACGGCAGAGATTTTCTGTAAAAATCTGCCAGTTGCTTCTTGGATGGAATCCATTCAACAGATATTTTTTCTCTGTTAACATATTTTTTAACATAAAGAGCAATGATTTCAGTTATGTGTCTCAATCTATCTAAGCACTGACTCCAGCGGTCGTACCGTAGATGCGTGGGCAATAAAGTAAGAGACATCATTAATAACTTATAGAGTGACCATATAGAAAGAACTTAAAGATTGCTGCAGTCCAGTCAACTCTTGACTTGTATTACACATCGCCACATATTAAGCTTCACAGGTTGAGATATCCACGCAATTCTGTTTTCTTGTTTTTCAAACCACGGTATCCTCATAGAGCCTTATGAGATATTCACCTGTTGTAATGGAGCCTTTACAGTCTGCCAAACTTGCAAACAGGCTTGAAATCCATCATTGTAGCCTCTGTTATTGTCTTCTAGAGTTCTGGTGTATTGCAAACATTGAAATACCTCCGTTACTATTTTCCAAACACTATCAGTTTGGCAAGTTTGATGTTTATTCAGCACATTCACTGAGTGTGAGATGTTTGGTCCACTTGTATTGGGCAAATACAGTAAGCTACCAACTGCCTCTCTGCAAAGCATGTTTTCTTGTGTTTTTGTTGTTCCTTACTTTCGAGCATCTTCCAACTCTTCTCTATCTTTTCTTTGTCGATTTGAAACTTGATTTGTCATCATTGGTGTCCTTTGGGGTTTTGTCTCGTGAAATCCAAATCTTTCTAGCATTTTGTCGATGCATGGTGTCTGTGTCAATAAAGTTGTTCCACATTTTCTATCTCTTTCTACTGTGATACCTAGGAAAGGGCCAACCTTACCAAGATCTGACATCTTAAAGTTAGACCGCAGACTAATCTTAATTTTCTTTAGTTTACTTTCACAACTACTTGCTATCATGATATCACATACATATAGAATTAAGATCAAAAAAGTTTTTTCCTTTTTTTCTCCGTGCGTAAAGGCAAGGATCACTAGTGTATGATTGTAGTCCTAATTTCACTGCAGCCACACGAAAACACTTGTTCGATCTTTTCGAGCTAATCTCGAGTCAATACAGACCTTTTTTTTTTTTTTTTTTTTAATTACATACTTTATTTTTCTTGTTTATCTACGTCAAGTAGACCTTTAACGGTTTTCACATATATATATATGTCTTTCTTCATTGAACTATTAAGGAAGTTGACATCCAGTTAACAAGCTCCTAGATTAAATTTATTAATAATTAACGTTATTAATCTCACAAGAGCCAATCCAGATACAAGAGCGTAAGTTTCTCGTAAGTCGTACTTATTCCTACCTTTAAGTCAACGAATTACTAGCCTCATTTTAAACTCTGTGTTCATCATCTTCGTCTATCTTCTTCTTCAGGACTTATCTGGAGTAATATATATATATGATCTTCGGCTTGCTTTCTTAAACATTTATAGTTGGTCTATCTATCGATATCGGAATCAAGTATCAACAATTATTTCGATACTCAATTTTTTTGCATTGGTTCTAATTCTTCGTCAATCGCTCTGAAGTTTTCTTGAACAAGCTCTTCACTTTTCTTCGGTTTTTCTCGATTTTTCTTGACTCCTTGTTTTCCCTTCGTTTTTAATAATACCTCAGGACTATCTTTACTAAACCTGATGAACCATTTTCCTTGTTCAAAATTTATCTTATGATTACTTAAGTTTGCTATTCTGTCTTCTTCCCAGATATATCTAAATACAAGTCCTTTATAATATCTTAAATCTAGAATCTCACAAAATTCTCTATCCTCTGGTGTTAAGAAAATGTAGCCAGTAGACGTATAGCCAACCAGTACTACAAGTATTCCTTGTGAGCTAAATTTGGTTACAGTGTTCTTTTGTATCTTAGAAATTCCACACAACTAAATCTCGTTTGATTTATTTCTATCTTTAGATTGGGGGTAAATTTTTATAAGGGAGCTATTATTTCGTTAGACAAGTGTGTTGAGGAGTGTCTGGAGAGACCAGTAAAAACTCAGCTTCCAATCTCTGACGAACCTGTTCAACCTTCTGTAAACTTTATACCTTAATCAATTCTTGATTAGGACATTTTTGCATCAAAGCCCAGTAAATTTCGTGTGCTGGTTGCAATTTTGTTCAGGAAATGTCCTGCTTAGCTTTTCACTTTCACAGAGTATGCCATTGTTAATCTTGAGTAGTTGTCTGTGTATACTATTATAAAACTGTATCCTTTAGAATAAATTGTCGGAATTATTCATCCCATTGTGTTGGCATAAATTATCCCAAGTAGTTCCAATGCCCTTTCTCTTCTAGTGTTAAAAGGCAATCTCCAGATCTTAGCAAATTGACACACCTCGTCTGTTTCAATGAAGTTATTGAACACACACTTGTTTGAATCTTTACTGTCCGAAAACTTTTTTTGCAATGCCTTAAAATATTCCACCAACAAATGCCTAAGTTTTGTGGGTCAGAGCATGGCTCTGTTATTTCTTTTAAATATCTTATACTTCTCTGCAAAGCAACTTTGAGGCTCTGAAATCTTCCTCATCATTAGTTCTTTACTATCATTAATTTTTCAATCTTTAATGGTTCTCTTAAACTCAGTTTGCTGAGTGGTATCGATACAATCGCTTTTAGATTCATTGTTTGAAGTTACAGGGCAGCTCTTACTATAATTGGTAATAAATTTCTGAGCCTTCTCGGTCATTGCCACAGAGAAACTTTCTTTCATTAAATAATCTATAATTCTCTTACATTTCTTGTTATTGCTTGTGCTCTGACCATATTACACTAGTTCCACTGTTCAATAAATACTCTATAGGCATTGGAAGTTAACGTTCTGTTCAAGTGTGGGTCAAATGCATCCATCTAAGTGTTGTCTAAGAAGACACGCATGCCTCTATCAGCAAGCCAACGAAGCAACAGCAAGCTCCCAGCAAGCACTTCAGCGCTCATCACTATATGTAGAACTATTTTGTTTTTGTTGTTACAACCCAAAACCCACCTTTTTCTTTCCGCTCTTAAATCATCAGAGAAAGTTCTTTTTGTGCATTTAATCCATTTTCTTTCACAAATTTTGACATTTTTGAAGCATAATTTCAGCAAAGTGCTCTGTAGCACCTGAATCTACTACAAACTTAATATTATTATTTCTACTATCACTTACTAGAATTTTCTCCATGCACGTAGAGAATAGAGTTTTGGGTTCTACCACAAACATACTACTTTATGCATTAGATCTAAGTAGTTATATAATTTTTGTACCTTCTTTATCCTTGACGTAAATTCATATAGGACAAGCCTTTTTGGCTTTTAAGTAGTCTATTAGAATTTGCAACTTTTACATCTGGTACTTTTTTAACAATCGTGTGGTAAAAGCTATGTTTTCTCTCTACTTCAAGAGAAATTTAAGTTTTACTTACAAGTTCGAAGTCTTAGTTCACCAAAGAATTCACAAAATTTAGAAGCACTTCGCTTTTTGCTATCAAATCTAATAGTGGGAGTTTTGTTATGTGTTTGATAAGCGTTCATCTTTATATAACTATGTTTTGCATTATTAATTTTTCAACCATCATGTTAGAAGGGGTAATAAGGTATACCCTGTTTAAACAATCTAAGGATAATCTACCCAGTGTTAAGCTCTTTATTTTAAATTAACTTTTAAATCTTCGTTATATCCTCCTTGTAGGTTCCTCTAGTCAGGTGAAGATCGTAACTTGTGCCTATTATTTTCTCATGCAAACGATCTATCTCTTTTGTAAAGCTGTTTTTTGATCTTTTAAATACTTTCATGTGCTATCCATAGTTTATATATTAATCGAATCTATTTAAAAAAACTTTTTTTAAATCTTTTAACGTAATATTAATTATCAAAGTTTATTCATTAAAATTAAATTTATCTTTCTATTTTTCAAGCCTTTTATTTGTTATCTTGTTAAAGTAATCTTGTATCAATTAAATTTATACTTCTGTTTTCAAATCTTTAATTTGCTATCAAACGAATCAAAATTTTTACTTTCCAAATCTTTAAGCTTATCGTAAGGTGAGGTATTAGTAAAATTTATTTTTACATCTCTTAAATCTTTATTCTTGTCTTTAAATAACGTATTAATTAAATTAATTTTTTTATCTCTCAAATTTTTATTCTCATCTTTAGATGAGGTATCAATCAAATTTATTTGTCAATCTCTCAAATCCTTATTCTTGTTGGAATATCAATCAAATCTATCTTTTAACTCTTTAAATCTCTAATTTGCTGTCTTTAGTTTATGTATCGATCAAATCTAGATGTTTTTTTTTCAGTCTTTATTTTCCTATCTTGTTAAAATATCAATTTTTTTACTTTTTAAATCTTTAATTTTCTATCTTTTAAGAGTCTCCCTTTGCTCATTTATATCTTGAGATCTTTGTTTGCATGGATATTATTGTTTTAAAATCTTCTATTTTGCTGTCTAAAGAACCTTTAGCTAGAAAATGCTACTTGTGTTTAGGGATAATATTAACAATACCACTAAACTTTCTGTATTTTGGTTTGAGTCGGAATTGACGTCTAGTCTGAGCATAAAAATCCGTGCGAGAGGATAAAGGCCGCACTGTACGGAGACTTGGAAAGTGAAACAAAAGTATTTTTAAGATAGCCACTCTGTGCACACCATCAGCTACCAAGCCTGCTAAAAAGGAATACACACGCCTGGCCTGACCAAACGCAAGACATGTCTAAAACGAGAGTTCCTCTCCCCGCTTTCAGGCGTAGCCATAGCTGTAGCAGCTAAATAAAGATTCTTGTACCTCAATGCAAACCTGCCTCAAGCAAGGAAAAGCACGTGTCAGCTCTTAAACTTTAAAGATTACATAATTCTGACTTTATATTATTGTAAAACACTTTAAGAATCCTACCTACTGTCATATTTATCATACCTATAACATCTATCATGATCCCTTTTATACAATTTCGGCTTCGAAACAACAATAGATAAAACACATTTTGTCAACTAAACGGCCAATAAAGGCACCATAAGTATCATTAACAGTTACTAACTTCCATCCTTATATTTTTAATAATCTTTCTTACTCCACCAGTTGTCACCTTCTTGATCTGCTTGGTCCCGCTGGTAGCTGATGTCAACCTCAACGCTGCCTTGTCGATGGCCTGTAAGAAAAAGGGGCAAATAAAACGTAGAGGGCTAAAAGAATACAAGAAAACGCAACTTAGCTTCAATTACAGAAAAAAATGACATGTATGTGTTACCTATACATTGTTGAATGGTAAACAATTTTTTAAAATAATTGTCTTCATAGCTATTCCACAACTCTTCTTATTTTATTGGTTGACAATGTATAAGAGTATCGATAAACAATCACTGAGATTAATTGTGTAACTCTATTAAAAGTTTTCAGAGATAAAAAAAATTTGCCTCTTTTTTATGCAACATTATTTGTCATAAGTAAAACAATAGAATTATAATAAGACTGACAAAGTTTATACGCCTTATGTAATTCAAGTAGTTTTTTTCTTTATCTAGATAGAGTGACACGATTATTTTTTCGTTTTTTATAAGTCTTCAAGTGTCTTAAATTTTTTTTTTAAAGTATATTCAAGCAGTTTTATTTTTAAAGTTTGGTTTGAAATAATCAAGTACAGTATGACACGTTTAACATAAGTTGTCTGTGATTAAATTTGAGATCATAGCAATTTGTTAATAAGGTAAATGTACTGGCAAACGAATAATAAAATGGCCTGTATCTTGCAAGGCTTTGTTAAGTATTCATTGGTATGATTTATGAAGGCCAATATATCTAGTTTGAATGTAATCTTTAGTTTAATCATGATTAGCTAACATGTTATTGTTAGTTTCTTAAAGTTTGACAAAGGTGCATCATGACGTTGAAATACATATTTTAACAAACATATAACAGCCCCAATAATTAATGCAACTTTACTATTAAAGTATTGGTCAAAAATTCCTTATAAAAAGAATTACAAAGGAGGGAAGAAGAGTTCTGGGTCCAGCCAAAAAAAAACAATGTATTGACGTTTTTTTGTCTTATTTAGCAACTTATTATCTATTAACACTAGTTACTATACTGGGAGGACTCTGGCTCAACTGCCCTCTTTCCCATCGTGAGAATTCTGGCTTACCAAGGGGGGAGCTGTAGCGTGAGGGTATGGGGTACCCCTTTGAGTCAGCTGTTATTACCGTTCCACGTGAAGAGAAAATGTCGCGAAAACTGCATATGTGTATGAGCGCGTGTGTAAGAGCCCATTTATTAGCTGTGCTATTGCACGAGCTTATCAGGGCTCCTCCTTCCTCTAGTGTCATATTGTTTCCTAGACTAGCTTTCAGATGAGCTCGTTTGACCACATACCCACACGCATAAAAACTGTACATATGTATACGCCTATGTAAAGGTGCTCGTGATTATCCAACATTATAGAACAAGTAAGCGTTTAGTGGAATCATGCACTTTTCTATACAGCCCTATAAACGTTATAGTAGAGTACTATGTTATCACAAGTTAAACTATAGATGTGTAAGCAATACTTCTCTAAAAAAGACCCCTTTTTAAAGGACTTCGGCTTGTTTTCCTTGTTGAACTTTATTTATGAATAGTTTGACAGTCACTCAGCTAATAACATACCTAACATGTGCTATAAATAGAAAAAAATTCAAATGCATCTTTGAGAGAGATTTTCAGTTAACGAAATGCTTCCACTTGAGGGAGCAGTAGAGCTTCAAACTCTAGGAAACGGTTTTAAGCCTGCCTTTAAAAGTGTGGTGGTTGTGTCATAGACAATTTCTTAATTTTCATCGAAGGCAAGCGTTTGTTTTTGACAAAATCATATTTAATGCAGTGACCAAGATGTTAGTTTGGCTAAATTATTATAGATATTAATGTACTCATACAACCAAAATTAGTGAGTGAGAACAGAAGTACCTTACTAAGTTTCCTGGTACAGTTAACAATGGTATAGTCATAACACCTTCCAATCTGTAAGAGTGCTGGTGCCCATGTTGGTGTACTTCAGAGAAAATGGTTATGCACCCTTGATGGCAATGAATTAACAAGAGTTCCAGCGCTCAATGGAAAAGGATTTTATTTATTGAAAGCGTGACGTTATGGACAACAGAAGGTAACATTTCAAATAAAAAATTGTACACAATTTCTATTTTGCATAACTTTTATTCTGGTAAGCTTTTTTCTTACAGAATTATACAACAAATAATCTTTTTTAAAGTTATAGAAACTCAATTGATTATGTCTTGTTAAAACGAAGAATGAACAATTTTTTTGAATTGTTAAGAACAGACCAGTGTTACAAAAAGTATGTTTTAAATTGTGTTAGTAATTGTTGTTCGTATCCTAAATGATAAGGTTCAATATTTTGTGTAAGAAAATTTTCTAAAAGTGATAATGTATTTCTTTACTAAAAAATGTAAATAAATATTTTTTTGACAATAATACGTGATATTTATTGCTTACTTCCTTAAGACACAGTACCTTTCCAATGAAAGGTACATATGTACCGCAAGCTAATAAGGTTAGGGTTCGAGATTGTAAGAATAACATGTCAACAAATCATAAACAAATAGATTATAATAATAATATTGAATTTAAATCTGTTACATATAATTGTAGTTTAAAAAAATACAAAAATGTTACATAGTCCTAGCAAGGAGAAACTATTGATTTTTTTTAAGTATATCGTATCCATCTTTCTTTAGATAAAGATGAGTATTTATAGAGTGAAAATTTTACTTGTCTTTTTGTTAATATGCCACAACGTTCTTTTCAATCAAAAGTTTTTGGCTATTTTCATCTTACTCTTCTTTACTAAGGCTCTCGTATTTTGGTTTGCTAAAGTATGGATCCATGTTTTTTGTTTGCTGACTACTCATTCGTCACAGGATAACTGAATCCTTACGCAAATTTGCATGAGCTTATGAGAAGGCACTTATTTCTTCGTTCTAAGCTGCAAGATGTACTTTAATATTTTCTTATCTAAAATTTTATACTTTTTTTCTTCTTTGCCTACACATAGTCATTTTTTTTGTATGAATAATATTAACAGTTTCAGAGTCACAATCAGTAATAGTAGTAGTGGGTCTCTTAACGAAATCCCTACTGGGAGACATTTTATAAATTCTTTTCTTATAACTTTTGAGTGCGTCTATAAAACGTTCCGGGTCTGGTTTAATACTGTTTTTCACCGAAGAGCTCTGAAATAATTTAATTTGATGAGCTTCTCTAAGTGCAAAAAATTTCTATCTAGACTTCTTTGGGCGTCATGAGTACCACACATAAACGTCTCTGTTGATTATCCCATACTAAGAACGTGACATGATAGCATCATATACTGCTCAATGTCAATTACAGCACACTTTATGATAAATTCTAAGTATGTGGCTGTACTATCTTCATGAACGTAAATTTGGTGTGCATGTTTTGCTTCAGCGTACAAGTGCTGATGTAATTTTCCAATGAAAGAATCACCCTTGAACCTCCGCAGGTTTGTTATAAAAATTGGATGGTGGCCGTCCAATCCAATGACTGATGGCTGGCGTCATAAGAAACACAACAGACCTTTCTTTTGGTAGAATATGTCAAGAAACACTGAGAGAACCTTCAATCTGTAGCACATAATCCATGTATACATTCATTTTTTTATTCTGTGCCTTAAAAACGTCGTACTCACTATTACAGAAGCGCGTATTTTTCCCGTTGGATGCTGTATTATAAGCTTAGCAGCACTCTGCGCTAAATTTTTTTTATATACGTCCTACTCTGTGCTAGTTCATATTTATGTTTAATAAAAATCAATCATTGGTTTTTACTATTGTAATCGTACGCTGGTTTCGGAAAAATGTTAAATAAATAATAACAATAATATAAACTAAAAACATTCATTTTTGATACTAGTTATAGAAAACAAAAAAAGAAGATTTATTGAATGTTCATCATACTGTTATGACCGTACTTGATGAAAGTATGGCTTTAACTATTTTATTTTAGTGTCATTCATAGGTCTCTTAGGATTCAACTCGTATGCTTTATTTGTTTTTTTTTTTAGTTCAGTAAAAACATTTATTTTCATAATAGGGATGATTTTACTTTATGGATTTCCTTGTTAAAACAGTTTTATACAGTTTTTTCTTATAAATACAATTCACTTGGGTCACCTTAATAAGATTTAGTGTTAGTTTAATTACGGTGTCTTCTTTCTCTGCTATCGCCAGAACAATCTTTTATCACATGATCATTGCCAGGCTTTTTCAAGCCTTGCATACTCACTACATACTTAATCATAGCATAGAATAAACTCATCTAAATAACTAATGCTGTTTAATTTTTTATGACAAGTTTTCTTACATCTCCAATCATGTGTTTATACTTGAGTGTGCAATCACGTAGAATCAGACAATACGCAGCTGTTTTTTTGCGAAAAATTGTCTTTTGGGTTAAATTCCGAACGCACATCAACTGATGGACTTTCTAAAGCTTCAGTTTGTTTTGAACAGTCAATAACGATTAGTGGCATGTATGTAGTAAAATAGTTTTATTAATTATAGGTTCTGTTTTTTTACCATAATACACGTTTCGAAAATTTGAATTCATACTGTAGAGTAAAGAAAACTGATTATGCCTAATATTGAGATTGAGATTGCCATAGGGGTTGTTCTGAGAGTTAAGAAATAATTTAATGTTTATTATATTACAACGAGTAAAGCAATTAGCATTAGCAGCTTTCTGTATTTACGATTTGTCTAATAGCTTTAAACAACATAGCGTGGCTATTTTAGTAAATTTAATGTTTCTAGAGTCAAAACCAGAGATTAGTAGAGAGATTGCTGATTGCAATACTACGGCGCGAGTTCACTTTTGGCCACTGTTTCAAGTGTCCCATCGAGGCCAAGCGGTCGAACCAGGCACACATATATTTTATTTATTTATTTCAAAAGCGTGGAGCGGATGTATTGAGTATGTGCCTACGGATTTACGTGGAAATCAGCATGAAAGCACATACTTTGGAGATGCGTGGATGGGGTATACTGAATATGTGCCTACGAAGAGAGGAGTGGTACATGGAAATGCCGAGTTCAGCTGTATAACTGTATAACCGCGTATATCATACCGAAAACCAACGACGAGTCTTTCTTGCTATACTTACTTTTTAAATAAGGTCTTAGAAATTAACGGAAAGTAAAGAAATAAAAAAATTTTAATCTAATTAATCTAAGAACCTTTTCTTTCATTTTCAATTCTCTATAACATATGAAAGCTTAAGAGAGGCTAGCCATATTATTTTTTAAAAATTAAATTACACAATTAAATGCTTACTTAATTGTAAGCTTCCAATTTCAAGGCATTTATTCTTTACTTCTTTCTATACTTTGGATTTTTGTATAGTACTGTGTATCAAAGAAAGTACGTTGAAAAGCTATGTAGCTTAAAAAAGTTTTTGATGTTAAGAGTATGGCTATAAGCACCTTAAATATGAATTATTATTTTTACTTATCATAGTCGCTATGAACTGTATGGCCAGTAACTATGGCTAGGCTCCGGAGAATAGCAATAAACATATGTGACTTCGGATTATACTAGGTCCGAAGTTTGAATAGCTGAGATGGCTAGGGCTTATGCGTTCGGTGACAAATTTTGGCAATTTGGGGTTCTATTGCAATTGCCGTCAGATTTTCTTTTTTTATAGTTCAGTATTCTATTTCAATATCTTATTGTAACTCTCGTTTTAATTTATGAATATTGTTAACACTTTTTTTTGGGCACGTCAAAAAAATTTGATTTTTAATACTGACTCTATTAAATAATTTATAACCATGTATAATCATGTGTGTGATCTCAGACGTTTCAACCGATGTCAATGACTTAGAATTTAGAAGAATTACTTTTTCATATTATTACGATGGCTTGGAAAAAACAATCGTCATAGCTTTTTAAAGTTGTTGTACCTCTTGACGATTTTTCGATTTTCTTAAGCATATTGTTGTATTATTCAGGTTAAAAAAAATGTTCTTATGCATACATTAATTTTACTTAGAGAAAATTCAAACAATTACAGTTTTTTAAATCCCGTCATACGTTATACAGTTTCAATTTTAACAATAACAAAATTTTTTTATTTCGATTCATGCATTCAAGCTTAGTATTTCAATAAGATTGATGAAACAATTTTCTAATTTCTAATTTTAATTAAATTTTCAACGAGATCTTATTTTAAACAGTAAGAAAAAACCATATTCTCTATTTTCGCACGTTCCATCCGATTTTTTTTTAAATAGGATAGTTTTACTTTAATAAGATAAATACTATGATTTTATTCACAGGTTTTACACATCTGAGATTGTAATTTATGAATGTATATTTTAATAATCACTGTAGCTAAAAAAAATTAATGTAGTTTGGTTTGTTCTTAAATGTCTCGTGCAATTGTTTGATTACAAAAAATGTTAAATTGCAATAAATGACTAAAACTTTTAATTTGCTACTCAACATAATTTTATACTGTTAAATAATTTTCTGACTGCAGAGAAAATACTAAGACATTTAACGATAACTCTTTAGAGTGTCACAAAACTGAGTGAATTTTTTGAAGATTTTGTACTACAAATTTGTTTATTTAAAGTAAGGCCCGCTTTTACTTAATAATTTAGGATGTTGTTGAAATTTTTTTTTTAAGTCTTACAATTTCTCAAATCGCTGAATAATATCGGTGGGTCAGTGCAAGCAAGAAAGAGTCCTTTCAAAGTAGAAGACACAAAAGAGCTTTTTTCAATCAAGAGGAAAAAAAGGGTCTCTTTGAGTAAACTTTTTTTCCTTTAACTTTAAGTTGGCAACAGAAATATGATTCTATACGCGTCAATTAATTAAGCACTTCTTAATAACATTGTGGTTAATCCCCATGAACATAGGTCACTTACTGGCCACGTTGTTGAATAATTAATAAACCATTTATTAATAATACAAAAGCTTATTACTAAATAATACGAAGTATTTACGATTTACTTTATCAATACAAATTATTGCTTTATTTATGTCATTATGCGCCAGAAAGCACTCCACGTTACCTTAATTAGTGCTGGTGTTATCAATTACTGCTTTTTTAGTTTAATAATGATAAAGTAAGTGCCTTGTATTACCTGGTAATTATAGTTTAAATTATGAATATGTGATTGGGTATTTTATATCTATAACTACGTATACACTGCCGCATTATAATCGGAGAAAAAAGATTAGTCAAAAATACTCTTTCTTGTCACGTAGGTTGAAAAAGCTTTATTTTCTAAAAAAATCTGAAAAAGGCTCTTTATATTCATTCACTCTAAATAGGGACTTTTTCTTGTACTTACCCAAAAAATCATTTTTAAAAGGACAACTACATTTCTGACATTTGATGTACATGGTTAAACTTTCATTACTATTTGAAACATGAAGACATCTTAATTATTACTATCCTAAAAGGTTATAAGATTATTTTTTTTAATAATAAAATATAACGCTATCGTACAAAATCTTAAAATTCTCAAAAACTTCCAATAACTTGTCAATCGAAATTTTAATTTTTGATACCAATTTCTATATTAAAAAAAAAATCTAAGCTTATTTTTTCACATAATTACTTGCATTAAAAAGTTGAATGTTACCAACAAACAAATTTGCAGTGCAAAATTTTGAAAGTATTCAAACAATTATCTAACACTTTCAATCGCTACCGAGAAACATTTTACTGCTTCCTCAGCAGTAAAAAAATATTCAAGTGAGCGTTTTAAAGTACATGTAAGTTAAAATGTATGGACTAGATAAATCTGTTGAGAAAAGCATAATATTTATTTTATTAAAACAAAATTACTATTTGACGAAAAAAAAGGAAAGATCTTAAAACCTTATGGAATAAAGAAAAATAAAAATTAAGCAATTCGTGATGTTTAAAATAAAATCATTTTAAAATTAAACTGATATTCTAAATAGGGGAATTGTTGTATCGATTTTGATAATATATAAAGTTTGCATGCATTTATCAAAGCCATTGTTAAAAAACATGAATCTGTCGGCACACACTCGATATATCCCCTCTACGCTTCTTAAATAAAAAAAAAATGTGCACCTGGTTCGACTACTTAGCCGTGACGGGGCGCTCGAAACAGTGGCCAAAAGTGAGCTCGTGCCCTAGCATTGCAGTCAGCAATCTTTTTACTAATCTCTGTTAAAACATGTTTTATGGTTATAAAAAGAAGGAGACATTCATACAAATTTCAATTGCCAAAATTAAAAAAAAAATATCTTATTTTTTGCAATGAAAGTAAGCAGAGAAATTTTGAGTCAGTCTGACGCACTTACGCAAGGCATTAGCCATTTTATTTGAGTCAATTTAATTTTAAAATTTTTGTTAACATCATAAGCTACTAATAGTACTCTGCATTTAAATTATTTCTCAATCTCATGAGGATAAGCTTATACTTTGCATTAACTACAACTTTACAATAGTCCTCAGCAAAGCCAAGTTTGATGCCTAAGGGCATAGAAATATTAAAATCACCGTTGTCGCTTACTGATTCGCTTATTTTTGTAACATCTAGCACTCCTCCTTTTTCTAGCATTAAATTTTGACATGGATAGTACGATATCCAACCTCTTATTAAAGTTGTTATACCAACATTCTCGCTTTTGTCTTTTTCAATGGCATCAAGTTAATAGAAAACTTTTTTAAGCAAATGAGAGACAGATTTTTCAACTTACTCAATTCGTGTTACTGCAGTATAATTGCTTAATTTCATACGTCTTCAAATATGTAGAGCTCTTCGTGAGGGTAAAAGACATTTATCTTCATGTTGAATTGGAAGTGAATCGCATCATTATTGTTGAGTGCTAATAAAATTTTCGAATAATGTGCATGAATCTTATAGTGCGCAATTAATTTATCAATTGTGACGCCTGACTAAATGCTTAGAATTTTCTTCATCTTTGCAAAAGCAAAAAAATATGCAAACAAATTTTAGCCTACAAAAATTTTCAAGACTAGGCTTTTTGAAAACAGTATGTTTTGACGTGTTAATGCTTTGGCTGCTTGTTGATAACTGATTTGTCTTTCACATGTTGGTTTACTTATTTATTCCGTAACAAATTTTTATTTGTTTCCTTAAAAACATATAAAATATCCATTTCTTTGATTTATTTATTTCTATGTAGCCTTATTGTTGTGACTTTTCCACAGCAATTTATCAGTTTTTCTTTCTGATCAACAATTCGACCTTAAAGATAATCTATTATCAGGACTGTGCCGGGTAGGTAAATTATTTGGGTTGCAACCTGAACAATTTTATACCCAGTATAAACTGTAGGGAACAATTTATGAATCACATGAACTTAACTTTTATTTATATATACTTTAGTAATAATATTACCCTTAACTTAACGTGCATTTACCTTGAGAATCAATACAGGTTTATTTAACTCATGAGTTATATTTGGTGCGAGTATTTATTTTGTAAGACCTAAAACTGATCCCAACGAGTCTTCCGGTTAAAAATGTATTGGGTGGCTACACAGAATTCCGCTATGAACCGTATTATTGTTTGGCTTTATACTTAACAAAGTATCTTTAGGTATTGATACGCCAATGAGAAAATTTTCTATACCTTGAATATCATAGCTGCCCATTGGTGATGTTTCTATTTCTTTATCTACGTTAAATTTATTCTCACTCTTGTCAAAATTAGGTGTATAATTAAATGTAAATTACTCCACTGAGCCAAAAACGTAATAGATAAAGTTAAAATGTGTGTTTCTTATGATGGTTCATCTATAAATGATTAATTTTTTTTCCATCACTTGCTTATAAACGCTTATGTTAAGGTTATTACTTAAAAATCTTAGACAAAGATGACTACAGTTATAATTATTTAATGTTAGACATCATTTGTAATTATAATTAATAAAACCAATACCGAAGTATAACATTAAATCTAGCAGTGGTTGTAGATCGCCAAAACGATCGAAATATGTTACGTCATCAACTTGTTTTTGTATGCAACCCAATTAGCACCAGGACCTTTGTTATTATTTAGATTAACAAAAACTGATTCATTTTAATGTGAACCACTAAATGGCATATCAGTTTTCATGAATCCTCCTTGAAAATGTGGTATCTTTAATATTTTTGCATATTTCACAACTTCTTCATGTGTGAGAGCTCGATGAGGCAGTGTTACTTACAATTTTTTTTTCCCCGTTTCTGGTTTTAAGTATGGACCTGAAAATTTGTTATAGGGTCTTATAAAGAGGTCTTTACTAAGTTTAATAGCTTTTCATTTTTCATTGTGTCTCGCACTCTTTTTAAGCTGTTTTTTGTCTCCATCTGCTTGATTTGTTATTTTAAATATATTACACACACCATTAGCAATAGCCCTTCAGCACTTAGATTTGCAAATGCAGGTACGATGTATGGTAAGAAACCCCCAATCTTTTGAGGTATGTGTGATATGCGTGGTGTTCTAATATTTTTTTTTTATCACTAGGAATGTTTATGGCTGCTCGAGCTCCTTTTAAAGCAGAACTTACAACTTTGCAAAAACATTTACTTGTATTTATAGATTTCTTTACACTTTAAGTTAAATTTTTGAAGTTGCTATCTTTTCAACTCTCTTTCTTTAATTATTCTTCTATAGGAGGGCTCTGCCCTACAGAGTAAATTAACGATTTCAGATTTTGACCTTGACAAAAAGTGTGACAAAAGTGGATTTTGCTTAAGTCTCGACCTTTCCTTCAACCCCCGTGACGTACTTCTGGTGTTCTCTACACCACATGACGCTACACCACACATTATCAATTTAATTAAACTTATTTTGTTTCTTTTAACCAATTCTAAAAAAAAAAAAAAATTTCCAAAGAGATTTGATCCCCAGACCTTCTGCTTACTAATCAAGGCCATTGAACCACTCTGCTATGAACAGTCCCAATATGAAAAAAGTCGATTCCTGCATCTTATAGTGTATTTCGGAACTTAGATTTAAGTAGGTTTTTATTTAATGTACATTTAAAAATTTGGTTTAGTAATGTATTATATTATTAAATAATTTACTTAATATGACAATTTTTTTTAAGGTTTTTTCAGAAAATTTAAATATCAGTATATCTTAGCGGAGCACCGTTCTAATGTATAAATAAAAGTTTACTCCTATATATTTAGTTTGTTACTTTAACATGAACTGAATAATTGTTTGTATAATTTTTATTATTTTTACAAAATTTTTACAAATTAAAAAAAAAATTTCTTGTACTGTACAGATACAACAATTAATTTTTATTGTGTTTTATTCTTTTACAACTTTTTCATTCGTAATTAAAACGATTTTTTCACTTCGAGACGTTATTGACATAGTGAGTGGGGGAAAAGTTCAGAAAAATAAGCGGAACGCTAATGTGTGCAGTAAAGCTGGCAATCGTATTGGTCATGTTAGATGTACTTCTTATACATGCTTTCTGTACAATTTATCCCCTTTTTCTCACTGTATTTATAAACGAACTTATAGTTGTAGGTCTTCTTTACAATTAAATAGGATTATCTTAAAGTAATCTTTTGTATTTAAAAAATTGAGAGATTCCTATAAATCATATAAATGCCATTTAACGTCCTTTTTTTATAAGGGAACATGTTAAATATAATTTCTTGTAAATGTAACATGTGTGGAGTAATGGGACAGTCAAACAGGCTACAATATTTGTGGGTATTTCTAAAGGTTTTTCAATATACGTTTGACGTTTAAATAATATCTGTCAAAAAAGCTTATGTGTAATGAACCTCCTAAAAGGACATTCACTGGCATGCAACATAACCCTATTGAAGTATGCAATACCATGGGAGAGTTTTTATTAATTTTATATATTAAATTATACTTTGGGTATCAAATATGGACAAGAAACAAATGTGGAATCGTACGTGATAGGTGTTAGCGTGATGTTACAGATGTAATCAGTGTATGCAGTAGAAAATTGTTCTGAAGTCACCAGAAGATTCGATAAAAGCACAGTCTTGGGCTGGCGAGCCTATAACTATTTTTGATTGTATTGTGCCGTTATATATTAATTACAATTATTAACTCATTAAATATTTATGAAAATCATACTCAAAAAACGTAAAGGCATACTAATTCCTACGACGATTCACTACCTTTGTAAACTATACTGTTTCATAGAAGGCATTTTTATACTAAAAACTGTATTGTTTGCAATATAATTTTATAGAAGTACAACTTTATATTTGGGTACCCAAGCACCCACTGCCCACTGGTTTCTTACCTTTTTGGTGTTTTTATTTTTTGATTAACCCATTTCTACTTTTGATTGTACTTTCCTTGCACTGCTTACAGTAAAAGTGGTAGCTCTTTTCCCAATACTCAAATCCTTAGCTTTAAAACTTTGATAAGCCTTTGTACATAGAATTTTACCTGCAACGTTTGTAGCCGTACTGTCGTCAAGGTTTTGAGAATAAGCTTTATCGTGTTGTTCACAAGCTTTATCTAATAACTTGATGCCCAAATTTACACGAGATGATCTCTTAGCTAGTTAAGGGCCTGGTCCGCAATACTTATATCCTGGTACATGCAGTTCTTCTAGCAGTTTGGGTATGACTGTATTTATAAAACCACGACCTTACTGTCGACGAACGATCATTACCTCTCGACTGTGAATTACTAATAAAGCTCGTAAACTTGATAGTGTGGTATTTACGTGAAAAAAAAAGTATAATTGAATGTTAGCATACAGTTAACATGGGCTTTGTGAAACAGAATGTAACACTTTACGTCGGCAATTTTAATGATACTGTTAATCAAGACTAAAAAATGAAAGGCCACGTTAATTTGCTACCCAGTACTATAAAAACGGTTTTTTACAGTCCATCAAACTGTGGAAAAACGATCTACTCACTATCTCTTATTACTCACACGAATGGATTCAGATTTAAGAATATCTACTTGTACTTGGAATCTTTAAATTAACCCAATCATAAGTTTCTTAAAGAACTATTAGATACTTCCGATAGATGAAGTAAAATATTTTTCATTTAGCAAGCATGAATTAGTTGTATCACTGGATAAGGCACTAATCAACTTTACGAGGATATCTGATGACATTGCCTGTGAAAACAAGATAATGTAAGAGCCTTTTCCTGCGTGGAATGCCACATAAATTTTGACTGCTTCTGTGTATGCAAATTTTATGCTTAAGTTCTAAAGCACTTAGAATATGATAGTTAAAACCTCTTAGTTGTACATCAACAAGATGATATAAATTTTAAACCACATCTATAATGATTATAATAATACCGATATGACATATAATTACTTTAAAAAATTATGTGTTAAATATTGGAGGGTCGGAAAACATAGATTTGTCGTATCAGACGAGAAAAAAGATGTTAATAATGTTAGATATAAAACAGGATTTGTCTCCCTTGAAATACATACTACTTTTTGACATTAGGTATGCATTAGTCTTCTGTTAACTACCAAGCAGTAAACATGGCTGCATTTTATGGAGGAAAACATGTTCTTTAAGAAATTGAAAAAGTGAAAAGAGCTGGTAAACTTTCACATCAAACGTTATAGTTAAAACAAGAAAATTTTGGCCAAAAAATTATTGAAACTTTTAATCCTATTAATGATCTACTTTATAAAACCATCTACCTAACAAATAAGAAAAAAAAAAATGCAGTAAGGCTGTAAACCTCAATTTAAAGAGCCTTTTGAGCCTTTGAAGCTTTTTTACAAAAAAAAATATTAATGTATTAGTGTTTTAATCAGCTTATAGTAATAGTAATGATTGAGATATGTATTTATCCAAAGGTGTTAGTAAAGACTATAATACTGATGTTGTAAGAAGTTACTATAATAATGATTTAGCGCATGATAATTATATGACTTTATCGATGTATTTTCATTTTAAAATACGTGATAAAAATAAGCCAGAATTATATCAAATTTATGGAATAAGTATGTACTTAGTCATTCACCCCCTAATTTTAAAAGTAATTAAATTCAAATAAAAAAAGATATGTGATGACTGATGGGTTCATGAATTAGCTCATTAAAAAGAATTCTGATAAAGTACTTATGACAGCAGACAATTCAGCTCAATACAAACATATCTTGAAGGCTTCAAGGGCCCATAAAAAAAAATTTGTTAAAAATGAGACTAATCGTTCATACAAAAGTAAAAAGTTTAATAATGTTATTGCTGCATTATTTACTCTTACACATGTAAAAGAAAGGATCCATACCTTTATTTAAAAATTTACTTAACTAAACAGGCAAATGGTCTATGTTTACTGGAACAACCTTAATAAACTAGTAAATCGACTAAGATTGCTAGTGGCAGAAAGATCAGCCGGTAATCCTAGTCATACTTATGAAATCAATTTAATCGTTAAGAAGCTTCGTGTAGCTTATATTATGTATGAAGCTTGCTTCTTAAATTAAACTTCACTATCCAAATGATCATTGATGTATTCGGAAGTGGATTAGCTAAGTCCAAAGGTGGTAGTCAAGGTCCTCCTAAAATTTAATATAAGCTTACCTCAGGTGGTCAATTTGACTTTGCAAAGAAGAGTTTGTGCAATGTTGCATCAGCTGTTCAACCAAATAATGCTATAAATCTTACTGTTGTATGGAAAAAAAAGAATTACATTTTGGATGGGTAAGAAAAAAATTAATTCACTTATAAGCAATTTGAGTGATGTATTCTTAGAAACGATACTCTATTTGCAGCGTGAAATAAATACAGTGAAGAAGATTTTGACATAGGAATCTAATATAACTTCAGAAAACAGTTAGGAGGGATAGAAGCAGTAGTAGACTAGCTTTATAAGCTTGCAAGGTGTAATGACCTCCACCAAAAGTTTGATGTTCGGGGCTTCAATGAAATATGGCAAGTGGATTATGTGGAGATAATATCTTATGCTTGTGAAAATAAAGGTGACCGATACTTGCTGACATTTATAGACGTACTTTTTAAGTATGCAAGGGCCATGACTGTAAAAAACCAGACTGGTACATATGTTTTAATAAATTTGCAAGCCAATCACGGTTAAAAGTCTTGGAACGCAAATTTTAAAGGTCTTGTGGAAAATTACAAAATTAACTTATACTCTACGTAAAGTAATCTTAAGGCATCTATATGTGAACAATATGATCGCACCTTTAGTCATGCTATGTAAAAAGAGTTTAGTAGAAGAATAACAAGTGGTTTAATATTTTACAACAGCTGATAACTTCTGATAATAATCAAAAACGCTGAACGATTGGTGTGAAGCCAAAAAAGGTTTTGATAGTTAAAGAACGAAGTATTTGACAAAGATTTTCATATTCGAAAAAATCACAAACAATCAAGTAGACAGTGAGTGCTCGGGTTCCCGAGTGTGAGGTTATACTTCTTTAAAATTATATAACAAACAATATAATTTTCAGTATAAAAATACGTTCTACAAACTATTATTGTGTGCAAAAATGGTGCAATTATAGTAAGAATAAGTATACCTACCTTGATTGGGTATGATTTTAGTTATTATTCAAAGAGTAAGCAGTTATAAGCACTATACAACCCCATAATACGATAAAAATAATATATAGGCTGGCCAGTACAAGGCTGTAAGTTTTTATTAAATTTTTCGGTGATTTGAGAAAAATTTTTTACTATCTACGTTGATGACATCTGTAACATCGCGCTTACATCTATTACATACGGTCCCATACTTATTTCTAGTCCATGTTTTAAACCAAAATATAATATAATACCGTTAATACCAAAATATAATACCGTTTAACTGTGCTATTATTTTATGTACGTTTTATTTTATCAAGTCGCTATTTATTATGTAACCTTATGAAAATATCACGTTAAAATCATGATTTGTAGGAAGCTTCCAACTTTATGGTACAAAAGATTACTTTTCGATAAACCTATCAAACTTTTTAAATATATCAAAGAGCTGGTTTTAATAAAAACTTAGAAAAAGGAGATAAAGTGTGTTTAAAAACATGTATGTAAGTACATCTAAATGAGAAAAACAATTGCTAGTTTTACTGCACACATTAGCGTTTCGTCCACTTCTAAAAACATTTTCCCTACTAACTATGTTAAGAACGTCCTTAAGTTAAAAAATCACTTTAATTACAAATAAATAAAATTTTTTTAAAATGAAATGTAATAAGAATCAATTATTCTATTTGTTAAGTACAAAAAATCTTTATTTTTAATTTTTGTAAACTTTGAAAAAATAAGAAAAACTGTATGAACAATTATTTTTTTACTGTAAAAGTAACAAATTAAATATAGAGAAATTATAACTAACTATACATTGGAAATAATTATAAAAAATAAGTTACGAACCTCACCATAATATGCAGGAATTAAATTTCCTATATTAGGGCAGTTTGTAGCAGAGTAAGAAAGGGCATTAACTAGTATGTATGCAGAAGGAACCGTATTTAAAAGCCGTTTTTCTACTTTAGAATTGGTTAACAGAACAACAAATAAAATTCTCATAATGTGTGGTGTGGTAAGGTGATGTAATGTGGCGTCATGAGGTGCAAAGAAAACCGGAAGAACATCACGAGGGACGAGGTAAACTATTAAAATCAAGCAAAATCTACTTCGTGACAATTTTTCTCAAGGTTAAAATCTGAAATCGTGGAGGTACCGTTGCGCATAACGCATCTATAGACGTATGACTCAAAAAATTTAAAGGTGGCGATAAAGAACGTGGTAGTTATACTAAACAAGTCTTTAAAAAAGGTTTTACGTTTAACCGGTTGACAGAAATTTTTACTGGTACCCGAGTAGCACTAACAAAACCATTCCCTGACTATTGGGAGGATTATTAGCAGCATCTAGTTACTGATATCTTTTACGAGCAAGAACTACAGAAAACCAACTGTCCTAATTCTTATCTTGTTGAGAAAATTTCATGCCGACGAAAGAATGAAACTTTTGATAAGCGGTTAGGTTTTAAAAATACCCACAGTAGTTGGATTTCAATAAAATTATTGTAATTTAAAAAAATTTGATGTATAGAATATATATAACAAGTGCATGGAAAAAAATGAAGTAGACAAAAATATTTAAATTGTGGAAAAGTTAATTTATTAAAGAAACTTTTTATGGAAAAAAACAATACATGATTTTTTTTGTTATTTCCACAAAAACTGTTAATTCTATACACTTGTAAATTGAATATAACAACTATTATAAGTTATTAGGAACTTTATTTTCTGTATCGAATCTCATACATTACTATATAGAACTTCATTATCAACAAAATTTTTAGACACTGCACAAGGTAAAAATATTAAAAATCTGTTATTACTTTTGACAAATGTCTTTATTCCGTACTTAATGCTAGTTTTCCTAAATTTCGTAACTATAAAACCGTGGTGTACTGTCATATAGAGAAAAGCACTACCTCGTGGCAGTGCAATATAAAACTATAATACACAAATAGGAAATAAAATAGGGTGTAAGTAAACATTTATATTAGTTGGCTGTTGGACGTACAAGCTTGAAGATATCTCAATATGTGATTAATATTCAAGGTGCTACGACTAGTTTTAACGAATTCATTTTCAATAAGGTAGCAATTCTACTTTTACAGAAAAAAAACTCTACACCAATAGTATTTCTTTTCAAGTCCCCTAGCCCTGAGGTCAGCTGAGGCCTGAAAACAAGCGTGAAAACTAATGGTTAGAAGGGTGCTACCATGGTCTCGTTTGGTACTCTGGAGAAGTGCCCTATAAAAATTTAATTGTTACTTTTTAGTCTTTTATTAGAAAGGATAATGTTATTCGTGTTAGAGGAGTTAAAAAAACGAGACGAATCCAATGTATAATAAATAAAAGATAGTAAATAAGAACTAAAAGACTATTTTAGGTTTTAGACTCTCTCTTAGGTTCGTTCATAACTTTGAAGAATGTTTGTCACGGAAATAATTTAGCATGACTCGTGCAACATGTAAAAATCATGTATTAAAGTCAGCCTATTATGCTGTGAAGAATGCTGCAGGTAAAAGAAAATTGTTAAAAAAAAAAATAAGACTCAACAGATAAGCTATCTTTGAAATGAAACTGATTAATAAAAATTTTAAATGAAAAAATAATAAAAAACATCAGCCTCAGAAGCAGCAGCTGAATTCAGTGCAGGCTTGCGAGAATTTGTTAGGGAAACTAATTCTTACAAAATTAAATAAAGTTGGCGATTACAATCAACTAATTTTGCTGACCGCCACATACAAAAAGGTTACATTATTATATGCACATCAATAAAAGGATCACAAAACTATTTGTACATGTTGAATTTTTATTCCCATCATCTCAAGTCGCTTTGATCATCTACTTCAGATAAGATGCTGATGTCTGAGTAACGCTCCAAAGGCATACTTGCGCTAAAAAATATATACAGACGTGGAGAAAGACGTCAAAAGATCTGTCTCCAGGCAAGTAAACGTTTTGTCCAAGACCATTACCAAAGGCCTTTATAGTTAAGCTAATGCACACTTAAAGAAAATCTAGTTAAAGAGTAAAATTTAAGTATCACATATCACTATGTATGCGTATATAAGCTAAGATGCTTGGGCAGAGCTTTTTTTCCTCGTTTAAAAAAATCCATTACTTGCTCTTTCGTTGTTCATAGCAAGCTGTATACTATTATTAATACTTATACCTTTGCAATTGATCCACGGTAACGAGTCACTTTCATTTATACAGCACATTGACTTAGCTATTATAGTTTTATCTGTCAAATTTCACTCAATCGAAAGATAGACTCTTCTGGAAATAGGTGAACGCAAAGTACAGTAAGAACATCTTATATGTGCATTCAGGAGTAAATATCTGTTTACGCATTCAATCACGTACCCATTTTTCATTTAGCATAGACATGTTTAAAATTAAACTCTACACAATACTTTTCCTTGTTTATTATTGAGACATTAAATATCAATAAAAGCCCTAAGTTGTAATTTTATAAGTTAGTCTTCTATAGGTGAGAGATCAAAAACCATCATGCACGTTTTTATTTTATATTAACGGTTGGAATATACAATTCTCGTCTAGTTTAAAATTTTTTATAGTGAAAAGAACTGCTAGAAAAAGCTGCAGTCGTGAAGATGTCTTTTAACGAGGAAGCAGTCGTTTTCTCGTTCAAAATTGTTATCAATTTTTGAAATTGTAGGACATTCCAGTTGAACAAGAAAATAATATGTATCCAGGACTTATTACTGACAGAAATATATAAAAACCAAATACTTTCTACTGTAAAGCTAAAGATAATGCAAATTCATTACATGTGGTTTTGTATTTTAAGGAAAACACACACACAACTTTGCTGTGCTGTGACTTTTTAAGATACAGTGTGGAAGACAGAAGGAAATTTTTTTTCTAAATCAATAAGTTGTTCCAATACATTACAAAAATCAAACCTAAGTCAGTAATTAACCTCAAGTGTGGTTAAACACAGATGTAAAAAAGTAATACAATATGTCTTCTTTAACTACTGTACAAAAGACGTATTCTGACGTTTTTTGTTACTGTATCTCAATATTGCCTTACATAACGAACCATTCCAAAACTTTTTTCTTTACACTAGTGGTGTCAGCAAGAGTCGTCGTATTTAAAGCCAACAGTTGTAGCAACTCTAACAGTAATAGGAAGATAATCTTTTATTTTGTAAAATGAAAGCCACAATTTTTCTGCTTATTTTTCGAATAAATGTTCCCTAATTTTCTTTTTTTTATAGCAGTGGTATCAGTAGTGATATTAGCAGCAAGTTCAGCCATAGGAACCGAAAAAATATATTTAAAAAAAATTTTTGACATTAAAATCTATTAACGTATTATTATAACAATCTCTAACCTTAAATTTAGTAGTTTGCTCTATTCGATGTCAAGGTACTGCATATAAAATAGGTAAGCCACAAATACCACGTATTATTGTCAAAAAGAATGTTTATTTACCTATTGATGTGAAACATCTAATAGCACGCTTGGGGGTTAGACTGACGCGATAAAGCAACCATGCTATGGCACGATCTACAGTTAAACTTGGGTTACCTCCACTTGGCACGGCTCTGTGTCTCTATCTTCACGTGCTTACTGCCACCCCTGTCTCGTTTGTAAAGTGTGATAACCTTATAACTAGCTATATAGAAGAGTATGTAATGAATAATTACCATGAATACATATATACGATATTCTATTACATATTCTATATGTGAGGTATGTGTGTGCTATATATATGTAGCATACGCATGCTTCTCCATATATATTATATACAATATGTATGTGTAAAAAAATTTTTTTAATTTTATTAATTCCAAAAATTGAACCCACATTCTTTAGATTCGTAGTCACGGACCTTACGGACTGTGCTACGCATCACCCCGATCTGAATTATGTACTTATTACGTATGGATACCAACCAAGAAACTTCTGAATTATAAAATTGATCGATGATTAGTCGCTTTTTATAGTGACATATATAATTTAGGCCACTGATTTTAAAAGAAATAGTTACAATTATTTTCGAGTGGTCTATAAATATCAAGATTGTGTAAAATTATTTTTTAAAGTTTTTTTTAATAATATCTTTTAACGATATAACTTTGTGTAGGTAGGTAGTAAAAATACTCTTCGCCGTGTATGATTGTTCTTTCTCGTTCTCGTTGTATATACGTTAATGAAAAGAAAATATAAGCATGATTCGCTTTTTTCTAATCTGTAATATTTACTGATAACAATACATATTTATAAATGGACTGTCTTTTTAATATAAAAATAGGAAACGAAGACTATAGAGTCAAAAATAGGAAATTTTTCTACCTCGTGCGTTTTTAAGAGGCTAGTAAGCGTTTGGTAGAAAAAATAGGGCTAGCCACATAAGCGCCATTGCTCTGTGGCTGCTTTACGTCCCTTATGCCCTGTTTTGCAGGTCCCTCGGACCGCGAAATAGCTCTAAAAACGATGGCACTTATCTGACCAAAACTATTATTTTCATCATAGGAAATTCAACTACCGAGTTTAATAACATATTCTTTAATCTTGCACATCAATCGGGAGTCCCGGGACCAACAACTGTTTTTTTATTAAAAAAATACATTATTGAAGATAAAAAATGTTCTCACAAAAAAAAACTAAGCTTTATATACTTATTTTTTCCATTCCACTGATGTCTGCATTTATAATCATTCGCAAAATATTAACACGCGCACGAACACATACATGCACATATACATATGTACATTTTCATGCGTATAGTTAAGTGGTCGAAGGAGCCCATCCCAAACCTTGTCTGGAAAACAGTCTAACACCACAAAAGGGGAGAGCACAGAAAAGCTCGTGCAATAGCTAGGCTGAGCCGAGAGCTCTTACACACACGTGTGTACACATGTGGGCTTCTCGCAGCATTCCCCCTTTATGTGGAGCGGTTGTTGTCTGCCACTAGGAAGGGGGAGCCCCATATCCTTGCGCTACAGCTCCCCCTTAGGTAAGACAGAACTCTTTTAGTATACCAACTAACACTGATACATTTTTCGTTACGATGTTCTAGTTTAGTTATATCTGGTTAAACTGGATTCGCTAAGATATTCAAAACACGGATTTACAGCTTAAATTCTCTTTCCTGAAAAACTGTTTTGACTATTCCTTATTTTTAGAAGTGTTGCAGTAAATCCAAAGCTCATCAACAATTATAAATTGACGCAAAGACTAATTTGGATTACGCCTATACAGCGCAAAATTGTTGGTAGAAATGTTTTTCCGAGCAGTTTTTGGTTAAGCACTAGCAAACGTGGCATCTATCTTGCACACAGCTTCTTAATGTTTCAATGGTTGTGCAGGATACTTTGCACATGGTTAGCCAATAGCCTACAGATCATAGCTATCTTATGCACCTTCAACATGTGATCTTTCAACACTACTTTATACATTTTCTCAATCATTGCTGAAGTTGTGACCTCAACGGGCTGTCCTGAGTTAGGCTTAAAAGAAGTTCTCACACGACTTATCTTTAACTGAAGCACCACTGCCTGATAGTTGAATATGATAGGAAGGGGTCAACTAATGTTAAATCGGTCCATTTCTTAATTTGTTTAGGTGTTACATTTTTCAATAAAAGTATTTTAATGCAGCGCTTTTTTCCAATTTTGTTATTTTCTTGAAAACAACAGAAGCATTTTGCACAGTATGCTCTCAAATAGTACTGCAGAATGCCACTTTAAAACTGTAAATACTTAGGCTTACTGTGTATATGGTACCATAAGGATACTATTGTCCAGGAGAATTGCAGAAATGACCTGGAGTAAGAGACACAGACCTTAGTTGTTTAAATTAGTTTATTGTACTATAGTTTGATCAACTAAATCAGTATCTACAGGTGCACTGACTGAGCACATTTTTAAGCTTACTCTATCTATTTCTCTTTGTTCTCTTACGTGAAGTGGGGGTGACTTCCCATAAAACTAGACTAAAGAACTAAGTACAGGAACACTCCTATGTTATTAAAGGGATCTATTTTTGGACAGCAATCTTACATGCTTCGCATTTAAACAAATTTTTCTTACGTTAAAACAAAAAAGAGTCATAAAGATGAATTTTTTCATCAGGCATTATTATGCATTGATGGATTATAAATAAATTTTTTTTTCATATTTGAAAACGTCGTCTTTTCGAAAATGATAATTATATTGGACTGTCAAACTACTGGTGATATTTTTATTTCTGTCCAACTACTGGGTACCTTACCTTATGTTATATTCTATTGCTATAAGTTTTTTCAGATTTTTTGAGACACGGCAACCTGGATATAAAAAATAAAAACCGTTATTTCACCTTTTTTTTGCTATAATGGCTTTAATATGCCTTAAATAAACTATAGAAGAAACTTATATATTATTTTTTGGCACTTTACTTAAACTTTTTATACCTTAGAATACTTTGTCAAGATGTATACTGACATAGGAAAAAAAATTGCACGACTTATAAAGTCGAAAATAATGTGAAAAAATAATTCCAACCAGAATTGAGCGTATGCTGAATATCAGTTAAGTGACGGGTACGTGCAAAGCATTATTGGAAAAGATGTCTGTGACTAAATACTTTTATTATATAATATTTGAACTTATGTTTTTCATTCTTAAACTACGTTTTGTCATCTACATGCTTAGCAGATATACTGTCCAAGGGTGATTAGTGCCGGGCCGTCGTCTGTACTTACCTACGCGTACGGAAAAGGCCAGAGAGAAGATGGTATACTGCGATAGGACCTTCTTTTAACCAAAACAGATATTAATAGTGACTGTTGCAGTTATCAAACTAATTTGGTCAAAACTTAATAATCAATTTGTAAAAATTCAACAATCATATAAACTAAACATAACCATATGAAATGAAATATTAGGGACTCATCTTATCTGGATGTATCATTTGGGGTTTAAACATTAAGTGAGTAAATCGTGATCTTATGTAGACAGCGTATAAGAATTCTAAAATTGATACAATACACACTATAGAACATTTTCATAGCTACACGGGTTACATGGATGATAATGTAATTTGTATTTTTAATATTTCATCGTAAGCAATTCTTATAAAGATTCCAAATAAAAATTAGACAAAACGATCCAACTAAAAAAAAAAAAATTATCAAATTATTAAATGTTCAGTTCACTAAGACCAAACTTGTTGAGTAATATACGAATAAACAACTAACAAGTACATGTTGATTAGGAAGGAAGACTTTTCAGGCTGGAGTACGCTTATTTCTTACCGTCACTCACTGTACTGGACCTTTCGTACATTATTTTTTATTTTTATTCTCAGTACAAAAAAAGATATTATTTTATTTTTATTAAAAATTTTACTAATTCAATAGGTTAAATAAAAAAAAACAAGAATAGATTTGTTGAAGGAAAAAAATTTTAAAAACACAAACATTCAACATTTCGTCTCTTGAAACTTACAGTTGATTCACTAATCATACTTATTAATATAAGTTCTTGAAATTATGTTGAAGTCGTATAACTTACACATCTTGCAGTATCAAATTGATTGTATTGATAAAAAGTTTTTATTTTTAAGATAAGAAAACTACATAACGTTACTATGTATGCTTGAACTACTTTTAGTGAACTGTATGTTATCATTAAAAAATGAGGGATTAAGAAATAAGAAATATTAGGGATTCATCTTATCTGGATGTATCGCTTGGGGTTTTTTTAATGATAACATACAGTTAACTAAAAGTAGTTCAAGCATACATAGTAACGTTGTGTAGTTTTCTTATCTTAAAAATAAAAACTTTTTATCAATACAATCAATTTGATACTGCAAGATGTGTAAGTTATACGACTTCAACATAATTTCAAGAACTTATATTAATAAGTATGATTAGTGAATCAACTGTAAGTTTCAAGAGACGAAATGTTGAATGTTTGTGTTTTTAAAATTTTTTTCCTTCAACAAATCTATTCTTGTTTTTTTTTATTCAACCTATTGAATTAGTAAAATTTTTAATAAAAATAAAATAATATCTTTTTTTGTACTGAGAATAAAAATAAAAAATAATGTACGAAAGGTCCAGTACAGTGAGTGACGGTAAGAAATAAGCGTACTCCAGCCTGAAAAGTCTTCCTTCCTAATCAACATGTACTTGTTAGTTGTTTATTCGTATATTACTCAACAAGTTTGGTCTTAGTGAACTGAACATTTAATAATTTGATAATTTTTTTTTTTTTAGTTGGATCGTTTTGTCTAATATTTATTTGGAATCTTTATAAGAATTGCTTACGAAGAAATATTAAAAATACAAATTACATTATCATCCATGTAACCCGTGTAGCTATGAAAATGTTCTATAGTGTGTATTGTATCAATTTTAGAATTCTTATACGCTGTCTACATAAGATCACGATTTACTCACTTGATGTTTAAACCCCAAATGATACATCCAGATAAGATGAGTCCCTAATATTTCATTTCATATGGTTATGTTTAGTTTATATGATTGTTGAATTTTTACAAATTGATTATTAAGTTTTGACCAAATTAGTTTGATAACTGCAACAGTCACTATTAATATCTGTTTTGGTTAAAAGAAGGTCCTATCGCAGTATACCATCTTCTCTCTGGCCTTTTCCGTACGCGTAGGTAAGTACAGACGACGGCCCGGCACTAATCACCCTTGGACAGTATATCTGCTAAGCATGTAGATGACAAAACGTAGTTTAAGAATGAAAAACATAAGTTCAAATCTTCAATCTTATCCTTATAAAACTTTTTATTGAAAATGTGATCATTGTAACAGCAACTACCTTCGGGAATGTATATCCTTGCTTCAGAGAAAGCTTCTTTTCGAGCAATCAATGGTACTTGTATTACATAAAAGTATTTCTCACAAATAAAGCAGTATAAATGTGTTGCAATTGATCTTGGAAATAGTAATTCTACTTTTTTAACTTTTTTAGTCTGTTTTGAAACGGGAGAAGCATACACCGAACCATTACAGTAACTTGACTGGTGAGATGATGAACTAGGCTCACATTCTTGACTTGCAAGATTACTATGATTTGGTCGACTTTGATCTCTTTCTTGTTTTATTCGCTTAGATAATTTCGAGCAAAAAAAAGTATAACATTTTGGGCAAATCAAATGATTAATCACAATACTTTCTTCTTAATAATCCAAAAATTAATTTGCTACTTCTTCTGTATCCACTATTTTTTTGTACCTCCAATAGAATGTTTAGTTTAAATTTGACAAGCCACACATTTATCTGCCATTAAGGTTTTTTTAATGGACATGATAAATCTGAATAAATGTAAAAATATAAAACAAAATATTAAACATCAAAAAAGTTTTGTATTTTATTTAACTAGATGTTTATTTACTGACACGTTTGACCCTGGTTTGAATAATGGCTAAACAAAATTTTAAGAATATCCACTATGTGCACGCAAACTAACAAGTTGCAACCGATAAAAATGATTGACAGAAAAGCATAAACATTATACTATCTGAAAATCAGCTTATAAGTAACGCATTACATTTACCTACAAAAGATATTTCTAAAAAATATACGATAAACGCTTGATTATTTCTCGTATATTGTAGTTTAAATGTAAATGTTCATAAAAAACACTTTCACACCATTTAACAGAATACTGACCGTAAAGATTGGACTCATAATAGCACAATGTACGTCAATATAAGTAAGTAATATTGTAACCTTTATATCAAGTTACAAAATAAACTGAGGAATTATACACGTATCAGCTACATAAGACTTTTATGTACTTTAATATAAATAAAACTAAAGTTAAAATGAGTTCTTAGTAAAAGAATTAGGTAGATAAACATTTATTAGTTTTAGATACCTAGATATCTCGATATAACAGTAAAGTACATAGCTGGTCTACTGTTGTATGTAAAAATTTTTTGAATTAAAATACTACGAGCGTTGTGTCAGTTGCGGTAGTACGTTGGTAATTTAATAAAATAAATCTTTTTAATAGATTTTCTCATTTTATTACGATAACTAACCGCAAGTACTATAAAACTATAAACAAAGTTTTCAAAGTTGCAGTCTCGTGATCTTGAAGATTTTCCAGAAATGAGCGAAAAAGATTTAAAAATATTATTTACAGGAATTTAATAATTACACCAAGCAGTATAGAATCTGGCAGAAATCCTAGATGAAAAGGGTAAAATTAATATAGAATACTCATACGAGACACCCACAATTGTTATGTTTGAGGTTTGATCGTGACACATCTCCGAAAAGACGTACAATTGCTTCGATGACTACATATCACATACAGAGATACTGCTGTGAATGAGCAAACGGCATAAGAACAATCGGCTGTTATTCTCAAGTGGCATTAATTATTTACTACTATGCGTATGTAAGATATCAGTCTAATTATTTGAAGGGTATAATAGCTAGACCAGCTGAAAAACTATCACACATTTTTCTTCAACGTGACGTAATACCTGTAATTAACGATGACAGTGACAAACATAAGCATATGTTCTTCAATCATTTACATCTATATTTCAAGTTGTCTTTTATTTAGAAAATAAGATGTGTAATTTGTAAGATAGAAGTATAACATCAGATATAATTAGTCATCATCCTAATGAGTACTAAAACTTATTTTTTACCAATTATGTAAGACATATTATAGGTTTGTCTTTATTTAAAAAAATTATATAAAAAATTTTTATTTTTTTTTTTGTATTTTCATTTGCTACTGATGAATTACTGAAAAGTTTAAAAATTCATGCGTTCTCAAGACGAAAAAATTTTGTCACACTTCATATTATCATATGCCAAAGTATCATAAGTTAAACAAATTCGGTTTGTGATAATTTTTCCATATTATCTTCAACTTTATGAATCGTACAAATTTCTTTTTACTTTTCTATGAAACTATACAAAAATCATACATCCCAATTAAGTAAACAAACGTATAAATTATTTCAGTAAAGTGCCAAAAAATAATATGTATCAATTTATTCTATAGCTCATTTGAGGCATATTAAGCCATGTTAGCGAAAAAAGGGTAAAAAAATGGTTTTAATTTTTTTTTGTCTAGGCTTAAAAGTCTTCAAAAATTTTGAAAAACTCATAGCGATATAATATGATATAGTAAAATTTATAAATTTTTTTCAAGTCTGTACCAAGTAAACTCTCAGAAGGACGTCAGTTTGAAAATTTCGAATTCCTCCCAAAATTGGAATTTGGTGCCAAGAATTTAAAAAAAATTAAAGTTCCAATGAATTATTTTTTCCTTCAACTTCCAAGAAAAATTTTCGGGATCAGCTGAGAAATAGCGGAGATATCTTAAAAACATCCAAATTCACCATTTGGGGCCTATAACGGACCCATGAGTGGATTGGCATCTGGAAAAATAAAAAAGAATTTTTTTTGCAGTACACTGCGTACATTAATTTTTTCAGATTTGTTAGAGCTAAGGCAGTTTTACTTCCTCTATCCAGCTAGGTTCTTCCTGGCAAATTTCAATTCCATGTTAGAGTTAAAAAAATGTCTGATTTTTCTGTTAGATTTACTATAGCCATTGCATTGTAATAACGTTGTTGCGTATGCCGAGAAAACTTAAGAAAAATGGACAGAAGTATAACGGTTCTTCCAATCTGTTCATGGTTCATTGATATAAATTTGCTGAATTCTGTTTGTAATTTTTTAAGCCCTAATAAGTATCGTCTCAGAGATATTTCAATGATAATTGCATAAATAAATTACAGCTTATTCTATTTTTACATTTGAGTCTATAATCCACTGTTCAAAAAATCTTTGTCCTAACAGTAAGGGATTGAGTATATAATTTCAAACAACAGTTATAAATTTCTTGTAAGCCATACAGGTTACTTGCCTTTTATTATTGCTATCATTATTATTATTATTTTTATTTTTTTTATAGTTATCATTGTTATAATTATTATTATTAGCATTTTTGTTGAAACTCATACGTTACAAGTGTTGATACCAACCTAAAGTCCCATGAAGGTTAAATAAATGAGACATTCAAAGTTGTATATGTGGCGGATCAAGCCACCAAGCAGCAAGCTGACCCGAATAGACGAAAGCAGCGGATAATCCCACGCGTCGTCTTCGACTTGCGCCAGACGGCGCAACGTCCCGGCGAAGCAACAGCGACACGTACGCCAGCTTAACTGGCAACTCTGTACTGAACGTCAGTTACGCCTCAGCACGCACACTAGCAACACAATTGCCTCATCATATTTATATTAATAAAATCCTTTTTATACGGACGTTTCACCGCCTCGTCTCCGTCATTTTCTGGCGCCTGCTCCTTCTCCACGAGCAGGCGTGATACCGCAGCATCGATTCCCATATTGGTGACCCCGACGTGATTCGTTTTATTTGCAAAGGGGGATCTCAGGACAACATCGAG
Source organism: Copidosoma floridanum (assembly GCF_036245765.1). Classification (NCBI taxonomy): domain Eukaryota; kingdom Metazoa; phylum Arthropoda; class Insecta; order Hymenoptera; family Encyrtidae; genus Copidosoma; species Copidosoma floridanum. The sequence continues at coordinate 1,622,543 of NW_028321894.1, forward strand.
GTGAATTCCGTAAAACAGTGCGTGCCGCAAGAGGAGAGCTGAACGACGCTACACACGTTCACGTCTTTCTTTACGCGTTGTGCAACCATTTCCTCGAGGCAACAACGTGCGCACGGTGGCTTTCCTCTCGCACCAAGCGTACAGGAGCAAGTTTCCTCCGTTGTGATTTTCCTCTTAGAGGAAACCAAAAAGCCTTTTCTCGTCGCGAGCCCGCGTAAAAATTTTTGGCCACCATCTTGGTCACGGTTAGCGAGTGCGCGCGAGTGACAAAGACAGTGACATAAAAACAAGACACAAGTGCTTTTTGCCGTACATCATCGCCGGCGTACCGTTCTTTTTCGCCCTGGCTTTCAGCGACGAAGAGTACGAGGAGGCGCAGGGTAACCCTGTCACTGAGCAACAGAGCGGTCGGTCCGTCCGCGCTTATAGGCGAGACGAGCTGCGGGAGCAACAGCGCCTGCAACGGGAACTGGAACGAGCCCAACAACTGTCTCCAGAAGAGGTACATAACCTCACCGGCCCAGCGAACGACAACGGGCCAGCGAACATGGTTGATCAAGCACAGCAGCAACTAAGCAGGGCACACTATACCCTGCCTCGTTTCTGGGTAAGCAACCCCGCAGCATGGTTTGTGACGGTGGAGACCGGACTTGAAGCACATGGTGTCACAGATGACAAGGCCAAGTACAGCCTTCTGCTCTCCGCCTTGGAACCGACCACAGTCGCAGACCTGATGGACGTGTTGTCTGATCCACCGGACGTAGATTGGTTTAAAAGCCTCAAGCAAGTGATGATTGCTCGCTTTACCGACTCTCAAGAGAAGCAGCTTGACCAACTATTTCACAGGCTGGAGCTCAGAGACAAACGTCCTTCGCAGATGCTATGGTCGATGAAGAACTTGGCAGGCAACAAAATCACAGAGGACGCTTTGAAAGTTAAGTGGCTACACCTACTTCCTCCCCAGGTCTCCATACTGCCCAAGTCAAACTTCAAGCTGCCCAGGCAGCTGCAGAAGCTGACATTACATGCCACAAACCACTCATCTATAGCCACCTACGGCCTGCACACTCAGATAGTGGAGCTAGGTCTCAGGAGAAGTTTCAAGTGGCCTTTCATCGTTGCCGACATCTCCTCTGCTATCATCGGTGCTGATTTTTTGGCTCACTCCAGACTCTTGGTCGACATCAAGGGACAAAGGCTCATCGACCCACTCACAAACCTGGCCAAGGCTGGCTCTCTACGCACACCAGGTGTGCACAGCATCTCGGAAGTCTTAAGCCTGGCTGCGCCTGGACCTTTCTGCAAGGCCTACGATACCCTGCTCTCCAGATTCAAGGACATAACCTCACAGCGGTTAACAGTGGCCTCTCTTCCCAGCCTACCAGTGCAGCACTGCATCCAAACCACCGGACCTCCGGTGCATGAACGTCCACGCAGGCTAGTGGGCCCACGTCTGGAGGCTGCCAAAAAGGAAATCGGGCTCCTTCTTGAACAAGGTATTGTGCGACCCTCCGCCAGCCAGTGGGCCAGTCCCATTCACCTGGTGCCCAAGCCAAACGGAAGCTGGCGCGTCACCGGTGACTACCGCCGCCTCAACGCTGCTACGATTCCAGATCGTTATCCTCTTCCTATAATAGAGGACCTTCTCCAGGAGGCACGCGGCAAAGTTTTCTCAGTGGTAGACCTGCACAAGGCCTTCTACCAAATCGCCATTACAGAGGAGGACATCCCGAAGACAGCTATCACTACACCCCTCGGGTCGTTCGAGTTTACAAGGACGTCACTGGGTCAACGCAACTCCACCCAATCACTCCAACGTACTGTAGACCACCTGCTGCGTGATCTACCATTTGTACGAGCCTACCTCGACGACTTGTTCTCGCCTGACCATGTCACACATCTTCAACACCTGCAGAAGCTATTCGAGGTTCAGTGAAAAGCCAACCTCCACGTCAACCCAGAGAAGTGCACCCTAGGCCAAGACCAGGTCACATTTCTGGGCTACACAACCAGCGCAGCCGGTTTCACTCCTTCTCCTGCCAAGGTGAAAGCAGTGCAGGACTTTCCCAAGCCGGAGTTCCCTCCCCAGCTGCGTCACTACCTGGGGATGGTGAACTATTATCGAAGGTGCATACCCAGGGCAGCGTCTGTCCTGGCTCCACTCAACGACCTGCTCCAGAACCTACCGGTAAATGCTAAGAAGGTCCAGCTTAAATGGACTCCAGAAGCACACACAGCCTTAACCCAGTCCAAGGCAGCCATAGTAGCAGCAGCCACATCAACGTTCCTGCGTCCGGAGGCAGCTCTGGCTCTAAGAGCCGACGCATCCGGTACGGCCATCGGAGCATCTCTGGAGCAATGTCTGCCAGCAGGAGAGTGGATGCCTCTTGGTTTTTTCTCTAGGAAGCTGTCCCCAACGGAGCAGCGCTACAGCACTTATGATCGGGAGCTGCTGGCCGTCTACTGTGCAATCAAGCACTTCCAAAGGTTTCTCGAGGGGAGGTCATTCACCATCTACACTGACCAGCGCCCTCTTACTTTCGCAGCTTTGCAGCCATCGAACAAGGCCTCTCCCAGACAGGCTCGCCAGTTGGATTTCATCCTTCAGCACTGCACTCATCTCCAGCACATCAAAGGTGAGGAGAACGTCGTGGCTGATGCTCTCTCCAGGGTAGATACCATCACGATGCCTACTCGTCTGGATGCGAGTGTGATCTCCGCAGCACAAGCAGGGGACGAGGAACTACAGAACCTGCTCTCCAATCCGCACTTCACCTTGCAACAAATCACCATCGATGGTCATCAGCTCTACGTGGACGCCTCCCTGGAACACATCAGGCCCTACGTGCCAGTATCTCTCCGTCGTACGGCCTTCGAGGTCATCCATAACCTCTCTCACCCAAGTGTCAGAGCCACGATGAAGGCAGCTGCCTCCAAGTTCTACTGGCCCACCATGAGAAAGGAGGTCTCCCAGTGGGCACAGCAATTCACAGCTTGTCAAAAAGCTAAAGTGCACTTACATAATAGAGCAGCCCTAGACTCCTTCGACGCACCTACAGCTCGCTTCGACCATGTCCACCTGGACCTTGTCAAGCTACCAAGCTCACAAGGGTTTCAGTACTGCCTGACCCTCATCGACGGATTCACTAGATGGCCCATGGCCATCCCTATCGTCAATCAGCAAGCATCTACAGTGGCCAGAGCTTTCATCGAAAGCTGGATCGCACATTATGGCACTCCCCTAACCATCACCACCGATCAGGGGGCTTAGTTTGAGTCAGCGCTCTTTGCTGCTCTCTCGAAGTATCTCGGGACACACCGGACCAGGACAGCTCCATACCATCCTCAGTCTAACGGCCTCATCAAGCGCTTCCACAGAGCTCTAAAGGCAGCACTCATGTGCTCGCCTGAAACACCTTGGCCGACGATGCTACCTCTGGTACTCCTAGGCCTACGTACAGCATTCAAAGAAGACCTCCAGGCTTCCCCAGCAGAAATGCTTTATGGGACGACACTCAGGATTCCTGGAGAGTTTTTCGTCGCCACCAGCCACCCAGGAGCATGCCCGACGACTTTTAACGAGCAGCTCATAAGCCACACACAGGCCATAAAACCCGTGCCAACTGCTCGACACACAGCTGATCTGAAGCCTTTCTTCCATAAGGACCTCAGAACCAGCTCTCACGTATCTAGGCGCATCGACACTGTCAGACGCACCCTGGACCTACCGTACTCAGGCCCGTACCAAGTCATCAAACGCCTGGACGACAAGAATTATGTCATAGACATAAATGGCAAACTGACCACAGTTTCGACAGACGCTCTCAAGCCTGCACACCTGGAATCGGTACCGTCGTCAACAACTCAACAGCAGCAGCAGCAGCAAAGACCATCCCTGCAAAAACATCTTCACCGCCGCATCAGGGAGCATTACCCTCCACCAACCCTCCAGCGACAGCTCGCCAGCCCAGCTCATCAAAGTATCCATCGTTCCACTTGCCTGGGACAAGTGGCACTAGAGGGATGATGATTGTGGCGGATCAAGCCACCAAGCAGCAAGCCGACCCGAATAGACGAAAGCAGCGGATAATCCCGCGCGTCGTCTTCGACTTGCGCCAGACAGCGCCACGTCCCGGCGAAGCAACAGCGACACGTGCGCCAGCTTAACTGGCAACTCTGTACTGAGCGTCAGCTACGCCTCAGCACGCATGCTAGCAACATAATTGCCTTATTATATTTATTTCAATAAAAGCCTTTTTATACGGACGTTTCACCGCCTCGTCTCCGTCATTTCCTGGCGCCTGCTCCTTCTCCACGAGCAGGCGTGATACCGCAGCATCGATTCCCATATATATTCGGGTCCATGGTGCTTCCACATTTCCAATATTCTTTGACACGCCATGTACGGGGACCTTGATAATGAGCTATTTTTGTGGCTCTAAGGAGCTGAATTTACACACGCGACTCACAACTTATGCTGCGTACTTGTGTGGGTGCGTGTGTACGTCAATATCTTTGCAGAGCCGCATTAGATGGCTCATAATCTTGTTCTCCGCGCAAGATGTATCCAAAAATTGTATAAACAACACGTGCAAGAGGTTAGGTGATTGCTCCCGCGTGTTTTCGCACACTCGCTAGCGCTCGCGTGTGAACTGCCACGCGTACGTCAATCGCCTTCCTCGCGCACTAGTATCGTAGTGTACTATTGTGTTTGCACTATAAGCTATTACGTATTATTCCGGAATTTCTTTGTCAAATGTTGTAAAAAAGATGGAAACTACTTTACTTGTACTTTCAAAATTGTTTTTTTGTAAATTAGTTACAAGTTTTAACAAAAACTTTAATGTAACTCTTGTTTGTTTTAATTTCAAAATTCTTTTAGCTATGCATTTCTTCTTTTATCATTTAATGATCATTTAATAAAAGTCAGCAAACAGGTCATCATCTATAATAATTTTATCTTGTGTCAACATTACTTTGTCAGTTAGGCAAAAGCTTGAATTAATTATCTAATCAATGACTTTGTATGCATCTTGAAAAAATAGCTGTCCATATGTAGGGTGCTTATTTTTAGCTAAATATGAGGCTGGGTTAATTTGATAATATGAGCCGTTTTCTGCGACATGTCTCACACCCGATGCACGGGTGCTAAAATTACTGTTTTCAGCTTATTTTCTTGGCCTTATTTCTTTTTTTTTCAAATGTTGAAAGTTCTATGTATTTTCCAGTCAGCTTTCTAATTGTATGGTGAATTTAAAAAACAAATTTATTTTTAAAGATAAAAATATAAAACATGCTATACTTCAATAAAAAAAATTTTTTTTTTGATAGGTTAGATAGAAAGCTCAGATTTTTATATTAACAATACCTTTTGCACCCTGTGCTCTTACTGAAATATTCGAATAATAATTTCAAGCCGTGCTACACTTGAGTTAAATAATCTGGTTAGTTTGATAATATTTAATTACTCATTAAATGATGAACTATGCTGAAATTTTTTAACTGAATATAGTTTTGAATGGTTAAAATAAAATCTTTTATTTTTTATAAGATTCTGGGGTAAAATTAAAAGATCTGTCAGAAGGTTAGACTTTTTTTAGTTTCAAATGCATAATAATTTTCGTGGAAATTTTCATTTATTTACCTCGTCATTGTTAAATTTCTGAAAATAAGTCCAACCAAGGTAAAGAGAATCAAAATTTATTCAAATTAAAATGTGAAAATGATTATCACAAAGCAGCATTTGCAGTTCTCAAAAAAATAAGAAACAAATTTTAACGTAATTGATAGGGCCAGTCAAGATTTAAGTAACAGCAAGATTTTAGTAAAAGCAATGTTAAGAACATATTTTTTTACAAAAAGGATTTCAAAATAAATTGTGACTGACATTTTTTTGCTACTGCTCATGGAAAAGAAGTTTGTGATAGTATTAGAGCCAACTTCAAGAGAGGTGCAAAACGTCTAAGACTTTAGTTTTTTTTCATACAACCGATTGTTAACAGCAGAAAGCTTGTACGAAGCAAGTTAACGAAAATTATTTGTTTAGTTCAAGAGTCGTATTAAAAATGTAAAATTAAACTTAAATCTTATTGAGTAAAGCAAAAGAAGTACCAGATACTTTATCAATTTCACGCTGCTATTTCAATTCATGATAAAACATAAAAAATAAAAAAAACGCTTATGAGCTCTGAGTATCTTTTTTTTCTAAGCAAAATAATAAAACTAAAAACTTAACATCTTAAACACTATCAAAAACTAAAAGAGAATAGAAGATCTTTGCTCAGGAAGTATTTCTAAATTAATAATATTCATAGTTAACTTGAGTAAAGCGTGGCGTGGCACTGAACCTTGGCGCACGCTTAGATGGCTGATCATCTACTCTTAGGTATCACTTCACTTAAATTATTAAGTGGAAGCATACTGTTTGAAAAGGTGTTCTTCATATAGAACAATCCTAGTTTTTTATATTGTTAAAAAAAAAAAAAAAAAAAAAAATGCCTTTCTCGAGATAAAGCATGTTTTTGGTGTTTTTTTAGTGAAAGTAAGTCTTTTTTAAAAACTTACCCCATTATTAGAAAGCTGATTGAAAAAAACACCGATAATGCTATTTGTTACATTCGTTTAGGGATGGAATAAGGCTAAGAAAATTAGCGGAAACCAGTAATTTTTAGCACTTGCATAGTAGGCCTGGGACGTTAAGCATCAAACACTTCTTATATTTATCCATAAACTTTCAGAGAATAAAGATTATTGAGTCATAATTAGAATGGGGCTTAATTTAGATAAAGATTTAAATAAAAAAAGCTATTGTAGTAACAAACATTATCGAAGAAACTACTTAATCTGGTATGAGTTTCATGGAACATTGCTTCAGGCTCTTAATACAATAAAGGCGTAGAATTCATAGCAACAGTATCGTGACTGCAGCAATCAATAAAGGAAAATCCTTTGTGAAAAACTGTTTCTGAAATAAAATGATTAGAATTATAGTGCATGCAGAAGACAACCATATTTACTAAGTAATCTAGGGAGATCACACTGTTTTTTCTATCATTAAAAACCCAATTACCAAAAACAAGCTGCTTGCCGACAAAATTGTGCAGTTTCGGCATTTCTTAACCATCTTTTAATTTAAAAGAGGAATTCTTCTTTTAAGGTACGTTGTATCTTCTTACGCATATTTATTGCCCAATTAGTAAAAAGTAATTCAAATTGCTAAAAAATAACGTAATTTAACCAAAGAACCAAATAAAAAGTTTCAGTAAATATTCTAAATGTGAGCTAAAAGTGACAAATCTGGGTTTTGATAATAAAAGTTGTTGATGATTAACATACATCAATTTGATAAAATCAACATTAGTCTAGTTATGCAATGATCTCGTTTTAAAAATAAATGAGGTTAAGATGTCAAGTCTTGTAAAGCTTATAGCTTGGAATGTTGTTATCTGAGTCAGTTTCACGAAAGTTATTAAGTTACGGTACATTATGTTTAATCGTTTTGATATCACCTTTATTATGGTTATTGGTTGCAGTCATATAGTAATTATATTGCTGAATGTTAAGATTATGCGGTAAGTTGATTTTTAAGCGTTAAGGGTCAGTTAATGTTATAATTCGTTTTTAAAAATAAAGGTTACACTTCTAAATAAACGTTGCTGAAAGTTATTTTTCAAAGATTTTTCAGTTTTATTTTCATGTTTGTTACCACTAACAATTGTTATTTAAAAAGTATTTTATTTTTTAGTGAGTGTTCATAAAATAAGTCCTGAAACAAAAATTTGGTACATGTTGAAAAAAAATCATATACACATAATTTTAAAGGTAATAATTAAAAAAAAATTGACGTCGAAATTTGTGTTATCTCTCTACTCAAATTAGCCACAAAATTTTTCTTTTTGAAACAACAGAACTCAAACAGACAAGAAATCTTATAAATGTTTTTAGGAATTTCTCAGAATTGGCTTTCTCAAGGAAGTTCTATTAGTTGCAAAATAAACATTGAGAATTAAATGAAAATTTATTATCAAATTATTAAAGTCATAAGAATAACGCTGTAAAAATTAAAAGGTACGAGGGTTGCTAGGAGATACGTAACAATTATTATTATTAAGCTAATTCTTACACGTAGGCTTATCAGCAGTTCTCTATTTAAGCACGTATATTGCATTGATCTTATCTGTTAACCAAGAACATTTGATGACCAGTTCACTAGCAATAAAATAATATTTTTTTGTATTATCAAATTTTATCAAACATCTTGAGGGTAAAAGTTAAACGAGAAACGAATGAATAAGATCATGGGGATAACTACTAAAGGTTATATATTTTTAGTAAAGCGAAAGGGACAGATGACATATGACATATCCAACTATAGAGAGCGTTTTATAGGCTATAGTAAGGGACAAAACCTCCTTAAAAAAGGTTGGTGCTATATGGCGGCCAAGTTGGAGGAAATGCATAATTTAACAAAAATCTCTTATATTGTACCAAATAAACAATGATTCAAGTGAAATCAGCACTGCTTCCACAAAGAATGTACTTTGAATTAACGATGAATTGATAACTGATTCTAACGCTGGGATTTTTTTTTAGCGTAGTACTGAGTTAGTCAAGTAAGTGTAGTGATACTATATTACAAGTAACTTGAGCTTCAAGAAAAGGAAGGGCATACACAGAAGTTAAGGAAGTAACTTAAAATGGTTGAGTTTCAAATAACAATGTTGTTCATTTTGTTAGTTGTCAAACATAAAACCAACAATAAATTTGTGCTCAGTTAGCTTTGTTTATGTATACAGTGACTCATAATATCAGAAACCATAACTAATAGTTAATAGATTCATTTAGGGCTTAAGTTCGAAGCTCACAGCTCAGAGGTCTCTTTGACTGCCTCCGCTATGTATAACCCTATATGCTACGACTTCGTGGTAACTTGCAAAAGTGACTTTATACATGTAAGCAAAGCCAAATCGTATAGCCAAGATAAAAGAAAAATTACTATGATGAAATTTTTTTATTATTTATTCACATGAGAGTGATAAAAATTATTATGTTGGCAAAGGGAAACGTACCCATAATAAAAAGAAAGTATAATTATACTGAATTGCATCTTATGGTCAAGGTTAACATAAAATTCTATCTTTTTCTGGTATAGTGCTTTCAGTGCCCACGTTAGATATATTAAGAGATAACTCTTTGCGTTTCCATACACACCTTTTTCTATGATTATTATTAGTTTTATTATTATCATTATCATTATTATAATTATTATTATTATTTCTATTATTACTAGTGTTATGATTATTATTGTTATTTTTATTTCTATTATAAGTATTATTCTTATTATTATTATTGTTATTTTTATTATTATGATTATCATTACTTTAATAATAAAATTTTATTATTGAGGTTTTTTCCATCTAATTAAGCAAAGCACTAGAAGCCTACAACGTGAAAAAAAGAGAGAATATTTTATTGTTATCTCAGTTATAAGATAGGATTGTAAAAAATCGTAATTTTTTTTTTATTACACATATGTTTTTTGTAGAAATATTAATTTTTGTTGCTTCCATAATAACAAACAACAATTTATTTAATAATAATTGTACTGCTACTTCTGTGAAACGGTTTGGCTTTGTTTACATACATTAAGTCGTTTTTATAGGAGGCCACGAGGGTAGCACCACAGATAGTTACACATAGATGATACATTTTAGTGTAGAGATATACATCTTACGTGAAGAGCTGGTCTCTGAAGAAAATCTACTAACCGCCATTGAGAACTGTGCATTTGAAGGTGCTGTCGATGTGAACGTTGACAAAAATAGAGTGTAACTGAGGAATCCATTTTTTTTTTTTTTTTTTCATTTATTATAACTTATTATTAACCAAGAATGCTAGTTTAATATTTTATTTAAAACTTAAACACTTTTTTGACTCCTGTAGGAGTTATTCAGATTTTTGTATTCTTTTATTCCTTAGTGGCTTCTAATGTTGCTTTATTCTATTTCATTCTATTATTATGATTACCTCATAATTATAATTGGACACTATGTAGCACTGGCCCTTTTTACACATAAACTTAAAAAAGTCATGGCATTCGGTTGCTATGTTTTTATTTAAAAGAAATATTAAGTAAGTATAATAGAAATATGATTATAAAAATCCATACACTTGATCAAATAATTCATTGTAAACATGACGTCATCTGCTGAGTCATGTTACCGTTGATTTAAAAAAAAAACCAGGTGTGGATTTCGGGACCCCCGACAGATGTGGCACATGACAGATTATGTTATTGAACTCGGTAGAATTTTTTTATCCATGATAAAAAATATTGTTTTCGTTGGATCAGTGCTGTAATCTCCAGGGCTATTTTGCGGCCTAAGGGACCTGCGAAGACCTTACGAATTTATGAATATGTTGTTTTGTTCGTGAATATTATAGATTAGGAAAAAGCAAATATTAAAGTATTTTAAAATTTTTTTCATTCAATAACATTCTAACAACGAGAACGCAAAAGCACAGTAATACACGGTGAAGAGTATCTATACTAACTACTTACACATAGGTATATACATGTTGAACGATACGTTCCTGTGTATTACTTTCTGTGTTTCTCTGTCTCTTTTCGACTACCTGTGCATAGTTGCACACGTGCACGAATTTCGTTGAGTTAGCTCCTTACTGAAAACAGGTCAAGATTGAATTTAAATAAACACAATTGAAAGACCCTGGAAAAACTTTGCATTATGGTGAAATATTTATATTTTAAAATAACCTTTTTACAAAAAAGAGATTTTTAAGAAATGACTATAAAGTAATACTCATTGTAATATTAATATATCATTTACTACAAGTGCAAAATATTAAGAAAACCAATGGAAACTGTTTAATTGCATAACTGAAATAAAATAGAGCAATCGTGACAGCAGACGATTAATGGCACTCTATCTCTCACTTACTTTTTTAGGTACTGCCAAAATGCCTTTTCAATTTTTTTGTCTCAACGTTTTGCACTTGTCGGAATAAAATTAAGAGTAATTATTGATGTAAAAATTTTCAGCCTAAGCGCTGGAATTTTTGTTTTTTTTGTATATTAAACCGTTACAACATATAAACAAAATCAGCTTTAGAACACGATTTTAACATTATAAGACTACTTTAAAATAATTATATTCGTTTTATTTTACATAAGCGGGCTTACTACATATGATACAAAAAATTGCCTCATTATCCTATAATCTTCTAATTCAGAAGTTTCTAAATTGGTATCCATGAGTACTAAGAACAGAGAATAGATAAGCGTGCTGTGTAGTACAATCGATCATGTTCTTGACTACGAATCCGAAGAATGTGGGTTAGATTCTCAGAGTCAGTAAAGTTAGAAGTTTAATTTACGTGTACATAATATAAAATGCATAAAAATGTATCATATATATAATTCATTTACATATATTATATTTAGTATATAAACATACATAACGTAAAATACGAGTGCACGTATGTATACGATGCTATATATACTATATATTTATCATGTTTAATCATATTTGTACGCGTACACTTCCATGTAGCTATATAAACGGGTAACAAGCTTTACAAAAAAGCTATATGTACACGACAATATGGTTATAGGTATTGTATATATGTGTATGTATATGTAGATATACAAGTACCATTGCATGTATGCATAGAGAGAGAAAGAGAGAGTTGAGTTAAATTTATTTAATCGACAATGGACTCAAGGTCCTACAACGCCGAGGCATAGTGTATATATAATAAAAAGAAACAAAATAACTGAGCTAATACAATGGCATCAGCATAAGAAAATTCGCATTAATAAATCTTAAAAAAAAGGTATAACAAAAATAAGGAAATATTTTTTAAAGGAAGAAAATATAAATATATTTACATACATACGCACATAACCATGCATACGCATACATATATATATAAGAGAAGGAAACAAAAAAACAAACAAAAAATCAAATGTAAAAACATAACAATTTAGTATATAGTAATGCGCTATGAGCAGAACACTTGCAAACTATTAGCGATCAAACGTCTTATCAATAAATTAACTGTGAAGGAGCACCCTGAAACAGGGCCGATCATAGCATCGGCGTAGATCATGCGGAAGAGTATTCCATAGTTGCGGACCAGCTACGCGGAACGAATTTTGATAGTAAGAGGTGCTAGCATATGGGATCACCAAATTATATTGGGAGCGACGAAGGGAGCCAATATCTCCAAGAGGCCTAAGCTGGAGTTGATTAGCAAGGTACTCAAGTAGATCATTCCGCAAGATCGAGACCAAGAGGCACAACGAGAGGTACACTCGTCGCTCAGTAAAAGGCAGTATACCAAGTGTACAGTATACAGGGGTGTACAGAGGCTCTGTATACAGGGGTGATGTGTTCGGAACGACCAACATCAGTGACAAATCTTAAAGCAGCATTTCTGCAACGAGACAACTTAGTAACCAAAACACCTGATAGGTCCAATGCAATGCCGGAGCAGAAATTAAAATAGGGGAACACGAGGGCATTAACTATATTCAGGCGAATTGAACGGGGCAAGGCGTTGCGGCATCTCCGAAGATGAGCGAGGGCAGCATAACTCTTTCGAGAGGTTTCAGTTGCAAAAGAGCCCCAAGAAAGGGAAGAGTCAAGAGTGACACCAAGTAGCTTAATTGTATCGCTGATCTGGAGCAGTTGGCCATCAAGGGTAGGGGCATGGTTAGCCTCACTGAGAATGGTGGACAAATTTCTTCTAGAGGCAAACCATGTGGCAAAAGATTTGCGCCAGTTAGGAGAAAGACAATTGTCATGACCCCAACCCAAAACATGATCCAGATCATCGGTCACGACCGCAACAATACGACACATCTGGCCAACTGGGCCGGAGAATTTTAGTACAAAGTCGTCAGCGTAGGTGACACGAGCAAGATGTAAGAGCTGAGGGCAAATCATTGATATATAAAGAAAATAATAGCGGTCCACATATAGTACCCTGAGGAACACCCGAACAACAATCAAGCCAACCAGAGGTCAAACCGCCCCGCATCTTAACTGACTGTGAACGCTCAGAAAGAAAAGACTTGATCCAGCCGCAAGCAGAATCGGAAAAACCAAGAGAAAGAAGCTTTATTACTAGCACATCAATGTTGAGCTCATCGAAAGCGCGCCGAAGGTCCACGGACACTAGTAACGTGACGTTACCAACATCCATGGACGCCCTAATTTCATCAACAAGATTGATCAGTGCAGTATGAATACTGTGGCGCTTACGGAAACCCGACTGCTGGGGGTACAGCAGTCTGTTAGACTCCACGAAAGCTGACATCTGCCTGAGTGCCAGCACCTCGAGAAGCTTCGATGGCGCGCATGTCACGCTAATGGGCCGAAAATGATTCAACTCAGAGGGTTGTTTCACCTTAGGTAGAGGGGTCACAAGTGCTTTCTTCCAAACAGTCGGGAATATACTCGACTGAAATTCATGGCAAGCTTCAACATCTGTAACGTGATCCCATCTACTCCACAGGCATTGGTCTTTGATCCACTAAAAGCCTCAAGCAAACTCAACTCATTAATATGGCCGAAAAAAAATCTATCCTCAAATGGCACATCACATGATCGGCCAGCAAAGGAACCAGTAACCAACGGAGCACCTACAAAATGTCGATTAAGGGCGTCACCATCGAATGCGATAGCAGGTGATGCACTCGCACTCGACAATGCTCCAATATCACGAAGACATTTCCACATGTCCGCAGGACGCCTACAAGACAAAAGCCTATCTTTATTATAAGCGTAAAGCACATTTCTGGGAAGCACCTGCACCCTGTTACGCAGACGGCGAAAAGCTACTCCATGTGTATCACGCCTGGTTCTCTTATATAACCTCCACTCCCTATTACGCTCTCGAATGAGAGAATGAATCTCATCCGTCATCCATGGGCAAGGGCGGCGTCGAGGAATGAAAGCACGGAAAGGAGCATGGATGTTAAAAAAGTTTGTAAGAGCAGTCATAAAAAATTCAACTTTCTTGTCAACATGACACATACGAGAAATAGAATGCCAGTCAACCGATATAAGATCATGCTTAAGATTATCCCGAACAAGGCCCCTGAATGAACGGAATAAAATGAGCTGTGATTCAAAGGCCGGAAGAGGACAACGGATCTCTAATAGTACAACATCATGCCTCGAGACACCAGGAGCGCTGAATTGGACACTCCTCTCAACCATGCTCGGGTCGCTAATGCAGATATAATCTATGGTACTATTCGAGGTGGTAGTATGATATGTCGGATCAAATACCGCAACCAAGAGGCCCAAAACAGCAAATGACTCACGAAGTATTCTGCAAGGAGTAGTGTTGACTGTCTAATCAATATTGAGATCACCCAAAAGCAATGAGCAATCGAAAGCAGTCGAACAATTCATGACAGTATCCTCAACGTCCAACTAATAGCCACACTTAGGTGGATTATACACAATAGTGCAGATAAACTTAAGTTGCAGTATAGATAATTCAAGTAATAAAAACTCAGGTTGGAGAGTGTAGGCATCAGTACGAGCCGAACGAGAAACATCACGAAATTTAATAGAATCATAAATGTAAGCTGCAACGCCACCACCACCCCTACAGAGCCTATCACGACGAACGAGGGTATAACCCAGAATATCAAATTGGCCAAAATGCTTAGTCGGCTTAAGCCAAGAGAGAGAGAGAGAGAGAGAGAGAGAGAGAAAACGAGGCCCCAGTGGTGGGGTGAACAGCAACGGAGCAATGGACCAGACTTATTGTTGCATATTTCTCTTTACGCAGCTGTTCACGGCCCACTATAAAATGTTTCTCGAAAAACATCGGATTATGTTACGTTATCCTTAAGACTACTTTTCATCATCCTTTGGAGGACAAGCCTTAGTGCAGCCAGGTAATCCCAGCGCTTCTTAGTGAGAGTTATAAGCACACTATTGTCCACGTAGTGAATGACGTGGTCACACAAAGATACGCTCCTTCAACAAATTTTTCAGACATTTGGTACTAACATCAAGCAATTGCCCATCTCGAAGAGGTCTGCCTTACTCCAGACCATTGACAGGGTGATCGAGTATATAATCTCTTACTTCTATCATTTGTCGCCTCTTAATATGGTGATACTGACAAACAGTGAGGACCTTGCTGACACGAGGACACATATACATCAGCGAAGAGCAAAGTACCGTGGTTTGAGCGTCTTAAGCCCAAGCTCTAGCTTTAGCTCACTGAACGCCTTTTGCCTCACACAATGTTGGTGATACAAAATTTTTACAGCTCTGGTGCAACATTAAAAGCTATTCTAATGACAGGTAAAAAGGGGAGATCTTTTACCACCTAACGCTGAAGTTATGCTATGACTGCTGAATTAGGCTGTAATATCTAAGCTTGTGGATGCTACTAACAAGCTTCGGAAGTCAAACCCTCCGTAATGGCTGCGATCCCCTCATACTTTCCATGTGTCTTCCTGTAAGCTAGACCAGGCAACCATACTACAAGCAGAAAATCACAACCTTAAGGTTTGCCGTAATGCATTACACTACATTTAACCAAAAGTGAGTAGGGCAGCGCACTTCTAACCTTAAAAACTACAGTTGTCAGCACAGTCTAGGCTTCCAGAGCCAAGACTGATTTTAATTATCTGCGGGCACAACAACCTCACTATTCTAATACTTATATCACAACAAGCATGAAGCAGCAGCTATTCACTGTATGCAGTCCTGTTTTTACCGTGCACCTATCGAGCCAGGAAAGGGAAACGCTTAGTGCCACCTTTGGATTAGGTAACAGGGGTGAGCACCCATTTCACTAACATCGACCTGCACATGGAAGGCAGATGCACTAACCAACGTATCTTCATGGACAGTAGTTCGATACTCTCAATCCTATTAAGTTCAGCAGTCCAAAAAAGTCTGCAGCAGTTGCTATTTTCGCAGGCAACCAGTTGATCATCTGGATCTTTGATGCACACAAGCTTTTTTACTAGTTAAACGTTTTAACAGTAGCCACAATTGTACCTATAAGTTTTTCAAATTAGAACATACTCATACAACTCCTAACTACATAAGCCCGTAGAAATAGACTTGCCTTTCCTAACAACATCTAGCAAACAAATTTTATGTCCATCCGATACAGGTATACAAGGCACAAGCCACAAAGTATGATTTAATGTAAGCCTATACTTTAAAAAATGTGATTTTAAAATAATTTAAAAATGTCAGCCACATCATGAATTCATTTTATAAAAAGTAATTTATGTTTTTCATTGGCCACACTTTTGTGATAGTCTCCAGTAAAACCAAATGTAACATTTAAAGGTATAAACAGAAAAAAAAAAAAAAAAATGGTTATAAATTTTTTTTTTTAAAGTTGATTTAAATAGAATTCCTAAGCAATGAGCTCTGATTGAAAAAAAACACCGATCCATTTATTGAAGTTGTAAATCCGATATTCTTACACTTATAAATATAAATTTGAGTACTAATAAATTTGTATTGTATTTCCTTGAAAGAAGTAACTGGCATTAACAGCTAGTATTGTTCTCTCAAGAGAACCGTCATATTAAGTTGCGTTTAGTCCAGAAATTCTTAAAGGTCTTCAAAAGGGTATGAGATTTTAATCTTTATGTTAATATAAAATGCAAATTTTTTGACTGCTATTTAAAGCTGTTGTAACGTAAGTTCGATGTGCATTGGATCGGTAGTGCACAACCCACGTATTGGATACGACACCTGACTCAATACTCAGAATATTTTCCAGAACAACTCTGTTTTAGTAGCAGACAGTAAAAAAAACCACAAGTTATTTGCTACTTAAAGCTCCTACTTGTACGCCTTAGTTTTTTAAGAACTGCAGGTTTTGGCGTGTAAGCAGTTTAGGCGTTCTTTAATAACTGATCTGTCGTGTCTATATTTGTTTGTTCTGATAGCTTTGTTCAGTTTTGTTGCTTTGTACATGACCAATTTCTCTAAAATTTGTTAACTTATTTTTATAGGGAGTCAAGGTCTATTTTTCTAACTCTTATGCTAATATATACTATGTCTTTTTAAGTTGTTTGAAGCCTAGTCTGGTGTACAGAACTTTACCTCAAATATTAATTAAATTACTTTACAGATAACTTACATTTCATTAAAAAATTTTTGTTTCAATCATCACTGCAGTACATAGCTAACTAAAAAATTCGTGGATGGTATGAAATTTTTCTCTATTAACACATGCTCTTTTAGTGATATTACGCTGAACTCCTTATGTCTTAACCTTGAGAATAGCAACCAGTTAATATGAGTTGTCGGTACTGGGATTTTTCAAAACTGGTTAAGATCCAAGAGATTATTATAAGCGGCCTTCTGGGAGGTAGTCAGCTTTGAACACAGCGAGAAAGCTCAGTACATCACCACACGTCGAGCACGAAATTTTTATAAGCTGCCTTTTGGGGGGTTGGCGGCTTTGAACAGAGCGGGAGAGTTGAGGGTGGCTGAAGTCGTCTTCGAGAATATCAATCAGCAGTCGAGATTGAGCAGCAAGAAGCATCCTCTGCTACAAACTCTATGCGTAAAAAGGTGGTGCACTTCACCGTGCTCAGAGACTCTAGGCGTAGTGCAGCAGAGCTCTGCTTGAACTCGATGTCACCGCTGGAGCTGCTATGGTTGACGGGTGGTTTGGCAATCAGGGTAAAGCAGTAGTAAACACCCTGTGCTATAGACTCTGGATGTGGTGATGTAGAGTTCTTTTGCTGAAATCCTTTTTCCCCACTGGAGCTATTGGCACTTGGGGGCGGTAGGGTAGTGACCAGCAGGAGTCTAGGAATGCTAGTTTCCAGTATATTGGTCAGATTCTCACAGTAGGTGGACAACAATACCCCGTCATGCAGACAAGGATGGTGAGAGTAGGTAAAATTAAAGTTGACATGTAGAGCCTTTTGCGTGGTTAAATACATAAATGCTTATTGTACTAAATTATCGCTCTAGCCACTGCCGTTGCACAGGTCTTGTCAAGCGAGAACGTGGCATAGGCTTGGATCGTGTGATCCAGGTGGATGCTTGCAAGACGTCGCGTAGCCCTTCTTATATACTATAAGCTCCCTTTTTACTTGCAATGGTTGGTAGAAACTAGTAGTTGTCACCTAGCTGTCAGTAGGTGGGACTATCAGGTGCAAAATTTTAGAGTTGGAGCTACACGTGACATTTAAAAATTAAATTTATGTAAAAAAATTGAATTTAATAAGAAGTCGCTATTTAAACTATTCATGATAAATAAAATATTACCCTGTACGGTTACGAAATGGCTTATAGAATCTTTTGGTTGAAAGTTGATAGCGCGTTACTAATTTGCAAAGAGTATTGGTTAGAGGTTTGATGTTGATAGCAATATTACTTGGTTGTAATACTTCTATGAGAAATGACGCAATATCTATATTTTTATAGCTGCTTGTTAAAAAAATTAGCTTCGTTAAATTAGTGATATTGATCTCGACAATGTTGAGGATTTTTTTAAATTTTGGGGCTTCTACAAGAAGAATAACGTAGTTGTTTGTAGTTGAAAAAACCGTTAGTAGATAATATCTTGATTTAAGAATAGATGATGTTTCTAATAAACTAGATGTCAATCAGAACTCAACAATGATTCGTCAATGGCTTACTTAACTTGAGTATCAAAATACGTTCACATCGCTCATAATAGAGTTTTTTACAAAGTAAGCCTAAGCAAATATTGCCACATTTACATGCACCAAAATTTTAAAACTTCTCCTAATTCTACCAAACTCAAGTAATATGAATATATAGCACTTGATTATTCAGTGACTGTAGTTAAAGAGAACTGTTAAAATTTTTCATGTGCTTATTTCATTTTCTACAAATAACTCAGTAAGTGCACCTACCATCCTGATTATTCAAATTGCGTTTCTTATAAGAAATGTGCAGAGGTTTTTTTTTTTTTTTAATGTCAGCATACTCAATGTGTTTATACTCTGTAAGAGTTTGGTTAGGCAGTTCTACGAAATAAAACTTTTTTTCCAGGCCTTTAGTAATGACTGACGTTTATATAGTTTCAGAACTATTTCCTTCTCATGTAGATAAATTACAGTTCTCTATTAGGTTTGGTAAGAGAAGTTATGACTATGACTCATAGGTATACTGCGATGCATAAACAAAAGCTTCATAAAAAATAAATTTATAATACACATCTGAATTCTGAAGTAATTGATTTTCTTTTATACACTTACAAATGAGCCTTTTACAAGATTTAGGACAGTCTTGATCTTGGTCTCGTCTTGTCTTGAAAATCCAGACCCATTCTATTATGTAGAAGACCAGTATTCAGACAAAATAAAAACTTACATAACAAGACTTAGACTTTTTGTTAAGATCTTAAGTATATTGCATATTTAAAACACTGCCTATACGAGTTGACTGGCTGCAGTCACAAGTAGCTCCCTTAGCTCTAATGTAAGCTTACTAATACTTTATCTTATAGGCTTGTAGAAGAGCAATGTCTGGTGTATAATTTAAAAATTTTAACCTTTATCCAGTAATATTTTAAATAGTAAAACATATTCTTGCTACAATGCCTAGGTTTTTTATGATTGTAAGGATATTTTCTGTGGCCTTCAGCTTAGCAATAGACAAAAAATGTTCCTTAAATTATAAATTAACACGTATATAAATGTGTATGTCTTCGACCCCAAATTTTTTAAAACCACTATCTTATAAAGTTTTCTTATAATTACAATAATAGATCTACATATAAGATTTAAAATTTTTTTTTTTTACATATCTTTAACTAAGTACTTCAAGAACTGAAGTCAATTTGATTTTCAGTTTTAAATGAAGTAGAATACTAACCTACAAACATTTTATTTATTTACAGTAAATAAGCTATGTCGGCTTTTACAAACTGTCACCAGAAACTGGAACCAGGGACGGTTCTGGTGCAGCTCGTGCTATTAGATGAGATATGTCTTGTTATATTAAACAATAGTTCTGGTGCACTCTCATACTGTCAGACAAGGTTCTGGCACAGCTCGTGCTATAGGACGATAGTTCTGGCGTAGAAGCTGTATCTTGCTGGATATGAAAAGAGCCTTATCTCACCGAATTACCTTGGGCTATTGTTTAGTATTTACAGAATCCCCCCATGTATAAATTAGGCCACCTTAGCTGAGCTTAGTCTGGTACCCTAACTCACACTTAAACGAATTTGAAAGTTCTTGTAATTTTATTTATATAATAAGAAGACAACGTTTTAAATAAAATTCATTTTAATTTTATTATCAAAATATAATTTAAAATAATAAGTCTTTCTTTATGTATCTAGGAAAAATAATATTTAAAAACCAGTCATAAAGCTCGTTTGAGATACTATAGAACCCCAGTTGAAACGAAGGTCCATTCGCTTTTTTGTAGACGTTGGCTACACACATACATGTAGTCATAACATACAAGATAAAATATCAAGTTAATAAAGTAAAAAAATTCATTATGAAATATATCTATTACGTTTACAATAAATCATGAAGACTTACAAAAACTTAATAGAAAAAAGAATACACTATTACGAGTAAATTGACAAACCGAATCAGTACTCTCAGTATATTATAGGTTCAAGTACAGTAATAAGCATTCTTTTGAGTTAGCACATGTCCTACAAGTTGAGAAGAAAATAAAAACACTAATTTTGACTCTGTCAACACAACATCACAATTATTTTCGTAAACCAATGGTTAAGTTTGTAAGAACATTTGAAAGTACTACTTTCAAAAATAAATTAACAAAAAACTAATGATAACTCTCTAATTTTTCAAATAGCCCTGTATTGTGCAACATTATGTACATATGTTGTCCAATCATGGTCACTATTTAGTTAACATGGTAGTTTTTTTTTTTTTGGTCAAAAATCTTTTTTTCGCCCTTCATTACAGTTAGTGTATTATAATGATAAATAACAAATTTTCAAAGATGTCTTGTTTATTGGAAACTTTATGAAAAAAAGATTGACCATCGTTAAACTACTCTAGGGTTAAGAAAAGTGGAGATAATAGTAAGAAACTAAATATAAAGTTTGGAACTAACTATCAGTTTTTAAATAAATAAGTAAAATTAGCTTCTGATTTGAACAAAACGATTTCTCCCGTATTTCCAAGAAAATTTCTTTAGGAAATAACCTATTTTCTCTAGACCATGAACCTAAGATTGTATTGTATTTTTTTATTTTTGAGCAATCAATTAAATACCTACATGCACTACGTTACTATGTCCTAATATGTTAATGCTGCCTCGTAAATACCACTTCTGCGCTTTTACCTTATGAGAGTGTATTTATAGCATGTATCAGTGAGCGAGTGACCTGATTTTGTCTTGTCATTATCCCGCAATTTTCATGTAATTTTAATTAATTTATGTCAATTTTTATTAACTTTTAACAATTCAGTTTTATTAATTTCATCAACTCCATTCGTTAATTTTATTATTAATGTTTTTACCTAATTAACCGTGATACCTGCAATGCACATTTTCTCTATTATAACTGATTTTAAATTATATTCATATTTTATAAACATTGACTAATGTAGATTTGTGCAATGTCATCTGTCATATCACTGTGCATTATTAATTTGTATGACATAATTTTTTTTAACTGACTTGATTCTGCGATATGAGCATATATATTCAACTGCGCAAGTATATGTATTTGACTAAGATACTTTATTGTAACATTAAGTGCAATGTAGTCTATGTAATTAACTTTTATACTGCTCTGGACAAATAAATCCACTTTTACTCTAATCTCTTCTAATCTGAATATGTTTTTATTTTGTGTACTGTACTTCTGTTTTTTTGGAATCACATTATAATGCCTATTACTTCCTGATGAAATAATTACTTTATAATAGTATTCAATTGTTAAAAAAAAGGCTTTTAAAGAACAATAGATTGTTGTCAATATCATTAGACTTCTTAATTTATTTTTTGGATGTGTTTCAAACTTCAAGTATTTCCTTCATCAGCTGAAATTTTTCTTGTCTAATGAAAGGGTCTCAGTCAGCACATCCATTTTTGTTTTAGGCTTG
This sequence comes from Copidosoma floridanum, assembly GCF_036245765.1. Taxonomy (NCBI): domain Eukaryota; kingdom Metazoa; phylum Arthropoda; class Insecta; order Hymenoptera; family Encyrtidae; genus Copidosoma; species Copidosoma floridanum. The sequence continues at coordinate 1,644,654 of NW_028321894.1, forward strand.
GAAGCAGCTTTGTTTGGAATAGGCAACTTTTTGTTCCTTTAAATACTCATAGTCACCTCAGAGTTACGGTCCGTGGCGTTACCTGTGCTGCTTGACCCTTCACCTGACTCATCTATTTTGAGTTTGTCATCTGAGTTTGTATCATTTCCTTCAGACATACCTAGTTTTTCAGTGGCATTGTACCTGATTTCTAAATCCAAATTACATATTGTTCTCCATTCATACAAAATTTCTTTTGAAAAAAATAGACTTTTGAAGTGAAATAAGTCAGAGTGCTTTAAATATTCGTCAACACCAGCGCCAAACTTCAGTTTAGATACTATGCTCAGCTCATTGTGAAACTTACTTTTTAAAGTAGGAGATTTACTGTCAACGTCTTGTCTTAAATAAAATACAAATAATCACTTAACCTTATGTCACTCAGTTGATACTTTTGTAATAGCATCCAGTTTTTCTAAAGATATTCTAATTAAATTATTTAAAATTAATCATTGAAATAAAAATTTTTCTGTATTACTGGAAGTCACCATACGCCTTTTGGCATATTTTTTAAAATGGGAAAAGCTACCATTGCAAAAATAGTCCATGAAGTTATTGAAGTGATATAGGATACATGACATACCATTAACATACCCTACTGTTAAGATATTGAAATTCATGAAAACTGTTTTCTGACAGAAATAAAACTTTCCTCACTGCCTGGATGCCAAAGATGGTGAGCATAAAATCCAAATAATGCTGGCTCTCTTCATTCCAACTATGAAATTTTTTAAAAACTGTTTTGCAAGCCGTGATAATTGCTTATTATAAACTTAGTTTCATGAAAAAAGGGCGTATGAATATTAAAGTGATGAACGAAGTATTTCTTAGTCTCAGTTATTCAAAACATTGAAAAATAATAAGATAAAATTTCAAGAAAATGCAAGGCTTCCGGAGTACTAACCCCCAACAAGTAATTCTGCTCTATTTTTTCATACAAGATTCAACCTATCCTCTGATCGATATTCTAACGAAACCATATCCTAGTGAGAACCTACCTCCTGATAAGAAATACTTTATTATGAGATTGTCCAGGGCTATATGAGTAGTCAAGGGTGCTTTTGGTATAATGACTTAGAAATGGAGAGTTTTCTGGACCACAATACATCAAAAAACCAACATAGTTGATATTATCATACAGTGAAGTGTTTGTGTACTTCAATACATTGTGATAAACTTTAAGGCAAGCAAAAACAAATTGATCTAGCAAGTTAAAGTCACCTAAATCTCCAAAGTTCATCACACAATAACGAAGCAATCAAACTAAATTGCGGAAAAAACAAGAAATGAGCTTGAAAAATTTCTTAAAACTTATCCTATTATTTTTTTATTTTTTTCAAATTTTAATTTTATCTTACGAGTAAAAATACGGTTGTATACTTTCTTACATCCTATTAATTTATTATACGGCACATAAGAGAATAAGCTGTCTACTGTTACGATGACGTGACACCCAGATACAATAATGCACAACGTACGAAAACGGTTTTGCTTTACAGTTTATTAGTAGTTGAAAATAAGTAACTGCTCGTTGATTTAATGTAATTCGAAGAAAAATACCTTTTAAATAAATATTGCTAAGAAAAATAGGTCAATACTCTTTAAATAATATACGAATGTGTTAAAACCAATACTACGTGATTGAAATATTTAGCATTTTCTGGTGCTAGAAAGCATGTCCCCAAGTACGTAGCATGTCTACGAAATCAATAAATTATAGAATAGGCTTAGAAATAATGATCACAAGTCAATAATAAAGTGTGCTCCAAATCTTTGTACTACAGGTTCCAAATTTGTGTGACAGAAAAAGCGTTACGCTCAAAAAATTTTTACGGCCTGAACAGAAAGTCAAATCTCGTATAAAATTTTTTCAAGTCAAAAACCTTCGCCAGAGTACTCAAGGCAACGAAGACTGGTTAAAATTCTGAAGAGACAGGAGCTGTGATCCAGAGTGTTTTTGCCACCAAGAAAGGTCTTATTTAGCTACACAACTTCTACTGATCCTGAGGACCCCATAAACTAGTGACCCCGTCTTCGCGAGTAATTACTCGTAACACGCATACTTTGATTGTAAGTGCTGCAGCTATGAGTGTCCCCAGCAGTGCATCCTATGAACACTCAGACAGTATGACTGGCTTATATTACACGATGATTGAACATACCAGAAACAGCACGCTCAACACGAGGAGCTACAATACCTCAAACAGCAACGATCTGGCGGTCATCATCAACATGGCGGCTCCACCGGACGAGACCGCTCATGCACTCGACAATCAGTGGCAGTCTTAACAAAAATTACAGTGACAAGTAGAGCAGCAACAGCAGCAGCTGTGGCCCACCATGGACGTTTTTTTTCAGCCACGCAGGTGGCTTCGACAAACGAGGCCAGTCTTATACGAAGCCCAATGCCTCCCTTGTGCACTCGACGCTTTTCAATGCACCTGGGGAGAGCGACGCCATTTTCGATTCACTCACATGGTGAACAAACCATAGCACGCTAAGACAATTTTTTCCCACGGGAACAACACCTTATCCGCAAGGACGGCGAATGCGGCGTCACCACAACAAGCGTGGGAGCTGCATCCAACTCGAGATACAGCAAGAGCGCAAACAAACAGCGACTCTTCACACCTTACACATTTCGAAAGACTTAAAAGACTCAGGCACATTGAGCATGCGTCCATGTGTTTCTCTTCTCGACGGTGGTTGATTCGCTCACACGACGCTAGGGACTTGTACACAGTTCATGCTGCACCTCCAAAGTCCACCTTCGTACTCTGGTGTAACAAAACACACGGCGATGGCATACGACCCCTACCTCACCGACTTACACCAACTGTCGTTCTAGACCTTGAACCCAGAGCTCTGGTTTTCCAACCTCAAGGCAAAGTTCATCCTCACCAAAATTTATCAGAAGATCGTGCGTCGAGCAGTCTCTACTTAAATCTTACACAGAAAGCAGTAAGTAAAAGATTCAAATGCTCATCTTGGGCCTTCAGTTTGGTGACTGGCTGCCTTCTCAGCTGTAAGTGCAAATGCAGTGACTGGCAAGCAATCTTGTCAGCCCGGATTTTGTTCGATAGGTCTGGCAAGACCAGATATCCATGGACATGAGGGTCTTTAGCCGCATCCAAAAACCAGACCAACGGCAAACTGGTGGGGCTTGCCATCCGTATCTGGGAAATTCAGTCATCACGCTAAAAAACAAATCCTCGCACTATCATCGAAAGCAGCGAGCAACGACAATGTGAAAACAGTAGTAGTAGCAGTAGTTTTTTTTAAGTTATACTTCTATAGGCACGTTATGCGCGAGGTTGAATCAACGATTTCAGATTGTGACCTTGAGAAAAAGTGTGACGTAAGTAGATTTTCCTTGATTCTCCTCCTTCACCTTGCCTCCCATGACGTACTTCCGGTTTCCTCTATACCACATGAAGCCACATAATAATACCACACCACACACGTTGAACTTCATCTCTACTCAAGGCCTTCTCACCTTATTAAAGTCCTATTGAGGCCTTTTTTCTTGCCTTTTCTAGCACTTTGTTGAATATGGGGCAGCTTTTATTGCCGGCTTCGTGCTTGTTGTCTGTCGTTGGACAGAGAAGACACCGTGCAGGGCCTAGATACTCTGCCTTCCGGTGGTTGTATATCCTGCTCTGGAAGCAAAGCTTGGACTTTTTTTTCTTCTTCACAGCTACCTGAGACATTTCCATATCCCAGTCATTTGTAACATCTTGTTACTTTAATTCTACGTCAGATTTGGTAGCTTACGAGGCCTACTCTTAACTGGCCTTCATCCTCTGCTTGTCTAGCAGTTGCTGAATCCACCGTTATCAACGCCAGCCTCTGTTTTCTGACATTTTGTTTTAAGAGAGCTACTTTAGGCTCCTGGCTTTAGTCCAAAAGTCTTAACAAAAGCCTCTTTAACCTCGTCTTCCTCGACAATAGCATCCAGGTCTCGGACCTCTAGTGTCACTCTGATAATGCTTACTTTGACAGTTCTCTGTCCAGCTATCAACTTTTCAATTTGCTGTGAGAATGCAATCGCATTATCTACACCTTTGGCTTTTATAAGTATGTTTTCTTTTTTTGTGGTGAAACGCTTTGAACTGCGGCATTGGCCTTGTCAGGGTCAAAGCTCGCCTTTATTGCCTTCAGCACTTTAGCAAAGGTCTGCCCTTCGGCCATCTTCACTAATACCGTTTTCGCAAAGGTGCCAACCTCCAACACCATAGTTGCAAGCAAGCTCAGAGTTCCACAGTTTTTGATAAGCAAGTTGCAGGAAGGTAACTCAGCACCAATCTTTGCCTGTGTAATCAACCACCATTTTCTTGTTTCATTCCTTGCTAATAATATCATTAAAGAGCTTTACACTTATATTTTCTACTATAACTGTAAAGTCATTATAGGAGACCTTGACGCTGACACAAATGTAAAAAGTTGCAATTTGGATCTCGTTTGAAGCTCGTTGATGCTTTAGACCTGCAGCTGGTCAACCACACTTTGACGCACTTTACCGACTTTGCTGACATTTGGATTTACGTGCTGCTCATTAACGACAATGATGTACTATATGACAAACGCAACTTCCTGGCAACCTTTCTGAGCCATCATCATATCCTCCACGTTTTTTTAAACATCAAACAGGAGCCACGGGGCTCTGGAGCATTTGATTATAGAAAAAAGTCTTGGATGGTAGTGACAAGGGGCCATTAGACAGTGAGATAGTAATTAACCCCAACACTATGCTTCAGTGTCTCGCTGCCAATCTCACTGTGGCTATTAATTCACGTGCTACACTCAAACACGTAGTTATACACAAAAAAGAGAAAGCCGCTGATTGGTGGCAAGCTACGGGAGCTTTACCGCAAATGAGACGCAATATACGAACGTCATAAACGTACGAGACGATCGGAATTTCTGCGCAAGTTTCAGCACCTTTGCAAAGAGGCTTGCCATCTTACTACTGAATCATGTGGTTAGCACTAACAGGGCAGAATTGACGAGGTAGATGGAACCAACAACATCTGGTGAGAGCTGCGTGGTCTTGGCTTGCTTCTGAAAAAGGTGGAGAGCTGGGGTGGCTTCAAGTAGGACAAGGTTAACCACCACTTTGTGAGAACTTTGGTCTCAGCCAATAAAAATCCTTGTTGCGTTATGAAGACCATTGCATTTACTAGTGAAGTAAGATTTTCTTATAAATTTGATAACTTTAATGACGTTGTACTGGCGCTCTCCCAATCCACATTGTATACGTGGATAACCTCTTTGGGTCTTCTTCTAAACAAAATCATTAAACAAAGAACCACCAAATTAATAAATGTAGTCACAATAGAAACATTACGGCCTATTCATTGCAGCCTACTATTTGTTATAACAGTACTGTTAGCTTGCTGTACGTCTGCTTTACAGATTTCTTTTCATGTATCTCCTATCAGCTATCCATTTTATTTTGTATTATAACCATTTCAACTAACTTGTTCTTACCAAATAATGTGTACTAACATATTTGACAATTAGTTGTTAAATATTTGTCCCAGAAATATGAGAGTGTGGAAGTGTGAGGATTAGTAGGTATGTGGGCGTGTGCATAAGCTTTAACATGTATATGTATGCGTGTATCTACAGAAATTATTAGTACAATTAATGATGAATAATGTTTCGTTACTATGTATATGAGGTAGCTTCTCTTATATCACGGTTCTTGAGACCCCCCCCAGGTTTAGTTTTTAAACAGATGTTGCTTCTTTTTTGTGAACTTCCTAAATTAAATTATAATTTGGAACCTGTAGCACAAAGATTTGGAACAAACTTTATTATTGACTTTTGATCATTATTTCTAAGACTGTTCTATAATTTTTTGATTTTGTAGACAAGCTACGTACTTGGAAACATGTTTTCTAGCACCAGAAAATGCTGAGTATTTTAATCACGTAGTATTGGTTTTAACACAATCGTATGTTATTAAAAGTGTATTAACCTATTTTTTCAGTAATATTTATTTGAAAGGTATTTTTCTTTAAATTACATTAAATCAACAAACAGCTCCTTATTTTTAAATAATAATTAAATATAAAGCAAATCCATTTTCGTACGTTGTGGATTATTCTATTTGGGTCTCACGTCATCGCAACAGTATACAACTTATTCTCTTATGTGCTGTATAATAAATTAATACGTTGTAAGAAAGTATACAACTGTATTTTTACATGTAAGATAGAATTCGTTTGCTGCATGTCATCAGTTACTGTTACTATTTAACTATCTTTTTGGGATCCTGCAATACAAGAAAATATAATATTTTACAAAATTTGACCTCAGTCTTAACGAGTATTAAAGTCTAAATGTTATTTTTGTCTGTTCCTGGTAATACATATGCGATTTTAGTCTGGTCTTGTATCATAGTCATGATTTTTATGCTGAAATAGTTATTTTCTTTTATTTAAATTTATGGAAATAGTGTTAATTATCAATGCTAAAGTTTTTTATAAAGTTTATTTGAGTCATACACGTATATAATGAGTATTTGGAAACTTACGCTAGGGTGCAGATCATACTATCAAAAAAGGTTATGGCACCGCTTATGGTGTAAGACTATAATTCTGGCATATAAGCTGTTTTTTGACGGCTTACTTTGTGCCATTAAACAAAGGATGACCTTCGGCCTTACCTTGTATTATTATCTAAAGTTAAGGGATACCCTCCCTTTTACCATGCTACCAAAAGAGGATTTAATGTAAAAGTTATACTCAGGTTTTAAGTGGTATTAAGTTTTATCTTAATAATTACAGTAATAAGTTTGTAATTATAAACTTATTTTTTATTTTGTTAGGAGGAGTCAATTTGAAAACTTTAAGCTTGTTTGCCCGCAATTGGATTTGAATCTTGGTCACCAGAGTAATAGTCAGGTAAGCCTTGCAGTGCGCTATCAGAGAACTTGTACGGATAAATATGATTATAGGTATGTGTAGTGGTGTACTGTTTTTTTATGATTACTGCTTTACTTGTTATTATATAAATAACATGTAGAAGAAAAAAGGTTCAAAATATCATCTGATTAAATAAGTGTTCAGAGCTTCGTAAGAAATTGATAGCTATAATTACACCGAATAATTATAGCTATATTATAGCTGTTATTTCCTATAAACAGCTATAAATGTAGCTTTAAATTATAGCTCTGAATTTTTCTGAAATTAACTCCCGTTAAAATTGGTTTAAAGTCAGATTTTTTAAAGGTCAATCATCAAACTCATGGCATCATCCATAGGATAACATCAAAACTGTGGGCCTTAAGTATTTTTTAACAGTCTTTAAAGAACTTGAAACATTGGTTAAGATTTTTGTTTTTTCTTACTTATTTAAAAATACTTTAGGTTCATATTTCTGACGTTATCATACGGATGATGTCATGAGTTTCCTGGTTAACTTTGAAAAAGTCCAATTTTAAACCAATTTTTATGTAAGAAAATTGAAGCAAGTTTAGAGCTATAATTTATACCTATATTTGTAGCTGTTTTATAGGTCATTAAAGCTTTAAAGTAGCTATAATTTATAGGTGTAATTATAGCTAGAAATTCTCGACTGAGAAGGCCTGTTTGAATGATGGCTAGCAATACTGCCATAGTAATCGACCAAAATTAGTTATTTATCTATTAAAAAGATCTTCCACAAGATATGGTATACCATAAAAAAAAAAAAAAAATTTATGTAGGGGTTATTTTGTGGCCTTAAAAATAGCCGATATTCGAAGCATGAAAAGAGCCCGTTCAACCTTGTCTTTTTAAAATTTTGCTTAAAAAATTTATTCCTACTTACTGTCACATGGCGCCCCTCACATTTCTTCCTTACTTATTGATTTGACCTCTTGGAGTAAAATTAATAAGTAAGGTTGGACGAGTTATGGTGGAAACAATTTAATATATAATAGGTAGTAGAGACCGCAAGTTGATTATTATAAATATAGCTTACATTGGAATAATAGTGGCTTTAAAGAAAGTCAGTTGTAATGAAGATTATAAATCCTCTACAAAATATTTATTTGGTACTTCTGTTTGCCTTGTTTGCCACTTCTCAGAATAAGAGTGAAGATAGTAGCCTTTATTTAACTTAATAGCATCTACCTAAAGTATGTCATCCTTGATCGTGGCTTATAATGTATGGACAAAGAGGGTATGAACTGTCAAGATGGTGGTGGTGTTAATAGCTCTGCATCTTCGGTTCGGATTTGTAGACCAACTTAAGCTCCATATACTTTATTTTATAGAGAAGTTCATGCGATTCATTTGGTAACAGAAATGTAGAAATTCAACAATTAGTGGTAATATGTGTCGAGCTCTACAACGCTGTCTAAACATCGATGTTCCAGCACGTACATGTAAGCATAACATAAATAGATTAGACACTATTTATTGCACATACAACCATACATACAGTTTTTGCTTTGTAATTTGTCTTTCAGTACTTCCAAACAATGTTTTGCCACGATTGTGTAACCATTCAGGAGAGCCCTAACTTTGCGTTCGCATCTTTAAGGTACCATTAGGAGTTATTATGCCTCTATCTTTTGAACAAGATCTGTCTCATGTTTCTTATGTTACGCAGAGCATGCTTTCTAAATATAACAACGAAAAACACGACTTTGTTTTATTGTTTTTGTCCATTACTTTTGGGAAAAGATTTTGTATTTAATGAATGAGTGTGTGTGAAATTTTTAAGCTCTTTCTTTTCTTAGTCAAATAATTGCTCTTCCTTACTATCATATTTCAAATGTTTGCTGTTTTGTTCCTTAAAAAGGGACTGCTTTTGAAGTAATACTTCTATATGAACTATATAGAGTAGGTCAACGATTTCAGAATACTAACCTTGACAAGATACGTAATCGAAGTTGATTTTTCGTTAAATCATCCCCTCACATAACCACATTACCACTCCACCCCATGCAGGTCTAAATAACTTATTGTCTAAGAAAAAAAAAGAAAAGACTTTCATCGAGATTCCAACCAGCAATTAATTGCTCACAAATCGAAAAATTTTTTCATTCTGCCATAAGTAGTTACAATAAACAGGGCTGGATTAACGCATACGCACAGACTGTACGTGCGTAGGGGTGTCAGCCTCTGGAGGGATTATATGGGTGGCACGTTGCTTTTACTTTAAAAAAAAAAGACATATGACCAATAAAATGTAAAATTTGTAAATGATGTTTTGTGTACATTAAGCATAGTTTTTCTATTAAAAAAAAATTCAATATATTAAACTACATTTATTTACATTAATAACTTTCGTGATTTTTTAAAGCAATTTCTGTCTTAAAGGTGCCTTGTAGCGCCTTCAAGGCTGCAATATGTTTGTCCAGATCATTGCACAGAGGCATTGCAAAGATACGCAGTACGTCCTTAAAAGAAGAGGTTGTCTATAACAAAAGTGACGATATTGCTAGTTTCTTTAGTTTACAGCCATTGAACTCAGTGCCTGGCGTACAAACGGTGTCAAAAAAAACTTTCTTTTTCTTCCGCAGAATAAAAAGGGACCACTTATGAGAAAAAATAAAGCTTGAAGATTTACATACACAACGGCAATTATTATTAAAAATTAATTATTTTAGAATAATAATAATAATAATAATAATAATAATTATGATCATAATAATAATAATAGTAATAATGATAATAATAATAATAGTAGTTATAGTAAAAATAATAATAATAGTAATAATAAAAATTGTAATAGTAATAGTTTAAAATAATAATAATTTTTAATAATAATTTTAGAAAATAATAATGAATTACAATAAATCTCACTACAAAGGTCTTACTTTGGACGTTGATTACAACTGGCAAGGTAAGAGTTAAGAGAGGTGAGATGGGTGCAAAAATGTAGCAAAAGTGAAAATTATTTTTCTTATGAGAATATACTTACATTTCTGCTTTCTCAAATACTCGACGTCTTGTGTCTTATATTATTAAAAAAAAAAATTTTTTTGGATCCATTTCAAAATTAAATAGCTTCATCACGGAAAATTGTTGTTACCAGAATAAGCTATACCAAAAATAGTGAGCATAGAAAAATAACGTACAGGTCTTTAGGTTTCTGCAATCAGTCTTGTATTTTTCTAATACTTTCCTGCATCACCGAAAAACCTGTGACGAGTTGGTTTCATAACCTTACTAGTAGAAGTTTTTCAAAAGCGTCAGTATAGATTTTTTCTGTACCATGGATAGTCTATTCTATTTATACACTGTGCACAGCTTTCTATTCTACTGCACGTAGTACGGGCTCTGATGTAATGAAGAGATGTATATATATGCATGCATGTATAGAACTGTCATTGTGTCATTTTGTTTACATGTTGCGTGAAATATCTGGCTTAATAATTGTTATTTGTGAGGGGAAAACAATTACGCAAAACGAAAGTGAGTACAAGTTCTTACTGCCCTAATCACAACATTCTATCCAGTTATCTACTTGTATCTATATATTTTATAATGTGCGTTCGTGAATGTTAGAGTCCTAACCCCTAAAACTTTTGGCCAACTACTGCTGACAGAATTTATAAATTTTATTTATTTTTTTTTTTTGTGTAAAATGTCAAAACTCGGAGTGTGTTGGCTATTTCTTATTTTTGTCGGTTATTTGTTAACAAATACAATTTTAATTAATCGGTCCACGTTAAGGTTAATTTTCCAAACATATCATGGTGGCTTCTGAATTTGTAACATCAAAACTATTTGGCAACTAAAATTTTTGCCTCTTCATAATAATTTCCTTATATACATTTAAAATATGAAGTGCATAAGGTTCATGAAATTTTGCCTTCAAAAAACACAGCGAATATATTTGACATTTACAAGTATTAATCTTACAACAAATACACACACAGATACACGCATGTATGCAAGAGATTGTACATACATCATATGCATGCATTTACATACGTACATGTTGGTGAATATTTCAAACAAATTTGGATATAGCTACAGAAACTCTAAATGCTTCCACTGGCCAACTACGTTACTGTACTGGTACAGAAAAAAACCCATACCACGCATGAGATTTTTACATACTAAGTATAAGAAAGATATACACTCAATAAGATCGTTTATAGTATACTACCACTATAATTATACGTACATATTTTTTTTGTAAGAATTATCGGAAGAACATGTACTGTTTGGTAAAACACTTTATTAGATATTGTACAAGAGGGTTAATTGCAGCGTGAGAGGCGTCGTGAGTGTGAGCAGGACAGGCGCCCGGTCGTCTCGGAGAGCAGTGCTCAAGTGCCTGAACGCAGAGGCGGCTCTCGGCAAGGTGGAAGCCCATGAGCATGGCGGAAGTGCACGCAGCGCCTCGCTCGGCTGTCGCGCTTGGGCACGAAACCAAACAATCCTCCCACCTTGATCCTGGATCGAAGAACTACGTGCCACCCGCCAAACCGTGGTCAGTCGGGGAGTCTTCTGGAGGCGGTGGAGCCGCGGGAGGCGCCGACATAGGAAGCGAGACCATCTTGGTGATGGATCGCTCGTACACGCCAGTCACCGTCTTAAGGGTAACAGCGCAAAAAGCCGTCGGCTCCCGGGTGGACGCTGATGACACGGCCGATCAGCCATCAGCCGCTGGACTGCAGAAGTGTAGCGTCGAGGAGGACAACCACATCGCCGACGATGAAGTTTCCACGAGGAGTCGTCCATTTTGACTGCTGTTGGAGTGTGTTGAGGTATTCTCGGCTCCAGCGGGACCAAAACTGGGCGCAGACCCCCTGAACGAGCTCCCAGTGGGTGAACGCATCCAAGCTCTCCGCAGGGGGGCTGGGCAGAACGATGGAGTTGAGAGGGCCACCGACGAGGTAATGCCCTGGGGTGAGAATATCGAGATCTCCAGTGTCTCCAGATAGCGGTGTCAGTGGTCGGCTATTTAAGACCATCTCAATGCCAACGAGCACCGTAGAAAATTCCTCGTAGGTGAGATGGCGTGACCCCATGACGCGCCAGAGGTGACTTTTGGTTGACTTGACGGCGGCATCCCACAAGCCACCGAAGTGAGGAACACCCGGTGGAATAAACTTTCAAGCAATTCCAGCTCAGCTGTCAGCAAGGCATCGCGCAGCTCGACATCAGCGCGGCAAAAGCAAGTCACGTTGTCGCTCCATATCTCGCCAGGCCTACCGCGGCGTCCAGCGAATAGGTGGAGGGTGCCCAAGAAGGGCGCAGCTGAGAGATCGCTGACCAGCTCGAGGTGCAGGGCCTTGGTGTCGAGGCACACTAAAACGGGGATGTAGCCTTTCGTGGTCTGGACTCCTCGTCCTCAAGCGAAGAGTACGTGGAAAGAGCCGGCGTAGTCCACTCCGGTGCAGACAAAGGCACGAGGAGGGAAGACTCCGTATGACGGCAGTGGGGCCATGAGTTGAGTCGCCAGTTGCGCTCGCAGCTGGATGCAGACGACGCACCTGCGGAGGTGAGCCTTGATCTGCCGGGGCCCACCGAGAAGCCAAGCGCGCTTACAGACGTAGGCACTGGTGACACGGTATCCACCGTGCAGTGCCCGAAAGTGCGCCCAGGCGATGACCATAGAAGCGGGGGAAGAGGCGCCGCTGAGGATCGGCGGGTGCCGCTCCTCGTAGGTCAGCGGCGAATGCTCGGGCCACCCACCGACGCGCAAAATCTCGTCGTAATCGAGGAAGGCTGGTAACAGTACCAAGGGGTCTGTCTTCCGCAGACGTTCGCCCCGTCGAAGACACTGGAGGTCGGCCGAGAATGATCTCTCCTGGCTGAGGCGTACACACGCGAGAAAAGCGTCGTGGAGTTTGGTCGGCGTAAGAGGTAAAGCGACCGAAAGCACGGGGCCCCTGCCCAAGCGGCTCCGGACGAATCGACGAATGCATACGAGGAAGCTTAGTAGCACGCGTAAGTTGGAGAATTGCTCGAGGTAGCTGGCGTCGAGCTGCTGCACTACGCAGCAGATGGATGAATGCTGGTCCGTTGCGGGGAGTGGGTCTAGGGGCCACGAGTCGACGTCCTCGGCGAGCCAAGCAGGGCCCTCCCACCAAGTGCGCTGCGAGCGAAGGCTGGTCATGTTGGCACCTCTGGTCGTGAGGTCAGCTGGATTTGACTGGGTCGGCACGTATCGCCAGACACTCGAAGGCAGGATTTTCTGGATTTAAGCGACATAGTTGTCGATCAGCACGTTGTTGGTTGGCCTGTCGGAACGCAGCCAGTGCAGAACGATCTGTGAGTCGCACCATGCGTGACAGTGGTCGACAGGTACGCGTAGCTCGTTGGCAGCGGCCCGCAGGAGCTTCGCGGCAATCAGTACAGCGTGGAGCTCGAGGCGCGGAATCGTCATGCGTGTGGACGTCTCTGGCGCCGGCTTGAGCGAGCGAATCGACGAGAGCTTCGTCCAAGCCAGAAGAATGTGGCAGAGCGCTGGCCCAGCCCCGGGCCCGAGGCGAGAGTAGATGACGGCTGCCATCGTGCGGTGACTGGCGTCCGAAAAGCCGTGCAGGTGAAGCTCGGAAGAAGGCCCGACTCCGATCCAGCGTGGTAAGGTAAAGGTAGAGATGGCCTAGAGTTTGGCGGTGAATGCCGCCCATCGGTGAGTCATTGAGATCGGCGCAGGCTCGTCCTAGCCCAGTCTGGCGCACCAGAGATCCTGGAGCTAGAGCTTGGCATTCAACACGATCGGCGCGAGCCAGCCGCATAGGTCAAACAGACCCGCAACCCCGCGAGCATCGTCCGCTTTGTGCTCTGCGGCTGGAGTGGTTGAGGCGTCAACTGAAAGCAGTCCGACGGTGGATCCCACTTGTCCCCGAGCTCGCTGACGAGGCCATCAGCGCTGAGCTGCTCCCAGGTCGGACGTAAGTGGACGTCCTCAGGCAGATTGTCGAGCAGCTCGTGGACATAGGCCACCCACTTCTGCAGGGGAAAGCCACCGGCCTTTATGAGCCCGCTCAGCTGGTCGCGGAGGCACCGAGCCGCGGTGACGTCGTCGGCTCTGGAGAGAAAGTCGTCCGCGGAGCGGGCACACAGGGCGGCTGACACAGCTTCGGGCCAGTTGTGGCATTCGTCCTGGCATAGCTGTTGGAGGGTACGCAGCGACAGGTAAGGCGAGCACGATTCGCCGTTAGTCACAGTGAGCAGCTGGTAGTGGGTTGGAGGCTGGCTGGGATTGGCAGCCCAGACGATCCGCTGCAGGTCGACGTCACGATAGTCGATCTAAATCTGCCGGAACATCATGCGGATGTCGCTGCAGAAGGCGATGCGGTGCCGCCGCCAGCGCATGAGCACCGATGGGAGCGCGACTTGGAGTCTGGGTCCAGCGTGGAGGACATCGTTCAAGCTGTGGCCACTGGAAGTTGGGTTGGACGCGTTGAAGACTACTCGGAGCTTGCGCCCGCGATCAACATGCTGCCAGATACCATGATGATGGATGTAGTTGACGGGCCCAGCTGTAGCTGCAAACTCAGCGCTGGTGAGCGGGCGCATGTGGCCCATCGCGAGATAGTCAGCCATGAATCGACTATACTCCACAGCCAAGTCGGCGTTGCAGGGCTGCCAAGGAGGCCTTGACGCTCTGAAGACTGTCGCCAAGAAGAAGCGAACCGCAGCCCTTCAGCGGGAGGCGCACGATGAACCGTCCGTCCGCGGCGCGTTGGTGGTCTGCGAACGCACGCTCGCACTCGATGTCCTCATCTGAGCGGCGGTGAGCCTGAGAAAGATCCTCCATCTTCCAGAACCACTGTAGCAGAGCAGTCAGCTCGCTGTGCCAAGGCGGAGCCACGTCGGATTGGGTGGCTGCACAAATGGCCGACGTACCTGGAGCGAGCCCGACGGCACGGCCTGCCAATACCCAGCCAAAGACTGTGCGCTGTCGAACGATTATTCCTTGTTGAGTGTAGCCGAGTCATAGCAGCAAGTGGTAGTAGTCGGCACCAATGAGGAGGTCGACGCGTTGTGGCGTGCCAAACAAAGGATCGGCGAGGCCCTTGCAGTCAGCCCACTGCCAGATCACCTCCAGGTGCAGCGGGGTGGAGGGGGATACTAGGCCGAGCCTGGGCAAACACAGTGATGTCAGCGCGACCGGTGGTGCGGGCCCTGGAAGCTCGAGGCGGAGATGGGCCCGGACTCTGGACCGGACGGCGGACTTGCCGCCAACGCTGCAGATGCTGCTTTCGATGGTTTGTAGTCGTGCGCCGACCAGGCGCGCGAGAGTCGCAGAGATGACGGTGACCTCGGAGCACGCGTCGATCAGCGCTTGGGCCGGAACTTGATGACCAGGAGGACCGCTCAGATGGACGAGGGCGGTTGGAAGCATGGCTAGTCACGCTTAAGGTAACGCGTCAGTCAAGTGCTCTCCCGATAAAGAGGGGGGCGGGTCCATGCGGGGCTGCTTTGATGATGTAGAGCCGTCGGGCTACCTCAAGCGGTGGCGACGAGGACCGTCGTGCAGTGAGCTGTGATGCTGCTCTCGGCAATATTGGCAAGCCGACCGGGAGGAGCAGTACTTCACAGCGTGCCCGGGTCGGAGGCAATTGAAGCACAGCCGTGCCTGGTAGACGAGCTCCCTCCATGCGCGTACATCAAGCCCCTGGAACTGCGCGAAACGCCCGGGATAATGGCCCTCGCGGCACGCCGAGCACGACGGCGTATCATTGCTCGTGGTAATTGCGTCCTTATGTCGAGGAGTTCGAGCATGCGGCTGTCCCGCTGGAGGGACGTGTGGGCTGCGAGGCTTCGACAGAGCTGGCGGCGCGGCAACGGCGCCGAAGAAAGTCGGTCAAGGTGGCGAATGTGGCGACGTCAACCTTGGAGCCGGAAACGGTACTTTCCAACCGTTGGAGCTCCTCCTTACATGCACGCCCCGTCGTTGGATCCATGCCAGTCATTCCACACGAGACAAACCAATCGTCTCAGCTGGCTACGGGATGACCTAAGGCGCGAAGCTGGTCGCAAAGTTTTTTCAGGGTGTCCAAGTGGCTTTGCAACCCGCGGGTGGACTCGTTTCTGAGTGGCTTGATGTTTTGCAGGGCTGTGACATGGTCGTGAACGAGAAGGTGGCTGTGCTTGTAGCGCGCTTCAAGTAGAGCCCATGCCGTAGAGTATTTGGCCTCGGCTACCTGGACCGTATCGAGGGCCGTCTTAGCGTCTTCCTGAGCAAGTGACTTCAAATAGAACAGGCGCTTGACGTTGGTGAGTTGACAGTCCTTGTGGATCAGCGTTCAGAAGAAATTACAAAAGCTTTTCCAGTCTTCCCGTCTCCCGGAGAAGTTTGGAATGCTGATTCTCGGCAAGCGAGGCCCACGGCCCGAAGCCGGGTTGCATGGGCCCGGAAATGGCCCGAGAGGGACAGGTGTCGGCGCCAGGGAGTCTCTCGCGTCAAAGAGGCAAGACCGTGCGTCGAGGTAGTGCGCTTCCACGTCAGTGTACAGCTGGACCAACCGAGACGCCTTTCCGGTGGCGGAGCTTCGATGAGCTTGAGATGGTTGGCTTGAAAATCGCCCAAATATCCGCCGAGCAATTCCAACCTCGCTTCTACCATGCCCGAGCTCCAGCGGGCTGGCTCCATCTCATGAATGGTGTGGGCCAGGTGGCCAACAACCTCGGTGAGAGCTGACTGAGTACCGAACAGCGCGTTCCAGCCTTCGTCCATTCTAAAACATTATTATTCGACGCTTGAGCGGAAAATGCCACCGAGCCACAGCTGGCGGTGTTAGGGGGGTCGGAAGTTCGAGTCGAATTAGCAGGCGACGCGCTTGACCGGACAAGATGGCTGCCACGACCGACAAGGAGGCCGTCGGCAGATCATTGCAACAATGGCGGCTTGATAAAGCTAGGCCACATCTATACCACTCGTGAACTTTGGCCGTCAGCGACACAGCCTGCTTGCCGCCGTGGCTGGGCAAAATGACTGGACCGCGAGCTCTGTCAGCCGCGGCAGTCACTCACAACATTTCACGCGTGCAGGGCGACAAGGCTTCAACATTGCCGTGGCCGAATGACTGGTGCCGGGCAGTGGGCACTATGGCGACCGTGGCGGCCATGTTTGCGCTTTGTTTGTCACCTATACTTACATTGCTTTGAATAATGTGGAACCACCAGCTGTCCTCTGGGCTGCTGGTCGCTGGTTAGCTCCGCGGAATCTGGCTCTCAAAGGACCAATGTTTGGTAAAACACCTTATTAGATATTGTACAAGAGGGTTAATTACAGCGTGAGAGGCGTCATGAGTGTGAGCGGGACAGGCGTCCGGTCGTCTCGGAAAGCAGTGCTCAAGTGCCCGAACGCAGAGGCGGCTCCTGGCAAGGCGGAAGCCCGTGCACGCAGCGCCTCGTTCGGCTGTCGGGCTCGGGCACGAAACCAAACATGTACTAACATATAAAACCTATTTTTTGGGTAACAACAATTTTTCGTAATGCAATAGTAACCTTCAAAACTTAAAATATGAGAATTCTACAGATATATCGGTGGTATGGGATAAAAGGCCAGGGCACAAGGTTAAAAAAATACTTACAGAGGAAAGTATTAACTCTTTAACTCTATTTATTTAAAACAATATAAAACTACACAGCCTCTCTACAGTGAAAATCTGTAGGTTTGGTATTCAGATTTAGAATGATGTAACGGTGTTAGTGGTAGCATGGGAGCTGCAGAACTGACTCAGCTGAACTCCGCGTCTAGCTGTGAGCCTGCGTGACTGCCACGCGCAACGGCTGAGGGAGAATTAAAGGCGGGAACCATCTGAGAAGTACTGGCAGCGTTGATGGCAAAACTTAGCAGCTCAACACTTCCACCCTTTGTCACTCTATCAGCTCTGGTCACCTAGCTTACTCCATCTGTAAAAACAATGAAATTAAATATCATTACTCTCCTTTTAGATGCAAACCTTTAAATTAATGGTCTTACTTAATCAATTCCACCCAAATTCATAATTTTTTCTTTAAGTGCTCTGTGTGCCTGCAATGGTAGGGGTTCAGTCATAGTAAAAGCAAAATTTTTTTTTTGTGTTTCCAAAGGACATTTACCTTTTGTCGATCCTTATATTACTTTCTACAGTCTCCATGGGTTACTGACATATGCACTCTAACTTCTGATTTTTCTCTCTTCAGTACGTTATTCGTTATTTCCTATGCATCCTCATCGAAAGTCTTAAGTTTATGACAACCATCCATCATAGTACACTTAATAACTGACATGTTGTCACACTAAATTGTAGCAGGCATCAAAGTTCTTTCTAATATGCATCTTATTGACTTGGCTTGTGATGTTAACTCTTGAGGAGCATCGCTCATTGTCAAGTATTTGGCTTGACAAGTAGACAGTGTGACGTATGTCTGCTTATGACTTTTCCATGCAATTGTATCTCCAAACAGCATAATTTTATAATCTCCCATAGAGGTAAAGTCTTCACAATCTCTAAAACTTGCATATGTCGACGCCTCTTGTATTTTAGCTCTGCCTATAAAAAGTATGCCCATACTTGAACTTCGTCTTACATACCTAAAAATTTTCTTTACCTGCAGCCTATCCTCTTCTGATGAATTGAGTTTACTTTGAGATAAATAGTTAACTGCAAAAGCTATGTCTGGTCATGTAGCATTAGCTATGTAGTATAGTACATTAGACTCTCTATAGCTTGTCTGTAAGAAACACTTTTTATTTTATCTTTAACTGTGGTACTCTCAAGTTCTTTTTCATCCAGTTTATATCTTTTAGATCTGTTAGTTACTTGTATAGTTACCTGTGGTGTCCACTCTTTTATTGGGAATAATTCTAAGATATTCTTTATGTAGGCACTCTGATGCAATATTAGTGTTTTGTCAGTTCTATTTCTCTCTATACTCATGCCAAGAAGAACTTTAGGTTCACCCAAGTTTTTTATGTCAATCGCTTTGCTCAAACTCTTTGTGATTTCATTTATTTTGTCTTAAGCGTTCCCTGCTATCAGCAAATCCTCTACGTAAAGTACTACAATGATTAGTTATCCTTCTTTTCTCCAAGAGAAGTAACATGATTTTTGAAGATTATTTTCTAAGCCTAACCTTAGCATCCCTGCACTCAATGTTTTGTTTCATCTCTTTGGACTTATTTTTAATCTATACAGAGCTTTTTTCAATTTTCAAGCCTTGCTTAGTTTAGTGTTTTCGTCTACCTCTAAACCGTCAGGGATTTTGATATATATTTCTTCTTCAATTTCTCCATTTAAAAAAGCAGTTTTTACATCCATTTACATAACATCTAAGTGGTATTTGATCACAATTGCTAGAACCGCTCTAACAACAGTCAGTCTAGGGACTAGAGGGTAAGTTTTTTTTAGAGTGTATATATTTTGATCTTTAAATCCTCTAATGACAAGCCTTGCTCTACATCTCCTTGATCCATCGTTTTCTATTTTTCTCTTGAACACCCACATACAGTCTGTTTCGTTGGGTTTTCTCTTGTCAATTCCAGCCTTTGTTATTTTTACTAGATCCCACACTTTATTTGCCTTCATTGATTCTCACTCTTTTTCAATGGCTCTTATCAAGTTTTTTCTCTCACTAGTTTGAAGGGACTCTTCATATAGTATGGGATCTCTGTTAAGGGATGCTAAGAAAACTTATCCAAAGTCTTCTCTGTCTGTATGTCTTCTTTATAGTTTGAATTAACCGATTTCGCCAAACTTATGTCCTCTATATACTTTACAGTAGTTGCTCTTAGTGTCTGCCCTTGAGTTTCAAGCTTTCTTTTAGATTAACTTCTAGTTACTATACTCATTCTTCATTTCAGAAGCTCTAAGCTCGTCTTGATGCTTTTCATTTCTTTTAATTTCTGCTATCTTGGTCTTCCTTTTTCCTTTATTTCTTTACACGGTCTTTTCTCTAATTATTCTTCTTCCTTCTCTTCCAAGTTTTTCAACTAGTTCTCGTCGTTTTTCTCGATTCGACGTCGTTTTTCTTTGTACACATCTTTGTAAACTATTTTTTTTTGGATTTTACATGTCTGGATTCTAAGAATTTTCTAGATTTCAGATGCCAGAAGATGTTTGACATTAATTAATATCCAAATAAAACAGCTTAAATTGCTCTTGCTTCGAATTTTGTAATTGGTTTCGGTAGTTTTATAAATGATATACATCCAAACCTCTTTATTTAATTAATTTAGATTCTTGCTTCTGGGGCAAATTTTCTCCATGGTGTTTCAAATTGTATTTTTCTGTGTGGTGATCTGTTGTATGCATGTACAGCAGCTTCTACGGCTAACTCCCACATACTTTTAGGTAGGCCTGAAATAAACATTAATGGTTTAATTTTCCTTTGTCATATATCATCAAATCTCTTTGCTAAAGTATTAAGCTCCAGTGTGTAAGGTTGTAAAAACTCTGACTAAACGTTCTCATTCTTAAAAATTTCTAGAAATTTACATCCGGTGTACACTGTACCATGATCTGATTTAATAAAGCATACTCTTTATTTTTACTTAGTAGATTTCTTCCTGATGTAAGAAAGTTCAAAAGTGCACTTACCGACTCCTCTTTAGTTTTAATAGGACAAGCTCTAGCAACGGGTAAATTTGGGCTCTGTATGTTTGGTATTCAGATTTATAACGATGTAACAAAGTTGGCGGTAGCATGGGTGCTGCAGAACTGACTTAGATGAACCACAAGCCCTTGCGATCGCCACGCGCAACGGCTGAGAGAAAGGAGAAGGGGGAGCCATCTAAAAAGTACTGGCAGCATTGATGGCAAAGTTATTCAGTTTGATAAGATCATAAATGCAATCTTATGTAATTTTTTTCTATGGTTACATGTTCAATTGCGATTCATTTTATTCAACTTATGAAAAACGGTTTAGTTGAACGAGTAGAAACTTTTTGGTAGGTATTTCTTATACTTTTTCAAATATACATTTAATTTTTTAATAATATCTGTCAAAAAAACTGTGTGTGATCAACGTCCTCAAAGAATATGAACTAGCATGTAATACTACCCTACTAAGGGAAGTGGTACTATACAATAGTTTTTCTTAATCTTTTAGATACCAATTCTTTTTTGGTATTAAATATGCACTAGGAGTACATGTGCAGTAGGGGAAAAGCATATGCTACAGATGTAAGCGTGACGTCAAAGATGTTGGCCAGCCTACATTTTGATTATATTCTATTGTGCCTAAATATATTATTTATAACCGTTTATTTATTCAGCGCTACAATACTAATTTAGACTATAACTCAAGCGCGTGGTGGTTCAGTCGGCTAGGTCGTGGATCGGCACGCGGGAAACCGTGGTTCGACTCCCGACCAGTGCAACTTTTTCGGGCAAGTACCTCTGTGTGTTTTCACATGAGCTTTTTCACCACGCAATGCTCCTTGGGAAGGGCTTAGGCAACATTCTCGCAGTATAATTGCCTAATGTCCCCGTACCTCCGTCCCAGTAATGAGAGGCCTCCCATCCCTCTCCCCTTCCTTCTCCCAAGGCCTAAGTGCCCTTAGTAGTGCCCTTTATAGGAGCTGGACGTAAAGCACTACAATATAAAAAAAAAATTATAATACTACAACTTAGTAACGTAGGTATACTCATTCCAACAATAATTTTAGTCGTTTACTATGGCAATAATTGTCAGCCATCAACTTAATAGGCCCTCTTAAAATTATTTACTCAGTAAATATTTTTAACTTTCTTCCTTCTACATGCTGCTTATATGATTACAAAAAAAGTAGTAATCATTGGAAAGACAGTACGCCACTCAACATTTCTATAACAGTCTTTAAATCAAAAATAGTCGCGAAATATCATTCAACATTTATTGTACTTATAATGTCTGTAGATGCACACATACATATACATGTCAATGCATATGCACGCGCTTACACACTTACTAGTCCACACACTTCCACACACACATATTTCTTTGACAAATATCAAATAATTTATTGTCTAACATGTTACTATACATTTTTTGCTGAGAACAAGTAAGTGATATAATAATACTACAAAAAAATGTACAGTGGATATAAAATATACGGAGAGAAATCTCCAAAGCAGGCGCTTAGTAAGGCTAGTGTTCCTATTCTGACTACAATTTTTAATTTGGTTTTTAATTGTTTAGTTACTCTATTTAGAATAAGATCTCAAGACAAAAATATACATCATTATGAAACATTGTACATATTGTTATATCATTATATTCCTATTTGTGAAACTTTTTTAAACACATTCATGAATCACAATATTTTTAAATAATAAAAGTTTTTTTTATGGTAAAACACTAGTGTATTTAACAGAAAAAATTTGGACATGTATTTCTTCATTCGAATTGTAGGACTTACTTCTTGAAGTTTGACTTAGTCCCTATTTATGGAATTATCTTAAAAATTAGTGATTTGTTGTGTGCAGAATAAGATCTCACTTGTAAATTTACAAACAGAAGTAAAATATGTAACTAGCACACTTTTTAAACAAATATGTAATAAAACAGATACAAAAATTTTCATGCTTTATCAATGGCAATACGCTCCATGAATAGGAACATTCACCTAATGCACAGTGAGAAGCAACCACCGTATTTTTATACTGTAGTATAGCTGTTCCAAGTTCAGTCTGCTCTTGCGCGATCAAGCAGACGCTGTATTCAGACCATGTAACAGTTTGAAAGAGGGCCACCACTGGCGATAGTTGCAGTCACTGGACCGGAAATAATTCAAAGAAGTGAGGGACACGTCTTCTTTTTTAATTATATTTTACAAACCTATCGAGTTAGGAGACATTTATACAAGTAATAATTATTTTTCATTCTCTAATGTTTTGTTTTCTTTTATATGCCTTGAGGTTATACATTTTTTGTGATGTTTGTTTTCAGAAAAGTGGGTAAGGTTAACACAGACAATAGAAAATTTATAATTACTGGTATAAACGTCGTCTAACTTGATAAATTTGGAAGATTAAATTAAAAATAAGATATTGTCACTTAGTTTCATATATCCGGTCCAGTGACTCTGACTGTCACCAGTGGTGGCACTCTTTCAAACTGTTGCATGGTTCAAAGAGTTATACACACTATTACACAGATACTACGGATACACACTAATTGCCCATGCATGCATGAGTTTGACGACACATCAGGGGATTCCATTTAAGTATTTACTACTGCTACGCCTATGTTTCCGTGTAGGTGTAGAATTGTTGCCATCAGTAAGAATAAGTAACAGCTGCAGTTGCTGTTGCTGCATTTATATGTATACATGTATGCACGCGTTGGCCTAATTGTCAATGTAAATGTAATCATATATACAGTAGCGAGGCAAGCTCGACGAGAAGCTCTTCGATATAATATATGTATGGATTTAATTTACACCTACTAGAGGTAGGAGATCCCGTGACCATCTCGTGAAATTATGTCAGTTTTCAGAAAGTCACTTCCTAAGCCGAGATCCCAAGGGTTCCATAAAACGCTTCGTTTCAAAAACCAACTCTCATCCAAAAGAAAAGGTTTAGCAACTATTATGTATTTCTTACAAGCATGAATATTAATAGTTACTTTTTACTTAGAAGACAAACGTTCATATGACAATACCTTCCTTTATAGAACAAAGAATCACAACGACAAAGCAAATCCGGTTGAAGAGTGGTAGTTTTTCATAAGTCTAGTGACATACTTTTATACATACTAAATACTACCATTATTCTGAAAGTGCCTTAACGACACACCAGATATAAATTAATGGTTTATCGAAGGTTTTGCACTACAAAATAGAGAACTAAAAGTAATAAGGATCATTTAAATCAGTGAAGTTTGCTACTATACCGCTAAACAGTCATCACTTCTTATGATTTATATAATTACCCATTTAATATTTTTAATGATCTAAATATTGTAGCGAAAAAGTTTTTTACCTGACATTGTAATATTTTTGTGTTCAATTGAAAGATTTGATCTGCATTACTTGCATAAAATATTTTCCGTGAGTTAATCATGTCCCGAATGATAAGTTCTCGTTTAAGTTGCGTTGTGTCACGCAACCTATTTTTTAAAAGATTTTTGGATGGTTGTTAATGTGTTGTTGAAGTACGTAAAAGGTTTTTATTATTAGTAACATCATGAGGTAATACGTGAGTTCAAGACTAAAAGTTGCGTGTTTCAGTTAATTTTGTTGGGAAAATGGGTATGGAGCAGAAAATTATGCAACAAAGATCCCTTATTTGTATACTTATCTGTACCATGTCACTAATAACATTTTTTTCAAAAGAATACTTACGTCATTTAAAATATAATGACTATTACTATTCTATCGTTCATCGTACGTCATAGCTAATCAGTAATACAGTGACAAACTTGTATAAGTTTAATTTTTCTTATTAACTTTTTTAATCCTCCTTTAAATACTGGAGTATTTGGATTAACCAACATTTTACATTCAATGTATAGTAACAACACTCAGAATAATTGTAGATTTTGCTTTGTATGTGAGTATGTCAACAATCAGCAGAACACAAATACTACTTATGAACGCTTTTTCCATTCTTATAATGATTGTTTATGAATACCCAGACCAATACACAGGCAAGATGTAAGATACTTTTTTCTAGACAAGGTCTAGAAAAATATGATAAGATGAAGATTGTTTTTCAAGATATTGAGCGACTAGACAAGTAGAATAACATTCAGAGAAAAACTTATTTTCTTTTAAGAGTAGCTCAAAACTTAGAGGGTGTTATTACCTAGAAAATATTATGAGTAACGAATTATTGCTAAAAATAAACAGTAATACTTTAAAACAAATACAGTTTGATTTGTGAAAGGAAGCTTTTTAGCTTAAAGGCTCTCGGATACTTTATTGTAAAAATGATATCTGAATACAATTATCCACAAAGTAATGATCTTAAAAGTTTTACTACGGTGAAAACTCCTTTGAAGCTTATAAAAACTATGATTAAAGAAGTTTACTAAGAAATGGCCTTTTTTAAATTTTATTACAATAAAAGTTTTTTGTAACATTTAAATTTTTAGCATTATTCTGTTAAACATAAGTGAATCATCATTAAAAATGACGAACTTAAAAAAGTTCTGTAGCTCTCCATATTTTTTTAGGTCAATACAAACAGCTTGAATTTAGAGAGAGTACCTTTGAATTCTACATATTTTGGTTTTTGTAAAAAAATATTAGAGTAAGCATAAAAAACTCTTAGCAACCGTTGTTTTAATATCTTGAAAACAAGTTTAAAAAGACGTGAATATTACTAGAAAAAATACGTATAAGTGGATTTGTACTATAGTTAAGAGCAGAAATAAGTATGACAGGATCGACCATGCATGCATTCTTGGTAGATGCAGCTACATCGCACTCAAACATTGGCGAAAAGTAAAAAATGTCCACATTTAAATGGTGTATTCAGAATTTACCTATAATGTTACTAAGATCTTCAACAAGTATGTGTATGTGTCAGAGCATAACGCGGTTCATAAAAAAAAAAAAAAACATTGAAACATAAAATAAATAGGAAAACTCGTTGTTTTCTGTGTATTCAGTACTTTTGTCTTAGGGTACTGAGTGCCCTTTGAAACATAGTTTTTTTAACCATCAAAACACATGAAATATTGTTAAAATTATTTTTTCACACATTCTACAAACATTAAACAGTGAGTAATTTTGTAATTTTGTACTTAAACAATTGTATTGTACTACAAAATCATAAATAAATTATTAAATTTTTTTAATGCTAAAAAAAAGATAATCAACAATTCTTATTTTAAGACAACTCTTGCTTATATTGACTTTATTTCTTTTAAACAGATTGTTAAAATTATTTGAACTCCTCTCGTCGTTAGCTTCACCTTTTTCTTAGTTGTTGCATCAGTTACGTAAGGTAACGATATTTTTCTATTATACGTTGGAAGATAGATATGTAGAAAGTGGTAAAAGTTACAGATAGCGCAGACGAGACGCAAGTATTTAAAGATCTATACACTTTATGCATGTATATATATGTGTACATGCCTCATACCGTGTGTCATACCCTGTTGTATTCAGTCTCATATAAAACTAACTGATTGGGACTGGAAGTTGGAGAATTTTTCTTATTTTTTACAAAATTATATACAATACTTCAAATATCTAAATACTTGTCAGTACAAATATTACCTCGATCCCATACAGAATCGATTCTTAAAAATAAGGGGCCCTGTTTCAGCCCTTGCCCCCCTCAATTGATATAGTCAGATAAAATATTACCTTTCTAAGTAGACTTGAAACTAATATCAAAACAAAGAAAGGTGGTTTATACAGTAAACAAAAGTATCAAAAGCTTTATTTCTTACCCTTCATATTCGTTTGAAAAATTTGTGTAAATATCCCATTTGGTGCCATTTGATGTAACACACATCGTAAAAATTGATGTGCAACACTTATGGCTCCACCAGGTAAATGAATACTCGTGTCATTCTGCCACGAAAATGTTAAGTTTCTTGATACTCTGTAAAATAAAGAGTGTTGATATTTATTATAAGCTTTAACTCTATCCGTCTACTACTTAATCAATGATAATTTATAAAACATTTATAATTTCTTATAAGTACAAGGCTTATTTACCTAAGGTAAGCATTATTATTAAGTCATATTGCTGAATCTATTCATATTTTTCTTACAGTTAATTTTAATTAAAAAGGAACAACAATCCTACCTTGTATTTTATCCCTCTTATTCGTAGCCATAAACCATGCAAATACAAAAAATACATATTTAACCTATCATTATATTAAAGACTTGAAGGAATGAAAATAAGGTCAACATTTAATGAATTTTTCAGAAAAGCAATGTATATTTTACTACCACATGTTGGTTATTTAAATATAAGAATGTAGGTAGAACAATGTCACCAGCTTAATGAGCAATTTTGTGAAAAGTATGTCATCGAATTCATAGGCTTATACATAGATGAGCACTGTTTGAGGCATTAATTTATCATTGTCCTTTCATGATAAATAATTATTTGAAATTAATTTTAAAAGAGTCAAAAATCATACGGTTAAAGAAACTTTAAACTATACAAAAAAATAAGCAGAATGTCTTCTTTGGGTGAGGAACACACATAACCTGTTATTTACAGCTATCAAAAGGCTGTGATTAACACACTGAAGTGAGCTTAACATTTCAATAAATTCTATTATAATGGTTGTATTTCTAGTTAATATCAAACATGTAACAACATTGTAACTTAAAAAGCAGTGCACTTTACGACTCTCTTTAACCCACTACAAAAACAATACATTGATGTAATTTCTTCGGTATTTTTAAAGAGAATAAAAAAAAAGAATGATCAAAAGACTCTTAAGTTCATTGAAATTTACTCCACTTCGTACATATTTTTAAAAGCTTATTTGTCTCACCTAGAAACAAAGTATGTTATAAGATTACTTGATACTTTTTATATTTTTATAAGATATTTTAATATGACTGTAAAATAGTTAAAATGTAATTTAAAAATATGTACAAGATGATCAAAACTGACAACAGTTTTTAAAACATCGAGAAATGTAATAAAGAGGAAGAAATTTTTATTCAAATTATTACGTAAAAACAACTTTCACATCAAGAAGTACTGAAATGACAAGAATGCGTACAAATAGCTACAATAAGAAAACATTTTACTTATTTTAATAAGTTTAAAATTATAATGTTCAAAATTCTAAAAATAAAAGCATATAAAGAAAAAATATTTCTTGCATCAAAAATACCTTAATGCTATATATTGAGAATAAAAGTGATTTTGAGTATCGTGAGGCACTATTTCTTCTATACAAGAAATTGTAATGTTTTATTACCTTTATAAGATAATGATTAGAAAATAATTAAGTGTAAAGATGTATTTGAATAGTAGGATAAAATAAAACAAAAAAATATAGATAATTAAAATAAAGAATGACTAGGGCACGACATGAATACATCGTTTTAACATTTTTTTCATAAAGATGTTACTAAGCCTAACAAATATTTAAGAGTGACTTGAGGGTCAGTACCCAAGCACACGATCAGTAAGAGCTAATTTTAAGAATACGAATAAAAGCTCCAAAAAATCAGGTGTTAGTTTAAGGTAGTAGTCGATCAAAAACACTTTTCTTACGATTTTTCTAAAATTTCGTGTGTGCCTTAAGATTGCTATTATTTACCATGAGCCAAAATTTGAAGAGGCTTAGCGGTATAGTTTTGGAGTTATTAAAGTTTTAATGTTGAACTTTTAACACAGGAGGCATAGGAAACTGCCAGATTGGGGGTTGATTTGTGAACGAAATTGCTTATATCTCTAAAACGCTTCTTACAATAATTCGTAAAAAATAGTATTATATGATTTATATTATAAAGCAACTGTGGTTCCAATTTAAAAGGGCTCAGCGGTATAGTTTTGTTATTACAGTGCGGCAAATATAAACACAACTGATAGGATTCGTCTGCAACGCTCCTACAACGTTGTCATTTTTCGAGATAGTTGTCGAAGCGATATATATAGTATACGCATACGCTACAGCGCACTATGGCACGCACTGTAGAGTGCTCGACTACTACCTTAAGCAACTTTTCGTTGGTCTAAACGCCAACCCCATCAGGCTCACTTTATTAACAAAGAAAACAAAAACAAAAAGCACAACAATTTTTGTGAATAACATTGTAGGGCCACTGTTTATAAATATTAAAAATAGATACTCACGTCTATATTGTTAAGACGATCGTTACAGACTGTTGGTCACCTTAAGCACATAACGTAAGTGTCAAACATGAATGTATTTCTATATGTACATATAAACAATAAATGTAGTTTCTTGCAAATATAGATAACGTGTGTGCGTATTGAAAAGATATTACTCATAAGAACTTTACATATGTTATTGAGAAACAATGTATCCTCTTTTTTATGTATTGTTTGTTTAGTCGAGTGTACTTGAAGCATTTCTAATATAAATCTTTTTTGTCTATTTGGTTCATGATCTAGAATTTTGGTTTGAGAAAAATTAAAGTTATGGTTAAATTCTTTCATGTGTGAAGTGACAACAAGCTCATATTTCTTTGTACTTTTGTGTCCGTTCCGACGTTTTTCCAATGCTCTCTTTGTCTCGACTACGTGTAATGTAGAGCAAGAATCGCAAGAAAAATGATACACGACATTGGTTTGATCTAGCTTATAAATTTTATCTTTTCCAAGAATAATAACACTGTCTAATTTGTTTTGTATAGTAGAGCAAAATTGTATATTAAATTTTTTTAAAGTTCTTAAACAAAATTTGAATAATAACGGGCTGTAAGGGATAGAAATTTTCATTTCAGCACTAAGATTGTCATTCAGTAAATAGTTGTTATTACTATTAGTAATTTTTATTTGGTAAAGTTTCTTCTTGATGTATTTTTTGTATGAAAAGTGCAGTATTGTCATTATCATGTAAGATTCTTGTAGCCACGAGAATATTCTTCCAGTGGAAATACTAATCAGATAAAAGAATGGCTCGATCAATCAAACCGTATACAGCATTGACTTTTAACAATCGGAGATGGTTGGAATGAAAATTAATTATTCTTTTGGATGAACTTGGCTCCACATACTAATACGTAGTTATTTTTGAGTTTTTATGTATAATTGTAATGTCTAAGAAATGTATAGAATTGTTTTTCTCTACTTTGCAAGTGAGTTTCAAGTGATTGTCTTGTTCATTAAAAATCTGTTACAGTAGGTAAACCATGGTGGTTCTGGCAACCCCCCAGCTCCTCCCCTAAGGTGGTGGTGGGGTGAGAGGCTCTAGCTATAGTTGGTCTGTGGGTGAACAAGAGGCGGTGGTGGGGGAAGAGGCTGAATGGGCAGTGGAAAGAGAGGCACGGGCAGTATAGTCGAGGTAGTGGGGGTGGTGGGTGGTGAGGACTACTCGGGCGGTAACGTCAGAGGAAGGAGTGCTTCCGGTTGCTGTGATATCGGATGGTACTGACGGCTCCTTTTCTTTCCGACCCGGAATCGAGCTCTGACGTCATCAGGATGGGTTCGAAAGGTGTAGGTGACCGCCCCAACGTCCAGTGCGAGAGAAAGATGATCAAGCATGAACGTGTATTTCTTATCAGCAGATGTCTTCTTTTTTTTCTTCTTCCACTCATTGTCTTACGAGTTTCAGCGTAATCGTTGTTTTTTTTTGTTTTTCTCAAGAGCGAGCGTATCAAATTTTTGGAAAGGAAGTTTCATTGGGAAAAGCGGATTGCGTATCCTGTTTAACTGCGACCAACGTTGGCCTACTCGACGCAGTACCTTGCCAAGGAATTCAGCCAGCTTATGAATTTAAGTTTGAGATTGTTAGGATAGTATGTAAATGGGTTTTAATAATAATAAAACTTTGAATTTAATCCTCATATATTTTTGGTAGCTTAAAAAAAGAATACACAAGAATTTCATGGTTATTGATTCTTTTTACAATATATCATATCCATCTTCATTTGGATAAGAGTAAATGTTTTGGAAATAATAATTTCCCTTCACTTTTGGTTAAGATATCTCAACGTTCTTTTATATAAAAGATTTTCGGCTATTTTTATCTTCCTCCTCCTCCTTACTGAGGCTCTTATATTTTGGTTTGCTTAAGATCGGACCCATGTTGTCGATGTTGACTGCTCAATCGTCACAGGATAACTGAAGTAATACGCAAATTTTCCTTAGCTTATAAGACGGCGCTAACTTCTTTGTACTACCACACGTGAAAATATAGTTTAATTTTTTAATCTTTAATTTTATGCTTACTATATTCTTTTTTTTTGCCTACACACGGTCATCGTTTTTGACACTAACATTAGTATTAGTTTCAGAGTCACTATCAGTATCAGTATCATTAGTAATAATTCCATCAACAGTATCCCAACTGGGAGACGTTTCAGAAATTTTCTTCATATAATTATTAAGTGCGTCTAAAAAACATTCAAAGTCTGGTTCAATGCTACTTTCCACCAAAGAGCAAAGCCACAATTTCATTTACTGAGCGTTACTAAGTGCGCAATATTGCTTTCTACGTAGATTTTTAAGAACGAAGTTCTTTATGTCGCGTTACTTGGGGGGCTGGAATTTTAAAAACGACAGATTTTTTTTTTTAAACGAATTCCTCTTAAGTTTTCCCCCTTACCCCGTCTTCCTACTGTTCTCTATACACTTCCTCTCTTCCCACTATAAATGTTTTTACCCACCATTCCTCCTCACACTCCCAAGCAATTAATTTTCAAACAAATTTCAATTTTATTTTACCACAATAATATTTATTTTACTTTTAATTTTTTTCTTTTACTATTCTAAAAAAAAAAAAAAAAAAAAAAAAAAAATTTCGAGTTTTATATCATTTTAATGAATTTTAAGAGCACTTATTTCGAATTTGATAAACAAATAATGGCACAATGTCATTGAGTAATTATATTAAAATGAAACAAAATTTGCATTAATGAGCTATAAAATCGCAAACAAATAAGTGAAAAAAAAAATTTTTTTTTAATAAATAATATGAAATATGACAACAAAATGAAAAAAAATTACAAAATACATGAATAAATACAATGGAATGGAAAAAAATTAAATTAAAAAGGGAATGAAAAAAAAAAGATTAAACATGAAA
Source organism: Copidosoma floridanum (assembly GCF_036245765.1). Classification (NCBI taxonomy): domain Eukaryota; kingdom Metazoa; phylum Arthropoda; class Insecta; order Hymenoptera; family Encyrtidae; genus Copidosoma; species Copidosoma floridanum. Next base: position 1,676,279 of record NW_028321894.1, read on the forward strand.
ATAAAAAAAAAATTAAATAAAGAAAGTACAAGAAAATAAAAAAAAATATAATAAAACGAAATATGAAAAAAAATAAAACAAGAAATAAAAAAAAAAAGGAAAAAATTATAAAGGAAATGAAAACAACAAACCAGGGGGTATTAATGGGTCATGGGACCCACGGTAAGAACGAAGTTCTTTAAACATGAGATGAGTGTAGACACAATTTCTTAGGTAACAAGGGGGTCGCCAGACCCACAGGAAGAACGAAGCTCTGTAAACGTTAGTACTGCATTCATGTTGTTTACTAAAACAAAAAATTGAAAAACGAATAAATAAAAAAAAATTAGTTTTTCGCTTATTCTGAAATCCCAAAATAACAATACGATGCTTTTTCAACTGATTGAAAGTTTCGACAGTCCACACATGCCTAGAAGTTTTTGGCAAAAGAGGATAGTCATACAACTTTCAATTGCGAGAACTCATAGAAATAGGCTTGTCTTTTGCAATAACATCAAGCAAATGAATTTTTCGTCTGTCTGATGCAGTTATTTAAGGCACAAACCACTCAATCTAAATCAATTTAAGGTTATACTTTTCGAAAATTTGATTCTCAGGTACTTGTATAACGGCGCTAACATCATCTCTTGATCTTGTGAGGATGAATTCATGTTTTGCATAAACTACAATATTGTGATAGTCTTCAGCGAAACCAAATATCATTCTCAAAGGTATTGATACTTAGAAACAAGAATGATCATTGATAATAGATTTTGTCTCTTCAATGTCTGTCCAACCAGCATTTTCAAGCATTAAACTGTGATTGGGAGATAAAGATATCCATCCTCTCATTAAAGTTGTCAATCCAACATTTTTACACCTATCAATTTCTATATCATTTAGTTCATATCGTATTTCTTTAAACAAATGTCAGATGGCGTTATTAACTAGTTTTGTTTTCTCTAAAGATTTGTCATCCCAACTTTGAGACGGCAAGAGATATAAATCTTAATGTTGAATTAAGATGCGAATTTCATTACTGCTATTAAATGCTGATGCGATGTGGGGTCAATGTGTAATAATTTAGTAGTGCGCAACCAACTCATTAAATACAACACCTGACTAAATCCCGAGAATCTATTCCATTGCGACTTTTACTCGTTCGCAGGCAGCAAAAAAAGCACAAGTTATTTGCCACCAAGAGCTCTTACTTTAAGGCCTAAGTTCCTTAAGAACTGCACGTTGTGACGTGTTTATGCTTTGGGCGTTCATCGACGACTAATCTGTCTCATCCATTTTGGTTTATTCTTATAGCTTCGTCAAATTTTGTTGTCTCGTGGATGACTATTCGTCCTCACCCTCGTTAATTTGTTTTTGTAGCCTTGTCCAACTTTACTATTGCTATACACTATGCCCATTTCAGTTGAGTTGTTTCAAGTGTAGTCTTGTATTCATAACTTCTTCACAAAAATTAATCAAGTTACCTTCCAGATCAACAATGCGTACTTGAAGATTATCTATAATTTTAACAGCAACGGGTAAGTAAATGATTTGTGATGGAACTTCGACAATCTTGAACACCGGTGGTACAGCAGGAAAAAACTCGTGGATGGTATGAACTTTTTCTCCGTTTCTATTGGCTCCAGTAGTGATATTACACTTAACTCTTAATGTGTTAACCTTGAGAATAGCAACAGGTGAATCTGAGATGTGAGTACTGGTATCTCTAAGAATTCGTTCAGTAAAGCCTAAAAGACAGCTTATGGAATCTTTTAACCTGAAGTGAATAGTATAACTTCACGTTATCACACTGCGAAGAGTATTATTGTTTGGTTTAATGCTAATAGCTATATCGTCGGGTTTTAATACGTCAATGACAAATGACTTAGTATCTTAAATTTTGTAGCTGCCAGTTGGAAAAACAACCACTTGATCGCCTACGTAAAATTTATTATTACCTCAGTTAATATTTAGAATTAAATTGAAAGTTAGGAGTTCTACTATACCAATAACGTAGTTATGTGCTAGTGGCAACTCGATAGGTGGAAAAAGTTGTGCTCCGAGAATAGATGATGCTCCTGATGAACTTAATGTCAATGATTCTTCCATGACGGTTTGTCAATGACTAATGTTGCTTGAGTATTGGGGTTCATTAATAATGGCTGATAATGGAGTTTTTTACAAAGAAGTCTTAAGCAAAGATATTCACAGTTGTATGTACCAAGATCTTGGAACCTTTTATAATTATATTTGACACATTAAACACCAAGATATAGCAGTAGATCAATCGGTGGCTGTGGGTCACAAAAACTGTCGAAATACGCCACGTTGTTGCCTCGCTTTCTGTAGGTAACCCTGTGAGTACCAGGACCATCCTTATCATAGAGATTGACTATTGCTGATTCGAAAAAACGTGGGCCATCAGCTAACAAAGCATTTCTCATGAAAACTCCACGAAAAATGCGGTATTTTTAGAATTTTTTCATACTTGATGAGGTCAAAGTCTGTGAGAGCTCGGTAAGGCAGTTTTACGTAGAAATTTTTTTTTTTTTTTTATCTTTCAAGCCTTTTCCAAGCCTTAAATGTAGACTTAAGCCGTTTTCATATGGTTTTAAAAATAGCCCCTTTTCAAGTCAGAGTGTTTCCATTTTTTTATTATGCCTCTCACTCTCCTCTAGCTGTTTTTAAGCAACTTTAGCATTATTAATAGCCTTGACAACTCTAGTTACACCATGAGTGAAAGTAACTATACGCCAACAAATGCAGGAATAAGGTATGACAAGAATCCTCTAGTTTTTTGCGGGATAGGCAAAACTCGAGGTATTACAATATTTTTCCTACCACCAGCTTTTTTCACAGCATCCTACGCTCCCTTTAATGCCGAACTTATAGCTTTTTAAGCACTACGACTAGGAATTATGGACTTTAAAGCACTTTAAATCAAGCTTTTTAGAGTAGTTTTCTTCGGCTTCATTTTGTTCTTACTCACTTTACTAGAATTCGTACTACGGAATGCTCCCATGCCGAGTTTCGATTTGAATTTCATGGCACTAGTAATAGTTGAAGCAGCAGCTTTTTTCCCTAAACTAGAATCCGTGGCTTTAAATCTTTGCCACGCCTTTTCAGCCAGAATTTCGTCAGCGCTATTTCTTGCTGTCATATTTTTTTGATTCTAAGAAGAGGCTATATCGTGTTGTTCGCACGCCTGATCAAATGGATTGATACCTGGATCTTCGCGAGCTTATCTCTTGGCTAGTTTAGTGCCCGGTCCACAATATTGATATCTTGGTACGTGCAGCTCTATAGGCAGTTTATTGATAAGTGTGCTTACAATTTTACTGCTTTTGGGACAATAATTAATCATTACTTTACAAGTGCTTAACGATGAATGAGCTCGAATATATATGTAGAGCACTATTTATAGTTTTATATTTCAGCATGCAGTCATTACGAGCTCCAGGAAACAGAATATTTAACTTCCTGTCATAAATTTTATTAAACTGATCAGCAAGATTAGGAAATACAATGATAGATGAGTTCTAAAATTTAAAGGCAAACCATTTACAGTATCAAGTTTCAGTCTCAGTTGAGTCAGCATACAGTAAACATGAGCTTCGTAGATCAGAATATAAAACTTCCTGTCGTAAATTTGGACGGCATCGTTGAGCAAAATAAGAAAATCCAACGCCATGGTGATTTGCTACCCGATACGATTAGAGCTGTCCTTTGGGGTCCGTCAAACTGTGGAAAACAAACAGCTTGCTGGCTTTAAATACTTACCCGAAAGTATTGAGATTTAAGAATGTTTATCTATACACAAAGTCGCTGAATCAGCCAAAAGAGAAGTTTCTAGAACAACTGTTGAAGCCCATAGATGTTGTAAGGTATTTTTTATATAGCGATCATTAATTAGTCATATCTCCAGATAAGGCACCACCCAACTCCATAATGATATTTGACGACATTGCCTGTGAAAAACAAGATAATGTGAAAGGCTTTTTATGCATGGGACGTCACAAAAACGTTGACTGCTTCTATCCTATGCCAATCCTATGCTCAAGTTCCAAAGCATTTAGTCAGAGATAATTTAAACCTTTTAGTAATATTTCGACAAGATGACATGAATTTGAATTACATCTATAATGATCATGTTAATATTGATATGACGTACAATAAATTCTAAAAATTATGTGTAAACTGTTGGAGAGTTGGAAAACATGGATTTGTCGTAACAGACAAGGAAAGAGATGTTGATAATGACTCATGCTTATTAAGTGCGTATAAGTCTCTTGTTAATCATCAAGCGATTAACATGAACGCTTTTCGTGAGAAAAAATACGTTTTTCGGCGAGTTGAAGAATTAGAGAAGCTGTTAGACGTAAGCATTGATTGTTAAAGTCAGGGAGAGAAAATTTTGAAAAGCAGATTGGAGAGACTATCAAGCCTATTACTGATCCACTTTTTAAAATTATCGATGACACAAAGAAAGTAAAAAACGTTCCACTTATCCTGAATCTTTACTTACAAGACGCTTCAAGCCTTTGAAGTCAGAAATTGATAATATCGACGCATCAATGTTCCAATCAGCTAATAGTAACAGTGATGATGAAGAAAATACTTTTTCGACGAATGATACTACCAAAGACTATGATACCGTTGTTGAAAAAAGTGACGACGATAATTCAGTACATGGTAACGATAAAAATTAGCCTATGAATCAATACTTACAAATACTTGATAGAAAGGACTCAGAACTGTATCGAATTTATGGAATAAGAGAGGAAAATAACAAACAACACATACTTAGTGATTTGCCTATATGATTCAAAAATAATCAAACTAAAATAAAGGATCTAAGATACCCAATGAATGATGAATTCATGAAGTTACTTGTGAAGAAGTCTCCTGATAGAAAGCACATGACACCAGATAATTCAGTTAAATACAAAAAAGTCTTGGAAAATTTAAGTGCGCATAAAAGAAAATTTAACAAAAATGAGGCAATTCGTCTATAAAATAGTAATAAATACAATAATGTTATTGCCCCATTATTAAATCTCACTCAAATAAAGAAGAAAGGTAAATCCATACCTTCTTTCAAAATTGCTAGGCTAAACATGCAAATGGACTACGTTTACTGGGACGACCCTAACGAGCTGGTCAATCGGCTAAGATTACAAGTGGTGGAAAAATCAGCCAGTAATCCTAGTGAAGAGGTGTAAGTAAAGGAGGTGCGCGAAATAAAAACGAGTATTTTAAAATAAGACAAAACGTTTATTTAATTTGACTGCTGACTGACGTAAAACACAACTGACTTGACACAGTTTACAGACTTACTACTGACAAAACGGACAAAGACAATAAAGAGAGCTGACGAGAGGTGTTGAAGGCACAGTAGCTTACACTGTACTAACTCTAGGGCCCGCAAGTATCACCTTGCCTGTGGCCCTGTTTTACACACTATATATACTGCCTGTTCAGTTTTGTACCTGAATATTTGCCGACAAATCTTTTCTAAATTCAAATTGCGTCACGTTTGTTATTCTTGTATTAAAGTTAAAGTAATTTTCCGATCATACGCCTTTATCATCGCGTACATTTGCAATGCCCAAGAGACCGTTTTACCTTTACTCTTGTACCTTTATTTATCAATTCACTAGAATTTCTACTTTAACTTTTGTCTCTATAAATATTGCTCTGCGAGCATAGTATGTTAGTTAGCGCACCGCGGCGGCAGAGAAAGCTTCTCTCCGCTTGCCTTTACTTGAGCACATTTTCATAACTTAAGCACTGTAAATATATTGTATATATTTTTATTGCACATTTGCTATACATTTATTTTTCTGCCGCAAACCACTTCCACCTCCAAACGACTGAACTGGATTGGGAGCAGCATAAAATCCCTTCCCTCGTGAACATTTTTGGTAGCAGAGCGTGGTTCCAGGGACCGACGGTCAGTGCAGGAGTGGATATGTGCTAGTGCTCAGTGAAGCCTTGAATTTTGCCTTGACCATTTGATGCCGTGTAGGTGAACGTGCTCTCGCGAAGCTGCAGTAGTGAGTCATTTAAGGAATCAGAGTGTGTGCATGCTCTCCGTGCTTGAATTTGCCAAGGCGGGTGGTCGTTAGCTGCCAACACTCAGCCCTATTATCAAGCGCTTCATCGCGACATCGACTGCATCATGGCAGACGTCAAGGAACTCAAAATTTTACTTAAGCGTCAACAGGAGTTGTACAAAAACATTAGCAATGCTTACGAAAACCTCAAGAAGCGCGGCAAGGATAAGTTTACTCGTGCAATCATCGAGAGCCGTATACAGCAACTACGAATAAACTGGGATGCCTTCAAGAAGACTTATCTCAGGATTCTCAACATTGCTCCAGACGATACTAAGGACATCGGCTATTTCGATGAAAACAGCTACGAAATCGCCGAAGAAGCTTACCTCGATTCGGCAGCTAATTTGGCTGAACAGCTCGGAAAACTTCCTGCATCGCCCGCATCAGACCCAGCTCCTGTTCCACCAGCTAACTCTCGCAACCTGCCGTCCATTGCTGTGCCCACATTTTCCGGACATTTTAACGACTGGCTCGAGTTTAAGGATCTGTTCTCTGCGATTATAGTCAACGATTCTCGACTTTCCAACGTCAAGAAGCTTCAGCACCTCAAGACGCATGTGCAAGGCGAGGCGGCTGAATTGTTGAGGACGATCCAGGTAATCGACGCCAACTTCGAGGCTGCATGGAAAAGGTTGGAGGATCATTATGCAAACAAGCGGCGCTTGGTTGCCACGCTAACTCGCGATTTGCTAGCCGCGCTGGCTGTAAGCAACGAATCGCCGCTTGAACTCAAGGCATTGCTCAGTGGCACTGTAAATGCCTTGGCTGTACTTAAACAGCTTAAGCGTCCGACGGACCAGTGGGATGACTTGGTGGTCGCTGTTACAGCTCGGAAACTCGACGCTCGAACTTTCCGAGAATGGGAGTCATCGCTCAGCAGTACTCACGAGCCTCCTGCACTTGAAACGCTCGTGCGTTTCATTGAACAACGCATCTCGATGCTCGAGATCGTCGCGTCTTCTACAGAGAAGGCAACACGGAAGAAGGACAAGACGGCGTCTTCTTCTTCGCACGCATATGCCGCCTTTACGGAGAAATGCCGCTTTTGCCAAGGTGAGCATTTCATACTACGCTGTGCCGATTTCAAAGCAAAATCGCCACACGAACGCATACAGTTTGTTGAGGCCAAGAACATGTGCTATAATTGCCTTGGTGCTCACAAACTCGCAAGCTGCAAATCGAGCAAACGATGCCTAACTTGCAACGGGCATCACCATACGCTGCTGCACGAGAATTCTGCCACTACAGTGCATCTTGCATCTTCTGCATGGCCTGCTACACTCACGAAAGGGAGTCGCGTATCCTGTCATTGGATGGCATCGCCAGACTCTTCAAACACTACGCTGTTGCCTACTGCGCTCGTCCGAATTCAAGGCCCGGACGGACGCACACTCATCGCTCGTGCCGTGCTCGACAACTGCTCTCAGCGATCCTTTGTTGCAAAGAGCCTGCTAAGTAAACTTCGCCAGGAATATGAAGAGGCCAGCATGGAGGTCATTGGCATCGGTGGCATCAAGACTCCGCGAGTTCATGGAAAAACTTACCTTACTCTCGCCTCCATGGTTAGCGACGGGAAGCTCACGTGCGAAGCTCTAGTGCTCTCGCTTATATCCAGCTACAGGTCAGGAAACTTCAAGCTTCCAGGCAACTGGAAGTATCTACAGGGTTTGGAGCTTGCAGACGACTTTCGAGCCGATCTGACGGAAATCGAGTTGCTGCTAGAAGCTGATGTGCTTCCACGAGTTCTTCAAGAGGGCTAACGCATCGGACTACCTGGGACACCCATGGCCCAGCGCACCATATTCGGCTGGACGCTTTCCGGTCCATTACATTATTGACATTTTCAAAATACAGACTCTAAGTTTGTTTTACATAAGTGCAGTGCTAATTGTTAATACTCCGTTTACTCCGAACCGTAGTATGGCGGGCGGTATGTTCAGTTTTGTACCTGAATATTTGCCGACAAACCTTTTCTAAATTCAAATTGCGTCACGTTTGTTATTCTTGTATTAAAGTTTAAGTTATTTTCCGATCATACGCCTTTATCATCGCGTACATTTGCAATGCCCAAGAGACCGTTTTACCTTTACTCTTGTACCTTTATTTATCAATGTACTAGAATTTCTACTTTAACTTTTGTCTCTATAAATATTGCTCTTCGAGCATAGTATGTTAGTTAGCGCGCCGCGGCGGCAGAGAAAGCTTCACTCCGCTTGCCTTTACTTGAGCACATTTTCATAACTTAAGCACTGTAAATATATTGTTTATATTTTAATTGCACATTTGCTATACATTTATTTTTCTGCCGCAAACCACTTCCACCTCCAAACGACTGAACTGGATTGGGAGCAGCATAAAATACCTTCCCTCGTGAACACTGCCTATCAAAAAGTCGTACATGCCAACTTTTCCTCCCGACATAAGATAGCTAAGTATATTAAACAAAAATTATAATTTAAAATAGATACAAAGAACAATTTTTTTTTTTTTTTTTCATAAAATAAATGAATAAATGTGTGTTCTTTACTCGGCTCCACGGCTCTGGACATGCACCCAAGCAGTCCATAAGTCGGTCTATGGCTCCTTTATCGCTTATCTGAAACAGAGACAACTTATAAGTTACCAGTCAGAGTCACAGAAGCTGTTCGCGATTCTGCTAGCAAATTTTTTATGGAGCTCGATCGGTAAAGGTTTTGTAAATATATTGGCCGTCTATTCTTTAGTATTCAGCCATCTGACGTTTACTCTACCATAATTTACACATTCTTTAACATAATGCTCATAAATTTCTCTCATATGTCTCAATTTACCACTGCCTATAATTCTAGCATCTTGCTCAGCTGCCTTATTGTCACATCATTTATTTGCTGGACACAAAGTATTATTCATTATGATTTCAATCGAATTATCAACTGCAATAAGTTCTCTACATACTTCACTCAATCACACATACTCTGCCTGACATATTGACAAAGACACATACGTTTGTTTGTGAGTTCTCCATGCCACTGAGTCTCCAAAGATTTTAATCACGTAACCACTTGTGGTTAAAGACCCTTTACAGTCGCCAAAACTGGCATCGGTAAAAGCTTCCAGCCCTTGCTGCCTTCTACAATATCTTGGACCATAAGATTTGGTCCCTGCCAGATACCAAAACACTCTTTTAACCATATTCCAGTATTCGTTAGTAGGACTTATTTGATGCCTGCTCAGCACATTCACTGCATAGCTTATATCCAGACGTAAAGTATTGGCAGCAAATAATAAGCTCCCAACAGCCTTCCGGTAGGGAACGCTTTCAGTCGATCTGGACTCATTCAAGTCAATCTGCCTTTTTGATTGCTCTCTTTGTTTTCTTTGTTAATTTAACACGTGATCTGGGACCATAGGAGTCTTCACTCGCTTAGAATCATCAAACTTAAACTTTTTAAGTATCTTATTTATGTAATTGGTCTGGGTTAAAGTTAGAACTTGGTTTTCTCTATCTCTTCTGATTTCAATGCCTGGAAACGATTTAACTTCTCCTAAGTCAGTCGTTTCAAACTCACTTTGAAGTATTTCCTTCACAGACTTTAATTTGCCAGTATCATTACTTGCTATAAGCATGTCATCAACTTAGAGAACCAACATCAGAATTTTATCTGCCTCATGTTAAGTAAACAGGCAAGGTTCCAAGATGTGAGATCTTAAATCTATTTTCGTTGCAGCCTCGAAGAATCTTTCATGCCATTTTTTCAGCCTGACTTTAAGGCCGTATAGGGCTCTCTGAAGCTTGCACACCTTGCTCTGTTTTTCCAGTTAAGAACAGACCAAACCTTCTGATAGCTTCATATATATCTTGTCGTCAAGAGTACCATTTAAAAATGCCGTTTTAACGTCAAAGCTGACATGTATCCAAATTTAATTTATTAATTACAGCCAAAGCAGTTCTTATCAGAGTCAGTCTTGACACCGGGGCGTAAGTCTTCGTAAGATCATACTCATTTTTATCTTTAAATCCCCGTATTACCAGCCGTGCTTTGTATTTCTCACATTCTTGAGCATCAACCTTTTTCTTAAGAACCCATCGAAAATCGATGATATTCGGACGTTTACCATTTACCAGTCCTGCAGGTCTGTTTACCAACTTCCAGACTTGATTCTTTGCCATTGAGTCAAGCTCTTCTTGGATGGCTTGATTCCAGCCTTCTTTATCCACAGCCTTCATTGCTTCTTTATATGAAGCTGGATCTTTATTTATTTCTGCCAGCAAAGAGTGGTAGACTAGATCTTCCGCAAAAATGGTATTATCTCCTGACGTTTCAGTATCACCGTTCTTAAAAATTAGGTCTTTTGTTACTTCTTCCCCGAGAGTTAAGCCCGCAAAGCTGACGTCTTTTACACAACTTTCTTGGACTAAGTTGGCCTCCATTGTTTCTATCAGTCTTTTCAGCCTTCCTCTTTTCCGTTGTACCACCGGGGGCGCTTCCTCTGATGACACTATCTCTTCTCTTTCCTTTTCGAATTTTAAAAACCACTCGTCTAATTTAATATCTACAGTCGCATTTTGCCAGTTTTTAATTGAGTTTTTACTAAAAACGTCTCCATACACAAAATGCTCGTTAAATCTGATGTTTCGACTTTCATAAAACTTTCCTTTGTCCGGACAAAGCAGACGATACCCTGTCAGCGTGTATCCTACCATAACTGCTCGCTTCCCTTTTGCTTGGAATTTAGTTTCGGTGTTTCTCTGAACTCTCTAATACGTGATGCAGCTAAATCTTTTCATCTGACTTAGGTCTGTATTTTTATTTGTGGCTTGCTTGAGGGCTTCACAATAAAGTACATATTTATGTTTTTTATTTATTGTCGTCATTAATTAAGGCTGCTTCGAACCTGGTGCTGAAATGTGTTTGGAACAAAATGGCAAATCTTTATGAGAATCGTGGAGCTCCTTTGGATACTCCAAATCTACTTCTAAAATATATCCGTAAGCACTTCTATTTCCAATATTATAATAATCATGAGGCTGTTGCTCAACATCTTCGACCCACTGAAATCCACCATAAGGAAGTTTTTTAAAGGAGTTGTAGTGAAATCTGAAAAAAGTTCTCTATTAATAACTAAAGCACAATTGACATTATATTCTTATTTATAATACTTACTTTCGTTTTTTTCAACATGGCATCTTAAGTGAAGCCTGGAGTAGTGAAATAGTGAGCAGGATCTAATTTATGAACCTTGAGGCAATTAATTCTAAAGTTTTTAAATACCTCTGTTAACAACAGTACATCAGTTTTGAGGTAAAGATCTGAATACTGTCCAAGAGTTATAATATGAGAAATTTTTCATTCTGTTTCAGCATGTATATAATCTTTACAACTTATATGTGCATTATATAATTTACTATAAAAATCATCTTTAGATGGGAGCCCGATTTCTTCAAGTTTTTCGAATGATGCTACATAATCGTATGGAAATACACCCTTTTTCTTCAGCATATAGATTTTCTCGAAAGAGTATTTATCATCTTGACTGAAAACCTTTCCTAGAGTATCATACTGCTCTAAGTGAGATCCCAACTTAGCAAGCGACGACGGCAAAAATCTATACGAGTCAATGAAGCATAAGCTCATGCGAGTCCCTTTAACGTACTTCGTAAAAGAAAGGTTTTTTTCTTTTGTTTGAGGGATAACTTGTACTCTTTCGGGAAAGTCACAAGTTCTTGTATTAATAATTGGGCATCGTAATTAGTGAGATTATGAAAAACTACTGGTACTGCTTGCGAGTCCTAATACTTGAGTTTACACACATTGTGAGCTGGGCCTCAATATCTGAGTAAAAAAAAAGCCAATTCTAGTTTTAAGAGAAAAATTTTTTTAACTACAAACTCATAAACATAATACTGACTCTCCAGTAAAACGGCAATGATCGTGAAATTCTTTATCATTTTTAATAGACTCCTCACATATGCGACATATATCAGCATTGAAAAAATCAAAGTCCTCTTCTTCAGTTAATGATCTCATTGGTACTCGATTGTTGTACATTCAATGTAAGTCTAAGGCGAGATCTTGCATTTCATTTATAAACCAGGTAGCTGGATTCTCACTGCTTTCAGCTCTTTTTCTGTAGAAGACATATCGTGATTTCGCGTTATCAAGACTGCACTTCACATAATATCCAACACTTAATGCTTCATGGTGTTGTATCGCTCGCTCACTATTATGCACAGGTTTTAATGAACACGCAAAGTCTGCGTATACTATGAATGATACACGATTTTTATTAATGTGATTTTCAAATTTTATTGACTTCAACGCACTCCACCGTATGAGTTTTATACAATTTATCAGTTGTACAGTTACGAAGACAGCGATCGCAAATATATATTTTATGTTGATGTTTTGTTAAAGAACTTCTCACCAACCTAGATAAGTCTTTAATATATACGTAGTCGTATTTTATATTATTATCAGCACTATTATCACAATCTTGGATTTCTTCAAAATATTCTCCCCTATCTTCTTCTACCTTATCTTCGTCCATTGCCTCAGCATCAAAAAAACCTTCTTTATCTTCTTTTACCTGAACTTCATCCATTGCCTTAGAATTAAGGAAATCATCACGTTGTCCGTCAATGTTTTTTTATTTTTTTGATTTTCCCTCACTAAACGTATCAATATAATGATTTTGTATAAGTAGCAAACTAATATGTTTGCAGCAAACTAATAAGTTAAGCGTAAAGTCCATCCAGAATCGCGCTCCTGAAACTCTTCTATATCTGTAGAAATAGGCTTCTGGACATTCGTTTTAAACCATTTATGTAGGTCTGTCGTATCAAAAATTGGATTAGATTAAGTATTAGAATATTCAACCTCAACGGTCTCTGTATCATTTTTTACGGTCAAAAACTCTGCTGCTAATACTGCATTAATTCTTAAAGCATATTGCTCGTCGAGAACTTCTCGCACTTTTAAAATAAATATTTTTTCCGCAGACTTAAGAAATTTTACCATATCTAAATGCCCACTATTTGCTATAACAGCCGTTCTTATGCGATTCTTAAAATCACTATTAAGATCTTTCAATGTCACAAAATTATAATCATCTTGATTGTCTACTGTTTCATTGATCCCTGACCCTTGCACTTCTAGAATTTTATAAAATGCTGCTAAAAACGTTGATAAAAGACACTCAATATTTAACAACTTATTTTCCACTGGCGATGACAATTTTACAGACAGCTTATAGTCGGAAATACTTTTAAGCACTATTTCACTATTATCAATAAAATCTCGTATCTCAGTCATATTATCACTATGCAGCAAGCGTTGATATTCTATTCGCGCTATTTCACAGAAAATCTCGTAACGCTTCATGGCGTTGGCGTTAGCAAAATTCTCGCGGAGTTGCTCCATTATACTAACAGCTCGCGTTAACGTACTTGAATGAATGACACGCTGCTTGAACTTTTCTTTGATACTGATTAGCCTCTGCGAAAGCGATACGAGTAATTACTAGTGGTAACTAGCAGTTGTATGTAAAGAGATGACACATCGATAAAGGGGTTAGTTAACTCATAATCTTCACAACGTTAAGATTACTAAGTACGAGGTTAATGTTCAAAGCATTAAAACCATGGACAAACAATTTATTTTTTAAGAGGTCGCTATTATACCTCTACAAAAAAATGCCTCACCGTCACTTTTTGTCTTGAAGCTCCCATATTATTGGGCACAGCTCTTACCTAAGAACAAGTGTAAAAATCGATGGATGGAGTTTAATTACCACGGTTGTCGTTGGAGTTTGGAAGAAGTTTTCTGCGAAGATCTAACTACAACCTTTCGAGCCATTATTAAAGAAGATGATGTTATTTACGTAAAAGGTCTTGAAAAAATCGAATGGTTGCACCGTGTGCTTTTTAATAGGTACATTACTAATTGTATGATTTATACGCTTCACTTAATATTTTCATAATACAATTATTTTTATAGGTACATTTATGATATTAAGCAATGTCCAGCTTAAAAAAAAAGTTAGTATGGATAATATCGAATGCATGAATTACCAATTTAATTCAGCTCATTGTGCTGTGAAGAATGCTACAGCCTTAAAAAAATGGAGATTAAAAGAGCAGCAACGACAAAACGATATTTTTTACTCAATGAACACCTGATACACAAGACTTATGCAATAAATTAGTTCTTCATAAATCTATGTCGATTTTTTTCATTTACGCTTCCTTATTACTGCGTCGATTAAAATTACCTTATCGTATTAACTGACTCTATTCTTTGGTGAGGTACTGCGGTAAAGAAGAGTAAGCCAAGCAATGTTGGGATACGCTTTCGGTTATGAAATGGTATACATGTTCTATCTGGCAACTCGTATCACTTAATACGCCCACTCTTGCTGAAAAATATTACGCTTGTGCATTATATGCCTCAGTGAGAAGCCGTGAATCATTGGTCATGGCTAATGCATGCACGTCAATAAGAAACGATAGCTATATTCATTGGCAAGGTACTGCGTCAAAAAAAATGAGTGAGCAAGCGTTGAGGAATCAAAAGGGATACGTGATTAACTTTTGGAAATAAAATAGTATACATGTTTTCTCTGACATCTCGCATCACTCGATATGCCCGCTCTCGAGAAAAAAAATATGACGCTGGTACATTACACGCTTAAATGGAAAGTGAAAAGTCATTGGCTACGGCTAGCACATCCGTGTAGATAAAAAACAATAGCTCCATTACTTGGCAAGGTACTGCGTCGAGTAAACCAACGTTGGTCGCAGTCAAACGGGATACGTGATCCGCTTTTCCCGATGAAATTTTCTCTCCAACAACTCGATACGCCCGCTCTTGAGAAGAACAAAAAAAATCAACAATTACGCTAAGACTCGTAAAACAATGAGTGGAAAAAGAAAAAAAAAAATAACATTAGCTATTAAGAAATACTTGTTCATGCTTAATCATCTTCCTCTCGCGCTGGACATTGGGCTTGTCACTTACCCCTTTTGGACCCATCCTGATGACGTTGGAGCTCGATTCGCGGTCGGAAATAAAGAAAGCCGTCAGTACCACCCTACATCACAGCATCTGAAAGCCCCGCTTTTCCCTGACGTTACCGCTCAGTACTCACCACCTACTGCCCCCACTACCTCTCCTATACCGCTGTGCCTCTCCTCCCAGTGCCCGATCAGCGTCTCCCCCCACCACCGCCTCTTCTCCACCCACAGCCCCACTATAGCTAGAGCCTCTCTTTCCACCACCACCTCATGGGGAAGCTGGGGGTGTGCCAGAACTGCCATGGTTGATCTACTTGTAACAAAAGTTGTGCCTGATCTTTGTGTACACATATGAGAGTGTCATCGACCTATCTTTTGTAAAAAGGAGCGTAATTATGATTTTTTTTTAACAAGCACAGGGCCTTCATTCCAAGATCTTATAAAAGTAAATCAGCAAATATTGGAGAGACAGGAGAACCTATTGGGCTGCCAAAAGAGAATCGATTAAAATTCACTTGCGAAGTAGAGAAAAAAAATTCTATAAATTTCTTAGACATTACAGTTACACATAAAAACTCGAAAATAACCAGTTATTAGTATGTTTAGCTAATTTTATCTAATGGAATAATTAATTTTGATTCTTACTATCCCTGATCGTTAAAAGTAAATGCTGTATACGGTTTGATTAATCGAGCCATTTTTTTATCTGATAAATCTTTCCACAGGAAAAATATTCTTATGGCTAAGAGAATGTAACGCTATAATGACTATACTAAACTTTTTATACAAAAAATACATCAAGAAAAGACTTTACCAAATAAGAATTACTAATAATAATGACAACTTTTTACTGAATGACAATCTTTGTGCTAAAATAAAAACTTCTATCCCTAACAACTCTCGTTTTTATTCTAATTTTGTTAAAAACTTTCAAAAAATTGAATATAAAATTTTACTCTACTATTCAAAACAATTTAAACAGTGTTATCATTCTTGGAAAGGATAAAATTAATAAGCTTAATCAAACCAATGTCGTGTATCATTTCTCTTGCGATTCTTGCTCTGCATCATACGTAGGTGAGATAAAGAGAGCATTGAAAAAATGCCTGAACGAACACAAAAGTACAAAGAAAAATAAACTTGTTGTCACTTAACACATGATAGAATTCAACCATAACTTTAATTTTTCTCAATCTAAAATTCTAGATCATGAACCAAGTAGACAAAAAAGATTAATATCAGAAATGCTACACATACACTCGACTGCGCGAAAAATAAATAAAAAAAAAGTATACCTTATTTTTCAATAACATATATCAAATTCTAATGAGTAATCTCTTTTAAATACATACACACGTTATCTTTATTTGCAAGAAACGTACATTTATTGTTCATATGTATATATAGAAATACATACATATT
This sequence comes from Copidosoma floridanum, assembly GCF_036245765.1. Classification (NCBI taxonomy): domain Eukaryota; kingdom Metazoa; phylum Arthropoda; class Insecta; order Hymenoptera; family Encyrtidae; genus Copidosoma; species Copidosoma floridanum. The sequence goes on from NW_028321894.1 coordinate 1,692,791, forward strand.
CGATACTTACGTTATTCGTTTAAGGTGACCAACAGTCTGTAACGATCGTCTTAACGATATAGACGTAAGTATCTATTATTAATATTTATCAACAGTGGCCCTACAATGAAATTTACAAAAATTGTTGTGTTTTTTGTTTTTGTTTTTTTTTGTTTATAAAGTGAGCCTGATGAGGTTGGTGTTAAGACCAACGAAACGTTGCTCGAACTAACACCTAATTTCTTGGAGTTTTCATTCGTACTCCTAAAATTAGCTCTTACTGATTGTGTGCTAAGGCACTGACCCTCAAGTCATTATGGAAACAACTGACAGAAAAACGATGTGTTCAACAAACGGCATAACATATTGAAGAGATTTTACTTATCTTACAACCAACTTCTTCTTTTTGTAATTCTCAATATTTCTATCGTACTTCCTTTGCTTTTAAAATAAGGACTTTTTTTCTTGTTTTTTAAGAATCAGTTATCATATATCAAATAAAACTTTTTTATATACGTTTGAGTTAATGTTTTAATTTTTAAGAATAGTTTAACTTTATGTCTTCCATTCAATATAGACGTGCAAATAATAAGATTCAATGACTATGCAACAGTATGTTGTTATCTTACAATAGAGTGTATGGCTAAGGTCTCAGCTTCATTCCGTTAATAATATGTGAATATGGCTATAAGTTAATAATCTTTTAATAAAAGTTATTTATTTTCTGCCAAGTTGATAACAATGTTCGTTAAGATCTATTGAAGGGATTTCTTATATAGATGATCAAGTGAAGGTTTCTGGTAATGGTACAACTAGCTTTCGATGATAAAAATTTATTTTGTCAGTAATAAATAAAAGAAGAGAAATAGAAAAGTGTTTTAAGCTTTGTGTCTGGTTTAAAATTTAAAAGTTATAATTGAGCGGAGACACAAATTCCTTAATTCTCCCTCTGTTATAGAATCTTAGCATTACTAACTCAAAAGTTACTTTTATGCCTTCTGAAAAATTGAGATTCTTTCAAACATAGATGTTTAAATTTTTTGGACTTAAATCTGACCTCTGATATATTTATTTGAAAAATGCTCTTACTGATACATGTATTTAGATTGAGGAGTTCAAATTCAGAAATACTTTTTTTTACAAAGGTTAAGAATTTTTTTTGGAAATTCATTGTTGATTATGACAGACAGACAGCGCTGCAGGCTTAAAAATTTTTTAGTTTAGTCTTTATCAAATATAAACCATAAGCTAGTTATTCTAAGAAACCCTATTGTTGAGCGATGTTAAACAAATAATTTGTACGATAAAGGACTTTAACATAGATTTTTTGGGTAATATGTAAGTAGAGGAATAAAGTTTTGTTCTCATTTTCTTTTTTTCAGAAATCAGTTGATTAATTTAGCAACTTCTCATGCCAAAATCTCATACGTCCAAATTTTAAATTTCTCATGCATCTCTTAGTGTTTCTAACTTTTTTATGGTAATTTTTAAAAACTTTTCAATTAAAATCTTTTTCCAAAATTTGGAGTTAGAAATTTTTTTGGGATAATGGGACAAAAATTATTACTCAAAAAAAGGTCTCAAATTGACTTATGACAGTACAAAAAATAGATTTAAATGAGAGAATAAATAACGTTATATTTGGCATAAGGAATCACCTAATTTATTATCTGATAAGGAGGGTTGATGCGTTGCCATCTTGATTTTAGGACAATTTTGTAACACCCCATAACACATGTGCCTTCCCTCTGCACTATGTTAGTATAGAAAAGTTATCTGTTGTGGGGCCCAAGTTATAAGAAATGATTTTGTAACTTTTATAAAAAAATTAATATGAGAGAAACTAAAAACTTTTTTTAACTTCTACTTATTTAACTTCTTATACGACAGCGTTTTTTGTAAAATGACGAATACGTAATATAACGTTTATTAATTTCTTACTGCATAAAACAAGTGCTGTAGTTGTGGTATTGAGTCACCTTAGGTCATGACATGGCCAAATTAAGATAACAGATAACGCCTTCATGACTGCGACACTATGTGATTGAGGTTCGCATGGTCTAGTTTTAAAGTAGCTAAAAAAAAAACTTTTCTTGTCTGTATACTTTACATATATTTTTATATGGTAAGACCTCTTTAAACTTATTCTACAGATTTTTCGACAAACACGAGTTAGAAAATCATGAGAATAATGGAAATCAGAAGAGTGTCCAAATGCTTACAACAACATTTCTTTCGACTCAGTGTTTACAAAATAGTCTCACTATTATATTAGCTTTGAGATAAAAGTTTTCTATGTATGGTGAAAGCATGTGTGTTCTTAGGTGAGACGGGGCTACCAACAGTATAATATTATAATACAATATTTTAATGTCTATAGATAAAGGCATTGTCACTACTTACTTGCTACAGGTCGGGATGTGTTCTTAGAGGTCTATGATATCCTCACTTTAAGTGTTGTTTTGGTCTTTTTTGTAATAATTGTGTAAATAAAAATGTTATTTTTGATATAAAAACTCTTATTATCATAAAATGTATGAACTTATTTACAAAAATATATTGGATGGTTAAAAAAAACAGTAATTAGTTTTAAGATAGTGACAATTACAGATTTTAAAAGGTATGTGGCACTTTTTTTATACTTCATGAGATTAAGTGGGGATTGAGCTCGGCTAATGAGAAATGTCTTCAGGGAGCATGGTTAGTTTAATTCTAGAGAGTATAATTAATGTTTTAATTACGGTATCCGCATGAACAGTTAAAAGATAAAATAAAAAATATTCTGCGTAAGCTAGCATCTAGGTTGCAGTTGTTAGCTTCAATTGTATGTATTGGTGCTTAGTAAAATTTAGAGTAGCTTTAAATAAACCCGTTACAAAATTTCTGCGCGATATCGTGCTAGATATCCTACACAATATCGTGCAAAATATCCTATACAATATCTTACAAGATATCCTTCACGAAATCTTATAGAATGTCGTGTAAGACTTCTTGCACTCTAGTCTACATGATATCCTACATGATATTGAGCAAAATTTTTGGCAACTAAAAAATAAGAAAGTATAAAGTAACCCATGTAGTTTTAAATTTTTTTTTGCCTAAAAGCTGTTAGAAAAGCTTATATAAGTAGTAAAAAAAAAAAAAAACATTTCTTTGCTCCAATCAGGGGATTTTAACCTGTTCCGGGGGACTCGTAGTACGAGTGTCTTACCCACTTGGCCAGAGTGGGTTAGACATTCGGAAAATAATTAACGTTCTTATAAGGAATATCTAAAACTTATGTTTATTATTTCACCATTTCGTAGATAATAGTTACCACCTTGGTTCCGTAACTGATAATTGATATTTTATAAATGTTTATTTTATATTGTTTCGTATCTCTTAAAACGTTCGTCAACAATAAGTCTAGTAATTGATTTTGCACCTACTATTCGTTCACGGATTTTTATTATCCATTACAGATACTTTTCATTCAAAGGAAGAATTAGTCTATATTTAAAAGTGCCCCAACAGAAAAAAATAATGTAAGAAAACTTAACGAACCGTAACTTTCTGTGATGTAATGTAAGGTTTAATTGGATTTTGTACCACAATTACAGGTTGTTACGTTTTGTTACATTTACTAGCAGTAGACTACAACTCAATACATTACCTTACGACTCGTTACGTTGACTATTATGATTTTGAAAAGGCACCTAAATCTCGTGAAAAAGCAACTGTAAAAAACTTTATTGAAACGTAAGGAAATGTTGTCATGTGTAACATTTTATAACAGCTTTCAGTTTTTGGCAGTTTATTACACTGTTTTATATTTTGTTTTAATTGATAACTTTTAGACACATTTTCTTACATTTTTGAATGAAAATTAGTTTTAACGAAAAAAAGTTTGAGTAATCATTACGAAAAGTTATAAGTGTAATAGTATGTGGTAAATCATATCAAAACGTAACGAAAATGTAAGAAAACGTAACACAACATAACAAAATGTAAAAAACGTCTTAATTCCATGAAAATAATTGATCCTTACATCTTCTTGCGTTTTCTTACGGGTCACAGCATACTATTACACATGCTTACTTTTTCTTCCATTTCGTTACGATTGCAATCTCCCGCAAGAGTCTAATAAATTTATTGTTATTATCACAACAAATCTGTAAATAACCTTCTCCTCTTTAACACATTAATCTTGGCATCGAATACCAGCAGGAAAGATAATTTTTTTCACTTATTAATACAGTACTTAGATAAATTACATAAAGTCTTACAACATAGGTTTATACATAAAATAAAATTTTTTTAAAAACTATTAGTTGTAAACAAAAATTAGAAAAATTTTTTCTCAACTCGAAAAAGAGGCTGTAAAGAAGCATTATCTTGAAGACATAATAACATTATTAAATGTCATTTTGTATAGTTTTGTTTTATTTATTAAATTTTTTATAATTTTAATAATAGTAATAATAATTCTTTTTTCATCGTTTTGTTAAAGAAAGAAATTGTGAAATATGGTAAAGAAGTATCATATAAGGCTGACTTTGCATTCTTATTAATGCATGTTGTATTACAATAGCAAAACAAAAAAGTTTTGAAAATATTCATATACAGTTTATTAGTTATATACTTTTGAAAACACGAAACTTCTTTTTACCATAAAAAAACCGTCAAAACAATTAATGCTTCTCAATCATTTATATTATTTAAAAATTGTGTAAGTTGTCTTACTTTAGTATGCTGAAATGTAATGGGTTTGAGATCTTTTTAATACTACTACACAAAATAACAACATACATATCTATACACATATTTAGCAATTTTAAAGGTCCTGTTCATAAAGATACAAGACTCATGACAGTGACAATAATAAATTTTCAAGAAACATCGATCAAATACTGCGGTTTGTTCTCTGACAAAAATTTTTAAGTTGTTTTTACTAAAAACATTACAGGTACCTGGATTACTACTTTCTTTAAATACACTTATTTGTACAATCATGAAAATTGATTTCATTAATGGAAACGGTGAATATTCGTAGGAAGCGCAAGCGGTAAAAGTTTCGTGATGTATAACATATTTATTGAAGATTGTTTGCACATCAATATTCTGCCGTAAGAATGTTGTTAATAATGCTTGTAATAAGAAAGAAAATCAAAATTTTTTGTCACATATATTCTAAGATTCTTAAAAATAATGGTATTTCTGTTTTATTTTAAATGATCTCACATCCACAAAATTTCCTTGAAAAGGCAGAGAAATGATATTTTGACCTTATGTACACCTTATGATACCTTAGGTACACCTTAGGTACACCTCATGATACCTTTTCAAGCGATCATACAATAAACAGAAAATTATCAGTCTATTATAAATGTATTAAATGTTTAAAAAAATAGAAATTTACAATTGGAGAAGTCAGTTAGTTAGAAAAAAAGATTACGGAAATATCTGTTTCTAAAGCTCGATAAATCTGGGACTAAAACTAATGGTCTAGCTGACGGTTCTAGACTTGTGATCATATAGCGTTAGCACAAAAAGTTTAGTATACTCTTTATATTTTTTAATTATTTGAGGTTGATTATTTAACTTTTACACTTAAAAGTATCATACATTATTGGTGAAATTAGCACTTTTGTTCGACACACATTATTTAAACGTATTGAAATTTAATCTTTAGTACTGAAGCTGTAAATTATTTGCTTTTTGCAGTGCAGAAAAACTGTAGCACTAAATAAAAACGTCTATAATTATTTAAAAATCTTTTTGTTATGATGTTAAAACTTGATCTATTTTGTTAAAAAATGTTAAACAAAATGAATATGATCTTTCTTTACAATTTTGATAATTTATTGTTACTAAACCGTGTCAAAAGAATTATAATGATTAAATTAATAAAAAATAAAATTACTGAAATAAAGTTTAACATAAAACAACGTTTGAAAAAGTTTCTATTTTCTTACAAAATGATTTTGACAGGCTGTGAGAACAGTTACAAAAATTTCAATTTTTTTGTGTCAGACGAACAGTTTTTAGAACAAATTTTTAATAAATTCAACGAAACCATAGAAAATAACATTGAATAATGTCATTATGTCTTAAGCATATTGCTTTTTTACAGACTCTAACTCTAGTTGAGAAAATATTTTTCTAATTTTTGCTCAAATCTAATAGTCTTTAAGAATACGTTCTTTTGTGCATAATCTTATGTTGTAAGAATTAATATAATTTATCTGAGTACTGTATGAATGAGTGAAAAGTTGTTTTTCCTTTCAGTATTCGATACCCAACTTGAAGTATTAAAAAGCAAAAGGTCATTTACAACTTTGTTGTGACAATTACAATAAATTTATTACACTTTTAAAAAACAACTAATTTTCCCTTAGAATAAAAAGTATACGTGAAGTATAAGTAAAATCCGTGAACAAATAGTATGTGTAAAATCAATTACTGGATTTATTGTTGACGAACGTATTAGGAGACACGAAACAGTATAAAATATACATTTATAAGATGTTAATTATCAATTAGCTAACCAAGGTGGTAAATATTATTCATGAAATGGTGAAATAATAAACATACGTTTTAGATATTCCTTTCAAGAACCTTAATTCTTTTCCGAATGTCTAATCCATTTTGGCCAAGTGGCTAAGACACTTGACTACGAGTCCTTTGGACCAGGTTTAAATCTCTTAACAGGAGCAAAGAGATGGACTTTTTTTTACTATTTATATTACCTTTTTTAACAGCCTTAAAGCAGAAAAAATTTAAAATTATATGGGTTACAATTCATACTTTTTTACTTTTAAGTTGCCGAAAATCTTGCTTAATATCGTGTAGCATATCAAGTAGACTATTTTGCAAGAAGTCTGACACGATATCCTATAAAATTTCGTGTAGGATATCTTATAAGATATGGTGTAGAATATCTTGCACGATATCGCGCAGAAATTTTGTTACGGGAATAACAATGGTTCAGTTTTGGTTGTATTAAAGTGACTAACACAATTTTTATTTTGTTATTACCCGTAGTCACGAAGTAGTTAATTTAATATGCTATTGAAGTTGATCCTAGTTTTTTGGTAAAAAATAAGTATACTGAAAAAAACCTAAATAAAGTTGGCTCTATGAGTAATTACTTTTATAGCCAGATAGTTTGATGTGTTATTAGTTCTAATAATTTAGTGTGATGAAATCCAATTCAAAGTGATGGATGAGTTTTGTTTTTCTGACCTTGAATGTTAAGTAGAATGTTTAATTGGATGTTACTAATGAGATATGTGTTACATCCTTATGAAAACTATTTGAGCCGGTGATTACAGTTTATTAAATAATTTTGTATGTTCTCATTTTGTCGACAGAGATACATAAACCAAAGGTTTTAGTTGTGAATATTGATACGAGAGCTGTGATTTTCATTTGTTATTTGACGTTTAGGGCACTTGTTACATCATCGTGAATTTGCACTTTTTCACCTCTTTATTGGTAACAACTAATGATTTGCCTTGTAATAAGTCGCGTCTAACTCACTTTACAATTAGCAGCACGACTTGGCACATAATTGTATTTATATAGGGCTAAATGGATAAAGCGAATAGTTGGCACTGAAATGTGTATGAAGGAGCAAGAGCAATATTTCAGAGCACAGTCGCTGCTTATATTCTTACCCAACTCAATGCAATGGTTACACAAAACAGCTACACTGCTCAACCATCTAACCTGGCCTGACTTCATACAGCCTACACCCTGCTGGTGCAAGTCCAGCAGTTGCTGCTTGGCACAATGCTTTCACGCTATAGGGATGAGATACAATGGAGTATGCCTACTGTACTAGCACAGTGGTGCACGTATGATGACGGTTACACTGGATGTTGGCACTGGGAGATCCGATCGCCAGGTGGCGGTACTTGGACCCAGTTGTCCTTGGCAACGTGCATGAGAGGGTTATTGCCACAGCCCTGGATTTACCACGTTACAAATCCTTCCTCGCAAACCTTGGGTTCACCCTGATTTTTTTGGCAAGTCCTACAAAGTAAGCGATGATTCTAGCTAAATACCCTATCAAAACGGATTGTAGGTTGGTGTAGAATCTACGAGTGCGTTCAGTGTAGTAGCTCGTCTACTTCTTCAGGATTTGGCAGAAAATACTGGTCGGCCTAAATTGGCAGCCTTGTCAGTGGAACGAGTAGAGTATCATTGCGTTGATGTATGCAGTGTTAGTGTAAAACACTAGTTATCTGCCTTTCCCTACGGTTGGATAGTACGACGCAGATGCACACGCTTGTGCTCACAATCGTGACTTACTGGTTATCTATCCTAACTGATGTCAATGTATATCGTACTATAGTATTTTATTATTTTTTCTATTAATAACAAAAATATCTGCAGAAGAACTTAAAAACTGCATGAACCAAAAAAAGAGTTATACTTTTAAAAGGAAATTAGAAATGCTGTAAAAATGCGTAATATCAAAAATGCTAAGGACCACATCAAAAAGAATGATATTTATCTGCTAAGTGGGAGCAAGGTTTACTTTTATATACTTGGGTGTAACTCAAAAATAAATAAAATTTAATTTTGATTATAAAATCAAAAGAAAAAAGGACTTCAACCCTCTTGGATTGCCTTTCTATGGACGAACTTCAAGTCATAAGCCTGCAACGCAGTGTTTCACTGAGCCAGTCTTCCTACTGGATCTTTAAACCTACTTAGCCACAATAGACTGCTATGGTCGGTGATCACTGTTACATGTTCACCTTATAGATATCCTCTTAATATATCCATAGCCAACAGCACCGCCAACCACTCCTTAGCCATCATGGTATAGTTACGCTCTGGCTTGCTAAGCGTGTGGCTGACGTAGCAAATTAGATGTTCTTGACCATCAAAGTCCTGTCATAATACAGCAGCAACGGCATTGTCACTGGCATCTGTTTGTTATACGAATGGTTGCAAAAAGTCTAGTCTTGATAAAACCAGCGTTACGGATAGGGCTCATTCAAGGCTTTCAAAGGTTGACTGCTGTTTGTCAGTCCATTGCCACTTTACGTCTTTGGACATGAGCTTCGTTAGAGGTGACTTCTTTTCAGCGAGATCAGGAATATATCTGGAGTACTATCCGATCATTCCTTTAAATCCTTTGAGTTTTTTGAGGGTGGTGGGTGCGGGGTACTCCAGGATTGGCTTAATCTTGTCGACATATGTCCGGAGACCTTCCCCGTCGACTACGTATCCAAGGTATTTGATCTCTCCACATCCGGGCTCTGATTTCTTTCAGTTGATGACGAGATTCGCCTTCTTTCAATCTCCTAACACTATCCTCAGCCACTTGAGGTCGTCCTTAAACGTTTCCGTGACAACTATTATGTCGTCCATGTACGTGTAAATGTATGATTCCCATTCTGGTTTGATGATATGATCCACGATGTTCTGGAATGTCACTGGAGCATTTGTTAATCCATAGGGCATGAGAACGTATTGGTATAATTCTCTATGGGTACAGCAAAGGCTGTGTATTCCTTGCTATTTTTGTCCAAGAGAATTTGATGGTATGCCTTACTAGTGTTGATTTTCAAAATATATCTTGCCCGATGCAATTCGTCTAAAATGTCATCCATGAGTCACATGGGATGCGCGCTCTTTTGCGTTATTTCATTTACCTTTCAGTAGTCCATACGAAATCAAAATTTTCTATTGGCCTTTGGTGCTAAAAGCAGACAGCTAAACTACGTGCTTTCAGAATCTTCGATGATATTCTCATGCAACGACCAATCTTTCTTCTCGTACGCGATCTGTAGGACTTTGGGCACATACCATTGGAGACGTTGTTTAATTGGGGGGTGGCCTTGAACATCTACACTGTGTTTGGCTATGGTAGTGATGCCAAGATTTTCCGGGCAGGAAACAATCAGTTCATCGAGAATTTTTATTAACTCCTGTTCCTTAGAAGTGGCCATCGTTATCAGTTCTCCCGTGGCAGCGACCGCTGTTGAGCATATATAATCTCTTTTCTTGCCCTTGAAATCTTGCCAGGGACTTGTGAGAGTACACTATACATCCTTACTGAAATATACGATAACATGAAAACTTTTTCAAAAATCCTTACCAAAAATGGCTTTGTACTTCAATTAGTCCACATATCCCAACATCAGTGGCTTGGTTGTTTGCTCGATGGTTAATGAAACGCTTACGGTGCCTTCAATGGCTAGCACCTTGCTGTTAACAATATAAATCGTAGCGCGATAGGGCTGGAAACTCTTTAGTCGCTTAGTGATGCCTTTTCCCAAATAACAGTGTACGGCACTGCTATCCACGAGTGCTTGTGTTCTAATACCTGTGACATCAAGCATGCGGTGGCTTTGTGCGTTTTTCAGATCCTTTATTTACCCTACACTATAAATCGTATATCCCGTACTGCAACTGAAAGGCAGTATTAAATTTGCCTATAGTACGCTAGTAGTATTTTTCCCATTGGAACCAATTGTTGGCTTCCACGTCAAACACTGCCAGTAACACTCTTAACAGTTCTTTTAATGGTAGGTTATGTGTCACCAAGCATTCCCACAACCACGTTAAAAAATCTTCTGGGTCATCTTTAGCGCGTCCGCAAAATTCAACGTTCCAGTGAGCCAAAAGATCTATCGTGTATCTTTCGCATCTATTATGTGATTCACGTCGGTATGTTGACATTCTCATATTTGCCACTGGCAAATCCTGTGGTCCATGGATAGCGTTCGTATAAAACCTACCCTTCCCCTTTGCCCGAAATTGCCATTTGGAACCCAATGGTAAGACTGCGGGTTGAACTTTTGTTCGTATACAGAGAAGTTAGGCGAGTAATGGCTGTGTATATCCACCCACAGTTGGCTAATTCTATTGGTTGTTGATAACCGTAAACTCACGGGATGTATTAGCAAGTGTAGGAGTATGTTTTGTGCTTGTCTACTGTAGGTTTGCTGTGGTGTCTTGCCAGAATTTTACGAAAAGATAGTAGAGTGCAAGTGGGGTCCATTCGAGCTATATTTGAGTATGTTGGGCGTTTGAGATGCCACTGCGGGATTATGGTAAACTTCATTTTGTATCTGAGGAATCGTCTCACGGTACGCTCATTGTGTATTGTGTAACCATATCTACCAGTTGTCGAGACTTGTTGGCAATAATTGGTAGGATTTCTGTCAGACCACGTTACCAGATGCCCGTTCACATCACTACTTTCCCTATTCCTGGTTCCCAAATCTACTTGGCAGCCATTGTGATCAAGTGCCAAAGTTATTCTTCCATCCCTTCCTAAGCTTGCCCTTTGTTCACTGTGCTCAGTCCCTATTTCGTTTTTCAGGAGCCTCACTTGCCCCCATTGCTTGTGCCAAGTAAGCCTTAGAGTCAAGTAACGGGCCTGTCGCTAAAACGCTGGATGGTCTAATTATGAAATCTCGATCTACCTCTTGTGTAGGCCACTTGTATGATCTCCTGTAGGTCTGTGACTCTTGGTATAAGTGCAGAAGCACGTTGTGCCTATTTACTGATTTCATTTTCACTTGGTTTGTTTGTACCCCCACACTATTAGAGTCATGACGCACTTGCCTGGTAACTACCTCACAGGATTGATAGAGTGCGGGTGTTGAGGTGTTCGTCTTACTGTTTGTGGCAACGCCGGTATTTATTTTTGATTATTCACTGTGGATGAATACGGTTTCACGGCATTCCAGCTTATAGTCTGCGTCAAAAAGCTCTACAGCTAAGCTAAGATGTTCTACTCGTGTAATCTCATCGATTTCCTTGTTCCATACATGAGCTGTCGGTCCGATATGTTTTTTGTTTAAAAACCGTTAAAAATGATCCCTAGCTTCCAGTATGATTCCGTTATTTCTCAACCCCAATAATATTACATACTGGAATATTTTCCCATCCATGTACTAGTTAATCGTATCCGTGATAACTCTTGTTATTGTTTCGTGTCTCAATGCTTGCAGTTCGTCTCCCCCCCTGTCATGCTTGTACTAAAGGAAAACTTAAAGTTCTCTAGTGAAATGGTCATGTTTATGTGTACATAGTGCTAGGGGATATGAAAATAAACAAAATGGGATGAAAGATTGTATGCGGTAAAGTAGCATATATGTTGGATGTGTGCTACAAAAAGGACAGTGTTAAGTCGTGACAAATAGCCTTAAGTCAACAGCGAACTACTGCAAAGATTCTCTGAATTCTCAAAACAAATTTTCAAAATAATACGATACCAGTAACCAGTACTTTACATGTAACTGTAAAAGATCATGCTCAAACAAAATATAGAGTGGCACCTTTGCTTACTCTCGCAACGCACACCTCTATTTTATTATATGTAATCAAAGTACAAATATAAATAATCAAATTATCGAAAATTTATTAAATAACTAAATTAATTACTACACAATAAACCATGAAATAATATGTCTTTTAACCGCCGATATTAAACTGTTCCTAAACAAAAAAAAAACAAACTTAAACGCTGTGCCTGCCAGGCAATCCATTCATGTAACTAACATGTAAATAAAGCAGCCAGGCAGTATATGTTAGTGAACCTACCCGCCAAAGCACACGGCGTGCATACAATGTGGCCACCAAAGAGGATTGTGCCGAGCAATTGCCTAAACAACTAGTCAAGCGCCATGTGATACATTGCGTCTTACTCGCTTTGCTATTAGCAGCAAGACACGGCCCATAATTGTTTTCCTATAGGACTAAATGGGTAAAGCGGATAGTCAGCACGGAAATGTGTGTGGATAAGCAAGAGTAATATTTCAATGCTTAGATGCTGTTTATATTTTTACACAACTTAATGCGATGCCTACACAAAACAAGTATACTGCTCAACCATCCAACCTGGCCTGGCTTTATGCAGCCTTAGGCCTGCTGGTGCAGGTCCGGCAGTTGGTGCTCGGCACAATACTTTTACGTGATAGGGATGGGATACGAAGAAGTAGGCCTACCATACTAGCGCAGTTGTGCAGATATAATGACGGTTACACTGGATGCGAGCACCAGGAAATCCAACTGAAAGGTGTTGGCACTTGGGCTTTACTGTCCTTGGCAACGTGCGTGAGAGGGTTATTGCCACAGCCCTGGGTCGTCAACAGGTAGCCATTGCTGCATCTCTGGTTGTCGCTCCGTGCTGTACAATACTCTTAATAACAGTTCCTACACACGCCTGTGGAAATGCACGACGACTATATTTTGCTTCCAGATGACATGTCCCAATGGCAAGCAGACAAGAACGAGGGTGTCTCTCTTGCCAGCCCGCCGATTCATACTGCCTTTGTGTCCTCACTACCTGCATGTGTAGGTACACACACACACACCAACTGCTACGCACAGTCTAGATCCAGCCGTACTGCCCATAGTAGAGATAGGTGTAGGTACATGGGCCTTGGATCAGATAGGGTTAGTGTACATTGTACTGCCTCTCTTCTTGCCTGCTACTGCTAAGCATACACTTATACTGTGGAGTGGATTTAACACGTCACTAGCTATTTCAACTTTAATTAACGAGAAATTTTTCAGAGCAAGTTTAATCAATGCAAATTCAGAGAAAAAGAATTATTGCAGAAATAAGAGTGTTCTGGAGTGCGTTATCTAAAACGTTACTTATTTTTGAAAATAATGCACTAAATCACCCAAAGTTAGAAGAGTGCGTCTTAAGTTAAAGGACAAACACTGTCACTCTGATGATTTTTGAAAGTATATAGATTGAAATATACACTTAAGCAATATTAATCAGAAGTTATGTAATGCTGTTAAAGATAAAAATAAATTTCTTAAGCCTAGTTACAACAGAGCTATAAGAACAGCTCCATTTACCGTTTTACTTTCGAAGCTGTGTAAAAGGTTGAGGTAATTCGAAGCATTACTTATTAAAAAGTTATTGAAAATACAAATTAAAATAACATTACGCACTCAAACGTAACTATGACATTATTAGGTGAGAAATTGTCTTTTAAACGATAAGTTAAAAAGGTGTGCTTATGGTTAAGAGTTTCTAAGAAAAATTTAGGGTAGTTAAAGTCAGGGTATGGAAGTCTAATTTTTTTGGAGCCAGAACCAGTGTGGGTATTAGAATTTTCATACGAATATTTAAACTGTGCAATGTTTCTGTTATCAGATCCGTTATTGTCTAACTAAATATTACTTAATCAATCAATAATCTAGAGTCTAGAAATTTACTGGGCTGGGTATATTTAAAAAAACCCAATTACAGTTAGAATAAACGCGTCATAAGTAAGCAATACTGAATGATTTACAAGATTCTTTAATTACCATTGAATAAGTAATGTCATTGCAACTTTTACATGTTTCAAAAAATTTTTTCTTATTTCTGCAAAATTATAACCTATGACATGAACTTATTATAATGTTATTCTAAATCATGCAAGTCGTGTCTTTTACATTACATTGAAAAAAAATCATATTGTCTTCATTGCTTTAAGAAAAAATATTGTGAGCCTTAGGTATTATACTTCAGAGAATTACGTAATGTATCTAATATAACATGTACTGGTATTAGCGAGCATATCCCTTGTGGTACTACCAGTTCAAGGATTCTGTATTAAATTTTTCAGGAGAAAATAATTGCGTCTCTTATAAAAGCATTCTGGTCTTTTATAATCGATCTACGAAGAGAGTATTAGTATTGGTATTGGTACTTTGATTTCTAGGACTCTCTTCAGCTTTTGCCATATAGGCGACCTTTCTTGCTTTCAACTTTTTGCCCTACCAGCAGGGTGTGTGAGACTTCCATCCATTGGCCTCTTGCAAAGCTCCCCTCAGATAACTCAGTCATCTATCTAACTAGGTAGTATCAACAGGTTGCAGCAATTGTCGCAAGCACACACCAGCTATTATAAAGTTTAATAAAAAATATACTTTTCAACGAACCCTGTATAACTCGCTGTACTAACTTTTTTTAACCTATGGTGACTTTAACTGATAAGCTGGCCATGCATTGGCTTTTCTTTGAAAAGAAAGACCCTGGAGGTCCAGACATCACAACAAAAATTGACTATAAGTTTTAAAAGCCGGATAAGTGCTGGTTCAGCATCCTGTGTACTCATCCCATCGAAAAAGGCCCCAGAACAATGTCTCGAAAATTTTCGACAGGATTTGAAACCATGACCCCTCGAGTATGACAGAGCGAGTAATTCCATACATAAATATGTAGTTCTTGGGAAATAAGTTATGTTTATTACTATTTAGTAGTACTCATTAGTTATGTCTAGTACTAGTCAAGTTAAGCGAAAGAAATCCGTATCAGAGTTGAAGCAACCACAACAGGAGTCTGATGCATACTTCACTATGGAGTGATTATCATGTGACGTTATTTGTCTGTTTATAATAAAAATAAGCGTGTTAAACTCGGAGTCCCCCAGTTAGAGCAAAGTTTTCGTATGCATGTAAAAATTACATGTTTACTATGAAATACCAGGTTCATAAACACATATGAGTTCAATATGTATTTATCATGCATGAAAACCTTGGGAACCCGTGAGGAAGAAAGCATTTATTTTCATTTGTTTAACTTCATTATGGTTTAAATGATTCAATATAAAAAATAACTATTGGATATGGAATATGATATTCAGTTAGTGAAGATAAGGAATCAATACTGAAAAACATTAAAAGTAATTTCTAAAAAGTATCGTAAGCTTTAACCATAAAAATACAAAATGTATTGATGCAAATGTTATAAAAACAAGTGAAACAAGCCGCGTATTTTGTGTCGGTTTAACTCAAAATCTATTAAGTATATAGTTTACGTAAATCAGTCTCCTGTTAAAACTTGTTCCTCCACCAGCTAGTGTGTAATAATGTTTACTGAATAAAAAAAAAAATACTGTTAGTGAGATCAAATAAGGCCTTTTAAGGCTGATGGCTAGTTCCTGACGAACAAAAATTTTAATTATTTGTTTATAAACTGAATCCACGAGTTCTACCCTTTACTTATACAAGTCTAAATGTAGCAATAGTCATAGTAAATGCCACAACTATTGAGCGTTACTTACGATATAAAATAAAACGCAGTAGAGAGAACTTATCAGTCTCAAAAGTTGCTCCTTAAGTAGGAACATTATGACCAGCTATTTCTCTAGTCATTGTTTTCTTTTCTATACACGGAGAAATTCTGTCACAGCTAAAGGCAGTGCAGTGCTGCTGGCGAAAACAGCGTTCGTGGTGGAAGCGCAAAACAGCGTGCACAGATCGCAAAAAAAACAGTCCAAAGGCGCACATGATTTCGAGCTGCAGATGCACGCTTTTTTCCCGTGCAAGCCACTGGAATTTCAACTGAGTGGCTCTGGTATAGTTCGACACTTTTTTATTAATGCCTAACTATGTAACTTATATGCTTGTATGCGTATAAGTTACATAGATAAATTTGCATTCATAATAAAAAAGCATTAATAAATGAGTGTCGAACTATACTAGAGCCGCTCATTTGAAGTTCCAGTGGCTTGCACGGGAAAAAAGCGTGCATCTGCAGCTCAAAATCACGTGCGCGTTGGCACCGCTTTTTTTGCTGTCTGCGCATGTTGATTTGCGCTACTACCACGCACGATGTTTTTGCTAGCAGCACTGCACCGACATTAGCTGTGACAGAATTTCTCCATGTATAGAAAAGAAAACAATGACTAGAGAAATAGCTGGTCATAATGTCCCTACTTTAGGAGCAACTTTTGAGACTGATAAGTTCTCTCTACTACGTTTTATTTTATATCGTAAGTAACGCTCAATAGTTGTGGTATTTACTATGACTATTGCTACATTTAGACTTGTATAAGTAAAGGGTAGAGCTCGTGGATTCAGTTTATAAACAAATAATTAAAATTTTTGTTCGTCAAGAACCAGCCATCAGCCTCAAAAGGCCTTATTTGATCTCTATAACAGTATATTTTTTTTTTTTAAATTGTTAACTCGGTGTTGTAGTGTTTGATTTTACAGAGCAATATGTATAAACTGGTGTACGATGAGCTGGCATTGATCTACTGTTTAGGATTATGTCTCATGTGGGTAGAGTCGAATCTTATTTGTCTATTTATCTCACGTCCTTGTAAAGGTCTTTGGCATGAGTGGTCTATTTAATTTTCCCTTGAAATTAAATTTATTAATTAAGTAAGAATTGTGTTTTGATTAATAAGAATTTTAAATCTCAGAATATTTCATATCATTTGGTAAGTGGGATATTTTTGGTTCCAAAAGAGTAAATTTAATCACTTACCAAGTTACGTCTTGTCTTATAATTTAATAAGGTTAGAAAAGCGGGAAATAGTTGATTTTACCAATAGTATAGATTATAAAGTGTTAGATTCGCACTTACAATATTTATATAATTTATAGCTTTTTAAACTAAACTTACTTGTATAATCGTTGGTTAGCTGCTGCTTGCACGCACGTAGTCACAAGATCTTACACGGTTAACTGCAACGATAATCCTTCTCCTACGCAAAAGTACTCGCTGTGATGACAATAATTAGACTGCTGCTTTTAACTTCGAAGCCTAAGTTGACACTCCTTTCATTCTTATTCCTCTCTGCTTCATTTTTTACACGAGTGGTCAGGTTGGCTCGAGCTTTTCTCATATAGCTAAGTCACCGAACTTACTCTTACATTTGCTTGAAATGCACGCTTCTGACACGTAGCTCAATCACCGAACTATGTCTTACATCCGCTTAAAAGACACAATAGACCTGACTCTCCAACCTTTATAGTCACTTTGAAGCACTTTGTAATAAAGAAAAGACGAACATTGTTATGTGCGAGGTGTTTTTATACTCTTGAACTTAAGGAGAAAATGTCACGTTGGGGATCCAAACGACCAATTGGAGCTTAAGTAAAGGAGGTTTGGGAGAAAAGTCTAAAATAGAAAAACACGCCAAAAAAAATGAAAGTTATTTTTGAGCACATTAGGAGTGCACATGAATTTTTTCAGATTTTTTGCCAGGGGAAATTTTGGACAAAAAATTATGAAATATTGACAATTGATAATTGACAATATAAAATTATGAAACTGCTTAACATGGTCTCTTATAAGAGCAAGGTTAGATTTGCCTTTTAATTAAAATTAGGATATATTCTAAATGTGTTGGAATAAAAAAAAAACATTCTTATGGATACCTTAGTACGAAAGGAAGTCACACGATAAAAAAAAATCAAGCCTTGCCAGGAATTTTTCAAAAATGTAAGCAGTTATAGTCGTACAGTTTCAAGTTTGAAAAGTGCAAGAGGAGGTGCGTGGTAAAGGGGGCCCAGCTGCGCGGGCAGGGGGGACTTGCCGTTCCACGCCTGTGTGAATGATACACCCAAACCTTCTTAATGACTCTTGATCAATACAATCATATAGTGGTGCAATAATTTCACAGCAATTTATGTGTTCTAAGCAACCTTTCGAGGTTGGCGGCTTGGAACAAAGACAGGGAGTCAGTGTGGACGAGAATCGTATCCCAGGGAGTCAAGTTGGCCATAGAGATGAATCCACGGAGAGAACCCTGGATTGGAGACTCTAGGCATAGTAAGGCAGTGCTTTTGCTAGCTTCCAATATATCACTGTTAAGTTGGTGGCGTTGATGGGTAGTTTGGCAGTCAGGATCGAGCAGTAGTAAATACCCTGAGCTGGAGACTACATGCGTGGAAAGGTAGTGCTGCTGCTAGATTTCGATGCCGCCGCTAGAGCTAGTGTCGCTGGTGGATTGTTGAGCAGTGACTCACAGTGATCAAGACAAATCCGTAGCCAGTGTATTGTATAAGATGCGATCACTAGCGCGAAAGAGTGGGTACAGTAAGAGCCAATACATCGAGTTCATTGTAGTAATAAATATAGGTATTTTGTTCAAATAAATGGTGCTCTAGCCATTGCCATAGCGTAGGTCTCGTCGAGTGAGCGAGAACCTAGCTTTAGTTTAGATCATGTGATCCGGAAGGAAGATTTCAAAAAGTCGCGCAGCCCTTTTTATGTACTATAAGCAACGTTCTTACTTGCAATGTTTTCCAGAAACTAGTAGTTGCCGACTGGTGGGTCGTAGGTTGCACTATCGAGCGCAAAGTTTTGAAATCAGAGCTGCCCGTGACATATAGAAGTCAAATTGATGTAAAACGATTGAATTTAAAGAATAATAATTATTTTAATAACTAATAATCAATTAAATAATACAACGAACGGTAACAGATGTGTAAAACTGACGATTTCTGAGGTTTTACATAAAGTACAAGTTGCCGTCGAAATTGTGTTTGACATTTCTTGTAAACATACACAGTAAAAAATGTAAAAATTGCTGATTATTCACAATCTTGGGTGTACTAGTGCGAATTAATGTTGTAAGATGAGCGTTCACAACATAGTTTAAGGGTGCACGTGTAGTTCGAGTTGGGCTGTGGTAGCTTGTTTCAAAAGAAGTAAGTTAAGTAAGATCGCTGTGCTTTGGCTTTTAACAATTTAAAAACAAAGCTCCGTGTTTCGAAGTTACAAATATTTAGTATATGACATGGGATGTCAAACGCCCCCCACCCCTAAGCTGATTGCTGCAGTCAGCAATCACAAGAGTGAAAAGAGTCAAACCTACGTCATATACTCAAAATACAACATATTAATAATATAAATATATTTCTAGTAACACATGGTATGAAGGTTATAAGGATAAGAAATGAAAATAACATTTCACATACAAATTAATACAATGTGTATCATAAATTATTTTTCTTGAGGTGTTGCTGTTGTAAGTCTTCCATGTTTATTTCATTGTAGGTGATGTTGTGCTGTTATCACTGTAGAATGGCTTGCAATTTGAAAATTGCAGCGTAATGGTCACAATTTTTGCTGAGTTCGGTAGAAATGATGTTCGCACTTTACTGTATCGTTATTTATAAGTAAGGTGGAATGAAGTTGTTGGTTGGCTCTTTTTTTCCTCTTTGCTCAAGGCATTACATAACATAGCGGTGCGGCTATACTGTAACTGGAGTATATGGTAAGGTTGACATATATTTGTTATCTGGAGCAAATTGTGCCGGATTGGTCACGAGACGGGTTGATTGAAGTCATAAGAGAATTGTCGGTTACTTTATTTCTTGATTACAGTTTCAATTGGTAGTATCATGCAAAAGGCGTAGATGCATAGCATTTAACAAAGTATGCTAATGGCGTTGATGTTTCATGCGATATTTTTGCAGGATCCTTAATGCTTTATTAAAACGAAGTGAAAGGAGGTACTACAGTGTTATTGTCACACCTTTATTATGTCGTTTTTAATTCTCCGTGAAATTGTGTTATAACACTTGGAGGTTTATTGTCATTAATGTTTTTCGTGTTTGAAAATTTTCTTACGAACTATAAAACATTACATTCACAGCAGGTTTTTGTCACAACAAAAACTAAACGTTATTGAAAGTCAATGGTTTAAAATACATCTTTAAAAAGTGAGATCTTTCGTTCATGGCTTCGCACATACGTATGATTTTTTTTGTGCTTACAAAATGTATATAATAAAATGAAAAAATACAATCTTTACAAGTACTAAACGTAAACTTGATTAAAAAATTTTGTGTTGTTTGAGTTGATTATTTTTTTTTTTTTTTTTTTTAAGGGATGAAAAATTTGTATATCATAAATAATGACTCTCAGACATTTCTAATATCTGACTGTTGTTGAAAAAATTTCAGTTTTGCAGAACAGGTAATCAAAATGTATTTATGTATATTTAAATTACTAAAATAATTTCCTTACAAAATTATTATGGTTTGATCTTATTAATGATTTAACTATTTATTAGTCATATATGATAAGCGTATAAACAAATATACATTTTTTACGAAAATCACATTGTAGTAACAATCATGAGTTAATTATATTGGCAAGACTTGGCTGTTGATTCCATAATATTATATTGAAGAAATTTTCCATATAGTAAATTACAAGAGTAAAAAGGAAAATTTTTTTTATTTTTGTGTCTTATGCGGACTCAAATTGGAGTTAGTCCCGTTGGAAAAGTTTTATTCGTAACAGCCCCGTAATTCATCTCAATGTTTAATAATTCTTTTCTTATTGTCTGCTTTTAGTGTATTGTTGTTATCTTATTTATTTATACTGGTGATTAAAAAAATTTCATTGTAGTATCTCTCCAATTTTTCATTTCGAGATACTTTTGTTGCGTAAGCTTTCATACTAACTTCTTAATTCTGAGGTCTAGCCTGTCTATCATAATTTTATTTACTTTTATGCTTACATTTAATAAGCTCATTATGAGCTTCTTCATGCACATCTCTTAAATAACGATCAAATCAATAAGATAATTATTATAAGACTCCATGTGATCTTCAGTTGGATATATATTTAGTGGGCGTGTTTTTCTGCCATATACTATTTCATATGGTGTAAACCCGGTAGCTATATGCAGTGATGTATTATATTTATGTATAGCAAAAAGTAAAAGTTTGTCCCAGTCCTTTTTAGTTGTAGCTTTTGTTCTTAAAAAGCTGGCAAGCTTGGCATGGCTTCTTTCAAACAAAGTGTTAGATAGGGAATGGTAACGTGTAGCAGTCTTAAAGTTGAAACCAAGAATTGGGGTTAAATTTGTTAGTATATTATTCCAAAAACTCTTTCCATCATCACTAAGTAATATTTCAGGCACTTTATATAAGGCTCTGAAGTGTCTTGCCAAAGCATCTGTGACTGTAATAGCTTGGATGTCAGGTATAGCTACTATCTTCTCTCTTATTTAAAAAATTCTCATCGCTGTGTCAAGAGTTATGGGTATTTTCTTACAACTTTTTTAATAACTTACATTTAAGCCCATGTTAAAGATGACGAAAAATGGAAATTTTATGAATTTTTTTTCTCGAAATCTGTAGACGCAATTGTGTTCAAATTTGGTGACTACATCCACGCAATGTTTCTTCACAACATATGTTTTTTTTAAAACATTTTTATCGTTAAGTCAATTGCAACCCAACTCCCTTAAAGGATATTGTTTATTATTGTGGATTGGAACTGCTTTCCAAAGCATCCTTATGCGCTCATCTACAAGCAGTGGATTGCAGCTTTGTATTTCGTTTTATTTTAGCAATCATTTTATCTTTTCATGTACTTGATAAGTCAGTGTCAAACCTTAATCCTACTAATTTTAAAGGTGCAGGTTCGACTTTTTTATTTTTTGATGTCCCGATAGTTGATAGTTGTCCTGATGGGTTAAATACTTCTTCTAAGTTACTGGCTCTAGTAATAGCTTTTTTTGTGACTCATTTTTGGTTGTGGTTGAAATTATTGATAAATCTGGTTTAGTATTTAAGAAGCTAGGAAGAAGAGGCTTATCGTTAAGAGAGTATTGGTGCTTGCTGATTTTCTTCATCTTCCGATGTATGTAGAATCTGTGTGTCGTCGAAGTCTAAAGTGGTTGTGGGTCTGTCAGGAGGAGGTTAGCTTGGTTTTTCTGGAGCTTAGCATTTGAGTAACCTTTGAGCTATTAATAGTCCAATGAGATCTCCTTGTCTTTCAACCATTCTTGGCAGTATAATGATAGGAGAGTTCTTAGAGCCCTTTTTTTTGTTACCGTCTTCACTGTAGAAGCCGATTCGAGATTATTTGAGCTTCAATTCTGTATATTGCTTGCTTTTTTAACCCTTGCAATAGATGTTTTAGTTTCTCAGGGGATTTCTTAATAAGGTTTAAAAGGTAGGATACGGGACTGTGATGTTTGATAATTACTATACTCGATGTCAAAGCTTGGGCTGTTAGAGCGACTACTGCTTCTGTTACTGCTTGATGTTAAAAGTTTTCTAACTCTTTTACGCCTTCCTTTGAAATCTATATCATGATTTATGGTATTTACTTTATGAGAATTCGTGAGGTTACGCGATAAAGCATTAGCATTTGATTTTAAACGTCTGGATTTGTACTTATAGGTATAGTTGTACCCGCAGAGCTTTGCTCTTCATCGATTAAGGCGGCTAATGAGGTTTTTTATTGATCCACTCCATATTAAAGGCTCTTAGTCTTCATAAACTATAAGTTTTCATCCATATAAATAGTGTCGAAAATTTTGTGGAGTAGCTATTACTGCTTAACACTCTTTTTCAGTAGTAAAGTAATTTTTCCGCAATTATTAGGAGTGTGAGAGAGGTAGGCTACATAATTATCTACTCTTGGTTTTTCTTGACTTAAAACAGCACCAAAAGCCAAAGTAGATGCGTTGGTAGTTAAAATAAATGATTTGTCGAGATTGACACATGCAAGTTCCGTGACCTCACACAAGGCTGATTTTAATCTTTCAAAGTTCTCTTCCTGAGTCTTAGTCCGATCAAATTTTTGACTTTTCTGTAATAATAGGGTGTAAGGTTCTACAATTATAGCTTTATCTTTAGTTGTTGTCTATACATTGTGTAAGTCCTAAAATCTTTCGAATTTTCGTACAATTTGATGGTATTGAAAAATTTTTAACTGCTTCAAGTTTTTCAGAATCATATTTTACTTCATGACCACTTATTTTGTACCTTGAATATGTTACTTCAGGAGTTAAAGATCTGCGTTTATCCAGCTGTAATTTTAAACCAGCAGTTAATAGTTTATGAAATAATTTCATAACTTTTATTTCATATTCTTCTGAAGCTTTGGCACATATAATATCATCTAATATTATATGTGCCGAATAATAATAATATTATCTAAAAACATAAATAGTTCTGTGCCTTGTAATCCCAATAATACAGAGTCCATAAGTCTTTGAAATGTAGCTGGTGTGATGCATAGTCTAAATAGCATACCTGTATCCTTGTTATGTCCGTATAAAGTGCTAAAAGCTGTTTTATGGCGATCTTCTGGAGATAATTTTTTTTGATAAAATCCGTTAGCTAGATCAGATACTAAAAAAAATTTTGACTCACACATTTGCTCTTATATCTCTGTCATATTTGGCAATGGGTAAGCATCAGGGATAGTTGTAGCGTTTAATTTTTTGTAATCTATTCCGAGAAAATGCCTCTCTTCTCCGTTGGGTCCTAGCTTTTTAGGGACAGTCCAAAGCAGACTATCGTATGGGCTAGAAGAGTGGCTAATGGTTCGTTCTTCAAATAAGTTGTCGATCTGATCTCAAATTTTCTTGTATAGAGCAGGAGAATACTTATATTGTTAAGTTAAAACAGGTTGATTGTCAGTTGTCTGTTGGTATATTATGTTGTACATACGTTATATGTGGAGCAGCACCACCTTTGATATAAAATAAATGTGAATACTTTTTAAGTATTTGAAAAAGTTGTTTAAAACTTGTCTTATTATAATAATAATGGCTAAGTTCTTCCGTAACATAATACATCCTTTCCCCTGTTGTTATGTTTTTTTTTAAGCCATCGTTAAACAGCGGCCCATATCGTGTGTTACTGCTGCTACAACTATAAATATACCAGGAGTCGTTTTTATCAAGAGCAGGTATGTTTTTCCGTGGCTGTTAGTTTGCATTACAGGAATTTTTATGTGAACTCTCATCCTGATCAGTATTTTTTACACACGATTTTTACCAAAGGTTACTTCTGTAGGTTTGAAATCTTAAGAAGTTGTCAGAGATTTTTAATTTTCTTTTATATATAATTTCGTAAGAATTATTTTCCTTGCTTATATATTCTGTCGTTGTATCATGCAATTTAAGCTTACATTATTCATCGCTTGTTGTTGCAACTCTTCCTATAAATGAAATAGCACCTATATGTCTTTTTTTGAGTATCAAGGCTCTTATGTCATAATAAAACGTGGCACGTTCATCAGCTAGAAATAAATTTCCTTATATTTCTGTCTTACTGAGGAATGTCTCTTGTGATAAGACGTGAAAAACGTGATTTTTGTCAAATACGTTTAACGTTACTGTTAGTAGGTAAACCATAGCGGTTCTGGCACCCCCCCAGCTCCCCCCCTGAGGTAGTGGTGGGGGGAGAGGCTCTAGCTATAGCTGTGGGTGGAGAAGAGGCGGTGGAGGAGAGGCGGTGGTGGGGGCTGATCGGGCGGTAGAGGAGAGGTGGTGGTGGGGGCTAATCGGGCGGTGGGAGGAGGGGCACGGGCGGTAGGGGCGGTGGGTGGTGCGGACTACTCGGATGGTAACGTCAGGGGAAGGGGCCTCTTCCGAATGCTGTGATGTCGGATGATATTGACAGCTCCCTTCCTTTCCGACCGCGAATCAAGCTCCGACGTCATCAGGATGGGTCCGAAAGGTGTAGGTGAGACAAGCCCAACGTACAGCGCGAGAGGAAGATGATCAAGCATGAACGTGTATCAGTGGATGTAGCGGATCGCGTATCCCGTTCAGCTGCGACCAACGTTGGCTTACTCAACGCAGTACCCTGCCAAGTAAACGGAGCTATTATTTCTTATCTATACGGATGTGTTAGCCGTAGCCGATGACTTCTCGCTTCTTATTTATAGGCGTATAATGTTCCAGTGTAATATTTTTTTCTTAGCAAGAGCGGGTGCAACGAGTCATGCTAGGATACACGTATGTGTAAGCCGTGGCCGATAACTCTTCGCTTCTTATTTAGGCGTATAATGTACCAGCATCATATGTGGATGTAGCGGATCGCGTATCCCGTTTAGCTGCGACCAACGTTGGCTTACTCGACGCAGTACCTTGCCAAGGAATTCAGCCAGCTTATGAATTTAAGTTTAAGATTTTTAGGATAGTATGTAAATGGGTTTCAATAATAACAAAACTTAAATTTTAATACACATATATTTTTGCTAGCTTCAAAAAAAAATACACAAGAATTTCATGGTTATTGATTTTTTTTTTTTTTTCAATATATCATATCCATCTTTATTTGGATAAGAGCGAATATTTTCGGAAAAATAATTTCCCTTCACTTTTGGTTGAGATGCCTCAACGTGCTTTTCTAAAAGAGGTTTTCAGCTATTTTTATCTTCCTCCTCCTCCTTCTTACTGAGGCTCTCATATTTTGGTTTGCTAAAGATCGGACCCATGTTGTTGATGTTGCCTGATCTATCGTCACAGGATAACTAAAGCAATACGCAAATTATCATCAGCTTATGAGACGGCGCTAATTTCTTTGTACTACCACACGGCAACATGTACTTTAATTTTTTGATCTTAAATTTTATGCTTACTTTACTCTTTTTTTTTTTTTGCCTACACACAGTCATCGTTTTTGACACCAACATTAGTATCAGTTACAGAGTCACTATTAGTATCAGTATCAATATCATTAGCATTAATTCCATCAACAGTATCCCAACTGGAAAGCGTTTTAGAAAATTTCTTCTAATAACTATTAAGCGCGACTAAAAAACATTCTGTGACTGGTTCAATGCTACTTTCCACCAAAAAGCAAAGCCACAATTTTATTTGATGAGCTTTACTAAGTGCGCAATATTGCTTTCTACGTAGACTTTTTTGTACGTCATGAGTACCACACATTAACGCCTTTGTTGAATATCCCATATTAAGAATGTGACGCGATGGCGCCATATACTGCTGAATGTTAATCACAGTACACCCTATGGTCGATTCCAAATAGGTGGTTGTATTATCTTCATAAACGTAAATTCAATGTGCATTTTTTGCTACAGTGTACAAATGTTGCTGTAACTTTCTAATGGAACAATCACCCTCGAACCAGCGAAGTCCATGCACTCGCTTCGACTGAAAGTCGTTGTTTTGGCGCACATCCATAGGTTAGGTGGAAAAATTGCACTGGGGCCGCACAATCCTATGACTAATCGCTGGTCTCATAAGCGACACCACAGCCACTTCTATTGGTAAAAACTGTCGAGAAGCGTTCAGAAAACCTTTAATCTCAATAACATAATCCTCGTAAAAATCCATTTTTATTTTGCAGCGAAAAAGCGTCGTACTAACTGCGATATAAACGCGTATCCGTTGCGTTTGATGCTACGTGATAAACTAAGCAGCACTCTGCACCGAAATTAGTTTATATACACGTTAGTGTAGGCACTGCGCAAGTGTGTGTTTTATCAGAATGAATCATCGGTTCTTAATATTTTAATCTAAAACTAGTTTTGAGGGAAAGGCTACATAAATAATAACAACAATATAATTCAATACATTTATTTATGACATAATTTCAAAAAAAATACAGTTTCATTGAGTTTTTTACTATACATCTTCTTCAGAATCAGTAACATTTTCCCATTCCATTTGAAAGTAGAATTTTTTCATTCGTTTGACATTGTGGGTGGCACACATAGATCTATACGCACCATTATGGTGAGGACATGCAGTAGCTAATGTTGGGAGTTCAAACTCTGGATAATCAACCATATCATTAACTTGAAAATTAAACCTTTCGAGCCACCTTTTCTTCACTTCTCCAATCACAAAAATCTTCTTAGCATCTTTGAGATTCTCCCGAAGAACATTACCAATTTCTGTGTAGTCGATAACACCTGATTGCCAATATAATCCATGATAGGATAGCTCAAGCCATAAATTTTTACGTTTGTATTTATCATTTAGTTTGCGCCAAGGAAATGGCGGCTTGAAGAGAAATAGTTGAGGCTCATCATCTCCATGGAGTGGAAGAATCGCCAACTCTTTAAGCACATAATCGTTGCCAGGCTTCTTAAAGCCCTGCATGTCCACCATGTACTCCATCATGATAAAGACTGACTTCACTGCTAGTATTTTTTTTTTTAATTTTATATACGTGCTTAAACAAGTTTTCTCACGTCACCACTAATGGGATTGTACTCTACGATGCGATCGTGTAGAATGAGACAGTAAGCAGATACATTTTCCGGGAAATTCTCTCGTGCTTCAAACTCCAAGCGCACGTCCACTGGCACGCTTTTCAAAGCTTCATTCTGCTTAGAGCAGTCAATTACAATAAGAGGCATGTGTGATGAAATCTTTTTTATTCAGCATAGGTTCTGGTTCTTTCCCGTAATAGGTCGCTTGAAAATTCTTATACATATCATATAATGTTGAAAACTGATTTTTATTAATATCAAGATTAAGATTTTTATAAGGATAGTACTGTGAGTTTAAGAAAAGCTTTACATTGCTGATATCACAGTGATCAAAGAGACTGGCATTAAAAGCAGGATCATTTTTTCGCTTATTCTGAAAGCCCAAAATAACAAAACAAGGCTTTTCCAACTGATTGGAAGTTTTGACAGTCCACACATGTCTAGAAGTTTTTGGCAAAAGAGGATACTCATACAACTCCCAACTGCGGAAACTCATAGAAATAGGCTTGTCTTTTGCAATACCATCAAGCAAACGAATTTTTCGTCTGTCTGATGCAGTTATGTAAGGCACAAGCCACTCAATCTGAGTCAATTTAAGCTTATACTTTTCAAAAATTTGATTTTCAGGTACTTGTATAACGGCACTAACATCATCTCTTGATCTTGTGAGAATTAATTCATGTTTTGCATAAGCCACAACTTTGCGATAGTCTTCAGCGAAACCAAATATCATACTCAAAGGTATTGACACTTCAAAATAAGAATAATCATTGATAATAGATTTTTTGTCTTCAATGTCTATCCAACCAGCATTTTCAAGCATTAAACTCTGACTGGGAGAGAAAGATATCCATCCTTTCATTAAAGTTGTCAATCCAACATTTAGTTCATATCGTATTTCTTCAAACAGATGGCAGATGGCGTTATTAACTAGTTTTGTTTTCTTAAGAGATTGATCATCTCCAGTTGTTATACGTCTAGAAATACGTAGGGAACTTTGAGAGGGTAAAAGACATAAATCTTGATGTTGAATTAAGATGCGAATTTTATCACTGCTATTGAATGCTGATGCAATGTGGGGTCGATGTGCATGAATTTCGTAGTGTGCAACCGACTCATCAAACACGACACCTGACTGAATCCCAAGAATCTCTTCCATCACAACTTTTTCTCGTTCGCAGGCAGCAAAAAAAAGCACAAGTTATTTGCCACCAAGAGCTCTTACTTTTAGGCCTAGGTTTTTTAAGAACTGGACGTTGTGACGTGTTAACGCTTTGAGCGTTCGTCGACGACTGATCCGTCTCATCCATTTTGGTTTATTTTTATAGCTTCGTTCAATTTTGTTGTCTCGTGGATGACTATTCGTCCTCACCCTCGTTAATTTTTTTTCATAGCCTCGTCCAACTTTACTATTGTTGTACACTATGCCCATTTCAGTTGAGTTGTTTCAAGTGAAGTCTTGTATTTATAACTTCTCCACGAAAATTAATCAAGTTACCTTCCTGATCAACAATGCGTACTTGAAGATGATCTATAATTTTAACAGCAACGGGTAAATAAATAATTTGCGATGGAACTTCGACAATCTTGTATCCCGGTGGTACAGCAGGGAGGAACTCGTGGATGGTGTGAACTTTTTCTCCGTTTATATAGGCTCCACTAGTGATATTACACTCAACTCTCAATGTGTTAACCTTCAGAATAGCAACAGGTAAATCTGAGATGTGAGTACTGGTATCTCTAAGAATTCGTTCAGTAAAGCCTAAAAGACGGCCTATAGAATCTTTTGGCCTGAAGTCAATAGTATGACTACACGTTATCACACTGCGAAGAGTATTATTATTTGGTTTGATGCTAATAGCTATATCGTCGGGTTGTAACACGTCGATCAGAAATTACTCAATATCTTGAATTTCGTAGCTGCCAGTTGGAAAAACAACGACTTGATCGCCTACGTAAAATTTGTTATTACCTTCGTCGATATTTGGAATTTAATTGAAAGTTAGGAGTTCTACTAGACCAATAACGTAGTTATGTGCTGGTGACAACTCGATAGGTGAAAAATATTGTGCTTCAAGAATAGACGATGTTCCTCATAAACTTAATGTCAATGATTCTTCCATAACAGTTTGTCAATGACTAATGTGACTTGCGTATTGGGATACATTTATATTGGCTGATAATTAAGTTTTTTACAAAGAAAGCATAAGCAAAGATGGCCGCAGTTGTATGTACCAAAATCTTGGAACCTTTCATAATTATATTTGACACATCTAACACCAAGATATAGCAGTAGATCAATCGGTGGCTGTAGGTCACCAAAACTGTCGAAATACGTCACGTTGTTGCCTCGCTTTCTATAGGCAACCCAGTGAGTACCAGGACCATCCTTATCATCGAGATTGACTATTGCTGATTCGGAAAAACGTGGGCCATCGGCTGGCAAAGCATTTCTCATGAAAACTCCACGGAAATGCGGTATTTTAAAAATTTTTGCATACTTGATGAGGTCATAGTCTGTGAGAGCTCGGTAAGGCAGTTTGACGTAGAAATTTTTTTTTTTTCCCATCTTTTAAGCCTTTTCCAAGCCTTAAATGTAGACCTAAGCCGTTCTTATATGGTTTTAAAAACAGCCCCTTTCCAAGTAAGAGTGCTTCCATTTCTTTATTATGCCTCTTACTCTCCTCTAGCTGTTTTCGAGCAACTTTAGCATCATTAATAGCCTTGACAACTCCAGTTACACCATTAGTGATAGTGCCTATAGCACTTAGGCCAGCAAATGCAGGAATAAGGTATGGTAGGAATCCTCCAGTTTTCTGCGGGATAGGCAATACTCGAGGTATTACAATATTTTTCCTACCACCAGCTTTTTTCACAGCATCCTGAGCTCCCTTTAACGCCGAACTTATAGCTTTTCGAGCACTACGATTAGGAATTATGGACTTTGAAGCACTTCGAATCAAGCTTTTCAAAGTAGTTTTCTTAGGCTTCATTTTGTTCTTACTCACTTTACTAGGATTCGTACTAGGGAATGCTCCCATGCCGAGTTTGGATTTTAATTTCATGGCACTGGTAATAGTAAAAGCAGCAGCTTTTTCCCCTAAACTAGCGTCTGTGGCTTTGAATCTTTGCCACGCCTTTTCAGCGAGAATTTTGTCAGCGGTGTTTCTTGCTGTAATATTTTTACGATCCTGCGAATAGGCTATATCGTGTTGCTTGCACGCCTGATCTAATGGATTGATACCCAGATCTCCGCAAGCTAACCTCTTGGCTAGTTTAGTGCCCGGTCCACAATATTGATATCCTGGTACGTGCAGCTCTATAGGCAGTTTATTGATAAGTGTGTTTATAATTTCACAGCCTTTGCGATGATGAATAATCATTACTTTTCAAGTGCTTAACGATGAATGAGCTCGAAAATATATGTAGAGCACTATTTATAGTTTCATATTTCAGCATGCAGTAACCACAAGCTCCGAGGAACAGAATATTTAACTTCCTGTCATAAATTTCAACAAACTGATAAGCAAGATTAGGAAATTCGATGACAGATGAGTTTCAAAATATATAGGCAAACCATTTACAGTATCATGTTTCAGTCTCAGTTAAGTCAGCATACAGTAAACATGAGCTTTATAGATCAGAATATAAAACTTTCTGTCGTGAATTTCGACGGAATCGTTAAGCAAGATAAGAAAATCCAACGCCATGGTGATTTGCTACCCGATACGATAAGAGCTGTTCTTTGTGGTTCGTCAAACTGTGGAAAAACAAACAGCTTGCTGGCTTTAATTACTTACCCCAACGAATTGAGATTTGAGAATGTTTATCTATACTCAAAGTCGCTGAATCAGCCAAAGTATAAGTTTCTAGAACAACTGTTGGAGCCCATAGATGGTGTAAAGTATTTTTTATATAGCGATCATGAATCAGTCATATCTCCTGAAAAGGCACTACCCAACTCCATAATGATATTTGACGACATTGCCTGTAAAAAACAAAATAATGTGAAAGCCTTTTTCTGCATGGGACGTCACAAAAGCGTTGACTGCTTCTATCTATGCCAATCCTATGCTCAAGTTCCAAAGCACTTAGTCAGAGATAATTTAAACCTTTTAGTAATATTTCGACAAGATGACATGAATTTCAAGCACATCTATAATGATCATGATAATACTGATATGACGTACAGTTAATTCAAAAAATTATGTGTCAACTGTTGAAGAGTTGGAAAACATAGATTTGTCGTAATAGACAAGGAAAGAGATGTTGATAATGGTAGATATAGGAGAGGATTTAATTCTTTTGCTATAAATATTACTCATGCTTATTAAGTGCGTATTAGTCTCTTGTTAACCATCAAGCGATCAACATGGACACTTTTTGTGAGAAAAAAGACGTTCTTCGGCAAGTTGAAAAAGCTAGAGAAGCTGTTCGACGTAAGCATCGATTGTTAAAGTCAGGAAGAGAAAATTTTGAAAAACAGATTGGAGAGACTTTCAAGCCTATTACTGATCCACTTCTTAAAATTATCGATGACACAAAGAAAGTAAAAAACGTGCCACTTAGCTCTAAATCTTTACTTAAAAAATGCTTCAAGCCTTTTAAGTCAAAAATTAATAATACCGACGCATAAATGTTCCAATTAGCTAATAGTAACAGTGATGATGAAGAAGATATTTTTATGTCGAATGATACTATCAAAGACTATGATACCGTTGTTAAAAAAAGTGAAGATGATGATTTAGCGCATGACATCGATAAAAATGAACCTATGAATCCATACTTACAAATACTTGATAGAAAAGAGTCAGAACTGGATCGAATTTATGGGATAAGAAAGGAAAAAAACGGACAGCATATACTTGGTGATTCGCCTATATATTTCAAAAAAAATCAAATTCAAATAAAGGATCTAAGATATCTTATGACTGATGGATTAATGGAGTTACTTATAAAAAGCATCCTGATAAAAAGCACATGACACCAGATAATTTAGTTAAATACAAACAAATCTTGGAAAGGTCAAGTGCGCATAGAAGAAAATTCGACAAAAATGAGACGATTCGTCCATACAATAGTAATAAATTCAATAATGTTATTGCCCCATTATGTAATCTCACTCAAATTAAGAAGAAAGGCGGGTCCATACCTTCATTTAAAATTGCTAGGCTGAACATGCAAATGGACTACGTTTACTGGGACGATCCTAACGAGCTGGTCAATCGGCTAAGATTACTAGTGGCAGAAAAATCAGCCGGTAATCCTAGTCACACTAATGAAATGAATTTAATCATTGAGGAGCTTCGTGAAGCTAATATTATATATTGAGAATCGTTATCAATTCTACTTCAGTGTAAAAATGAGCATCGACGTGTTCGGACGTGGATCAGTTAAGTCGAAAGGTGGTAGTCGAGGTCCTCGAGGAATTGGATATAATCTCACCACAGATGGTCAATTTGACTTGGAAAATAAAAGGTTGTGCAATGTTGCACCAGCTATTCAACCTAACGATGCTGTAAATCTCACTACTTTACAGAAAGAAAAAAGTTTCATTTTGGATGAACAAGAGAAAATAAATCTACTATTGAGCAATTTAAGTGATGTATTCTCAGACACAATACTAAATTTGCAGCGTGAAATAAATACACTGAAGGAGATTGTAGCACATATATCTAGTATAACTCCAGAAGACGGTTAAGAGAGATGGAAGCAGTAGTGGAAGAGCTTCATAAACCTGCGAGACGCAACTACCTTCGCCGAAAGTTTGATATTCGAGGCTTGGATGAAACATGGCAAGCTGATCTTGTTGAGATGATACCTTATGCTCATGAAAATAAAGGTTATAGGTATTTGCTTACAGTTATAGATGTATTCTCCAAGTATGCATGGGCTGTGCCCGTAAAGAATAAAACCGGTAGAGATGTGACTGCAGCTATGAAATCGATATCAACAGAGGGAAGAGTTCCAACTAATTTGCAAACAGATCATGGCAAAGAGTTTTACAATGTGAATTTTCAAAGTCTCATGCAAAAGAACAAAATTAACTTGTACTCGACTTATAGCTACCTTAAAGCATCTATATGTGAGCGATTCAATCGTACACTAAAGCATGATATGTGGAAAAATTTCAGCTTGCGTGGCAGATATAAGTGGATTGACATCTTACCTAAGTTACTGACGGCCTATAATAATCGGAAACATCGGACAATAGCTATGAAACCAAAGGATGTGTCAGCTGCTGCTGAAAATGAAATTTTGAAAAAAATTTCATCAAGAACAATCGGGATGAGAAAATTACCGAAATTTATAGTGGGAGACAAAGTGCGAATAAGTAATGCTAAGCAAGTATTTGAAAAAGGATACACACCTAACTGGTCGACTGAGGTATTCACTATAACACGAGTAGCTCTAACCAATCCACCAACTTACCATTTGATAGATTACAAAAATCAGCCAATTTCTGGAGGCTTCTACGAGCAGGAACTGCAGAAAACCAAGTATCCTGATACTTATCTTGTTGAAAAAATTCTTCGTCGACGAGGAAATCAAATATTCGTCAAGTGGTTGGGCTTTGACAATACCCATAACAGTTGGATTGATAATAACAAAGAATAAAAGTGATATGTACTTTAAAAATTATTAAAATTCAGAAGTTGTAAAAAAATTTGTATAAAACTTGTTGTGGTCTTTTAATGTTATCAATTATGTGTGCAAATGAAATTTTTTTACAATACATGGTAATGTTATATCTTACATAAGATTCATTGAGATAAATAAAAACTCTAAACATGTAATAGATTGTATTATTTATTTTTTCTCACGTTAAACTAGTTTCACAAAAATAACTTTCTTTTTCTTGTATTTGTATAATTAAACATTTATTGGTTAAAAAATTCAACACTCTCACCATTGTAGCGAACTGACAGCTTCTTTCTATCAATAGATTCCAATAAACTATTAAATGATAGTTCGTTACTCACAAGATACTCAGATACTTGATTAGGTAAAAATATTTGGAAGTGATCGTCTAGTTCAGCGATAGCTTTCGTGCCGAATTTAGTGTTAGCTTTTCTCAGCTTCGACACTACGTGACTTTGCCCCTTGACCATTTCGTTGATCTTCTTTATTGGAAGGAATCTTCCACAGGCCAGCTGATTAAGTGCTGCTAAATCAGCCATCCGAAACATAAGAAAATTATATGAGTTTTATAGATAGTAAAAAAAAAAAAAATATATGAATAAGAAAACACGTTACAAACCTTTATTTCTGAGCTTTGCTGTTCCAAGCAGATCTGCTTATCTCTGTAGAAATTTTTCAACTCCAAACCTGTTCTTTTGAGAGCTTGTTGTTGTTGTCCTGAGCTGCTTGCGTTAGATGATGAAGCGGTCGATACTTTTATCTGCTCACTACAGCTCTGACTGAGCTCTGCTGGTTGATGCTGCCGATGATATAGGGACTCTCCCACTACTGAAAAAATCTCCCCCTCTACATTGGCTGCTTTTTCATTGGCTGCTGGTCTGCTATGATTTTCTACACACCCTCCAGTTCTTTGTTCTTCTATTATTTTAATCCTATAATGGCCCCAAGGCAGCGTATCTGTAGTGTTTGATAAAATATATCGTTTATCATCTCGGGAACTAAGAGCAATTTTATTTTGCCTCTCAGTGTATAGCTTATGATGACGTGATCTTATATTAATTTGCTCTCGATTAATGTTTATAATTTGGTCACGTAGGCACTCAGTATAGTCGTTGAAATCGATAGTTGCTTTTACGACGTTACTCTTAACACCCTTTGCTTTTTTAATCACATTTTCATTTTCAAGAAAAATACTATACATCTTACTTCTGAGCCCAACAAATTTCAATATAATATTTCCATTGCACTCATCTTTCATGAGCCCAACAATTTTTTTATTTTTTAACGGCATCGTAAATTTATTATTTTCTGGATAATCTGATGTGTCAAATTCATTAATATCCAATTTCATCATTTTATAAATATCATGGTTTGTTACCTTATATATCAGACTGTCTGTATCAGTGTATAAGAGTTTACAATCATTTTTGAGTTTGGAAAGCATATAATCGTAGTGAAAACGATACACAAGTGTCTTTGATAAATCTAAGACACTAAGCCCAATGTATATTGGCTTTTTCATTATCACTTCTGCACGTTGTAGCTGTATGGCTACAAAATTCTCATCAAAAATATCACAGCTGTGAAAATTTGGCTTTGCAATGTACGATGCCGCACCATAGCGTCCATCCCAATGGTTGAGAAGTTTGACATCGATACGCTTTCTCTCATTTTCCATCGTTTTTCCAAAAATAGCATTATTGAATAGTTTGAAAAGCATTTTTCCAAACTCATTCTTAGCCTTTTTTCTCTCAATGCTATTGAGATCAATATATTCTTTAAGCCATGCACTTTGCCAGAATTTTAAGGCTCGATATATTTTTGTCAGTCGTAATCCATGATTTGTGGCTTGCTTGAGGGCTTCATAATGAAGTACATATTTATGCTTGTTACTTAATGTTGTCATTAATTTAGGGTGCTTTGAACTTGGTGCTGAAATGTGTTCGGAACAAAATGGCAAATCTTTATGAGAATCGTGGAGCTCCTCTGGATACTCCAAATCCACTTCTAAAATATATCCGTAAGCACTTTCATTTCCAATATTATAAAATTCATGAGGCTGTTGCTCAACATTTTCGACCCACTTAAATCCACCATAAGGAAGTTTTTTAGTCATTGCCCAACCATACAAATTATTTACGTCAAAATATGCTATATATCTATCAGTTTCATCTTTTTTATAATTTTCCATATAGTGATTATTAGCTTCTGCATATCTGTTACAGCACTGGCTTATTCCACCTCGTATGCCTTTTTCAATGAACATAAACATATCTATATCAGTCTTATACATAATACTTACTTTCGTTTTTTTCAACATGGCATCCCAAGTGAAGCCTGGAGTAGTGAAATAGTGAGCAGGATCTAATTTATAAACCTTGAGGCAATTATTTCTAAAGTTTTCAAATACTTGTGTTAACAGAAGTACATCAGTTTTGAGGTAAAGATCTGAATACTGTCCAAGAGTTATAATATCAAAAGTTTTCCATACTGTTTCAGCATGTATATAATCTTCACTACTTATATGTGCATTTTATAATTTACTATAAAAATCATCTTTAGATGGGAGCCCGATTTCTTCAAGTTTTTCGAATGATGCTACATAATCGTATGGAAATACACCCTTCCTCTTCAGCATATTGATTTTCTCGAAAGAGTATTTATTATCTTGACTGAAAACCTTTTCTAGAGTATCATACTGCTCTAAGTAAGATCCCAACTTATCAAGCGACGACGGCAAAAATCTATACGAATCAATGAAGCGTAAGTTTATGCTTGTCCCTTTAACGTACTTCGTAAAAGAAATGTAATTTTCTTTAGTTTGAGGGATAACTTGCACTCTTCCGGGAAAGCAAGTTACAAGTTCTTGTATAAATAAGTGGGCATTATAATTGCTGAGATTATGGAAAACTATTGGTACTGCTCGCGAGTCCTGATACTTGAGATTACATTCATTGTGAGCTGGGCCTCAATATCTGAGTAAAAAAAAAGCGAATTTTAGTTTAAAGGGAAAAAATTTTCTCAATTACAAACTCATAAATATAATACTTACTCTCCAGTAAAATGGCAATGATCGTAAACTTTTTCATCATTTTTAATAGACTTCTCACATATGTGACATATATCCGCATTGAAAAAATCAAAGTCCTCTTCTTCAGTTAATGATCTCATTGGCACTGGATTGTTGTACATTCTATGTAAATCTAAGGCAAGATCTTGCATTTCTTTCACAAACCAGGTAGCTGGATTCTCACTGCTTTCAGTTTTTTTTCTGTAGAAAATTTATCGTGATTTCGCGTTATCAAAACTGCACTTTACATAATATCCAACACTTAATGCTTCATGGTGTTGTATTGCTCGCTCACTATTATGCACAGATTTTAATAAACACTCAAAGTCTGCGTATACTATAAATGGTACACGATTTTTATTTATGTGATTTTCAAATTTTAAAATTTTATTATCATACCTTGGCAAGCTTATTTTACACTTATTCACTTGAACGCACTCCACCGTATGTGTTTTTAACATTTCATCAGTTGTAAAGTAATGAAGACAGCGGTCGCAAATATATATTTTGTGTTGATGTTTTGTTAAAGAACTTCTAACCAACCTAGATAAGTCTTTAATACATACGTAGTGGTATTTTATATCATTATCAGCACTATTATCACCATCTTGGATTCCTTCTAAATATTCTTCTCTATCTTCTTCTACCTCATCTTCATCCATTGCCTCAGCATTAACGAAATCATCACGTTCTCCGTCAATATTTTTTTGTTTCTTTGATTTTCCCTCACTATACGTGTCAATATAATAATTTTGTATAAGCAGCAAATTAATATGTTTATCCTTTTTTTCTGCTGTCAAGTGAAGGGGTAAAGTTTTATAACTATTTTTACTTTTCTCCAAAAAATACACGTTAATAGACACATTATTCTGTTTTTCAAATTTTGTAACTTGCTTAGGCTGCACTGGAAAGGTGATCCCCTCGAAACTATAACTGTTTTCGTATTGAGTATAATTTGACACTCGTTGAGCATTTTTATTCACTGGATGTAAAGCTGACAAAATGGCCCATTTGAAGCATTGCTGATCTGCGTTCTGTACATTCACGCAAGCTTTTTTTTTCTTGATAGTAGTAGGGAGTTCTATGTAAGAACTACCACTCATTGCATTGTACTTATTTACTTTTACTACTAAATTTAAAATTGAGCGTAAAGTCCATTCAGAATCACGCTCCTGAAACTCTTCTATATCTGTAGAAATAGGCTTCTGGACATTCGTTTTAAACCATTCATGTAGGTCTGTCGTATCAAAAATGAAATCAGATTTAGTATTAAAATATTTAACTTCAACAGTCTCTGTATCATTTTTTACTGTCAAAAACTCTGCTGCTAATACTGTATTAATTCTTAAAGCATTTTGCTCGTCGAGAATTTCTTGCACTTTTAAAATGAATGTTTTTTCCGCAGACTTAAGAAATTTTATTATATCTAAATGCCTACTATTTGTTATAACAGCCGTTCTTATGCGATTTTTAAAAGCACTATTAAGATCTTTCCATGTCACAAAATTATAATCATCTTGATTGTCTAATTTTTCATCGAGCCCTGACCCTTGCACTTCTAGAATTTTATAAAATGCTGCTAAAAACGTTGATAAAAGACACTCAATATTCAACAACTTATTTTCCACTGGTGATGACAATTTTACAGACAGCTTATAGTCGGAAATACTTTTAAGCACTATTTCACTATTATCAATAAAATCTCGTATCTCGGTCATATTATCACTATGCAGCAAGCGTTGATTTTCTATTCGCGCTATTTCACAGAAAATCACGTAACGCTCCACGGCGTTGGCGTTAGCAGAATTCTCGCGGAGTTGCTTCATTATACTTACAGCTCGCGTTAACGTACTCAAATGAATGACAAGCAGCTTGAACTTTTCTTTTATACTGATTTACCTTTGCGAAAGCGATACGAGTGATAACTAGCGGTGACTAGCAGTTGTATATAAAGAGATGACACATCGATAGAGGGGTTAGTTAACTAATAATCGTCACAACGTTAAGATGACAAAGTACGTGGTTGATGTTCAAGGCTTTAAAACCATGCACAACGAATTTATTTTTAAAGAGGTCGCTATTATACCTCTACAAGAAAATGCTACACCGTCAGTTTTTGTCTTTAAGCCCCCATATTCTTGGGCACAGCTCTTACCTAAGAACAAATGTGAAAATCGATGGTTGGAGTTTAATTTCCACGGTCTTCGTTGGAGCTCAGGAGAAGTTTTCTACGAGGATCTAGCTACAATCTTTCGAGCCATTATTAAAGAAGATGATGTTATTTACGTAAAAGGTCTTGAAAAAATCGAATGGTTGCGCCGTGTGCTATTTAATAGGTACATTACTCATAGTATGATTATACGCTTTATTAAATATTTGCATAATATAATTATTTTTATAGGTACATTTATGATATAAGGCAATGTCTAGCTTTAAAAAAAATTAGTATGGATGATATCAAATGCATGAATCACCAATTTGATTCAGCTCATTGTGCTGTGAAGAATGCTACAGCTTTAAAAAAATGGATTTTAAAAGAGCAGCAACGACAAAACGATATTTTTTAATCAATGTACACCTGATACACAATACCTATGCAATAAATTAGTTCTACATGAATCTATGTCGATTTTTTTCATTCACGCCTCCTTATTACTGCGCCGATTAGAATTACTTTATCGTATTAATTGACTCTATTCGTTGGCGAGGTACTGCGGTGAAGAGAAGTAAGCCAAGCAATGTTGGGATACGCTTTCGGTTATGAAATGGTATACATGTTCTCTGGCAACACGCATCACTCGATACGCCCGCTATTGAGAAAAAAATATGATGCTGGTACATTATACGCCTAAATAAGAAGCGAAGAGTTATCGGCCATGGCTTACACATACGTGTATCCTAGCATGACTCGTTGCACCCGCTCTTGCTAAGAAAAAAATATTACACTGGAACATTATACGCCTATGAATAAGAAGCGAGAAGTCATCGGCCACGGCTAACAAATCCGTATGGATAAGAAATAATAGCTCCGTTTACTTGGCAGGGTACTGCGTTGAGTAAGCCAACGTTGGTCGCAGCTGAACGGGATACGCGATCCGCTACATCCACTGATACACGTTTATGCTTGATCATCTTCCTCTAGCGCTGTACGTTGGGCTTATCACACCTACACCTTTCGGACCCATCCTGATGACGTCGGAGCTTGATTCGCGGTCGGAAAGGAAGGGAACTGTCAATATCATCCGACATCACAGCATTCGGAAGAGGCCCCCTTTCCCTGACGTTACCATCCGAGTAGTCCGCACCACCCACCGCCCCTACCGCCCGTGCCCCTCCTCCCACCGCCCGATTAGCCCCCACCACCGCCTCTCCTCTACCGCCCGATCAGCCCTCACCACCGCCTCTCCTCCACCGCCTCTTCTCCACCCACAGCTATAGCTAGAGCCTCTCCCCCCACCACTACCTCAGGGGGGGAGCTGGGGGGGTGCCAGAACCGCCATGGTTTACCTACTACTGTTCCTAATGTTATTAAATTACGAGAAGTTAATCTAATCAAAGCAATTTTTGTATCAGTATTTAACATAATATTTGGTAGTAATTAAGGTATTTCTATAGCATTGGCATCAGCTTCTGTTTCTATAATAAAAGTATCTTCACTTTGATTCAATTGTGGAATTCTAAGTCTTACTGTTGGTGCATTACCAATATTTCTTGTGACAGACACTCAGGCGATTGCACAAATTAGTTTGTCCGTGGACGCTGATTCAGGTCTTTTCTCTCCACTGCGGCTGGGTGACAAGAGCTACTTCCGTTTAAAGGATGGCCTGGTTGAAGATAATTTGGTCTAAAATTTTCCTGATTAGTGAAAGAATTCGACCTTGAGCGAAAGCTTGTGTCGTTTCGCAATTCTTGTGGTATCAGAATGTTTTTGCAAGATCAGGGGTAATTTTCTATTAGAGAAGTAAACAAGGTACGAAGTACACACTGCAGTAAGAGTGTGTAAAAAGACCAATTTAAAAAGACTAATAACTAATTTGAGTGTTGCGTTGGTTGTGTGGGGCCTAAGTTTTGATGATTTTTCTATGAGTTGTTCAAAGGTTAATAAAATTGTGTTACCGTTCAGGGTATTATTTTATTTATTATAAACTATTTAAATTACTACTTCTCATTAACTTTGATCATTTCACACAAATTTAACTATTAAAAGTCACACGCAGCTCCGATTTTAAAACTGTGTGCCTAATAGTACCACCTATTGCCTACTAGGTGGCAAATACTAGTTTCTACCAAAAATTGCAGGTAAAAAGGTAGTTTATAGTATATAAGTAGGGCTGCGCGACGTCTTGCAAGCATCCTCCCGGATCACACGATCTAAACCAAAGCTAGGTTCTCGCTCACTTGACGAGACCTACGCTATGGCAGAGGTTAGAGTACTAATTAATTTGAATAAAATATCTATGTTTTATACCACGTGAAACCTAGTGTTCTGACTCTTATTCTACCCACTCTCACCATTCTTGTCTACATTACGAGGTCCTATAGTCCACCAACTGTGAGAATCTGACTAATATACTGGCAACTGGCATTCCTTGACTGCTGTTGGTCAATGCCCCCCCCCTCCCAGTGGCAACAGTGGTGAAAAAAGATTCAAGTGACAGTACCCTACATCTCTATATCCACAGTCATAAGCATAGGGTGCTTGCTACTACTCGATCCTGACTGCCAAACTGTACATCAGCAACACCATTTTCAGCGGTGGCAACTTGACTCCCTGGAAGAAGATTCTCATCTACCCCAACTCCCTTTCGTTGTTCTAAGCCCCTTATCCCGAAAGGATGCGAATATTAATTTGGTGCTCAAAATAGGACCATATTCAAAGAACTCTTTACTGCTGCAGGGAGGTTTTCATGAACCTCAGAGTCAATTACCACTACCGACTAACGTACGCCTCAATCAGCTTCTAACGACACTCCGTCAAGGTCAGAAGAACACCTAGTGGTGCTTGACACATTTAACTTACACAAACTTAGCAACAAGCATGAAAAGGATATGGACCTGAAATACCAACCTGTGAACTCGCGAACACTAGTTACACTGCAGGTTCTTACTTCTGGCAACAAGCTTTTGTAGGAAATTTGTAGGAAAGTGGGTATTAGCGTCCGCAATAATTATCGATAACATTGCCACTGAAGTCCCTCGGGCCCAGCGACTGTTGGAATGCAACTTTTCTATTCAAGAAACAAAGACACTGCAAATAGCATTGTCATCCTTTGAGAAACATGCGAAGGCCTCCATCGACCCAGTTCAACCAACTCGTCAGACACTGCGGTCTACAGGCTGAACTGCCTTAAAACCTACAGTATCACTTTGACACAATGGCATCAGTTTATCACACTATGCCAATACTTCTCTTCGGAACCTACGCCCTAACTCCACGTCGGACGGCCGAACAGAGAAGACTGATCGCTATGCACCCTCACTCTTCTGAATCGACATACCAGCATCAGTGCCTCGCATCACGCTGATGCTCCTGATTGGGACTCACGCTCTGATTGTATGGTGGACGTCACACTACTTAAGTGCCCCCAAATAAAGAAGACTGTTCGCCATCTATACTTGAACGTCCGTTTCGATATACTGGTATCACTTCGCATCACGACTTCTCTTCGAGGCTCATGCTTTCTAATTTCACATTTGATTGTAGGGTTAATTTGGAAAAAAAAAAAAAACTGGCGCATCAAATAGATACGTCAACTAGACCATTTCAAGCCAGCTAAGGCAAGTAGCTCCACGTATCGACAGTGGCACCCATCCTATCGAGACTCATGTGGCGAGGGATATCCACCTGGTATTTGCGGGCCAAACTACCACAAAGCTTCACGCCCACACTGAGGACATAGATCGCCGCTGACGTCCGAATGCACAATTTGACCTGCCGGCATTGACAACTTCACTGTTTACTATTCACTGTTCGCCGCAGACCTAGAGCCTCCTGCAAGACTTGATCAGGCAATCAAGCCAACCAATGCTAACGAGACAAGCAAAGCGGATAAGTCCACAATACCATTCCGAAACAATTCAGAGGAATAAGATGAAGTCTCAGCACAGCCATCCAAAGGTCCTGATGGGCCTTAACAACGCTACAACTTGCAGGG
Organism: Copidosoma floridanum; assembly: GCF_036245765.1. Lineage (NCBI taxonomy): Eukaryota > Metazoa > Arthropoda > Insecta > Hymenoptera > Encyrtidae > Copidosoma > Copidosoma floridanum. The sequence goes on from NW_028321894.1 coordinate 1,736,340, forward strand.
ACGGAAATAAAAGTGAAATGAAGTGAAAACATATACAAATGGTGACAAAAAAACACTCAATAAAGTAGTAGGAGTGTTAGTGTGCATGAAACCGCGGACCTTTGTCAATCGAGAATGGATGAATAAATGATCACAAACATTTATCTCAAGAGTGATAACTTCTACGACTCCTGCAGCTCTGCCATTGCTTCAAAAATTCATTATAAACTCTACAAGACGAGGGGGGGAGGTTGTTAATGTCCAGGATATCATTTTATTAATTATTAATTATTAAAATAATTATGATTCTTTAAATTAAATCTTTTTACATAAATTTAATTAATTTTTTAATGTTACGCACAGCTCTGATTTTAAAACCTTGAGCTTGATAGAACCACTAACGGCCTGGTAAGTGGCAACTACTAATCTCTGGCAAACATCGCAAGTAAAGAAGTTGTTTAAAGTACATAAAGCTGCGCGACATCTCGAAATGATCCTCTAGAATTACAGGATCGAAGCCAAAGCTAGGTTCTCGCTTACTCGATAAGACCTACGCTACGTCAGTGGCTAGAGCACTAATTAATTTAAATAAAATACCTATGTTTAATGCCACATTAAGGTCGATGTATGGACTCTTTCTCAATCCACTCTTGCCATTATTATCTGCACATCGAGGCACTGTTGTCCAACTACTTGAAGTATCGGCCAAAGAATCAAGGTTCTTTTGCGCTAGTAATCGCATCTCACTGCTACGTATTCGTCTTGACCACTGTGAGTCACTGCTCAACAATTCACAAGCGACACTAGCTCCAGCAGCGACATTGAAATCCAGCAAAAGCACTACCTCTCCACGCTTGTAGTTTCCAGTACCTAGTGTTTACAGCCACTCGATACTGACGGCCAAACTACTCATCAGCAACACCAACTTCAGCGATGGTATTGGAATGCAGCAAAAGCAATACCTCACTACGCCTAGAGCCTCTAATCCAGGGTTCTCTCCGTGGATTCAACTCTACGGCCAACTTGACTTCCTGGGAGAGGATTCTTATCTAACCTGACTCCCTTTCGTTGTTCTAAGCGATTCACCCCAATAGGCTGCTCATAACAGTACTAAGAACTTACTTTTGTATAAAATTTGTGTAGATTACGCTTCGAACTTGATTACTAGGCTATACGAAGAGAGCTTTTCCAAAAACACTTGGGAAAAAAAAGTAAGAGAGATCGGGGGCAGACATAAGCAATTCTTTAACCTTATCCTCTAGTCTAAGACTACTTTGCACTTGCCAAGGACCCATAGGTCCTACAAGATGGAATAGCTACTCCAGAAAGCAAATCTTTGGAACATCCTGGTGTATCACCACAATAGTGAATTTAATTCATAAAAATTGAGCAACAAAAAAAACTGACAGACTTAAACAGTCTTAGATTTAATAAGTAACTTGATAAAATTTGTTTTGTAAAGTACTGGCTATTCTGATAAGACTGCTGGTTTTGACGACTTTCTGGTCTTGCAGGCTCCTTATAGTCTTAGTACATATTCTTTTTGGTTATTTTCTAAATATCAGGCGTTAATAAAAAGTAGTTTTTGCTACCCCCGCATCTTCTTTTTCCCGAAACTTCTTTTTTTCTAGACTTACTGTGGCCCCAGCGCCAGCAGGTGGCAAGTCCTATTCACACGTCAATTTAAACTCACATCTACTTTTACAGTTACTAAAATCTATGCTCAAATTCTGCCACGATAAGCATTAAATTCAAATAAGTAAGATATCAATTGTCACATAACAAATATTTAAAATAACGTGTAAAATGGGTACTGTCAAATTTTTGTATTTATTAAAACATGAAAACAATGTTTTAACCCTTCGGACAACGATGTACTCAGTACCGAATAAGGGCAGAGGCATTGTCTAGACAGCTTAACTGTAGTTCTTGTTTTTTAATTAATTTGAAAATATGACAGTATTACTATTGGACTTTGTTAGTTATTTAATTTAAAGTGTTAAGACTTGAATAATCAAACTTAGCAACTCCCAGAGTAGCAAAATCAAACATTTTATGACTTTTTATTTCATTCCACCTTGTAGCACTCTATTGTTTACAATTACGCGAGTACAATGAGAGCTAGAAAGCTCTGTTAAGTTTGATCATAAAAAAAAAACAACTTTTAATCTGACATTGACACATATTTAAAAAAGAAATATTCCAGACAATTTTGAGAGAGGAAAATGATCTTTCTCAACTCACACTTTTATTTTAGTAAAGAACTAGCACGGTTACCATGTTGTCAAGACAATGCATCCCTAATACGTATGACCATCACCAGACTGAAAATAATTTAGCGCGCCCCCTACTCTTCAAGTTTAGAGGCTACTCATATTTACTTTCGCAGCACCTATACTTTTCATTGGAGTATCAGCTACTCCGATCGACGTGATATACGCTCTGACTTAGTGTACTGACCACAACAGTCAATCAGGTTAGTCGAAGGTGTTTACAGCTGAGTAGCCGTTACTCTTTTTATTCAGCATCCATCAAGAATACACAAACTTGTTACTTTGGTTCAGTGTTAGTTTTATGATTGACGTGGACTATGGAGGCGTACTTTGTAAAATATGATGCCATATTTCTAAGTGAAATTATAGAATTGCTTAAAGCTTGTAAATTTTTTTTATTATAATCTCTATAACGTTCATTTTAATATATGTGCGGAACTAACAAAATTCATGCATGCTTGATTTGTTCGTTGAGTGATGATTTATTCTAGTGGAAAATATTAACAACCAGAATTACGTAGCAGTCATCCTCTTATTATTCAGTCTTTAACTTTTGTTGAACTTAATCTAAGTATGTTTTTTTTTCTTTATATTTTAAACCTTTTTTGTAGAAAACGTCAGTGATGATGAATTTCATAACCTAACTAATGAAAGAATTTGCAAAATCTGCAATCTGCATATATATAGCATGTCTATACTAACAGAACCTGACTATTACTCCAAATTGGAGTAGCCTGTACTCAGATCATACGTATTGTGGTTATGCGTAGTGGTCGGCACAGTAGGGCTACGCGTGAAAAGGGCCTCTGTTACTCCATTTCAGTGCATTAGCCACTCATAAAGAGGGGCACTGCTGTCACTCATATTAAAGTATAGCCAGCACGCTGAATTTTTTTCAGTGTAAAAATTTGCATAACATGTTAGTAATATTTTCTTCACTTCTGAGTTCAAAGAAGAAATTTGCAGTTGGTACATAGTTGTAATACAAATCTAAAAAACTGAAATCAAACACTTATCCATCATGACAATTCGTCGTAAAATATGGTACAAATAGTCTAAACTAGTTTTTTGCCTAAATTGTCGTCAGATTAGGTATAAAAAACTAAGTTTATATGCTAGTCAACCACAAAAAGACAAAAAAAACTGTAACTGCATTCTATGAGTCCCGTTGCAACACCAATAATAATAAAAAAACATTGATTTTATTTAAAATTCGAAAAAACCGTAACTCTTTGTCTTTGAAGAAAAGCAACTTAAATTTTATGATGTTGTTACTTTTGTGCCCATTATCTAACAAAAAAAATTTTAACAAGATTAGATATATACTTTTTGCAAACCACAGTTGAACAAAAAAAAGTAACTTTGTAAGATAGCCCTAAAAAAATATGGTGCAGTAACGCGTTGTTATTTGATGAGATCGTCTTTTTTGATAGTTTACCACCTACTTACAAAAGTTCCAGCTTCTACTTTCTTCTAAAGGTTACTGAAGCCGTGAAGTTAGATAACTGCATTTCGTGTGCTTATCTGTGTGGCGTAATATAAGCTCAAATACTTGTAACTTCTCTAAACGTAAGATGACTTTTGACAGGAAAGTGCAAAGAGGACTTTTCTATTTTCAAAGGTACAGATGTTATGTCTATATATGTGCAAACTAGTGTTGCTCCGCCCCCCTACGTGCTTTGCATGACAACCTTCAATACAAGTTTTAATTTTATGCATCTTTAGGTAGTAACAAATACGTTTTCGTAAAAATGTATTTGTCTGCTATAAGACAGTTTTTGTTCGGAATTCGTGCTACAACAATAATTATACACACTTAAATACAATAATTATACTCATTTAAAGATATAGTTAGTGTAATAAATTCTTTATCCTTAGTATGATTTTAATCAGCGCTAGCAAACAGTTTTTAAATTCACATGTGCACGCGTGTATGGGTGTGTGTATATGTCTTCTAAAAGAGACTTATGTAGAGTTCAAGTATTTTTAGGATGTTTGTTGAAAACATGGAAAATTTATGCAGACATTCTTGCCTTTTTAGCTAAACAGTTGAGAGCATTTCTTGTGATTTTGTTTGTCTACAATAAATTTTAATTTTCAATTGTTTTAGTACAGTCTTTTTCTTCTGATATTTTAGACAAAACAAGCAACTTTACAATATGTTGCAGCACTTAAGAGGGCTTGATTCTTTAATTAATGTTGAAATAGCTTATATTTTTGTCTGATAACTTTATGTATAACTGTTTCTACTACCAAACGCAGTTTTGCAGAATGTATCTTGGCTCTTTAAATTTTTCTGTTCTAAATTTGCTTCTTTTCCCTTTTAAAAAAAGCATTATTACGTTTAACCCATTACTTTTATAAAAACTTTTAACATCTCTAAATTCATAGTCTAAATAAAAATATATTTTTAATTTAACATCTGTAAGTACAATTAGGTCTTGAAGTTAGTTTTTTAAAGCATTTGTTTCATTACCTGTTCTTTGAAATGTATTCACAATATTATCCTATTCCTTGTGCAGTAGGCGAATGGCTTACATAGTGAAACTTCTTATTGGCTGTATTTCATCTTTCGTTGATAAACTGTGTTAGGAACTTTAATATCTCATTAATTAGTGCCATCACAAATAATAACTAAAGCAGTATTAACATTATACAACATTTCCAAAGTTTTGACTGTTCCTAAAGGAAGAATTAGTTGCTATGAGCCGAAACCCAAAAACACTTTGAAATAACTTCTTCTCCAAAACATTTTGAGGCAGAACTGATTGAATTTTTGACGGTATTTTCGAGTGTTTTTGAAATTGCAGCCACAAACGCACATAAATTTTCTGATTTAAGTTACAATAAAAATGCCAGTAAATGCTTTTACTTGCTCTTCTGACAAACACCAATTTGTAACTATATTATGTTGTCTTACATCAACTTGGTTAGAAAGTACTTTAATGAATTTTTTCACTTTTGTAACTTCAATTATAGTTACTGTTAAATAAGCAGACATCGCTGTTATTGGCTCTTTGTAACATCAACCTTTTATTTAAAGTTTAGAAGAGCATCGGTTTTAACTTAGTATGTACAGCCGTCTTTTTAGAAAAACTCCAAGACAAGCTTAAAGAGGTACACCAATTATATTATATCTTTGTCCAGATGATAAACAATATTCTTTGAAAGTGACCGTTCTTCCAAATAGCATAGTTACATATTTAGTCTGCTCAGTTTCAGATTCTAGATAATTAAAATTAAGATAATTGACTTTATGGTTAAGTTTATGTTTTTATTTTATTTTGGTCTGTTAAATCTTCCAAAAGAGTTTGACACAGTTCTCAATCATTGACTTGTGACAATGAATATTCTGATACTTTAACTGCTACGGCCTGATAAGAGTTTGCTTAGCTTTCATTTTGACATCGGAGGCTTTGTTTAGCCCTTAGATTTGCAAGGCATTTGTCACATAAAATAACATTTTGTTAGACACTAAAATTATAAAGTACAGAATAACTTGAAACATCAACGTTTGTTTTATTTTTTTAGTTGACTTCTGGCTTTATAAGCAAGGCAAAGTTTTGCACTCGTAACATTTGTTGTTGTCTGTTTTTCAATTATTAATTTAGTTCTTTTTTAATTGCAGAATCTTCTCTGATCTATAAATTACGGAAAAAGCATATAAAAAATAAATAAGACAGCATGTCAGTAAGTAATTTTTCAATATAATAATATTTTAGTAACACTTCATTCAATTGATTACCGTACATTCGCTATCAAAAATTCCGAAATAAAATTAATATAATAACTAATATTGACCTAAACTTTACGTAATCTTAAGTATTGGGGGACTTTTATAATTTTTCTAGATAAGAGAAAGTTCACAGTTTCAAAAGCTGCTGAAATATTAAAAAAAATAAATAAATAATAAAATAAGAAAAGCCTACGTTGAATCTATTTATAACTGTGAGATTTTTATAAGAAAAAAAAAAAATAATAAAAAATACTAATAATAATAATATTGACAAAAATTACAATAATTACATGGATCAAAATAGTAGCAATATTATTGATGCCAACTTTATTAATAATGAGTTATTATATCATGTTTAAAAATTAGGATCACGGCAGTTTTAAGGTACAAACGGATGGGTACAAGGGAATTACTACGTATCAACAGACAGCTTCGCAGAAGATAGCAGCAGCCATATACATAATTAACCGTTGGAATGGCCAAGCAGCAGGAAAATGTCAGTAACGAGATCTTAATTGATGGTGACTGGCACTTCTACTTGTAAATACGGACAAGAAAATGTATGTATCTTCATCCTTGAGTTACCACCAAGATATCAGTGACCCAGTAAAGAAGAAATACAACACTAAAAGTTAACGTTAATTATGCTTTTAGAAAGTGCTCCAAAATATTATAATCGCTTATTAAGCACACACACTCAACTAGCAGTACACAAGAACTGCTCAGTTGACTATCTGATATACTACGTGTATATATGAAAGGTTCAGGTTCAATAACATTCAATGAAAAATAATAACTGCTCTGCTAATATACAGGACAATCTGGAGTATTTAAATATGTATTAAAACAATATTGAGTTTTTAAAAAGATTTTAAAAATAATAAGAGTCTCTCAATTAAGAGGTAGTTTAAAATTTCTCTTTTAAAGCTCGCTTACTGAAAATCATTCAATGAGGTAAAAATAACTTTGGTGAGATTCAGTTGAGAGTCGAAGGTTAATAATAATAAAAAATTAGTTAGTTAAACTAATATCGTAAATAAAATAGAATTTATTAGTTATTTACATACGTACAGGCTTTTTTTTCAAGAGACAAAAATAGAAAGAGAACTGAACAAATAAAATGATATCAGCCAACAAAATCAGTTGAGTTGACTAGTGAAGTACAGGAAGGCCGGCCCACAAAAAACCATAAATAATGAGCTTATTTTAAGATGCCTCAGAATATAATAGACTGAAAAAATCTCTTATATGAAAGATGCGTTAAGCTCGAAGTATCAAAGCAAAAGAAGATGGGGGCAGAGAGTGCAGCAACGGTCGAGTTTGTGGCTGTGGCCATCGGACCAACGATACGTGCGTGGGTGGAGAAATGTTACTGAATGGTAAGGCATAAGTAAATTACTTTTCATTCAACCCCTTATCACCAACTTTACAGCTCGAAATTTTAAAATAGCAGTTTGAGTCTTTATATAACCACCTACCATTTTAACTACAATTAACAATAATTCAACAAATGTTTTAAAAAAAAAAAAAAAACATTTTTTAATTTGAAATAAGTACTAATTTTGTTAAGCCCATTAAAATACTGACAAATAAAAAATTTTAACTGACAAACAAATGACCAAGAATATTTTTACAATAAATGAGAACGTACTGGTCTTCTATACGTAATAATGACAAGAGAATGCTAACAGTAATTTTGAGCTTCCTTGTTTTAGAGAGATAACTTTAAAACAAAGTTGTACATCAGTTTTATACAAATATTTTTACTAAATTTTTAAAACTTTTTTTTGTTATAAATAAGTGTTAGTGCTACATGTGAATAGTCCCCTGTCTACCTAGGAAGCGATTTGTTACTGGTCCTCAACGTCTAACATCATACATATAAAAACTTATAAAAAGTATAGAAAATGGTACATAATAGAATTTTTCTTTGTTTTTGAACTACTCTCAACTTAACAAGCATTGTCATTTTGTTTTACAGAAGTAATACATTTAATTATTTATTTGTAATAATACTTTTTATGTTTGTTTAAATTATTAAATTCTGAAATTGAATATCAAAAACTATTATTTGAGAATACAAACATATGACATCGTCGTTTTTCGGCATAGGTACACCTCTCCATGCTCAATAAACACCACACTTAGTATTTTTAATTAATTGTCACAGGTCAAACGATAGCCTCAGAAGAAATTATACAACACAACGGAGTTCAAATAGATGTAGCAACAAAATTAGACGATTTAGCGCGTTATACTTCATTGTGACATTTAAAGTTTCGTATAAAACAAAGATATGCTCAAATAAAAAAAAATACATATTCCTTTTTCTTGATGTTGTTCTGGTCAAGTTCGATGCAAAGCATTTGTTTCGTTTTTAGGTTCTTTGTCAGCAATGTTTGTATTGTTTTGATCGAAGTTATAGGTAAAACTATTTTGATATGCACATACAACAGAAACACAGCTTTCGTTGCTTATGTGTTCGTTGATGCTGACGTACCTTAATCTCACCCACATATGACGCTTAAGAGTTCGAATAGGAAATTCTTATTATTGGGCATAGATAAAGACTTAGATGAGTTCATTTTCTCCGACTTCCAAAAAATTTCCAACATTTGCAAAAAAGTTGGTTTAGTATACGTTTGAAAAGCCTGTACGTCAGATCCAGCAACTAAATTAGACCTGAAAGCATTACAAGTCAACATCTAGCCTAAAATAGTATGCTGCACTAGTAGTAACCCTTCAGGATCCTTATTTAAAATATTTCACGTAACATGTGTTTAGTAGTACACACAGTTTACTTTTTTTCAAGATCTTAACAGTTTGGCAACATTAATATCGTGGAGTTAAAAACTGTTATTTTACCAATAAGTTTTTTTGCACGGCGTACACAAACCTGGTTTAACAGATTCTAAGAAGTTGACTGCATTAACTGAGACTGTTAAATTTATGTTTTGTGAATTTCTTTACTTTACGAGAATCAACCAAATTAGTAGTATGCAATTGTTTCATTAATGATGCCCTAAGCTCTAAAAACAGAACCAGATCTAAATACGATATAAATCTTTTTACCTTTTTTTGAGCAATCTTGTATCCTTTTTCCGTATGCGCATTCATCTTTCTCCTCAAAGAATAAATCTAGCTTATTATAAGTATACAATACAGAACACTCTAAGCCCTTCAAGGTTTTAAAAGATTCTTTATCCTTATTAACTAGCTCAGTCAGATCATGTACATTTTGTACTTTTACTTACTGTAACAAAGTTAAATCTTCTAAATCATTAAATAATAGAATTTGCTGATTATTATAGAAGCGAAACAATTTTTTCCAAGCCATAATATAATTTCAATCAATGATCAGTAAGCTTTTTTATTTCAACACAGCAGTTACATATACAGCTAACAAAAAATTCTATAGTTTTACTGCTTGTTAATAAAGCTTTTGCAAAACGAAAGAGAAAAACAACTGTTTTGAAGATTTACATTTTGATTATTTCTCCGAGGAAACCAAAATAAAAACAGCTGAAATACTTATAAAAAAATTAACTGAGTAGCATTGAACGTAGTAGAAATCACTTGTTCTTCGCAAAACTCTTGAAGTCTTATCATATAAATTAGCTCGCTATTTTCCTTAAGGACATTAAAATACTACCAATGGTGAGTGCTTATCAAAATAATAGTAAACTCATTCACGGTCATCTTTTCAAGGGTTTTCATTGGCTCACCAATTTTGTAATAATCATTTTTTTAACAAAATGTTGGCGCGTGAGCTTGTCTCAGAGTTGTTATTTTTTTGCCTTGCTTTTTAATATTTGCGAAAGAGTTGCCAACTTTACTGCAGAACAACATTTGGGCTTTGTACCAAGTTTTCATCAAAATAACTAATTTAAAAAAAAAAATCAAAAGCAAAAAATTGAAATATGGTATGTGACAAGACAAAATTAAACAAATAGTCTTAAGATCAATAATATTTTTAATATTATGGTACTATCAAAACATGTAAAGAGTAAGAATCAAAATAATATTAAACTATATTTAACAACAAAAAACTGTACAAAAACCTCATAAGAATATAACCTAACCCAAGAGACCCATAGGGTCTTTCGTTTTATTACCGTTAGCTGACCTTGTAACAGATGACCAGAAAAAAGTCTCTTTTTTGAAAAAATCATTATGATATTTAACTTTTTTTATATTAGGTAAGGAGATGATATTAAACTTCATATTAACGAGGGGTGTGCATAGAGCAAATGTTAAGTATTTTTAGTTCATGTTACTCAATCTACAGTTTACACATGAAATGAAGATCGACAGTTAATTCAACTTTTCAGATTCGAACATACTCAAAAATTGTTCTTGCCGAGTGGCGGAAAAAACCTACTTTAGTGGAGCGTATCAAAAGTTATCTTTATAGTAATCTTGTGAGCAAGATAATAAATCTTACTATTCATTTAGGTGATAAAGCAATCTATTGAAAAGTGTCTAACGTTACAAAGGGGTGATACAAACTTAGTTGTAAAAGTCTAGATCAATGAACACATGAAAAACAAAAGTCTGGATTCCGTTAATTTACACATACTATATTAGTTTCAACCATGATTTCTATTGAGACAACATTAAAACTCTTGACAAACAACCTAAATAAAAGAAACAAAATTATTTTTAAAATGCTTTGTAATTAACTAAACAAAAACAATATGAACTTGAAGGAAAACATACTTTTGTTTATTTGAGCACATCTTTCTTTACTATGACAGTTTAAATGTGACAATCAAATTTAATGACATTGACCGTCTACCTTTGTTGCTTCATCTATACGAGAGCTGTTGTGCTGTTGAATTTATCGATTATCTGTCGTTTGACCTGTGACGAGTAAGTCAAAATTCTTACGAACTATCGCGTGCCTGCGGTGATTAAGTGTATCTTAGAACTTTATTTTTATGTTCATCGGTTCAATAAAATATTTTGTTGTGTTCCAAGTGCAATAGCGCAAAGGTTGAAGGTTAGTGAAACGTTGCATTTATAAACTAACATAAGTAAATTTACATACACTACATTATTTCTTATTTCTTAAATTATGTTCCTAACTGATCACTGATTACTTAAAATTTATAAAAGCAATATTTATACACTTTGATAGCTAAATTTCTGAACAGTACACGGAGAGAACTCTGACACTACGATAGTATAGAACTCTGTGTACTGCGTGAGTATGCAGCAGCGCGCACTGTAGTCGACTTGTACTATACTACTGTAGCATCTTGCCGTGCTGCGATTGCTCGGGAGTCATACCAAATTGGTATGACTCCCGAGCAAACGCAGCACGGCAAGATGCAACATGAGTACAGTATGAGCCTACTACAGTATGCGCTGCTGTATACAAACGCGGTACGCAGAGTCCTATACTAACGTAGTGTCAGAGTTCTCTTCGTGTAATCATGAAGAATTTTCTGTAAAAAAACTTCATTTTAAAATTAAAAAAATTTCTTATGTTAATATGAAATAATGCAACTATTATGCATTTGAGAACCAAAAATAAATAAATCAGTGCACGCTAGCACTACCTTAGGGGTGTTGTAAGAATGTTTTAAAAAATTATATACATAAATCAGTTTTTAAAAAAATCTGAGAAGAGATAAACCAGCTATTGAAGCGTAGTTCATACAATGTAATTATAAATTAGGAAGAGGATAAAGTTGGTTTCTTAAAAAGTGTAAAGAAAGCTGAGATGAAAAGGAAAAGAGAAGTTTAACTAAAAATTACATGATAAACCACATACTTAAACCTTGTTTAGAGATGCAGTTGAAAAGTGACTTAAGGTATCTCTTTAAAATTGCGAGGGAATCACGTTGGGTTACCTAGTTAAATGAATTTGTAACAGTGTGGGTGGGCTGAGATGATCATGGCATGGGGTTGAAGGGTGCGTTAAAAAATATAAGATAATAAAAGCTAGCTAAAATCAGATAGAATTTGCTTTGATTCCGGGGAAGGGGGCCTTTTTTGGAGTGCCAAGGGGACTAAGAGGTTGTTAGGTTATATTGTTATTAGGTTTTTGTATAGTCTTTTTTGTTGTTAAATATAGTTTAATATTATTTTGATTTAAACTTTTTATTTGTTTTGATGATACAATAATAATCAAAATACTATTAATTTAAAAACTATTTTTCTCTTTAAATACCATATTTCAATGTTTTGCTTTCGATTCTTTTTGTTAAAATTAGTTATTTCGATAAAAACTTGGTACAAAGCACAAAACAAAGGTTCTAAAACGAAGTTGGCAACTCTTTCGCAAACATTTAAAATCGACGCAAAAAAGTAATAACTCTTGGACAAGCTTACACGCCAACAATTTATTAAGAAATGGATTATTGCAAGTATTGGTAACCAATGAAAACATTGAAAAAAGTGACACTGTATTAGTTCACTATTATTTTGATTAGCAGTTGTCGTTGAGAGTATTTTAATGCCCTTCAGAAAAATAGCGAGCTTATTTATACGATAAAACTTGAAGAGTTTTGCAAAGAACTAGTGATTGCTAGTACGCTTAGTACTACTCTCTTTTTTTTATAAGTATTTCAGACGTATTCATTTTAGTATTCTTGAAAAAACAATCAAACTGTAAATCTTCAAAGCAGTTGTTTTTCTCTTTTATTATAAAGAACCCTTATTTAAAAGCAGCGAGACTGTAGCATTATTGTTGGCTGTTTAAATACCTGCTGTGTTAAGATTAAATATCTTAGATCACTGAATGAAATCATTTTTTTGGTTGAAAAAATTTGCTTCGTCATTATAATAATCAGCAAATTCTACTATTTAATGATTTAGAAGGAATTAAACTTTGTTATAGTAAGTAAAAAAACAAAATGTACGTGATCTGACTGAGCTAGTTAAGGAGGCTTGGGCGTTTGGTGTCGTATCTATTGAGGGGCCCCTGTGGGGTACTTGTCATACAAATGATTCTTTGTAATATATTTTTTAAAATCATTTTGATTATACACATGTGTGAACAAAATAGCAATAATACGCGGAAAAGTCATTGGGAGAATCAATATTAAGAAATTTATTAGTTTTCCCGCAGTACCTTGTGTAAAGATGACGGCCCTGCCACGATAAAGCTGACAACACTGTACTCTCTTGCTCTCATCTGCTATTATATACCTATACTTGTGTTAGACTTAAATTTTCATGCTTGTATGCTTATGAATGTACAGCACATGCGCACTTACAGTACCTGAACAAAACAATTTTAATGTTTGATGTTTTCCTCGCTATTTTCTTAAAATTTAACGTGTTGATCCTATTCTTTTTTTTTAATAATATATTATTTATACTTTCAAGTACATGTACCAATTTAATGTGTGGGCCCACAGCTTTTTATTGTGGTACGGTAGTCTATTGAATTTCGGGTTCCGTAAGGTTGCGTGTTAAAATAACGAATTTTCACTAGCGATTTTCTCGAAAATAAATGTGTTGACCTACCTATTTTGTTTTCCTAAAAAAATCTAGCAACTTTTATCTATATAATCTCTGAATTTCAGACCTAGCCAGCATTTAATTCAAAATCGCCCAAGCCTCCTTAATAAGGCTGAAGAATCTCTTAAAGCATTAGAGGGCTTAAAATGTCCTGTATTATGTAATAATAATAAGAAGATTTATTCTCTAAGGAGAAAAATGGATGCGCATATGTAAAAAAGGTGAAAGACTACTCAAAATTAAAAGAAAGCTTCTATCGTATTTAGATCTACTTCCATTCATAAAGCGTAGGGCATAAGTAATGAAACAAGAGCACACTTCTGATTCCCTTGATTCTTGTAAAATTAAAAAATTCCTACAGCAAAAATTTATTAGAGTCTTGATTAACGAAGCCAACTTCTCAAAATTTGTCAAATCCGATTTCTGTACGCTGTTCAAGAAAACTTATTGGTTTAATAACTGTTCTCAATATAATGATGTAAATGTTGCCAAACAGTTAAAGTCTTATAAAAAAGGCAACTGTGCCTTACATACCTGTGAACATCTTATTTTCTTGCTAAGTACCTGAGCAAAAAACGATGTTTTCAGAAAGGCAATAAGCATGATACAACGGCAAATTTTTTTTTGGTCTACTAAGTTTGAGAAAAATTAAAGTGCTTAAAATTTAATTGAGGATAATTCAATTTTAGGAAATCAAGCATTAATTAACTGTACAGTTGAGGTAGTAATGGTACAAATTGTGATTTCCAATGATTTCGGAGCTAGCATAACGTTACGTGTTCTGATCGATCCTGGCTTGCAGCGATGTCTCTTTACTAAAAGAGCATTAAGTTATCTCAGCATGACTACTAGCGAGGCAAAAACTTTGTTTAAAACGGTTAGAGAAGAAAGAATTTCTAGAATTGATAAGTAGTCCTTTTTTTTTGTTAGGCCTAACGGTAGTGATTATGTCCTTAAGTTTACTGCCATGGTCAATAATAAGCTTATCAAGAAACCTGTTGAAAGCATAATCACTGATATATAATACTAAACTTACATATATTGAAAATTTTTTGGTAATTGGAGGGAACAAACTTATTCAAGGCTTTATCTTAAAACAAGAGTTATTGTAAAAAATTGCTTTATTTGTCACACTTTGGAGACTTTTAGGTTGGTTTCATTGTTTATTTTCCGTTAGTGAGGAAATCAATTTCTTTTAATTCTAGTGATTTTGCTATTAGTTGTCTTGTTTGATCTGAGAAACAATTATGTAAAAACTCGAAACTTTTTGAAAATTATTAAAAAGTTCTACAAAATGATATTCTGATCGTAGACACATAAAAGTTATGCCAGGTTCAAATCGTTCATAGCTTTGAAACTATATATTATCTCATCTTGTACTTCGTAAAAAAGATCCGCAAAAGTTAGGTGCTGTATTTAATGCTTTTTAGAAGAATTTCGAGGGTGAGTCGTCAAACCAGTTCTTGCAGTCTGGTCCTAAGATGTATTATGACATAGCCATCGTTACGTCTCAGTAATGAGTTCTTGGATTTTATTTTATTACAGACACAGTAAAGACGTTCAGAGAAATCTTTATGCATGTCATAAATTTCTAATTGGCAGCGTATCTTGCAGAGGCTTGACTGTTCGAGTTTAATTTTGGATTTTTGGGCGATAACAATATGTAAACTCAAGTGCTTAGGAGGTTCTTTGTCACTTGTTATACGCTTTAAACTTGTTTAACGGAGCTAGGAACGCTTAGGTTATTGTTTGTGTTAACCTGGTTCGCTGTGTTTTACTAGTATGTCACTGGATAATATGTTAGATAACTTGCGTGCCAAGCTAATCTCTAGCCAGATTTAGTCAATGCTATTATTCTCTGAAATCCAGCTCTGTTTTCTATGAAAAGTTATCTGTAGTGTCAACTCATAAAAGTAGTAGTAAGAGTAGAAAAAATAGCAGTGAATTTTATACAGTGAGTCAGTCTCTTTTTGAGTTAACCTTAAATATTTGAAACGATGAAGAAGGTTTAGGAAATATTACATAAACATTTAAGGTCAGCTACAGCTACATTTAAACGAGAATCATGGTCAAACCATTTTAACACTAATGTCAGTAAAGGTAAGTGAGACACGAGGTTACTTAAGAACTGACTTTAGTATGTCAAAGTCTTATGCCTTGAAATTTTTTTATAGTAACATACCAATTTTACGACACTTTTTCTATAAACCTAATTTTGCCCGTCTAAGTATAAACTTGAAAAAAATCGACCCATGCCTTTTAGAATACATTAAATTCATGTTCGTGTTAATGAGAAGGTTTTTACTATTGAAATTCATAAATTTTTCAATTTAGTACATTGAGTAATCATTAAATCAAATACCTTTAAATACGTCTTTGCATTTTTACCAGGCGAGCTGATAATTTTCAATTAAAAAAGGCTATAAATGACATGTCTGTGATACAGTCATGTTGAGTAAAAAGCGATATTTTAAAATTGATCTCAGAGAATGTGGCCGTAATAGTTGATCAAAGATTTGTACATATTAAAATTGTATTAAGAAAGTAAGATTTCAGAAAAATACGTTTATTAGGTATTTTTTATCAGTTATAGCATCATAAAAAGAAGTGTTAAAAATAAAAAAAAACAAGTCCGTAGATTCTCGTAAAAAAAGTAACTGCACCAGAAAACACAACTTTCTAGAAATTTGTGATAGGTCATGATCTGTCTTATCTTAAGATTATTGATCTTGTAATGTTGACAGTGTATGATTTCATTAATTTACAGTTATTAATGCTGAAACTGTAATTATACTGTGTGAAGTACTATATTGTCTGCATGTCTCACTTAAATAAAGATTTTCTGAAATAAAAAAGATAAAATGAAACTAATCTATTCAGAACAATTTATTGTAACTTAACTATCGCATCATTATCTCGTCTACGAGTTTTTAGCTTTGACTGGATGTATATTAAGTTTTAAATTATAATTGCTCACTTTTATTAGATAAAAATTATGGCCTTTACTGTACTAAAACTGGAAATATATTTTTTATTATTTTTTTTTACTAAAATTTCAATCTGCAACACGAATATGACCTTTTGTATTTTTTTGCTGCTATTATTTGCAATATTATTCGTTCTTCTTGGTTACATAAGGTCTACTTCTACATAATTTTTAAATGTTTTAATGTCATTAAATTTTAACTATTTATTCTTTTCTCACTACATCTGGAAAAGCTACAAAATTTGGATTTTCTGCGATAACTATAAATCCACTTTTCTTAATTTAAAATTCCACATTTTCATTTCTTAACACACTTGATTCACTAGTCCTTCTATCTTGTTACATGTTGGCACTATTAAACACTTTTGGAGCTCCTACAATCTGTTCGACCAATCACTTGTCCCTCATTTTGCGATTCGCTACTTTATAAGCTTCTTATACTGTTATCTGTCCGTATCATAACTTTTGCCTCAACACATCTGCACTGTTAAGCCTCGTTTTCTTTTTCACTGTCATATATAACTTAATATTCGCTTTTAATTGACAAACTCTAAAAATTTGTTTGCATTTCTGTGATTATTCTAAGAAAACAGTAGTTGAATCTGATTTATAGAAAAGTTAAGCAATATCTCCGTTATTAAATGATCTGTGTAGTAGGTTAGTCGTAAATTTGCTTCTGTGTTCTTAGTCTAGTACATGGGGAAAGAAACTTGAGTCGAGTAGTAGTGTGTACATATTTTTAGAAGCATTTATAGTCTTAGAAGTGAGAAACAATTCTTTAATGTCACGTGTACTTAACTATGACTTGTCTATGACAACTTTGATTTTTTCCAGTAGTAAGTAACTTTATTACTAAAAGGTTTACCAGATTCTCCGTGATGTTCTAAGAGAAAAGGAAATGCGTGCTTACATTCTCCTAAAAAAAGGAAATTTTAATGAGGAAACTACCATTGTGTAATAGTGTTTGAGTAAGAAACGTATTTGCAAAGAAAAGTCTGATTTATTGTTTTTTTTAAAATCACAACATAATGTTAAAATTAAATTAGTGCACCTCGGGCTGCTGCGCAATCTTAATAATCTATTTTATCAATGATCTGTTTATCTCTATCGATATGTAAGACTGCAGTTTCACTTTTATCACTTACTTTGCGTAAAGTGATGACTTGAATGATTATTTTTCTCTTTCTCAACGTATAAATTTCAAGTCTTTTTTAGAATGATATTCCTCAATAGTCGTCTCCTAGCAAAGCTCAATATGTGGAGTCAGCAAGTGCCAGCTTCATAGTTCTTCGAACATAAAAGTTTAGCTTAAAAATTTATGGGAGGTGCATTCTTTATGTAGCGTTATAGTCAGAAGCGGCCTGCTGCTGCTTATCGAGTGTACTTCTGAATTTTGAAAGTAACTTGCCGAAGACTGACTCATAGTTCTTTTTTTTTTTTTTTTGTACGAGTTATTTAAAATGAATAAATTCAAAAACAAGTCAAAGGGAGTAAGCACAATTTAAACGATTAATTCAATTCATAAGAATCTGCTTGAAAAAAAAAAGATATGTTACAACGCATTTATTATAAAACTCTTTCTCCTTCTGTTTCTATAAACAAATTAATGGTTGTGCTGTCTGTTGGTCTCACCAGCTACAAAAAAGAGTGAGATTTCAGTCCAAAATATTTAGTTTTAAATGGAAGGCAGGGTTCAATAATAGACATAACAACCTTACACCTTGTGTTCAGGAAAAATTTCAGTTTTGACGGGCAAGTTTATCCTGCTGTCTTTACAGAAACATAGCTAACAGCTGCATCGCCAAACTATTCTCTAGGAAATCATTAAACTCACGAACAATTTTTTCAATGATACTATACGTCTAGATCCATAGACTTATTGATATTATTACGTTAAAAACACAAGTATGATGAAATTCTTTCATTTTTTTTGCTGCTTGAATTTTAGGAGCGTTAGAGTAATAATTTTTCTTCGGCTGATTTTGTTACTAAGCTTTTACAAATCCTTCTTTTAATTAATAAACATTATTTGCCATTATAATATCGCAAATAATGATTAGTTTGATTTATTTCTAAATAAAATACAAATAAGTTATGTTAAGCATTAACAGCACGTATACAAGTAGTACTGTTTTTGTTTTAATGCATTAGACAGCAATAGTGGACATGGTTGTCATGGTTTTTTTTCTACTTTTCAATCAAATACTACTATGATACTTAATTTTTCATAGTGCCGATGATTACCTTGGTATCATTAAATTTAACTACATTGGTTTTTAAGTTGACAGTAGTTAAAAAACAATTACAATTTTTATTATGTACTATTTCCCATACGTTTTATAAGTACTTTCATTTCTTAGACTTTAGATGCTAACGTCCAATAACGAAGCTTATTTAATGTTGACAGGAAACAATTTAAATATAACACTTTTAGTTATATATTTATTGTAAAAACATATATTTAAAAATTTGTAACAAAATAATTTGTATAAAACTGATGCCCAACAATATTAAATTCGTTCTTTAAACTGTTAAGCATCATATGTGGGTAAGACAAAGGTAGGTCCGCATCATCGAACACAAAAAACAAAAATTTGGCTTTTGTTGTTTGCGCACATCAAAATTGTTTTAACCATAACTTTGATCGAAACAACATCAACATTCTTGACAATGAACCTACATACAAAAAACAAGATTATTTCTGAAATGCTTTGCATTAAATTGGACCAGAACAACATCAATAAGAAGGAATATGTACTTTTCTTTATTTTAGCGTATCTTCAATATAAAAGTTCAAATGTCAGTATGAAGTTAAACGCCCTTAACTGTCTCCCTTCGTTGCAACTTCTAGATAAGTGCTGTTGCGTTGTGTGATTTCTTGTTAGGCTATCATTTGACCTATGACAATTGAGTTATAATACTAATTGTCAGGTTTATTAAACATGCATAGGTAGAGGCCAATAAATAATGATCTCGTACATTAGTATTCTCAAATAATAAAGCTTAACATGAAATTTTATAAATTAATTAACTAAACATAAAAAAAAGTCTTTAATAGTATTTTTTACAAACAATTATAAAATGTTTTACTCTTGTGAATGAAAACATGACACTGAAGAAAAAATATCCTTGATTTACAAAATAAAAAAAAAAGGAGAAAAGAAGATCTACCTACTATGTTAAATTCCACAAAAAAATAAAAATAAAACTTAACTCCGTTATAATTGCCCACGAAGTACCTAATGCTAATCCTCGCGTTTTCTTGCATTTAGTCATGGCCCTACGCGTACCTTTTGTACTCCCTTTCTATGCTGGAACTCTGCAAGCAATAACTTTAAGTTATATAATTCATTTTTGAAAATCATATTGTTATGTGTATTAGTTTTATTAAATCTTTTATTGTATTTAAAATTTTTAGCCTGATGGCGCTGACAGAAATGGTTAACGAAACGTTGCAACAATAAACTAGCATAAGGTAATTGAAATGCACCTTGAATTCATTCATTTCTTATATCTTGCCAAATGGATCACTTTTTACTTTTAATTTTTAAATTCATCGAAGGGCACTGACACAATATAAATCAGTTTTCAATGTTGGATTTATAATACCTTCTAAGTAGCATAATCTGCTATGTAACATGCTCTTATTTTTCTTCCATGATTTAGAATTTTATTTTTTCAAAAGAAAGTATATTTGTTGTAAAATATAACCTTATCGCATAATGTTGTAGGTATAACCTTATTTGCTGATAAGTTTATATCCATACTAAAAATAATGAAACAAGCATAAACAGGTTTTTTTTCATTTGGCACTTTGAATGATATGATTTTTTTTTTTTTAATAACTAATTATGACTTTAAAAGCAATTCGTCAGTAAAAGTATTTTTTGAAAACTTTTTAAAGTTCTTTTTATGTGAACTAAAGTTAGATGTAAGAAAGCATTTTTTTTCTATATTTTAAAATTTCCAATAAAACTTAAATTAATTTTTTTCACGAACTCTTGCCCGAAATAACTTAACACAAGGTATGACAAGTTAATGTTAAATGCTTTTTAAAATCGTGTCTTACTCAATCTAAAGCAATGTTAGCATCTTTAAATGTACTATGAAGTATTTCTTCAACTATTTTTGGCATTTCAAAAGATTCTGCTCCGTCAATGAGATTTTAACTAGTTATGAACTTTAAATGTGTTTAGCAAATTAAGTCCCAATTTACGACTTAACATTAAGCAGTTATATTGAATCATACAACTTTTATTTTAAGAAAATGTTGTAGATTTTGAGTGAAATCATTTGCTTCCTACCTCAAAGCCTACGTAAACGACCTCTGACCACCATGAGTACTTGGTTTTACAACACGACTGGTCTTTGTATGGTCTTTATAATTATTGGTTGCAGTGTCACTGCACCCGCCGCTGCGCATTCACTTCCGGAACTGTTTGTTGTACCTGTAAGATTCTGGACAAATTTAGTACTAAGAGGCCCCCACATTTTTAAAAATTCAAACGACTTCGCCACCGTACCTAATGATATTTCTGCCGCCGTCCACGCCTAACCCTTGCAGCCTGACAGCTCCCCTTTTATTTGCACTACTTCGTATTTGTATGCTTGGTGATACACGTGACCGTAATGGTTTCTTATTTTGTATATCCTCCTCTATTTCCACAGGTATACTCTTGTTTTTGACTCCTTTTAAGAACCGCAGTAGAGAGAGTGAGGGGTGAGAAAAGAGAGCTGTTGGGTGTGTCGTCTTTGTTAACGTTCTATCTATGTTTCTATTTTTCTATATGTACGCTTATGCACATACATGTACCTGTAAGGTACTTTACTCGAATATGATGGCGATCCAATGCATAATACTATTAAAGAACCTTGTGCTTATTTTTAGTTGTGAGTGTGGCACTCTCTTTAGAGATATCTATTTTCTCATACGCTATACCGAATACATACATCTAATTCTCGCTATTTAACTGTGACTACACTTCCTTGTTGCCACATACTTAATGTTTCCTTACCCTGTCTTTATTATTTTTATAATTTATTTGTTTCCTTTGAAATTCTCATTCTTGTTGATAATTTAATAAGTACACTTTATCAACACATACAAATTATTATTATACTCTAACAGAGGCAAGTCTGGGAAGATTGTCAATCTTGTGCCCGAGGCTCAATTGGCTCATTAGTCAGTCCGATTTTTTTTTCGTAAAATTTTTCCGATCCCTTTCTTCCGTTCTTGTGTTTCATGCATGGAAAGGTAATAATGATGAAGCCTTATAGATTTTGATAACCCGATGGCGCTGGTACCCATTCACTGCAATTTTTGTTTTCAACTTTCTTCTCTCCCCTTTCGCTAGCTTGTGTTGCGACTTTTTATCGATGCGTACGCTTTATTCTGCGTGTTGTAGGCGCCATCTTTGCCCAGATTGGTGACTACCTAACCACTATTCCTATCTTTTTTGCTTTTTTGTTTTTTGTTTGTTTTTTTTCTACTTTTTTTTACTTCTTTTTTTTTTTTTTTTTTTTTTTGCTGCATTATTCTAGTAGTTTTCCGTCACTGTAATCTTCGCAGGTCTTTGGTATGTCTCACGCCGTGAGGTACTGGGTGAGTTCATTTCAGCAGAAATCATTGTGGTTGTTTCCAGCAGCATTGCTAGTTATTTCTCTAACGTCACTCTCGCACCCGAGTAATCCATTTCGTTGATTTTTTTTTTTTTAATTTCAATGCGTAACTTGTTTTTGCTCTCCGGAATACAAGTGTCAGCTAAGGGAGTTTTCTGTGCAGTCCATGAGCCTCCTTTATTTACAAGAATTGCTTTTAATAGCTCCAGGCCCGTGCTGGAAGGATCTTTGTGGACTTGCTGGGGGTAGTGGGGTGTTTTAGGATATCTTCGAGGAAGAAATGGGTGGTCTTAACGCCGTGAATGTGATTGCTTTAGGGGATCACACTGTTCAGTGATAATAACAATTAGTTTGAGTTACCTAAGATCTGATTAATATTCTTTTTGGACTCTTCTCTGCCTTTTCAATTAATTTATTTTTTTTTTTCATCTATTCCACCCTGTATCTTCCATACTTGCAGCGTAATTTTAATATTTTTATACGTGTTATATAATTTTTATTGATTGTAGCTCCTCACTTTTGGTTTGCTAATGTTACCTGTTAATTACCTTATTGTTATTATCATTTTTTTTTTACATAATACTTATTATAATTATTATTCTTATTATAAATTCTTTTTGTTACATTTTTCGTTAGAGAATGCCACACTAACATCTTGTATGCTTGATTTTTTGTTGTCATATCGTTCGTATGATATTTTTATAACTCCCCACCTTTACCAGTATTCAAATGTGTGTTTCCATTTTTCTTCGATCCTAACGTTATTGTTTATTTACCTGTTTCCGTCAACGCGTTTTTTTTTTTGCGGTGCATCCAGGGGCCGGGAAAATTTTAAAAATTTTTATTTTTGGACGTGTTTTATCAAAATTTTATCTTTACAAGGGGCTGGGTTATTTGTCAGAATATCTGTTGGTTGCGCAGTTATTAGTTATTTTATATTTTTCTTTTTTATAATCTGTTGTTCACTCGCGGCTCGTCCAAGGGCCACGAATTACTGAAAACTAACGCTTTTTCATATATATATTAACACACATATGTTTCTGTTCATCCTGTCTTCTATACAATATACTGTGTCGGTGTACTAGCTTTATTATTCTTTTTTTTTGTATTGCTTCTCTTATAATTATTATTATTAATATTACTATCATAATTATTAACACGATCAATATTGTTATAACTATTGTCGTTGTACTCTCTTCCGTCAATGGCTTATAGTCGCTTTAAGGGTCTGGTGAGGGTGGTTGTTCAGGTAAGGGCCTTATACGCTTTTCGTTAGGCTCCCACATGTCAATCCTCATTCCTGGCCTTCCCTCTACATCTTGCCTCCTTACGTCGATCATCACTTGCACTCGCAGTTTGTCTGATCTTCCCTCCAACAAATCGTGTATATCTGGTTGTACTGTGGTGTTCCTCCTTGTTTCTTCTCTTTCTTTGACCTTTCTCGTGCTTGATCGGCTCTCTTCAATGCTTCAACACCTCTGCCTTCGAAAACACCTTTCTCAAATGTCTCGATGCTTCCTGCTACCTCATCTGCTTCCTTTGACTGTCAGGTGCCCTTCACTCTCCTTACTTCTTCGGCCACCAAGCTTGCTTGTATCAGTTGCCAGCCCCAATCATGATTTCCTAATTCGCTTTTCACTATTACTGGTGTTCCACAATTTGCAACAATAATATCTTTTAACGGACACTCGTTGCGTTCCGTCATAGAGAATGGTGCTTGCTCGCGAGTTTTCCGTCTCTTTGGTACGACCTTATTTCGAGAAAGAAGTTTTTCATGTCGCGTTACTCGGGGGGCTGTAATTTTAAAACTGACAGATTTTTTTTTTTTGAAACGAAAATAGTTTACCCCAAATCTCTTCCTCTTAAATTTCCCCCTTACCCCGTCCCTCCCACCGACTGTTCTCTATACACTTCCCCTCTTCCCACTATATATGTATATCTGCCAACCGTGCCGTGTTACTCTTCTGCACACTTTTACCCACCATTCCCCCTCACACTTCCAAGCAATTAATTTTTGAACAAATTTTAATATTACTTTAATTTCACTTTAAATTTTTTTTTTTACAATTCTTAAAAAAAAAAAAAAAAAAAAAAAAAACATTTTTAACAAAGAGATTCGAACCCTTGACCTCCTGCAGGTGAGTCCGGTACCTTACCCACTCTGCTACGAGCGCTGCTGACTATAGCCACTCGTTTTTTTGTACTTATCGTATGGTTCGTAACTATAATATTCCATTTTTATATGCATTCACTGATACTACATTTAATTTATGATAAATTATGTATTTTTTTTCTAAATGATACATCTAAAAAAAAAAAAAAAAAAAAAAAAAAATTTAATTAGCTCAAATATGGTAATGTAGATTAAATATAATAAGGCGCGTTATTACGCATTAAATATTTGTATTTTATGCATTTGATGCATAAAATACCGACCAATTTTTATTAAACCTGAGGTTTTTTTTGGCATTACAGTAATGCTAATAATTACTGTTATAAATAAATAAATTATTAAGATAAAGGAAATACAAAAGAATTAAAAAAAGTAATAATATTCCATTTTTATATGCATTCACTGAAAACATTAAATTTATAATAAATTATGTATTTGATTTGCTAGTATATATCAGTGCCCTCCGGTGAATTTGGAAATTCAAAGTGATCAGTGATCCGTTGGGGGCGAAATGTGAGAAAATAAATAAATACAAGTAAAGTGTATTTCAATTTTCTGCGTTGATTTATTGATGCGCAACGTTTCGCTGACAATATGCGTCAGCCTTATCAGGCTACAAAATTAAAATTAAAAACACACAATGAGTGATCTGGAAGGCTCAAACACAAAAATACAATAAATTTTTTGTAAATTGTTACCGCAGATACGCGAGAATTCGTAAGTTTGGTTGACTTACTAGTCACCTGTCGTGCTGTCGACTGACAATAAATTACAACCACAAGCCAGCGCTAATATAGGCGGAACCGCAAAGGTAGACGGTAAAGGGCGATGAACTCGATCGGGACATTTAAACTTTCGTAGTAAAGGAAGGTATGCTCTATTAAAGGAAAGCACATCCTCCTTTCTATTGATGTTGTGTTTATCGAGTTTTATATAAAGCATTTCGGAAATAATTCTATTTTTATAATTGGATTCTTTGTCAAGGATTTTAAAGTTATCCCAATCGAATTCATGGTCAAAATTGATTTGGTGTGCACGAACAACGGAATCGGAGTTTTTACTTTTCATATGTTCACTGATGCGGACCTCCGCTGCTCGCTTTGAATTTCCAAATTATGTATTTGTTTTCTAAATAATACATATATAAAAAAAAAAAAAAAAATAAAAGAAATTTAATCAAACATGTAAACTAGAGTTGAAGAACGTATCAATAGTTTTTAAAGGCACTTATTTTGAATTCGACAAACAAATTATGTTATAATATCACATAATTACATAACTAAAGTAATTTATTATATCACTTATAAATGAATTATGTAAGATCATTATATAAATAAATTTACAGTCTCATATCATTTTAACGGTTTTTATGGGCACTTATTTTTAATCTAATAATTAAATAATGGCACAATGTCATTGAGTAATTATATAAAAATGAAACAAAAATTGTATTAATGGGCTATAAAATCGCAAAAAAATAAGTAAAAAAAAATTTTTTTTAAAATTGATGAAATAAAATATAAATATAACATAAAATAAAATTACGAAAGACATGAATAAATACAATAGAATGACAAAAAAGATATAAAATAGGGAATGGAAAAAAAAGGATTAAATATGAAAATAAAAAAAGGAATTAAATAGAGGAAATACAAAAAAATTAAAAAATGTAATATTATAAGATATGAAAAAAATAAATAAAACAAGAGATGAAAAAAAAGAACACAACAAGACATAAAGAAAAAAATAAAACAAGAAATTAAAAGAAAAAAAAATAAATAAAACAAGAAATGAAAAAAAAAAAAAAAACAAGAAACATGGAATGAAATAAAACAAGAAATTAAAAAAAAAAAAAAAAGAAGGAAAAAATTATAAAGGAAATTAAAGCAACAAACCAGGGGATATTAATAGGTCATGGGACCCACGGTAAAAATAAAGTTCTGTAAACATGAGATAAGTATGGACACAATTTCTCAGGTAACAAGGGGATGGCCAGACCCACAGGAAGAACGAAACTCCGTAAACGTTATTACTGCATTTATGTTTTTTGCTAAAACAAAAACTTAAAAACCTAATAGAAAAAAAAAAAAAATAGTTTAGTACTCACAATGGTTGAACTTCGTGAGAACGTCGTGCATAAATACAGTACTTACGAAGTTAAACCATCGTGAGTAGTAAACTATTTTTTTTTTTTTTATTTGTTTTTCAAGTTTTTGTTTTAGTAAACAACATGGATGCAGTACTAACGTTCACAGAGCTTCGTTCTTTCTATGGGTCTGGTGACCTCCTTGTTACCTGAGAAGTTGTGTCTATACTTATCTCATGTTAAAAGAACTTCGTTCTTACCATGAGTCTCATGACCTATTAATACCTCCTGGTTTGTTGTTTTAATTTCATTTATTATTTTTTCCTTTTTTTTTTTTTTTAATCACTTTTTTTTTTTTTTTTTATCGCTAGTGCACAAATTGCTAACTATAATATTCTTTCTTGGGCGACCTCTTTTTTTCACTATTTTCCTTAAATTTTTGCCTTATTTTTTGCTTATTCCTACTTTTTCCTCGGCTTTAAAATCTCCCTCACCATCATCTAGACCATCTATTTTCGTGTCACATTTATTTCCTTTTTGTCTATGAAAATTTTGTTTTTTCTTTTGTACTTTTTTATCTCAATCCTCTGAATCAGAGTGAATAATTTTTCCTTTTTTAGTACTTTCCTGAATACGCTGTTTACGGGTCACTCGTATTTTAAAAATGCGCGCTGGAGGCCCATCGCTATCGGCTAGTCCTTCTTTCTCCTGTTCTTCCACCAGCTGATACAGTTCTTGGCGTGGCCACCTAGTGATTATTTCTCCCTCTCCTATTACTGAATTTCGAGAGAGTGCGTCAGGTGCCTTGTTTGGAATGCCTGGCCAATATACTACGTCAAACTTGTAGCTCGTAGTTTCGCCTTTAGCCGATTGAATCTTATGTCGGGCAGATTTGACGTATGATAATGTCTTAGTGGCTCATGATCGGTGACTACTGTAAATTAGCACCCAAATGAGTACGGCCAAAACTGTTCTTTTGCAAACACTATAGCCAGCAGTTCCTTATCATACGTTGGGTAGCGTAATTCGCTCCCCTGAAGGCATCGTTAAGCATATTTACACAGTCTATCTTTTTCAAATTTGCCTTGGCTTAACATTGCTCCTATTGAGTAGTCTGACGTATTCGTTGTTACAATAAAGGGATTCTCCAAATTAGGTGCAATGCGTACTGGCTCACTACATAATGCGTCAACTAGTATTCTAAAAGCTTGCTCCTGCTGCTCTTCTTATTTAAACTCTATTTCTTTGTTCAAGAGTTTAGAGAGTGGCTGAGCAATTTTTGCATAACTCTGGATAAATCGTCCATAATATCCGACAAATCCAAAAAAGTGTTTGATTTTTTTGGCATTCGTAGGTCTCGGGTATTTCTTCACGGTCTCTCTCGGGTATAGCTTCCATTTTTTTTGGATCTGTTTTTATTTGTCCGTTTTCTACAACGTGTCCCAGTATTTTTGCCTCGCGTTAAAAAAATTGGCATTTTTCCGGCTTAATTGTTAGGTTTGCTTCCGAAAGCCACCTTAAAAGACTATTAAAACGCCTCCCATGCTCTTCGAGGTTCGAAGCAAACGTCATGACGTCATTTAAATACACTTCAATTTCATGCCCTTGTAGACCCGCCAACACGAGTGACATCGCTCTTAAAAATTTATTGGGTGAGTCCCTACACCCCATTGGCATTCTCTTATACTGATAATGACCATCCAGCCCAGAAAATGCTGCTCTGTATGCGTCATCCTCTTGAATTTCTACTTAGAAAAATCCCTGCTTTTAATCGACTATTGTAATGTATCGAGCTGACGCTACATGCTCGAGTATATCACTTTGGAATGGTAAGGAATCGCAACTTCCTAGAGTTATTTCGTTGAGCTGCTGAAAATCAGTTACCACGTGCCAATGCTTCTCCCCGTCCAGCCCCGCATGTTTGGGTACAATCCACATGTTAGAACTGTACGGTGATTTCAAAGGCTCGATGATTCCTCGCTCGGATAATTTCTCTATCTCTTTTTTCATCTGTTCCCTTACCGCTGGTAGGTACTTATAGCGCTTCGCCGTCACGGGCTTTTCAGGCATAGTTATAATGCGGTGTTTCAATATATGAGTTGCTTCCAGTGGTTCTCTATTTAGGCAAAATAAAAATGGATTATATATACTTTATGAGTTTTCAGACAGACGATTTTTCCTCCTTATTGCAGCTTGAAACATCAATAAGCTGCATTATTTTATCGATTCTCGCTATGTTCCCTTTATCAAATAAACTATTTAAATTATCAGTGTTCTTGAAATTACCATTGTTCCCTTCGCTTGTACGATTATTTGTAACACTATATTTAACTTTGTTCATTCTTCGTCTTTATTGGCCATTTGCATTAAAAAGTCTTATCATTGCCTCATTAATGCCCTAAGCGTCATCCCCTTCGACGCCTCTCGCATCATCTCGCATTCTAATAACTCAAGTTCCGGTACAAGTATGCTTATTGTTCCGTTTAGTGTGTTTACACACTCAGCATAAACTTTTCCACTATTATTTGTGGCTACAAAATTTCAGAATAAAACTCCTTCTCTCATTCTTTGCAAAGCAACCCCCCCTACTTTTATTTTTTCCCTATTGATCCCAACAGGGGCATATATAACTTGCCTTGA
Source organism: Copidosoma floridanum (assembly GCF_036245765.1). NCBI lineage: Eukaryota > Metazoa > Arthropoda > Insecta > Hymenoptera > Encyrtidae > Copidosoma > Copidosoma floridanum. Next base: position 1,765,305 of record NW_028321894.1, read on the forward strand.
CCTAGCAAGAATCTCGAGCAACTCTGGCTTGATTAAATTGATTTTCATTTCTCCTATTAAAAAAATATTTTCTGCCACGCTTATGGGACCTTGATATAACTTTAAAGTATCCCATCCAATTATCCCTTTCCCATCTATCGGGAAGTCACGTGGAACCACATGCAACCTACACATAAGGCTATTCAGTGGTATTACTCTCTTCGTGCGTAAGACCCACAATTCTTACTCAGTTCCTCACGTCAAAGTATGCATTTGGAAGAATACAGTCTTCCTTTATAATGGAAATTTTAGCTCCTGTGTCAACGTAAAATTTTGCTTCCCCACCTTTCAGTTGAGTGCTTGTCATAAATACCGATGGGGTGTCCTACCTGCTAGAAATATATTTATTTTTGCTTGATGCTGAGGATTGCTTCCGTTATTTTTTTGTCATTCTTGCATTTGAGGGCTGTTTCAAGGCAAATTATCTTTCCTTGTCATCATATCAACTCTCGCACTCGCAGCTAGTGACTCTCTTACCTGTACGCTTGCTGTTTTTCTGCTGTCGAGTGCTTTTGTCATCTTTCTATCTACTGGGGGATGCCTGGGGAGAGCGAACCGAGCATCCTAGGAGTTTAAATTTTCCGTGCATGACCCGTCTGTTCTCGTATTTTTCTCATAATTGTATTGACTATTTTGGTTTCTGCTATGATTGTAGAGGTTATAACCGTTGTCCCTGGGACTGTCATTATTTTAATTATACTACCGTTGCTGATTATAATTGTTACAGCTGTTATTACCAAGCGTGTAGTTGTTATAATTATTTTCTCGTTGCTGATCATAATTGTTATAGTTGTTGTTACCAGACGCGTAACTATAATAATCATTTTCTCGCCAATAATTATGATAATTATAGTTATTATTGGGTGCATAATTATTTCCCCTATTTCGAACATTAAAATTCCTATTCTCTTTAAATGGCCTACTATTGTTCCTGTTATCATTCGCCGGAAGGTGACTATTGTTGCCATTAAAGTTTATATTATTATTATTATTGTTATCAGCATTATAACTGGATGTGTAGCCATTATGTTTTTTATGGTAATTTCTGGGATCAGGGTTACTGTACTGCACATTAGGGGGCTGATCATCGTACGCAGGTTTTCCTTTATTTTTCTCCTCCATCTCCATTAATCTGTTAGGTGGTTCTGTTTCGGGCCTATCAGGGTCTTTTACTCCTCCGTTTTTTGCGTCCCTCCATAGCTTTTTGCACCCGCTTGTAGAGTGCAGACAGTGCTCCTGACAATATGAGCATCACTTAACATCTTTGATGCCATCCCATTCGAGCATATCGCTCTTTCCCTCTGGCGCATCGCTGATTACCATGCCTATCCTTGGGTTCCTTTTACCAAAACAACTCTTCCGTACTGTATATGTGCTGAAATTATTGAGTGCCATTTGACGTAGACTTAACTTGTGGTCTACGTCTATAGCTGCTTCAATGGCCTCCTCCAGTGTTACAGGTCTTACACCGGCCACGTTTCAACTGTATAGCGCTTTCAACCCATAGATAAACTGTTTTGCTGACTCTCTATCTGCGGATTACTTTAGGGAAGTTTTCTAAATGTGAAACAGATGTCACTTGGCGTCATAAGTTATCATTATTTTATTATGCAACCTTTGCACCCAGCTGCAGTACTAAATAATTGACTCGCTGTTCAGTTGAGTCAGTGACTTAAGTTGGGGTAGCTTCGTATCAATGCCTCCCATGCTCCTAAATCGCCGTGATATAGTGAGTAAGAATGCGTCTACGGTATTAAACAGTGATAACTGGATGCAAAATTGATCTGCCGTCATCCCTCTAAGTTTACCACCTAGTGTACCTATGAAGTATCTTTCATATTGCAGCAGAACTGCTAGATTTGCTGTTCTCACCATCTGTTCAACAAGCGAAAAGTTTATCAAATCTTAATTGAATACTCGCCACGCTATTTACATGGGACAGTGCACTATAGTGCATACTAACAGGGTACGTGTTTTCCGCTCGCTGTTGACTCATGATGGGGCTAATGTAAGTTGGATTTAGCTGCGCTTGATGTTGTTGCTCTCACAACATGTATTTCCCGTTCATGTTACTGTCACGAAATGGCCAGTCAGATGACGGTGCTGTCGGTTGGCCTCTCCCCCTATTATTTATTGGGCCTGTAGGTTTGTCGCTGGGTCTAGCATCATGCATCCTCGTGCCCAAAAAACTTGGGATTCCCGTTTGCTGCCCCCTCCCCCCATACATTCTTACCTCTTTCAGCGTCCTTGACGTTAAGCTCTAATTTCTTTTTATGGCCAAGTACTAATTCTCTACAATTTTGTGTTAGTGTTTCCTCCGAAAACTGTGTTGCACATTGCTGTGCTGTTTGCTGCGCTGCTTGTTCTTCTCCCCGTCTGAACGCATGTTAAAGCGTATCCTGTATATCCTTACTGTTGAACCTATCTTTTGAGTGCGAGTTCGCATCCCTCGAAATTTCGCTTATCCCATTTTCGGCTGTTTAATCTGCATTTTTTAAGGTTGACGTATTCGCCGCGTTGTTTCTTATGGTGGCTGAATATTCTGCACCCGCCCCCATTCTGCATAACGTTGTTTATGAGACTTTTTCCCTAATTACCCCTGGTTTCATTTTTTTTAAAGAATTTTAACATTAGCATACGCTGTTTCTTGCCCATTTTTTCTCATTTTAATTTAGTTTCGGGGCTGTGCTCTAAAAATACGGTCAGTATTTCTAACTCCGACTCGATGTCCCGATACAAGAAAATCTCGTCCTCACTCATTACATCATTTTGCGCTTGATCAAAGTATTTTATCATAGATTCTTTATAATTTTTTTTTTAGTTTCTCTTTATTTCCTGTCTGTATAAGATTGCTTTAACACTTATAAGTAAATTTTCGTACGATTCTTTGCGTTTCTATTTCACGATGATAAACCCACTTTACTTTAGCATTTACCGCGTGTCTAATTTATTATTTATTGACTTATTATTTTCTCACTTTTAACCTGACCAATTCATTTTTACGGTCCGAAATCTTTCTGACTCACGATAAATTACCCTAGTGACGCACCACTGATACTACGAGGATACCAAACGCAAAACCGATATAGCAAAAAAAAAAAAAAAAAAAATTTATAACGCACTAAAATTTTTAGCAGAACTTCTAAGACAGTTGAATATATTTGTTTATTTCATAATCTAATGTACTTACCAAATGCTCCTAGCTAGAATGATGGCAACCAAGATCTTTATTTATCCTTGTTTGCTTGATTTTTATCGTAGTCCCGGGTATCCTCCGCCTTGGTCCTTGATTGGAGCTGCTTTTTTCTTCGTACGCTCACCACTTCTTATCTCGCTGATATCTCTCGTAGCAGTTCCTTGTTCACTTTGTGGCACGACACTATGTGTGTTTCCCAAAAATCGCGAGAGTCGATACTTTATCGTTGACAAAAACCGAAAAAAAAAATTTACTTTATTGCGATGACCATTCCACTTCTGAGACCAAAACTGTTGCGTAGGATCTTATAGTCTTGGGGTGCGCACGAAGTTAATAGTCGAGGAACTAGTATAAACATCCTTATTTATGCAAAAACGAGAGAAGAGCGCGTCGCGTGGGTACGACCTTCGTCTTTGCCAGTTCTCGCCAGAGAGCGCCCCTTTCCAGCATCCTATCTGCTAAACCTTTTGCTCTCTTCCACTACAATCATCTGTAGTAGGCCCAAAAAGAGGGGGTGCACGTACGTGTAGCTATGATATCGTACGTGATAATATGCAATAGAATGATACGATATTTTCATACTTAATTAAAAGAAAAAAAACAGTGAATGCTTAGGTACCCAAGTAAGAAGTAATGTTTCTATAAAATTATATAGCAAATAATACAATTATTAATATAAATATACCTTGTATTAAACGATATTATATACAAACGTGGTGCAATTTTTTGTTGGAAATAGTAAATCTACGTTAGTTAGGTGTGGTTTCAATAAAAATTTTGATACCTTATAACAGATCCATTACAAACAATGTTTTATGGTACAATACGAAATAAACAATATGGTGGCTGGCCAGTACAAGCCTGTACTGTTAAATTAAATCTTTCAATGGTTTCAAATCAACTTCTTTGAAAACAAGAAACACCCTTATAAAATAGTAGATCGTTCAACTGTATTTTTTTCACATGTTTAATTTTAAAAACTTATAATTTGACATGTAACCTTATGTGAAAATAACATTAAATTGCATTGATAAGATTTATAAAAAGCTCCTATTTTCAGTTTATATGAAAGACTACTTGAAGAGGTGTGAGTAAAGGGGGTGCGCAAAATAATAAAACGAGTATTACAAGTTAGACAAAAAGTTTATTTAATAAAATTGCCAACCGACGTAGAAAACAACAAATACAATTTACAGACTTTACAGACTTACAACCGACTTATCAGACAAAGACAATAAAGCTAGAACCGACGAGAGGTGTAGAAGGCACGGTGGCTTACACTGTACTGACTACAGGGCCCGCAAGTATCACTTTGCCTGTGGTGCTGTCTTTCACACTATATATACTGCCTATTGAGAAGTCGTACATGCCAACACTTCCTCCCGACTTAAGATAGCTAAGTATATTAGACAAAAAGTATAATTTAAAATAAATAAATAGATAAATAAATGTGTGTTCTTGACTCGGCTCCACAGCTCTGGAAATGCACCCAAGCAGTCCATGAGTCAGTCCATGGCTTCTTTATCGCCTATCTAAAACAGAGACAACTTATTAGTTACCAGTCAGAGTCGCAAAAGCTGTTCGCGATTCTGCTAGCAAATTTTTCATGGAGCTCGATCGGTAAAGGTTTTGTGAATATATCAACCATCTGTTCTTTAGTGTTCAGCCACCTGAAGTTTACTCTACCATAATTTACACATTCTTTAACATGATGCTCATGAATTTCTGTCATATGTCTTAATTTACCACTACCTATAATTTTAGCATTTTGCTCAGCTGCCTTATTGTCGCACCATAGATCTGCTGGACACAAAGTAATATTCAGTATGATTTTAATCGAATTATTAACTGCCATCAGTTCTCTACATGCTTCACTCAGTGACACATACTCTGCCTGACATGTTGACAAAGACACAAACGTTTGTTTGTGAGTTCTCCATGCCACTGAGTCTCCAAAGATTTTAATTACGTAACCGGTTGTGGTAAGAGACCCTTTGCAGTCACCGAAACTGGCATCGGAAAATGCTTCCAGCCCTTGCTGCCTTCCACAATATCTTAGACCATAAGATTTGGTCCCTGCCAGATACTGAAACACTCTTTTAACCATATTCCAGTCTTCGTTAGTCGGACTTATATGATGCCTGCTCAGCACATTCACTGCATAACTTATATCCGGACGTACAGTATTGGCAGCATATAATAAGCTCCCAACAGCTTCCCGGTAGGGAACACTTTCAGTCGATCTGTACTCATTCAAGTCAATCTGCCTTTCTTATTGCTCTCTTTGTTTTCTTTGTTGATTTAACACGTGATCTGGGACCATAGGAATCTTTACTGGCTTAGAATCATCAAATCCAAACTTTTTAAGTATCTTATTTATGTAATTGGTCTGGGTTAAAGTTAGAACTTGGTTTTCTCTATCTCTTCTAACTTTGATGCCTAAAAACGATTTAACTTCTTCTAGGTCAGTCATTTCAAACACACTTTGCAGTCTTCCCTTCACAGACTTTAATTTGCCAGTATCATTACTTGCTATAAGCATGTCATCTACATAGAGAACCAATATCAGGATTTTATCTGCCTCATGCCAAGTAAATAGGCAAGGTTCCAAGATGTGAGATCTTAGACATACTTTCGTTGCTGCCTCAGAGAATCTTTAATGCCATTTTTTCGGACTGACTTTAAGGCCGTAGAGGGCTCTCTGAAGCTTGCATACCTTGCTTTGTTTTTCCAGATCGGAACAGACCAAACCTTCTGGTAACTTCATATATATCTCATCGTCAAGGTTACCATTAAAAAATGCCGTTTTAACGTCAAGCTGACATGTATCTAAATTTAATTTATTGATTACAGCCAAAACAGTCCTTACTCAAGTCAGTCTTGACACCGGGGCGTAAGTCTCCGTAAGATCATACTCATTTTTATCTTTAAAGCCCCGTATTACCAGCCATGCTTTGTGTTTTTTACATCCTTGAGCATCAACCTTTTTCTTTAGAACCCATCGGGAATCGATGATATTCGGACGTTTACCATTTACCAGTCCTGCAGGTCTGTTTACCAACTTCCAGACTTGATTCTTTGCCTTTAAGTCAAGTTCTTCTTGGATAGCTTGATTCCAGGCTTCTTTATCCACAGCCTTCATTGCTTATTTATATGAAGCTGGATCTTTATTTATTACTGCCAGCAAAGAGTGGTAAACTAGATCTTTCGCATAAATGGCATTATTTTCTGACTTTTTAGTATCACCGTTCTTAAAAATTAGGTCTTTTGTTAATTCTTTCCCGAGAGGTAAGGCCGCAAAGCTGACGTCCTTTACACGACTTTCTTGGACCAAGTTGGCCTCCATTGTTTCTATCAGTCTTTTCGGCCTTCCTCTTTTCCGTTGTACCACCGGGGGCGCTTCCTCTGATGACACTGTCTCTTCTCTTTCCTTTTCGAATTTTAAAAACCACTCGTCTTATTTAATATCTACAGTCACATTTTCCCAGTTTTTAATTGAATTTTTACCAAACACGTCTCCATACACAAAACGCTCGTTGAATCTGACGTCCCGACTTTCGTAAAACTTTCCTTCGTCCGGACAAAGCAGACGATACCCTGTCGGCGTGTATCCTACCATAACTGCTCGTTTCCCTTTTGTATGGAATTTAGTTTCAGTGTTTCTCTGAACTCTCAAATACGCGATGCGGCCGAATCTTTTCATCTGACTTAGGTCTGTCCTTTTATTCGAAACCAGCTTTATTAAAGGAATTTCCATGTTATTTGAGCAATGTGGAGTACGATTGTACGCAAATACAGCTGCGTTTAGTGCCAAGTCCCACATGTTTTCCGGGAGTCCCAAATCACATATTAGAGCTTGGACTTTCATTTGAATCGTTTTGTTAAGCCTTTCTGACGTGTTATTATGTTCAGGGGTATCCGAACAACTCAGTTGGAGTTTAGCTCCAAGGTTATTTAATATTTTTTGCACAAAGCCTCCTGTGTACTCGGTACCCTAATCAGACGTCAGATAACACACTGAAGCTTCAAACCCAAGAAGATTTCTACAGCCTTTAACAAAATTATCTAATTATTCACTCGTATCACTTTTGTCTTTCATCGGGTAAGCAATTGCAAATTTGGAATCATTATCAATAAATACTGAAATGAATCTGTATCTTTTTGGGTAAGAGGGTTAACTAATAATTCCCATTGTATCTTAATGAATTATTTTTAGAGGTTGGGATGCTCGTTCGCGTACCGAAGGGAAAAGCAGTTTTTGGGATTTTGTTCTTAAACACACATCACAAGTCTTAATCACATCATCAAATACGGCTTCTTTCAGACTTTTTACTTCCGGATAGTTTTTCTGCAGTTTCCTTAGATACACCAACGAAGCATGGCCCAGTCTGACATGCCACAGCATGGCCCCGTTGTTATCTTTGAATTTTTTATAATTTATGCTAAACGGACTTTGAATGTCTTTTATTTTTTCGGTCAGGACTTTTCCGACTTCATGAAATTTTCTGTCATTTATTTAAAATACATCTTCAAAACTGTCATTATTTAACCTACCGACCGAGCTCTCTGAATTTTCCGACTTATTACTTAATTTTATATATGTAGTTAAATTTTCAGGAATAGTGTGTGCTTTTGACTTAGCCGTCAAGACTTTTATTCTTTTGTTGTCCGACTTAACAAATTCAACCATCCAATAGGGTTTTTCATATATTCCCGATATCCATACAATTTCAGTATTAGGATCGAAAATACTAATCTCCTTGTCATCTAAATAGATTGACAAGCCCATATCAGCAAATTTCCGCAGCGACAGTAAATTCCCGATTAAGTCGTGAGCACACACCACTCCCTGCAACTCAACGTCGTTATTGCAATTCTTAAGCAGTCAATTTCCCACTTCCTCCATTTTCAAGTCTGCAGATAAGTCTGAGTTTGCACATTTGATTTTACCAATTTTGTTTATGTCAATATTTGTAAATAATTTTTCTGACTTTGCAAAGTGATCAGTCGCTCCCGAATTAGCAACAAATTTAATTTCATTTTCTCCATCCGATTCTGAATTATTTACCCAACCTGTAGAGTTTGAAAACAGAGTATTGGGGGGCTCGATCAACGTCAGAGACTCACCTTTATATGACCCTGAAGCATCTCGTTTTCCCTTTGTCTCCCAGCCCTGGTCAGAAACTTTCTGCCTTTTGGGATCTTTTTTGTCCCTGACGTTGCTAGAGTCCCTTTTCTGCCCAAAGTTTCGGGAATTGGAGCGGCCTTGGCCACTGCCACGGCAACCGCCGCGGCCACCTTGATTTCCTTGACTTCCACGGCACTGCCTTCTAAAATCCCATGAATCAGACTTATTTTGCTCACCACATCTCGGGCTGCATCTCTTGTGAGCTTGGATGTCATACACGAACGTGCCACATGTGTAACACTTCTTGAGTCCGGTACCTGCCTTCGGACACTTGTCAGCCATATGGTCCCAGTCATCGCAGTTGAAGCAGCGGAGACGGTCCTGGGGCCAAGAGGCAGTCAAAGCTGCCCTCGTAGGGCGACCTCCAGTGGCTTCTGCTAGGCCTTCTGACTCGACCTTTAACATGTACGACATGAGGTTTTCATATATCATACCCTTTCCATCTCTGCTTTGCATTTTAGGCGTGAAGTCTGTCACCTGCACGCTAGGTACCGCTCCGATTACGGCAGTATAAAAGGCATCTCGCTTTTCTTCTTCAGAAAAGGGACCAGACGTACTTATAGTCTCATAATTTCTGACCAGTTCCTCAAATTTTTCTATGAATTTGGCAACCGATTCTTTTCCTTTGTAAAATTTAATTTCATGCAATTTTTTACGAATCGCGGCCGTTGTAAGGGGCGTCTCCCCCTTCTTAAGTTCTTTCAGACTTTCCAATATTACAACCAGATCTTGCAGACGAAAAGTTCTTAAATAATATTTTTCTGTTACTCTACTTAATAAAATATCTCTGACTTTTAATTTGTCTTCTTTGATCATGTCTTCATTAATAAATTCCGTATTTTTAATCGAAGAATCAATGACATACAATAATCCTTTAGACCAGAGTTCAGACTAAAATTTATCGAGAAAAACTATGTGTTGAGTATCACGGCCGAATTTATGTATTTGACTGATGGTTGTCGCGAGAAGTTCCGCGCTGCCTTTTGACAAATTTTCATTTTTTGTGTCATTCAAGAACGTTTTCAATTTGTCTTGCAGACTCACCCGTCTTCTGTCGTTGTGAGGAGTTGATGACTGCAGGGGTGCCCCGGTTGACGATTGGGCCTCGGATGACTCGACCCTGTTCACCCGCTCGCCCAACCGGGACAACCTCTGGTCAAAATTGCGCATGACCAGAATTATCTCCTTCCTTGTTCTCTCAGCTTCCTGCCTTTCTTCCTCTGCCTTCCTTGCCCGTTCTTCTTCTGCCTTCCTTGCCTCCTCGTTTGCTTTCTCCTGCCTTTCGATCATCTGACTAATCGCGGCCATCATTGAGTCGAACCTGGCCAGCATGATGTTTTCTGAAAAATTTTCATTTTTCTGTGTATCTGCCATATGCAACTTTGTTTTGCTGACGTTTATCCATTTATATTTGTTCTCAATGGTTTGCACTTTCTTTATTTTAAGTTGGGTATTTTCCGGTGTGCGTGACGGGGAAGAGGGGGCTGCTTCGTGTACAGACTCATTTCAGGTTCCTCGCTTTCCCCGTCTTCCCTGAATAGATTTTCTGGCAACGTCACTTTGCCTCCCTTTTTACAAAGAAATTCAACGATGTACTTGTAATCGTCACCGATCAGGTAATCTAAAACAAAAGACGGACACTGTTTTTAGGGAGCCAACTAGAAATCGACCGAACGCAAGCCAAATCTAGTCAACGTGGCCCGAAGCGTGTTCTCGTGCTCGAACGCAAAGCACGATTGCACGCTGGGCACTCACACAGCCGCGCGCAACCGAACACAAGTCTAACGTGACTGTGCGAGTCACACGGAAAATAATTTCGTTTACACACCTTTGGCGGGAATATCCCTTTGTCCGACACATGCCATTATTCCCCTTTTATCCACCAACAAGATAGCAGCTTGTTGTCGCCCCTCTGACTTGACTTGGGATGAAATTGCCCGACATATTCTCGACAGAGCACTGATAGTTTGCTCGTCTAGAAGAAAATGTAAACTTTCAAAATATCAGCCTTTTATGACTAAATCTAAAAACCGCCTTGAATATTTATTGCCTAGAGTTCAATTAATTAAAAGCACCGAGAAAGGACATATATAATTTTTTGCCGACACACGTTCAAACTTTCTCAGTTCAGACATTTATATTGTAACGCGCACACAACAGTCGAGGCGACATGAACAAGTGACGCGAGAAAGCACGAAAACAAAACACAAACGGCCTCGTTATATGTTTTTAGTCAAAAAGCCTAGCGTCATCACGAGAGGGAGAGAAAGAGACCGAACTCTCTTCTCAGCCGCAATATGTTGTCACCCTCTCGATTCGCCCCGCTCTTGCATGTGCGTGTCGCGCTACTGACGCCACGTGTTTCTTAAAATCCCGTGCATTTCTCAGAATGCACAAGAAAACCCCTTTTTACCTGACGTCGTAGCGTCCAACCTAGGCATCATTAAAAAAAAAAACAAAGTGTTGACCTACCGCTGATCTCGGTTCCGGCGTCCAGATTTGCTCCCCTTTCCTCGACCGGCGTTGACAACGCCTGGTCGACAACGCACTCGGCCTGGTCACCAGGGGTCACGCTCTCGGCTGCTTCCTCGATCGGACTCTCTTGTCCATCCATTGCTGTTTCAGCCCTTTCCGACATCCTCCCTTTTATCACTCTCACCCACACAAACAAAGATCACGCGCGGTGCAAGCGTGTCTGGGGCCCATAACCAGAAGAGGTGTGAGTAAAGGGGGTGCGCGAAATAATTGAACAAGTATTACATGTTAGACAAAAAGTTTATTTAATAAAACTGCTGACCGACGTAGAACACAACTGATACAATTTACAGACTTTACAGACTTACAACCGACTTATCAGACAAAGACAATAAAGCTAGAACCGACGAGAGGTGTAGAAGGCACGGTGGCTTACACTGTACTGACTACAGGGCCCGCAAGTATCACCTTGCCTGTGGCGCTGTCTTTCAAACTATATATACTGCCTATTGAAAAGTCGTACATGCCAACACTACTATTCTATAAACCTTTTTCATTTACAAAAAGGTGTATGATTTTTCTTATTTTTTTTTCTAATGACGCAAAAAAAGAGTGAAACATGTGTAAAAGCAAGTATATAAGTTTATCCTTATGAGAAAAATTGTTTCCAGTGTTGAAGCATATATTTGCACTTTTCCATGTTCTTTAAATTTTATTCTTAATTACAAACAAAAAATTGTGAGAAAATAAAACGTAATAAAAATCAATTATTGTATTTATACAGAACGGAAATTTTTTTTTTTTATTTACGAAAATTCTAGAAAAATATTAAAAAATTGTATAAACAATCTTTTATGTATTTCCAGAGTAACAAATTAATCGTACATAAATACATGTTCTTAATTAAAAAAAAAAAAAAAAAAAAAAATATACCAGAATAATACATTTTATTTAATAACTTACTTCTTCAATTTGAAACAAAACTAAATAAATGACTACACAATAAATAAAAATTTACAGTGAAAATAAGTTACGAACTGTAAGATAAAATGAGGTTATCGACAGTATCACGTCAGGCCTGCTCATAACAGAGTAGATAAGGGCCTCGACCAGCGTGTAGAAGGCGGGGGTTTGAATTACTTAGAAAACTTTTTTTTTTCTTTTCAGAAATAGGTTAAAGAAAAAAAAAAGTGCAATTCAAAATGTGTGGTGTGGTGCAATAACGTTGTGTAGCGTGCATGGTGAGATAATTTTGGGTGTAGTAGGGGGACTGGAAGTACGTCAAGAGGAGTGAAGCGGGCGAATCAAGCCAAATTCACTTCCGTTACACTTCATTTCAAGGTCACCAATCTGAAATCGTTGATTTACTCCGTAGGGCAAAATGCGCCTACAGAAGTATAATTTAAAAAAAAGCTAAAAAGATGTTTAACCGTGGACCTTGCTGGTAACTCTATTTACCACGAAAAAGTTAAACACATCTATTGCTTTGTATAAAAACCTGTAAGATATTTAAATAAAATTCACCAGTTTGTCGCCAAACTAGATAGGATGCAACGTTCTTAAGAAAAAAGTTGTTGTGCAATAAAAAATTTATATTGGTTGAACACTTGATGTACGTATAATTTGGAAACACATGTCTTAATGTGTTTATCAAATACTTTAATGAAACAAATTCTGTTTTTTGAAATAAATGAGTCATTCAACAGAAACCTTTGTCGATGGAAAATATTAAATAAAACTAAACGGTATACGTAAAAATTATTTTTACGTATAACAATGCAGTACAATTTTGTATATTCATAACAGTAAACATTAAAAAATGATCATTCAAATGTACCCTGTTATGTTATGAAACATAATTTTTGTACTTATTTTGTTGATTTCGTACATTTATAAACTGCTTAAATAAACTACGCCATAGAACGACGTACAAGTTTATACTTTTGCAATTGCAAAAAAACAAAGATATCTTATTCACTTCAGATAAGTTAATAATCAAAGTTTTATTTCGAACAATATGCCTTATTTCTAAATTATTATCTCATTCTATTTGAATATAAGCTTTATTCTCAGTTTTGTATCTTGATTATACAACGTACAATTGACCATGCAAAAACAGTGGTTTTTTTACACAATATCCCATATTATAAATACATGTCAACAATTTACACCAACGAACTACAGATTTATTTATAGGCGTAAAAAATGCCAAGACTAAGAAGAATTATTATCTGTATAAAATGAGAAGTAATCATGATGAATTAAAATAGTTGTATTAAGTAAATTAATATTATGTCTTAGAATATGAAGCAGTGTCAAAACACGTAATGATTAATACTTTTTTGTACAATTATGCTCTTATAATTATTTTTTAAACATTGTAGAAACGTATCTTAAATTTCCTTCTAAAAGAACAAATTTATCACCAAAATATATATTTCTATAAAATAAATTACGTCATGTTATATAACTATTCTTAAGGCTTGTTTTAAGATCAAAGAAGTCTCGTCGATGATAATCAAATGTTTTTTCTTAACTTTCTTTTTTTGATTTTAATTTCAGAAAGTAACTTTATACTTTATTTATGTCTAATGCTAGATTAAATGTTCCATGAAAGGTTACTTTTTATTTAAGTATTATCAATGCTATATCAGTCCATGTTATCGATAAAATTTTTTTTTCTACTAGTAGTAAAATAATATGTTATTATTTTACATTGAAATATTTTTTTTAAACCTCCTGTGGTATTAATAACAAAAATTTGATTTTATTAATTACGTATGATTTCAAATATCGTGATTTAATCTTCATTGTATCAATCATACATCAAATTAAATGTGTAAGTACAAAAATGTACTTTTTTTATAATACTACTTCCTGTTTATCAACATTTTTGGTATGGGAATATTAAGATTCTTACATCATTAGTGATCTAACTGTAAAATTCTATTTATATGTAAAAGTCCACAATTTCTTAATTTATTAAATTTTAAACGGCAAAGTGTGAGAATAAAGTATTCAACTGATGTTCAATAATTAGGGTGGTATCGTACGGGGTTTACAGAGGGCATAGTCCCGCTTGTTTGGATATAAGCACATTATATACTTTGCAGTTATAAAGTTTGATATGTCATATTAATAAATAATGAAATAAGTAAAATAAAAAGTGTAACACTGCTTCTTGACCTGAAACGAAAAGAGGCGCCGACGCAGCGTTAGCAAATCTCGATCGCGTTCGTCACCGTTGTCCCCCTCACCTCTTGGATTTCTGCTCCTGAAAAAGGGGGATTGGCGCGGGAGTTCTCCGGTTCTGCGATGAGAACCAATAATTTATACACAACAAATTAATACCTTTTACTATTTCTTTATTTAACACACTTAACACTAATACACAGTATTTCCCTTCACGATACACGACACAACGTTTCACCTCGTCCTCTGGACGGCGCTGCAGCGACTTCGCCTCGCACCCCGCGAGCCACGAGCGCTCGTCTACCACGCCCTGCTGGTCCGAGACCAGGAAGGGCTCCTGCTTATCCTCGACCCACACTACTACGCACACACTCACACTTCGTCCCCAATCTCTCACACTGCTATACACTCTTTCGCTCTCTCTCTGTTTCTGCTCGACTATACACTCTCTCTCTCACTCTCTCTCTACTCTACTATCTATCTTGACTATCTTAATACACGAGAACACGCACGAAAAATGGCGGCCCTCCCATGCACCTCGCGGTCCCTCGTAAACCTCGTCTCGTCAACCCAAACTCTCTCTCTCTGTCTCTCTCTCACTGTCTACCCTACAATCTCTCTCTCGCACGGTCTACGCTACACACTACTTCTCTCTCTCTCAATATTTCTCTCTCTCTCTCTCTCTCTCTCTCTCTAGCCTCACCTCCTGGTCAAAACGTCTGCGAGTCCAACCCAGCGTGATGTCGTCCGGTGTCCTCGAGCGGGTCGTTCGTCCTGCAGCTTCACCCTTTCTCTTCTCTCTCTCTCAACTCTTCTCTCTCTGCTTCTTCTCTCAGCGGCCGTAGTCCTCAACCTGGAGACCTCGTCATCCTGGGAGAACACAGCAGCTTCTCGTCTCGCACGTACACTTCTCTCTTTTCTCTCAACACTCAACACACCTTCTCAAAAACTCTCTCTCTCTCTCTCTCTCTCTCTCTCTCTCTCAACTCTCGCCACGAAAACCCGTCAAGTCACCGAAGCTCTCGCTGCTCGCGCTTAAGCGTGCAGCTCGAGGCTCTACTCTCGACTCACTCACGATCTCTTGCTCAAGCAATGGCCGCCGCCACTACCACCGCCACGTATCTCCTTTCGCAGTCACTCTCATACTTAGCAGCTGCTGTGTCTCGGTAGTCGCGTTCGCACTTTCCTTGTCCTTTTCTGCTGGCGCAGCTGTGTCTCTGCATCTCAGCTGTTTGTCTGTTGACGTCTTCGTCCCCTCCTCTCAGCGTATATACAGCTCCCGAAAAACAATCAGTTCGGAGAAGCGTCAAATTAATGCTCTTTGTATACATGTTGCATCAGTGAAAGCATTTTGGAATATAGAGGCCATTTTGCCTCGTTTCAAAAGTAATGTTCTTATTTTTAGCTGTTAACAAACTTTTTTCGGGACAGTTACTGAATCTGTCACATCATTACTGTATCATCAACTAAAAATATTCTGATACAACTTAAACTTACTAATATTAACTGCAGAGCTTTGTTAATAGTATTATAGTAACTTTTGAAGCTAATATTACATCACTTATCGTAAGAATAATAAGTGTTGTAATACTATTTTGAACAAGACTATTTTTACTCTAAAATTATCTTACTTACTCTACTTAGATAAGTTGCTTCACAATTGTATGGTTGCTTATAAGTTTGGCATTTAATTAGATTTTTTTCAGTAAGGCAGCAAGCAACTTAAGTGTCTGGTTGTTGAAATAAAATCTTTGTTTTGTTTTTTTTTGTACACATTGATAAGGACACACCAACAATTATGTAGGAAATATTGTTTTCTTATATTCGTATGCTTAAAATGCTTTTGCGCTGAAAGAACCGTACTTTTGGGCAAGTACAAGCTCAGAGTATACGTCTTTACTTAGACTAAAGACTATAGCATCGTAAAATTATTAATAACGTACTTTTTTTTAAGAAAAAAATGATTTCTTTTTCAATTCGAGTTTTCGTCAAACATATTTACTAAGCAACTGTATTAATTTAAAGAGTTACCTTCCGTTTGTATGAAAAGCTATAGTAATGACACATTCATCTATTAAACTTCAATTGTCTTAGAATTCTAGATGTAAGTGAGCAATAGTGAATCAACCATCTTAAGTTGACAAAATTAACTTTCAGATTCATAATTAATGACCTTATATCCTCGTAAAGTAAGATTTAAGGAAGTTGCTTAAAAAAATGAGAAACTTCTTTTTTTTAATTTTTTCAATGTTTATGACAACTTAAAACTGTTAACAACAATATTACGTCATTTTCTATAGTTTTCTGGGATACCTTGTCTAACGGTATGTAGAACTAAGAATTATAGTGATATTTCTATCCAGTCTTAAGATTTACTGTTTTATTGCATGCAAATTTGCCAATTACACTGCAGTAGCTGCTACCAGGAGCATACTGCCACTACAGAAATATTTATCCGGCAACAAAAGAATCACCTGCCATGCTCGTGCAGTACCAACTACTTGAGCAAATAAAGCTATGTAAAATAAAAAGATCTAATAGCCTAACAATTGGCTGAGGCTCAAATCTATAAATCATTCAATAACAAGTTAAAATAATTAAAGATTCACATTTGCATATTTGACTTTGTTTGGAGCCACGTTAGAAGTTTTCTGATATATTTCACTATGCAGTAGTTAAAAAAACCATGAGATACAGAAAACTTGTGTTTTTTTTCTCTAGAAGTTGATTAAATAAGATTTTATGACATAGCTTTGATTATTAGTCAAAATCTGAATCAGAGTTAAGATAAAGTGTTTGAAGATCGTAATGACCTTTAGTCGTTGTGTTAAAACTCTTAGGTTAAGTAGTTATATTAACTATACTTTTAAATTCTACAGTTTTCTTCAAAACTTAGAAGCTTAGAAAAAACGAAAAAATGATTTTTTCATGGTAAAAATCCTTAATTTTAGGGTTTTGCTTTATTGTTTCACATAGTGAGCCCCCAAAAACTTACTTTTTTTTTAACAAAAAAATGAGTTTTTTTCTGTTTTTTCAGATAAAATAATATACTTGTACGTTTTCGCTTTGTTAGATGAATAAAAGAGCTGATTTAATACTTCCATACATTTTTGACGTAGCGCAACACTGAAAAAATTTATACAAATACATAAAAAACAGTTTTCTCGAGTTCTTCAAAACAAAGAGCTTAATCCTAATACTAACACTCATGGAGGTTATCAAAATTAAAGTAAAAAACTAAGATACATTTTTCAAGATTAAAATAACTTTAGAAGACCTTTGAAAAATTTTTACGCAGAAGTAGTTTTCATGCTTATAAATTATTAAAGTCATTTCGAGGATTGGAAGCTTAAATATAAAATAAAACGTTTTTAATAAGGTTTTTAAAGGCACTTAGACTCAAAAAAAATTTTACGGTCCTTGAAGTATTTTCTTGTTCTTTTTTAGTTTAAACCAAACATTTTCTGAACATCACAAAATGTTAGGAGTGTGACATCCCATGTCATATACTTATTACTTATTACTTTACAACAGAGAGTTTCGTTTTCAATTTTAAAAAACGTAAGCTCAGCGATTTCGAACCATCAAGCGGTATACCTGCTTCTGCAATCGCGCGACATATAACTTACTTCTTATAAACCAATCTACCGTCACAAAACTCGAACTACTCGAGCTAACTCAAACACTTTTACAAAACGCTTATCTTATAACATCAATTCGCAGTGGTACATCAAGGAATGTTGATACTTAATAGTTATAATATTTTTTACTGCGTAGGTCCACAAAAAACATCATACACAATTTCGATAGCAACTTGTACTTAATGTAAACTCCGAGAGATCAGCAGTTTCAACCATTATTTACAGTGAAATTATTGCATCACGACTGTGCTCGTGTCAATCAAAGGTAATGAGGTTAGGCTCTGATTGGTCGTTCGGATCTCCAACCTGACACGTCCTCCTTAAACGTAAGAGTATAAAAACTCTTCACACATAAGAATATTCGTCTTTTCTCTTTTATCAAGTGCTCCAAAGTTACTATATAGGTTGGAGAGTGAGTTCTGTTGCATCTTGTAAGCAAATGTAAGAGTCAGTTTGGTGATTAATCTACGCGTTAAAAGCGTGCATTTCAAGCAAATGTAGGACTTAGTTTAGTGACTAAGCTGTATGAGAAAAGCTCGAGCAAATAAGGCTTCTGTAAACTCGCTTAAAAAGTGAGTCAAGGAAGAACAAGAAATAAAGGACCGTTGACTTGGGTTCCAACGTTAAAAGCAAAAGCCTAATTATTGTCATCGACACGAGTGCGTTCGTGTAGGATTAAGAAAATCGTTGCGGTCAACCTTATTTGATCTTGCGACTGCATGCTACATCCTACATCCCATCGCTGTGACCAAATTATGCTTTTTACGGAACAAGCTTCAGGGATTTTCATGTAGATGGGGAACAGGTTATTCCGATTGAATAAATAAATGGATTAAAGAGACCGAAACATTGTAGTGAAATGCTCCGTTAAAAAGGCAAAGAAGGGGCTCAAACCCGTCAACTAAGGATTCGCGAAACCTTACGCTGATTGCTCAGCCACGACTGCCGCCGCCAGTGGCTGTATTAATTGCACTTTTAGATGCACTCTATTATGTCGTCAGTTGTACGCCGGTGTGCCAACACACGGGTGCTGGCTTAACTGGATCAAGCCACGTCCGTGACAACACACAATTCTGACCCTAATGAATACATTGAAAATCGGGGAAAAATAAAATGGACACTGTATGACAAAGACCTTTACAAGGACGTGAGATGAACAGACGAATAAGATACGCTACTACCGTATGACATAAGACATAAGCTCTCACAGTAAGTCAACGCCAGCTCAGCGTACACCACTTCATATACATCGCTTGGTGAAACCTAACACTACAACGCCGAGTCAAGGACTTCAAAGAAAAGTATACTGTAAGTAAAAGCAAATAAGGCCTTTGGGCTGATAGTGGTTCCTGACAAACGAAAATTAATATTATTGGTTTGTAGAACGAATCTACGAGTTCCAGCCTTCACTCATACAAGTTCGGACGTAACAAGAGCATTGAAGCAGTTTCTACTAACTTTACCTTTTGTTTTTTATGTTTGTAAAAAACATTTTTTTCAATTTATATGAAATTCAGTACGATGAGTAACCTCATTTTAACGTTAATAAATATACAACAATAACAACACATTCACAAAACCCTAAAAGGATGATATTACTATATGTTTCAATGGAATATATTACTTCTTCAGTATCATTTTTGCAAAGGTTACTGTTCTAATGTGTAACGTAGATTTCTTGGTGTGGGAATCAATAAAAGTACGGCTTTCAGTTACGTTACTTCATAAGAATTGCTTGGTAGTAAGGAAAGTTAAGCGTGCCTTTTAGTCTCTTGGGCCTGATCCCCTTGTTCTCGTGTTTCTAGCTTATCTTCCCAACTTTCTGTCCCTTGCGTCCCTCTCTTTTTGTTATTGTTGTCGTTGTCGTTATTATTATCGTTATTGTTACTATTATTAGTACTATCACAATTGTTGTTATTGTTATGACTGTTATAGCCCCTATGAATACTTATGTCTCAATAGGTACAACTAATTATAAAAGATATATTCTTGTCCTGATTATTTTTGTTATTCTTGTTGTCTCTCAGAATTAGATTTTGTTACCTTTTTTTTTTATTAATTACTAATGAGACGCTGGCTTCTGATTAATCACAAGGCTCTTTTGGGTAAGTAGATTGTTGCCCAGCAGCTGACTGCCTGTGTATTTGACGCCACTTATATTTTTCTTAGCTTTTTCTTGTGATATGATTTTTTATTTTAATGCTAAACTTTTAATCGGTAATATTATATCGGCTCTAAGAAAATGTTTGGGCAGCCATTACCTAAAATCTTTGAGTAACACGTCAGTAGTGACCCCCCTCCTCTATGGAAAAAGGCACTAAAACGCAAAGCATTGTATTGAAGAAAAAAAGGCATGTAGAGTAAATATACTGAATCTTTGCACCTAACGTACCAGGGTAAAAGTAATCAATTAATCACTTTGTATGTAAATAAATTTTTTTTATTACAGGTAGCTTTGATCTTAATTTTACGCCGCGAAGTGAATTTTACCGAACTAATGTAAAAACCTAGCATATTTTTGAAATATTTTAAGCTTGTTTATTGCTATTGTTATTGATTTTTCCTTAAGATAAAAATGAAACGAAGACCATGTAAAAAGTATCAAAAATTTGTATGCAAAATTTTGGTTAAATCAGTTGCGTAGTTTTCGTGGTAAGCGATTACAACAGTTTCAGAGACTTTGATTTATATATTAGTATCAAACAAGATGACGGGTTTTTACACATCATATACGATCAGAAACCATTAGAATTTCATGATATATAAAATTTTATGAGATGCGTTATCACCTAACTTTGACTACGTGCTGATGTGCGTGTCATTAGTCTTGTCTTGTTATTTGTTAAGCTTTTAGGTATCTTATTCGACTTCTTTATGCCACATTTAAGGTTTATTTTTGGCACTGTCACAGTGATAACCAGACATGTAGAGAGACAACTTACAAAGGTACCATGAGTGCATAGAGCAGGGATTAACCCCTAGCCCTCCAGGCAAAAGGCAAACGCTTTACCACTTAGCCACTGATAGCTCGATATGCGTGTCACATACTACTAGAGCTCACGACGAACATTTGCTTATTAAAGTAACTCAATAAAATTAATTGTGGGTACAGCTCAGTCAGTGTAAGGTTACATCAAAAATATAACCACTTGATCTCTAAAGTTCTTAATTTGAAGCTTTCTTTCACAGCTGTTTTAACAGTAAGATGAGATCTCTTTTGACAGTTCTACATTTTTAGGAACAATACTATTGTTGTATCAGTTTAAAATGTTCTGACTTTGTTTTTGAGGCTCTTTACTAATATTATTCTCTTAAGTAGGGCTTATATATACAAATAGGTCTGCATAATTCAATGTGTTTGTATTTTTTTTGCTTAGTCTTACTCCAGTCTCATCAAACAAAACGAAGCTTAGAAGTCCCAGTACTTGTCATTATCCTTTGATCACTGATTAATCGGAATCTTATGATCAATTATACAATCGTAGCTTTCTCCGTAATACCCAGATAGATAATTCTTCCTGTTAAACGGTCATTTATTTATTTTTGCTGTTGGTTTCGTTGGTAAATAAGTTAAATAAGAACCTTAATCATTAACGTTATTAAGGAACTACAACAGAGTGCTCGATAAATAAAAAATTACAAGTTGCTCTATATTTTTTAATTAATTAAATCAAAATAATTAAAAAATTTTTTTTCTTAAGACTTGCCCATTTCACACCTGTTTAGATCTACTAATAATATAGATCTTTAAAGATCCACATACGCCTGGAAGTATCTTTTACAATATGTTATTATTGTAAATGCTTTTTTTTGTGTTATTGGTTCTTTTTATTTTTTTGTTCTTATCTCTATATTTTTTCTTATGTTCTCATGGAATAACGACAGTCACTTTTTTTTCTTACCTACATCTTTGACTCTTATAATATAATATAAATATCATCAATAGTGTCTTTTATTGCTTTTAACAATTTATTCTGAGGAGTTGCAGAATGTAACTTATTATTTGTACAATGATATGTCTCTTAGAACGTTACGCGTAGAGCAATTTGCCATACAGAAAGAATTTTCCTATCGAGTATTAATTTCTCTTCTCGTTTTATGTAGTAGTAAATGATGATACTAATAATGAAATAAACGTTAAGCTTTATAAGTAAAAAAAAAAAATTTTGATTATGTCTTATTATAGTTGTTGTCTTTTTTTGTGGCACTGGGGAATCGTATGTTGAAAAAAAAGATCACATAAACGACTTGTTTATTATACTATTCTATTGTTTTCTTTGCATGATAATGACTTGTTGTTTTTCAACGGTTTTCTGTGAGTACTATAAATCTCTATTTAATTTTTTGTATTTTACTTTTCTTAAGCTTTTCGTGGCATGTCCAGTGGCTTTAAATAAAACAAAAATAATGACTTTTTTCGATACAGACTTACGCGCACACACACACATGTGCGCACATACACACCTACATCAATATATATATTTGTGGGGATCTGTCATTTTGTATAGTTCTATATTTTTTTTGCCGTTATTATGATAGTTATTACTTTGAAAATGATCATAACTCTTCTTGTCTTCGCTACATTTTTTTTTCCTGTTTCTTCTTTGTGGCGCGTGTAAGGGCCACAAAAATTTAAAGAAAACCCTATTTTATCTGTGCATTTGTTACATGAACATTGACATTGTGTCTTAAATTTTTACTAACTATTCTTTACGTAGTAATACGCTTACCCACAATTGCACGTTTGCTTGGATTTTGGCCACTGTGTTAGTTACGCTCACAGGCAAGCCTGCTCAGTACTTTTTTATTGTCTTTCTTCCTTGTCTC
This sequence comes from Copidosoma floridanum, assembly GCF_036245765.1. Lineage (NCBI taxonomy): Eukaryota > Metazoa > Arthropoda > Insecta > Hymenoptera > Encyrtidae > Copidosoma > Copidosoma floridanum. Next base: position 1,787,863 of record NW_028321894.1, read on the forward strand.
TCTGTTTCTATTTTTGTTTCGCACTTTAAAAAGGCGTGGATTTTTAGTTTTTTCTACGTACACTACTTTCACTTTGTCATGTCTTTGTAACATAACATCATGGCACTTATAATTCATTACTTTTATTTCGTATCAGCCTTAATATTGGTTATCATATTTTGCTTTCAACAGCTTTTTAAGTACGTAGACCGTTTGTTCTTCTAACAATAATGTGGGATTTGGCTTCATATTATTGTAATATTTTGATCTATACTTACTTTGCACTCGTTTCAAGGCTGCTAGTGTTTGCATTTTTGTAGTGGTATCAGTGAGCTGTTTAAAGTATGTACTAAATCATCAGTATGTTAGCATGCATTTAAAGCTCAAGGGAATATGAGCTCTACTTTTAGAGGGTAACTTATACGGCGTGTATCTCGTGCTCTCATGCTTAAATGTATTATTTGCGAGCATGTCTGAAGGTATTAACTCGTACTACATATTTTTTTAATTAATATACGTCTTTAACTATTTCCACAAAATATTCTGCATTTCCTTAATTGCATCATTACTCTGTAAGTGTAACAATATCCTGCCAATTTCGTTGATGTTGAATAATTTTAAAAATATTTCTGTCGATTTATTCATGAGCTGCGTTTTCCTGTCCAACAATAATTTTCTTAAAGTGCTAATGTATGCAATGAATGTATTTGTTAATGCTGTCAAACTTTATTGTGTCACTGCGCGTTGTACTAGTGGTAATACAATGCATTTAGTCTACTAGCCTGGAATTGACGAAAGATGCGTATTTATCTGCTCTAATGGCTCAATTTCAAGTACATTAAAATATAAAGATATCTTCTTAAATAACCTAATCAGTAGATCAGTAATAAAATTATCACCTATTTAGTTTTCACACATACGAGTCTTTTTAGTTGACATGAGTCATATATGAGGACAAGCTGTTTGACATGAGGCCTCATGCTTCTTCAGAAGAAATCTTTTAAGATTCTATTGTAGGTTTTCTTAATTTTTCTACGGCTTTCTACTGCAGACTCATGAAATTCCTAGATAACTTTAAGTCGTTGGTCTGCCACTGGTTCAACTAGTATGATTGTGTACAACGAACACATTATTTTTTAAGTTATACTTCTATATGTTTGTTATGCGTTAAGGTAAATCAACGATTACAGATAAGTGGCCTTGAGAAAAAGTATGACGGCAGTAGAATTTGCCTTATTCTCCCCTATTTACTTCGTCTCCCGTGACGTACTTCCAGTCCCCTCCACACCATATAACTCCACTACACCATGCTAAACATTTTAAATTTTATGAAGTTTCATTCTCCTTCAGTCAACCAATTCTAAAATAGAAAGAAATAAAAGTTTTTCCTGACCTTGTGTTGACTTGTCGATGCCCATACTCCTTTTGCTATGAGTGACCTCAATATACAAATTTGACTCCTGTATGTTATCGTGTAGTTTAAAACTAACTTTTAATAAAATATAGTTTTTACTGTTTATTTATTGATTTAGTTGGACAATAAATTAAGTTAGTGAATTAAATTAGGTGAACAGACTTATATAACGTATGTAATAGACTAACGTTTTTAGTTAAATGATTTTTTTGAACACTTACAAAGTAGTATGTTTTGATAGCTCAGCTTTTCTTTGTATCGATAAATACTTATTTGTTTATGAATAATTTGTTACTTTTATAATACATAGACTTTTCAAACAATTTTTTTATATTTTTTCAAAATAATCAAAAATTGAAATAAAATTTTTTTTGTACTGTACAAACACAGTAATTGATTTATACTGTGTTCTGTTTTTTCCACAACTTTTTCATTCATGAATGGAGCGATTTTTTGGCTTATTAACGTTCTTTTTATAGTTAATGGGGGAAGACTTCAGAGAAGTGAGAGAAGCAGTAATGTGCGCAGCAAAGCTAGCAATTGTTTTACTCATGTGAATATACTTACGTTCGTGCTTTGATGCATACGTGACCCCCTCTTTCTCAATTTATTTAAATACCAACTCATACATCTTTTTCAAAATTAAAAATGTTTATCTAAAAGTATTTTTTTGTATTTAAAAATTTCATATATTTTCACAGATCATACAAATTTTATTTTACGTGATTTTTTTAAGGTTACATATTAAATTGTGACTTTTTAAAATTCAACATATATGAAGTAATGGTATAGTCACATAATTGACAATTTTCATAGGTACTCTTTATGCTACTTAAGATATACTCTTAATATTTCAATAATATTTGTCAAAAAACCTACGTGTAATGAATTTCCTGAAAGGACATCCACTGGTACGTGCTTCTATGCTGTTAGAGAAAGCGATACTACAGGATGATTTTTCTGAATTTTCTAGACACAATTATATTTTGGATATTAAATCAAAAATATGTGTGTGAGCGTATGAATAGATTTGAGCGTCAAATTTTAGATGTAATTAACGTAGGCAGTAAAAAGTTGTTTTAAAATCACCGGAACATTGAGTGAAAGTGCACAGTTTTGTACTAGGCAGCCTGTTTATTACTTCCATCGTACTGTGCTGTGATGAACTGTTTATAATTGTTATTGTCTTAAATATTACCTAATACTATACCCACTTAATGTAGATATATTTATTTTCACAAAATCGTTGCATATAAGGTATTTTTATGCTCATAACTATATTGTTTGCCATATAATTTTATTATATTTAAAAAAATGATTTCTTATCGCTTAAATTTATCAATTGATTTTGGCTAACAATTGCAAGGTCCCTTACTTTTCTCACATTTGATATATGCTTACTCATTACCTGCACTAGCTAAATTTCAAGCAAGTTTTAACATCCAACCTCAGTGCATTATCCCAAAAGTGCATTTTTACATAACGTTTACTGTCGTCTTTTTTGAGAAGACGGCAATCCCAACTGCTCTCTCTTGGTTACTCATGATTACTTAGTTAATATAGCCTTTTTTATGAAATGCAGTTATTGTTACTGTATCTAGGACATCATCCAACCCTGTACAGAAGACTAAATTACCTACATATCACAAAGAGTGATCTTCGACTTTTTTACTTTCTGGAATAGAGGGTTCTCTGAGCCATGGGTTAGGATACGCAGTGGTCAGTACGCTGTAGTTACGTCCTGCATACGCTGTACCTATCTATCATTCTTCAATTTTATACTCTTCTTTGGAGTTACTCTCTCTTACCTCTAGTAGGACCCTATTAAAGCCCTGGTTGCTATCTGGCCTGAAAGAGTGTCGTTTTTTAAAGTATTTGGAGGTAACAATAAGTGAGGTGGGGGCACGATAAGGTTTTGGCAGCTTTATCCCTCTCTTTCTCTTACTTATTGCGCTTTTCACTTTCTATCTTTTGTTCTCTCCAATTCATATTAATTTGGTGAAGTCTGTTAATCAGTTGACCCTTTGTATCTAGCTAAGGATTTTCTTTAAAGTCATTCAAAAATTTTTTAGTGTTGAGGTCGTCATCCTAGTTTTTACTGTTTATTTTCAATGAAGAGTCGCTTCCGGTGTTTTCAACGAGTAAACTATGATGTTGGCCTTTTACGTGAACAAGCTTAATAACATAATTTTTTCCCTTACAAATTGTTGGTGTACTCCTTAAGGGTGTGGCTTGTCGGTGTATGCACACATTTACTGTATATAGTTGTGAAAAAACAAGGGTGCTATCTTTGTCACTGATTTCCTGGATATTATAAGTTTATTTTCTGGTCCCTTTTAAATTCTTGCATTTATATAGTAAATACAATGTAAGACTGAAAAAAAGCCAGTATAGCTTTGCTGCACGGTTACTGTAGCTTGTTGACCGAACCAGCTTCTTTCAGGCTAGGTTAGCCTAGGAGCCCAGCAGAATCTGCTTGGCAGCTGACGCCAACGTGATGAAGTACACAGTGCTCAGTTAGTGACCGGTAACATTTGCAGTACCCGTCACATTCCTGCAGCTCCCAAATATTCTAGAATCTCATTTCCAAATAATAGTGAGTAGTAAATGCTTACTGTAATTTCAGTTAAAAGCCGAAGATTTGTGATAAATCTTTAATATTTTTCTCTATTTGGACAGGCGTTTTTCGTACGATCCATGTGTTACAGCTATGTAACGATTTAGATAGCTTAATTATATCATTATTTAATAATTTTTTTAGTTCTGTAGTTTAAAAGATAATTAGGATATGAGGAACCAAAATCGTGGCTTTCTCATACAAATGTAATCTTTAAATTACACGATGAACTTTTTTATAAGTTTAACGTGTTTATAACAAAAATACACAACTTAATGCAATATAAAATCACTGTATGTATTTTTTTCATAGATACACATTTAGAATGTTGTTCATTTAGTAAAACAATAACGAAGAGATATGTATAATATATGATAACACATGTGTATAAACTCGTTTGACATGCTCCTTTCTCATCATAAATGATGATAAGGTCTTACACTTAATATTTTAGAGCGTGACTATTCACAACTATGGAAAGTCATGTTCCAAAATGTTAGGTTTTACACCTTATTATTATTCATAACTAAAAGATTGCGTCAGAATTAAACGTAAGCAAAATGACAAAACCTTAATCATAGTTTTTTTTGGACAATCCAGCAAAATTTTTTTTAATAAAATTCTAAAATTTTATTTTATTATTCGACTAAACAAAAAATATAGTGATGGCTTGGACTATCTCTGCATTCTTTGAACTTTTAAAAAGTGTGACGAGAAGAAGACTTTTTATTAGGATTTAAATTTACAAAATAGTATAGCCGTTACTTAATGATCAGAATAGAAGAAAACGTTAAAAAAAAACATAATTTATTTATATGAACAAAGCATGTTCAATTTCACATAAGAGCTTTAAAACTGTACGATAAGGCAACCTTATTGATTAACATGGAAATTGTTATTTAATTGTTGAAAAAAGAGATGTTTTTTTAATACTTTGAGTTTAAAAAATATGCTTTTACAGCAGAATTATGAGAGAAACAGTTTTTAAACCTATTTTAATGGTTTTACTACCACATTTAAGAACTAGATTTTCATATTTACTGGGCGTACAAGCTAATTTGCGAAAAAAATTTCTTTCTTTAAAAAAAAAAGAATTTACTGTAATCGTAAAAATTCAAAGACAAGAAGCTACACTCAAATAAAGTAATTTTCATATTTTAATAAAAAGGATTAGTAGATAAATGTCATAACGTAATAAACGGAGACATAATGAGGTCCACTGTATAAAGATTCCGTAAGCCTTATTATTTTTTCAATAAGAACGATTACATTAATTAATATTCTCACTCATGTTTTACAACATAATCACTAAGCTAATTTTAAATAAAAAAGGAATCAGTTTTTTTAAATAATACATTACTGTTAGTTTAAGAATTTGCTAACAAACTATACACAAAATCAAAATGTAATAAATTTTTAAAATAAAATTACATAAAATTTATCAATAAAATGTATTAGTTAAAATAGTGCAAGTAAAAATAATATTCTGTTTCGATATTTTTTTGAGATAAAACAGTTTAAATTTTTATTAAACAAATGTAAATAATATCTGTACGGCTAACATATTCTGCGAAGGGGTCAAATTATGTAAATGCTACCATATTATACGTAGTATATAAAAATGAAATTGAGTAAAGTATATCTATTAATGTAGCATTTTATTTCCACACTGCATTAAACATTTCAAATAATTCAGAATGAGGATGCAGTTAGAATATTATAGTTGCACTTTTCTTGATTTTTTTTAGCTTAAAGTTTTAATTTCGGTATTTCAAAATAGGTCTAGCATTAAAATTTTATGTGAAGAGTGGAGACAATGCTTGCAAAATGGTACATAGGGCCTACGGATATAAAAAAGCAAGCAAAATTAACAGCAGTATTTGTAAAATTACTTATCGTGACAGGCCGAAAGTAAACCATCATTAGCAAAATAAAGCCACGATTCAAAGATGGTGACATCAGCACTTTTGACATTAAAATTTTATTTGGTTAGTATTTTTAACATTCTTATAAAAATCCTTACGGAGACCAACTATATTGCAATGTCACCAGTACTTAAGGATGTGTTGTTCATTAAGGACCCTTGGAATTTTTTTGTTTGAATTATTCTCCTGCTAAATATACATTAACCCTCTATGCATTTTGCGCACCAATCCTATAGAAAAAGACCATCTTTTTTGATTGAAAAGGAGCTCAATAATTATTTTGATAAGCTGATATGAACATTACTGAATAACCTCACATTAACGTACACTCAAAAATGAGTTAATAACACTTGTTGATAAATAGCATTTAAACATTTTTTTATGTTTTTCTGCTTTAAAATTTCAGAAAAAATAGACAAATTCACCGTGGTGGAGAAGCGGTAAGGGAAATGGAAGAAAAATGTTAGGGGTGCTCAAAGGGGTAAGAAGTTAGAGTAAGGGGGATAAAGTAAGATATTTATGAGATATTTTTTAGAGAACCAAAAGAAATGTCTTATTATTTTGAAGGAGACAATGGGTCTTAAGATGAAAATACATGGAAAATTTTCCAAATATTAATATGTTATGTGTGAACACACACATGTACATACATATAAATAACGAATACCAGAGGCTCCTACGAACATGCGTACTCACCAGAATATCTGATGAAGAACTGTACACGCACTATCTGTCCGACGAAGAATGGGACACGCACTTACTATCCAACGAAGAGCCGTACACGGACTAACTGTCTGACGAAGAATTGTATATGCATTTTTTTTCTGACGAAGAAGCATACACGCATCTATTTTCCAATAGAGAAGTGTACACGTACCTACAATTCAATGAAGGACCATCCATGTGCTTTTTGTTCGATAAATAATCCGACACGCATTTACTTTTCGATGAAGAATCTTACACAGAGTTACAGTTACAGTCCGACGAAGAACTGTACTCGTACTCACTATCCGACGAAGGACTGTACACGTACTTGCTGTACGACAAAGAAGTTATTATACATGCACATTATAAAATAATAAAATAATAAAATTACTCATATTATGCAGGCCTGGTAAGATCCAAATCAAGCCCTAAGGCAAGACATTGTACTTTACAGCACGAACCCTTCAGCCAATTACTTAATAAACTAAGTTATTGCTTTCGTTAGATTCCCTTCCGCCGAAAAGGCCAATCTCTTTGAGCCAAGCCATGGAGGTACAACCCCTTGCAATCTCCTCTTTTTAGGGCTGAGTATAATATAATTGTTACCTAACAGAAAAATTGTGTGATTATAAAATTGTGCATTTGAATTACATCACTAAGAGATCTATTTGCAAATAAAATGCAATAAATTTTTTTCTATTGTTAAATCCGGTGAAAACAAAATTCACATATTACAAACTTGTGAAATAGTTGAAAGTTTTTAATTTTTTTTTCTTCTACATTTTTACCCTTGTCTTCTTTTAAATTGATATTTTACAGTGCTTTTTTGTATATAAAAAATCGTAATATGTAATGAAGTATAAATACTTTTTTTTTTTGAAGTGAAAACTTCTTATGGCGCATTGGGCACTTTTGTGGGTGAGCATTTTCAGCCGTTCTCGCGACAGACGAGATTTTACACAGATATACTCCACGTGTATATGTATAATATATGTATACTAAACGCGCTCTTTGCATGGGCGTTCGTTTGTGCTCTCCCGACAGACGAGATTACATATGTATACTCAGAGTGTATAGGTATGCGAGAGCGCTGCATGCTATACGCAGCAGCGTTGGTCTGAGCATTATTCCTTATTCCACACTCACAGTTCATGCTTGATCGCACATAGCGCCACTGCCTGGATCTCACCGCGAACTACTTGGCGCGAGAATTCAAATTCAAAATCGTATGATTTTTTCAGCAGACAGTAGGTGCAGAAATCCAAATTCGAAAGAAATCTTTGTATGTATTGGCTAATTAATGCCTAAAAATATTGGATAACGTTGTATGATTACATACATAAATAGTATACCAAGAACTCTTTCGAATTTGAATTTCCGCGCCTTCTGTCTGTTGAAAAAATCACACGATTTTGAATTTGAATTCTTGCGCTAAGTTGTTCTCGGTGGGATCCAGTGAGCGGCGCTATGTGCGATCAAGTATGGCAATCAAGTAATGATCAAGGTCATTTTAAGTCGGCACCAGTGTAAATATTTAATGGTTGAATAATAATTAATAAAGTAGCCAGTAAAAGTGTTGGTTTATCCTTCAGTTGGCGCTTCTGTTATAAGTAAATATTTTATGTATTTATAATGTAACTATAAGGCCACCTAAATCCCCTGGTGATAGGTACTGTTGTCATTAGTTTTTGTTTTATAATAATATATCAATAAATATTAATAAATAAATAAGCCACTAAGCTTCAATGAATGTTTTTCTAAATCATAACGTGACCTGTATGCTCCCCAAGATATGTGGTTACTGGCCATTATATTATTACAAATGCTTTCTTAATTTAAAAATGGCTAATCAGTACCCCAAGTGATCAGGTCATTGGCGTTTTTGATTTAAATTAAAGCTGTATCAAATTTTTAATGGGCCTGTTAGCACCCCTGATTATTGGGTTATACAGCGATTAGTTAAACATCCTAAGCAGCAATAAGTTATGGACATCTTCAACCAGCATAACTTAATAAAATGCTACGCCTGTTGGTAATAAGCCGCAGACATAACTTACTGGAAAGTCTTACGTTTACTTTAATTCCACAAAACGTAATTAAAATCATCAATGCCAAGAGCTGTAAGTACAATTTCCATTTATTTAGAAGATTTTTAGTACTACGAATTCATTCTTAAATTCATCCGCAGAGTTATGAACCAAGTGGCTTTATGACTTTGAGCTGATATTTTTGCTTAACATGCGCAAAAAGTATTTCATCTGCTGTAAAAACTGATAAACAATTAAGCTAATAGTATTTAGGTTGGTAAGATATTATGTTAAAATTTGTTCGGGGATTCACTTTTTATCAGATATTCATAATTTTTGGAAAAATCTAAAGACAAGAAACTTCTGATGTGGTAATGGACACTTTTTTGCAACGTTCTCGATTTTTCTACTACTATCTATACAAACAAACAGCCCCAAAGGATGAAAATTCCGTAAAAAACTGGACGCTGCAAATATACTAACTTATGGACAAATACCAATGTATGACAAACACCAAATATCTTTTTCAGTCAAATAAAGATAAAGCCACATACTTCATCAGCCGTTAGTGCCCTCCTCACTCCCACACTTGAACAAGCGACCCCATGCCTCTACTACCGTTGTAGAAAATGTAGTCATTTAATTGAGAGAGAAAAGATTATTTTATGTTTCGTCCCGGGAGCCCGCCGGGACTCATCAGTAAGGCTGATGACGTGCTCCCTGCCTTAGACACCTATATCAGTGGGAATACCCTAGCTCAATCTTAAACGCCCTTACATATTAACCAACATGAAATCCGGGCACTTGCAAGAAGGTCGAGTGAAATGGTTAGACACCTAGCGGATGGTTGGAGACGGACGGAGAGCCGAAGTGTACATGTGTATGAGAGGGTCCCCACACACTCCCCCTCCAGTTACAACGCCGGATGAAGGAGTGGTGACGATATGTAAGAAGTGCGCAGTGACGTGTATGACATGCGTGACGAGGTGTATTAGCAGAAGGCAAGATAGGGGAGAAGGAAGTCGATAGTTAATAAAGTAGATCTCTGAATCCTCCACGCTCTTGTAGAGTCCTAGAGAGAGGCGAGCAGATGCTCTAGCCACGACCGAGACCAGAGGTCAAATCGGAGAAAGAGAGGGAAGCTATGTGCTGTACCCGAGGCGTAGAAAATACGGAGATGCTATTAGAAGAAGGTTGCGCAGGTTCAAATTTACGGGATCACCACCAATATGGCTATTGAGTGGTGCCATGAAAAGAGAGACGCGGAGATGATTTTTGAGAAGAAGGTTGCATGTTTAAATTTACGGGGTCACCAGTGTAGGAAATGTCGTCATCTACTTGAGAGAGAAAAAATTATTTTATGTTTTGTCCCGGGAGCACGCCAGGACTCATCAGTAAGGCTGATGACGTGCTCCCTGCCTTAGACACCTATATCGGTGAGAATACCCTAGCTCAATCTTAAATGCCCTTATATATTAACCAACATAAAATCCGGGCACTTGCGAGAAGGTCGAGTTAAATGGTTAGACACCTAGCGGATGGTTGGAGACGGACGGAGAGCCGAAGTGTACATGTGTGTGAGAGGGTCCCCACACCGTGTACAACTTAACAGCCTGCCTTTCTCCTTTTCCTCTCACTCTCAAAATTATTAGCAGTACGTTGAAGGCATGATTAAGTATAAATATTAATAAACAACATAACATTTATTATTGGTAATATTTATAGTCCAGTAAATGAGAAGAAACATAATTGTCATAGCGTTTACTTTGTTTCCTAATATTATAAACAAGGCTTACGTACTGACTGTATTACTACTAACTGTAGTACTACTGACTGTAGTACTACTGATCAATTGCAACTAGTTCTTTCAACGAAATAACTATTATACCCACTGTATTAATACTAGTGGTACTCTTATTATTATTCTTATTATAATAATAATTATTATTAATGTTATCATAAACATTATTAGTGTTATTATTATAATTACTATTGTTATTATTACTATTATTAATTTTTTAAATTATTTTTATTACTATTATTATTCTTATTATTATTATTGTTATTATTATCATTATAATTAGTATCATTATTATCATTACTTTTATTATTATTATTGTTATTTGTACAATTAGTATAGCCACTACTTTTACGCTGACTACTACCACTACTGAAATAATTGTTGTCATAACTACAATTTTTGTATTTTTTATTATAACTACTACCACTAGTCAGCCTACTGACTATCATATTTGCTATTTATATTGTTTCCTTTACCACCGCTACTGCTCGAACTATTATTATTATCACTGTTTGTATTGTTTCAACTACTACTGTTATTACTATTATCATCGTTACCGGTTAAATCACGTTCATTTTGTTTTTTCATTACGAATTAGGTATCTTCGCTCTTTTATTTTTAACTAATGCTGGTTAAGCAATAACATAAGTTGTAAGGAATACTATCTGTAAAGAGAGCCGGTAAGAAAAATAGGACATTGTCTTTCCTCTCTCTTAGAAAGAGGATTTTCTGCAATTTGCAAACTAATCACGTGCTTGAACATTAATGGCGGCTCGTACTTGGGACCATTTTCAAACACCCCAACTTTGCGTGTACGCGAGAACGGCGCGGCACCCCTGAACCAACCCATGTAAGACCATATGTTAGGCTCAAAGCATCCTACACTAGTCAGTCTCAATCAATCAATCTCACCATCCTTGACTCTCGTTTGGTCCAGGTCCTTTGCTTGACTCGTTTTGGTCTTGTTCTTAATACTGCTGCTCTTAATTAGCTGTACTCTTCCAAGATCATCCTCGATACCCTGAGTCAAGGTCCTCTTGTTCCAATACAACTTATCAGTCAGTTTAGGTAGCCCTTAGTAATTGGCAATCAATAAAATAGTAAAGTAAAAGAAGACAAAAATCTTTTTTAATTTCTTACTACGCATCCATCCTCACGAGTAGGCTTTTTAAACCCCTTAGGCTGCTTATCTTTGTGCAAAGGAGTAAGTGAGTTTATCTGCTCACTTGTACCTTTGCACCGTCTCAAGACAGCGCTTGGCATGGGGTTGATCCTCCCTCACGTACCTTCCCACCTAGCATCGTGGCCTATTTTCATCTGTCTGACTGCCTAACAGGAGAAACTAGATAGCGAAAAAGAATCTCGATCAACAAGCGAAAGCTTAGCTTAAAACCTTATGCGTTACGCTGACGTCATACTCTACAAACTTATAACTTACTCGTTGCAATCACTTAAGACGTACGTTTTTAGGGTTTTTTTTCAAAAGGTGACAGAAGAACGGTACACCCAGCTTTACTTAGCTTATCATTTGGAGGTGAACTCATGGAGATTGGTCGTACTGAAATACGTTTCAAGTCATTTTCTAAGCTTCTGAGAGTAAAAAATCAAGCGTAGATACTTGTTTGTACTGCAGTTTATTGCCCTCCCAACAAAACATATTATAAGAGTGTGCCATCATCAGAAAAACAGTACAAAATCAGCACTAGCAGTTTAATCACAGCAACAGCTGGAGTAATGATGATTGTTGTAGAAGTAGTATACTTAAATAACTGATAAGTACAAAATCTTCTAGCCTTTAACATAGTCCTTTTTTTTAAAGAAACTCACAAACTAACTGTTTTCTGGACACAATTTCTTATGTTTAGGATATATTGTTCGGAAAACCCTTTTGCGCCGAGCTCAATTGTGTAGTGGTCCCTCTAAAATATTTACATGCACCAATACTTTTACAGTTTTTTTTTTAGCTTTCCAACTAATACTATACGTAATTTACATTTATAAAACTGTTTCTGCAATATACGTTTTAGGTCCTGCTAGGCTTCAACAACTACCATATGTTCCCAAATATAATGATGTATCAAACTATATATATATATATATATATATATATATAATAACCAGTTACTACCGGCTTTTTTATACGAAACAGTTTACCCTATACTAAAACAAAGTGCTAATACTAATATGCAAACTGGTGAAGGGCATAATTGTGATCATTGCAATCGAAAGAGATGCCACTATAGTTTTTACGTGGTGAATGATGCTTCAAGTATATAACATTTTAACTGTAGTAATTAAAATGACTTTTTCATGTTATACTTTAATGGGCTTGTTCTGGCCCATAGAGTAAATTGACAATTTCAGATTAGTAACTTTGAGAAAAAATGATACGTAAGTAGACTTTGCTTGATTCTCCCCCTTCATCCCACCCCTCTTGACTTACTTTCGGTCCCCCAACACCACACAGGGCCACCACACTACGTCATTGCACAGATTACAGCTCACATTTAAAATTTTTTTTTTTTTTTCTTCGAACCAATAGAAGAAAAAAAAATACTCACCAAAGAGATTTAAACTGCCGACCTCTTGCACATTAGCCCAGGCCCTTACCTACCTAGTTATAAGCGACTCCAACAATGGTAATTTGATTTCTTCATGTTAAATTACAGTTCATAACTTAGTTTAAATGATAACTTTTATTTACTGTAAGATATTTTATTTGGTTTCATTATACATTAAATCAGTAAATAACTTATTTAAAAAGAAATATTTTCTTTTGGTACATGTTTTTTTCAAAAATTTGGAAATACGTATATAATAGCAGAGCAGCTTTCATATGCATTAATTAACATTTATTAACTTGTCATTTGTTACTTTTAAAATAAATGAATAATTGTCTATACAACTTTTTCACATATTTTCATTATTTCCATGCAAACTTTTAATATAAAACATCTGAAAAAGGGTACTGGTAAACGATCTGCAATTTGTTTTTGTTATTTCTTATGGTATTTTAAGTATACTTTCAATGCTTGAATAATATCTGTCAAAAAAAACCTACGTGCGATGAACGTCCTGAACATGGATATTTTGGGAAGCCTTTTTACCGTCTGAAGATGCCATGCCACTGTTACAGGTGGCGCTACTGTCTGTGCAGCAGGACTGCTTCTCTGTCGGACTGGTAGTTGTTTTAGGAAGCTGGAAGAATTAGTCGTAATAACAACGATAATCACAACAGTCAATCTTCAGAAGGTAAGGAGAAATTTTTTAATTCAGATAAGTTGATTGTTTTATTTTTAAGATTATGCAGCCAACGTACACCAATTCAAACAAGTGAATTCGACTACAATTTAATGTTATATTTTAACATTTTTCTCGTGTTACTTACAGTAAGTTTGTTTGAGCACATAGACTGTTTATGTGATGAAAAACGTGATTACAATGCTATACTAGTCGGAAACACATTGAATGAATATTTCCCGAAAAAATTTAGTTTATTTACTGTAAGTAAAAAAAAAAAAAGGAGAAAATACCTCTGCTTCTTATTCAGCATACTTACAAATGTTTCCATGCTTAACTGGCTCTGTCGTGACATCTTTGGTGAATACTCATTAATATGCAATTCCAGTGTATTTATCATTTTTATATAATTCAACTAATTTTATTATTTAGCTAACGGAAGATTACGACAGGATCATAAAAAACTTGATTGATAATAAAGTTCCACCGTGTACTTCAGATAAGGTAAAAGCACCAGTACGTGAACACTTCCTAAAATTGCACCAGTAGATTGAACAGCTTGAATAAACTATTTTCAATTTAAGTGGATAAAAAAAAAAAATGTTTCTGATATCCTTTGATCGTTCTTTAGATAAAACAAAATTTATATTTCAGTAAAGTCTTTATACTCAACGAGAAAAAAATTATTTATTTGTGCAACTTGTATGAGATGGCTTGTGAGACTGTTCAGGTACTGGTACCATTAGGTTTTACCTATACCCAGTACTCGAACACATAAAAATGATTGAAATCACTGTTAATCAATAATAATAGTATGTCAAGCCAGTCGTTATAGTTTTCATAATGTGTTACCAATGAAATTGGAAAGAAATTTTTCGATTTGATTATTTGCAATACATAATAAAAATAGAAATCAGTAGAAGGCAGCTAACATAACCTCTCTCCCATTTAATTAACATGGGATGTTCAAGTACTCGGTCAAAAATACGTATCGGTACCAATACCTGAACACGCTGTTCATCTACTGGGTCATTGGTAAAAAAACTTTAAAATTAATTTATTTATTGTACACATGACCTAGAAAAACTTTTTTGTTTTTTTTTTAAAGGAAAAAATATAAACTTACTGGCGCAATGACTGTTTTGTTGTTATGCAAATCAGAAATTCAATAAAAATGAGAAAACAAAGACTTTATGGAAAAAGTGTTCACGTACTGGTGCTTTTACCTTAGTCGTGATAAAAATTTTTTTGAAAATACTTGGCCAGCTATAGTTGCGAAAATTATAAAAACTTGGAAACAAAACAAAGGCAAAGATATACTGCACTTTAAAATCAAGCACAAGAACTTACTTTCGACTGGTGCGTTTTCATTATATTTATTTAATACCATTGCACTTTTATTTTACCTAAATTTATGTTTTCAGAATCTTTATAGGTAAAAAATATTATTGATTTTTTTTACTCCCACTCTGCATGAATGCGCCAAAAAAAATCACTATCAAAGGAAAAGAAACTTCTATAAGCAAAAATGACATCAGCAAAGCATTTTGTCCCTGTAATGAGGTTAGTCGTTAAATTTTGAGATATTTGTATTTTTATAAGCTTTTATCCAATTGATACTTTTTAACTGTAGAATGAAAATGAACTCAGCGAGCTTGTTCAGCGTTTTAAAGACCGTATAAAATTTTATAACTAAGTTATTTACCCTTTTATATGCCTGTGTAAGAAAATGGATGGAGTTGGAAAAGTGTTTTTTCACTATTCATGGAAACATTATTGCGTATACTGATCCCCTTAAAGCATTCAATATTTATTTAAAATGTTTGACAGCAATGCGTGCCTGGTATCCATATAGTGATTACGTATGGAGTTTCATACAACAGTACGTTTATAAAATACCAAATGACGTTTCTCTCTTGCTGGTTAATAAATCCTATTAAGTGGTAACTAAATTCATGGACACATTGGATAGCACAAAATAAATCTACTTTTCAATTGAAGCTACTTTCTGTTTATAAAGTTTTCAATTATTTCTATGTAAGGTGAAGCCTAGATACTAGAACTGTTCTGTTTATTTAGATATTCGATTCCGTGCTTTTATTAATTAGTAATAATTAATATTAACTATGGATTTGCTCTTGATGTGTAATCAACTTCTAATTTTTATTTTGCATATGTATGGGGAAGCTGGTTTAACAAGAAATATAGTTGACAAAATTTTTCAGTATTTTCAAAGTTTCATTTGTAAAATTTTTCTACCCTCATTAAAAAATGATATTTCAAATATTCTAAAGAAAGAAAAACATATTTTGAATGAGACTTTTATAATATTCGACAAAACTTTTCAGCAACGCAGTGTAGTATTTAACAACATAATTACCGAGGATAGATGATCTAGACTTATAGAAAAAATGTAGGATTTTAATATAAGAAATACCAAATTAATCAAAATCAGAAGTTTTTTTTTAAAAAATCTATCAGAGTCAAAATTTATTTTAGATCATCTGTACGCTTCTTGGGTGCCTTTACGTACAACATTAAAATTTTTTTCACAAATCCCTCAAACGTTGGACAATATTATTACTTATTTAAATCAGCTAAAAGAAGAGAAAACAACTATAACGAACATAGTACAGACTAATCTTTGGAAAACAAAATGTGAACCAATATTTGCAGGAGAATTAGTTATACTTATATATTTATACTTTGATGATCTAGAGGTTGGCAATGCACTCGGTAGCCATGCTGGAAAGAATAAGTTTGGAATCGTATATGCTTTCGTTGCATGCCTTTTACCTCAAATAGCATCGCGTTGAGATGCAATTTTGTTTCGTTCTTTCTTTTATACAGCAGATAAAAAAGAATCCAATAATATGTAGGTCTTTAAAAAGCTTATAAATAAATAGCTTATAAATAAGCAATAAAAGCTTATAAATAATTTCTTATCAAATGAAGAAATTTCAGTATGTATTGGCCAAATCATAAGAGTTTTAAAATTTCAATTAATAATGATCGTAGGGGACAATCTTGGCTCAAACTCAATTTGTTGTTTCGTTGAGAGTTTTAACACAAACTATTTTTTTAAGATGTGTAAGTGTTTAGCTGAAGTTTCGAGAAAATTATGTGTGGAACAAAGTCATTTAATGAGAACAAAACAAAATTACGACGATCATGTAAAAAAATGTGATTTTAAAAGCACAGGTATCAAGGAAGATTGTGTCTTTAATCAAGCGTCTCAATTTCACGTCATTAATAATTTTTCGTTTAATATGATATGATTTTTCGCACGATATTTCAGAAGGAGTATTTTCTGATACGTTGCGTGATGTATTAAACGTCTATGTTTAAAAAGAAAAATTTAACATTAGAAACGTACTAGAAACTCTAGGATTCAAAATTTTGATTTTGGAATCATTTATGATTTAAATAAGTCTCCACCAATAACAGCACAACGTTTAAGAACACACTCCACTCTAAAAATGTCTGCATCAGAAAGTCTTTATGTAGCTCAATTTATTCTATACAATTACAATCAAAGAAAAATTAACATTTATTGAAGTGGCACATAGCATTAGATTTCAAAAATTAGGTTTTTTTGGTCCTCTTCTTAATAATAATACGAATGATCATCTAAATTATAAGTATGTTAAACTGAATGGTATGAAATACACAGTAGGTGCATTTGTTATCACTGATATGTCTCAACGAGAAATTTTGATTGGACAAATCAATTGAATTTTTTTAGTTAAAAAAAGAACTTTTTCCTCTCTTTGTATGTATGAGGAAATAACGTTTAATTCACATTATCATGCTTATATTGTGAAGCGAAACAGTGAAGATGTTACTGTGAACCATGTTATTCTTCCTAAAATTGAACCAGGTATATGTATAAGTAGGAAAAATTATATGTATGTTGCGTTTAAGTATAAATTATGATTCTGTAAAGTTCACTTAGTTTCCTGTAAATGTAAATAATGATGTTCAATTGATGCAAATACCACTGTATTTAAAAAAAAATTTAATCTTTTGTTAAGTCTGCCGTTTTATTATAGTTTCACAATTTTTCTTTTCGTTCGTATAATGTTTTTAGTAGAAAGTAGTATTTTTAAGACACTTTAACCAAATAAGAAATTATATACCATTAAAAACAATTTTTTGCACGAAAAAGGCAGCAGCGAAAAAATTTTAATTATATTTCTGAGCTGAATACTCATATCAATATGCATACCCACATTTTTGTAAAAATTAGTCTGGTCAGCTTACATAGCAATCAAGTTAAAACATTTGCAATAGAGAAACCTTTTTTACGCATACCTAACGTAATCCTTACAGTTTTTAAATATATACATAAGATATCGTGTAAAGGAGCATGCCACATTAAGTTAAATGTTTTTTTTAAGGAGGCAAGCGTACGTATTAAAAGGAAATTTAATGTACCAAATATAAACCAAAAACCATATCTCAAATAAAATTTTATAGCCGCATGCATCAATAGTACACTCTTATTCATTCTAATCAGAACTTACTGCAATTATTGAGGCTTTTTATCAGAAAACTTGGACATAATATGTGTGTGTATGTGTGTGTATGTGCAAATCTACAGTCTATTTACAAATGGACAAACTATACATAGTAATATGTACACTTTTACGTGCAGCTTCGTTTGTTTTGTTTACCTATCATTTGGACTACAGAATCAAGGCGCGAGACTTCCACTACTGTGGGATATTTCCCTCCAGTCCACTAGAATAAATCTTCTTTCGTTTTCTTGAGCAGCCGCTACGCCAAAGTGGCAAGCTTGTTATACTTGAGTTATGGTAGGGTGACTCTCTTACTCCCAAAGGCGAGTCTCCTCCAAACTCCTCTCAGTGAAGGGATATTCACTGGCATGTACTACTATGCTATTAAGCAAAGCAGTACTACAGGATAGTTTGTCCTAATTTTTGAAATAAAACTACATTTTGGATATTAAATATGTAATAGAAACGAGTGTGTAAACGTATGTGATAAATTTGAGCATGACGTTACAGATGTTATCAGTGTAGGCAGTATGAAGATGTTTTGAAACCATCGGCAGATTCAGTGAAAGTGCACATTCGTGTGCTGGCTAGCCTCCGTACAAATTACATTGTATTATGCCATAATATTTTAATTATAACGATTCATTTATAAAATATCATAGTATTTACTTAAACAGCTTCTAACTAACGTGGGTATACATATTTTATTAATACAGCTGTACCTTATTTGTACACAATATCGTTTTACAGAAAGTATAACCATATTTATAATTATATTATCTGTTATATAATTGTACAAAAGTATAACTTCTTACTTACGTATCTAAGCAACCACTGTCAACTAGCTGTATTTTATATTGAACTAGTGGCCTCCCGTCTTGGCTTCACCTGATAATTACTAAATGGAACACCGTAGTGTGTTGACATGTAATGTATAACGTTTTCAGTTGAAAAATTTAACATCTATTTCTGCCACTTCTCAGAACAAAAATCTTCTCATTAAAAACAAATTCGTTTAGAATCCTTGCAGTTTATTTGATCAAGTAAAAAGCTGTAAGAAGTGAAAAAGATATAATTATGCTGAAAAGTACTGTGCATTCCTTGTGCCATAAAATAATCTTTGACCATACAAGGTCGTTGATGTGTAGCTTCTTCCATGTAATCTATACACTGGGCTATTTTTTTAAGCTGTAAAAAATTAGAACTTAAAAAAAATGTATGATTAAAAAGAATTTTTTTTCTCCTATCTCACAACTTCACTACCACAGCATCGTAGTACTGGAGCTCAATCTCTACATTTCTTATCGCTACAAAAATATGAATACATGTTTTACCTGTTTGAAAATCTGGAAGATTTAAGAGGTAACTATAAGGGTTATGGTACAAAGCTGATCTTTCACTTAATAAATTCTTTATTTATCAATTTTGATGCTGCTTCAATATCGATGAATGTTTAGCGTCATTTTGTTGACGCTTAAGATTGTATTTATTAGACGCATTTAAAGTTTTCTTTTCAATTCGATTTCCTGCAACTTTTGGCATAGTTAAGACTTTTGTGACCCCTAAAGGCTATGTTTTTTGACTTTATTAGTTTGTAATCTATTTGTTGGCAAGGTAGTTCAACGTCTGATGATCCTAAAAAGGGTTGGTGAGCTTCTTAAGTAAATTCTTTCTTGACTGAAATTTCCACCCAACGTGATTGCCTCTATACCTCAGGGTGATCTTCTCTAGCCTGTTATTGTAGCACCACACTGATCAGAAGGAAAACTACAACGTTTGAAGCTTTGAAGCAGGTTGTAGAGATCTTTCCTAACGTCTCTAGGTACTACACCAAAGACGTTAGTGTCTAAAGCACATTATTTTTTTGCAGACTCAGTTGTTTTGGTGATCTAATGTGGAGGGATTAGCTTTTAATGCTTGTCTGTTGGAAATTGTCCCGTTGGCTCAACTTTGTTTTTCCTTCATAGCTGTTAGGTTCTCCCAGCGTCGATCTTGGAGAGGATCGGTGATTCCTGGCTCCCTAGCCTTTCGATAAACAACTCCACCCGTGACGCCTGCCAGTTAATGACTTACTTGGTTTAATAGTAGCTGGCTTTAAATAGTCTTTTAGTTGACGAATCGTTTTCAGAATTGGTAGTAAAAATATGTTCGTTCGCAAGGTAGTTTAGATTAAGGTGGCCCTTAAAAAAATTTTAAAAACCAATGAGAGTAATTGTGAAGCAGAGAGCGTTGATACTTGAAGTAGCCCTGAAAAGAGATAGTGGTAAAACTTCCATTATTCTTGATGATGGAGAGCTGGTTGCGGGTAGCTTGACTCGGACCCTCAAAGTCTCTGTGTATGGAGACCGTGACGGAGGGAAATACGCCACTGACCAAAGAATATCTCGTCTTCGGGTTGTTCCTCAGATAACCAACCGCTTATCGTGAGTCGGGAGAGTGGGCCTCGAGAAGACCTTCTCTGTAGGTATGCCCTCGGTATGACCACTGAGAATAAAGCCGTTGTGGCTGCCCGTACTTTTCAGGGCTATCTTTTCTGACTTTTATTCAAAGTAGAAAATTGTCTGACGGCACCTGGCCAGATGGTTGAACGGCCACAGACCTCTGAAGTGTTGGATCAGGTAAGACCCGTCTCCTGGAATTCCGCCAGAGACGCTGACGTTCAAAACGCCCATTTTTCCGTGGCACTCAAATATCTTGGCCTCCCGGGGTAAAAATCG
The DNA here is from genome assembly GCF_036245765.1 of Copidosoma floridanum. Lineage (NCBI taxonomy): Eukaryota > Metazoa > Arthropoda > Insecta > Hymenoptera > Encyrtidae > Copidosoma > Copidosoma floridanum. The sequence goes on from NW_028321894.1 coordinate 1,808,808, forward strand.
AGTTATTTCGCTTGTCCATGAGAAGAGAGTGTCATTGGTAGCCGGAATGCCCAGCTGCACGACTGACGCACCTGTGCTTGGTGTACTACCGATGAACGGCTTCGACAATAGATAACTCAATGGGGCATCTTATAACCACTCTTTACTATCTCTGACTGCGGGGGGCTTCAATTTTATCTCGACGCCACCTCGCAGATCCTACTGAACTAAGGCGCAAAGCTTGCTTATTTTAGCAAAATTTTTTTCTTGTTTATCGCCATTGTTGTAAACTTTTTTAAGAAAAAAACTATGCGAAAACCATCTCGGAAGAATCAGTATAAAAAATCGCCGCAAAATGGGTTCAGTAGATTTCGCGGTTAGCGATTACAACAGTTTTAGCGACTTTGCTTTATAAATTAGTATAAAAACTTATTGTTTGCATTGTTTTCTCAAAACGGCAGATGAGTGGATACTACGATATGAGATCAAAGAAGAGATTAAGGGCTATGTAGCTAAAAAGAGCTTGAGTTAAATGTTAAAGATGTGTTATCCTAAGACAAAACCAGTGGACCGTGGGTGCTTGGGTACCTAAGTGAGACGTTATACGTCTATAAAATTATATGGCAGATAATATAGTTATAAATATAAATATACCTTCCATGAAACGACATTGTGTATATAAAGGTGGTGCAACTCTCGTCAGAATAAGTATATCTACGTAAGTTAGGTGTGGTTTTAATCAATATTCTAATATTAAATAACTAAAACATTGTAACCAACAAATAACGGCACACTACAAAATAAACAATATTCCTTCAGGAAGTTTATTACATGTAGGTTTTTTTGATAAATAGTATACAAGCATTAAAAGAATACTCAAAATACCACAAGAAGTACCCAAAAAAAATTGCAGATTATTCAACTGTACCCTTTTTCACATGTTTAATTTTAAAAATTTGCAATTTAACATGTAACAATATAAAAAAATAATTTCTGGCGTTGCTGCACATATTTGCGCTCCTTCTACCTCTCTTAATTTTGTAAAAGAAAAAAACACAATAAAAATCAAATATTGTAATTATACAGTACCAAAAATTTTTTTTTGTAAATACAAAAAATTATGGAAAAATGTGAATGATTGCACAAAAAATCATTTATTTATTTAAAGAAAAACAAATAAATAATAAGTGAATAAATGTTTATTGATACACATGAGAGCACTCTGCTTATATATACTAATTTCCTAATTTTGGAAAAAAATGGGTATCAAAAAATTTACATTAGAAATGTGTTACTAACTGTACGATGAAATCAAGTAATTGGTTCTCCTAGGTTGGGCTCACTCATAGCAGCGTGGGTCAGATGCTTGCTCTAGTGTGCAAGAGGATGACCGTTCGAATCTCTTTTTGAAAAGCTGTTTTTTTTTTTGTTTAGAAATTGGTTAAAAAAAAAAATAAGAAAAACTCAAAATGTATGGTCTGGTGTGGTGGGATAATGTAGTGTGGTATGGTGGCGTTGTGTGGTGTACAGGGAACCGGAAGTACATCATGAGGGGCAGGGCGAAGTTAAAATCAAGCAAATATAAAAAGAGAAGCTTATTCACTCCATTATAACTTTTATCTTCTTCTTTTTGCAGCTGATCTACTGTACCATGACTTTTCATGATGTGAACTCCCATTCTAAGATAAATATCGTGGGTGATTGTTCTGACTCTAGGAAGTTACAAACTTACAAACACAAAAATATTAACAGACGATTCCAACAATGTGTATACTCTAAGGGTTATTGTTATACCAGCTAGTACACACCCTATATGCTTCTTACCTGTGTCGTTTTCTGTCACTTTCTCTTTCTCTTAGTTTTTATGGCAAAACTACCCTACAAACTTTAACGCCATCTGTGATTGACCAAAAGAAGCAATATGCAATATTGCTATTTAGGTAAGTGCCTCGAAAGTATCACGTTACCTTGGATGTATTATTGTGATTCTTTTATATTCTGCGATTTAAATAAAAAACTTTTTTAAGCAATATAATTCTACTATTTATAAGAGAACAGTCTTTAAAATCAATTAAATATTTTTTTAATATGTAGATCTCCAAACTTTGCAGACATTCTATCCTTTCTCGTCCTTTTTAACATTTTGGTTTCAAAAAAGTAAAAATGTATGGTTTTCATGACATTGTAAGTAATTCTTGTTAGAACCAAACATTTTGTTATACTTAAAAAAAAGTACTTTTAAAAAAGTACTGCTTGCTACTATTATAAGTGTTATAAATAATTTAACTAATATTAGTTATTCAAACTAAGTTGATCAACGTCGAACTCAACAAATAATAATGGTCAAAAGTGATTTAGATGTTGTAGAATGCAAGTATCCTACCCTTATGAGTTTGAACTATGTCAGATTTTTAAGTTGGGTTTAAGCTTTTTTTTCGTCATCAGGATACGAAAGACACATCAAGTTTTAATGTAATAAAAAAATTTTAAAATATGGTGATTTTGTATTTTGTCAGAAAATTGTGCATTAAACAAAAAAAAATTTTTTTAACGCATAAACTAAGTGAAGAAATTTATACCTAAATAAAGTCCCAATCGGTCTAGTAATCTTTTAGTAAATAGAAAAAATTCCAGTTAGTCGTTTTTTCGTATATCCATAACTTGTGTTCTATTGAGAGCCCTCGTAGCTAAGTTGACTAAGGTGCAAGTCTCAGACAAGTAGAAACATGGCCGCTTAAGCAAGGCGCAGGGTTCAGGGATCAGGGTTGGAAAAGAGGGAAAAAGCAGCTGAGTGGGAGAAAAGAGGTGTAAAGATTACGGCAAAGTTGGGTAGAGGGTACTAGGGACTGTGGGCTTGGAATTTGGGATTAACATCTTTTACACAACGGTGGTAGAAGGTACCCATAAAAATGAGCTTCAGTGGCGTATGGGTCAACAAAAATTTGTGTTTTATTTGATAAAATAAAATTTTTTTAAAAAGATATATATATTGTTGGCCCTGCACACTAATTTTCAAAAGCTTAGGTTGATAGCATTTGAGATTTTTGAAATCTTTTACTTTTTATACGTGCATTTATTAACGAACTCTGTCATTTAAGTGTGTGGCAGTATACAGAGTAGGTGTAGCTTTTCAGGACTGTTACATTTTTTGTAAAATTATTCTTTGTTGACCAACAAGTGATTTATAAGTTTTATTTGTTAAAATATATTAATAAACATAGTGAAAAAATTAGTAGACAAATTACGTCATAGACAATTAATTTTAAATTAATGACATGAAATAAAATACACAATCTTTAATTTTAAAATAATGTCCATCAACACTATTTTTGACAATTTATTTAATAAATTACTAGACCGTCCCAGGCTCAGAAAAAAATTCTTTGCGTCTTTTTATTACACTATTTTTAAAATAAATTTTTTTCATGTAGAATCACTCAGATGCATATTTTTCAAGCAAAACACAAAACGTCCCATTCGATATTTTTTTGACATTTTTTTACCGTGAAGCCCTCTTTGTGCATTTGAATTTCATAGTATCTGTATTATCGTTAGTTAAAGAAAAGAAGAGTGTATACTTTAGTACATGATAAATTCTCTTATGCTTACTACATCTAACAAATAAGAATAAAATTTTGGAAATTAAAAAAATTTTTATTTCTCGTATTTCTAGAAAAGTGATCCAATCAAACCTGTATGTGGACATGTACTTGAAATCTGTACAAAGTACTTAATTAAGAATGAAATAAAACTTCAACGCCAATATATTTACAGTAAGAGCCGGTGTTAAGCAGAACTTCATTAGAAGTGACAAAGGTAATTGATAGTTGTTACGAGAGACCATGTGGATCTATAATTTTTAGTAAGAACTATTATAAAACAGTTTTAAAATACAACATAGAGAAAGAAAATAAACGCTGATATTAATGTCTATTTAATATATATAAGCTTTTCAATCCCAAACGAACAAAATGATTCCTTCAGAAACAGTGGTGGTGTCACTAATGAAATGCTATACTCAGCAAGTACGAGCTTTCTACGTGAATCTAGCAATAAGATTTTACCAAACACTACTACTTGTACTGCTAAAAAACTAGAAAGCAGCAACGATAAAAATATTACAGTTTCGAAAGCAGACGTCTCTGATTTGAACGGTAAAATTTTATTGAAATTTTGGTTAGTACAAAAAAAAAATTAAAAAAAAAAAAAAAAAATCATTAAACCAGTAGACAGTGGGTGCTTGGGTACCTTAGTAAAATGTTATTGTTGGAAATGAGAGCGACCGACAGTAGGCCCGGCTTTTGTGTACATTGTGTACATTTGTTGTCTCTGGTGGCTCAACGCTCTGTGCGTGTGCGCTTGGTTGACTTGGCGCGCTGCAGGTGTGTGTGTGCGTATTCACGCGGCAAGCTGTGTATACTGTAAGCGCCAGATTATACTTAGCTCTCGTCGAAGAAAGACTCTCTTAAGTTACGTTGCCAAACTCTAGCATTCAAAGGTGCATACATCACCTTAAATGCTAGTGTAAATCTTCTGATTAACTCTCGCTATACAGTGGACAAAACTCAGTTGTGCAGTGCAGTGCACTTAGTGCTTTGTTTCAGTTGCTCATTGCATAATTTGCAGACCAGCTCAAATAGTTAATCTCATCGAACTACCAGTGATTATCAACAGCAAGACTCAGTGAAACTCTTGTGTATTTTCACAGACAGTAATTGTGCATTTTTTACAGACAGTGGTTTATAGTTATTCAATATTTCAATCAGTTATACTCTATCAGTGCTTTTAGTTTCACATTTATTTCGAGTAACTTTCAAAATCTCTTGCGAGCTCAAGGCCAGTGCGTGTTTACACATCGTGTTATTCAACTTGACTCTTTTCTTTCTACATTCTTTACCTTTATATATTTCAATAGTTCGTTGCTTTAAGAATATAGACAGTATTTATTTTCTTCGGTATAAATTTGACCTTTACAATTTTTGTGTATATTTACTGTGTTTTGTTGGCCTGTGAGTGACATTTAAAGTTGTTATTTTTATGCTGTTTAATTTTATTGAGTTTTATTTTGTTTTCCCAATCACCATATCCGAGCCTAGTGTGTGCTATCGCATACGCCTCGTAAATTTTTGGTCCTTCGAGCCAGATCGGGGTGATTGGGAAGTGATCCGGTGGCAGTGCGCGATGAAAAAGACAAGATAACTCATCCACATCTAGTAAGACTCAATCCAAACCAAGCAAAGCTCAGCACGCTCATACAGGTCAATCTCAACCGCTCAGCAACACTCGACCGGGCAGCAACGCTCAGCAGAATCGGGTTGGGAGTTCGGCTCAGTCGCAGGATGATAGACCGGCTCCTCCAGTGTTCCCGTGCACGTACTGCAACCAGCAACACTTTATTGCTTGCTGTCCGGCATTCGCGGCCCTCTTCATTGACCAACGATACTGGTTCGTGGATGACAAGCCTTTGTGCTTCAACTGTTTGGGCCGCCATGCTGCTGCTGAGTGTATGAACACGAAGAGGTGCCAAACCTGTATTAAGGCTCACCATACCATGATTCACGGCGCTCGGTTGTTGCAACTGATTAGCAGGTTGGCGTCTCAGCCGACTCAACATCAAGAATAGGAAATCAGCGCAGTCATTAGACCAACTCATCGTCAAAACTCCACATCTAGTAATACTCATCCCAGAGTCAACATCAAGTCAAACTCAACAAGGATCACATCGTCCAACCAAACATCTAGTCACTTATCTATCTTGTTGCCAACAGCAGTAGCCCAGGTAAGTGCTCCAGCTTCACATCATCATCTCAGGCTTCTGATCGACCAAGGTTCAGAATCATCATATATTTCGGAAGATGCTGTAAAGCGTCTGCAGCTGACGCGCACGAAGTCCAACATCTGTATTCTGGGCATTGGAGGCAACGTAGTCAGTAAAGCACTTGGTAAAGTAGAACTAAGATTGTTTTTATTATATTCTGACTCCAGCGTCGATGTGGTGCTCCACGTCTTACCTAGAGTAACAGCTCCACTACCATTTTTTCAATGTAAGACAAGATCGTGGCTGCATACGGAGTTTCTGGAGTTAGCTGACCCCCATTTCTATCTTCCACGAGACATAGACGTGCTACTTGGCACTGACTACTATTCAGCTATAATTACCTTAGATCTGCTCAGAGGTTCTTAATCAGAACCTATCGCTCAACGTACACTGTTTGGTTGGATTTTATCGGGTTGCGTTTACCAGCCTGTTACAAAGATTACTCGTCACACTCACCATATCGTTTCAAAAATAGAAGATAAACTTCAGGAATTACTCATCAACTTCTGGATTCAAGAAGAGGTCCCTTCAAAGTCAAGCTCGCAGCTTACGCCAGAGAAACAGGAGTGTGAGGAACACTTCGTGCGAACTCACTCTCGGGATAGCACCGGAAGATACGTGGTGAAGCTTCCTCTGAAGCAATCTCCATCTCTGCTGGGCAACTCAGTCAACCGTACTCGTAAATGCTTTGATCGCACGGTGGCCAGGCTCAAAACAGACGACAAGTACGACAAGCTCTATACAGATTTCATGAATGAATATTCAAGTCTTGGCCATATGCGACCGGTGCCTGCAGATGAGCTCAACATCAAGCCTCATTTTTATCTGCCTCATCACGGCATATTAAAGGAAGATGGAGACAACGCCAAAATCAGGGTGGTTTTCAATGGATCAGCCCTCACTTCCTCTGGACATTCACTTAACAGCATAACTCACACGGGACCTAATCTACTGCCCAACATAACAGATATACTCTTCTGGTTACGCACATTCAAATGGACTTTCTCTGCGGACATCTCCAAGATGTATCGTCAGACCCAGGTTTATCCAGACGATTGGGATCTTTAGCAAATCATCTGGCATAGCCAAACTCACGAAGAAGCTCACTTCCAGCTCACCACAGTGACCTACGGGACGAGGCCTGCTCCATTTCTGGCCACACGCTCACTGCTGCAGCTGGTAAAGGATGAAGGGCACCGTTACCCCCAGGAGGCCCAGATTCTCACCAGCGGCAGATATGTGGACGACATTTTTGGTGGAGCGGAGACTCCAGATGATTTGAACGAGCAGGCCCTCCATCTAAAGGAGCTGTGCATGGCGGGCGGATTGCCCCTGGCTAAGTGGTACTCAAACTGGCCAAGATTCAGTTACTCAAACTCCAGTGAAGAATCAGCACTCTCTCTCGATGACTGTGATGCTAAAGTACTCGAAATGGTTTGGAAACCACTTTTAGACAATCTCACCTTTCAGTGCACACTCAAGCCTCTCAGTCAAACTCCAACGAAGAGAACAATTCTTTCAGAAATATCTCAAATCTTCGATCCTCTTGGAATAGTTGCTCCAGTGATTGTTGCAGCCAAACTCATCATTCAGGAATTGTGGCTACTCAAAATTACATGGGATACACCTATACCAGATGCTTTCGTTCAGAGGTGGCTACAAATACGTGATGATCTAGCCAAACTCTCCGGAGTGACGATTCCTAGATGGCTTGGAGCACATCCTTCTTCTGCAGTGGAACTCCATGGCTTTGCTGATGCGTCTCAGGATGCTATGGGTGCTGTGCTTTACCTGGTGATAAAGCCAGACTCAGTCACGTCAAGCTCATTCGTCTGCTCCAAGACGAAAGTATCACCACTGGAGAGGATGTCAATACCAAGGTTGGAGTTGACAGCAGCTCTCATCCTGGCTAAACTCACTAAGTATATCATAGACCAACTCACACTTAATATCAGCAACATTCACTTATGGACAGATTCGTCAGTCACACTCTATTAGATTTCTTCTCATCCAAATAAGTGGAAGGATTTCGTCAGGAATCAAGTTTCAGCAATTCAGGATCTGGTCCCTGCAGCACATTGTAGACACGTCCCTGGAGAGGAGAATCCTGCTGACTGTGCCTCTAGAGGGATTCTCACTTCACAATTGATTAAGCATAGGCTCTGGTGGCATGGACCAGAGTGGATGATACAACCCCAGGATGGTTGGCCTCTGCAGCCGAGTGACGTCGAGGTGGAGGATGAGACAGAGGTGCGTCAGGTGTCAGCATTGGTGTCATAAGTCTCAGACTCGGAGTTCCTACTCAGGCTCGCTCAGTCCAGCTCCACATTGCACAAACTCTATCGTATCTCAGCCACCCTCTTACTTGCTTGTGCCAAGTTCAAAGCCTTACTCACACACCAGGAATCATCTGTAGCTGTCACTGCAGAACTCATCACTCAAGCTAAGCTCTTACTCATCAGATTAACTCAACAGGAATGCTTCAAGGAGAAAATCAGGATGCTCAAATCAGGTTCTCTCCCAAAGGGCCATGTTTTCCACCGGTTGATGGCATATACTGATGATGCTGGCATACTGCGTGTGGGAGGCAGACTCATGAATGCCAAGCTCAAATCTGATGCGAAACATCCTGCCCTACTTCCTCGTCAAGCTCAATTCACCAGTTTGGTTATCGATCAGGCTCATCGACAAACTCTACACGGAGGAACTAAGCTCACTCTTAGCAAAACTCGTCAAGAGTTTTGGATAATCGGTGGAAAGGCCCCCATCCGATCCAGAATCCTCTACTGTGTCAAATGTGCCAGGTACCGGGCACAAAGAGCACAACAACTCATGGGACAGTTACCCGAGGCCAGGGTGACTCCCTCCAGACCGTTTGTTCACACAGGTATCGACTACGCAGGTCCGATACATCTCAAATCTTAGCGCGGCAGAGGGTCGAAGACATACAAGGGTTGGATATGTGTGTTCGTGTGTTTTTCGACCTCTGCTGTGCATCTCAAAGCAGTGACAGATTACTCTACCGAAGGATTCTTGTCAGCGTATTAGCGATTTGTCTCACATCAAGGACGTCCATTTAAGTTGTATTCTGATTTTGGGACGAACTTCGTTGGTTCAGACAGGGCTCTTCAACAGTTATACTCAGAAGCAATCAGTCAAAATTCTCATCTATCAGCCATGCTCGCCCAAGATGAAACGTCATGGCACTTTAACCCTCCAGCTGCTCCTCACATTTGAGGAAAATGGGAGGCAGTAGTGGAGTCAATGAAACACCATCTCCATCAGACTATGGGAGAGACTCTTTACACGCTTAAAGAGATCACGACGTTGCTCACTCAAATCAAAGCAATACGTAACTCTAGACCACTAGAACCACTTACCAATGATCCAGAGGATTTAGACACTCTCACTCCAGGACACTTCTTAGTCAGATCGGCGCTAAACTCACCACCAGAACCGTGCTTGTTGGATTTACCTCCAGCAAGGCTCACTTGCTGGCAGCTAATCCAAGCTCAAAAACAAAGATTTTGGAAGCAGTGGTCTACACAGTACTTTCTTAGAGTAAACTCAATCTCCAAGTGGCATACTCCAGCTCATGACATCAAGACAGGCTCATTGGTGCTTATAACAAGTGAGACTCTACCACCAGGAAAGTGGCCGCTGGCCAGAGTCGTCGACGTCCACCCAGGCAAAGATGGCCTGGTTAGAGTAGTGACTCTCAAGACCTCAGTGGGCGCTCTCAAGAGACCAATTCACAAGTTGGTGCCACTGCCGGTCTACGGCTGTTGTCAGCCGTTGACTGACGGCGGGCGGAATGTTGGAAATGAGAGCAACCGACAGTAGGCCCGGCTTTTGTGTACATTGTGTACATTTGTTGTCTCTGGCAGCTCAACGCTCTGTGCGTGTGCGCTTGGTTGACTTGGCGCGCTGCAGGTGTGTGTGTGCGTATTCACGCGGCAAGCTTTGTATACTGTAAGCGCCAGATTATACTCAGCTCTCGTCGAAGAAAGACTCTCTTAAGTTACGTTGCCAAACTCTAGCATTCAAAGGTGCATACATCACCTTAAATGCTAGTGTAAATCTTCTGATTAACTCTCGCTATGCAGTGGACAAAACTCAGTTGTGCAGTGCAGCGCACTTAGTGCTTTGTTTCAGTTGCTCATGGCATAATTTGCAGACCAGCTCAAATAGTTAATCTCATCGAACTACCAGTGATTATCAACAGCAAGACTCAGTGAAACTCTTGTGTATTTTTACAGACAGTAATTGTGCATTTTTTACAGACAGTGGTTTATAGTTATTCAATATTTCAATCAGTTATACTCTATCAGTGCTTTCAGTTTCACATTTATTTCGAGTAACTTTCAAAATCTCTTGCGAGCTCAAGGCCAGTGCGTGTTTACACATCGTGTTATTTAACTTGACTCTTTTCTTTCTACATTCTTTACCTTTATATATTTCAATAGTTCGTTGCTTTAAGAATATAGACAGTATTTATTTTCTCCGGTATAAATTTGACCTTTACAATTTTTGTGTGTATTAACTGTGTTTTCTTGGCCTGTGAGTGACATTAAAAGTTGTTATTTTTATGCTGTTTAATTTTATTGTGTTTTATTGTGTTTTCCGAATCACCATATCCGAGCCTAGTGTGTGATAACGCATATGCCTCGTACAGTTATACTTTTATAAAATCATATGGCAAGTATTATAATTATAAATGTAAGGATTCCTCGTGTGAAACAATATTATGTACAAACTTGGTGCAATCATCGTTGGAATGAGTATACCTACGTTAGTTGGGTGTGGTTTTAATAAATATTTATTAATATCTAATAACAGAACAATTATAAACAACATTTAACGGCACTATACAATATAAACAACATGGCAGCTTGCCAGTACAAGACTGTGCTCTTTCATCCAATCTTCAGATGGTTTAAAAAAACTTTCCTAAAAAAATAAAAAATATTCCTACAAAATAGCAGATCATTCAACTGTACCCTTTTTGGCATGTTTTATTTAAAGAATTTTCAGTTTAGCATGTAATATTAGAAAAATCACTTTGAATTTAATTTATAAGATCAATGTAAAGCTCTTATTTTCTTGTTTTTATGAAAGATCACTATTAGATAAACCTTTTTTGTTTAGAAATAGATGTATAATTTTTTCCCTTTTTTTTTTTCATTAACACAAAAAAGGGGCCAAGTATCCGTAAAAGCGTTTATGTAAGTTTATCCGTATGAGAAAAACAATTCCCACCGTTGCACCATATGTTTGCGTTCCTTTTACCTCTTTCAATTTTGTTCTCAGTTACGGAGGAAAAATTGTAAAAGAAGAAAACATAATAAAAATTAATTATTGTATTTATGGGTCATTCTTTTAAATATGGTAAGCGTTTGTACCTTGGGTTCTCCGATTTCTTTAAAACTTTGCATATCGATTCTATAAGTCAAAAAAAGATATAACCCGTCAGGAAACATTTCTTTTAGTGCCTACAGAGGCCGGTGCAACGGTTCGAAAATTCAAAAAAATTCAAAAGTCATTATATCTTTTATTTGTAGCGAGCATTTTAATATCATAAAAAAATTGTATTAAATATGTATTTCAACGTAAAATTTTCTCAACCTTTCGATAAAAATATTTTGAAGATTAAAAAAAAACGTTATTTGCTTGAAAAACGACTTTTTTTCAAAAAAATCAATTTTTGAAGCCGTTCCCCAAATATTATTTTAAAATTGACTCCATCATTCGATTCCTTGTCAAATTCTACGTCAAAAACCGTTTTTCAAACGATGCGAAAACATTGGGATATGTGTATAAAAAATAAAGGAAGAGAATACAGGAAAAAATCTTGGAACATGAAAAATCGACTTTTTTTCTTTCATTTTCTACAGGCTTACAAAAATCATAATAAAATCATTAAAAATAAGTATTTTTACGTAAAATTTTCTTATCTTTTTGATAAAAATATATATGGCTGCTGATTATATTTATTTAGCTAGAAATTTAGAAAGAAACGAGTTTCTCATGTTAGTAACAAAAGCTATTGAGAAATTGATTTTATTTTATAATTTTAACATTTTGACAACAAGTAGTATTGGAGTACTTGAATACATTTGCTTGTCCAACTTCATCACTTAAAGGTATCATTCTGTGCAAATAAAGTGTACCTTTTACAGTAATTACTTTAGAAAAGCGATTAGCTATAAATTTAGATGCTTCGTCGTAAACTTAATTTCCAACATAAAAAAAGTAACTTTTTTGATAGCAGTTTTGGCCCACTCGAATAAATCATTTGCGATTAGAATTGGGTTTGTCGATCCCCGTTGTAAACTCACACGGTGAGCTAATCGTTTTGTGCTACCCACGATCCCATCACAAGGCCCTTTTCCATGCGACGTGGCAAAAAAATGCCATTCACATTTAAATCCAAAATCTACTTCGTGATAGCAAATATTTACAAAATTTTTTTTATTTTTAAACTGCTGTGGAGCACCATCACTCATATAATATATTTTGTCAATTTTAGCATGCTCTGACTTTAAAAATTCAATAAAATTTTTTTGGAACACAAATACCGAGATTGTATCATGTTTAAGACAATCAGAAATGTAAATAAAACAACAATGTTTGAGCTCGTTGTTTTCTTTGCAATAAATTATCACTGAAAAAAATGTCGATTGCTTGTTATTCCACCCAATTAAAAATTTTCAGCTAATAATACAGCTAAAAAAAATAGATAACATAATACTTAAAAAAATAGCTATCTCACGTGATTGAATAGCTGTTGTCGTATGGTTTTTTTAGCTACTTTTTTTAAGCTATTTTAATAGCTATTACAAAATGTACCTATATCAGAATATGAAATAGGTGCTTTTTTTAGCTATTATTTTAACTGTTCCGTACAGTTAATAAAACTACTATCTTTTCACCTAAATTAGTAGTTATTGTTACAACTTATTTATACATTTAAAACAGCTATTTTTTTAGCTGTTTAGAACAGTTTTATTATTCGCTGTTTTATCAGCTGGCTGTTTCCTTAGGTTCCTGATACGCTAAAAAATAGCTATTTTACCAGCTGTTTCGAACATTTGTATCGTCAGCTGTTTTAAACACTTATATATATTAATAGCTGGTATTTTTATTCAATTATTTTGCCTTTTTTTAACTGTACTAGTAGCTAGGGTCTGATTTCGATACTTCGCTATCTTGTAAATTGGTGTGACTCAAGCGGTTTTACCGTCATATAACTAAGTTATATATAGAGTCTGCGGCTCGATAATTTGGTTATGTGACGGTAAAATTGCTTAGGTTGCACCATTTTGCATGATATCAAGATATCGCAATAAGAGTTCAGTTGTTCGATGAGGATGAAGAAAGTAACAATTGGGTTTTTTGTTTGGTATTTTGCACAATAGACTTAAGTACTCTGTATAATTTCAAATCAAACATACAATAGACAACTTGTAGTCTAGTTATTTATTTTCCGGTAAACATTTGATTGTAGAAACAGTAGGTCCCTTTGTAAAACATCGTTAATTAAAAATATTTACGTGGTTACATCATAAGTATATTAAAAAAAATTGTACATATATATATATATATATATATATATTTATATAATTATATATCTATATTAAAAATCAAGAGTATATTGTCATAAACGGAAGAGATGAAATATACGTGTAGTCACTTCCTACCATTACAGTACAAATTTTCTCTATTGCATTGATTTCAGTAAAATACACATTTTTTTTCACGTCAATGACTCTCTTGATGTGTGCACATGTTGATGAAAAGCCATTATCTACATCAATTTTATCATACGTTAAAATTTTAGAATTAAGAAGCGGATCAACTAAAAATTCTAGAATTGGACCAAATTCATTATTTCTAAATCGAGCAAATGCATTATTAGTTCTAACATTTTCTTTTTTTTTTGATTGGTATATACATCGATTTTTGATTATTCTGTAATAAGCTCTTGTATTGTCAGACAACCCAATTACCCTTGGTACAACGGATTCTGAAACGCGAGGAACGCCGAAATATCTGCGACTGTTAATTTTTTTCGATTTATAAGTATTTTTGAACTGTAATTCATTATAGAACAAAAGTGCAGGTGACAAAGCGTTCTGATTTTGAACATGTTCATTTAAAACAACGATACTGGATCTCATACAAATATTTCGACATATTTGATGGATTACTCCTTTTGCCGCGTGTATTGTTCTTACTATTTGTCCGTTACCAGCTTCAAAGGGATAGCCACTGTAAGCCTATAACGGTCCCCAATCACTGACGCTTTGAGCAATGTGAATCATTTGGTAAATGTTATAAGTCATGGCTTTTTTGCTATGTATGTCTTGAGTTTCTGCCACAAATTGCCTTAATTGACGGTCACCGCGACGTAGGTCATCAAAGCTTATACTTTCTTCCATTAAAATTGAAAAGGCTCCAACTAACAAGCACCAATGATCAACGTAAGGTTTGAATGACTGTCTTTCAAGCGTTACCTCATTTAGCAAAGGGACACTGTAAAATAATACCCAATTATCCCATTCACGGGCTTTTCAATAAGGTCTATCATCTATCGATCTTGATAGATGAGCTAACTGACTTGGACCTTGAAAGAGTTAAAATTTACTCTTTATCAGTTTAATTTCTTGTTTTGATAACGAGTAAGCACATCCACTCGTGTTGAACCAATATTCAAAAAATTGCTTGCTTATACCTAATGCGATACAGTGCATACTATCTGGCACAAATCCTTTTATTATATCAAATTTTTCTAATAATAAGAGCGGAGATGCAGCTTTAATACAATTCACGACTGATTCGGTTTGTAAAGCCTCGTGCAAATATTGCAACGTATTGTGTTCAGTTTGCAATTCTACCTGCTGATTTGTTTGTGGAATTGTAAATTTTACCGCATGACCTCTACCAATAAACACTGTTTCTCCTCGTTGCAAACACCAGCTACAATCATGAAATCCATTAAACTGCGTAATACCCTGCATAGGTGCACGGGCCACTGAGTCGACGCAGCAACACAATGAAAAAAGTTTTATTTTTCTTTGTTCCTTATTTATTATACACGAAATTCCTTGGCTGTATTGATTCATGCGTTCTACAAAAGTTTTCAAAAATATTGTCATATTTGGTTTATCACGACCAAACCACAACGCTACTACAATGGAGTTTCTTTGATTCTGATATGGGATTTCATTTAATGTTATTTGTATTGGCCAGACTAAATACTTTGAACTCTTAAATACCGGTGATCCGTCACTATTAAAGGTAAATGTTGCAAAATGTTTCTTATTTTCATTGGAAAGAGATTGAACAAATTTTCGATGGTATAAACCATCGTATAAGTCTTTAAAATAATCATTATTCCTCTGCCCTGTCATGACTGAGTCATAATTTTCCTGATTATTTTCCAAAGCACTTTTTAATTCCTTTTCCACGTTTAATATAGCAAAGAAATTTGTAAATCATCCTTTTTTTGTGTCTATATGAATTTGACAGTTTTCGCAAATTATGTGACGGTCGCTTTTTGATAATTTTTTGACATATCCTTGGCATTCTGGACACAGTACATGATAATCAATGTTTTCAGTGGGATAAAAGTATTTATCTATAAAATACCGAGAGTCTGGTATCACATTTGAATAAAATAAACTGTTAATCATTTTGCACAAGTGAACAGTAGCATCAACAGGAAAATTAAATCTTTTGACAAATGTTAAAATCATTAGCAATATTTCAATTTTGTTTACTCGAATTTTTCCATTAATGGTCTTATTAAAATTCTGATCTTCTAACAGTTTTTTTAAATTAATAAAATCCTCATTATGTTCCTCTTCTGCTCTGTCATAACCCTCAAATGATTCATCGGGATTTGATTCGCTTATTTCGTCATAAATCTCATCTTCTACTGTGTGTTCATGCAGAATTATCTGTAATATAATTTAAGTTACTTGCTTTCCTTGCATTGTGACTGATCTAATGTGAGTAGTTTCTTACAACTATATATTTTTTTTTAAAAATCAGGATATGCACACAGTTATTAGCATGGGTAGATTCGCATATTAATTTTGAATATAGTTGGTTGTTTTCAATGGCTTTGGGTACCTCTTGGACTCCATTATGCCCCAATTTATGCTTTGTTATTTTAGTATTTTTAGCTTTACTATTGATTTTTATTACTGACTATGACAGCTTGGTCTAACACTGAAGAGTCAGGAGCTATCACAGTGATAACGGAACAAGTAAAGAAAAACCTCCACAGTGGTACCGCAAGCGCATAGAGCGGGGATTGAACTGGCCAAGTCCTCCTAGCGGAAGTCATACGCTATACTACAAAGCCACTGGTAAGTAGACCATTTTAAATAAAGTAAGCAAAAACTCATATTATTATAGGTGCCATTACTACTGCCATCAAAATCAAAATGACATTGGATGAAGGAGGTTGAAACATCTGCTTCACCTACCTTAAAATCTGAGTATATACATGTGTTATACATCAATTTGTCCATGTGTCTCCAGCATCCACACTATCCATCATAGCATTATCAATATTTGTAATGGTATGGAAAGTATCCGTTTCCAAATAAACATTTCTGGAACGATAATCAAAAGTAAAGTGCTATGTGGGGTGGTTCTGCTACTGGAGTCACATAGGCGGATTGTTGCTAAAGTGAGAGGAGGGAAATTGCATGCCTTCCAGCTTGAGTGAACAGACTGAACAGATCTATACTGTGTTCTCTGTCAGTGAACATATAGTTGCGACCATAGGCTTTGTTGCCTGATGGAAAAAAAGGTATAGGTCTGTTCAGTCTGTTCACTCACTTTGAGTTTAGCGGAACAGTGGAACCCCCTTTTCAATATGAACGTTCACAATGAAATAAGCAAAAAATGTCTATGTGAATAGCTCCAAGGTGAATATTTCCATAGGTTTCCCAACCCAGAGTCCGAGTCGGTCAGTTTAACCCCGGTGATCCGAACTGAACGGACCCAAAGCCAGAGTTTGAACGACCCTTAAAATGTCAGTACTGGAGTAGTAAATATAATATGCAAAGTTATTGTGCATTGCATTTACTACTCCAGTTCTGACGTGTATATATATATATATATATATATATATATATATATATATATATATATAGTTACTAGAGCAGTAAATATAAAATGCAGAACTGTTGCGCATGTTATTTACTACTCCAGTACTGACGTTATATAGTACCAATACATTCGCCCCTACACATAGACATATCAATGGTACACTGCTTACGGCAGCAGCTGTAATAGTGAAGCTTGCATATATGTAAACAAACACAAGTCAGAGAAGCGGGCAGTACTCTAAGTAAAAAAAAAAATTGGGTTGCTGTTGAACAATATTAAGAGAAGGAAGTACGTATTTATCTTTTTTTCTGCATAATCGAATTAGTAATTTTGTTAATTTTATTCACTATCTACTTCAGATTCATTTACCAAGCTATTTCCAACGAGATTATTTCTAAATATTATGTTCAAGTGTTTGAATAGTAGAAAAATGTTTAAAGATAAAGGACAGCTTTTAATTCATAACAGAGTTCACAATGGCCTTAAACCTTATCACTGTAAGTTTTGCAATAAAAGCTTTTCCCAAAAGGGCAATTTGAATGTGCATATAAAGACTCACAACAATATAAAAAGCTTCAAATGTGGTAAGTGTATCAAAACATTTACGACAAAGTGTCAATTAAAGACACATGCTAACAGTCGTCTTAATGAAAAAAACTTTACTTGTGAGTACTGCGACAAATGTTTCAAGATTCTTTCTCAAGTACACTCTCATGTGAATACTCATTTGGCAGAGAATAAGTTTATTTGTGAAATATGCAACAAATCATTTACAAGGAAGCAAAACTCACAACTGCATACTGATAGTTATCATAAGAGAAAATTTTGTTATACTTGTGATTTGTGTTTACTAACCATCTACGATAAAAGCATTTTAAGAAAGCATGTTAGACTTCACATGTCTCACGGTAAATGTCCAACCCTTAAAACGTCATATGTGATGATTGATATAAGATATTGTACACTTTTATTTATAAAGTAATATTTTTTGAAAAATGATTTGTATTACTTTTCCTTTCAACCAGCTAGTCTTGACATATTAAAACAAATGAATAATTTATGGTTATTAAATAGTTACATATGTAACCACAATAGTGTATAGGCAATTAAAAGAATTTATGAAATAATTATCGATTCTTCAGATTTACATGGCATCTTCAAAGCTCCACTATTGGCGAGTAAAACTTTCCTCTTTACACTCCCTAATTATATACACTCAAATAGTAATTGCAATGGCAGTTAAAAAAGATGTAGTTCAGACTGTAGCACAGAGTCTAGCAAATACAACGTTTAAAAATTTAGTGTAAAATTATAACATAAACTCACCCATAGTACCAGTTTCCATTGACTGTTCATTTTACACAAATGTTTTTTCTAAAGTGTCAACACTGATTGAATCTGGAACTGATTAATATTTCAAGTGTGAAACATTTAGTGAAGGTTTACGGATACGTCCATATTTTTATTATTAATTCGTAGTAGTTTATCATAATCGATTTAGTTCTTACCGACCAATGTACGTGGTGCATCATTTCGTCTTCCAAAAGAATTATGATTACATTCCAACTGTAGATCTGCAGTAATATCTCCATGCGGGGAAATACTTCCAAATGAGTTTGAATGATCATCACTGTAATCAGTCAAGTTTCGACGTAAATGTGATGTTACTGACCCTACTACACTTTCATTCTCCTCTGAGTCCTGTAAGTCCAATTGCATAAAAACGTATTATCTTTGTAACATTTACTTGTAGTTGCAAGTAGTCACATATTATAAGAAAAAAAAAATACGAACAACTGTTACCTCGGCTGAATTAATGCTTATATCAAAACTGTATGAAGACGTCATTTCTCAATACTTAGCAATAAGAAATTTCAATTTCTTATTACGAATAACAAACAAGTTTACATAAATAAATGTTCGTTACACCATACTGCTACAATTTTATAAACGAGGTCTGACACTTATTTCGGCCTGGAATGAGTTTGCTGACTTAAAAGTGTAAAACACATACTATGTAACTAACGTTCGTAAAAACGTCCTTTTTTTTTAATAATAAATAAATTTGTTATTGAATTCTGAACGTGCTAAAAAAAAGGAAACTGTAAAAACCGGTGCAGACAGTAAAAATAAGGATATTAGAAAGAATGAAATCACGTGTACCATACACTTAACCTCCAAAAACAAAGAAAACATTTAAAAAAGAATGTTGGTACTCGCTGTGTGCACTTGCACAACACTTGTTGTGGCACCTTTGTGTGTAGCTAGACTTTCCACGTTAAAACTATAGGTTTGTTCATAAAAAATTCGGCAACCCCGGGCGACCCACGGCTGCCCGCGCTAACCCGAGCTTGACCACAGAACGCTCGTTCTCCAGTGGTTTCCATCGACTTCTGGCGAGAATAAGTTGACCACTATGAGGGTCCTGATTGGTTGGAGTCTTTTCATTCAACGTCCCTTCACCCCCCTGTACATACTTTGCTGTTTGTTGTGTTTGCAGACTGACAAATCGCACGTTCTCGTATATCTATATATATCAGCTGATTCTCGCCTGTAGTCGCCCGAACTCAACCAAATAACGAGCGTTCTTTGGTCGAGCTTTGGTTAGCGCGGGCAGCCGTGGGTCGCCCGGGGTCGCCAGATTTCGGACTATGAACAAACCTTATATCTTATAGAGTAAAAAGCGTCCACCGTTGGCGGGCTTCTCCACCAAAATTCACACAGACAATCAGTGACAATATTTCTGCCATCAACTCGTACTCAGTGAATACCCCTATTTACTGACTGTGATGTTATGCAGTATATGGTGAGTAGGCGGCATGGTGAGTAATACGCACTCGATCAACGCACACTGCGAGTACTTTAGACATTATTCTAAAACTTTCTATATAATTAGAGGCCTGACGAAAACAAAAGTCTCGCGACGGTGGTGCTGTGTGCACGTGGTTTTAACAACTTGCAGCAACAAGGGTAGTTCATTTTGGTTTTTGTCGTGCGTAAGCGTATGTATAGATAGACTAATAAATATTCAGCAAGTCTTTACATTCATGCTCACCTTCGTTTTAAAGAAGGTCAGTTAAAAGATATTTAATTGATTCTTATTCTTAACTCCACGTGACAGAGGAGCAAGACCTCGTATGTAGACGAAGAAAAGAAACACGTACACGTGCCCAAAAGAACGTTAACCTATACAAGTTATTTCTGTTTTCATATTTTTACAACATTTTAATGTATAGTGTAAATTTGCAGCTTCATAATGATGGACTCCAATCTTCCAACTCTTGCAAGGATAGAAACTGTGAAAGGTGGTCTGATTTCGGTTGTCGAAGTTAAAAAAATTATTGAATTCCTAAATCATCACCCATTGGATAATAACGATTTTGATAGCAAAAAAATCTACACAGCTCTAATGCAAAGTACTCACAATGCTGAAGCTGATGAAGAAGAAGGTTGTGAGGTAGAGACAGTGGTGCAAATAGGTGGTTTATCTGGTAAGTGTATTATTGTGCTCGTGAAATTATTACAACTAAAATAATCATAAATTTGTAAATCCTACAATAAACTGTCTGCACAAATGTCTAATGTATTTCTTTATCTCTGCACTAGGATCACCAGAGAGTATTTTGGCATGGTTTTCTAAGAGAGCCATCTTTTCACGCCTTGATATCTCCGTAATAATTGAATATAAAGAAAAAAAAAATAGGTTGTTGAAGGTTCAAGAGAAAAATTACAGCAGCTCAGAGACAAGCAATTCGCCAAAATCTGAAAATGAGTTAGATGAGAAATATGAAAAGAAGAGATGTCGTTCCAAAAAAAGTGGGCAAAAAATTGTCTTTACTGATGACGAAGTTGGCGAGGAAATGCAGTCTGATGTAATAAAAAAGAAACAAAAATGGGGTAAGGTAAGACTAATTACTTGAATGTAACACTATACTGCCAAGTAAATAAAGACACTTATCTTAAATCGTAATTTATATAGTGCAAGTGATGTTATTCTACTATTATTTCAGAATTGCGCGAAAGCTGAGGATATATTGAAAAACATTCAAACTTCTATCCTTAACGAAATAATAAGTCAGTTTGTAGAAGCATCACAGTTAAGTTTACCAGCAAGACAGCACTGTGAGCATCCACAGCAGCTCTCCACAGCAGTTAATTGTCTGCAAACGTCTGAAAATAGTGTCAATGTTCTTACTTATAAGCAACATTCAAATAAAGACATCGACGACCAGAAAAAGGAATCCATGCACGTCGCTATACCAGGTCTTGATGGTCAATTGGATGAAAATGGGGAGAATTCGAAACTCGGCGAATTAAATTATCCTGTTTTTGCGAAAATGAAGTTAGAATTAGAAAGACTAAAAAAGGAGAAAATGTATCTTAAAGAACGAGCTGAAAAACCGTCCAGTAAAAATTCTTTGGAAAAATCTCAAGACAGTAATGACTCAGGTAACACACCATCATCAAGAATCCATAAAAATAATAGACCTTTAACCGTATATTCCATGTATTATTGCAAATATATTTTAATGTCCGTGCTAGAGTGATAAAACACACAATTATGATGTTCTATGCATTGTATTTACTACTCCAGTACAACGAACAGAAAATTTGCATTCTGTATTTACTACTCCTGTACTTACAATACATATTATACATATTAGCGTTTTGTATTTACTGCTCCTGTACTTACAGTACATATTAGCCTACTGTACTGACTAATCCATTCATTACAATTACTTAATTTCGACAGCAATAATTAATTTTATGTTAACTGATACATATAAGTGCTTAATTCATATTTGTGGTTTTATACATTCATAAATATGCATAAATACTATATATATTTACAAGCAACATTCAGACAGTTTATACTTGTAATTTTTATATCTATTTCTTTTTGTCAGGTTTTCTGGCACTTTCAGAAGGTGCTAGGAGTAGCAACGACAAAGAGGACGAGGTAATGATAATAACTTTTGTGCAAACAGTAATTTTAAAAAAATTAATGTTTAAACAATTAGTAAGGATTTTTATCGTTTGATTATGATTATTTATTATTTAGTCTCCATCAAAGAGCATGTATACTTCTACTCTAAGGAAAACTGAGAAGTTGGATGATTTTTACAGTGTTCTGAACACGAAGTGTAAAAAAAAATGTATTTTAACAAACTTTCAAGTACCGCAGCAGTAGAAAAAGTGCCTAAATCTACGAAAACAAACGATTCCAAAAAAATCTCTTATGATATTGGAAAAAACAATGAAAGGGTAACGTACTTTGTCGTCATACTTTGTAGATTGCAAATGATTGTATGCTATTGCAATGGAATACTTTTTTTTATTAGATAAAATATATTTTACTTGGAAATAACGTTCGAATCCGCTTTACTGACTGGGAGGAGGCTTTATCTAAAAAACTTGAAGGACATTGTACCCTCAAGCTGATAAGATCCGTTCACAGTTCTAAGAAGTTATCCGAAAGATCCATTGCTGGTGATCCATTATGCAAAACCCCAAATGGTGGACACTCCCGTAAGGCCATAACACCTGTCAAACATCAGGCAATTAAAAGTAAGTATTTTTAAAACATCTTTTATTTGAAGTACATAATAACGCACCTTTTCTCTTAAATTTCGGAGGACTAGCACACTTCTTACGCCGGCAAACATTTCCTTAAATTCAAACAGAAACTTGAAACAATTAATACTTCTTTGACAAGGGAAATAAATTGAGTCATACAAAATATTAAAAAAAATAAAGGTAGTAATCAAATATGTATGAATACATTTTTTTTGGCACAAATGTAGTGCTTAATTAATTTTGTAATACGTATTTTCACAGAATCCAAGCCATCAGTATCAACAAATGATGAAATAAACGAGGACAAAGATGAAAATACAGATGTCAGCGATTTCTCAAGTACCGATGAAGAATAGGTGGTCTAGTATAACCTAAAATAGGATTTTCATTGTTATACTTACAAACAGTAAAGTTTTATTACTCCTTTTTTATATTTATTAATCTTATGCACAATTTGAGGTGTTTCACTGTGACCTTGGAGATTGGTTTCTTTTTTGATCATTCATACATAAAAACATTGGAGTTTTGTGCTAATTTTTTTCTTATTTTTAATTTAATTGACCTTTGTGCGTGATTTAAGGTGTTCTATCTAGTATAAATGTAATATTGAATTTTTTTCAATACTTAAAAACATTGAAGTATCATTATTCATTTATTTATTTTCTTTTGTTAGCCTCGATCAGGTGCAATTTAAAGTGTGTAACTATACATAATCTGAAAGATTGATATTTTTGTTGTTATACTTAAGAACATTGCAGTATCATTAATTAATTAAGTATTTTATTTTTATTAATGTAATTGCACAATTAAAAGTATTCTACTATGATCTACGATTGGGCTATTTTTTGTCAAACGTAAAAAAATGGGTTCGTCTTGTATTTATTTTGGTTTTTTTATTAATTGACTTTGCAAGCGATCTTCAAACAGTGTTCTTCCAACAGTTGTGGTATACGATGAGAAGTAGACATTTATTATATATGAATCGATGTCCC
The DNA here is from genome assembly GCF_036245765.1 of Copidosoma floridanum. NCBI lineage: Eukaryota > Metazoa > Arthropoda > Insecta > Hymenoptera > Encyrtidae > Copidosoma > Copidosoma floridanum. Next base: position 1,832,301 of record NW_028321894.1, read on the forward strand.
AATGTTTGCTTGAAAAATGCTTTGGAGGCTTGGCTAATACCTAGTAATTTTATATGTAAGCCAGTGAAAGCCTGATTTGATAGTAGTGTTCTCTCGTCTTATCATAGACCAGACATTCCCCCTATTGCCAATAGGGTCACTGTTTCAAATTTGCGCTTTTTGGCGCAATACTTAAAAACATCGTTTAATATAAAAATATCAATATTGTTGTAACATGATAGTAAAACTGTACGTGTTGATATTATTTATGTATTGTGTGTTAATACATTAAAAAAATAAACATTAACAAATAAATAGTATTGCAGCTGTCTTTTGTTAATTTTTCGTTTAAAATAATAAAAATTGTGTTTTAATTGCTCGGAACTTTATACACAGTAATTTGGTGGTGCAAAATATTTTATTTATCTTCAATCACTAGCTTTAAAAAAAGGCAAATATTTTAATTAAAATACAAGCTACTAATATATATATATATATATATATATATACATATACTTATAACTGTTAAAAACAGCTGTAAGAACAGCTGATGATACAACTGTTAAAAACAGCTTATAAAATAGCTATTTTTTAGCGTATCAGGAACCTAAGGAAACAGCCAGCTGATAAAACAGCGAATAATACAACTGTTCTAAACAGCTGAAAAAATAGCTGTTTTAAATGTATATGTAAGTTCTAACAATAACTACTTATTTAGCTGATAAGATAGTTGTTTTATTAACTGTACGGAACAGTTAAAATAATAGCTAAAAAAAGCACTTATTTCATATTCTGATATATATACATTTTGTAATAGCTATTACAATAGCTAAAAAAAGTAGCTAAAAAAAGTAGCTAAAAAAACCATACGATAACAGCTATTAAATCACGTGAGATAGTAATTTTTTTAAGTACTATGTTAGCTTTTTTTTTTAGCTATATTATCAGCTGAAAATTTTTAATTGGGCAGTGAAAAGCTTGTACCGCATTTTGCATCACGAATGCAAAATTCTCAGCAGAATTGAAGAGAATAGCAAATTCTCCTGGTTTCAAATTGTTTTTTAAAGTCGTATTAAATTTATTTTGTCCAGCTGCAATGAAATTATGAGTAACTAATTTTTCCATGAGATTGTAAAGTATTTCAGAAAACTCATCAACATCTTTCGTATCACTTAACATCGTACACCTGTCTGTTGTAACCCAAATTTTATAATTTATCTCTTCAATTTGATGTTTCTCCAAAGCTTCAATGAAAATTTGTTTCAATTCACACGTATTTTTACAATTCGTGCACGTTCGATCAAAGCATAATGATATAGGATTTTCACATACGATTTTATTAATTAAATTTCTATAGTTTGATTTAGTTATATCATACCAATCTTGCTTAGAATAAAGCTTCTTAAATTGACAACCTGAAAAATAGCAAAAAGAATTATTTTAATATTCTCAAAATATTAAAAATATTTAATGATTACCTTCTAACATCAATCTTGCATTTTCGTGAATGAAACAGACACATACAACATGAGTACCGCTACTTCCAGCTAACACGCAATTTTTAGGACGCAACATTGCAAATTTTGAAAAACTTATCTTATCCGAGGGAAACTGTTCTTTATATGATTGATAAAGTTCTGACAAATTGCATAAACCTAATTTTTTTTGAAGTCGTACTCGTTCTCCATCCTTTTGAATGATCGATTTAAAATCTTTTTTACCAGGTAAATATCTAGAATTTTGGTCATTTTCGTAAAACTCTTTTACTCTTGACTCGATCAATTCATCCAAACATTGCCTACCAGGCTTTTTTTGCTCAGTTATGTCTTCATTTTGCAATTTTCTTGCATTTTCTACGAGTCTTCTTGGAACATTGAATATGTCGACTATTTTACTAATTGACCATCGATTAGGACATAAGGATATATATATATATATATATATATATATATATATATATCATCTTTTGTTTTCTGAAATAATTATTAGATTAAATTTTAAACTATTAAATAATAAGACTTTTATGATTAAAATTTAATAAAAATGCTTTTTTGGGTTGTAAATAAATAATACTTAATTATCAGTTTCTTGTTAAATCAATATTTTCAAATTTTTAATAATAACACTATAATCGTGTATAATTTCATCAGCACTTGTAACAGGATTGACATTGAAATTAGACTTGAACTTTTTACGTACAACTTCTTGAATTTCATCAAGTTTTGATGCTGTATATGATGGCCTGTCAAACCTTTAAAGAAAAGGATAATTGTACAAAGTAAAATTAAAATTTCATAAATTCTTGAACAGTGAATGAGTAACAATACTTACAATTTTCGTTTGACTGGTGATCCTCCTACTAAAATATCTATTGATTTTTTGACTTTTGGAAATACTTCTTGACCACTTAACAGTTCTGAAAACGATTGTACAGACTCGATTTGTGAACTCGATGAAGCTTGACTATCAGTTGGATTATAAACATTAAATTATTCACGACAAGCTGAGCATAACAAAGAATTTTCATCTGTACCATTCACTTTGCATAAATCTGCTGCTGATATAGGACGCAAATCAGTTACTTGACGTAAATCTAAAGATAAATATTTATACATAACCTCTATTGGAGTATGTTTACATAAAAACAAAGTACATAAATTAGTTAAATTTTTTATGCAATACTTACGACTAGCAGGCTTATTAAAAGGATTAAAACAAACTTTTCTTTTTGTTTGCTCTGACATTTTAAATTAACAGCTTATAAATAACAATAAATCAGGTTTTTTTGACTTTACAATCAAGCTTTACTGGTTAAGTTTGGCAGTTTAGCTGCTATATTGTATACACACATAAAGGTGTGTATACAAAAGAGTTACGCTCGTGATTTATGGCTTAAGAAACGTGGAGCCGCGAACGCGATTAAACAGAACCCAATTTTTTTAAAAAGTGAAAATATCCATGTTTTTTCATTATTTTTTATATGCATATCCCAACGTTTCCGATTTATTTTAAAATTGGTTTTTGACGTTAAATTTGACAAGGAATCGAATGATAAAGTCAATTTTAAAATAAAATTTGGGGAACGGCTTCAAAAATAAATTTTTTTTTTAAAAAAGTTGTTTTTCGAACGAATAACGGTTTTTTTGAATTTTCAAAATATTTTTATCAAAAAGTTTAGAAAATTTTACATCTAAAAACAAATTTAAAAAAATTTTTTTATTATATTAAGATGCTTGCTAAAAATAAAAGAAATAATGACTTTTGAATTTTTTTAAATTTTCAAACCGTTGCACTGGCCTCTGTAGGCACTAAAAAAAATGTTTCCCGGCGGGTTCTATTTTTTTTTGACTCACAGAGTCGATATGCAAAGTTTTAAAAAAATCGGAGAACCCAAGGTACAAACGCTCACCATATTTAAAAGAATGACCCTTATACAGTACGGAAATAATTTTTTTTCTATTAAAAAAGGTCTGAAAAAATTTTAAAAAACTGTATAAACAACAATTTGTTTATTTTAAAAGTAAAAAAATAATGATAAATAAATGAATGTTCCAAATTAAAAAAAAAAACTAAAACCAAAATAATTTACTTTATCAAATAACTTGTTCATTTAATGTGAAATACAACAAAATAAATGAATTCACAATAAATAAAAATTTTTTTTCAAAAATAAGTTACGAACTGTAAGACTAAATAAAGTTATTGGTTTTCCTATGTCAGGCTCGCTCTTAGCAGAGTAGGTTAAGGGCTCACCCAGTGTGCAAGAGGACGGGGGTTCAATTCTCTTTGCAAACTGCTTTTTTTATTTTTATTTTTTTTCAGAAATTGGGTCAAAGAAAAAATTAGTAAAATTTAAAATGTGTGGTGTAGTGTAGTGGGATGATGTGTGATGTAGTGATATGACTCTGTGTGGTGTAGTACTGGAGAGTTAAATTACATCAAGAGGGGCGGCGTGAAGGGGGAGAATCAAAGCAAAGTCCACTTTCGTTACACTTTTTGTTATGGTCACCAATTTGAAATCGTTGATTTACTCCGTAGGGCAGAACGCGCCAATAGAAGTGTAACTTCAAAAATTTGTTATGTGCATCTACGTCTTCAATAAAAGATTGTTACGGTTCAACCTTCTTTATTATGTTTCCTACTTAAATCGCATTTAGGGCGATATTTAGTTTATTCTATGTACTGTGTGAAAAATGCTGTTAGCAGTTTACGATTCAACGATGTAAATGATAACTTAATTGGCTTACTCTGTATTCTTTGTAGTTTTTGACATTTTTTATAATCAGTCATACACAATTATTTGTGAGTCTCTTCTTGCATTATTTACATATTTCTAGTTGCTTTTTTTTAACAGCTCAAAAAGTAAGCAGTGAGCAGAAATCTGGGGATGAAACAGCAAAGCAACCAAAATTTTTCAGAAGAAAAGTGACCTGACAAAAACATGCTACTACACTGAGAGAAAAATTTGTCAGTATTTAACTTCATATATTAACTATCAACTTACGTATAATATGCAGCCCGCGTGGTGCCATCGGACGTGACGCAGTGTGCAGGTTCAAAGTCAATATAGCATGTTGACTATTAAGGTAATCTATCACCCACAACCCTATCCATAATGCATCATCTGTTAGTGCATTCAAAATATGTATAACACATAATTGTAGAAAAGGCTTATATTATCACGTTCTGCTGTGATATAGCCACAGTGTCAATCAGCACGTCATAGTCATCAGTGCTCCCAAAAGTGGCTATGAGCGAACGATATATATCGAAAACAGAATCCTGACCGATCACAATACCGGCGCGAGTTTTAAATGTTCGAAAACAAATTATATGAAATCCAAACTGCAGAAATCATTTAACTTAATACCTACCTTTTGAAACCCCATAACGTAAGCATTTTGAACCCCATAATCCAACGTACAGTCAAATAAGTAATAAATTAATTATTTGGTTGGAAATTTTGTTTACTTATGAAAGCCGAATGTAAGTGTAACATTAATGGCATGATTATCCTCATTCAATAATACAAATCAATTAATGTTGAATGTACATATTATTTATTAATAATCACTAACGAAAATTCCATGATTTTCATTGTTACTGGTATTGATTATGATGTATATTTACATAAAAATAACAAATAATCATTCATTTTAAGAATCTTGATAAAAAACATACGCATTACAGTCAATAAAATAAAGAGCCAAGCAATTCCAAATAATAAAATTAGCTTTACATTTATAAGAAAAAATAAGACAAAAAAATGGCAATCGATTGCCAGAGTTAAATATTTATGTTGCTTTTGAATTACAACTGACTACAAATAGTTAATCAATCGCGCCTATTACATGGCAGCTCAAATCCTATACTATGCCTTTTTACATTTTTTAAAAACGCAAGCGCATTATCAATATAGAAGTTATGTTGCTTATTACTCATATTTTCTATCTTATAATTTTTCTGGACTGTTATCGACGATTGAAAAGTGAAAAAAAAATTAGCGCGGTAAGTACAAACATTTTAATCATATATCCATGTGTGTGTGTGTGTGTGTGTGTGTGCGCGTGCGTGCGTGCTTGTGTGTTTATATCTATATTTACTATTAATCTGTATCTGTTGATTGTATTAAAATAAATAAAAAAAATTTAGAATAAAAGCGTGATAAGAGCGTGCTCTGCATTATCATACGAGGTACAACGTTATGCTAAGAAAACTACGGTCGCATGAATTTGTTGTGCAATGGTTAAAAAAATAAGTACTCTCTATTGCTTTTCTTGGATTTCTACAAATTTTTATCTCTCCTTTCGGGTAATTAGCAAAAGGTAGATAATTTTCGCTTGCAAACAAATCGATTTCAGCTGCTGGGGTATTTACAACGTACTCCCTTTTTAATATTGCAGAAACGATATTTTTAAAAGTTAAAATTACAAGCTCATTTGCTTTGTGAATCACAACTTCACTTCTCTGAAAAAATAAATTTAACAAATTCAACTGTTTCAGAGTGTGCTGTAATAATAAAAAAAAAGCTTTCATGTCCTTTTTTCCATGTCAACACATACTTCCTTTGCCAATTCGTCGTTGTCATAAGCAAGATGTTTTGCAAATTTATACAACGCTGGCCACTGTTCCAAATCGCGGTCAACACACTCTTGCATCGATAGCCAGCGCGTTATTATCCACCGCTTAATTTTATGTTTCGGGATTCCCATAGCAACTTGAATGTTTTCGTAGTCCTGTTTTCGATGAGAATTTTTTATTATGGTGTAAACATTATTCATCAACGTTAATACTTTTTCTGGCAGTTCTTCAAGTGCGTGTTGCAGGCACAGATGAGTTTGATGCGTGGGACATTGTACACTTATGATACCTGGATTAATTTCCATCAGACGAGCTTTAATGCCGGTCACTTGACCCATCATCGTACTGCAGCCATCCGAACAGAATGCGAGAATATTAGTGAGTGGGATTTCAAATTCACTGAAAGATTCTAAAAGGCATTCCATAAGGCGTTCGGCTCCTGCTTTGGCTTTTATTCCGGGAATAAAATTGGCATCAAATCCCACAAGATTGTTTTTACACATTGACTTTGAAAATCCGTGTAGCGTACAAGTATAGCCAAGCATTTTTTCTTGCTGTAATCTGTGCTTTCGTCGATGCATATAGAAAAATGCATCACTTTCAGTTGCTCAGCTAACTCCAATTTTTTACTTTCGCCTATAACATTAACAATGGTGTTACGAGTTTTTGTTTCCCCAATACGCAGATTGTACAACATGCCCGTGTCACATAGGTTTTTGATGCCTTTCAATAATCTACGAGATGATTCAAAAGCAATTGAATTCTCAGCCATTATTGCTGCAAACTTAAGTTCAGCAATCACAAGATTCCGTTGATACTCGTCAGTATCCGGTATCTTGAAATCATCTTCTGTGTAATGCGTACCTTCCGGTAATTTTTTCATGTGTCGTGAACTAAGAGCATGAACTTTTATGCCATGAAATTTGCTTTTTAAAGTTTTTTCACAAAACTTACAGTACACGATTTCCTTGTCTTCATCATTTAAAACGAGCCACTTTTCAAACGCTGGCACAGACAGCCATGCCTTTCTGCTAACACGAGGATTAGGTCTTTTTTCTATTTCTCTGATTTCTGGCACTTTTTTAACCTACAACAAATAATTTACAGTTTTGTGATTGCTTATTATATAAACAATAATAAAAAAAAATGATGGAGCTGAAACAATCCCTACGCCAAAGTAGCCTCATCAGAGACGAATCCGGACTGAGGAGCTTAAAGTTAATACACCTTGTTATATTATATAACCAATGAATAAAATTAAAAAATCGGGAGAAAATGCGGGGAACGAGTGTTTTCCCATCGATTTTCAATTGTTTGTGATGATCGCAAATCACCCAAGTTCTGACTTCTTGCTCTGATAACTTAACGAAGGGCTCACTAAAATTAAAACACATTGTTTATTATCATACAAATAATTAATCAAAATTTAAAAATCAGGAGATAATACTGAGGACGAGTGTTTATCCTCAACGAAAAACACTCAACCTTTGTATTTTTTTCCGATTGTTTAATTTTTATCCATTAGTTATATAACAATGAACAATGTGTGTTAGTTTTAGTGGGGTCGTCATTCTGAATTTTGAGTAATAAGCTCAAGAATTCGGAACTTGGGTGATTGAGAGCTGCGCGAACGATGCTTGGTGTGTGCCAAGTCAAAAATTGTTGATCTTATTGGTTCATTATTTATCTGGATTGTTAAGAACACTCGTAGAATGTGTTTTTTTACATATTTGTTAACTAATAGGTTTTTATATCATTTTTAAAATTTCGTTTACAAAACGTTTCGAACTTCAGGGCCATGGCGAAGACTTTTAGTCGGGTAAAATTAGCTGATTCATGGCCTAAAAAAACATAAAATTACGAACTTCACTTTTAAAAGTTTTTTTGTTGGATAATAGCAATACAAATAACATGTTAAGTTTGAACGCCTGTCCCATTAGGGCAAGATGTTTAAAAAAAATGGTAAAAATCGTCAGTCACTTTTTTGAAATTAACGAAACAACAATGCGTTTGACTAATAAAGTGTAACGAGATAAAAAATGCACAATAAAAATACAAATCTACTGAGGTTTTTTCAGCTCCAATCGGTCCAGTAGATTTTTAGTAAATTACAAGAAACTAATATTTGTGCCATTTTTTCGATATTACATAACTTTCATTCTGTTGTATTTAAAGACTTAAAACTCTTACACAATATGTATTTTATGGGCCTTAATAAACATATAAAATTGTAGAAAAATCGATCTCATTCTTTTTGATAAAGTTTGAAAAAAGGTCCTTCCAAAAAACGGCCGTAAAATAGTTTTGGGCCAACGTAGACCAATTTTTTAAACGTGCTTTTGTTAACCGAGAGTTCCTCTACATCATCCTGCAATGCCGTACCATTAAACCCAGCAAACGTGTGAAAAAAATCGATTTTACTAAAGGGAGCTTCCGCGGTCTAGTGGTAAGGGTCCGGCAGGCTCGAAATGCGGCTATAGGGTAAATTCCGCTAAATTTTGACTAAAATTTTTTAAAATATTATTGCCCTTTGCTTCAGTTCCGACTAAAAATATGACCTTTATGGATTCTGGAAGAGAAATACGCCTTTTGTCCTGAGGTTGGAAATATGTTTATATTTTTTTATTCCCGTGTTGTGTGTAATATATGATTTGGACACACCTGAAAAAAAAAAAAAAAAAAAAAAAAAAGAAAATTCATGCATTGTATGTAGAAAGGGCATCCGAATAGTGATTATTGAAAAAAGTGATTATTGAAATTAATGCCTCTGCTTTCAAAACAATTAAAAAAAATGCTCCTCTACGCTCTAAGCCTATATTACAATCATTAATGTATTATTAATGCATTATCAATTTTTAGGACATAGCGTATCTTATACCGTAAACTATCACAAAATATTCTAGCATTCGTTTTAGGATGGTAAAAAATGCATACCGGGGTGCAAAAAAGATAAAGTTTTCATCGAAGCTAAGAAAAAAAGAAGCATAGTTTTCGTCCTGATGCGACAAACGGGCAGAGTTTTCTTTCAAAGTTGGATAAACGGCATATTGTTGGTCCAGATTTAAAAAAAAGGCACATACTATAGGCACATAGGGGCATAGTCATCGTCCGGAGCGTCGATATTTTGTTTTCTAGCCGGAATAAGCCAATTTATAAACTTTAAGCCCCTCAGGCCTGGTACTTCGGCGTAGGGCTAGTTTTCGATTTCATTATACGCATGGTATGATGATATATAAAGTGCTAATATTTCACTTTACAAACTTATGCTCGTTATGCTTTTTTTACTACTCTTGCGCCACATCGCTTACAGCATTTATCACATTAAAAGCATAAAAAAAAATTTTAACGATGTATTTAACTTTCATCACATTAGTGCCAACAGCAAGTGAAAATATAAACATAGTTTCCAGCTCAGGAAAAGAGGCATAGTCTTCGTCCAGAATCCAAAAAAGGTCATAGTTTTTGTCCGAACTCAAGAAAAGAGCATAATTTCGCCCGGGATCACGAAAGCGTATAGTCTTCGCCTAGACGTGAGAAATGAGCATAGTTTTTATCCAGACTAGAAAAAAAGGCATGGTCTTCGCCCGAAATGACGACAGGCCATAGTTTTGGGCCTGGTTCATACAGGGTCCGAAGCGTTAATATATCTTTTCCAACTGAAACACGCCAATAAAAAAAAATTTATGCACCTCGGGCCCGATTCGTCCCTAATGCGGCTTCTTCGGCGTGGGGCTAGTTTCAGCTTTATTATACGAATAGTATCATCACACGTAAGTTACAATATTTCACTTTTACAAACTTACGCTCGTTATGCTTTCTTCACTGCTCTGGCTATACATCACGTAAAACATACATTTATCACAACAAAAGCATCAAAAAACAAATTTATAACGATGGATTGAACTCTTGTCACATTTCTGTAATCAGCTGGACGAAAGTATACATTACAGCTAACGATGATTTCAAAATTTTATAGCTAACGATGATTCCAGAATGCCAGTGACTTACTGTTTTTATGCAGACTGTCTGCTTTTATAAGTGTATTCCGTTCTTGTCACGAGGCATGCAAAACATGAAAGGAACGCACCCATATTCTCGCTGGACCGTTCGCAAATCTACTAGTGCAAAAGCGCTGCCGGCCGTGTTACACCGGTCACGTTCGAACTATATATATATATATAGCTATTACGCGAAGTACGTACGTTGAAAAGAACGCTGCGTTACCGATACTCGCAATCGTAGGTTTGAAAACGCTCCCTTTTTGTTTCCGTAAACAGATGGGTGCGTTCTGTTGATAATTTTGCAAGTCTTGCGACAACAACGGTATTTGCATCTGTGCAGAGAGTTGAACAACGATTTTTCTATCTTGACATTTATTGCGAGACGAAGTATCCGAAAAGCTAGTTTTACACTTCTTACAATGTTGCAAAAAAACAGTGTAGTGTAGTGTCTTTAAAGAGTATAGTTTTTGTTACGTCTAAGTGTATATTAATATATAAATTACAGAAAAGTTGAAAGTTTAAATCTTGCAGGACCTACTGCACATTTATTTTGACGTTGCACAGGCTGTCGTTACAACACGGGATACTTACCTTCGGTAAGTCCTTGCTTATATACATTATATTCTTATGGGCATGTTTCGTAGTGCGACAATAATTCTAAGTATAAAACATATTAGAAGTACATTAATTATACAAAATATTAATATTAATTTTCGTTATTGATGCAACATCACTACAATTAAAAACACAACGCACGAGGTTGCTGCGTAGCAGTGCCGGAGTAAATTAATATTAGTTGTTTTCTTGGTCAGATGCATACCTATTTCGAACAATATGACTTCGTAAGTGTACGGGTTCTAAATTTTTTGGTGAATAAATGTTTATATCTCGCGAACGGTAATGCGGATCAAAACATAGCTTACTCCATTCGAAAGAGGAGCCAAAAATACGTAGAAACAAATTATTTACTCGATTTTGAACAACAAAAAATCTCGAGAAAACCGTCCGTGAAAAACTAAGTGCAAAATTACGTTTGTATATAGATTTACTAGCCCACTAGTCGACGGCCAGCAGCATTTCCTCCACCACGCGCAAGGGGGCAGAGCACGGGAAGGATAGAGGAAAACGGTCAGTCCGGCTTGCATTCAGCCGAAATTTCCTTTTTCTCCTCACCAGACGCCCGAGAAATATTTCAAGTTCCAATGATACATTTATAATGGGAAAAAAAAAATGTTTCCGACGGAAAGTGGATTTTTGCATTGTTGATGATTTTCTATCGATTGCACTAGGTCCTGCATCACACTTTTTTTGTTTACAAATATTTTCTTATAAAAATATATTTAAAAACATGACATGTGAGTTGAAAATTATAATTTCAATTTAAAACAATTCATTTATACTTGGTTTTCAGATTTTTTACATATTGCAATAAATTTTATACATAACAAATTATTTTATTAATACAAATTAAAAAATTCTCGTTTCGAGGAAATTTAAACTTTTAAAATTTTATTCGTACTCTTTGCAATTACTCTTAAGGATCGGATGTTGCTTATTTTCTTCCTTTTTCGATTTATATACTGTCCATCCGGGCTTTAAATAAAAAAAAAAATTGTATTAGTGAAATGCTTTTTATGGGACGAGACAAAAAACATAGGTACCACAGAGATAGTGAATTTTTACATTATTTTGAATGCTATATTAATTGAGCATATGTAATCCAAAAAGAAACATAAAATTCTCAAAGTCAATACAGAAAATATTTATTTTCATAGTATTTTATTTTTATTCATTTTGAAATGTTTCGAATAATTTTAAAATAAACTTACAAAAAATAAACAGCGAGCTACTTCGGTAAAAATGCATCGACAAGAGGGGAACAAGTCAATATAAGGCCCAGCGAGCCTCAAATCGCGGCACTCGGTATTCGGACTCGGGACTCAGTATTCGGGGATTCGGCACTCGTGCCTCAGTAAACCAAGAGACCGGGCGATTATTAGGGAACACACACGCGTCTTTGCCTTATAAATAAGTATCTTGAATTAAAGTGTTTAAGGTATTAAGTATTGATCATACTCGCGAAGCACCTCCTTACCTATCGTCTTCCCTACGTAACAGTTTCTTATGAAAAACAGTATATTACTTACTTTCTAAATAGTTTACTACTTCTCCAATCCTCCGCTGGAGAAGGAATTTTCGTTCCTTCTTACGGCACGTTATGGTAAAAAATTATTCGTAAATTATTCAATATCAGATGGAAAAAAAATTATGAATATATGTTAGGTATTTCTTTTGGTGATATGTATTAATTATAGTATTAAAGTGACTTTTTAAAAATTTTCACATCTGTGATGAGTATTTATTTTTTGGGAAACTTAAATATATTATTCCAATAATCGATTTATTGATTGATGAGAACATAAACTTCTATCTGCCATTATTTGAAGGTAGGCTAAATATATCAATTTTTTGAATTAATAACGTATTTTACAATAGTCAAAATATTATGTTAGTACTACGTTGTACTATAAAGGTCATAATTATAATCTTTATTCTTTCGAAACATAATGCTTAGGAGAAGACGGGTAAAACTTGAACCAACGAGAAATTAGACCTAATTTTCTTTTCATTTCATAATAAATAGTTAACAAACTTTTTTTTTTTTTTTTTTTTTGTTTTTGTTTTTTTTTATTTTTTTTTTTTTTTCTTTTTTTTTTTAATTAAAAAAGTTAGAACTTGTGTCTCTTACTTGTTTTCAACATGTGTATATGAGTAATTAATAAATAACAAAAATACATTTCTGTATTTTTGGTGTAGGTTAGACAGATCTTATACTGACGCAGACTTCATCTGCCGTGCCTGTACAAAATTTTGTAGAGTATGTTGTAGTATTTTAAACATTTATAATTTTTTCTGTAAATTTTTTTATTTTTCACTTTTACATAAATCGCGGACATATATCAATTTAGCAAGATGTTGAGTAGTTCGTCTACATCCGATAGATTAAAACCTGTTTAAAAAAAAACTAGTTGAATGTGGGTGCTTGGGTATCCAAGTATGAAGTTATAATTCTATGAAATGATATGGCAGACAAATAAAATTATAAACATAAATCTACTTTATATGAAACGATATTGTCTGCAAAGATGGTGCAATTATCGTTGGAACGAATATACCTACGTTAATTAAGTGTGCCTTTAATAAATATTTTAATACTTAATAACTTAACGGTTATAAGGTATATATTTTGGCACAGTACAATATTAACAATATGTAGGCTACCCAGTATAAGGCTATGCAGTTTCATCGAGTATCGCTTTCTTCAATCGGGTATTACAACATGCCAGTGACTGTCCCTTCAAGACGTTCATCACACTTTGAGGTTTTTTTGAGAATTATTATTTAAACATTAAATGTATGTTCAAAATAGCTTCAAAAATACCAAAAAAAAATCACATCTTGAGCTGTTAACGATCGTTTAACTGTATCCTATTTTTTTTTTAAATGCTTTGTTGTAAAAAATCTCAATTTTCCATGTAACCTTACAGAAAAATTACTTAAAATAATATGTTTATATAATCTGTATATATCTCCTACTAATTGTATGTATGAAAGATTAATTTCATAAAACCCTGTTTCATTTTCAAATAGATCTACAAGTTGTTATTTTTTTAATAACACAAGAAAGGAAGGGTCAAGCATGCGTAAAAGCGTGTACGTAAGTACGTACATATGAGAAACATGATTGCCAGCGTTGCTGCATATATTTGTGCTCCTCTCACCACTCTAAACTTTCCCCTGTTAACTATGTGATGAACACCCCAAAGTAAAAAAATCACATCAATCATAAAGGAAAAGGAAAAATATTGTTTTTATACGTTCCAAAAATATTTTCGTTTAGTTTTTGAAAGTTTCGGAAAAATATTTAAAAAATTGTAAAACCAATTATTTATTCATTTCAAAAGTCATAAATTAATAATAAGTAAATAAATATTTTTTACACATAAGAAAGCTACTTTGCTAAAATGTACTTTTAAATTTATATTCTGCTAATAGATATTTTTAAGTTTTCGAAAAAAAATCGTTTATCAAATAAATTATTTATTTAATAATGAAATTTATAATCAAACAAAACTTATTATTACACAGTAAACAATAATTTACACTAAAAATAAGTTACGAACTACACCATAAAAAGATGTAATCGAATTTCCTATTCGCTTCGAGCGCAATTTTGAAAAAGCGCCCCCATCGAGCAACTTGGGAACGATTGGTCAGGCTAGAAGAAAATAGTACTATATGAAATTGCTTCCGGCTCTACTCGCCAGATGACCAAGCTGCAAAAATCGCTTCTCCGCAAACGTATTACAACTAGTTCATATACTACTATCTTCTTCTAGCCTGACCAATCGTTCCCAAGTTGTTCGATGGGGGCGCTTTTTCAAAATTGCGCTCGAAGCGAATATTGGGACCGCTAATAGCACAGTGGGTAAGGGACTCGGCTAGTGGGCAGAAATTGTATTTTTTTTTTTTTTTTTAAGAATCGGTTGAAGAAAAAAAAATAGAATTAAAAATGTGTGCTGTGCTGTAGTGGCGTGGTGTGGTGTGAAAGAGACCGGAAGTACGGCACGGGGGTGGAGCGAAGGGGGAGTAACATGCAAAATCCACTTCCGAAACACTTTTTCTCAAGGTCACCAATCTGAAATCGTTCATTTAACCTTGCACATAACACGCGTACAGAGGTATAACTTAAAAAACATTTCTTTTACAAAGAGCAAAATTGGTCTGCAATCCTTTCACAGTATGATTTTTTTTTAAATCATCTTTATAAAACCGCACAGAATAAGGATATTCATGTTGCCAGAGAGTAACCTGGCCGTAATTTGTTTAAACAATTTTTTCTTAAAAAAATTAGCCACAGTTTTGTTGGTTCTAAAAAAATTATTTTTATATTTTTTGGCACATACGGGATAAAACACCAATTTAGGATTTCAAACCTCACAGTTTACGAGTAAAAAACTTTCAAAATTTTAAAAAATGCGTTTTTCCCGATTTTCAGAGCCTTGACAAATGAAGAAAATAAAACATTTTTAGGAGGTACACCACGTTAACGTGAACTAGAGAAAGTGTGCCATTGTAAATGTTTTATTGGAACTTGAAATATTTCTCGGGCGTCTGGTGAAGAGAAAAAGGAAATTTCGGCTGAATGCAAGCCGGACTGACCGTTTTCCTCTATCCTTCCCGTGCTCTGCCCCCTTGCGCGTGATGGAGGAAATGCTGCTGGCTGTCGACAAGTGGGCTATATCTATATACAAACGTAATTTTGCACTTAGTTTTTCACGGCCGGTTTTCTAGAGATTTTTTGTTGTTCAAAATAGATTAAATAATTGATTCCAACGTATTCTTTGCTCCTTTTTGATCCGCATTCCCGTTCGCGACATATAAACATTTTTTCACAAAAAAATATAGAACCAGTATACTTAGGAATCTGAAAATTTGACCATCGTTTTCTACGCCCTCGATTCACCTAATTAATAATAATGCAGACACTTTACGCACTGCATTATTTAAAAAATACCTTTACTTAACTATGTGTTATCCAATGATAGCTTTTTAAACTTATATAGTTTATTACTAAGGACAGCTGTACATTTTTTATGTAAAATACTACGGGCCAAAATGTACATTACTATTATTTTTGCTGAAACAAAGGAATAATAGTTTTTAAAACATTTGCTCCTATATTTATTACAGTTAGCTACTTTTTACGCGATGTTTGGAAAATAGTGATTAGGATTTTATACACAATAGTTTCGTTCAAATTTATTTCACCTAACATGTTCTATGCAAGAATATTGTCGGTACCTCAAAGTTTGACGTGGGCTGTCATTTCTGTGATATATATATATATATATATATCACAGAATATCACAAATATATATATGTAATAGTTTACATATTATACCTGTATTACACATCTATTATACAACTATTATTATTTACATGTAGATTACCCAAATTTGATAAATTTACAGATCGTTTCTTCTTTTAACATATATTGTAATTCATAGGTCAATAACGGACAATGAATAAAAGCGAGAGTAAATTACAAAAAGAAATACGGAATAAAGGTAATAAGCGTAAAACCTACTTCATTGCATATAAATATTCAGTTTTTTGTAGTCAATCATAATTTTTAGAATTTGTGGGCTTAATGAACGTTGGCAACAGCTGCTATATTAATGTAGTTATTCAAAGCTTATTTTGGAATCCTGAACTGAGAAACAATATTCTCAAACATACTAATGATGGTTGTAAAGATTCCGTACTCTTGAAGTTACGAAATCTTTTTATCAGTATGCAGGTATGTACATTTATTTTCGGTGCACTACTGTATCCGTCGTTAAAAATTCTAATTATGCCATTTCAGTACCAAAGAGTGTAACTTAAATTTTGTTACTTATTCTCTGTGAATTTTATAGGTAAAAAATTTAAAAATTACATACATCTATCATGTCTGTTACCCATTTAAACATTTTTTAATCAATCAGAGCATAAATTGAATACTTTATACGCGCTTTTGATTGATATTTGAGCCAATACTATAATATTATTCAAAATTCAGTTACAACGGAAAAACTGCAGTAACTTATACGAAAAATAGCCTTTCGCATGTAGGCAGCTGATTTTTTCGATGTACGTCTTTTCATGGTTGAAAAACCGTTGTAAAACTCCAATCGTTAAAAACCACAATAAGAAAGCTTTAATTAAAAATCTAATTAAATGAATAATGTTTATCAGAAGGGCAATTACAGGCGATTTAAGTTGAAGTTCGAAAACCTCAGTGATATAAAATTAATGCACATTTAATCGCAGCTTAATTCTGGATTACATTACAACATCAGTTTGAAAACCAATCAAAACAGTTAAAAACCTACAATTAAATTCTTATTTAAGTCAAAAATGTTAGGATGGCAGTTATGGGCAGTGGAAGTTGACTCCAAAAAATCAATAGAAAGTGTCAGTGCGATTTATAGATAAAAAAATTTTTAATTTAAATACATCGCCCGTAACTGCCGCCTAGTTGAACGCTTCAAACTCAACCAAAGCTTACATCAAAGGAACTTTCACGAGCTATCGATTGCTTCCTAAATCGATACTTTAACTTAATCTAGAACTGAGCTACGTTTAAAAAAATGCAACAATTTTTTAGTTGGAAGTTTATTATCTGTCTAATGCACTGAGTTTTTAAATTATTTTTGAACTTCAACTTTAATCGCCCGCAAGTGCAGGCCTGTTTGACATTCGTTATTTAACGAAAGCTAAAATGAAAGCACGTTTTCAGTACTTTTAATTACTTTTGTGGCTGATACCGTAACTAAATGTACTAGAAACAACGGTGTGATCCACGAGAATATCTTTTAAACTTGTAGTACCTCAAAAGGGTTATTTTTTTATTTCAACAAGTATATGTGTGGATTGAGCTTTTGATTGTAGTAATTTATCTTTGCAGACTCTTAATACATCGGTTAACCCACGGTCATTTACCATCAGTTTAGGTTGGAACACATTGGAACAACACGACGCGCAAGAATTTTATTTAGTCGTCTTACAGAAATTAAATGACTTTTTCATACTAAATAATTGTTCGAGTAATATCATTACAAAGTTGTGTCAAGGTAATGCAATTCACAGTTTTAGTAACCTACAGAATATAATATAAAATTAAAAAATTTACTTCTCTACTATATGTTATATTCTGTCCACTGAAAGTACAGTTATATTATGCACACGCAACAAATTGTTCTCTTTGGCTAATCAACGTAGCCACTTTTTATTTGTAATAAAAAATTAGGCCTGGATCCTTAGAAACCTGTACCCCATAAAATTTCCACTCGTCATCTACATTTAAATTATTTTTTATGAGACTATAGTAAGTGCTTCATACACTGTATTCACAAGTGTTTTTTAACTTTGTTTTAATTACAACTTTGTATTTGAAAATGATAAGTTGCATTAAAGTTTAAATAACTATTCTTAGTTGCAAAAGTGCTTATATATAAAGTTTTACCGCTTATGTATAATAAAGTATTACCAAAATATATAAATATATTTTTCAAAAGCTCTAAGTTCTATTACTTTACGTCCGAAATCAAGACAGTAGTTTTCGTACCATTGACGCAAAGTACGACTAACGCGTCCGAAGAGTTCAGTTAGTGCACTTTTAGGCCCAACTTACGAACGACGAGTTGGTTGTCAAAGGCGAGAAGGGCTACTCTTTACCTGTATTTAGCCCTCCAGACCCACATTGCTTTTCCGCCGTAGGGCGCTAAGTGTGCGCACGGGTGCAAAATAGCTCTTTGTTCCCTCGGCAAGAAGAACTACTTCGTGCCCATAGTAAAAAATTACTATTTCCAAGTAGTTTTTTTTCTGTACTTCCAGTTACAAAAATAAAAACTTTTTATAATGGATGCAAAGTGTGGCAAGGACTTTGCGTCTTGGGTTCACTTTTTTAACTCCTCCATAACTTCGCATCCACAATCAGAAATGGTATATTACGTTACTAGGGCACAAAGTATAACATGAGCGCCCGAAGGGCGCGGTTGTTGTATGTTGGTGCCCAAGACGCGTATAATATTTTTCTTACCGAGGGCACAAAGTGCAATTTTGCGCCCATGGGCACACTTTGGGCGATCATGTCGTACTTTGTGCCCTAGTGACGTAATGTAACATTTCAGACTTCCAGGCTAATAGTACTTTTTCAAGAGTTCAAACTGTGCCCACGGATGCATAATTTATGCATATGGTGCGAAGTATACTATTTTTTAATTTTATAATTGTTTCAAACTATTTGTAGTCCACATCGAATTCTATAATAATATTTCGTATATCAAAATTGAAATGAATGTGTCTTTTACTTTGTAGGTACCATAACAAGTTCCATTACATGTCTATTATGTAGAACGGAATCATTTCAAACAAATCATTTCTTTGACTTATCGTTATCCTTGCAGAAGGATAAAGATTCAAATTCTGTGAATAATTTGGTAAGTTTAAATTTATAAGTATTAAATAGTTTACGAATACATAACGATTATCATTTTAATGTGTATTATAGGAAGAAGCACTAATAAACTATACCAAACCAGAAGTAATCGATCAATATTTTTGTGGTCACTGTGAAAAAAGAGTTTATGCTCTAAAAGAGCTGCAACTGACAGAAGTCCCATACGTTTTAATTTTACATTTAAAAAGGTTTAATTATAATGTTCATCTTCAACGAAGAATCAAGCTACATGATAGGTAAGTGACATGAACACATTTACTAGAGTTGTTAGGTTAGCAGGTAAATAGGTAGATAGGTAGTAAAGTAGATCGGTAGGAAGATAGGTAGATAAGTAATTGGGATAGGAACCCTGGCAATGCGGACCCTTGTGGACCACGTATCAAGCTGTGAGACCAAGCTCTTTTCAAGTGCGCTAATTGAATGGGTGTATTATTTTATAAAAAAATTTGGTGTTAACAAAGTGCACATAAAGCAACATTAAACAATAAAATGAAAATCGAATATACTACAAAATATACATCTTACTGTAAGTTTTTTTTTCTCTACCTAAGTAATGTGTGGTATAATATAAAGTGTATAATCTTTTATACATTAAACAATAAAAACATGTATTTAAAACTGGGAGAAATTATAGGTATGATTATTCGGAAAATTTAACGGCCATTATAATGGGAGGAAGTAACAATTTGATAGCACAAATTTTTTAGTCTCTGAAATATCTGAAATAACTACTTCGAGTATACAGTGCAGTTTATCAATGCCCGAAAGTTTTTTAAAGTTTTTAAAACATGATAGTATATTCTTTAAAGAGATACCACCAAAAAATCAAAAATGTTAGGTGAAAAAGAAATTGTTTTTTTTACGAACATTATGTTAGTATGAATTTTTTAATATTTTTTTCCAGACATTTTTTCGAGAAAATAATCATTTGATTTTACAATTTCACATATACTCTTATAGGGATCACGTATTGAATTTTATTAAATGTAACTTTCTTTAACGTTTTTCGTAGAATCTTTTTTTAATTCGTTTATTTTTTACTAGGACGAATTTTGTAAATGCTTTAAGAAAGATTGGATTTATTAAAATGATAGTTTAAATAGAATTAAATTACTGACCTCTATGAGAGCCTATGTTCAGCCTATATTGAATGAATTTTTTTTTTTTTTTTTTGAAAAATACGCCTCGAAAAAATATTGAAAAAATGTATACGCTTATAAAATGTTCTTAAAAAGAAGGTCACTGTGTTTCAGCGTTATCTAACTTTCATTTATTTTCCGGAACCTCCTAACTACCTATCTATGTTTTATCTCCTGGAAGATCATGAAATAATGAATTTTGTTTATATAAATATGGGCCAGTACAACCGTTTACACAGTAAAAAATCCAAGTTTGCGTAAGTAATCACATACTTTTTTTGGTAATCACTCATTTTTAATATCACTTTCATTCAACCACCTTAAATGAATAATATTTTATTTCAATTTAATAGTAAGACAACAATGATACCATAGTGTTATTTACACTGTTTAGTTTTCCTAAGAGCCTACGAAATCAGCTTGTACGTGGCATTGACAGCCGTGTTCCGATCCCATTAGGTGGGTGGGTGTTCGGATGTCTAACTCCTTACCTGCCGTAATAAGTAGAAAGAAGAAGAGAGGAAGAATGGCAGAGAATATGTTACCGAGCCAATTATAAGACCTTATTGCACAATGAAAGTGTGATCGATTCCATCACATATTATTTTTTAAGGGCATGTTTAATTTATTGTATTCTTCTAGATAACATTTGTGATGATGACATCGTGTACGATACTGTAATTTACTTATTCCATTAATTTCGTTATTTTAGAGTTTCATTTCCAACTGTTTTAAACATGGACCACTTGAAACAATAATCTTGTTCCAGGCAGCTTTGCAGTAAACAATCAGGTAAATTGTATATGAATATTGCTTTACATATATGTCTGCCAAACGTTTTAATTCCTTCAAAAAAACAATAAAGAAAAAGTATTAAAAACATTTTTTCCGCCCTCGGGTGGTTTTGGGAGGCTGGTACTTCCTCGGGTGAAAAAGCAGTTTTCCCATACTCGTTCGATAAGTCTCTTTACGAACTCGTAGAAAAACTACCATTGCCGCCCTCGGGTGGTTTTGGGGGGCTG
The DNA here is from genome assembly GCF_036245765.1 of Copidosoma floridanum. NCBI lineage: Eukaryota > Metazoa > Arthropoda > Insecta > Hymenoptera > Encyrtidae > Copidosoma > Copidosoma floridanum. The sequence goes on from NW_028321894.1 coordinate 1,853,590, forward strand.
GTACTTCCTCGGGCGAAAAAGCAGTTTTCCGATACTTGTTCGAAAAGTCTCCTTTACGACCCTCTTTACGGAACTCGCCTTCGGCTCGGGCCGCAAACCTCTCGGTTCGCAAACAAATACTTTTCAAACTCGTAGGAAAACTACCATTTCTCCTTATCGGGCGCAAAGTGAGGGCCCAAAGTACTTTTCGTGCTTGCATCATGGGCCCAAAGTGGAACTTTTCTGCCCTAAAGCGGAAAGTAGTCACAATTTTTTAAGCACTAAGGTTAATTTTTTTGTGATGTAAAAAAACGTAAAATGAATAAATTTAGCGTCAATGGCTGTTTTCCTCACACTGTGTAGCTTTCAAATGTTTTCTATATTAATTTTGTATGTAAAATCGAAATTCTCACATTCATTTAATGATAAGTATGTAGAATACATCATTTTTACGTGTATGATAAAGGTTTTATGAAGAGCAAATTTTTTTTTTTTTATTACAACAATCTTAAACAAACAATAACTAGTGAATCACTAATACATGTACGAAAATGTGAAATCTAATAAAAGTAACTCGTGGGGACCAGCATAATTTTTAATCTGTGGTACATTTAAAGCAGTTTATTTTTAAAGGAATGTAATCAGACAGTTAAACAAGCAGATATGCTAACACACACAAGTGGAACATAACAGTTTAAGTTATTTAAAGCAAAATAATAATTGTATGAATTCATGTAATTGAAACGAGAGGGGACCACTCCGACACCCAGAAACTCTACACAAGGCGCTATACACAAACAACTTGCACACAGTTGATACTCAACACTACAGAAAAATGGTTGTACGCACTCCTTTTGATTGTGCATTAAGACAAACGTTATCTACACAAGTGCAGAATTACACTTGTACTTTAAAAATTCTACACAGACCATTCTACACAAAAAAAGTAGTACACAGTTTCAATGCTACACAAAAAATATGATGTACACTATTATTTTCTCATTATGAACACACACTTAAATGTGCTCTACACAAGTGTAGGACTGAGGTTGTGTAGAACGTAATACAACACACTTTAACGTGAGATATACATAAGTGTAAGACTAAAGTTGTGCAAAACGCTATACAACACATTTTGTGCACGTGTAGAATATTCTACACACTGTCGTAGAGGAAACTTAGAATTTAAAAACGACACGTGTTTCGCGTCGTATCCTTGATTTTATATTGTCATAGTGTCATTAGTGTTGAAAATAAAATGACAAACCGTGTCACCTAAAAATATCAATGAACTGAATATTCGCTTAAAGTACAGAGTAACCTTTTTTTCTTAAAAAGTATCTTTAATCTAGAATAATTAATAGTGTGAGGGCCTTTCTCAATTCAACATCGCAGCCACCACAAGATGTCGCACCAACTGTTTTTCCACAGTATATTGTCGATGGGAATTGCACAAAGGGTTTCTACGACTAGAACAAAACGTGGTAAGCTGCGTAAAAAACGAATAATAGTTGAATAAAAAATGTAATTTACTTGCAAAAATTAATGACAATCTCTCCAATTAGCCATTATACGATTCTATTATTTTTTAGGAGATTGATTATTATTCTGTTGTAGAAAATGAGTAAAATTAGAACTTATAATTCTTTTTATGATTTATTTTCGGAGTAATAATGGTTTTAATACATTCATTGCATACGCAACTTGATGACATACTCCTGATATTTGACAGAATATTTATTTATGCAACAACAATTTCGATGAGCACAAATAATTAATATTTATTCATGTAAAAAATGTGTAATTAACTTTATTTTCTTAAGCTTTACAATGAATTATTTAAATAAGTGGTTTCTAAAGTATTTATTCACATAATAATAGTTTTTTAATCAGAGGAACAATCTGACAGAACTTAAGGTTATTAATAAAATGCTACCAAACGCTACAAAATATATTACAATCTTAGTGCACTTATAAAAGTACATAAAATGCTTATAAATACACAAATTTACGTATACTAAAATATCACAAGATAACACATTTGTTGAACTATGAACTAAGACTTTAATTTATGAAAATTTTTAACGGTGGTTGAGTAAAAGATTCTCTTCAAACAGGACATTTCTTCTTCGATTCAGGTAGTGTACTCACTCTAGATGCGCAATGATTACACAGACACATGTGTCCACACTGCAGAGCATGAGTTGCTGCCCTGCCGATGCAAATAGCACATTTTCCTGTATCTAAAAAAAGGGGGCGTTAGTATAATTTATGATAATACTTAGATAATAAGATAAAATATAGGTTATTACGTGGAAGTACATGAGCGTTTAATATGAGTAATGTTGCTAATAAATCACAATGATGATATTTAATGACACAAATTTCTATGCAAAAATCATTCGTTGTTGTTGACATTAAGGTAAAGTTAAAGGTAACTTTTAGTTCAAGTGTTAAGCGTTTTAGATTATACTTTTAGTATAGTTATACGTAAATATAATTGTTTTACTATCATAGTTATTTCTATTTGTACCACTAAATGTTTGTTGAACAAAAAAAAAAAAAAAAAAATTAAAATCGTATGATTTAATATTTCTTAAATTTTACTTTCGCAGATCGTTCTGCTTAGTGACAAAGTATGTATTATAATGCGGCAACATTCTTTTACTACGTTATAGTTGCATTTTCGATTATAGTGGAAAATTCAAAAACACTTCAGTACAATTTAAAAAAAGAAAAATTAAACCCAAAGAACTGTCACATAATAAACCTTTCATGTCTTTTTCAGGTACCTTGTTGTATCAACACATTTTTGCCCGCAAATAGGGTTCAAGGCTCCTTTGTTGCAAGATATTAATAATGAATTTTTTTTTATACTATAAGGGATCTTCACAGAGTCATTGGACTAAAGGCAATTGTGTTCATAAAAACTGTATAAAATAAACATAAACAAGATGTAAGAACCAGTACTGGATCGCTGGGTGAAAGGCGCTTGAGTTAATAATTAATGAGTAATACATTTAAACAAAATGCAATATTCAGTATCAATATTATAAAGAACACAAATTCGCTGAATTGTTAGTGTTTATTTTCATACATACTTAAAAATAAATTTATCAATATATACAAGATGAAAGAAATAGTACGTAGTCATTGTGTTTAAGATGATAATGCTGATAATAACTTCATAACAAATGTTTACTAAATGCAAGGGACAATACACACTCATAGAATTCAAGGGAATCTTGTTATAATGAATTAATAATCTTTTTTTTTTTAAATAGATAGTACAGGGTCATCAGGATAAAGAAAATGTATTTATTACAGGTTAATAATGAGCTTAAACAAGATTACTAGAAACAGTACTGGGTTGGATCATTATATTGCAATCATTTCTGTTGATGATAGTTAAGTACTAAATTAAAAAAAAAAAAAAAAAAAAACGGCGGCTCACCCCATCACCTGGCCTAGTACGAAAAGCACGAAATTACACTTTTTCGCAATCAACGTTTAACATGCATGTCCGTAGTTAAATGAAATGACATGTTTAGTTGTTGTAGATTACTCTCGATGAACAAAAGCGCTTTTGAAAAATTGGTCTAGATTTGATCACAACTTTTTAATGTCCATTTCTGCAAATGACCTTTTTTTAATTTGCTTAGCGGTTCGCAAAAAGTTAACCGATTGTGTTGAAATTTGTTGACCAATTTAAGGACAACAATACCTGTGATATATTTGAATTTTAACTCTCAAGATAATAAGAACATGAGTTATAGATTTTTAAAAAAATGATCATTGTACATAGTTTTTTTGCCGTTTGTGAGAAAATTGCTAGACCAATATGAACTTAACGCAGCTCATTGTCTTCGCCTTGGAATTGCGCATCTTTTTTGTATTAAGCTTTTTTATTACGTATTTTTACTATTAAATCAATAGACCTGCAAAAATTCTTAACATGGGGCTACGATAAAAATGAAACATGGTGATTAATAAATAAAGAATACATAAATTACTATATGTATGCGTGGTAATCCAAAGCTAGAAAAAAGAACATACTTAACAATCGCTAGATGTTAATTTTTTTTGTTACTAAAGTATACATGGGTTTCACTCTGCTTTGTTGTCAACCTAAACTTAAGCGTATAATAAACATTACGAACCATAATAATATTGTCTGTCTAACAGATACTTAGACTTACCGTTTACTTACTTTTGACTGTAGTGAGTAGAACAGTATGATACAGAGGGAGTAAGTTTTGTGCAAACTTTTTAACACAGCCTCGAAACAGAATTGACTTGCGTAGCTGTATTAGGATCACTGAACACTGGTGGTGTAACAATAGAAATTTTCTCTAATTTTTCAAGTGAGTAGAACTTAGGCATTCGAAAGTCATAGGATTTCTGCATACTTTTCACATAACTTTGAAGCACAATAGAGTGGCGCGGCAATATTAAGCATGGTAAACTTAGACATTCTAAAGGAAGGCTTAGATTTTTTAAATGTTTATTTCATTTAAGTATTTTTTTGCAAGATGTGAGAGACAAAACCAAATATGAAATAACAATACAACGTATTTCAAATAAAAATATTAATCGATCAAAATACATAAACAAAAAGAAAGACACATATTTTCTATAAACTATTTTGAAAATACTGTATGCACACATACTAAGACAAGTAACACCTTTAATGAGTAGTAAATGTCAGTGTGACATGAGGTCTGGTTTCGTATGTAATGAATGTATTAAAACCATTATTACTCCGAAAATAAATCATAAAAAGAATTATAAGTTCTAATTTTACTCATTTTCTACAACAGAATAATAATCAATCTCCTAAAAAATAATAGAATCGTATAAAGGCTAATTGGAGAGACTGTAATCAATTATTGCAAGTAAATTACATTTTTTATTCAACTATTATTCGTTTTTTACGCAGCTTACCACGTTTTGTTCTAGTCGTGGAAACCCTTTGTGCAATTCCCATCGACAATATACTGTGGAAAAACAGTTGGTGCGACATCTTGCGGTGGCTGCAATGTTGAATTGAGAAAGGCCTTTACACTATCAATTATTCTAGATTAAAGATACAATTAAAAAAAAAAAGGTTACTCTGTACTTTAAGCGAATATTCAGTTCATTGATATTTTTAGGTGACACGGTTTGTCATTTTATTTTTAACACTAATGACACTATGACAACATAAAATCAAGGATACGACGCGAAACACGTGTCGTTTTTTAATTCTAAGTTTCCGCTACGACAGTGTGTAGAATATTCTACACGTACACAAAATGTATTGTATAGCGTTTTGCACAACTTTAGTCTTACACTTATGTATATCTCACGTTAAAGTGTGTTGTATTACGTTCTACACAACCTCAGTCCTACACTTGTGTAGAGCACATTTAAGTGTGTGTTCATAATGAGAAAATAATAGTGTACATCATATTTTTTGTGTAGCATTGAAACTGTGTACTACTTTTTTGTGTAGAATGGTCTGTGTAGAATTTTTAAAGTATAAGTGTAATTCTGCACTTGTGTAGATAACGTTTGTCTTAATGCAGAATCAAAAGGAGTGCGTACAACCATTTTTCTGTATTGTTGAGTAATAACTGTGTGCAAGTTGTTTGTGTATAGCGCCTTGTGTAGAATTTCTAGGTGTCGGAGTGGTCCCCTCTCATTGAAACTATCCAATAAATTTAAAAAAAAAATTTTTAATTTTGGTAAATTTGATTTTTTTGATGGTTCTTAAAAAAAGAAATTTTTTTTTTTTTTTAACGATCACTTCATTTGTTTCAGAGTCGTACCCCCCCGCCCCCCTCCGGGGGCTTAGCCTCCTGGTCCCCCGCCAGGGGCTGCCGCCCCTGGATTGCACACAACGTTTCTTGCGAATCGTACATTTCGAGTGAATGCAACTTTAAATAATAGAAAAACGTTTATTACATTCATCACGTACGAAGGATAGTTCGTATACATGTGAATAATACAAAATACACGAACTTTCAACGTGTCCTTTTAATTAATTACTTCACAATTAATACTAATTTTTGTCGCACATATATAACGACAAATTTTATATGTAACTCGTACAGACATTTTTCCGTACTCATGTGATTAAATCGCACTTGATGTCGGTGCCAGTAACTCGTAACATATAATAAGAGTCGTATCACATAATAGTGTGATCAACTGGCACTTATTTCCATCAAGTTTGACCACTAGTATGCATCAATCACAACGTTTAATTTTTCTTAATTAAAGTACAAAAATAAAATCATGCATATGCGTATCATGTATTATAGTTCAAGTTTTACATGCTTTAATTAAAGCTCACTTTGTACCCTTCAGAAGAAAAACAATATATGCCACACGAGTGCAATCCTTTGCACCCTTGGGTGAACTTTGCGCCCTTCGACTATTTTGGGCCCTAGGGTGCAAAGTCTTTGGCGGGCGCAAAGTGATACTTTGCGCTCTAGTGGCGTAATGTACTATTAAATCATATTCAAGAATAGTTGGATACATTATGATTTTACATAAGTTAATATACCCAACGTAACGAATACACCATATAATTGAGACCAAGAGCTTGTCAAGCCAATTTATCTACCCTTAATAATTTATTGTGCTTATACGGATTGAGAATGTACTTTGCTGATACTATTTGAGGCTACTGTAACTTATATGTAATTAAAATATTCGCAATTTTCCAGCAGCACACAACGTTACAACAACGTTGAATAAACATTATTTCTACTGCATCCCAAGGTTATGAAATGAGCTGCAATAACACCGTCAAAATAATGTCGAAAAATAGAAAATTTTTTCTGGTTCTGTGGTTCAACAATCACTTTTGGGCTTTCTAGCGTAAATTAGTGGCTTAATCCGGTATAAACATCTGGATAACTATACTTTAGGACGTTCGCTGGCTAACTCAATTTTTCTTTAGATTTTCCTTAAACTAAACTATGTTGAAAATGAAAATGCCCTCTATACAGTCGTAGTTTTTTTAATATCGCTATCCATGTGCAAAGTAAAGAAATTCGCCGTTGAATTTTGCGATTTTAACATGGGAGGTACATGTTATACAAAGTAAAAATGGATATTCCTACGAATATCAAAAAAAGTTTTTTTTATATATCTCTGAAAAAAATGTATATGATAGAATACAATTTGAGAAATAATATCCTTTAATCTATTTGCACCTATCCATATTTTTTATCAAGAACGAGCCATTATAAAACTGTAAATACTACAGTTTTACGTTGAGAGAGAGAGCAGACCACTACGCACTCTCCCTCTGTCTCTCTCTCACAAACTCTTCTATCTCTCTCACACCAAGTGAACGTCCTTAAAGAGAGGGACTATGATAAGAATGATGGAGGGCTTGATTTATTTAATTTTATTAATTTAAATAATACTGAGAAACCTTAAAACAGCTAAGTCCCTTTTCTCTGCATGTTGGAATTCGGATCGTAACACTCGCTTTTGTCACTAATTTATTATATGCTTATTAACTAAAAATTAGTCCAGAGTGATTATGAAAGATAACAAGTAAAATACTTTAACGTTTTGAAGTTCCACAAGCAACGTATTTTCTACATTATTCAAACGTTGTGCTGTTTGGGTTATTCTTTAAGGCATTAGTGCTGTATGTGAAATATGGTTTGGAGTATTACTTAAACTTTCGCTCATAGCTTTAATATGTACATATAAAAATTAAAACTTCTGTAATATGTATCCTTGATCAAAAAAATTGTAAATGTTTTGTATTTATAATATTTCCGTAAAAATTTCTTATGTTTACGAAGGATAATATTCGTTCTGACATTCAGTTAATTATCTTAAGTTTACTGTCATGATAATATTCTGCACTTTCATGTCTCACACGTGTCTTCAAATGGAAAATCTTATTACTATTTTTATTTTAGAAAATACGTCGGACATGCCTGAAACCTTCGAATTGTTTTCCATCATTGTACACAATGGCATTGCTCACGAAGGGCACTATTATGCTTATAAAAAAAATTTTGAATTTCATCAGTGGCTTTGCTTTAACGACACCTTGGTTAAGCAGGTATAGTAGCTACAATTATTAACGATCGATTATATGTAAACTGGCTATTAATAAAACTGTCTACATCTCAGATAATAACCAAGATATTATATTGAAATTTTCATGCTTTTAGTGTTTATTATACATTAATACATTTTTGTAATGGTTCCAGTAATTATTATTACGTCAACAAAATTGATACTGAAACATCTTCAGTGTAATGTGGTATAGATAAAATACTACTCAATTTAAATGAGTTCCTGGAAAGTTCATCTGTAAATACAAACAAGCGGGTAATTTATGCAAAAACCGCGTTCTTGCATACAAATCACGAGTGATATAAGGGAGTATATTACTGTTATTATCACACTGTATCGAAAGTCTCAGAACATAATGATTATCGCCCTTGGGTTCGCCTCGAGCGTGTACCCTATGAAAACGATAACTTTGTGATTGTTCGAGATTTTTTTTCGACTTACAGCGACAACATATCATGACTAACTATGTTAAATAAAAAAAAATTTGATTTTAGACGATATTTACAACCATTGCGTAAAATGTTTTATCTAAAATGCACAACAAAAAAGTTGGATAAGGAAAAACGACTTGATATTTATTTTACGATCACTTTTTGGTTCATAAAACGTGTTGGTTATATCCCAGGTCCAAATGTTTTACACAAAACAGTTGTATTTCAATGAGATCTACAACTTGTATGTTTAATTTTATAATTCAAAAAATAAAACAAAAAAGTTAGATAAGAAAAAATTATATTTTTGCTTTTTTTAGCGCTGTTTAGCTCAGAGAACGTTTGGGTTACATCCAGATAAAAAATGTTGAATATAAAAAAGTATTTAAACCATATCTACAACTTTGTCTTTCACAGCAAACTTCAAAAATATTACGTAACAAAGTTACAGCTGAAAAAATTTTTTTTCATGAAAGTATCATCTCTAAATGACTGCCATTTTTGTCTAAAACAGGAAATTTTTTATTTGAAACCATCACGTTAGACGTAAAAGACGATTCTCTGTCAAATTTCCACCCAATCCGACAAAACTGCATGAGTTACTCAAAAAACTTGATTACGCAAATGTATTCATATGTACACCCCTAACGCCGAGGTCCATGATCGCAATTAATTTTTTCTGCCAACATTTTTTTTACACACAAAAATAAGCTTCGAGGGTACTGTTGAGTATCAGTCGTGCCTAAAAGATAGATTGACAGAAGAGGTTCGTTAATTTATAGCCCCATAGCCCTGACAAAACTAAAAAATGATTGTTTAAAAAAAGTGTATATTTTGAAAATTAATGTTCAACATTTAATAAAAACCTTGATTTAACTTGTTAACTTGTTTTTATTTCAGACTATTATTTTATTGTTAAGCAATGCAATTTTTTCTTTTACTTTATAGAAAATAAATACCTACTTAGGTAGTGTATTTCTTTTTTAAGGCTTTATTGTAAACGAAGTACATGTAATCCTGTTTCGGTACAGAGGCACGTTATATAGTTACATTGAAAATAAGTACAGTGGGGTTTGAACTTAAAATTAAAGTCTTGATACTAAAACTTAAGTCTTGAGGCGGAGTCGTGGTTTAGAATCCCGGCAGATACTATCAGAAAAAAATCTGAGTGCCCTGAACGGGAATCAAACCCGCGACCCCTTCAGCTGTGTTGTTTCGGTGGAAAGCAGTGTTAACCACAGAGCCAACGACGAGCCCAAACAATGCAATTATTTAAAATTTTTTCTACCATTTTATTTAATCAATAGTTCCAAAAAAATTGTTGTTCTTGCATAAATACAAACATAAGAAGCATGAACATTTCTAAATAATTAATTGGTTTTTTCCTTAAATACAGACTTTTCTGTAAATAGGTGGTTTAGAGGTGTCGGAGGCTATATATTACCAATAAAGCATGTTTAAAAATGAAAAGTTATTTATCTCAATATTAACTAGCACACGCGTTACTAAAATCAAAATAATAATTAGATTAACAGCAATGATTTACAACAACTGTACGGAGAATGTAATTCAAAGAATAATGACCCAAACGAGAGAAGCGCAAATACATACATTTTAACTTACAGAAAAGTGTGTAATGCTAACGAAATTGCTATGATAAGAAAAGATTCACTTATTTATTGTGGACAATTACTTACGAAGGTGCGTATAATAATGACTTAGTGTATAATTATTGGAATTTGGTTAGTTAATTTAACTACATCTCTAATTGTTTTTAATTATTAAATCTTTTTACAAAAATTTTCTCAAGCTTTGCCAAATTGTCCAAATAATAATTCAGATATCAATATAAGCCACATAACCTGTTTGTGTTTATTAATTTTTCTTATGTATACGGTGTAGGAAGTAAAAGAAAGTAAGTTAGGCGTGAGACGTCAAAAAATACAAAAGGAATGTGATAAAGAGAAAGTTATTTTACACAAAGAGGCATCGCAACGAATTGTATACGACGACAACGGACAAGAGCATTCGGTAGAAGGACAAAGTAGTGATGAAAAAAACTACTTAGAGCCACGCACTACATTCATTAATGATAACGTGCGTATCAAATTACAAACTAAATTATCGTACAGGTAGATTAGTACTAGCTTGGACGTTTTTGAGAGGCTGGTGTGCTCTCGTTAGGAAAAGTAGGATTCGACACATTAGTGGCATTGCACCGCGGCTATCTTACGTACCTCGGGCCCTGCTCCGCAGATACCTCGCACTGCAAAATAGCCCTGATGGAGACGATGTCACTTATCGGACGAAAACTACCATTACTTTCTTATTAAAGTATAAATTCAGTAATATAAGTTTCCGGATTATCGACAAATTGAATTTAATTGTTATATAAACGGTAGCCAAAAACGGGGTGAGGTTTCTGATTGCCTCGCTGCTGATGCTCCGACCGTGCTTGCATGCCGGGGACCCTTAATGGCAGTAACCTTTACAGTGGCTGCGCTTGATTGTCTCTCGATCGAGTGGTTGTTTGGCTCAACTAATAATTTTTTAGGAGTACGAACAAAAAAATTTTTGGGAAAGCTTAGTACAATATTATCGACAGAAAGTTAATTTTATAAATAATTTTTGAAGACAGATACCAAAAAAAGTAATTCGTGGCTATAATTAATTAGTTATGCAATGTTACGTACTCTAGTGCCATGATAAACTACTATAATTAGTTGTAAAGCTCATGTTGGTCAAGCAGACGTCTATATTTTCCATATATTTTTTTCATACATTAGTTTATCCTTGATGAAGAACGTGACTGTGAAGCAAAATTACAATTATGGATGGATCAAAACGTTTTTAGTGTTAATACCACTACTAACTCTTTTGACATAAAGTCAATACCCAATTCAAGGAGTTTAAGTACAACTGTAATGAAAAAAAAAAAAAAAATTCAAAAATTGTTAGCCAATAGAAGTCTAATTGATAATCAAATAGAATATTATGATGATAACGGCGATCAATCAGCAACTGCCCCAATATTAGAAAATGATGTAAATTATGAACCTACGAGTACGCGTGAAGATATAGGCACACCCGATAAAGGTATGCATTTATGAACTACAAGCCATAATACTATTAGATATCAATTACATATCCTACTTACTAATAATTACTTGAATAAAGCAAAATTACAGTTGAAAAATTATTTTATTTTTGAAGGGGTTACAGTGGTAAAGCCTACCAGAAACATTGATTCTAGTTCAAAAATTGTTCATAATACGATTACCCCTGATAGTTCTTGTAAACTATTTCTGCTATCACATATATAGATATAATTTTAACATGTAAATTGCGGATAAAAGGTGTCACCCTTACTGAAACCCGTGTTCAAAATATTTTCCTCATAGTACGCGACATTACGAGTAAAATGAGCCTGGTTGTAAGGGTGTGCCTCAAAAAAATATTTTTTTATTAAAATAGGGGACAAAAAATATGGGATATTTTTTGTGGATTTCCTCGAATATATATCACGGGTCTTCCGCTGTCACGTCAAATTAGCGGGTACAAAAAATCGTTGGTCGTAACTTATGGGAATGGGTAGTTGGTAGTTCCTCGTTAAAGTGAAACCGCCAGATTTTAAATATTCAATTTTTCGTTAGACAATAAAGTTAATTGTGTCCCTGAATAGTTTTTTATTTTTATCCGTTGCCTGGAAAGTATGAAAACTTAACATTAAAATAAACATTGAAGTTTTCTGTATGTCACTGATCCTATATACGTTACCAATACCCGTATACTTCAAAACCCCATAAATTTGTAAATCCAAAAAAAAAAAATAGTACGTAAACATTTTCTTTTATATTCGTTTATATTGCTTAAATATTGAAGGTTTATGTTAATTATTTATCATTGCAGATAATAACAGCAGTTCATCCATTGGATTGGAAATACACGATAATCTGTAAGTCAAATGTTGTCAATACTAGCTATTCTATGTCATTGATTTGTATGACCACTATTGACATTGAATTTTTATTTATTCAAATATAATTTCATTGAATACTATTTTTTACTCTCATTATGTTGTTCTAGAGATTACAATTAATTTAAAAAACATTGAACTAGTTAAACTCGAACACACACCGTATCTTAATTTCCAAAGTACAAAAATTTTTTTTTAACGTTGACGTCTCTATAATAACTTTTAGTGGTGCGAACACCAATTCTGAAACAAAAAGTTTTAAGCAATAATGATAAAAACACATGATCAAACATAAGATCAAATAAGTATAAGAAAGTATGTCAACTTTCTGAAATGTTTAAGAGAATTTTATTACAAAGCAATTACGTAAAACTGTGAGTCTCTAGACTTAGTACAAATACGAATATGTTTTTCAATTTTTATAAGGTAGGTGTACATATTTTACGTTTAAGTCAATAGAAGTATTTAAAATTATGCTTATAGAGTAAAGGATAGTATTTGATTGGTACAAAAATTATGATCTTTTGATACACCCTTTATAAATTTAAGAATAAATTCTGCTTACAACTACATAAGTCAGTTGCCAGATAGAGGCTCTATGTATAGAGGCTGCTCACTAATTTATTATTTAGCATTACATTTAATAAAAAAATCTGTATTTAAACTTTTTTTTTTTCTCTAATAGATCAAATTGTACTTTCAAGATGAGTTCTATAAGTATAACTCCTTCCGTAACGTCATCGCGCAGCAAGTCGTCAAGAAAGATATTTTTTTTTAATTACAAGCTATACAAAATTATTTATGATCAATATTTTTTATACAATACTGCATACGTACTTATTCAATATTACTTAATAAGAAGCTGCACGTATTTATTTAACGAAAATTCTTTCTAGTACAATTACAATTTAGTGATATTTTATTGTAGCACACAAACTAAAAAAAAAAATGAAACATTTCATGCAATTATGACATTAATAGTCTATTCCATGTTTCTGACTGTAATAATGTAATTATGTCCCAAACATTGTACTAAACCTCACTTTCATCTCTACCATGCATATTGAATCTCAAAACACTTTTGTTCCTGCAAAACATATACTGTTTAAAAGATGTTATTGAAAATATTTATAAAAATATATTGAACGTACAACAATTATATTACATTGAATTTTTATTACGTATAATGCTATGTAAATTATTGTAACAGTTTTGGTTTTAACTTGTTTAATATAGGCCTCGCAATATAAAAGAGGATTACTGGCTGTTTGTCCTTTTTGTAAGAATACTTCGTCTGATTTTACCAGATGTCTACGATGTAAAAAGGAATTACCAGAAAATGTTGAAACACAATCGACACCTGTTATGTGGTTCAATAACAAATCTTTTAATGTGAGTACATTATTTAATTTGTATGTGTATGAGTGTGTTTGTATTAATTATTGAATAATTCGACCAAAACCTGCTGAGGTGACCTACAAAAAAATTTTTTTTTTGAAGATACAGTTACGGTATAAATTTTGTCGTGTTTCCCATACCTAATAACCCGTACCCTCAAAAATATCAGAAAATCTTGTACTTAAAAAAAAATTGAGGTCATTTTTTTTTATTGATTTGATGGTCTACAAGTAACCATTGCGAGATGCCCACCTTTGATTTTTATGAAACTGTAATGTGTTGTAGAATATAAAAAAATAAGATACGTATTTTTTTGAATCGGTAGAGAAGCGTTTTTAAGGGGTGAAATCAACCCTGAAAATTTACCCCTAGCAGTAAATTTTTTTTTAATATCTCAAAAAAATTGAATATTGATATAATTTCAACGCCAAACTGTTTTTTGTAAAATTCGAGTTCTATGACGATTATTTTGACCGTGAAGGGTTGTAACTGATAATTTTTTAAAGTAGATATTTAATAACAAAACAGTCTCGAGACAACAAAAAAGTATGGAAAGTACGAACTTACGTCCATTTTTCTTCAAAGACGTGTTATTTATATTACTTTGGAATAAGATTAGTTTGATGTATATTATGTAAAAACTGGCCACATAAAAACTTATTGTTATTCCAAACATAAATGTAATTTTCAATTCGTATATTTTGTAATAAAAGTCCAATCGGGAAATCGTTAAATGTATGTAAAAAAGACGCAAGTGTTGGTTAAGGGCGTTACTACCTAAAGGCCCGGTTCCACCTAAAATATCTGTGCTCGCCCCCTTAATATAATATATATAAATATATCTACGTTGCCACACTTTTTGCTATTACCTAAAATTTGTCTTATTTTTAATGATTTCTTTTGAATGAAACTGTTAATCGAACTAAAAATTTACATGAATATTACTTAATACACCCTTCGCATATTTTGTAATTTTAAAAAAAATCTGATCATTTAAACTAGGTGAAAAAGTATCATAAAGTATGAGCAGAGGCTTGATTTAGACGACTCCCATAAGAGCACGTGTTAAAATAATTGATTATTGCTCAGCTCAAACGCTGTGAATCGATCTAAAAATTTAACACTAACTTTTTACGGTTAAAAATAACATAATTGCAAAGTTTCATCGAAATCTGATCATTTTAATTTTGGTTAGTAACGCCCTTAAATTTAAGTTCAAATTTATTTCATTGTAAATATAATCATCGGTACTACAACCACCATTATTAAAATTGTAATATCCGAAAATCAATTTTAGATTTCCGTACAAACTGAGGGTTCCCGAAATATGAAATGTGCTCAAGATGGAGTGTTACGTAGAATAAATGATGTATATACAGTTATTAACAACGTATACCAGGAACATATGTGAGTTAATATTTTTTTTAATTTTATATATACTAACATACGTAAATACATAAATATAAAAATACGTACGTACACGTGTGTGTGTGTGTGTGTGTGTGCGCGCGCGCGCGCAGAAGTACTACATTTGTTATAAATCACCCTTTTAATACAATAAAAACTCCTATCGATATTATGTTATCACTCCACCGCACGAGAGGTAGATACAATAGCAATATCGGATTGATGTAACAGCGGTATGACTTATAAGATTATTTACTGAAATTAAAAAATTAAAGTTCAAGTTATCCGTAACGAATTAATATATTAAGAGTAATAATAAAGTGAACACACAACAAATGTTGTAGTTAATACATCTAATAAAAGTAACTTATTAAAAATTGGATTGGCCTCGTAGCACAGTTGGAGATATATTGTTATTAAAAGTTTTAATGTAATACTATTTGTGAAATTTGAAAAAGCCAGAAGAAAACATTGTACATGCATTTATTTCAAATTGTTTTGTACGCTTTTAGGGCTTCACAAGAGCGTTCTTTTATAATACAATCAAACAGTTTTTAAACGATTTATCATGCACAATATTATTTTGAGGAAATTTGTAACTAAATGGTTGTTTTCGTCGGATAAGTGCCGCCCTGCTTCGTAGGTCCCTCGGGCCGCAAAATAGCCCCGAAGTGAGGGCGCTTAAGTGGCAAATGCTATTTTTCCTACCGAGGGCACAACAGCCTCTCAAAAACGCCCGATGTAGGAAAAATAACTTTTGAGGTTGACAGTACGCCCTTAAGTCGTAGAGTACCATATCATAAGAAAATAATGAAATGCGCCCGAAATTGTTGTTGATAATCATTTATACTTCAGATTCAGGAAGGTCGTATGATTTTTTTGAAAATTTCCAATGGCAATGTTCGGTATTCGATGTTTATAAGAAAGTCTTAATTTTGTACCGTATTTTAGTTTAAATAAGTGCTAAAATAAACATACCTATGAGTGCTATTGGCCCTTGGGCATTTATCTAACGTGCCCATACATTTTCGGCGACAGTCAGAGTCTCTCGGAGACACCCAGAGAGTAATACCTACTTGTTCAATCTATTGTTAGTCACTTCTAAAGTCTCTCCGACTATCCCCGAGAGTCAACTTGAATAAATGTGTTAAGCTGTAGTATTTAAATGTTATGATAATTATAAAAATTCAATTTTTGACTTTTTGAGAACAACTTCATTTAAGACATACAGTGTCAAACTCCGTTGATAAGATTCGGAGTTTTAAGTTCATCTGGGATATAATCACTAAAAAAAAAGTAAAGATAAGTATGCTTTTTAAGAAAGAGTGTTATGGACAGCAAAATAACAAATTTTCACACAACTAACAACAACAGATTACGTGTATTACAAATGCGTTGCCAGTGCATTCTGCTGATCAACTTATATATCGAATCTGATTTTGAATGCTTAGCTAGTAAAGTACCAGATAAACCTCTGACACCAAGAATTTACATTAATTTTTCTATACCTTGGGCAATTTTGAACGTTGGGTGTGCTCTTGGTAGAAAAAACAGTTGTCGGAACATAAGGGCCATCACTCCGGGGCAACTTTACGGACCCTCGGGCCTGCTTCGCGGAACCCTAGGGCCGCAAAATAGCCCCGGAGGCGATGGCACATCTGTGACGAAAACCACCATATTTTGTACCATAGACACTAAGTGCAACTGCCGCTTTGCGCCCCCATAATAACTTTGGGCCTACAGGAAGAAAAGTTTTTTGCGCCCACCGGACCCAAAGTATTTTTCTGCCCTAGGGCCCAAAGTGATTTACTCGGGCGTTTTTGAGAGGCTAGTGTGCCCTCGGTAGGAAAAATAGCATTCGCCAAATAAGCGTCATCGCTCTGGGGCTACCTTACGTCCCTCGGGCCCTGCTTCCCAGGTCCCTCGGGCCGCAAAATAGCTCCTGAGGCGATGGCACTTATCCGACGAAAACTACCATTATTGTCGTAATATTTAAAAGTCAATGATTCATCAATCTTGACTCAATAAATGTCTTTCAACGAGACTCTAATGTATCTGATATTTAAATAGTATTTGTGAAATTAAATTTTAATTATATATTTAGTATAACGATATATCCATCTCCACCAGCCAAGGGTGGAATAGCAATACGTGGAATGGATCTGCAACGACTGAAGCCTAATGTTTTCCTGAACGATGTTATCGTTAACTTTTATTTTAAATATATGTACAATGAACTGACAACAAAAGAAAATCAAGACAGAACTACTGTAATGGATTCATTTTTTTATGAGAATTTAAAACGAGCCTCTGAAAGAAGCTTGCCCAATCAAAGAATGTGTGCAAAGGACTTTAAAGGAAAAGATTTTATAATGGTTCCTGTCAATCACAGGTATGGCATTGTTTTTTGTTGTTACTATAACATATTATGTGCTGCCGCGTTTGGCTGGTCTAATTATCCAATCGGTCAAAGATAATAAGACATTGTATATTTATCTTTTTTTCACTTACGTAGGCATTCGTCAGTATGGCTCATTCCACCATAATGTACACTACTTCAGTTATCAATTTCTTAAAAATAAAAGTATGCATTACACATTTTTTCTCCCGTCTTTCAGCATCATTGTAACGTAGGCAAAAAATTTTTTATTGAGTGAGGTTAGTGAGTGAGGTGCAAAGTATTCCTATACAATTTATGTCGCATTATGCAATATTAATGGGTTATGGAAATGATCTATATTTTGAAAAGTATAAGAATTGTAATTAGAATATAACGTATGCATAAGTGAATATTTATGCTCTCGTTGAAGTAAATTAAAAAAATAAAATAAAGCGCGCCTAGCCTTCGCTGGCGTTTGTATTAGTCTGGGGCCTATCAGACATAAATCGGGAAAAATTACTCGGATGAACTTTTTTGATGCCATCTCCTTTGGAATGTGATACTGTACCTAAAAGTGCATGTCGCTAGAAAAAAATGTGGTAACAATTTGGTTTAAACAATTTCGTCAAAGTTTTTTTTTTTTTCTCAATAAAGTAGTTTTTTCTTTGACACACTTGGAACAAAAAACCAATGAGATGTATGTACCTAATCCCTACAGTTTTCGAGTAGAAAATTCCCAATGTTTTAGAAACATCTATTTTTCTGATAAGTATAGTAAGTATTGGCGATTTGAGACCCAATAGTTTTTTCTCTCACCTAAGAGATTATATTGTTTAATAACAATGTCAAAAAACTGTAGGGTTTCTAATCGCTGATGCTTGCTCGCCTAAGAGCTTATTTTATTTCGTATTTATCAAGAATAAGAAAAAAACTATTTGTTTTCTTATCGCCGATTCATGCACGTTTAAGGGCTTATTCTTAATAATAATAAAATCTGTTGGGTTTCTAATCGCCAATGCTTGCTCGCCTAAGTTCTTATTTTATTCATTAAGAATACTGAATTTGTTGGTTTTCTAATCGCTGATGTTTGCTCGTCTAAGAGCTTATTTTATTTATAAATAATAATGAAATGTGTTGGGTTTTTAATCGCCGATACTTCCTCATCTAAGAGCATATTTCATTTACTGATAATACTAAAATCCGTTGGGTTTCTAATCGCCGATGATTACTTGCCGAACATCATTTTTTATTGATTAATAGTACTAAAATCTGTTGAGTTTCTAATTACCGATGTATGCTCGCCTAAGTGCTTATTTTATTTATTAGTAATAATAAAATCTGATGTGTTTCTAATCACCAATGCTTACTTACCTAAAATCGTCTTTTGTTTATTAATGATACTGAAAAACTGTTGGTTTTCTTATTGCCGATGCTTGCTCGCCCAAGCTCTTATTTTATTCATCAAGAATACTGAATTTTTTGGTTTTCTGATCGCTGATGCCTTCTCTCCTAAGAGCATTTTTAATTTATAAAAAATACTAATAAATCATTATAAACTATCCTATTTAACAACATAAAAGCCTAAAGCTCTGTAAATCGTTTTCTCCTAAACTCGGCGAACGGAACTTGTTTTCTTCTGAGCTCAGCGAACTGAGCTTTTGTTATTCCAAGCTCGGCGAACTGGACTTATTTTTTTCCGAGACAGTGAACTGGATTTTTTTTCTTCCGAGGCGTCGTTATGATATTAACATTGCAAACAAATTATTGTTTTTTAATACTTTATTACTATAAGTCATACAGTTTTTGATATTTTCCCATATAAAAGGTAATGTAGATTGAAGATAAATTTTTTGTTTTAAGTAATATTGTGTTTTACACTGTTTTCACGCCGTCCCGACTTAGTTTAAAATTTTTTTCGTGTTTAGAGTAACCTGAGTTTACCTTATCGTATTTCCATAAAAAAAAAAAATTAAAAAAAAAACATCACAACACAATAGAGTGCAGATCGAAAAATGAAATAATAATGATTTTAAAATTATTTCATACTATGTAGTACTAGTGTTTAAGGAATTTACCATTAAGCAGTTGACATTTTGTCTTAAGAGCTATCCCGTTATTTTGACGATGAAATAATACAATGTATTCAATAAAATAGCATTTATTACTGTAATTAAAAAAAAAAAACCGGCTGAAAGAAAACAAATATAACCAAGCAATGGATATGTGTGGTAATAAATTTGAAATAATTTTTTAATTAAACAGTTTTCAATCATAAAGAGATCTTGCATCATGAATATGACAATTTCATGTGCTCTTATCGATTAAGTAACGTGGTTTTACATGCGCAAACTGTAAAACACAAATTAATTTGAATATTCACAATAATTCTAAAGCACTTGAGAAATGATATCTAAGAACATGCAAATTTTTTCATGTAAATCATAGTACAGTAAGTAAACCCCATAATGATCTATACATGAAAAGATATTTTATTTAATTTACTTTTATTTCATGTACCGATTAATTAGCAATACTATATGTACTTTTGTGCCTGTATTACCGGCTATGTTATTTTCTATGTAGTGCTCGAGGATGAGCTATTAGTAGTGTGAATTGTGGTGGAATAATCCATATGTGAATATTATAACTGTTAACATATTTTAATCTTCCGGACAAGTACATAAAATGATGACATTTTTTCTATAAAAAATGTTTCGTCGAACTATCTATTCTGATAAATGTGAACCTCAGATATTGTCCAATTTTTTTTTTTCAATCAACACCTACGCTCTCAGCGCCCATTGGTTTTTGGTGATAGTCTGCTTGTCGTTATTATTGGAAAGTGATACGAACATTCAATGTCCAAAACGCCAGAAAATGGATATAAAAACGTACGTATACAGTGTCATTAATGCAGTATGGTTATTATTTTTTAAGTATTTCGGCTTTCAACAAATTTTTTTTTTTTTGGTGAAAAAATATTATAAGAAATTTTATTAAAGGGTTTCATGTCACAAGTTTAAAAAAATATATTACTACCCAGTAGCTACCAAGGATAAGTAATTTTTAAAAAACAAAAAAACCAACATATTTTAATTTTTAACATTTATATTTTTTTTAGACCATGTATATTAGTATTGAATTCGATTAATAATTATGGAGTACATTCTGTACCGGATGTGTTAATTGAATTTTTTAATGAAATACATTCAAATGAAGGACCAAATAGACCGTACAATCGCCACAATATGCAAACATATCATCTGGACGTCCAGCAACAAACGAATGGTGCTGATTGTGGTATATACCTTCTGCAATACGCTGAATCATTTTTGAAGGTACGAGATTAAATCATGTATTTAAAAAAAGCTTTGGGTAAATATTATTAGCAAATCATTTTGATATTTATATTGAAGTAATCAAATTTATGAAAAGGAGACCACTTCTTGAGTAAGACAGAAAATTATTTTTATAATTGTAGACGGAAGGGTAAAGAAATTAGTTTAATTAATATAATACAAAGAACAATTTTGTCACGCAAATCTTTTTATCTTCAAAGCAAATGGGGATGGCGACCAAGCAAACTCATCTCAGATGACGCAACCAGTACTTAGACTCTAGCCAATGAGATATGAGAATGGTTTGTGCACGGAAGTATGCATGTTCACTGCAGACCACATATATATGCATACTTTCATGCGCAAACCGTTCTCATATCTCATTGGCTAGAGTCTAAGTACTAGTTGCGCCATCTGAGATAAGTTTGCTAGGTCGCCATCCCCATAACGTGTACCTTAAAAAAAATAACATCGTATGTATTGCTGGATGAGGAAGAGAGAAAATTTTCTTTAATTGTTTTCCAATACCATATAAGGTCGAGTGAAATCATTTTGCAACAAACATTCATAAATGCTTGCACTTACGTATATGTATGTCTGACATGTTGGTTTTGAAAAAGGCAACTGTACGAAAATCGCTGAAGGCGTAAAGCGATATTGCAACAGTCCATTTTCAATCCCGAAAGCGTAAGAAATTAGTCACCAAAAAATTACGGAGTTTGTGATCTTAAAAAAAAAAAAAATATTAAAATCATAATTGATTAAGACTGCAAAATGTCTTTCATCAGTTAATTTCACATTTTAATGATTGAGAACAAAATTCCGATATTATTGAGAAAAATAGTTCTTAATGGATTGACTATGCATCGAAACACTGCATAACCGTAAATTAATAAATTGTAGATATTTCTTTTTGAATATGAAACAAAACTTAATTGTTGTATTGATATTTGCTTTAAAAGATTAATTTCGATATAATACTAATCGAAGAGGCTAACACCGTTTGTAAAATGAATAAAAATAAGATGAAATGTAGGGTATTATAAAATAGACTGTCAAATATCGACAAATTGATGTTTATGCAGTGGGACATATATTTTACCCACAATTGTATTAAATTAGTACTTGAGATCCTTAGTGTAGAGGAAAAACTTGTAAGTAAAAATATTCGAGAATGTATTGAAACAAAGATAATTATTGTATATAATTGAAGTTGTACTTACCGACAGAACTATTTTATTCATCTAAAGATACGCTGGGAACGTACCATATAACTTTTATTTCGCTTCGTGGGCCTATGTTACATCGCAGGCCGATGTACAGAAAAATAGTTACATTGTACGGCCCCTGGGGTGTTGTTTCAGTATGAATGGCAACACACTTAAATGGCGTTAATCGCACAATTGAAAATCAATTGTAGATTTTTTAAATTATCTTGTTTAGTTTTCTCCATCTAGCTCACGGTCAATACAGTATGTCGTAGAAGTATATTATATTAGGGAAGGTACTGCAATATAAATAAACTTACTTTATTGCATTATAATTACCTTACCATGAAAATTCTTTTTTTTAAATATTATTTTGAGTGGTTTTTACAAATATTGTTTTATGTATGTGTATAATAAAGCTAATTTCTTAACTATACATTCCACGATTTGTTTTTATACTCTCGTTGTCGAATTCATTACATTAAATTTTTACAAACTCTACGAAAAGGTAAATTTGTCCACATGTGTAGATAAAATGATACCCCGGATATAGATAAAATAATTTCATTTTTCCACCAGTTTTATATGGAACCTTTTTTCAAGTCCCTTAAACCGCTGCCGTGAACTCTTCTTGCCAACTCTGGTATCATATTTGTAACGTTACAAGTAAACGTACTGAAACATCAGACAATCTGTTACAAAATACAAAAAATATTATCGGGCTAAATGACCTCCAAACAATTAAATACATCCTAAAGAAATCTCATTTATAATTGAAGAACCTTTAAGAAATCAACAAGATTTGAGTAAGATGTATATTGAAACTCTGTGTTGAATGAGTGTAAACCGCTAGACATTATAATGCCCCAAATGTCATTTTTACATTCTGACTGAATTTCAAATTACACTCAGATAAACAACTAAGTATGAATTTATCATCTGAAACTGTAGATAGTATACTATAATAATAATAATGCGATCGAGGAAAAATGCACGAACAACAAAATTACGATACTCGAAAAAGGCTAAATTTAGTTCACATTGTCAATTTTCACGTTTTCTTGAATATTGCTACGATAACGATTGCGAATGGTCTGCTGTTATTTTCAGCACGAAACTCTAGTTATTTCTACATATTGCAGTACAACTAATATAACGCTGTAAAACAGCTGAAATCGAGATCGTTTTGCCTCACGGGATTATTTTTTACTACTTTTCCTTAGTTGAAATATTAAGGTATTGAACTTTAAAATGTAATACCGCTATTATTACATTTTTCAACGTTTTTAATTTTGGTTAATCAACTTTGTTTTACATAGTTATAAGTTGTAAGGTTAATGATGACAATCACTGATAATATAAAATTATTTTCTAAAGTTAAAATTATTATTTACAGATGCCTATTGATAATTATGCTGAGATTCCGAATTTAGAAAGCTAGTTCACTAAAGAAGACATTGAGACATAGAGAGAAAAAATCTAAATAATTATTTTCAGAATGGCCACAGAATTTTTAAAACTAAAAATATGATGTATTGTTAATTGTATATCTTGTAGTTGTGATAATAAAAAATTTTTTTTTGCATTTTATCGTGTGAACATATTGTCTTGTCACGGGCATATGAATATATCTTATGATGAAAAACGAGACAAACACTTGCTAGGAACCAAAAATGAACGATAATCATTATTTATCGAGTATCGACATTTGCAACGCTGCCCAACTAATTCGTGCAACCGTAGTCTTTTCTTACCTTACCACTCAATCACTGTGTCTCTCCCATGATAATGCAGAGTATTTCCTTACCACGCTTACACTTGAAATATTTGACATTGGCTATTAAGAAACAATATGTACATTCAACATTAATTGATTTGTATTATTGAATGAGGATAATCATGCCAACAATGTTACACTTACATTCGGCTTACATAATTAAACAAAATTTCCAACCAAATAATTAATTTATTACTTATTTGACTGTACGTTGGATTATGGGGTTCAAAATGCTTACGTTATGGGGTTTCAAAAGGTAGGTATTAAGTTGAATGATTTCTGCAGCTTAGATTTCATATAATTTGTTTTCGAACATTTAAAACTCGCGCCGGTATTGTGATCTGTCAGGATTCTGTTTTCGATATATATCGTTCGCTCATAGCCACTTTTGGGAGCACTGATACTACTGATAGTCATCACTTATTTGCTATGCACACACACACTTGCATATGGCTATATATATGTGGCTGCTCTGTTGCCAAATATTTGAGATATTCTTTTATGCAGCAGACAAGTTACATGACAATTGTAAAATGATTCATTACTTTGTATTTTTACTGATGACTCAACAGTTTAAAAATTGTATAAAATAGTACGAAATGATAATTTTTTAACCGTATACTCCACAGAATTTTCTTAGTTACTTAAGTAGCTCTTTTTGCCTAAATTAAAAAAATCCCATTGTAAATTGTGTTAAAGCTTTGAACTTGCAACTGTATTATCTCAAAGACCAAGGTAGTAGAAATATTTTTTTATTATTTATTCTGAATGAGAAAAAGTTTTTCTATAACATACGTTTTTTTAAGGAAATCAAAGTTAGAAGTGGTATGTAATAGGCTACCTTAACATGCCGTTTGTGACAGTTAATATTGAAAAAGTTATGTGAAACATGCAAAAATAATTTTCTGTTAACATACATGTACGTTGATAGCAAGAAAATCCTTCTCTCAGTATAAGAATGTTTCTAAAAAACGACAAAGGTGGGAAAACGAGTGGATTGTGAACTAATTGAAAAAGCTCACTCCAAAGGTATTGCTGGACAAGGACCAAGACGACATATACTAGCAAAAGCAGTGCAATCTGTTGGCACATGTCGTCTTGGTTGTTCTCAAAAGCTAACTGATGCAACACATGACCACACAAAAGCATTCCATCGATTTTGGAGTTTTATTATCATGAATAAGCAACAGGTGTGCTTAAACAACTGTATAACTTTACAATCTGATGATTACAGCGAAAAAAAATTTGAAATCAAAAGATTCACCAAGACCAAAGCTATTTATAAGTATTGATTGCCATTGACAACCAGAATAGTTTCTGTTTGACAAAACATGTTTTTAAACACTCTTAGTACGTTACATACTTTTTTATTTTTAGTGCAAATATTTAACTCGATAATTTTCAATTTGTATAAACTCATATCTGGTCGTATCTCGTTACCAGCATGTTAAATGCAATAAAAAAGCCCCTAGTTATTTGTAAAAAAACTTTTGCTAAAAACCTTTTGACAAAAAGGTCATTTAAAATGATGCGAAAAATTCGGATATTTCCAATAATCGATATAAAATCTTCACATCCCTTTGTAAAAGCTTTGTGCCACTAAGAATAAAAATGTAATTTATTTTATAATACATAGGACTATGATGTTCCAATTTTTCGAGGATTTTTTAGTCTCACGGGCTTGTAGTTGCTAGAAAATGTTTTAGACAATTAAATAATACAACAATAAATATCACCAAAAAAAAGCCTCGTGCAAAGCTATTAAACCGAGTTAAATAAATGTATTATCTGATTTTTTATGCGTATTTCGGAAAATTGATTACATAGGATATTCCAGAATTGAGCAGGTTTATACAACTGTTTCACTTTATATTTCAAAACAATTAATATTAATAAAACTATACAAGCAGAGTGCAGGAAGCTGCTCAAAAATATTTAATATACTTCCATCCAATTTATGCATACCACGTATTTTGATCTATATTTCGCAAATTTGGCATGCGAAGACGTAACTGAACTTATTTAACAGAATATTTAAATGTATTTAAAAACTTACTATTTCCATCTGTGTGCCACAAACTTTTTAGAAAGATCTGTAAAGTTTCTTATTCATTATCTGATTAACGCGTTTCTATGTATGATCAGAAGACTCTCTATTTCCCGAGCCAGGCGACTTGGAAAACCCACAGTGGTCGTGTCGTTAACTAATAAAAACATATAGAATTTGTTTTCACTGTGACATTGTAGGTTTTAAAAAATCATAGTTTATTTCCTCTTTTTTTTTTGTATGTGAGTATAGTCGTATCTTTGAAACACTCTGGACTTTTCTAGCCTAGTGATCTTTGTGTGCCCTAAAAACATATATAAATATTTAATGTAATAAATTGCAGTAATATCTGTAGTTTCTAAGCTGGAATAAGGCAGTAAAAAAATTCTAAGTTTCTGGGCTCTTTAGGTCTGATTTGTCCCTGGTGAGACTACTTTGGCGTGAGGCTAATTAATTTTACACGAACATCGTTCTTTCCCTACTGTTATGGTTTATTGATATAATATTTTATTTAATTATGTGATGATTAACAAAATTTTTGTACAAAGACATTTGTATTGCCACAGTACAAACTACATTAATGAAAAAAAGAAAAAATGCTGATACAAGAGGAGTCATTGAAGACGACAAAAGAGGGAAACACGGCAACCAGACGTTCAAGTATCTGGACGATATAATAAGAAACGCACAGGAGCACATAAAAAGCTTTTCAGTCGTCGATTCGCACTACTGCAGGAAAAACTGTCAAAGGCAAACAGGTTTTTAAATGATTATAGTTTATATTCTTATCTTTTTTTTGTGTGTACATACACTCGTGTCTATAAAAACGTCAATACTTTTCTAGCCTAGCGGTCTTTGTGTGCCCTTAAAACACATATAAATATTTTGTGTATCATATTGCAGTAATATCTACTGTTTTTTAGCTAAAATAAGACGGTAAAGAAATTTAAAATTTATGGGCCTTTTAGGCCTGTTTTGTCACTGATGAGGCTATTTTGGCGTAAGGCTAGTTTGAGCTTGATTTGTAAACCTGAAAAACATAAAATATAAATTTTTTTACTTTATTGTACTAAATAAACTACCCAAACTTTGCGAATACACTTGCTTGTACTATGGTTACTTAAAACATTTTACACGAACATTGCTCTCTCCCTACTGGTATGGCTTATTGATGCAATATTTTCTTTGATTATGTAATGATTAAAAAAACTTTCATATATAGACATCCATATTGCCACCTTACAGACTGCATTTATAAAAAAAAATAATGCTGATACTAGGAAAGTCATTAAAGACAATAAAAGAGGGAGACATGGCAACTGGCCGTTTGAGTGTCTAGATGATAAGAAACGCAAAAAAACACATAAAAAGTTTTCCAGTCGTCACTACTAGAGGAAAAACAGTCAAAGACCATACCTTCAATAATGATTGTCTCTAACTCAAATGTACCACATGTATCAGAGAGACATTAGAAGGGAGATTGGTATAGACAAGCTTGTCAGCAAGCACAAATACTGTGATATTTTTAACACTGACTTTAAGTAGGTACAGTTTTTAAAACTGAAAAAAGACTTGTGAGTAGTTGTGGTATACGTGAAAGATATATGATGATAATAATACTGATATCAAAATCATATTTGCTTTTAACCACTTTCGAAATATCTAATAACCGTAGTGTTTCTGTAACTTTGTTATTTTTGTTGTTAAATCTCGGTATTAAATGCTGTCATCACAATCTTTCTTGTACCCTTAGACACTTTCCATTATGTACAATAATAATAACTATAAAAATGAGAGAAAAATTTTCTCGAATCGTCGATACCTCAAATTGTCAGCTTGTCAGCAGATAAAATGTTTTGGTTCTAGTTTTGTTATAATTTCTGATTTTACAAATATTTTCTACTTTTTTTTTAATTGAGAAATTCTTTAAAAGCGCCTCGTTTGGAAACCAATGGAAACATACGTATGTACATACACGTATATACTGTATCCCGGTGGCACTCGA
Source organism: Copidosoma floridanum (assembly GCF_036245765.1). NCBI lineage: Eukaryota > Metazoa > Arthropoda > Insecta > Hymenoptera > Encyrtidae > Copidosoma > Copidosoma floridanum. Next base: position 1,881,630 of record NW_028321894.1, read on the forward strand.
GTCTCATCGTTCACCTTCGGATTCCGATACATATATATATAGTCAGCATGTAGTGTTATGCATATTTCTATAGCCATGCAGTATTATGTTACTGTGTGCACTTTCTAGGTATTGAAAGGGTCTCTTTTATATGAGAAAGTAGTGTGGGTGGTCAGGACAGAGGTTCACATACAGTATCACAACAAAAACGGAATAAATACGATTCAAATATAATTTATTACAAAAATAATAAGAGTAATAACAACAATGTGTGTTAATTCATCATTCGAATAAATCGCATACAAATATCAAAAAGTATCGGCCAGTTAACGAAATTGCCGCGCTAGAGAAAATGAACAGGCATATGGCCTGTAACGCAAAATATAGTGCGGTAAAAAACGTATCTTCATGCAAAATATAAAAATATACAAGAAACGAGAATAATAAAAATAATAGCAAAAATGTACGTAAATTCAGTATTCGAATAAATCGTATGCAGTTGTCAAAACGTAATAGCCAGCTTATTAATTCGTTCACGCTAGAGAAAGATGAGAGATTTATGGCCTGTCGAACGTAATATGACGAGGCTGAAATGTACCTACACGCAAAAAAAAGAAGAATACGCAGAAATACAAATATTATGGTAAATACGGCGCAGAACTAGTTTCCAGTAGGTCGCATGGCCGAACGCAAAAGAAAATAATAAAAGTCGTCGGAGTTGAGTTCCGAGAATTTAAGTATAAACTGTTCGCGTATGACAACGACTGTAAGGTGAGCTTGATATTGTTATGATCCGGCGTATGCTAAAACGATACGTACAAAGTCAGCGCCGCTGCTCGTTGAATCAACTTAAATAAAGTAATGAATAAGCGCGTGACGATGTCTGTGCGACACAAAAAAAAAAGGAAAATCAAATCCAACACTCGCCACGTTTACGGGTTTATTCCTGGAAACAAGATCCTTATAAAATAACCAGGCGCTCTAACGTGTCGGTGCTTTTAAGATATTCGTAAACAAACAAAAGAAAAATCACTCAAAGTTTTAACAATAAATTAAAGAAGGCAGATACTGTCTTCTTGGCCGGTTCGGTGACGCAAAAAACAAAATATTATAACGCAATTATGATGCACAGCGGCCCTTATAATAAAAAATCGAGCAGACTAACTAAATTACGTAATGCACACAAAATAATCGTCAGATCGTAACCACACGGGCGTAGAGACACACAGCTAATGAGCGTATTAACGGAAAAAAGGACACGGAACAAGAATCACTCGGAAAACGCAGAGAAGAAGCAATTACAAGCCGGTAACTTAAACGAAGAAAGAAAACAACAAACAAGACGCTATATAAAAAACCAAGGAAAGCTCCGTCGTTCGAGCTCAGCAGATCGAAGGGCACCACTTGGTTGATTATTAGACAACTATGGGCCAGGGATTACCCCCTCGATCGTGTGAGTGCTGGACTCACTGCCTCGCTCTCCGACGGGTAGCTCCTACTCACTGGCTCTCCGATGCTGAGCTCCCGATTTTTTTTCGATTCCGCTTAGGCGTCCTGTGACTCACTAACTTTCCTTGGCTCAGCCTCGACCCCTTTACTTTTGCTTCCCCCTTTGCCTCTCTTTTTTTTCGGTGGTGTACCTGCAGCCAACGTGCGCACTTACAACTTTCGCAATTCCCTCTTTCAAAAGGAAAGGAAAAGGAGAGGAAGAGGTCCCATGTGACTCAACTCGCGTGTGTGCGCACCTACACCTTCCAGTATGCATGTATATATGTGTGTGTAACTTGTTTACAAAAACATAATTATGGATGCAACTTGCATCCATAATGAATGCAACCATGCAACCATGAAAGTGTACATATATAATGAGTGTGTGTGTGTGTACATTTAACTGTTACTGCGCAAGTGTGTTACTGTGTAAATGTTTGCCTGCACCCATGTGTATAGAATATAGTAGTTAACATTTATAGTACATACACTCATTAATATTTCTATTTTGATTAAAAACATTAACAAATAATTTTTGCATGTATGGCAGATCAATGCAGATAGCCAGTATTGATCAAACGGGTTTTAATGATATGATATAACCTCCAAATATTACAAAATATGCTATAGTACTAAAAGAAAGCCAGATAGAGCAACAATAATGAGTTTTTTGCGTTTTCTAAGTATTCAAAAAATATCGGGACGCACACAAAGAGATGCGTTGTGTTATTTTAAGACATAACCTCCAGTTTCGATGTACTTTCATAAAATGAAGAGGGTAAATTATGAAAAAAGTTATATTACGTTTAGTACAGGAGAATAACAATGCAAAAAGGATTTTCCATAGCCATGCTTGCATATAATCTCCAAATATTACAAAATACGCGATATCTTCAAAAGTAAACAAGATACAGAAAAAATAACGAACTTTGCGGATTTTTTAAAGAAAGCAAAAATGTCGTACCGCACACAAAGAAAGGCGTTGAGTTATGGAAAAACATAACCACAATTTTTAATGTTTTTGATGTACCTTCATGGATTAAAGAGGGAAAATCATAGGAAAAAGTTAAATAACGTTTAGTACAGCGTAAAAATAATGCACAAATGACTTTTTATGGTTATGCGTGCTCATAACTTTCAAAAATTAAAAAGTACGCTATATCTTGGAAAGAAAGATAGAGCAAAAATAACAAGTTTTACAGAGTTTTTTAAGAAAAAAAAATATCGCGGCACACAAAAAATGGGGTGTTTTAATATTTTAAGACATAACGTAAAATTTAAGTGTTTTTAATATTTCTCTATAAAATCGAGGTGAAAAGTTTTTTGCAAAACTATAGAATATTGTAAAATTCTTACTAAAATGTAGGAAATATCTTTTTTTTCGCAACAATAACCTTAAAAATTATTTAAAAACAAGAAACTGTGGACAGACAGATAGATAGACCAAACATAAATACTTACGTGTTTTTGAAGTTCTCACTTCTGCGATGCGTCACACGTGACGCCACTAATTTTTTTAAACTTATCTAAAATTAACCTAATTATAATGAAAATATTATTTACAGATATAAAAGACACTACAAATTAGATTCAAGAATTATTAACTTTAACAAAAAATGTCTGAATTATTTTATCCATATTTTGAACTGTAAGTTAAAAAAAAAAATAATTTTTTGTACTGAACTTTTTAACTGAACAAGTTTTTAATTCTTTACTACCGGGTAAACTCTCAGTTTCGACGAAATAAAGCTACTTCAAAAGTTTTTCAGATCATATGTTGAGTGCTTCTCTTTAAACGAAAAATATAACTCTTACGAATATTTCGTTAGCTTTTTTGAATTTTCAAAAAAAATTGACATTAGTATTAACAATATTCAAAACGAGTCGAAAAATCATAAAAAAACCAACAAAACAAAATGTTTTTTCAGCTGAGCAACTACTTACAACGTCATGGCATTGTACAAAAAGTACTTTTTCTACTTTAGGCATTTTTGGGCAGCGATGTCCCTAATGTAGAAGAAGTATCATTTGCCACTCATATGCATCCGACCAAGGTAGGCTCAACGACTCCTTGGACGATGCTTTGCAGGTGCCCTTGAATCCAGAGATTATTCTAGAGAGATGCACATTATTTTATGAAAACTATTGTGTTAAATTTTTTAGTGCAAGGAAATAGATCGATGCGTTACCTGATTCCACTAAATGACTTTACTAACATAGCCTATATGGTTTTTCCAGGTCTGTTCATTGTTAAGCTTTCAAGCAAATGAGAAAAAAATAAAGCAGCAGCTTATCTACGACTACCATTTGCTTAATAAATCAGAGGCCCCTAGGCTAGTGAAGTCTGAAAAATAAAGATCTTCAAGTAACCCAACAGCTTGTAGTGTCAACTTTGATCTTAAAAAAGTTTTGGCTACATATGACTCAGAGGTTTCAGTGATCTATTATTATTTTAAGCTAAGTGTTTTCAATCTCACTTTTTCTGATCTTGGCACTGGCGTTGGTCATTCTTTTGTGTAGAAAAAAACCACTGCTGGGCGGGCAAAAGTATAACAAGTAACATTACTAAAAATAAGCTTTTAAACCCAAGAACTTTCGTTTTTTAGTGATAACTGTGGTGGTAAAAATAGGAATCAAAACGTTTTTTCTACATATTTAAGGCCGCCGAGAATCAAAATATCACTATAACTCATAGGTCAGCAAATATTATTTAATTTATTAGAGAAAAAGTAATTTTTTACATATTTTGTAAGTCCGTAAGTTATGTGTCCTCGCTAGCTGTGTGCAAGTATGTAGGTGTCATCTCATTTTAGAATAATGCGAGCTAGACAGACTTTTAAAAGCCTAATGCATTGTCTATTAAAAGTTATACAAGTATATCAGTAACATGTAGTACCAAACATAAAAATTATAAAAAATGTAATTATTGTAATCTACGATTGTCAAATTTGCTTTGTTACTCAAATTGTAAAAACTTATACTCACCAGTAATTGCCAGATTGAATTTCCACCATAGACACTAACACAACCTTGACCTCTTATGTATATAATTTTAAAAATGTAAGTAAAAATTTGTACGTAAAATGTATAAAAAAATGTTAGAATTTATGTAAAAACTAGAAGTATTGTAATCTACAATTATCACATTTGCTTCAATACTTAAATTGTAAAAAAAAGAAGCTCATTAGTAACTACCAAATTAAATTGCCACAATAGATACCAACACAACCTTAACCTGTTGTAAATATTATAATGCTATACATTCGGCTTTTTCCTACAGGCACCACTTCAGGTACTCAGCATTTGCGAAAGGAAGGAAAAAGAAATGAGAGAAAGTAGGGGTGACTCATTCTTAAACCAAATTCTAAACCTCAGAACCGCTGTACATTCGTAAGGACAAATTCTATAGATCAAAAAAATCAAGGTAATTTCCTGTGAAAAAAATTGTGGAAAACCTGTATCAGAACGGTCCAATATATTACTTAAGTTTAGACCTGGTGTCTATACACATTAGTTAATAGACTGGGAGGATTCTGGATTACCTCCCCCCTTCCCCATAGGGAAGGAGGTGTAGCATAAGGGGTTTTCCTCACTGCGAGAGGAGCTGTAGCGTGAGGGCATGGGGCTCCCCTCTCCGAGTGGGTAGCTGCCACTGAGGAAGAGTGCCGCTCGTGCGTGTAAGAGGTCGTAGATCAGCCGTGCTATTACCCTAACTTATCAATGATCCCTTTACAAATTCCGGTAAGTTCTAATTGTGTCAGACTAGCTTTTTCTTAGTTGGATCGGTATATGATGTCTTATTTCCCTTTGCGGTAGTCAGAGATATACTGGCAACCAGGTGAATAGCTCTTCGTGCTAAGATGTCAGCATCTTGTATGAAGTAGCTGAGTAAAGTTTCTTAACGAGGATGTGGATAAAAAAGTTAGCACCAATGAATGTGGTTTGTGTTTTTACATCTATCAATTACATATAACAATTGTTACATCCATCACTTCTCACATTATAACTATACATGTCTATAAAAACTGAAAGATCTTGGCTAGCTATAGTGTCACTATCACTGTTAATATCAAAACTACTGTAACTGTTAATATTAAGATTACTGTCACTGTTAATATCAAAATCACTGTCACAATTAATATTAAAATCACTGTCATTCTCCACTTCTTCAGTTTTATTTTTCTGTACTTTCTAATTTTTCCGGAATCACTACCATTAACTGTAGTCTTCTGGTTTTCAATAGAATATATATGGGTGAGTATTTACCTGGTTTTACTTGAGCCAACTCTCCTGGTACATATAGTATTCCAAAATTGGTAACATAAACTCTCCTCTTATTATTGGTATTAAAAAGGGCAATCTTTTACTGTCACTAGTTTTACCATTTTTTTAATTTGCAATATACAACACTGTTGAACAAACATTTTTTTAAATGGTAGGTAAAAAATATGCATTCGCACTGTTGGAATGTCATGAGAGAATTAGTCGTATTTTAAAAGGTTTTTGATTTGAAAAAAATTAATAACTATGCTTCGTCTTGTATACAACACCTTTACTTTTACAATTTTAGTAGAGACATACCAGCTCAAATGGTCATTAACAAGTAGATGTTGACTGTTTTTCTACAAAAGAATTATTTTTATAAGGTTATAAATATTAGTGAAAACTGGTCCAAAGGGTCTCAACATCCCAACAAGACCACTTGTATTCTTTATGTACTTTTTTTATGACGCATTTATTATTTATGCTTACAGTAATGTTGCCACAGCAGTACTCCTGTTGTCAAAATTTATTTTTTTGTATAATCGATGAAACACTTAAAAATATCTGAGTAAAACAGATTGCTTGGTATGATTTTTATTTATTTTTTTTTTTTAAACTATACCTCAACTTTATATCAAGAATAGCTTATCTGTTCAGCCTCACTCTTTTGAATATACTTTTTTATGTAGCTGTAGCATTCTTTACAGTAAAGTAGGCTAATCTAAATGTAGGATGTGTATATGTCGCATGATATATGTTAAATTGTTAAAGAGACAAACACTCTTTAAAGAAGTAAATGAACCAAGGGAAGATAAAATAGTTCTTTAGTTTTTATTTTTCATAGATTATTTATTATACATTTTATTTCATGAACTATAGACCTATTAAGGAGCACTTGACAAAACCATCTCGTTTTTTCAAGTACTTTGACATAAATTACGTCATTTTCTCTATTAATAGACTCAAAAGTGACGATTAAATCTTTATAGGGCAAATGAGACCATGGTTATCGCATTCTAACCATATATTTTCACGTTTATTTTTAGGCCTTAAATAACCCCAGAAGTAGGGGGAAGGTGGCTTAAAAAGAAGTACTGTTGGTGTAGAATCTTCTTTTTCTAAAGGTAGAATTGCTGCCTCTTTAAAGATGAGTTCGTTAAAAATTGTCTGAAATCTTAGAATATTTATCACGTATTCTTCCATCTTGGAGCTAGAACAGCTAACAGCTAACTGATTTTAATGCTTACGTATGATCTCTTTTTATACCCTATCTGTGCATTATGGTACGACCATTTATTGCACCACCACGAGGTAGTGCTTTTATTTACGAAATCAAATGACTTAAAGCATATATCAAAGCACCGTAGTAATTATTTGAGGACGGTAACAATCAATGTTTGCATCATGGAGTAACTTTCTGATATTCCTGCTTATGCTGACTGTATGAAAAATCTTATGATTTTCTGTAAGACAGTGCGACAAGAACATCAACTACTGTTGAATGGTAAGAATGTAACAAAAATTAAAGATATCGTTGATAATAGCGTGAAAGTACTTAAAAGCATCAAAAACTATTTTGAAACTGGGAAGTTGTCATCGCATATTTAGCAAAAATTATTAAACATTGAGTGTCTCATACAAACTTTAAAAAAAATATTTTTCTAAAATTTAGAAATTTAAGGTTATGGTCTTGCTACTACATTAAACTACAATAACGATGATGCTGCTGTGGTGTGGAAAGAACTTAACAGTGCGTTTCGGAATCGTATAAGAACTGTCATTATTATCAATAGCAATCACTTGGATGTGGTCAAATTTCTGAGCTCTACAAAAAAAAAGTACGTTTTGAATATGCCAGAAATTTTAAATCAGCAGCATGCTTTCAAAATTAATACAGCTTTAGTAGCATAATTTGTCGCAGTGGAAAATAATACGGAGAATATTGAAGTTAAGCACTCTAACTAAGTCAGAATGTATTTTTTATACACCTGATTCGCATAAATGGTTCGGAAATAATGTTCAGAAACCCATCGCTACTGACATTGATAAATTACTAAAACGAGATTTCAGTGGACTCAGCGCTTGATTTTAAAATAAATGATAAATGTTAATAAATATCAGGCTATAAATGATAGTTTTCAAACAGAATTACTCAGTTCTATTAGTTAGAAAAAAGCTTGCATTAACGTTCAAAATTTCGATCACCTATGTACCAAGAGGGCAATTTTGTCAGCACAACATCCTGCAAGTGAAAGTGCTTATCGAGTCTCAAAGTATAAAAAAAATAAAAATTATTACAATTTTACTAGGATAAAATTTTGAGTGCAGCCTTAGAAAGTACCGAATTTTTGAAAAACAAAATGAATAGTGAGGGTGAGTAATTACCAGACACCTCTGACGTCACCCTCTATCCCAGCAGTCAGACCCGGGGTGAGTGTTTGGTCGTGCTATTGGAGGAGGGGGAGAAGCGGGGTCCCTTGCTGGGAAATTTTGGGGGGTTAAGGATGGGTGAGTAGTTTCCAGACACCTCTGACGTCACTGTCTGGCGCTGGCGGTTGGGCCCGGGGTGGGTGTTTGGTCGTTCTGTTGGAGGAGGGGAGGAGCGGGGTCTCTAGCTGGGGAATTTTAAGGGTTCGAGGAGTGGCGCGGTTTTTAAAATCTGGTAGGCATTGAAGGTGGGTTAAAGAGGTGAAAATAATGAAGTTGTTTGAAATGAGGTTGACAAAATTTATTCATAGCGAGATATCAAGTGATACACATAGTTATAGAATGCAAAAACTTAAGATAATTGTTTATAGTATAAAATGCATGGTTAAATAATATTAATACATATAGGTAAAGTTTTTACTGATAAGTTGTATTGTTAATCTAAGAGCTTATAGTTTTATACAATGTAAGCAATAAATAGAACGCAAGATGTCTAATTTTTTTTTGTATGTTCAAACGCAAGATGGATATTTTAAAAACAATTAAAGTAAAATATTTCTAGACTTACAATTTTAGTTACATGTTGAGGATATAACGCGCCTATTTCCTAGTTTCTTACGTCTAGTAACTTTATTGTACAAAGTTACACTCATTTCATCATAAGTTGATGTAGTTCTTGAAAATGTTGAACAAAACATACCCAAAGTATAATTATGAGACATAAAAAACAAAAACTCGATACAGAAATGACCACACACTCAAGAGTCAATACTCTGTGATTGTTGTACGTTCCACTCGTAACTAATACAGTTTTATCTCAGTCAATCAACATGGTGTGAGACAGCGGGTGGCAACCCATAACTGTCAAAGAAAACTCTGTGTCCACTGGTATTGACATAGAAGGCAACCTAATGCGCCCCAGGTCTTGTGCTCTCATCCGTATTAGCTACAAGGGCACACGGTCTCGTCCAAACAAACGGCAGCTTGTCTGCTTGAAATACCCCGACTGTCAGTGTTGGAATACGCCGCAGCGCTTTTTGTATTTGTAGTTAATTCATCTTCTCTTATTTCGGCGTACACAGATGCAGTAGAGTCCCCACTTTTTCTAGATTTCTAAGAGTACTCTTCAAGATTAATTATTTGACGACCCTAAACTTTTTCCAGTAACTTTTTCTTTTGATTACCTTGAACGTAAATGTGAAGAGCACTTCTTGCTATGTCACGTAGAGCCCTATATACATCCTCCATATTAGCTTCACCATCAAACCACTTAAGTCCATGAAAATAACACGGTCAATAACTATTTGTAGCTAAAAGTCCTGACGTCAATTCTGTACTGTTGTAGGGTGGTTTGATAATCCAATGTAAACTAAAGTTACAGTCAACACCCACTACCATGTTTTCTACTGGTAAAAAATCACCATTTTTATCGTAAAATGCTTGAATATTTACGATGAAATTAACTTGTTCCATAATTTTTTTAAGCAGCCACGTCCACTGTCTCAAATAATACGTGGCATACTGATCGTTTAACGAAAGATTGGAGATTACGAGATGAGGTAAAAAGGTTTGTAACAGCACTTAAGAAGTGGTAGTGAATATAAGAAGAGAAGTGATGAAGGTTAGCGGTGGTAGTGGTGGTACAAGGTAGGTCATAAAATGAGAGAAAAAAAAGTCTTTTTAGGCGTTGAAATCCACAACTATCAGACGGTTTGAGTCTATTTCTAATACGTTGTCAAATTCTGAGTAAAGAACACAATTAATTGTTTTTGTCAAAGGGGTCTCAAAAAGTAGTTCTATTCTGACAGACCCATTTTTTACTAAATTCCAATGACCTGCAAAGTGCGCGGACGAATCTGGTGTAAGATTAAATGCAAAAAGACAATACGCTTGTGGATAATCTTTTTTGTGTATGTTGTTTCCCTAGTTCATCTAATGTATTACAGAGCCAAAAAAATATATCTTATAAGCTTCAACGTACATAGATTCACTTCCTGAAAAAGTGGGTTGTAATGGTTTGCTTGGAATTTGTACCCCATCAATGTATAATGACAAAAATTTAATAGAGTAATTTTGGCAATTGAAGCGACTAAGTTTTCTGTCCCCGTTAGAAGCTTTGTTGTTGACGGAACCTTCTATTATTCTTTCTAGTAACTGGCCAAGAATAACGTTTTCTAAACAGTCGCCTGTAATACCACTGTGCATAGTAAAAGATTTAACTTCCACACGGGTGATTGGATATTTTGCAGTAGTGCTTGCTAAGGTCTTTGCATGTGCAATCAAAACTGTGGGGCTTACTTTTACTCGTCGAACAATAAGTGTTGCTTCGGTTATACTGACTGAATAATTCCTTGTAGATGCATCCATCAAACAAAATGCATCCTTCGAACGAACCAGACGTAGACAAACTTTGACACCATTTAATTGCAGTTTGTCTTGATTAAACACATCGCAATGCAAATGACCCATCAAGTACACTGTCATACCATCTTTTATATACTCTTGACGTTTAGTAAGAGATGTATTTTTTTCTGATCCGGGTAGTTCATCCATCTAACGAGCTACATCGGTTTCCCAAAGACTCGTGGACAAGTGAGAAGTTTTTGCTGCAGGTCCGTAATTCAATAGTGTTTCAATGTATGCTCTGTACATGTAAGCATTGTTAGGAAGGGTCACTAGTTTTTGATTGAAATATACATCCACTTGATTAAATATAGAGTGTAAGAAATTGGTTACTAGAGCCACATCCACATCTGTATCCTTGTCGTAAGGTATTAATTCAACATTAACTCTCAGCATTGTGTGAACAAGGTCAAAACAATCCTCACATTAAGAGCTTATAACAAACTCTATCAGACTTTTGTCAGTTAATGATGAAACAGGCTTATAATAAATCCACCGACTTGCCTCTAACGCTGTTTGAGTAAGAGGAAGAGAAAATAAAACCCAACTCACTCTTGAGACACGGATCAGTATGGCTATGCAAAGAAGACAGTATTAATATCTAACTTAAAATTTTGGTCACTTTAGATTTCTTTTTTTTTTGCCCGTTTTTACTCTTTTTACAGTTAACACGCTTAATTTTTTTACTATTCTTCTTTTTCCCTTTTCTGGTCTTTTTTTTTAACAATATCTCTCTTGCGTCCACGTTTTGTCACTCAAGATGTTTCCTTTTTAGCACGAGTCGTAGAGATGAGATGATTAGCACTTTTTCTACGAGACTGCGCTCGACGTCTGTATGGTAAAGCATTATATTCGGATCCTTTCATTAATCTAATAAGCTTTCCCGTTGCCTTACGTTTCAAGTTCATACCTGATTCGGTTGCACGATTTCTCAATGCATCTTTAAATAACAAATCACGTTGACCAATGTCATCTATTATATTTACACAAGCTTGGAAAGCTTTTTTTCCAGCGCGTGCACCTTTTGTTATATATGGCACAGTTATTAAAAAAAGCCCCGTGAAAAAAGAACCTAAGCCATGAGCCCTCTGCCCATGCGAGCCAGTAAACACATGCTTGACACCTCTACCTCCACTACCAGACCGAGAATATTACACCTCGTGAAAACTCATTTTGTACTACGATTCTAAAAAAACACTTTCCTAAAATGTAATACCACCGTCAGTGTCCCAAACTCAAATGCTATTGGTTTACCGAAGTGGTCCCTCATATCTATATCGATTGTATGAAATCTATTATTAAGGAGGAGGACGTATGCAACAGGCGTGTACCTCTTGACGATTGTACTTCCAAAATGAATTTCCTTAGCATCCATGTTAACTATTTGTAATAAAGGTGCAAACGTGTCGCTAACAATACATGGTTCACATATATTAGAGTAAATAAAAAGTTGATTGGGCACTGCTCTTAACATGCTTTCTGGTTGTTTACCGTGAAGTAACATTCTGTAATCATCCTTCATTTCTGCACGTTCTTTTTCGATATGAATTATTCCTTCTTCAAATCCTAAAATTCGTTGTACTGTGGTCGATAACCAGGGTAACTTTCCACCCTTATCTTCTTTAAAATGTTTCATTATACAAGAAAACAATGTTTCTTTGTTTTCTAAGGTGGGTACACCAATAAATACAAATCCACCGTCCTTTTAACAAATTAACTTATGTTGATATTCTTCATCTTCAGTGATATAATCCATCCATTTGTTATTAATTGCTTCACATAAGTTGTTTATCGAGTTGTCTGTGCCACGTTGAAAGCCATTCTGTTTTATCCTCAGGTGCAGTGAGTAAAGCGTCCTCTCGAGTGACATGTGAAATAGTGCACGGTACGTGAATCTCAGAAATTCCAACCTCCCATTTTCTACACAGCTGGATTTCTTTTGGTAATTAATTAGAAAAATTCAGTGTCGTATTATAAGAAAAATATTTCATACTGCTGTTGCTTGGCAAAGTTATCATAAAATCGTTATGAACCATCTCTCAAAAATCTCTTTTAAATTTCGTTCTCTTTCAAAAAAGTCTTTCAGAAATCCAAGAATTAAACTTTTCTGGATAATTCACCCAACTAACAAAATATTGTTTGTTTCTTACCTTTCCTTTAATTCGAATTATTTTTTCAACTTTATGCTCCTGCTGTAATACTCGCTCTTTAGCGACTGGGCTAAGCCCCTCAGGGTGAAACAATCCCTCAATACTTTTACCATCCGAATCATGCAAGTAATATGTGTATTAATTTTGTCTTTTGCTAAAACCAACAATTTTAAATATTTCTTCACTCCAGGATTTCACGGCGCCTTTTTCGAATACGTTTTTCTCGCAACTGATACGCACGTTGTCTCAAACTTTATACTTCGATTTAGCTTAATGATTCTGACGATGTTTTTGCTTTTGTGTTCGTGAGTTTACTAAATTTTACTAAATGATGTAGTAATATGTATTTTTATATGTAGAAAAGCTGTACATACGTTCCTTAAGTGATCGTATGAAACGCTCTACTATAGCTGCTTTAACGTCAGGGTTACTCACAATTCGAAATTTAATTCTAGCATGCTTTAACAACTGTTGAAACTCACTTCCTAAAAATTCTTTTCCCCGATCTGTTTGGACTGTTTTTGAAAATCGATAGTTTTTATCATGAAAAATTTTTTTAAAAGCTGTGGTAACTTTACGGCAAGTTTCATCACGTGATGGTTGAGCCCATACAAATTTACTCAAAATATCTATTACAACAAGAATGTACAACATACCACTGTTGTAGTGTTCGATAGACGTCGATTAAATGAGATCAGCCTCCCACAAATTATCCAAAGCGTTGACATCGTAAAAAAGGCAAGGAAACTTACGTCAAATAGATTTGTGTAACGTGTAAACGTCTTGTCCCTTCAACCATTTTTTTATTTTATCTGATGAAACATTTCTATTTAATCTTATTAACTTCCTAGCCCCTGTGAAACGAGCCTCATGACTGGGCATAAGGTATTGTTTTTCCAACGCGTCCATTTTTAAAAAATCTCAACCACTGTCCACCTCCTACTTCCCCTCCCTTATACAAAGGTGTAGATGTATGTAGATGTCTTGGATGGACTTTTGATGTTACTTTTAATAACTTTATTCTCTTTAATAGCAGTTTCCTCAAATGATTGATATGCTTCACTGCCGTCTTTACTCGACAATTCATCGGTAATATCGTTATGGTCACAGTCTATCTTCTCTCTAGAGTTAAATAATTTTTTTACGAGTCTTTGATAAAGTCTCGACTCCATTGAGGTTACGAATCTCCCACAGGTCATCATTTTTTACAAACTCTCGAGGAGTAACGATCTCGCGCAACATAATACCAAATTTTCTTCTACCCACAGATTTGACTGTTTTTCTGCGTCTTGCCGCATCATTTATTAAGTCAATAGTATTAGAACCTTGTACTTTTTTAACATTAATGGTCATGACACCCTCACTATTCCAACTCTTTTTATGGTCATTCTTTTTTAAATAATTTAAAAGTTATTCAGCCTTTTTTGATATGCTTTAGGTAAAGTTTTCAGAATCATATCATCACTCATTCGATCATTTGCATCTGTATCATATTTTTTCTCCTCTTTTTCCGTTGATACATATGGATTTCTTTGTCTATAAAATGAAAGTATCTTTGTAAGACTCTTAAATATTTCTTAGATTTTACACGTTCATCGTTGAACGCATTAGATTCAAGAATTTGTTACATTTTATCATCTAAGCGACTGAGTTTGTTTACATCAGTTTGTGTAGATTGTAAAACTTGTTGCGATAAAAAATCGTTAGTAGCAGTAGAAACAGATAGTACAGCTTCATGGAGGGGTTTCATATTTTCACTGTGTATTCTTTCCAGCTGTTTTTTTGAAATTAAAACCATTTTGTTTTACTTTTCCACACCACTTTAAATCTTTTTACTTTATAAAGCTCCTGTCAATATTGCGCTTAACACCACTTAAAGTATAAAAAGTAAGAAGCAATTACCTTGTTGTACAATAATTTTTTTTTTTCTAAGAATTTTCACGGTCGAAGTCTTCTTCCTTATTCTTTATCTTCTTCTCCTTAGAAACTACTTTCCTTAACACATTTTTTAATTTTTCAAGTTTTGACTTTTGTAATTTTTTCAAAAGGAACAACACCTTTTAGTACATTTAGAACACACTTGCAAATACAATGAATTAATTTTTTATCAGCTGTTTTTTAAAATGCAATACACTGATCTTTATTCAAATGCTTGAGAGCTTCCAATATTTTATATGATTTTTTTCAAACGGTATCTTTGAAGAAAACGACGAGTTTGAGGACCTATGACGAATTTGGCGACCTAAGTGTTGACCTGTCATCCGTTGTGATGCAGATGCTTTCATCGTTCAAACCAAACTAAGGATACAAACTCACTGATCAGTATTTTAAGCAAAATTTTGTTTTTACCTTAAGCGATGCAAGTATAGCTACTGTGTACGTATTTTGGTAAATATACATAATGATACTCATCATCAGGAAATATACACGTACGAAATCTAAGCTCGTCCAGTGTATCCTGCTTGCAATCGATCTTTAAATACCCATATCCTTTTAATGTTGCATCCTGATAGGCTTCTTGTACAAATTTAGGATCTTCGGGAACAATTTGTCCTGCCAAGTGTTATATTTGAGCACAATCACGAGCATTTTCAAACAAAAGAATATACGAAGCGTTAAGACTTATATCACGCGAATGAGTAGACTTGTGAAAAATATTTTGAGTTATAAACATAACACTTACGTTTTCATGATGACTCCCTTTTGTGAACAAATCCACAACAACATTGTAAGATGATTCACGCATTAAATCATCGATGATGATTAATTTCTTACGTTGAGGATCATTTGAATGATGTTCGGATTTTGGTAGTCCTTCGCAAAATGCAATTCGTTGACCATTTTTTTAAAAATTTTCACTTTTATAACTATCCTGCCACTCTTCGTAGTAAAACAAAGTTCTATCGAATCGTACACTTGACAATTCATCGATAAAATGTAAGAATCTTTTGAAGAAAACGGTCTTACCACACCCTGTAGGACCACAAATCATACTCGTCCACGGATGCTGCCAGTGCGTATCCATCGCGTTGTTTAAACTTAACTACGCATGTTAGTGACACCGACTTTATAAAAGTGTATTAATTTACAAATTATAAAAAAAGAAAAACCCATTCGTAACAGCGGTTGTGGTGGCAGCTGCAGCAGCGGCGGTGGTGGGGGTAACAGTATAGCTGATTCACCTCGGGAAAATGAGCTGACCTAGAGAACGCGCGCGTATCATATATCTGCATTTTTTTAGCTAAGGAGCGTTATCCCTCTCCCCATCCAACTTTTTTTTAGCTTGACTAAACAGAGGGATCTCTCATTTTACGCTTTTCTCACTAGATCAGTCTAAAACCTGAAAAGCGTTCTTTGTGTGTTTTTATCTTCTTCCTCTTTTAAAGATTCTATTCTTACAAGTTTTAAAGGTTGAATTGCTCTCTGGAATAAAGTATGACGTTTCCTCGAAACACAAGATAACGTGACAGTGAAAAATAAGTGGGTCTTACAAAAAATGTACGGATCTCGTTCTTTTACACACTATCTTTGTTCTACATTAAATTAATTGACAAGGATTCCGATTATAAAATTTTGGATTCGGAAATGCAAGAATATTATGGTGAAAAAAAATCTGACATTATTTGTCAAAAGTCATCAACCTTAAAAAGAGAAACAGATTAACCTTTTTTTATAAAAGTTAAGACAAATGAATTTGAAGGTATGTATAATTAATACAATTTTGTGCTCAGTATTATTTTAATAATGCAGAAAAATATTGTTTTTACAGCCTCACATGCATATAGCAATAAATATAAATAATGAATGGAGACGTTTTGTGGCAGAAGGCGGGAACAGATGTAAAATGATTAATGTTGGAAAATCTTTTGATGTATCGCAATCTGTGATAGAGTGTTGTATAGTTATTTATGAGTTGGAACAACGTTTGTTAAGGTTACCGCCTCGAGCAATTTTATGCGGGTTAGGAAATATTTTACCAATATCGTGTTTAAATAGTTCTCGTTGGACCAAGCTCGCGTGTATGCTTTTTTGTCGAGCAGTTAAAAATAAGACTTTAAGGGCTTTTTTTATCAACGAAGGATGAATTTATAATAGTTTTTACATTTTTCCTACCAGTGATACGATAAATGGAATAACTATTCATTTAAACACCATGTTATGTGAATTTGATACGACAAGAGTTGATTCTGCTGGATTTCATCACCTTATTTAGCCAAGTGACTCACCTGTTAGTTTTACTCGTTGAGTCCGTGTTTCATCATCGTCACCTTCTTTTTCTACGAGGGTAAATTTATAAAATAATGATCAAAATCATAAAAAATACTGTAAAATAATTCATGCGATAAAATAAAATTTTTTGTACCAATTTGAGTCTTATTACTTATTAATTACAGGAATTTGATATCAATACACATATTTGCACATCAAATTGATCTTTCTTAGTGCTACTTGACATTTTGTATTCGAATTTATAAATAAACTTAAAATGTTTTAAAAATATCTGTCTGTTGTTTATGATGTTTTTCTTTGAAAACATACTCACATTCTCTTTCCATTCAATACAGAAATTTATTAGTCGCACAGTAAATGTTGAAGTCGTGTAAGCTTATAAATAGGACAACTCTCTATCAACCAACCTGAAAACTCTTTTGAGTATCTATAAAATGTACCAAATTTGACCGACTTAATTTCATTTTCCTCTATGATGTTTATAATATCAGAAACATGTTCTTTAGAAATTTATTAAAATGATGATACCATCCACTCTCCACCTTTTTCTTATGACATTTTTTTTTCTTATGGAAAACCGTTAATGGATCAGATGTGCATTTAATACATACAGCTTTACGCATTTTACCGAAGATAATGACATTAGGTAATATATTGCTCTCATATTTTAATTTTCGTACAAATTTCAGCAATGTATGAAACTTATTTATTTTTCTTTTATTTTTTAGTTCGTATAAACTATGAAGCATGCTGTGCCATGCCAATCCTTCCGAAGATTTTTTAAAATCAGGGTAGTGTTTACAATCCAGAGTACAATTTGGTGTAAACTGATATGGACAAATATAAACTCTCTTGTTTATTTCTTGCAAGGCATCGTATAAACCTAGGAAAAACAAAAAAGATTACGAATAAATACTTCAATTGTTTTTAAAAATTATTTAATTTTCTTATAACCGAATGGGTAAAACTGTTTTCCATCAATGAAAACACGTTTTTTTAGACAATTTCACACGTTTTATCCTCGATACGTGTTACGACTATGTGAGTGTTAGTTTTTCTTATCATACAGTTCCGTGTAAATATAACGTTATTGTTATTTTCTTCATTTTCGTAATCGCTATTATTTTAAAATTTTTCTCAACCATAGAGGCAATCGTATCAAAATTAAGCTTTAACGCATTTTGGTAGTTGATACAAATACCTTTTACTTTACATATGTCATGCGTCTCACTGGTTTGGCCACGTACACGGTAACCATAAAACTTTGGTCCTGTGGACACAAAAGTTTTTATAAAAGAACCCTCTCCATACTCCTCCAACTCGTCTTTTAGTTAGCCTAATAACGATCCTGTGGGTGGATTGTATTCTTCGGGATCTTTAGTGTTAGTTACAAAAATAATTGAATCAGTGTCGTAATATAACACTCTTTCACCTAAATTTTCTAAATAGGAATACAATTTTAATCGTGCTTTAGCTGTGGTGTGAGCAGCTATAGCTACATTTGTACAGAGGGACGAAAGTGCCGCTTCGTCCTTGGACCTCCATGTAACGTACATAACATTATCGTTTGCCGAAAGACAATGTTCAACGTGAATTTCTTTATCATATCATAGCTTCAAGAACGATTTGTAATCATTTACTATGGTCGTTCTTGGAAGATTTCTGCGTTGACCAAATTTACTCCAAATACTATTGAAACACAATTTGGCTATAGATCGGAAGCCGGCATTGTTTGAAATTTTATTTCTATCTAGTTTTATTTTTCCTTTTTTTCGTAATAAATAATATAATTATTTTTTTCTGTTTTTAACATTCGTAGGCCAACCGCTTGCCTCTTGTTTGATTTTCAAAAAAGTATCTATATATTCAGTAAATAGACCACCACTCCACGAAACAGGGTTATACATAGCAGTTTTGTACTGCCAAATTACATTAATTCGAATAAGTTTGTACCCTAATTTTAAAGCTTTCTTTAGTTCATCGGAAACCCAAGTTCCTTTTAACATCCGCTCATTTACGTCATGAGAACATTTATCTTCGCATACTTTCTCCATACACGTCCTGCATAGACCAAAAAGTAGTCTCCCATGCATTTTGTGGGTAGTACGGAATGAAACAGATTTAGTGGTGGTAAGATCGCACATTTAACCAAACCCTCGACGTTATCGGTAAAATTTTCGTAATTATCTCATGTTAAAATGAACAAATCATCTGCATTGTAAATTTTAGGAAGTTTTAACAGGAATTTGCCTGTCTTACATATGTATGGGTATAAGGAACATACGTCCAAATAATTTATTTTTTGATTTTCTTGAGCGTCATAACTCGTAACAGTATTTCCCATACGGCCTTTATAAAAAGCGTCTCTTGGGTTTCAGATATTATTTTGAGCTATCGGGTGATATGTGACAAAATTAAAAAGTTCTTAATTTTTTTTCAAATATTGGTTGAAATCACATTCCCACATTTTGATTACAATGTAGCCATATTCTTTTAGTCTCGAGGTCATTTTAGGTGTATTTTTACATTGCTCCAAATAGCTTTCAAAATTTGTAAGTATCTTCGTTCACTCATCGGGGTAACAACGTGGTCACCCGTGAAAATAACAGCCATGAAATTAAAAAACCGTACCCGTACAATTTTTTTCTCCGGCTACAGGTTTTAAAAAAGTCTTGACTACTTGTCTTTCTATTAGTCAATATTTCAATGAACGTCCTGCATAAATTATTTTAATATTTCTAATTTTTTCATCAAACAATAACCATTAAATCGATTTTTCCGAAAATTGACCCAAGCCTGTATAGCCATTTTCTGAAATAATACCTATTGTATCATTTAAAAAAAATTTTTTCTAAACACAACCAAGCAAGCGCTTGCGATCGTTACGCTTTCTACAAAAGGATTAACGTTTCAAACTTTTAGAAAGATTTTTCTAAAAGCTGTACATGCCTGACGCAATATTTTGACATCCTTAACTCTATAATTAACTAAAGCCTTCTGCATATTGAATTTTTTTTTTCCTTGATAATTTGGTCATGACAACGTACAAACTCTTGACGTTCTTTTGAACTTATTAAGTCTGGTGAAAAAAATTCAATTGCTGGATACGGTCCTTTGTAATTCAAATTCTCTTTGCTTGTCAAAAGATGGTGAAAATACCCTTTTTTTAAATTATCCGTCAAGTTAGAGGTTTTCGGTAATTCTGCTAATTTCATTGGTAAATAATTAAGACTATTAATGAATTTGGTTTCTCCGAAGCTTATTTGTATGATATTTCATCCGTTTAAAATGACGTTAGGAGTTTTGTTTTTAGAAACAAGATGTTTTTAAAATAAATTGAGCCTCAAACGATTCTGCATTGTGTGCTATACATATAAAAGAAGAAAACGTTTTACTTTTTTCTCGTACAGCAAAGTCAACATTTTTAAACATTCCTCATCCCGAAAAATCATTTCTTTTACACCACAAAACTTACAAATGGATGATTCTGAATCTGTAGCCATCACATCAAATTTGAGCTACACATAAAATTGGTACATGTATGCGTATTTTTAACGTATCGTCCACAGTTTCGTCCTGACGAGTCTCAAAACCATAAAAAAAAGCAATTTTTTTTCTTGTTACTTCTCTCTTTAAAACAGCTTAAATCATACACAATTTATTTTAATCATGCATGGTTTTACACTGCCCACAAAATTTTTTCTACACTGGTTTTTTCTTTCTGCTAAGTTGTAAGATTTTGCACAAAAGCTACATATTTTTAAGGTATCGCATACACATCTTTTGACTGCCCAATGTGTTTTTCTTTGCGCATATGACCCTGGACGATTACGATTTTTAAAACACTTTCTTTTAAAAAAAGTACGCCCACAGTCATCACATTTTATCTTTCCATTTCAGAAGTATTATTATTACAATTAAGGTTTGCATTACATGTCGTGCAAACAAAAGGACACGAATGATTTACTATTTGTCCGTATGTATTACACGGTAAACAGAAAAACGTATTCGTTTTGATTGCTGAAAAGTTCAAAATTTAATTATAATGTTTGATATTATTGTACTACATTTTATTAATAAATGAACTGTAATTTGATGGCATATCTTTCAACCTTTTTTATACTGGACAGTGTCATTTTTATTTGCATAAACCTCGCCGCAAACAAGAGCCCTCACTGGACATAAATTATCATTATTTTAAATACTTAATACTCCTTTCTTTTCAATATATTTTATGATATCTATGGAGGCACTTATCCCTTGAGGCACTTGTACATATGTTATCTCAACAATTATATTTTTTGCAATAGTGTGCGGAAAATAGGTGTTTTCTGCACTGTTATTAGTGTGGTACATTGATTTCATTCTCGTGCTACGCACTCGTGTGCTTAACTGGCACTCGTTCCCGTCAACTCTGGCCACTTGTGTGAGTCAATCACGACTCGTGCGGGAAATCGTATTTTTCGCACTTGTTACGTAAATAACTATTGTAAGTTGTTGAAAATTCTCTTACTCTGTTCGATCCTTTCAAACAGTTTTAGAAGATCTTCGGCCGTGAGTGTGTGAAGAGGTTTATAATATAATCCTACAGCACCGTCGGTCAAACCATCTGATTCTAATGACACTTCTACTAAATAATTAAGTTGAAAGTAACGGTTTTTAATCGTATCTACAAATTCTTTTATCACAGAAGCTAACAAACAATTTATTTTACCCAGCGTTACTAAATTTTCATTCGGGGGTTACATCTTAAACGTAATCAGACACCCTGTCCAAATCCTAATCAGAACGTCTCAATATATTTTTTTACATCGCTTATTATATTAATGGATTCTCTACCTTTTAGTCCACGATCCTCTTAAACAACTTTTTTTACGTGTACGTTCGTAACACCACCACATTTTTGCACAAGACCACAAGCACAGTTACACCCACAATCAATTTTTCTACTCATTTCACTTGTTTCCAGTGTCGTATGTTTTTTGCTGCTGCTGCTGTTGATCCTGAGGCTGTTGTTGTTGCTGTTGTTGTTGCTGCTGCTGTTGCTGAGATTGTTGTTATTGCTGCTGCTGTTGTTTTCACAATGAACTATACTCATAATGATTTATTAAATGAGAAAATTTATTTACCTTTATCTGCTCCAAGATAAAAATTTTTTTTTTATTCATGATGGACCAGCCATTTATTCGTCATCGCTCTCGCTTTTTCTTTTCCTATTTTCAATGATTTGTGTAGAAAATATTGAATTTAGCGTCCGTGACGGCGAGAAAGAAAAATTTTTTTCTTTGGCTATCGTATTCACTGAAATTAGTAACAATAAAATTATATAAAAATAAGGTAAAAATTACTTTGATTTGAAGTGATAAGATTTACTTACTTATTTTCTTGTAGTGGTCAAACAATGGCCTTAAACAGCCACTGTTCTGTGAGTTAAGTAGTAAACTTTCGGCTATTACAACCACAGCAATGTTGCTATTTTTTACACAAATATCATACAACAAACATGTTTCACTATCAGAAACAAGCCCTTGGAATAAGCTCCACAGCACCTCCTTAAGCTCTTGCACTAATGCATTCGGTAGCACCTTATTAATACAAACTGACGGGTATTCCAATTTAATCATGTCATGAAGTAAGAATCCATACATGACACACTGCAATACTACAGCCCAAAATTTTTCAATCATCGAATCCATGATGAACATGTGCACCACTTCTTTTCAACGGTTGAGAGAATATTGTTTTGGCAACGAGTGCTCGATACAAACTGACTTTTCCTTTTGGTCTCAAGTTCTTCACGAAGTCTGTATCTTCTCTTTTTTCACCCTATTCTAGAGCAAAATGCATGGAGCGGAGAGTATGAAAATCACATAAACAGTGAGTAAACCCAGTCCCTTGATTTTCGTACATTTTTTTAAAAAGCTCGTAAAAATTTGACTCTGACTCAAACAAAAGCCACGCACTATTACTTCCCAAAGCTCTGCATCTTCTCCTGTTTCACCCTACCCATGAGAAAAATTCTAAGATGGGAGTATATGAAAATCACATAAACAATGAGTAAAGCCAGTCCCTTGATATTCATACAGTTTTTAATGATTTTTCGAGAGCTCGTAAAAATTTGACTTTGACACGAAAGAAAGCCACACACTAGTATTTCCCAAAGCTCTGCATCTTTTCCAGTTTTACCATACCCATGAGAAAAACGCTAAGATGGGAGTACATGAAAATCACATGAACAATGAGTAAAGCCAGTCCCTTGATATTCGTACAGTTTTAATGACTTTTCGAGAGCTCGTAAAAATTTGACTTTGACTCGAAAGAAACCCAGCAGGCACTTGTTTCATAGAGTAATGTTCTATTTTTTACAACTCTAAAGTAAAAACTGATATGTGATTGAACTGATACTATTGATACCATTGGAGGGCTTGTTGTCTCTTTTGGTAAACGTTGTAGCTCCCATATGGTTTCTGTACGTAATGGTGACATCCTATGAGTTTATGACTTTAGGTCCCAACAACTGACAGCTTACATGCAACCGTTTCCTTAAAGAAAAACGTGAAATAGTAAAAGAGGATAGGAGGAGGAAGAGAGAGAGAGAGAGAGAAAGAGAGAGAAGAAGGATAAAGCGTGAGATCTGATAAACAGTCAGTCCCATTTTTTCCGCTACCTGATCCTACTTTAGTAGTGTGTCAGCAGTCGAGCAACCAATACGTTGACACAACCCCCTAGCAATCGTAAATAACGTATTTTATTATCGCAAGTGTTCAGTGCTAAAGTGGTGACTAGAACAAGAAAATTTTTATAACGTTTGAAAATGGTGACATCGGCTGATGTTTCGAGACTTAAAAGGGATGCATTTCTTCAAAATGAAAACTCCTACAAGTGACATAAAGACGAAAACATTGATCCTGCGTCTAATTATAGCTTATGCATTAACTACTACATGTGCTTTAAACAAATCTTGTCAAAAAAATATCTCAGTTTGATTATACTATGAGTTTGACAAACAAGTGTTCGAGCGTTTGATTCTTATATCAAGGAATACAATCACAAAAGGGTTAAATCTTAGTTTAAAAATGTGGAGTGAAATGCAAAATTATTTTGCAGTTATCTCAGATGATTTTAATAGTACGACTACCAGAGTATTAGATTGAATACATTTTAGTGACATTAAGTTGTTGTTTACCACATCCCATGGAACAAAATCTATTATATTCGATTCTTATCAGGACAACAATAAGCAATATGGGTGTAAAAGAAAAAAACTCTAGTGTTCTACAGTAATGATGCAGAAACCAATCTTTTGTGGACTCGCAGCTGCAAGTGTGTGTGTCGATGAAAGACTTCATCGTATTGAACGCGTTACGATTTAAGTCACTAAATGTAAAAATTTCATCACCAAGGGAATAATTCTAATGCTGAAAAATACCGATACAGTGAAAAAAATTGATGATTCGGTGATAGAACGTGATGTGAAGAAAAATTCTGGTCAAATTAAAAAAACTGTAAAAGAAAAGTTTCAGTCTCCTACCGACAGTGTATTTTTGCAACATCATTTTAAAATTGTTTTCTTAGAGTTTACAAAGATGTATGTAAAAATATTTGTAAGCGGAGTAAGGTCTAAGTTGTGGAATGAATAATTTTTATGTACAAGAACTTATAAATGGATGCTCTCAAACTTATAACTTGAATATTTCTCATTTTATTTTTTCATATTTTACGTCTTTTTTTCTTAAGACAACTTACTCTGATACAAGCACACAGAACTGCAGCTCATAAACATTTATTTTTGTAGCTCCTCTCACTCCTTTTCCCTCCAATCTTTTTTTTTTTCTCCCTCATAATTTGAGCCATACTGCATCACATCACATATGTTTCTTTATCCCTCACCCTCCTTTATACTTTAAAATTTTTTTCGTAACTAAGAAATTTTATAGCTCTTTGACTACCATATCTCCCATTGTTCTTCTACCCACTTGACACAGCTTGTAGTAATGTGCTATCATATAATACGGTGTCGTGTGGTGTAGGGTAATCGGATTTACGTCAAGAGGGGCAGGGCCAAGGGGGTAAATCGAACAAAATCCGATTTTGTCACACTTTTTTTCAAGGTCAAAATCTGAAGTCGTTGATTTACCCTCGTGCATAACGTGCCTATAGAAGTATAACCTTCAAACAGTTCGAAGTAAGACTACCGTATCGAGCTCTCTCAAACAAAGGTAGTATGGAATATGCAAAAAATATTAAAAATATTAAATTTTTAATAATTATTCATAAAAAACGATTTGCCATTCAGTGGTTCATATTAAAATAAATCAGCTATAGTTAATTTAGATGATAAGAAAAGTCCTGGTACTCATTGGGTTGCATACAAAAAACAAGATGATGACGTAACATATATTAATACTTTTAACAATCTACAATTACCGCAAGATTTAATGTCGTACCTTGGCGTTGGTATTATAAAGTATGATTACAAAATAAATTAAGAATTTAATACTTTCAACTGTAGTCATCTCTGTCTGAGATTTTTAAGTTATAATCTTAATCGTAAGCCTTTATAAACAAGTGATAAAAAAAATTCACTGTTTATCAATCAACCGTCATGGGGGACTCATTGACTTTAATTTTCTCTAGTACATCATCCATTCTCGAAGCACAATATTTTTGTCTGATTGAGCTCTCCCTGCAAAAAATTATGTTTTTGGTTGAGTAAAACTACTCATATTTCATTTCTTAACAATTATTGATTAGAGTAATAATAAATTTTACGTAAGTAAAAAGGTAGTAACTTTACAAACAGGCAGCTATAAAGGTTAAGGTGTAGGAAATTTTTCTATTGACATATCAACCCCTGAAGATTTTCCGATAAGTGTAAAGCCAAACCTTTATACGCTTTTTAGCGTGATTCTGTGTAGACATCCAATTGATTTTCGACGCAAAGACTCGTGGGGATCAGTTTTAGGTTTTACAAAATACGAAGTTATATAATTAAAGCTACACGTAAAACAGTGAGGCCAAAGGAATGGGTATCTTATGTGTCATTAAAGAAGGAAAGAAAAAATTGCATAGTGAATGTATAAGTGAACCAAGATGTAAACAACAAATCAGTTATTAACGAGCAACGAAAGCATTAACACGTCAAAGCGTACAGTTTGCAAAAAGCCTAGGCTTCAAAGTAATCGTTAGCTAAAGTTTACTTGCATATTATCCTGCTGTTTTAAAAATCAATGAGCTTCTGAGCATTCAGTCAGTCACAATGGACGAAATAATTGCGGACCATGAAATTGATGCACATCAGCCTTACGTTTCATCACCATTTAACAACAGTGATGAGATTCGCATCTCAATTCAACATCAAAATTGGTCTCTTACCCTTACGAAGCACGGACGTAATACATTAAACAACAATACTGCAGTAACGTGAACTCAGTTACTTAATAATGCTATTTGTAACAAAGTTTACACAAATTCGCTACAAACTTATTGCCATTAAAATAGACAAGTGCAAAAATGTAGGTGTAACAATTTTAATGAAAGACAAGATATCGCACTATCCAGAGCAAAGTTCAATGCTAAAAAACGCCAGATGGCTACGTAATACAAAAACACACAAATTAGTTACTGATAAATGTTATTTTGATGTTTCTATACTTTTAAGCGTAATACTTGGCTTTGCTGAGGACTATCGTAATGATGTAGTAAATGCAAAGTATAGAATAATCCTCACGAGACCAAGGAATGACTTAAATGCAGTCGTACAATTAGTTGCCAAAGATGTTTAGAAAGACTTTAAAATTACATTGACTTGAATATAATGGCTTATGCCTTAGGTACGTGCGCCAGACAGACTCAAAATTTGTTTTCTTAATGCCATTGCAAAAGATAAGCCAATTTCTATGAACTTTCGCAATGGAGAGTTTTAAAAATATTTCTTTCTTCTAACAACTATAAAACATGTTTTGACCGTAAAAATTTTAAATCAACTGGAAAAGCCACACTGTATTGTTTCAGGCCATCAAACGAACCGTAAAGGTCAGAAAGCTGCTAATGCTACTCGCTTTAATCATTGTTTTATAAGTAATGATAAATTATTTCTCAACTCTCAGTACTACCCCTATGGCAATCTCATTCTCAATATCAATCGTAATCAATTTTCTTTACTGTACAATACGTATACAAATTTTTAAAACGTCCATTATGGTAAAAAAACAGAACCAATCATTCATGAGAACGATTTTATTGCATACATGCCACCCATCGTTATTGACTGTTTAAAACAATTGGAAGCTTAAAAAAGTGCACCAGTTGGTGTGTGTTTAAAATTTTAGTCAAGAAATAATTCTCCACAAGTAACATCTGCTAATTATCTGATTCTACATCATCGCATAGTCGAGTATAATCCCATGAGTGGGGATGTGAGAAAGTTCATCCATACTTGCTCATAAAAATTAAAACAGCATTAAATATTTAAGTCAGCCTATTCCATGCTATAATGGAGTATGTAGTGGACATGCAAGGCTTTAAAAGCCCTGGCAATGATTAGGTGACAAAAGAATTAGCATTTCTCTTGGTAAGTAAGAGCTTTAAGCCATATGTTTTTTTTTAAACCACCGTTTCCTTGGCGTAAGTTGAGTCAAAAATATAAACGTAAGAATTTATGAGTTGAGCTTTTCTTTCATAGACTAGATTGAAAATCTGGTAATATTATTCATACAGGAATTGGGGATGTGTTACGGGAAAATCTCAAAGATGCTCAGAAAATTTGTGTGATTGGAGAATTGAAGAAAAGGTGGCTTGAAAGGTTTAATTTTCAAATTAATGACATGGTTTATCATCCAGAATTTGTACGTCCAACATTAGCAACTACATGTCCTTACTAAAACGAGGCATATAAATCCATGTGTGCCACCTACAATGAAAAGCAAATAAGAAGTTCTATTTTGCTATAAAATAGTAAGACGTTGCTCACTCTGAAGATAATGTATAAGAAAAACTTAATGAAACTGTTTTTTACCTTAAGTTATCATTACAAATAAATGTATCAAGCTTATAGAATTATAATCATTTATTCAATTTCTCCTGAAAACTAGCGTAAGATTAAAATAGTAAGAACCAAAAATTAATTTTTCTAAAACAAAACATACAGTAGCACAGAGTAGAACGTATATAAATAAATTACAGCACAGAGTGCTGAGTTATCTTATCACGCAGTATCAAACGTGACAGATACGCGCTTATGGTACAGTTAGTACAAGGATACTAAGTTATAAAATTAAAAAAAAAAAATTATAGACGAATTATGTTGTAGAGAATCAAGGTTTTCTCTATACATGTAGTTTTCATTAAAAGAAGTAATTGTTGCTCTTGAAGTAAGTGTTGAAGTAATAGGTCTACCTTACCTATAAATGTACGTCAAAACAACGATCATCAGTCGGAGAAAAAGCATGGGCTCTGCTGGTTCAAGGGTAGTTGTTCTATTAGAAAATTACAGCAGCACTTGTACGCTATAGCCAAAAATGCAAACCGAATTTATGTTTATGAAGATAATACAGCAGCTTATTTGAAATCCACTATAGAGTATGCTGCGATTGACGTTCAGCAATATACGTCACATTCTTAGTATTGGATTTTCAACAAGGGCATCAATGTGTGGTACTAATGAGGCATATAAGAGTCTACGTAAAAAGCAGTTTCACGCCCTGGGTAAAGCTCATCAAAAAAAATTATTTTTGTGTTCTTTGGTTAAAAGTGACATTGAGCCAGACACGGAACGTCTTCTAGACGCACTTTATAGTTATTAAAAGAGAATTTGTCAATTGCCTCCAAGTTGGGATATTATTGATAAATGTAATTCTGCTAATACTAAGAGTCACTCTAAAACTAATAATATTGTTGATTTCAATAACGATGACTGTATGTAGGCAGAGAAGTAAAAAAATATAAAATGTAAGATATAAAAATATTAAAGTACATCTTGCAGTTACAGACAAACGAATGAGTACTTATTAGTGCCTTCTAATAAGCTAATGAATATTTGCGTATAAATTTACTCATCTGGTGACAATGGATCAGTCAACATGAAAAAAACATTGGTCCGTACAATAGCAAACAAAAATATGAGAGCATCAGCAAGAAAGAGAAGAATTAAAATAGCTGAAAATCTCTTTCAGAAAAGCTCATTGAGGCATCTCAACCAAAAGTCAAGGGAAATTATTTTTCCGATAATATTTGCTTTTATCCAAAGAAGTATGGATATGATATACTTTCAAATAAATCAGTAATTGGTCCTTGCTAGGACTACTAAATATTCTTGTATTTTTTTTAAGTTACAAATGTATGCATCAAATTAAAATCTTACATTATTATTTAAATCTATTTTCACATTATTTTTTTACATGTGTTACTACCAATTTAAAACCTTAAATTTATTAGATTGCCGTATTCATTGGAAAGGCACTGTGTCTTAAATAAGAAAGCAATAAATAACACGTATTAACGTCAGAAAAAATTTTCATTTACATTTTTTTGGTAAAACTATCACAGGTAAAAAATATTTTTACACAAACTGCTTAACTTTTTTGATTAACATAATAGAAATAATTATGAACACATTTTAAAATACTCTTTTCGTAACAGTGTTCTGTTTTTATCACTTTCAAAGAATTGTTAATTCTTCGTAGAAACATGAGATAATCACTTAAGTTTCCATTACTTGAAAAAAAATTATTTATGTGCTGCCGATGCAATCTATTGTTAATATCTGTAAGAAAAAAAAATTTGTTACGATAAAAGCAGCATGAAATAAAAGTTGTACCAAATAAAAGTTGTGTAGAATTTTTTATTTAAAATTTTAGCTTCTGTTATAAATGTCACGCTTTTAATTAATAAAATTCTCCTTCATTGTACGCTAGAACCCTTATAAATTTATTGCCTTTAAAGGTGCATATCCGTTTTTTCTAAAATACACTAACATGTGCACCAGCGCTCTTACAAATTGGAAAAAACTTTAACTATACCATTGGTAGGTACCAGTAAAAATAGTTGGGTACACTTGCTTTAACTAATTTTGGTTCTGTGGATATAATAATGTTTATAATACTTTGGCCCCACTAACACCTCAACAACTGCATTAAATTCCATTTTATTAAAGGGAAGCGTTTGCCTTTGTCGAAAATTAAAATTTTGTAATAAATTCTTATCTATTACAAAAATAACCGCACTTTGAAAGGTGGATTTAACATTGTTTTCTGAAGTTTGCGGCTCTTCTACTTACTCGAGAAGAAACATTGTGTCAACTGAAAATCTTTCACTAAGACGCATTCGCATTCATATTTTTTTTCATTCATAGCACATGTTAGGGACATTAAGCTGTAAGACTGTCACACTACTCGTTACTACAGTTCAACAATCGAAACATCCAGAGTCATTTAAGAGGCGATCATATTTAGATAAGCATTTCTTACATTCTTAGGGTCTAACGTGTCATAACATAGTACTCTATTATAATGTTTATAAGGCTGTGCAGTAAAGTGCATGATTGAACTAAACTCTTACTTTTTATATTTCAATAATATCTACGTTTATAAATACATAGATTAGAGCATGCACTCAAACATGGGCGTACGTACATTTTCATGCGTGTAGATAAGTGGTCCCATTCCAAAGGTAGTCTGGGGAACAAGGTGACTCTAGAAGAGGGTGGAGTGCAGATAAGCTCGTGCAATAGCATGGCTGACCTGCAACCTCTTATACGTATCTGTGTAACTCCCCCTTGTGGCAGCCACCCTCTAGGAGTAGGGTGCCCCATACCCTCATGCTATAGATCCACCCTCGGTAAGCCAGAACCCTCTTGCTACATCTTTTCTCCAAGAGAGGTAAGCTAGAAGCCTCATGCTACAGCTCCCCCAGGGAGAAAGGGAGAGGTGAGCCAGAACCCTCCCAGTATACCTACTTATATTTATTGATATCAGGGCAGAGCTATCGCAAATCTCTCTTTAATGTTGTTTAAGTGACAAAAAAGCAGTTAGTAAGTTCATAAAATCAACAGCAAAGGCCAATGGCAAGACTTAAACACTTATCCAAGTACTAGCCACGCTAAACGCTGTTAAAAATCTTTGTGGACCAATGGTAATGTGCCTCTATCGCTGCGCTTACGTGTTGATCAATTGAAATTTCGTCGTTTCAGAAGCAAACCTTGATAACTTCTTTCTGGTATGTCTTTTTTTAAAAACCATGGAAATAATAACTCAACGAGAATTTAAGTGCTACAGTTCTTTAAGATTAAAAATTCTTTTAAGTCTAAAATTTTGGGGTAACATTAAATGAAACACATTTAGTGTTTAAAAATAATTTAATGTACGATAGCATATAGCTAAACCTGCGTGCGCCTCTACTAGCTTGGGATCAATTGAAATTTCGTCGTTTCAGAGCAGAAATAACTGAAATAGACTGGTAAGTCGTGTCAGAAAATCACTTATTTGATTTTTTTCTTAATTAAGCTGTTGTTCTAATAATTTCTATTTTTTCGCACTAAAGATGCTACAGCATTCACCTCTTCACAAATGACACTGTTTGAAAAACATTGGTATCCTAACATTACAGTACGGTATTTAGTCTTCAAAGTCTGATAAGACTACGCTGTAATCTCCCTAACGGGTATTGCTATGTCTTTTTTTTATAACCTTTAATGACTTGCACACAACAAAGAAGTGAAATCTGGTTCTTGTTCTAATAGTTATAAAGGTATATAAGTTTTTTTAATTAAGAAATTAAGTATTATACACAGATTTTTAAAAGTCTCCCACACTCAGAACAAAAACGATTAAACCCATGTGCGAATTCAAAAAAGCTGCAAAAATAAATTGATTTTTTACTAGAGAAGTAGGTACGCCATATAAAAAAAGTGAAGTAAATAACCAAAGTATGTTGTAACTAAAGTTTATCAATAGAACCTATACTCATTTAATAGGTTTAATAATTAATTCAGCTGGAAAAACGTCAAGATTGTAAGCTTTAAAGAAATAGTGATTACTTAAAAAATAACATCTGTACACACAAATACGACTACTTCAAAGCGCCCGAAAAAGAGACAGTTTTTAAAAATAAAACAGCTATAGAGGATACAAAAAGTTATTGTTTAAAAACAGCTTATTACTTAATAATGCCAATCTTAACGAAAAATTTATCGTAAAATAGAAAGCAGCCATGACTAGTGTTAATCTCAGGTTAATTTTCTTTCATATGATTATGATTAAAAACTATTATTTTTAATAAGGTTTCGACGTACTCTTTTTTATATAAAATATAATTGAACAGTAAAAGACTATGGAGTACTTAAAAAAAAATGCTGTGATTAAAATTTGGTAAAAAATAAAACTACTGTCTCCGTAGAGATAGGCGTTCAATTACATAAAAATAATATTTAGTTAGTGCGATTGGAAAAAAAATCTCAATTTAAAAAAATTTA
Organism: Copidosoma floridanum; assembly: GCF_036245765.1. NCBI lineage: Eukaryota > Metazoa > Arthropoda > Insecta > Hymenoptera > Encyrtidae > Copidosoma > Copidosoma floridanum. The sequence continues at coordinate 1,914,039 of NW_028321894.1, forward strand.
TCATGTAGAATTTTTAATAATATAAGTTAAAAAAAACTCGTTACCTAACTTTTTTGGGTGTATGCTGCAAAAGCAAACACTGATAACTTCTTTCTGGTATGTCTTTTTTTAAAAACCATGGAAATAATAACTCAACGTGAATTTAAGTGCTACAGTTCTTTAAGATTAAAAATTTTTTTTAATTTAAAATTTTGGCGTAACATTATATGAAACACATTTAGTGTTCAAAAATAATGTAATGTACGATAGCATATACCTATACCTGCGTGCGCCTCTACTAGCTTGGGCCTAAAAGGTAGGAAAATAGGGAAGAGAAGTAATAAAAAAGGGAGACCAAAGGAGCAGAGTAATAAGGAGATCAGCTAGAGATGTTAGAGTGAAAGGACCAAGTCCACGAGACCTTTCCTCAAATGTAAGTAATTCTAATAAAGCATAAGTTATCAACATGTCACACTTTTTTTTATTCCTACATCGAAAAACTTACCTAACAGCTGGTATCAAAAGTAGGATACAGACAAATTTTTTTACTGTCTATCTCGTGCACAGAAGCTACTTTGATACGGGAAAGAAAATTTTTCTTCTTCTGACTAATGAACGTAATAAAGTAAGACTAATAAAAAAGAAAATATGGCTCATCAAAAAAAGGGTCGTGAGTGCCAGACGAGAGATTCAGCGTGTCAAGCACTAAAATATAAGAAAACCTTAGAAAGTGGAAAAAGAAAAAGAAGGATAGTAAAAAAAAAAATTCTCTTCACTGCTCTTAGACTAGTCCAGCAGTAAACGAAAATAATTACGCATCAAACCAGTGGAACAACACACCAAATCACTAGACAACTACTATTTACCAAATTCAGGGAAAAACAAACCAAAAGCAAACACGGTTCACCAAGCCTGAACTGCAGCCACAGACAGGACCCGAGATACACTTCTTAAAGGTGAAGAACAACAACAAAAAAGCAGTGGCAGGTCAATTCATGCCAAGATCCGAAGGCTTACTTCCAGGCATACATAGGATCATCATCACATTAACTACCAATTGTGACAAAGATTTGGTAAGTAAATTTCAATTGGTTTCTATACACTTCGCTTATCACCCTCAAGGGAAATATGCACTCAGGACAATGATGTCGATGCACCAATATTACTGCGAAATCAGAAGCTTTAACGATATTGGTAGTGACAAATAATTGCATATACAAACATGTACCTAAGACAGAAGCAACAAAAATCTCATTAAAACAATTCTTGTTTTTCTAAATTGATTAGTAAATAAGTAAAAGAAGTAGTTGACCAAAAGCTGGAACAAAGAAAAAGAATATTGACTAACGCTAATTTAAGTGCGCATATCTATCAAGTGAACCCAAAGTACACAAAAACGAAGGTGTCCTACGGTTAAACATAATATACGAATTTACGAATATACGGAAAAAATTTGCGAATTGATAAGACTAACTATATACAAAGAAAAACAGAAACAAACAAAAAAAGTATCGTGGAAGTGAGCGGTACATTAGACGGAGAAGAACGAGAAGATAATAGACACAACATCATACACTAGATAAGTTGAGACGACATAGACGATGATGTGATACAAAACAGCTTAGAGATGATCTGGAATCATGGGCAGAGTGGCAGAAGGTGAGTTAGAAAAAGAGACTGTTTATAATGAATATGATCGGGAAAGTCAGGGAATCCTCGTGGACGCAGTACAGCGAGAAATTTCTTCTACCTCGGAATGGGGCAATCACGAAAACAGATTATACAGTAGCCCAATTGACCCAAAATAACGCAACTAGTGCTATGAACAACTTGACGATGACAGAAACTCGCGAAGAGACACGGGCTACATCAAATACTTGGGAGCAACCTTCGTTCACTTAAAACAATGAGACAATGAATAGGAACATTAAATTTATTGAAAATCATAACATACATAATAGAACAGATACCCACCAAACAGATGATAGGTACAAGCGTACGCAAAATCACGCCCTAGAGCTGACAGAGCATGCGTTACAGCTAACTCACACATGCAGGTTATAAAACTTCTTAGCCACGTTATACAATCTTGTCAATAACATACCAATATTTGAAGGTGACCCTGTAAAACTCCCTATGTTCGAACAATCCACTTGAATGGTAGCCCTTACACTAGGACCGCTACTTGAAAAATTCCTTATAGGAACCCCAGCAAACAGATAACGAAGTCGGGCCAGTGATCTTGTTCCCCAATTAAAACAATTTGTATTAATAAATGAATTTTTGACAGAATTGAAAACCAGCTATACGTGCACCAACAATGTCACCACTTTATTGGCAACACTAAGAATCATGTCACTACAAAAAATTGATGCGAGGAAATCGTGCTGCTTCGAATTCAAGCAATACACGGTTAAATTATAACATTATATGACATCAGCCCAATTTATTGTATAACACAAAAAATATTGCTAAAAAAGACGCAGAAGAAGAGTCAATAAGGCAATTTTGCTATGGGCTACAGGCCCCACACAACTATCATGTAACTTGACGCAACCCACTGACACTATGCAAAGCAGTAGTGATTGCACTGAAAACAGACAGTGAAATGATCTAATGCTGCAATGTACTAACGTGGTATTATGCACGCATGAGTATGACACGGTTAGGGACAGAAGAAGCAGAGAAAAGTGCGTACATGAACAACTAAGTGGAAGTAGCAAAGACACTAATATGGTACTCAAACGAGACGAACTATGACTCCTGTGCATTTTGGAACGGGCACGACCATGCGACAAGACAGTGTAAATTTTCCAGCTCAATGCGGAAATCAAAAAGACAGAGAATTTAAATTAAAGAAAACAAGATATAGTGGCAAGAAACGACACTTACATAAATTTGACTGCAGAAAATGATAACGAAAACTTGATCCCAAATTGTGCGTACTGTAAACAGAGGGGACACAGCACATCATGTGTCACACGTTGGTAAAAAGTACTAAAAAGGGAAAATAATTTGGTGCAATCCACGGAACCGATACAATAATTATAAGAGACAAGAAAACTTTTACGACAAGCATAACTGGCGCAGGGACAATCAGAATGGTCAAGACTACCACGGGAGCAATGGTGGATTCAATGGAAATAACTATAATAACGGCAACGATTACAAGCCTAACGATAACTATAATAAAAATAGTAGTAATAATAAAAACAACAACGATAACAAGCCCAACAACAGCTATAATAGAAATACTTAGAATAACTGCAACAACAACAGGCCTAGTGAAGGCTATATGGAAGATAATTACAATAACTACAATAATAACAGGCCTATTGACGTTTATAATAGAAATATTTACAATAACTACTGTGATGATAAAAATAGAAATAATCATCATAATTACTACGACAATAACAACCAAGGCAACCAAGGTTATAACGACAGCAATAATAGATTTGGCAACAGTTATAATAAAAATAATATAAACAACGACAAAAAGTTCAATCAAAATAATCAAAACTACAACAGGAATAATAAAAGATTAGGTAAGAATAATTATAATAATAACGGGAACAATCAGAATAATAGAGGGTACAATAGAATTGACGATAGATTAAACAGAAATAATTACAATAATTATAACGGTTATAGAAACTTTAACAAAAATGTTAAGTATCAAGACAGATGACCTCTGCACGGAATTAATTATCTGCCTACAAACAAAATCAAGAACGTGCGTATAGAGCCTTTAAATTTGCAGGACGCTTGCCGTGCTTCTTAAACGCTGAGTGGGATACAGCAGTAAGAAAATGAAAGACAAGTATGCCTGAAAAACAGGTAGAGACACCAGGTAGCAGGCAGGAATTATTTTGAAAAAGGCAGGCTTAGCCGCACGTTACCAACGGTACAAATGCAAGTGTCGAACTGTAGGTACATAACACAAAGAGAGCACAACTCAAGCCAGACACTTACACTACGGACATAAAGAATAACAATAACTATCTCGAGCACACATTGCTGACGCAAAGTCCTAGAAGTATAGATAAAGAAGAATCGCTCTGCAAAGTAGAACTAAGAATATCAAGTACAGGACGAACACCACCTACAGTACTTTTAAATACCTCTAAATTACGGGTAAATAATGCAAAATTTTAAGCAGATCCCGGTGCTGAAAATTCGATTATACAAAATAGCTGTCTTACAGTAGACGTGCTCGTGGATGTAAATGGCAGAGAAAGGTGTTCTTATAACTGTCATGACAGACGGTACAAGCTGCTCTTTAGGAACAATTGAAGTACCTCTGAATTATATAAGGGTAACTCTGCATGAAGTCCCCGATAATATCCTGATTAAAGCAGAAGGCATAATGTGTTGGGACACGTTTTTATCATATAACGGCCTTATAAGCGCCAGAACTGTGGTACTAATATCCAACAGCACCGAGGTTCCCCTATACAAATGGAAATTTTTGAGATTCCAGCAAGAACGAGAAAAATAATATTTGCGTGTGGAAAAGACCCTAAAGAAAATTGTCAAGTCAGCTCAGATCCTTTACAAAACATTAAAGAGGAAATTCTTTTCAGAAATTTTGTAGCAGAATGTAAAGAGGGCAAAGTCCATGCAAAAACAAATAATATAAAAAACGGAAAAGTGAAGGCACCAACACTGGAAGAAGACTTAATAGAATGGGAGACTAAGCAAAGGGCAGAACCATTTAGCATCAAAACGGACGATGCTAGAGGCTTGAGAATAGTGATGATAGGACTTTTCAATTTTGAATCAAGTGGGGATTAAAAAAAATTAAGCAGGGGCTAATCACGCTGAATCATTGGATGTTTAAGAAAATGAACGTTGAGCAAAGGGGAGAGAATAATGGAATTATAGCAATAGTGGGGCAAAATATACTAGCCAAAAAGGAAACTTGCAAGCACGGGTCAAAGAAATAATAAAACTTGTCGACACATCAAGTTATAAAAAAGAAGAAATAAGTCACGTACAAAAAGTAATAAAATTTAACCTTCTCGTATTTGGCCTCGAGGATAAACCACTAAAGGCAACAAATTTATTGAAATATAGGATACAAACAACGACAGAGAGATCCATTATTGCTAAAAAAGCCAGATACTCTGTAAAATTGAGGGAATAAAGGCAGACGGAACTGGATAAACTATTAAAGAAAGGTAAAATAGAGCCATAAAAATCACCATGCAGCTCCAACACATGAATTGTGGCAAAAAATCTATGCCCAATGGAGAAGAATGCTGGAGAGTCGTCACATATTTTAGGCTATTAAATGAGGTAACGGTAAGCTCATGCTACTCATTACCATTTTAAAACGAAATTTCAGAAAATTTGGCAGCTGCGCGATATACACAACTGTAATAGATTTGAAGAGCGAATTTTTCCAGGTTAAAATACACAAAGATGATGCACGCAAGATCGCATTCTCAGGCCAAAAAGAGTACTACCAATATTAAAGAATGCCGATTCGATGCTGCGATTTATTAAATACCTTAATAAGAGGGATAACACGAGTGCTCAGAGAACTGCAGGGTGACGAAATCAAAATTTATATTGACGATATTTTGATGTTCGGGGAAAGCCTGAAACAGCACGTCATATAGTTTAAAAGACTCTCGCAAATGCTAGCGAATGCACATTGAACAATAGAGCCAAAGAAGTGCCAATTTCTAAAGCGTGAGGCAAAGGTACTGGGACACATTGTTGGGAAAAGAATAATAAAGACAAATCCACAGACGATTAAGAACATAAAAGAATTACCAAGACCGACAAATGCCGAGAAACTAGAATAATTTCTCGGGCTTTTAGGATTTTTTAGACGACTTACAAGGGACTTTGCCAAAATAGTCCAACCACTTTTAAAATTGATAAGAAAAACTATTGAGTTCAAATGGGGAGAGACACAGAAACCGGGATTTGTATGTTAAACACGCTTTATGTAGCGATCTGGTGCTTACAGATACAAACATGAGTAAACCATTTATAGTACCAACCGATGCTTATAACTACGCCATCAAAGCATTTTTAGGCTAAGGAGAAATAAGCACAGATCACTCTTGTAAATACGCATCCAGATGTTTGAAAGACAGCGAACTACGGTACCCAACATACGATAAGCAATTGTTGGCAATAGTGGACGTTAAAGAGCAATTTAGACCATATTTGTTTGGTTGTAAATTAACAGTCATAACAGACCACAATTTGCTCAAGCATTTTCACACATCAAGAAGACTGAATTTACGTTTCACAGATTTAAAGGTTGAACTTCAAGGATTCGAGTTCGATGCTGTTTACAGATCAGGACAAATAAACAAAGCACCAGATACCCTGTCTTGTAACCCAATAATAAAAGAAGAGAAGGAAAGTCCAGAACTGCCATTTTGGGAGCTATACAAGCTCGTGAAAAAAACAGGAAAGGGACAATCATGAAGACGTTAATGGGCCACCAGCACGCAAACATAAGATGCGTACAAGAAGACCGAGAAAAATTATCTAAAAGAATAAGAAGGACAAAATAGAAACGTTAGACGAGAAGGTAATTAAAAAAAAACTCAGAAAACTTAGAGCAAGTAAACACGTATCAAACACCAGCAGCTACAGTGATTGAGATACAGGATCAGAAAGCAAGATAACGGAAAAATCAAAAGATAAGACAGAAAAAGATAACGTTACAGTGGTAAACGATATAGAGAAAATTTTGTCACAAGGAACAGTGGACAATAAAATAGCATACGTACGCAAAAAGAAAAACATATAAAAAGAAATCAAAACGACAAGCACACCATTTATAAATGAGGGTATCACAGAGAAAGTACAACACATAATTCGTAAATGTTAATTAAATACACTGCATGGAAAATCCCAGATTCTTGTTATACGGTCGAGCATTAACACAACTCAAAAAAGATTATTATTATACATGGCCATTCACCGGCAGCAACGCAGAGGAAATCTGAGCCAGCCAGAGAAACCAAAGATAAATAGGGGGTTCATGAACAGCAAAAGAGAAAGTGGGACCAAAGACAGACAGCAGATAGATAAGCAAGAGACAAAAATGACAGGGCCAAGTCAAACAGCACTGAACTAGCATGTGATAAAGTGATTTCCATGTACACAAAAACTTTACGGCCAAGACAACAATTATAATAAAAACAAAGGCTACATTACTAACTTAAAGTCAATACTTAATGAATTAACCAATTGACTTTAAGCAAAGGTCTCAATCGATGTTAAAAAAAAGGCATTAGGAAGAAAGATGGCATAAGAATCAATGTATGAAAAAGTAATAGTACACTGATAGTGATAAACGATTACATAGACGCAAGGTCTCTAGTATGGGGGCCTAGTGAGCAGAACCCCTCGAACAGCTAAAAATGGTCAATGTCCCTAGATATGAAAGCTGTCTGTTTCACTGACAAGTAGTCGTGTATAGGTTGGCTGTATTAGCAGATAAACTTAAATTAATACTACGTGGGTCAGAATGTATAAATCAATGGAGGGATATAGAAAAAGACAAACAAATACTCAATAAAAGCCATAAATTTGTCTCTCAGAACAGTATGAAGCACACGTATGCATAGACCTGCAAGTGTCACCTGCTAAGAACGAAGCTCGAGCCCATACATCTTCAAAGCCAGCACTATCAAGCCTTTGAAGAGGAAACCAATGGCGATTACTCACTTAAAAAAAATGATAAAAATCAAGAGGATAACTCCGATAACCTGGAACCTCGAGATAACATGCAAAAAAATCTTGAAAGGCATAGCAGTGACCAATCTGTATGTATACAAGATGAAGACAATAGTGAAAAGGACGCATGGGATACGGAAGGCAGTGAAGAGAGCAAAAAAGAGGAAGAAAGAGAGAAGGCTTACAAAAAGCACACAAGGACCCCACCTGAACCATCACCAACACCAGACCCTAAAAGTGTTTGCAAGCTATTAACTGATGACAATACAGCAACGGTAGTGATGATTATAATAATAATAATAATAATAATAATAATAATAATAATAATAATAATAATAATAATAATGATAATAATAATAATATTTATAATAATAACAATAATTTAAATAATGGTAATAATAATTAGCTAATATATCATAATATATCAGTATAAAATTGTATTAAAAGACACCATACAAAGAAACATGCGTGTGTAAATACATAGAGAAAAACGTTATCTTTTTACAATTTTTGGCCCTCAGGCGAGCCACTAGTGAGCAACAAATTATACAGAGAAAAAAAATAAAATAACTTACAACTGCGTAATCAACAGATAGATAATCCACATTTTTTTTTCTAAAGAAGCAATACTAATAAAATACGTTAAAAAAATATACGTTTTTTTTTTTCATTACGGCCTTCAGATGCATGCACGAAGTAAAGGCAAAGAAAAATAAAAATAAATAAAAGGAGAATTTACGTATGTTGAGTTTTTTTTGGCTGTACAACACCCAACTCACAGGATACAAAGGTAATAGAATAAATAACAACGTTTTCATATTTTGCAACCCTTGACAAGAAGGACATTGTTAGAAAAAACAATAAGAGAAATTGTTTACAATAAGAAAATCATACATTTACACTCGGAACTAAAAGAAAAAGTGTAATAATAATAATGACGTTGATTAAAAAATTATAATTATTATCATTGTGTTCTTATAAGAAGAAAAAAAAACTTGAAAAAAGAACAATAAAAAAAAACATTATTAAGAGTAGAAAAAAAGGAATTCAATAACAAAACATTTACAACTACACTTATGATTACTCTATTCATGGGCAATTCCGATATTCCTAACCTTCTATCAAAATGAATAGCCAAAATAGATAGACCCTAGCTTATCTTTAAGAATCGTCTGTTGGAGATTGCAGAGAAAAAAGTTTTAATTGCATAATAAATCATGAGATTTAGATTGAACCGTTATCAGAGGATGATAACAACTACTGGAAATTTGGAAGATTTGTTATACATAACGAGACTAAAATAAAACTGAACAAAGAGAAATACTTACACATTTGGTTTAAAAGCCGTGTAAGATGAGGTCTCCTCCACTGTGTAAGGGATCTAAATCACGATTAAATCTGAGGCAGCATTTTACCCCGCCAATGACAATAGCACATACATGCATAGTAACATAACATTGCAAAGCATATAGGATACAGTTTTCAGAAAATAATAAAACGGCTGTAAAATATATATTAAAGAAAAAATTTTGTATATGTACATACATGTATGTACATACAAGAAAAACCCAACCTAAAAGAATAGTACGAGTCATTAGTCTCCTAAACAAAGTTAAAACATCCGAAGCAGACACCTGTTAAATAATTCTTAAGAATCCACAGTGAGCATAAGACATAAATTGCCTGAACGATTGAGCAATCCTGCTACTAAAACACAAAACACCACGTGGTATTATCAGTAGATGTCAACACAAAAATGGCAGAAGACATAAGCACCAGTTGAATGAAAAAAAAAATAAAAAGTAAAAAAAAAACAGGGCGATCAACAACGACGTAAAGAGATGCCAAGAAGCTTAGTATTGCCTACCAAGAGTATGTATCCAGTAAAAAAAGAATTTAATATCTGCGAGTATCGCAGGAATAAAAAAAACTAACAAACTTTTGCCTTAAAATACCCACGAATCGCCTATAAATTTTCCTATGTAAATAGTCCCCAATCAGGAAAAGAAACAAGTATTTATTATAGCTGAGTAACATTTTTAATTAACTTCAGGAAAAAAAATTACATTTTGTATATGATTAAATCACATACACAATAAACTCATCCTTCACCGTCTACTTAGGTAAATAATCGAAAAAAACAAAAAAATTATGTTATATTTGATAAGAAAACTAGTTACGGCATTTTGTACACAAAAAATAAGTTGGCTACAGAAAAATGAGAATTTAATATAAAGCAAGGAAATGTATGTATAAAAGGAGTGCAAGATATAATAACCTTATGAACAATATCTATTGGCATAATAAGTTATTAACAGATTATTTTCCCCTGGTACGTTGGGTGCAAAGATTTAGTATATTTACACAACATGCCTTCTTTTTTTTATAACAACCGTCGCGTTCAAGTACCGTTTCTCATGGGGGGGCCTCTCTACTGACTTGTTATAGAATGATTTCAGGTAACAGGGAAAAATACACCAATGGAAGAGCCAACGAGACGTTACTTGATAATAGTTTTGCATTGAAACCAGCAATAGTATTTTAGAAAAAAAATTAAGACACATCTTAGTGGAGTACTTAACGGGCAAAACTTATTCAGGTAACCAAAATAAACAAAAAATTTATAATAATAACTTAAGTTGAACGCAGCAAAATATTAACCAGTGCATCCTTGACAACAATCATAAAACACTTTTTGGTCATTACTGCTAATATTATTATGTTATATAAATATGCACAGAAGATAAACTAGGCCGATACGAGCACACGCCGAATCCAGCACACGTCCCCCTCCTTGCCCACGTGCACGACTGTGCGCGGACAGCTACGACTCTGCACGAAGCGCTAGGGGTTGTGCACAGCTTCCTTCTCTCTGGTTTGCCTGTAGGAGAGCGTGTTGTTTTGTATGTATATGGATGAGAGCCCCAACCACACGCTTATATCTGTGAGGTGTGAGGTGTGACAAATAAGTGTTACCTTTCCAAGGTAATACGTGTACACAAATACATGTTTATCTACATACATAGATAAATACTTACGTACGATGCGTGTATGTATATATTTTTATAAAGATTTTTAATTTAAAATGTATAATGAAAGTGGGTAGGACAAGGAGTGGATTTTTATTTTTTAGGAAAATAATATTAAATCTTAAAACATTTATTCTTATTTTTTAGAAAATTTATTTTGAATTACAATTTACAAAGTACGAATAACATAATTCTTAAATATTTAAGTATACAGCTCTTTATTATCATCACTTTCATCTTCCCATTCTGTATATAAGTAGAACTTTTTCATGCGTTTGACATTGTGAAGAGCACACATGGTTTTGTAAGCTCCATTATGATGAGGGCAACTGGTAACCTGTTTTGGGAGCTCAAACAAAGGATAATCTGTCACATCAGTGACTTTAAATCCAAATTTTTCAAGCCACTTTTGTTTTAGTTCTGCATTCACAAAAATTTTGGTGGCATCTTTAAGATTCTCTCGTAGAATATTCCCAATCTCAGTGTACTTTATATTGCCTAAATTCCAGGCTAGTCCATGATAGTTATGTTTAAGATATGAATTTTGATCTTTATATTTCTGTGATAATTTACGCCAAGCAAAGGGTGCTTTGAAAAGATACAGTTGTACTTCAGCATCGTTTGGATAGAGCGGTAGAATAGCTAATTCTTTAAGCACGTAATCATTGCCAGGCTTCTTAAAGCCTTGCATGTCTACGATGTATTCCATTTTATCCTTTTTTCTACATAAAAACCTTAAATTATTGTTTGAATCGTTCATAATTTTCACGTTTAGGAAATGATGATTTATTAGTTGAGAACTTTTCTGTTAAATTTTTCAGCCAAGATTTTTTATTTCCGTCATCATAATCATCCTTGGTTGAAAGTTTTTGATATTTGACATCAGTAGTGAATTTGCTAATGGTTGGCTTATGAGACATGTTGATCGATAAATATCTTTTTGAGCAAGTTGATTTTTTTATTTTTAAAGGATTTTACAACATTTAAGATCTTTTGATTTTTGCCTAGTTTCTTTTTCTTTCCATTCCTCAGCGTGTCTTTTCTCAAATTTTTTCCACTCTTCTTGCCTTCGCCTATTCTCTTCTTTTTCTCTAGTCCAACTGCTCTGACCTTTTTCCATGACGGTTAACAGATTAATGAAGTTTGTAGTGTCATGCATCGGGTTTTATGGCCTCACATAAGTTTTTTGACATCCCCACTCATGGGACTGTACTGAACGATACGATCATGTAAAATTAAGCAGTAAGCTGATGTATTATTAGAAAAATTGTCGTGAGATTCGAATTCTAATCGCACATCTACGGGAGCATTCTTTAACGACTCATTTTGTTTAGAACAGTCAAGGACAATCAAAGGTACAGCATGTTGAAATTGATATTTGCTTAACAAAGGTGCACGATCTTTACCATAATATGAATTTTGAAAGTTTGCATACATATTATATAACAATGCAAAATGATTGTTTGTTATATTGATATTGAGATCCTCATAAGGATAATATTGTGAATTTAAATACAGTTTTACATTTCTTATATTACAATGATAAAACTGGCTAGCATTAATACCTCTCTGATTTTTACGATTTGTCTGAAAGGCTAGTATAACATAGCGTGGCTTTTCCAACTGATTGGACGTCTTGACCGTCCATATATGTTTCGATGTAGTAGGTAAAAGTGGATATTCATAAAGCTCCCAAGTTCGATAGCTTATAGATACAAATTTATCTTTTTGCAAATAATTAAGTAGACGAATTTTATGTGCATCCGACATTACAACGTAAGGCATAAGCCATTCTAGTTTTAATATTAAAATCTTGAAGTCTTCCCAAGTTGCCACTCCATTAGGTTCTGCAGCAGGAATTTCACTTTGTAAAACTGCATTCAAATAATTTCTAGATCTTGTAAGTATAAGTTCATGCTTTACATTAACAACTATTTTACGATAGTCTTCAGCAAAACCAAAAATCATACTGAGAGGAATCAAAAGATCAAAGTAGCCATTATTATTTGTTAGATTAAGTTCATTTAAAGTACCAAGCCAACCAGCATTTTCAGTTAATACGTCTTGATCAGGATTGAGCGTTAGCCAGTTTTTAATGAGAGTTGTCGAACCTACATTTTTACACTTATCTATCTCTATAGCGTTAATCTCATATCTTATTTCTTCAAATAGATGAAGGATAGCATTGTTTACTAATTTAGTATTTGCAGCTGTCGTAGTACCATCTGCTTTGACTACCCTTCCATGAATATGTAAGGAACTGCGGGATGGTAGCAGGCATAGGTCTTAATGTTGAATTGATATACGAATTTCATCACTATTATTATATGTTGATGATGCATATGGTTGATGAGCATGAATTTCATAGTGTGCGATAGACTCATCAAACGCAACGGGGGACTGAATGCTTAAAATGTCATCCATCTTTAAGGTAACAATTTGAACGTTAGTTTACACCTTTTATTTTTAAGCCAAGACTTTTAAGAAACTGTATGTTTTGATTGGTCAATTTTTGATGCTTCAGTTGTCCTTTCTGACGTCTCGACGATTTAAAAGCTTGCCGTTGACTGAGCGCAGAAGTACATGTCAAGCTGTTTATATACTTTTTGTGATTATAAATGATACCCATTACGATGAAGGTTTAATGTGCAATCTTATCGTGATGACTTCTCCACGAAAATTGATTAAATTACCATCTTGATCAACTACGCATAGTTGTAAGTGATCTATGACTCGTCCAATGACAGGTAAGTAGATTATTTGTGATGGAACTTCAATAATTTTATATCCTGGTGGTACCACAGGAAAAAATTCATGAATTGTATGAACTTTTTTTCCGTTTATATAAGCTCCACTAGTGATGCTGCACTCAACTCGTAATGCGTTAATCTTGAGAATGGATACAGGTAAATCGGAGTCATGAGTTAAGTTATCTTGTAGTAATCGTTCAGTAAAACCTAGTAGTCGCCCTATAGAATCTTTTGGTCTGAAATCAATAGTATGACTACACCTAACAACACTACGAAGCGTATTATTATTTGGCTTAATACTGATACTTATATCTTTCGGTTGTAACACATTGACTAAAAATGACTGAATATCTTCAATTTCATAACTGCCAGTTGGAATAACTACCACTTGATCACCCACGTAAAATTTATTGTTATTTACGTCAATATTAGGAATTAAATTGAACGTTAGGAGTTCTACTAAACCAAGAACATATTTGTGTTTTGGTGATAATTCAATAGGTGGAAAATATTGCGCCTCTAGGGTAGAAGAAGTACCAGAAAAACTAAGTGTTAATGTTTCTTCCATGACCGTCAATGTAAAACTGAGATTTTTTAAACTATTTTAAGTACTTATATATGTTTTGACAAAAACTTTAAGCACAAATGACCGCAGTTGTAAGAGTTAAATTTTTGATATCGTTTGTGATTATACTGAACTGTATCAACACCCCAATACAACATTAAATCAATAGGTGGCTGCAAATCTCCAAAACTGTCATAATAAACAACATTCTGGCCATATTTTCGATACGCCACCCAGTGAGTTCCAGGTCCATTCTTGTCGTCAAGATTTACTATAGCAGTTTCACAATACCATGGTCCATCACTGGGTAAGTCATTTCGCATAAATACTCCACGAAAAAAAGAAATTTTTAAACTCTTAGAAAATTTTATTAAATCTACATTTGTTAAAGCTCTTGAAGGTAATTTTACTTTTTTAGAATTTTTTTTTTTTTTTTTTTTTTTTTTCAGACATTTACCAAATGGTTTTAAATATACTCCCAATCCAGTTTTATGAGGCTTAAGATAGAGACCTTTTCCTAACGCAATAGCTTCCATAGTTTTATTATGTCTTTGATTTTCTTCTAGTTTTTTTTTTGCAGACTTAGCCGCGTTTACGCTCTTTATAATTCCCGCAATACCATTTGCCAAAGCGCCAGTTGCACTCAAGCCAGCAAATAAAGGAATCAGAGGTAAAGCTCCACCAATTCGAGCAGGAACGCGTAAAATACGAGGAATTTTAATACTTTTTTTACCACCACACATTTTAACTGCATTGCGAGCACCTTTTAAAGCACTACTGATTACTTTACGTAGCATTTTTGCTCTTAGTATTCATTTGATGCGAGGCAGCCTTAATAACTGTGTTCATAGTAGTTTTTAGTTTTTTTTTTATACAGCATTTCTTTTTTGAACCTCTTTTTTTTTTCTTTTTCTGTTCCAAACCCATACCTAATTTACTCTTAAGCTTCATTGCACCTGTTACCAGAACAGCAGCTGTTTTTTCACCAATACTCGAATCTGAAGCCTTAACTCTTTGCCAAGCTCGCTCAGCTAAAATTTTATCTGCTTTGTTTCTAGTCTCAAGATCGTATCGATTTTTCGAATAAGCTATATCATGCTCTTTGCACGCCGTATCCAGAGGATTTACTCCAAGATCACCTCTAGCAAGGCGTTCCGTAAGTTTAGTACCTGGACCACAGTACTGATAACCTGGTAAATGAATTTCTACAGGTAAAGAATTTATGATTTTATTTACAAGACCATATCCTCGCTTACAATGTATGATCATTTCACTTTGAAGGTTGGGTTGTGACTGAGTATTGCGAAAAAAATATGTATACTTATACTCATCAGATCAGTTGCAATGTAGTCATAGTATAACATAAAAAATGCAAGAGTATAAAGGGCAGTATCATTTTATCTCACAATTCAGTTGTAACTATTACGTTATACAGCACAGACATGAAATTTGAAGAACAGTCTGTAACATTGCAAGTTCCAAATTTTGATGCTATTGTAAAACAAGAAAAGCGTGTAAATCGACATGGTGAGCTCCTTCCAGATAGTATTCGTGCTGTATTTTGTGGTCTTTTCGTGTTACCTTTCGTGTGCTGTATTTCGTGTTACCTCTCAGTGAACGCGAAGCAGTAGTCTCACCAGATGATGCCTTACCAAATTCTATTATTATTTTCGATGATATAGCTTGTGAAAAACAAGATAATGTGAAAGCCTTTTTCTGCATGGGAAGACATAAAAATGTAGACTGTTTCTATCTTTGTCAGTCATATGCTCAAGTACCAAAACATCTTGTGAGAGACAACGTAAATTTTTTAGCTTTATTTCGTCAGGATGAAGTAAATTTGAGACATGTGTATAATGATCATGTAAATTCAGATATGCCATATACTAAATTTAAAGAGTTATGCTCTAGCTGTTGGAATGATGATCGATATGGATTTGTTGTTATAAACAAGGATGTACAGATAAAAAATGGTCGATATAGAAAAGGTTTTGACAATTTTGCTTTAAATATAAGAGATACATAGCAAAAATTTGTAGTCCAACGAAAGCCATTAAAGCATCAACATGTATGAAGGAGAAAAAGACGTACTTAATCAATTAGTAAAGGCAAGAGAGGCCGTGAAAAAAAAGTACAGACAGTTAAAGTTGGAAAAAGGTGAAGTTGAAAAAGTCCTAAGCGAAACTTTTAAACCAATAACAGAACCTTTACAGGAAATTGTTACTACAACCAAGAAAAATAAAAGAAATTCATCTGTAAACTATAACTTCTTAAATGACGATAAAAATAAAGATGTTACGAAAGCAAAAACTAAAGAACCACCCAACGATGATAATAGCACGGTGTTCGAGTCTGCTGCCAGTAAAAGTGATGATAATATGAATGAAGATACTGATGAAATGAATAAAACTATTCAATATATGTCTAATAATGTTGAAATCAATGAAAACTTATCGAGGAACTCATATTTGCAAATGCTTGATAATGATCAAAAAAAGTTATTGGATTTGATGTATGGGGTACGAAAAGAAAATAGAACATATAAACTTGGGAATTTACCCATATATTTTGATAATAATAAAATTACAATGGACAAACTCGAATTTCGAATGACTGACGGATTAATGGAGCTACTCATAAAAAAACACCCGAATACAAATCTTACAACGGAAGAGGATATGCAAAAATATTATATGCTTTTAAAAATTTCGAGTGTTCATAGAAGAGGATTTGATAAAAATGAACCTCTTAGGCAACATAACAGTCACAAATTTAATAAAATTATTGCTCCTATGTTCGATTACGTTCCAAGTAAAACTGGAGGATCATTATTACCACAATACAAAATCGCTCGAAAAACACAGCATGTAGATTACGTGCACTGGGACAATCCCAACGAACTTGTGGATCGTTTACGGTTACTCACAGCTGAAAGATCGGCAGGAAATCCAAGTCATGACAATGAAATAATATCAATTATTGAAGAGCTACGTGAGGCAGGGTATATATATTAAGGTGAGCAGTCATTTTGTTTCAGTATCACAATGAGTGTTGATGTATTTGGTCGTAAACTAGGTAGGAGTAAAGGCGGTACCCAAGGTCCTCCTGGGGTCGGATACAAACTTACTGAAGATGGACAGTATGACTTAGATAATAAAAGATTGTGCAATGCTGCAGCACCGAAACAACCTCGAGATGCTGTAAATCGTGCTTACTTAACTGAAAAAATTATAAGTATTGAAAAAGAAATAGATAGCATTCGAATTTTCATATACAATTTACAAAAAAAATTCCCATTTATTCAAGCTGATTCAACAAAAATAAATTTAGACATTTAAAACATGGAACGAGTTGTCGAAGAACTTCACAAGGCAGCAAGACGTAATTATCCTCGTCGAAAATTTGACGTGCGTGGCTTAGATGAGACTTGGCAAGCGGACCTTGTCGAGATGCAGCCTTACGCTAGTAAAAACAAAGGTTATAGGTATATACTTACTGTAATAGATGTTTTTTCAAAGTATGCATGGGCTGTACCGATAAAGAAAAAAACAGGTGAAATAGTGTCAACAGCGATGCAGTCTATATTAAAGGACGGGAGGGTGCCAGTAAACTTGCAAACTGACCACGGCAAGGAATTCTACAATTTTAAGTTTCAAAATCTAATGCAAAAATATAAAATAAACTTATACTCAACCTACAGCAACCTCAAAGCATCTATATGCGAACGATTCAATCGTACTTTAAAAGACCTTATGTGGAAACAATTTAGCTTACAAGGCAATTACAAATGGTTCCATATTTTACAAACGTTGATCGAATTATATAATAATAGAAAACATCAAACAATTGGTATGAAACCAAAAGATGTTACTACTGAAAATGAAATTCGAGTCCTGACAAAATTTAAAAAAAGATGCAAACGTAGCAACAAACCAAAACCAAAATTCAAAGTTGGTGATAAAGTACGCGTGAGCAAAATAAAACAAGTATTTGAAAAAGGCTATACTCCTAATTGGTCAACAGAATTATTTACAATCACTAATGTAGCAGGAACAAATCCAACTACGTATCGTCTCAAAGATTATCGAGATCAACCTATCTCCGGAGGTTTCTATGAGCAGGAACTGCAAAAAACGAAAAAATCCTGATATTTACCTGGTGGAAAAAGTTCTTCGAAGACGTGGACAGCAAGTTTTTGTAAAGTGGTTGGGTTTTAACAACACTTACAATAGTTGGATTGATAAGCGTAAATTATGAAAAAATCTTTTTTCCATAACAAGTAAAAAATACTTTTTATATAATTGATCAAATAAATTATTAAAATAAAACTTTTTCAATTTTTAAAAAATGTGTTAAGAAAATTTTGTTCAATATGATGTATTAAATTGAATATTATATTAGGAAAAAAATCGCTATAACTGTAACAGGAAGTGTATTCGAGAAATAAATACTTCAAATTTGAGAGAAATTGTCATTTTATTTACTTATTCTTAATCATAAGAAAATACAATATGTTTCCCATTGTACATTAAATATAATCTAAACTTATTAACAGCATCCAGCAGTTCGTTATAAAAATTATCATTATCATACAGAGCTATGCATATTTTAAACGGTAAAAATATTTGAAAATCGTCAGCCAACTCAGCTACTACTGTTGGCCCAAATCTAGTGTTGACCTTCCTCAGTTTGGTCACCATATATTTCTTGTGTGGAATCATGTCGGAAATTTTTTTCTTCGGCAGACAACCTTTGTTAGCGATGTTATTGAGTTGTGGAAGATCCATCTGCAACATTTTTTTTTTTTTTTTTTTTTTTTTTTTTTTTTTTTTTTTTTTTTTTTTTTTTTTTTTTAAGAAAAAAAATTGAAAAAATCATGCTAACCTGTGTGAAGTCTAGGCTTTTTACTCGGTGTAACCTTGTCAGAAACGATTACTGATGGCGATAGGGGCTCTTGTTGTCTTTTCAGTCCAGTCCTATTTGAACCTCTGGCTTGTAGTATAATGAGCTCTGCTGACTGTGACATTCCTTATATGGAGCTAGCCCCTCCACTGTGGCTTGCCCCTCCACTGCAACTTCCCCCTCTATTTTGGATGGCTTTAGATGAGCAGTCTTCTCTCTTCCTGTTTCTTTATTCTGATTTGCTGTTTCGATCCCTACTTCTTCATTTTCGATCAGATTAGCTGTCTTTCCCCCTTCTAGCTCTTTACCTTGGTTTACTAATCCCCTCTCCACTATGCTGTAATGACCCCATGGTACGGTGTCAGTAGAACCAGATTGAAAATAGCGTTTGTCATCATGTGCACTGAGCGCCATTTTTGTTTCTTTTTCAGTAAAGAGCTGATGATGTCGTGACCTGATACTTTTTTGCTCTCGAGTCATACTAGAATTTTCGCATAAGCACTTGATGTAATCATCAAAGTCTATCATAGCATTTACTACTGAGCTCTTGACACCCTTGGCTTTCTTCAATGGCTTTTGGTCTTGAATCCTTACACTATACATTTTGCTTCTCAATCCTACGAATTCCAACATGACTTTTCCATTGCACTCATCCTTCATAAGGCCAACAATTTTTTTATTACTACGAGGCATGTTAAAATCATTATTGATAGGATAGTCCTATGTGTCGAATTCTATGATATTTTCACGCATCAAATTGTAGATATTGTTATTTGATATTTCATACAGAAGACTGTTGGTGTCTGTGTATAAAAGTTTGCATTGATCTGCCATTTGACTTTTCATAAAGTCATCATGAAATTGATATACAAGTGTCTTAGATAGGTCCAAGACACTCAATCCAACATATATTGGCTTCTTGATGGTGATTTCAGTGCGTAATAATTGTATAGCCACTAACTGATCATCAAATATGTCACAGCTGTGGAAATTTGGTCGAGCGATATAACTCTCTGCACCGTAACGTCCCTCCCATTTGTTAATAAGCTTGACATCAATACGTTTGCGCTCATTCTCCATTGTTTTTCCATACACAGCATTATTAAATAATTTATATAACATTTTCTCAAAGTCATTCGTTGCATTCTTACGCTTTTCACTGTTAAAGTCTATATATTCCTTCAACCATGGACTTTGGTTATACTGTAATACTCTATGAACTTTTTTTATGCGAAGACCATGGCTTACGGCTTGTTTGAGCGCGCGATAAGGGATCACATATCATTGTTTATCGTATAGTGTAGTCATCAATTTTTTTTGCTTGGACGCTGGAGGTGCGATGTGCTCAGCACAGAAAGGTAGATCCTTATGGGCATCGTGAAGAGTCTTAGGATATTCAAGGTCCACTTCAAGTATGTAACCTATTTCTCCATCATCTGCCACGTTCAAAATACCAACTGGACTAACATTTTGAATCCATTTAAAGCCTCCATAAGGCAATGGTTTGGTCATAGCCCATCCATACAAATTATTAACATCATAATACATCAAATATTTATCACTTTTATTAGCTTCATAGCCTTCTTTTATGTACGAATTATTGGCCTTGGCATACCGATTGCAACATTGGCTTATACCACCACGAATTCCACGCTCGATGAACATAACCATATCTATGTCAGTCAACAGTTCCAATTTTACCTGTAATTATAATTTTATTTATATAAATTGTATATGTGTAACGATCTTAATACTTTGCACATATTACGCACATTTGTAAATTTCAACATCGCGTCCCATGTTAGGCCAGGCGTTGTGTAATAATGAGCTGGATCTAAATGATATGCCTCAAGACAATTATTTCTAAAGTTTTCAAATATTTCAACTAGTAACAATACATCTGTCTTCAAATATAAGTCGGAATACGGCCCAAGTGTTTGTATGTTGAAAGTATTCCAAATATTTATAGCATGTTCATATTCTTCATCACTGATATGGGCTTCGAGTAAGCTGCTGTAGAAACTTTCTTTTGATGGCAGCCTACGTTCCTTAAGTTTTTGAAAAGAAGATGTATAATCGTAAGGGTACACACCTTTTTTTTTTAATAAATTTATTTGATCTGTAGTGTAATGATCATCATTTGAAAATACTGTTTTCAATATTTTTAATTCCTTTAAATAAGATGACAATTTATCAAGAGATGAAGTCATAAACTTGAAGGAATCAATAAATCGAAGACTGACATCAGTCCCTTCCACATATTTTGTAAATGAAATGTATTTTTCTTTTGTTTGTGGTAGAAGTTGGATTCTTCCCGAGAAGCATGTAGCAAGTTCTTTTACAAATAAATGTGAATCATATCCGCTCAAGTTGTGAAAAATTACGGGTATCATTCTTGAGTCTTGATAATTAAGATTGCATTTGTTATGAGCGGGACCACGGTATCTAAAATAAAAAAATTTTGTACGCTTTATGATATAATATGTTAAAAAAAAAAAGTACACTTACTTTCCAGTGAGATGACAGTGATCTCTAACTCTTATATCATCCAAGCTAAATGGTTGGTTGCATATGTGACACAAAGAAGCTTCATTATATTTAAACTGTTCTTCAAGTGTCAAATTTGTCATTTTTATAGGATTTTTGTATAATTCTTCTAGTTTTAGAGCAAGAAGATACAGAGAACGTACAAACCACTTAGCAGGTGTTTCATCATCGTTTTCGTCACTTTTTCTATAACTCTTATATTCTGATTTGCTATCGTCGTAAGAGCACTTAACAAAATAACCAATACTGAATGCTCTATGACTTTGATAAGCACGACTGCTTTTCGTAGGTTCTAGCAAACACTCAAAGTCTGCATATACAACGAAAGGTACTTTGTTTTTATACGTAAAATTTTTGAATTGTAGTATATCATCTTTCTGATTTCTATTGGGCAGTATAATTTTGCACTTATTTAGAATTTTGCAATCGACTTCATGCTTTTCTAACTTTTGTTTTGACAAAAAATAGTGAAAGCAACGATCACATGTATGTACTGCATGTCCATGTTTAGATAATTGTTTACATACCAAGCGGGATAAATTTTTTATCCAAACGTAATGATGTTTGTATTCTTCGTTTAAATGATTATTACCTTCATTTATATCATGATCTTCTTCATGATCTACATAGAAGCTTTCAAGAAGTAAAAGATTCACATGGACTTCTTTTTTATTTATTGTTAAGTGACTGGGAAAAACATTGTATACATCATTTCTCTTTTTTGAAAAATATAAATTCACTGATACTTTGTTTTGGTTTTCGAATTTCCTAATTTGCTTTGGGTTAACAGGAAAATCAATTCCATCAAAGTTTAACTCGTTTTCGTACTGAACATAGTTCGAGACCCAATTTGGATTTCTTTTTGTTGGATGTATTGCTGACAGAATAGCCCATTTAAAACACTGAACGTCTCTGTTCACTACATTTACACAAGCATTTTTGTTTTTTATGTAACCTGGCAAATCTATAAAAGAACTACCTCGCATAGGATTCAGTTTATTAATATTCACAACTAAATTCAAAATTGAAAGCAAAGACCAGCCTGATTCTTTGTCACTAAAATCATCCATATTTTTTTCTATTGGCTGTTGTATATTTTTATCAAACCACTCATTCAAGTCTGTTGTCTGGAATATAGCTCGTGATTTTGTGTTAAAGTATTTTAAATCTACATTTCAAAATTATCTTTAACTATTACATATTCAGCTGCCAACACTGTATTTACTTTTAACGCTTCATATTCACTAAGAGATCGATGGATCCGTTTTACAAACTCATGTTTAGCGTCTTTTAAAAACTTTTTCAGATCTAGGTGTTTTAAATTTACGATCAAAGCTGTCGTAATGCGTTTTTCAAATTCACTATTAACGTCATTTAAATTTACTGATCTATCATCCTGAAGAACGGGAGCTGCTGTCGCTTCTATCATACCTTCATCTTGAATGCTTGTTGTAGGGCCCATTTCTGTCACACCTTTACCTTGGACGCTTATTGCAAGGCCTGCTTTTTGTATACTTTCTGGTATAAAAATTGCAGGTTCATTTTCGAATGCCTTGGCTGCTGCTGTCACTTCTTGCTCACTGTCTGCCACAAAAACTTGAGGTTCATCTATAAAAATTATCTCTGCCTCTACTATTTCCAAATGGTCATAAAGAAATTGTACGGTAGTTTTGAGTAAAGCCACAGCTGCCTGAAATTTTTGTTTTTCAGAGGTTGTTAACTTGCAACTCTTACTAAAAGTATCAGCATCCTTCAGTGTTACAAGACTACAATCTAACAGTCTTTGAATTTGAGCAGCGTTGACTTTACTTTCAACAACTTGTTGGTATGATTGCCACAGGCAAGTAGCCGAATCCTTGAAATGCTGTACAGTAGCCATGACTTCTTGCAGAAGGAAGCTTAGTAATCGAGTCACTGGGTTAAAATGAACTGCTCTGTCAACGTTAACTCCTTTAAATACCTTCAGAGTTTAGCAAAAAAGCATATTTAAATAGGGGTGGGAAGCACGTGTGTATGTGTGTGAATGAGAGAAAGAGATGACTTGGGGTGGTGGTTAATACCTTACAAGTCAGTATTACAGGTATGATAATAATATAGTTATTAGAAAGGTATTAACATTAAACAAAAAGTTAATTAATAATTGTGGTAAAACTTTAATTTTAAAAGTTTTTTTTCTTATCTAAAAAGAAGTTTAACATTATGTTACAATAAAAGACTGAATATTAAAAAAATTTAAAAATATTTATTACATTTAATAATACAGTTATATTCTTACGAAATTACAAATATAATTTTCATTATTCAACAACTATAATTTTTTTTTTACATTAATTTTTTTTTCCTTCACTTTCTTCATTTTCTCTTTTTCTTTTCTTTTCTTTTGATTCAATCGCTTTGTTTTTTTTTTTCAGCTGGGCAGCTTGACGCTTCTCTTTTTCTTCTAATTTTTTCCGATTATTTTCGATTATTTTCAACCGAACTTTCATCATTTTGATGATTTCACCTGCCCTTATTTTTAATTCCTGCTGCTTTAGCAAGATTTGGACTCTCATATCCAGTTCTTTTTTATCAGCTTCTGTCCATTCCTCAATATTCTCTGGCAGCGGTTGAATTGACAATGGTGACTGCTGCTGCTGCTGCTGCTGATGCGATGATGTTGGTGGTAGTGTTGGTGATAGTGGTAGTGGCGGTGATTCTTTAAATGGTGATGGTAGAGTCGGAGCTGGTGGTAATGGTGGTGTTGATGATGGAGGAGGTGGTGGTGGTTGCTTGTACAGCTCCATCCACTCGCTCCATGATATAGGAGATGGTAGCGGTATATCCTTTACTTCTATTGTAGGTGGCATTAAAAGGACATCTTCTTTTATTGCTGGCACTTCTAATTTTTCTTTTGGTTGTGTTTGATTTTGATGAGGTAATTCATCGTCGTTGTCATCATCCTCTTCATCAGAGAGCCACCATAAAGGACCATCTGATTGAATTGGTGAAACTGGTCGTGGTAACGGGATGAAATTTTTACACACTTGTTCGAAGACATCGTCAAATAATACTGACATCTGCTCTGTAAAAAATTTTTAGTTTAAAAGTGATGTTAGATTATAAGCAAGTAAAATTGGAAAAACTAAAAAATATCAAAAAATACCTTTTTCTATTTTTTTTGTTCCTTTTTCTTCTACTGATCGATCTTTAGACCGTGATGTTGAATTTTTTCCTGAATGATGAGTCAATATTGTCTTGACCATCGTAATGCTGTAAAAAAAATGGGAATACGTGAATGAACACTGCATTATGTATTATTTAAAAATAAAAATACTTTTTTCTATCTGAGAAATGGTTGAAATTTATAATATGAAGATCATGACCGCAGTAGAAAGTGAAAACATTCTTTCACAATACATCGTAGAAAGAAAAAATAAAACCAATCATTGTAATACAGATAACTTACCTTTGCTGCTGCTGGATGGGTCTCGTGGGATACTTCAGTCCTTGTAACTTTATGGCACACTGCTTGCTGCTGCTTATCGTCCTAGCTATTTTCTTCCTAATGCTGGTGTGGGTACAGAAATTGAGTCAAGCTAAAATGAACAAAAATAATTTAAGTTTTGAAAAATAAAAAAAAATTTAAAGGCAGTGTGAATAAAACATATGTAGTAGATGTAATGAATTATGTGAAAGGAAAAGTAATTTTCACTTTGAGAATAAAAAATAAGTAAACGGTGAATGTGTCAGGAAAAATATTTTCACTCGGAAAATTTTTTCTTAGAAATATAGTTTTAGTTAAGCGCGTATAAGAAAAAGTAGAAAATAATTTATGAAAAGCAGTTGGTATCAAACCTATGTAGATTGATATAATAAAACTGAGAAAAAATATTTTTGGTTTGAAAAAAAATTTTAGTAGCTACAGTAAAATGTGTTGGGAAAAAATATTTTCACTACGAAAAGTTTTAGTCAAGCGAGTATGACATAATTTTAGAAGTTCAGATTTGGTTAACTTTGTAAGATAGAAATATTTTAGGATTTTAAAATCGAAGCACTCTCACCTTTGTTGCGTTAAATCGCGTACAAGAAAAGTGAAAATAATTTATAAAAGGTAGCTTGTATCAAACGTATGTAGATGGATATAATAAACTATGAGAAAAAATATTTTTAGTTTTGAAAAAAAAATTTTTTAGTAGCTTAATTTTAAAGTAAAATGTGTCAGAAAAAAAATTATGAAAAATATTTTCTTTACGAAAAGTTTTTCAGAGAGATAGTCTTAGCTAAGCGAGTTTTAGGAAAAAGTAGAAACAACTTTAGACATACATATTTAGGCAACTATGTAAGGGAAAAAAGCAAAAGATTTTATGATTTTATAATCGAGGCACTCTTACTTTTGCTGCGTCAAATTTATGGACCACTTCCTTTACTGCTGCTTCTGTTTCGGCTACCGTTGATATTCTTTTTCCTTTTCCTTCTGGAATTGAGCTCCTTGTTTGCTGTTTTCTTCTTTCAGACTTGTTGCATCCTTGAATGCTGTTGTAGAAGTGGGCAAATTTATTTTGCCACTCGAAGAAAATCAAGTGCATGACTAACTTGCGTACATACACATGTATGTATTAGGTGGTGGGGGGGTGTATTTTGGATGTGCCATTTCCCCTACTCATGAATTCTCGCACAATGATGGTCCAATGGCTACAAAATGCAGTTTTCCCCTACTCATGAATTTTTCCATGTATAATACTGTTTACATTTAAAGAAGAGTGATAGATACAGTCATAATTGTATCCTTTTCTAATACAATTTTCCCTTACTTATGGATTTCTGCTCACTGATGGTCCAATAGATGAAAGACGTAGTTTTCCCCTTCTCACGAATTTCTATATGTATAATGCTATTTGCATTTTAAGAAGAGAGATAGTAGCAGACATAATTGTATCCTTTTCTAATACTACAATTTTTCGGCGTAGCTGTTCGACTGCCTATTTAAACGAGGTGTTAGTCCCTCAGAAATTCATTCATTCATCGACATGGATTCTCGCCAAGTATCTTTTACACCGACGGAGCGTTTGGAAATGGAAGTCTGCAAGCAGTTGTTTGAGTCTTCACCAACCACCAACTCTCAGGATGCAGGACAAGTGATCGCTGACCATCAATTGCTGCTGCAACCACATGACTCTCAGGATGCAGGGCCGCTCATCGCTGATCGCCTTTTTCCATCGCTGCCAGTTGAAGAAGAGCTGGGTGAATTAGTTGAATATTTACAAAGTGATGACCGCAACGACGATGATTTGTTTTGGCAGAGATTGGCCGCTCACCCAATATCACCGTTATTATTCGATGGACCCTTTCCACCGATAACATCAATAAGTCCTACTCCTTCTTTTACGAAGGAGTTCGATAAGCAGCGTGAAATCGCTAGACGTCAGACATCACCGCCACCTCCTGAACTGTCGCCCATAATTGACCTCACGTGGTCACCGCCACCTCCTGAACTGCCGCCTATAATTGACCTCACGTGGTCACCGGTATCAAAGGCAATGTTGTCAAATGTTGACCCTATACCACCAGTAATACTAAATATACGTTTGCCGTTGATATCACCATCAAGCCCAACTCCTTCATTTACGGAGGAGTTCGAAAAGAAGCATACTAGTCATCGGGCAACATCACCGTCACCGCGACCTGCATCACCACAAATAATTGATCTTACATGGTCACCCGTCAAACAATTGGTGATGTCTGAGGCAGCGTCGCCAATAGTTGGCCCGAATAGTGATGTACTGCAGCCTCTGGATTTATCAACTAAAAACCTCAGGCAGCAGGATAATATGCCATCACTACCACCCCCACCGCCACCAGTTGAACTTAAAAACTCGACAACCGTCAGAAAAAAAAGGAAGAGGAAGAGTACCATCAATGGAGGGAAGAAGAAAAAAAAAGTATGTCGAAGTATTATATAAAAAAAGAATGTTGAAGTATTATATACAAACTAAATTTTAATAAAATGTTGTAAAACAAATATTTTTATTACTTAAAAAATAAATGATAAAAAAGGTAAATAAAATTTGTTTTTAACGAAACTTATCACCTTATAATTTCAAAATTCCATCCTTGTCCCATTCGTGTTCGTATCTATTCAGATAAACCCTGTCTTAGTAATAAGTATTGGTTGTACTGCATGCGAAAGAGCGTATGGCTGAGACACTTCGGTCATAAATAAAAGATAGTTCTGGCTACTGATGTATCCTATAGGTAAGTATATCGTTGGATCTCTTAGTTATACGTAGAAAGGTAATAATAATACAAGATAACTCCTACTGCTGATTTTACCTGTGCGTAAACAGTCCACCAATAAAACACATTATACATAGGCTGGTAGTCAAATTCAAACGAAGGACCTGTCGATACACAAACAAGATGATTCCTACTGCTGTTATTTTCCTGATTCTATTCCTGCTGTACATAAACAGTCCACCCATAAAAAAATCTATACATAGTCAAACTGAAACCAATGACCACTCGATCTAAATATACTGTGCTACATCATTAACTCTAATCCTACCCTATTACCTATCCATCATACATTTTAAATTAAAAATCTTTATAAAAATATATACATACACGCATCGTACGTAAGTATTTATCTATGTATGTAGATAAACATGTATATGTGTACACGTATTACCTTGGAAAGGTAACACTTATTCGTCACACCTCACACCTCACAGATATAAGCGTGTGGTTGGGGCTCTCATCCATATACATAAAAAACAACACGCTCTCCTACAGGCAAACCAGAAAGAAGGAAGCTGTGCACAACCCCTAGCGCTTCGTGCAGAGTCGTAGCTGTCCGCGCACAGTCGTGCACGTGGGCAGGGAGGGGGACGTGTGCTGGATTCGGCGTGTGCTCGTATCGGCCTAGTTTATCTACTATGCACAAAATATAATCAAAATCATGGATTTGCTATAACTCAAACATACCAGTAAGTGTATTATCATTAGCGAAATACTCTTTAAGCACCAGGGACTATAACGAATATATGTAGTTTATGACAAGCAAAATAACAAGCAAAAAAAAGTTAAGTATACTTTAAATAATAATGAGAATAGCTAGAATAATAATACATTTATAATTATTCACAATACTAACAATACCACGAGAAATAAGTCAAGCAGTAGGTCGTTGACCCTCGACATCCTTGACTACACAAAAAAAAAGTTCAAAACTAACAATTATACTTGTATGTAGTGGTTGCTCATGTATGAAGGCATACTCATTGTAAAACTTATACGTAAACACATATATGAGAAATAAGAAACATGTATATAAGCAATTATATACGATAAAAAGCTAAGAAAATCTGGAAACAAATTTTCTTTTGTTCGAGGGAAACACGCAAACAAAAATTTAAATGTAGACACATAAAATACAGGAAAATAAGCCAGAAAGGGAAAAAGGGCTGGGTGCTTTAAGCCACCCTCTTTCCTGTAACTGAAAATACTATATAACACAAAAAACATAGCACAAACACTACTTTATAACAGACATAAAGGTTGAGAAGAAAACTGCTTCCAAGGACATTGGCATCGCGGCCTTGGACGTGTTACGTACGATAGTATAAGGCTATACGTGCGTGTGCCTTTACTGGCTTGGGCTGAAAGTTAGGGGAACGGGGAAGAGAAGTGATAGCCAGAAAAGCGAGGGCAAAAGGATCAGGTCCGCGAGATCAGAATGCTCGAGTAACTTACCTCAAATATAAGTAATTCTCATGAAGCATAAGTTAACAATAAGTCACACTTTAATTTTTTCCCGCATTGAAAAACCCACGCAAAAATAAGTATTAGCATATTTATTTTTATTAATCACAATGAAATTTTTCAAATGCAATTATTCTTTGTTTGGCTGTAGTGCTCTACAGTATTCGGTGTACGGTATCCTACTTTATTAATTTATAAGTTGTATATAAATGTGTAAAGTAGAACTTTTTAAATATGTACAGTATTTTAATAGCATGTAAGCTCCGTATCCAGATAATAAGTTAATTTAATATAAATTTTTTATAATCCTAATTATTTTTAAATAATTACAAGAGTTGTAAC
Source organism: Copidosoma floridanum (assembly GCF_036245765.1). Lineage (NCBI taxonomy): Eukaryota > Metazoa > Arthropoda > Insecta > Hymenoptera > Encyrtidae > Copidosoma > Copidosoma floridanum. The sequence continues at coordinate 1,943,603 of NW_028321894.1, forward strand.
TGTACGTTGTTAAATTCTGTTTTATTTTATTTATGTAACTAACAATACATTACTACATTGAAAAAATGCTCTAATTAAAAAAAACTGTAGTATAAATGTAAAAATTAATAAACAAAATCATCCAAAATGTTAGATTAACTTTTTTTACTTAACATGTCACATTCTCTTTCATTGAGTTGTGTAAATTAGTTTTTGAAAAGATGAAAGCAGTCTACGCTATCTGATCGAAGGGCTATGGGTCTTTGTACGTACTTTGGGTGTGAATGTGTACTTAGCGCACCAGTTGTGTAGTGTGTACTAACGTACTTTATACTGCTAGACTTGTTCTTTTACATAAATCATTATAAAACTGCAATATCTGTGAAAAATAGACGCACCTTTGATAATCATTTAACAATGGTCAAAGGTTTTATAACCATTATCTAAACGCATGCTTAACGATGAATTATGATAAGTCCATAGATTAAAACTGAATAATTAACCAAGTTCTATAAAATTATAAATTTATAGCTAAACAAGTAAGTTCTAAGTAATAAGTTTTAATAACAGCGTGTCTAAGCACGTAGTCCAAGTCTTAAGCTTTTATCAATAGTCATTTATTGCACGTTTACTGATGCAATTCAAAAGTATTAAATTAATAGTAATACTTATAATCAAGGGAATCTGATAATACAATTTTTAGAATGTAAGCCCACCAACAATTTTGTAAGCATTGTACTTGATTCTGATAATAATGTAAAGCCTTTTAAAAGATGAGGAGAATAAATTTACTACGAACTTAGTAAGATTATAAGAATGAATTTATGATTAATTTCTGTAACTTATGAAAAACAATATCTGTAACTTGATAACTATTTACGTCAACAATTCAAAGACTATTTAAAATGACAATGCATGTACAATTCTTCGTTGAATAATAGATGCATGCACGTTTTTTTATTAAATAGTAGCAACATAAATGGCTCTTCGTTTAATTGTTGGTACGTGTACGTTACTTCATTGGACAGTCAGTAGGCGTATGGTTTTTGTTGGACAGTGAGTAGTGGTACGGTTCTTCGTTGGACTTAAACCGCCCCTGTTTTTTTTTTGAGACAGCCCTTGTAAATTGCTTGTGGGTTATTCCACAATGAGGTTGTCTTTAAAAAATGATAGGTTACAATAGTATAAAAAAGTACGTTAATTATTTCCCGAAAATTAAATTCCAAAATTCAATTTTCGATATTCGGCTTCAAATTGACGGTCAATTCTTTTCTAACCACTTGGTGAGCTGTTAACTGTATGAAAAGAAAAAAAGCAGTTAAAATTTCATTGAAAACTTTTATAAATAGAGTCAAGTAAGTGTTCTTACTAATAAGAACCTTACAGTTTGAATTCTCTGAAAAAAGAATTCTAAGTAATTAATTTTTTCTAAATGTTTTAATAACAATGAGATCTCTTTTTCCGCTTATGATGTATTGAATTAGGATATTTTAGTGTGTCTTTTCATTGCGCTTGAGAATAGATAGCTTATCTCTTTGTTCATACCAACAGGCAACTATTGTACTTAGTTTTATACACTCGTTGAATACTTCATAGATGCAATGAGAATCACGAGCTTACCCATAATCGTTGCCCACGTGCTCTTTCGAATTAGCTCGCACCCACTTTCTATGGTCCACGTAATAGTTAGCGCGTACAAAGTGAAGCCAACCACGAATGCGATTATATGGTTCTCAAAAGCTCTAGATATACTGATAATCCATGGTAGATTTTTTCGTATCCTAAAACTACAGGATTCACTCGGTCCAGTGGCACGTGCAACTTCGAAAGCCAATTTAGTAGCAGCAACCAGCTGACAATTCGCAAGTTAGGGCTTGTGTGATGACGGGCACTTGCTTGATACATCCACCATCATGCAAATAAAATGCACGCAGTGTAGGGACATAACTTATCCCTAGGGCACCCCCGAAATCAGAGTATAATGGCGGTCAGATATGTGCTCGTCTCTAATGAATGTACATGCGCCTCCAAGAGTTAAAATGCGTATGCTCAAGTTAACAATACATGATTTGAGATTAGAAGAAATGACTTAGATGACGCAAGATGAGTCGAGATGACGTGTGTGGATTCCAAAAGATCTACCAGCTAAGCCATGCGACTTTGTGGGCACCAGTCGATGGCTCTGAAGTAGTAGAGATGGCAGTAACGGCACGATGACAATAAATGAAATATTCAGACATACAAAAGAAAGCTTTGCACAATTGTTTAAAATAGTTTTTATCCAGCTCATGCCTAATGACAGTTTGAACTGACAGTGGATCAAATAAATAAAATGCAGGTGACTTGACATGTCTCTCAGGATAGACAAGCTTTACTATAGCCTTTTTGTAGCACGAAAATTCGCTGGAAAAAGCCAGCGTTTTTTTTATTTGTTAGACGCTACATCACATTAGGAAATTTTACCAAATTCTTTAGGAAAAATATAATTTGTATTTACTGTAGCAAAGTTTGCCGACGCTTTTTCGCTTACATGTGCATGATAAGGTACTGCACACGGGTGCATAAGATGTATTATACGTAAAATTATAGTTAAAGTTCTCTAGAAAATGAAAAAGTTTAAAAAAACTTTAAAACGTACTGTACGCATTTTTGCATAACGTGTTATATGTAAGATTGGAGGTACTAAACCTTACTCACTTAGTTATTCCGTGCAAGTTTTTTTCTCTAAATGTATCAATCTCATAAAGTTAGCCCGTCAGGAACAAGTACTTCTAGATTTCAGTTTCCTATTTTTTTTTCCATTTTCTAATGCATGCTAAAGAATATTATGTTTTATAGTTGTGTGAATACCTTATGTTCCTTAATAAATGAGACAGCAGCACTCTTTTTCTAGCTCAACCAAGAACAGCTCTGACGCACAGAAACGAAGATAAATAGCATAATCAAAAAAAGGGATACAAAGTTAAATTATTTAGTTGAAAAAAATTCTGTCTTTGCAGAACGTAAAAATATTTTATTTATAACGGAAAAAGTATTTACTCGTGAGAAGCAATGTTTTCGAGCTCATATTCAGAATGAAAAATTAAATACAGCCAATGTCTTTGTATCAATCTCGTTAACAGTCATCTACTTGTAGCGTGACACCCCAGTATTCGTACATATTTATAAGCAGCAATATGGATGCACAGTTTTTAATGCTGTATATTTTTGTCTTAAGTTTTTAGATGAAAAATATTTCGCATAGGTTTCGTGCACTTTAAGAGAAGAAGAGTGTTCAGTGAACAACACATGGAAATTGTGCCATAACATGTTGAGTTGAGTTGAGTTGAATTTATTTAATCGACAATGGACTCAAAGTCCTACAACGCCAAGGCATAGTATATATATTATAACATAACAAAATGACTAAGCTAATACAATGGCATGAGCCTAACAAAATTCGCATTAATAAATCATAAAAAAAAGGTTTAACAAAAATAAAGAAATAAACTTAAAAGGAAAAAAATATAAATGTATATACATACATACGCACATAACTCATGCATACACACATATATGTATTTAATAAAAAAAAAATATACATATATATATATATATATATATATATATATATATATATATATATATATATATATATATATATATAATAGAAGGAAACAAAAAAAAATGAAATATAAAAACATAACAATTTAGTATATAGTAATGCGCTATGAGCAGAACACTTGCAAACTATAGGTGACCAAACGTCTTATCAATAAAGTAATTGTAAAGAAGCACCCTGAAATAGGGCCGATCATAGCATCGGCGTAGATCATGCGGAAGAGTATTCCACAGTCGCGGACCAACTGCGTGGAACGAATTTTGATAGTAAGAGGTGCTAGCATATGGGATCACCAAATCAAATTGGGAGCGACGAAGGGAGCCACCATCTCCAAGAGGCCTAAACTGGAGTTGATCAGCAAGGTACTCAGGTAGACTATTTCGCAAGATCGAGACCAAGAGGCATAACGAGAGGTACACTCGTCGCTCGGTAAAAGGCAGTATACGAACAGTAACATGTCAGAACAGTAATAACCTCAAAATTTTGGCTTTGTGCCAACGAATTTCTGCTTTAACAAATAGACTGTGCAATAAAATGTACGCAAAAATTTTTCAATAATGAAAACGTAATACCTGTTGCATGTTGGTGTTAATGTCCTGCAGGAAACTTGGGCCCGTACAAGCACTTAGTGACCATGATTTTTTTAAAGGTTGAAGTAGTTTGGCATCTATCTCTGCGAACCAATCTGCTAATTCTTTGATAAAATGTTACACATTACGCACAGGTAACTAAACAGGTAAGGTATTTATGAGACTGACGCAGGAATGTTTACTTTCGTTTTACATTTCAGACACCATTTAATAAAATTTGCTTATTACTGTTTAATACTTCCCTTACTCTGTATTAAATAGCTTCGTATTGCACTAGTATGATATTTTATTAATTCAAATTGTTTTAAAATATGTCTCTATGTCTGCACATGTTATTTGTATTCCTTTTCGTGCACAAGAGCAGTTTCGTCATTAGCTGCGAAAAGAGTACTGCCACCCTGCTTACCAAGGAAAATCAAACGGAAAATGGTAATATACCCTTTTAGGACTTATAAACTTTCAACAACTTTAAATTTAAGAAGTCAAATGAAAAATTAAGAAAATTATTTTATATCCTTATTACGTCTATAATCTTACAGACATAATAAGGATATAAAATAATTTTTTTGAACTTTTCATTAGATAATCACTATTCGTTCTTAAAAAACTTACGTGTTTCTCCTTTATATCTACCTTTAACACACTGTAATTATAATCTTTGAAATACAGAGCTTTGTAAGTATTGCCTAATTGAAGACTACTAATTGAATTCTAATAAAAGAAGGGCCAACTTTCATACTACTAACATCATTGAATTCTCACAACTTCGTTTTAGAGGTCTTTTTTCACATTATTGTTTGGTTAAGTGTATGTTACTTGCATATTACATCAACGCAACGCAAATATAGTTTTATATTTAATTATTTGTAAACAGAGTTCTTGCATTATAAGGGTTAAGATTAAAAGTATTGAATAAAACAACTGATTGTTATCAAGGTACAGAAAGCCGGTTATACTTACTCAGTAATGGTACTCAAAATCACTGGTAGCAAAGAAGCTGCAAGGCATGGTTCTCGATGTATAAAAGTACCTAAGACAACCATGCAAAGTCCTAATTCTTCATCTGTATACTCTTCTTGAAGGAGACCACATTTGGTACACCTAGACAGTTAGCAGAAATAGAAGAAACATTATTGATAAGAAAGAAATGTTCATTATCGTGAGGTTTATTTTTTGTAAAAAAGTATTTTTAACTGTTAAAACTACCGTCCAATGGTTATAAAAAATCCCCAGAGTATAAAAATTGTTTTCATTTTTCAGAATCAGTTTCTTGCCCTTAAACCGTTTAAGTTTTATTGGCACGTTGTGCGCTAGAATAAGCCACTAATTTTAAACTTCTTATGTGTTAAGTAAAGCTACACCTTATTTAAGATTAAGCGGTAGTACAGGATGTTTTCCTAAACTTTATCCAAGATAAGTATTGTGGGTGTTTTATACAAGACTAAGCATGAATATGTAAGCATATGTGATAGGTAAAAGTGTGACGTTAATAATCTTAATAGCACAAAGAAAGATATTTTCAAGTAATTAGGAGGTTAAACAAATGCAGGCAGTCCAGTACTATTCACTTTCTCGCCACAGAGTACCGTAGCTATACTTAGTACTTTCTTATGTTTATAATATATTGTAGATGTAATTGCTTATTTATTAAAACATTGAATAAATCACGCTGCAACTATTCCCCTCGATGAATTGAGCAAAACTGATCATACATTTAATTGTAACTAAGTTTGTTTTTTAATTATTGCAATATTTATTTAGCTTACTTTCAGTTACTTAATATCTTGAATATCCTCAAAAGTCTTCTAAGCCCTATCGAAAATTGTAGAAGGCTCATGTAAGAACGTAGTTTACTGACAGACCAAATAAGTATCTGCAAAACTTTAAGAGGTTTCACACTTGGTATCCATTATAGATCTAAACTATTATTTACATCCAAGCGAAGATTAGCCCATTCCAGTCAAGTTGCTAAAAACTGCTTGCGTCACTCACCGTGAAAAACGGCATTTTAAGTGCGTGTGTTAGACCAGGTTCGTAATTAGTCAGTGAAAGAGTATTAATCGTTCGATTGAAAGAATACCATCTGATCAGATGTGCTCATGTATCTTTTAAAAACTGCACCATTTAAATGCTTTTTATTTTTAGTGCTTTTCAGCCTTATAGTTAGGATAAATTGTTCAATTCTGTTTGTAAATAATTTTTAAATGACGTAAAGGCATAGCAATAAGTATTTTTTGTTAGTGTTATTATTGTGTCGTCTTTGCATATGATATTATTAAAATGTTTTACCAGCTTCTGGTAAAAGTTTTTTCTTAGTTAAAGAGACTCGTAAAACAAGACTAAGAAACTTGGGAATACAAAGCTGTAATTTTATCATCTGCGGAAAAGCACTTGCATACGTAAACCACAAATAGATTAGAGCTCGTATTAATTAAAAAAAAATGCTCTTTATGTAGTGTCGATGAAATTAACTAGTCACTCAATTCATAGTTCTTATCTTATAACTTAGTCCAGATTCGTTTTTCTTTTAGATATTGGACCTAGAAATGACAGTTATGTCGAAACAGTTTATTTTGTTCAAAACTTTAAGGCTAGTTGATCTGATAAGTCGTTGACATTGACTACTCTGGCAAAGCTGTAGGCAAATATAAATGATTATATAGTCAGTTGAATATTACAATGTCCTCTATTAAGTTAAATAAAACTGCTTATTATTGCCATTGTATTCTTATTAGCACTTCCAACAAAAAATTTAATATGCAAAATTTAATTTTTATTTAAAAAAAGCTACTAGAATTAACTTAACATTTTAATATTTGAACTGATTATTCTTGTTCTAAAAACTACAATGTGGAATTACTATACTGTAAAGATGCCTTCGTATAAATAGAAGAAACTTACATACATTTATTAAGTTGTCTAGTAGTCATTAAAAATCGATTAAATTTCTAAGAATCCATAAAATTTTTTACTTACATACCTACTTTTTTGATAAACATGTTTTACTACATTTTGCTATTTGAAATATCATAATTTCCAAACGCTTGTGACTGCATGATTCTCAAACGAAAAATAAACCTCCTAAAATTAATAAAATTTTTAAACAGTGATTGATATTTAAAAGAAAAAAGATTCACTTAGATTTATCAATGCAGTTCTAGAATACAATAAATTGTAAACATATACTTACTTACAATCTTAAGATTCCATGTACCTTGTTGTTTCAAACCTTTTAGAATGAGTTTTTTTAATTTAGACGAAGGTATCTTCACAGTATCATAATCCCACATTGTATTTTTTAGTAAAATAATAAACAGTTTAAATTAATATGTTCGGATAATTCTATTAGCTTTTTTATAAATAAATAACAACTTTTGCATGTTAAATCATTAAAAAAAAAAAAGAAATAAATCATTACTTTTAAGTAGTGATTATCTTGTTAAGTTAAAAAGGTATTGTCTAATGAAGTAGCAAACATGCGCGATAAATCACGTAAAAAATTATGTTATTTTTAAAAGTTAATTGGTGGCTTAGCAAAAAATTAAGTATTGTGGTTGTAGAGGACTTTTTTCTGATACTTGTGACTGGTAATGTACGAGTTTACTTATTACTAATGTTCAAAATTTAATACAGTTCTTTTGTAAGTATAAATTATCGTATTATATACGTAACCGAAAATCCTACGAGTGTCCCACACATTTTGCTGAATGGAGGTATCATTATAAGCAAAATATGTGATAGCAAATAAGAATTTATGTAATCTCTAAACATTTCTAGTGAGATCCTACAACTATCTTTATAACTAGAAGTTCATTTGCCTATGCTTTCGATGACTTAAGTGCTGGAAGCATTTGTGAAGATAGATGGGTTAAGGTAAAGTACCCTCTATTCGGACACATAATTTTAGGTAATTCACTATTTCTGAATTCACAAAGAAATTAGCTGTTTTTGCGAAAAAGACGGTTGACATATAGATAATAAAGTAATTTTTCTGTCACTTAAAAAAAAAAAAAGTTCTTTGTGACCGTGTGATCATTGTTTAAAATAATTATAAAGATTCAGTCTCAAAACCCCTATATTCGGACAATGCATTTCTAAATAGTCCGAATATAGGTCCCGTTATGACGTAGGGACCATAATCCGGACAGTCGTGAACATTGAGAAAATGAGGTTATGGCAGATCTTTATATACAGTTATATTTTACTTTAATGGCTTTAATTTGTCAAACAAATGCAAAAAACAAATTATTATTGTACTTTACTACATAGTATAACCATTTCTTTGCACTTGTAAGCAAGTGAATTGCTGGATTATGTGTGTCCAAATATGGGGTACAGTTTGAACCGGAGTATCTAATTTCCGGACAGCAGCCAAACACAAAAAACCTCGATTTGCAAGAAAAAACATTTTTTTAAATGAATTATCGAATTAATTCTACGTATGTTGTAACTATCCTAAATCAATTCGATACTGTAGATTACAAATAAATTTTTTTCATTCAGAAATTGTAAAAAAATCATGTAATTATCGCTGCTGTCCGGATATAGGTCCGAACAACACTTTTGGCCGAATACAGGGTACTTTACCTTAGAAAACATTAGAAGGAATTATTGAGTTTGTCATTTTATCTATGAATTAGTAGCCATTATTAATGTTAGTTTGCTGGAAAAAGCAGCTAATTTTAAGTTTATTTTTATCTGAACTTCTAGTATCTACAAACAAAAAATAAAGCATTTCAGTAATATTACATGCAAAGTAGACACAATTAAAACCCTTACAAAAAATACTTATTGCTATGCCTTGACGTCATCTCGAACGCTATTTATGTTTTACGTGGACAGTTGTTAGAACAGCAATGTTTTTTACTAGCCATGTTTTTCAGCAATATGACCAAAAAATAAATATAAAAACACATGAATACAAAACATCTGTTTTAATGCAAAATGGGAAATTCATAAAAAGTTGTAATCAGTAATCCAACATTCATTATCATAACGTACAATTTTTCAAAAAAGTAAATAAGCTGTATGACGGGGTTATTTTTAATTTTGAGCCGAAAAACACCAAAACTCGACTCTATGTAAAATTTGATGTTTTAGCGTCATTTTAACGCCCTGTACACGTGTGTTCATGCTTTGTTACATTTCATGCAAGAAAAAAAAAGGGGACGACGGAGACATAGAGCTGGTGAGACGAGCAAAGAGAAGTGTGAGCGGGAAAAGTGAGAATAATAAGAAGAAATGTGTAATTAAAGGACTATAAGTGATGTTAACGGTATTCCTGTGTGCGCATATATATCCATACGCGTACATTTTAGCGTGAATCGGTAGGTTGGTGGGAAAAAAGATGGGTTGTCAATTTGTACACTCTTAACTGAAAGTAGAAAAATTAACGCTCCAAAGTAAGAAGTATACAAAATAAAAGTAGAAAACCATAAAATCGTACTTTTAAACAGTAGCAACGCTTTCTCCCTTCTTTAAAAAAATAAATTAAGTAATACTATCTTGCAGAAAGTAGAAATTACGTCTTTTACACTTTCTAAACGTGTACATTAAAATATGGTTCTTTTGAAAGTATAATATTGTTGAGTTATACTTTTTAAAAGTATGATCTTACAATTTATACTTTTCAAAAGTATAAAATTCAGAACTTAGACTTATCAAAAGTGTAATATGTAGTATGCACTAGGAATAACTATATAACATCGTCAACATAACCTATTTATCCTCGTTCCAGACAAAACACATCTACACTTTTTTCTTGACAGTTTTGTAACTTTTTTATTTTAATGAAGTGAATTGAATTTAAAAATATCGTTACAGCTGCAACTACCTAAGGTAAGTACTTACTTTTAACGAATTTCGTTGTCTTAAAAGTATACTCAGATGCATCTAACTGAGTTTTAAATGTGTTTGTCTTTGAAAATAATAAGGAAGGATGCTTTGAAAGACAGTTGTCTGTTCGAACAACTTATAATTTAAGTATAGACTGAAATCAAGTGTAACTTTTTTTCTAAGCTTTCTACAGAAAAATTATGAGAACACAAAATTGTTTAAATTATAATTTGGAAGCATGATAAGCGATCTTCAGTTTTCTTAAATCGTTAGGAAAAAATTTTTATTTGGATGGTGGGACCGATAGCTTAAATTTAGACTTTGTCTCACCTTGAAGTGGTCGTGCATGTTAAGCTAGTAAAAGGAATATTTTTTAGATTCAACTTGTGATTTCTATAAGAGAAAAAAATTTGATTGGAATTTTGAAACCTTTCTGACAGTTAAACAGGCTTTATCAGATTCTATTTTTTCATATAGAATTGATTACGCCGCCTAAAATATATAAATCTAGAGTATTGTTTAAGTTGCTAATTTCAAAAATCTTATTCCAGGATTTTGGATAACCAGAGTGCAGGGCCAACGTATTTTTTCTTTATATTTTCTGTCTATACTTTTACATCCAAATTGGCTGATGCTGAGTTGGGTCCGAAGATAAAAAAAATGCCGAATTGGGTCCTGAATGTCCCATAAGGTTGTCGAATTAGGTCCCAAAAATTAAATGAACTTCTACGTCTAAGAATTGATCTTATTTATAAACACTTTTTTTTCCCATCACACTTATCCATACAATAAAACATACTGGTATGCTTAAAAATGTGCTTGTGTTTTTGTGAATTTCGTCATAAATTATAAACGTTTTTGTAACTCCCATCATAAATCACTTTTTTTTGCTGTTGTGATACAGGTAAAAATTTTGTTAAACAGCATATTAAAGATGAAAATCGTGCTCAAAGTGTTAGGTACAAAGGCAACTTGGTCACAATATAATTTTTCAATCTGTTATTGCAGAATTCTTTACTTGTTTATTCTTGGGCATACTTTTCTTAAATTCTTTTCACTGACACAGTACTTAGGAATGATATTACTTTATTCTGTCGCAAGCAAAAGTGTAAGGACCAAGTCTACGACTGACCACAAAGTTACAAAACTAACAATATAAATGGCAAATATTCGTACCTTAAATTTTACGAGATCTCCTCTATTAAATTAGATAAAATGACTCCTAGATAAAAGGCCAAAATACCAAAATCCAAGGCTTAAATAAAGTGTTACTGTAGTGCTTACAAGCTAGTTAAATAAAAAACTATAATAAATCAGAAGATTATTTAATGACCAGGACCAAACTCGGCAGTCTGATAAAATGCCAGGGATCCAACTTGGCTATATAATGACGTCATAAATTTTTCGGGACCCAACTCGGCTACTCTCTCCAAATTCTCGCAGTTCATTTAACTCATTATGGTTCACATTAGATGTTGTTTTTGCGATGCTAATTTCTATGATGTCGTGAGTCTTAAAAATCATTCTAAAAATGACTATTGTATTAATTTGTCGCAGAGTTATACAGGTAGATTTATTTGTAAGGCTGACAACCGTTTGAAATAATTTAACAGAGTCAAAGATTTAATTTTTCATATTAATAATTTTTACGACCACAACATAAGAGATTGTGGTAATAAGACTTCTGATTCTGGTTATTCGTTGTTTTCAACGCCTTTAACGTTTTACGAGGAGATTCCTAAAATTATAGCTGACTTGCGATTAAACACGACTGTAACAGGCAGCGATTATACACACACACACACACACACACACATCTATAAATGTACCCCGCATTGTAATAATCAGCGTTTTTTCTGTTTTACCTATAAACATGCATAAGTTAATTGAAAAGAGATGCAAAGCAGGTACATTATTCTTTGAAGAGATGAAATAAACTTTTTTCTATTTTTCAGAAGTATACATTACTAGCGGCCCCCCGTCTCGGCTTTGCTCGAGATTTACTAAATAGAACACCGTAGTGTGTTGACATGTAATGTAAAACGTTTCCCGTTAGAAATCTTACATATATTTCTGACACGTCTCAGAACAAAAATCTTCTTATTGAAAACGTATTTGTTCGGAATCCATACAGTGTATTTGGATAAATAATAAGCCGTATGGATGAAAAAAAAATACAATTGTGCTGAAAAGTACCGTACATTTCGTATGACATAAAATAATCGTTGGCCATAAGAAGCCGTTGATTTGCAGTTTCTCTCGTATGATTAACGAAAAGGACTATTTTTTAATAACTGTTAAGATTTTAAACTCCCAAGAAAAATATATTTAAAAAAATTTGTTCTCCCTTATCTCACAACTTTATTACCAGAGCAACGAACTCCTGAATCATAAGCTCTACATTTTTTATTACCGCAAAAACGCAAATACATATTCTACTTATTTAAAAATCTAAATTTAGATATTTAAAGATTTGAGCGACTACTGTAAGGGTACAACGAAAAGCTGATCTCTCACGTAATGGATTCTTTATTTGCTGATTTTGACGCTGCTGTTCCAATCTCGATAAGTTTTTTGCATCAGTTTCTTGACGTCTGAATACGTATTTACGAGTAGTAGATACATTTGAAGTTTTTCTTTCCATTCACCCTCTTGCAACTTTTGGCATGCTTAAGACGTTTGTTACCCCTAAAGGCTGTTTTCTGTCAAATTTATAATCTTGTAACATATTTGTTGGCAAGGTAGTTCGACGTCCGATGATCCAGAAAATGGCCGGTGAGATTTTAAGTAAACTCTTTCTTGACTGAAGTTAACAGCAATTGTGACTGCCTGGATATCTTAGGGTGATCTTCTCTGGCTTGCTGTTGAAGCCCCAGACTGATCAGGAGAAAAATTACAAAGTCCGAAGCTTTGGAGCTAGTTGTAGAGATCTTTCCTAACGTCTCCTGGTATAACGTCGAAGACGTTGGTGTCTAAAGCACTTTTTTTTTGCAGACTCAATTGTTTTGGTGATCAAAGGTTGGGAGATTGGTTCGTGATGCTTGCCCGTTGGAGACTATTACGTTTGTTTAAGTTTATTCTTTCTTCATAGCTGTTAGCTTCGTCCAGCGCAGACCTTGGAGAATATTGTTGAATCCTGGTTGGATGGGTAGAGTTGAGAGGGTAATGTAGGGTCGTCGGTCACTGAGGTTCCCAGCCTTGCGAAGAACAACTCCGCTCTTGACGACTGCCTGTAAATGACTGACTTGGTTGAATAGTGGCCGTCCTTAGTTAATATAGTCTTTTAGTTGACGAATCGTCTACAGAAATGGTAGTAAAAATGCATTCGTTGGCAAGGTAGTGTAAGCTTAAGTGGCCCTTAAAAGAACCGATGAGATTGATGGTTAAATAGAAAACGTAAATACATTGTCTGAGTCTTGGCAGTCGGCAAGGGGCTGGCTGACCGTTGTGGTAGGACGTCGTAGAGAGAGTGTGTGTGTGTGTGTGTGTTCGCAGCGTTGTTTGAGACTCAATAAACCAGCTGGTGAGGCTGCTGGTAGGACACCTTGCGGACCAAGAGAGGATGTGTGGTGTGTGTCCTCATCATCGAGTTGATGCGTGAGGTAGCTCGTGATCGAAAGCGCTTCGTTGTAGCCAAATGCTCTCGTGATTAAACCGGGTTGTCGTAACCTCGGAGCGAGCCATTTTCTAGGTTAAGTAGAGGAACATTGGGTGTGTGCGTGTGCGTGTAGCTGTAGGTAGGTGTTTGAATGAATTGATTTAAATTAAATTGAATTATTTATTTAGTACTAAGGGCTCGGGGGCCCTATACAGTTCAAGACAACACATTTACAAACAGTACAGGTACCTTAAAATAATAGCATAGCTATAGGATCACAGATCACATGAGTAAATTAAGATATAAATAACATACGTAATAAGATCAATAAATAAAAAATAATAACACACAAAACACTTAGAAATATTAAATTGTAAAAAAAACGTGTATACAGATTAAAAGCAAAAAGCACAAAAATAAAAAAATAACAATATTAACCAATAAAAAGAAAACAAAACACGTCGAGCTAAAAAAGTTTAAAATTAATATTAAATAAATTTAAAAAGTGGTCACATATATAAAAAACAAAATGAGAGCAAGGGCTGGACAAAATTAAGTTGATAGTGGGAATAGGTGACTTAACAAGTTCTTAAAGTAGATCTCAGTTAAAAAGAGCACAAGTTAAGCACAGGATAATCACTAAAGGTCAATCACTACTGAGAAGAAAAGCAGAGAGGAAATGCTCCCGCAAACGTATCCTGAATTGAGGGCTTTTGGCCCGCCTTCTCAAAACGACGGGCAAGTTATTCCGTAGCCTTAAGGCGTGGACAGTGAAGGAGTGCTTGAAGCATTCGGTGCATGCGTGGGAAATAATCAGGTCCATTTCGGAACGTCTCTTTGACCCCGGACCGTCAACATAGACAAATCGCAAGCACTCTCGCAGGTAACGCGGCTCACCGCGACAGAGCACATCGGCAACCAGACACAGACACTGGTATTCGCGATTGTACTCGTAGCCAAGTACTCGGAGCTGCCTGTATATAGGGGTAATGTGCCCATAGATCCTGGTACCAGTGACAAAGCGCAATGCAGCGTTCTTACATCAGCGCAATTTAGTCCGAAGCTCAAGTGAGAGATCGCAGAAGAGACCAGGGCAGTAGTCTAAGTAGGGGAATATTAGGGCCTTGACTAGAGTGAGCCACACCGTCCAAGACAGAAAATCACCACTCTTACACAACCGCATGAGGGCTGCAAAACACTTGCGAACCGTGGCATGGGTCTAATGAAGGCCAGGCAGCGTGCTGTCAATAAATACTCCCAGTATCTTAAGGACGCTTCCATATTCAATGATACGAGCACCAACACGCAGTACAGGCAGACGTTCCAAATCCAAAGTAGTGATAAAGTTTTTGGTAGCAATACAAACGGCCTGCAATTTTTCAGGCTTGATATGCAGGCAATTAGAAAGGGCCCACCTCGACAGAGCCTCAAGGTCAAAGTTAGCCTTTCCAACTATACGAACAATCTCATCACGGGGTCCACTCCTCCATAGTGTAAAATCGTTCGCATACATATGGTAGGAGAAGTAGCGAAGAACCAAAGGTGCGTCGTTGATAAAAAGGGGGAACAGCAACGGGCTGAGCCGGCACCCCTGCGGCATGCCCACAATCCTAGAAGTCGGACGGGAACAAGAGCCATCCGAGAAAATAACAGACTGAGATCTGCCAATTAGATCGCTCCAAATCCATCCAGTAGCCGGCAGAGAAAATCCAAGAGCCACGAGCTTGTGGACTGAGAGTTCAATGTTAACAAGATCGAATGCTCGGGCAAAGTCGACGGAGATCATAATAGTGATCTTCTTGTTGTCAACAGCCTGGTGCACATCATTGACCATTTAAACAAGGGCTGAGTGAGCACTATGTCCCTTGCGAAATCCCAACTGTAGAGGATTGACAAGCTGCTCATGCCTGACAAACTCGTCGATCTAACGTAGTGCAATAAACTCAAGAAGCTTAGATAGTGCACAAGTTATACTGATAGGTCCCCAGTCATCCAGGCCCCAGGGAGGAAAGAGCTTGGGAATCGGACGAACAATAGCCCTCTTCCAGCTGGACGGAAAGATAGCCGATTGCAGAGAGAAATCAAAGATATGTAGCAGAACAGGTAAAATCGCAGGCATGCAACCCTTAATCAAAGAAATAAGCAGGTTATCTGGGCCTCTGGCATTTGATCCAATTGCCGCCACAGCATCCAGCACGTCAATTGGAGTGACGTGGCAAAAATAAAAACTGTCACCCGTATGTCTCAATGTCGGTGCTTGCATGACATGTGGTGTGTCAACAGCGTTACCACAATCGGTGAAATGTGCATTCAAGGATTTAACATCGACGGAAATACCATCAGTGGAGCGTTCCTTTACACGCATGCCAATCTCATCAATGCAGCACCAAAGCATCCTAGCATCTCAAGGTACACCTTGAGAGCCTATCACGATAATAAGCGGATTTTGCATAGTGGATCTTGGTTTTCACCTGATTGCGCAGTAGCTTGTAGATATGGTGGTGCTCAGATCTACGTGTCCTTCTATAAACAGTCCATGATCTATTGCGTCGAGCAATTAAGGACTTGAGCTCCGAGCAGAACCATGGGGCATGTCGTCTTCTAGCCGTAACGCTTCAATAAGGGGCATGGCGGTCGTGAAGCCCCACAACGGTATATTTAAGCCAGTCGACCTTTTCAGCTATGGTTTTAAGAGAGTGCAGTGCTTCCCAGTGGATGGCAGAGATCATATTCAAATCTTTCCTCTTTGAATGACGTTAAGCATCGGCGCACAATCCCAGCATTTGAGGGCATAGGTACCATGAAGTCAAATTCGGCCAATAGTACGTCATGCTTAGAGATAGACGGAGAACCAAATTGCTCGCTAGAAAGCACCCGAGAACGGTCACTGACACATATGTAGTCGATGGTAGTATGCGATGAACAGTTGTAGTGGGTAGGAGCAAAGGGCAGAGACTCAAGGCCAAATTTATTAAAGCAGCTACTGATAATTCTTCTCGGAGTAGAGTCAACGGCCCAATCAATGTTAAAATCACCAACAAGCAGTGAATAGTGACATAAGTGGTTGCAATTGAGTAGAGCATCCTCCACGGCAGATCAGTCTCCACTTTTAGGCAGGCTGTAAACAACCCTTAACAATATCCGTGTGTTCACTACATGTAGTTTAATGAACACAAGATCAGGTCGGACTGGGCCACCGGTCCAATAAACTGAGCGTCCAACAATTTCTCCTCAGCAGGTGGTACTCAAATACGCTGCCACACCTCCACCAGCCCTGCCCGAACGGTCAACACGCAGCAGCTGGCAACCTTGAATGTTCAGTAGATTAGAGTGCCTCTCTGGTTTCAGCCACGATTCACTTATCACCAAAACATGAGGAGCACAGTCAAGAACAATCTGTCTAATATCAATAAAATGGGATTCAAGCGATTACGCATTGATGTGACCAATCTTGAATGTTGAGGCACTACACTGAGCCATAGTCGATCAGTGAAATAATTCGCTCGATACGTTTACGCAGCCATGGATACTTCACCTTATCAGTGGCAGAATGCGAAGCAGCTGGCAATTTGTTTGCAGTGCAATTTATGCTGCATGTAGTATTTTTCATAGTGCAGCTTTTAGCTTCATTTGCCCCGGCGCAATGACCACATCAAGGATTGTTCTTGCAGACTTTAGCAATATGACCGAATTGACAACACTTGTAGCATTAAAGGAGCGAAACGTGATCGTCATAACGGCATGAAGACCATCCAGTACTGATCCTTGAGCGCTGACGCAGGGCAATTCTCACAGCCAGCCTGACCTCGATCACACAGGATCTCGATTTTTTTCCTTCGCGTATTGTATACAGGTAAACGACCCTGACATCAGCAGTGAAAAAGTCCTTGAGGTTCTGGTCTAGTATTGAACTGACAATTTCCTCCTTTTTCAAGTCACTGGAATTGTCATGCAATATCATCCTCGGGTTAAGTTTGAGGTCAGGCTTGATCTCTAGCCCTGTCTCAGCAAGAGACGTGCACTCAACGATCGCTGAGGCCTTCAGAGAGTCACTTTCTATAATCACTGAGCTCTCAGGCCCATAAAGCATACGTTGCACGTCAAATTTCATGCTTCTAGGGTTCATAGTGCTCAAAATAGCCTCCTTCGTATCCTTCGACGTGGGAAAGTCAGGGCGGCGGCTCTCAATGGGGCCAAGAGTCAGCCATTTAACTTGTTTTGCCGCGAATAATTTTCCGGTCCCCAGCGATACCCTCTGCAATGCCAAGGCAGCAGACGAAGAACGAGACAAGACATCAGCAAAGGAGAGACCACTTGCATAGGGACAGACACCAGTGGACAGCGATTCAGCAGTCTTCTCGATACGCTGGCAGGTGTTCTTGACAACCGCATTGCATGATTAAATTACCTGCTCCTCATGAGGCTTGCACATGTAGGCACCAGCAATAGAAGTAATCGCTTCGCAAAACGAACTGACAGCTGGCCGAATAGTTTTCTTCAAGTTAGTTTCCTTTTAATTGTAAAGGCGCTCAAGCAGTATATCACGATCGTCGTTAACGCGCTTCAAGAGTTTGTTTACTTCTTCGGCAGTCAAAAACAGAGACCGTGAGCCGTCGTTCCCAGGGGACACATCGTGGCGTGGCCTCTTTCGGGTCTTATCGCACGTAGGCTGGACGTCGATGCCCAAATAAATCGTCAGCCAATCCGAGCGCGAGCACTCTCACTGCTGCGACAACGCGGACGCTTGACGATCCGAGGAAAAACCGCCACAATCGAGAGGCACGCACGCAACAAAAATGGTCCAAAAACTAAAAAAGTACACAACACTCAGCCAAGTGAATGACAGAAACAGGATCAGCACAGAAAGACACACAAAAGAGTTACACACAAAAAAACCGTAGGCATCACAGCAGCGAAAAATATCGCGAAGAATACGGAGACACCAAAAGTACGTGTACACACTGCAGCCAATACTTCAAATAGCGTAGGTGTTCGAATGCAGGGTATAAGAACAACAGTGTGTATGTGCACTACGAATTACGAGTTAGCGCTGGAGGTAGTGTCGATTCTTTAGAAGTGTTTATCTATTAAAAATGAAATAAAAAGTAGTCAAAAAGGGAAATTTGTGTATTTATTCGCATGAGCGTAAAATATTCACATCCTGATCATTTCCCTCAGAAACTATCCGCCTCCCAATGGAACGTCCACGATGGGGCCTTCTTTAGGTAAGAATTTTACATAAGGAGAGCAGAGCTAAGCCATGCCAAGGCATTCAAGAGAGTTTGGGGTCGCAGAGTATTGTTGTTTTAGGTGCTGTATGTGATTGGAGGTGTTTTAGTGTGTGGTATCAGGACGGCTTCGCATCGACGTAAAAACATCGATTCGGGGCTGAAAATGCAACGTTACAGCTTTTTCAGTGAGTCAACGTCCTCTCTCTTGTTAAGTATGTTGTTCTTTAGACTGATGTATACTGTTTTGGAAATTAGTAATTTTTGAAAATTTAGTTCTTGGTCATAAATTTCAACCAAATTTCAAGTAATGTCAGAAAAAACTACTAATTACATAATTAGACACTATTAGGTCACTATTATTCATGTTCTTATATTTTCTGAAACTTGGTGTTAGTATTTGCTTCTCAAACGTCATCAGAGGGTAGTCTTCACAAAAGAGTTTATACGATACTTTAGTATTGTCAACATCTAATGTTTAATTTTTATGTCATTGTAAAAATTTAATAAAATTCCTTCTTAGTACCGAAAAAATTGTTTGAATTTTTTTTAAACGTATTTATCCACAACTAGGACTAATACGGCAGTTTTTCCGATTGTAGTGGTGTACTGAGATAATTTGTTTTAATTAGATTTATTAAATAAAAAATGAATTCTGCATGTTATCTGTTCATTAACAGGAGAAATTAAGTTATTATTCTCGACTCATGACTATCATATAATAATCGTACTAGTCCTAGAAAGGATTTGTCATGTAAAAAATTTGCACAATTTATCGACTCACTAATAACTTTTATTTTTTAAAGTTTACGTGGTGATTTAACATAATACCAAGTATTCTGATAATGGATATAACCTTCGTGTTCTAATTAATGCTGACCTGTGAGCTTTTTGTTATGAAAGTTATTTCTAAAAAACTATATACTTTTGCTTTTTTAAGGTTGACGTACAAATTTTTATTTATTATAATCATTTTCAAAAGTACTTAACACTTGCTGAATGTGCTTTTTTAAAATTAAACATGACAATATTTTCTACGTAACATAAACGGAAATTCAGTTTATATTACTGTCAACGTTTTTATTCTATAATACAGGTTTTTCTCACTCAGTTGTGACTGAATATACAAATTGAAGGGTAGCATATTTTTTTGAATGTGTCCTACGTCAATGTTGCCAAGGAAAAGATCGCATGGCATAGTAATAAATAAGAATATAATTTCCAAAGACATGAAAATAAATTCAAAAGGGATTACAATATTTTGTTTTCGAATTATCTAAGGCTATTATCTATATGTGTACCTCTTAGATTCATACAGTTGTTTAAACTATGATTTATTATTTAAAATACGAAATTAGTTTGACCATTAACATTGACAATAAGTTATCAAAGAGAATCATCAATGTTGTGGATTCTAGAGAGTCCATGAGCTGTAGCTATCATTGGGTTGTTTCGTAAGAGATGTTCGACAATAAACAATTAAACAATTATAAAATTTTCTCTTATTCTAAGGCCAGTAACATCTAAGCAACATTTCAATGACAGTCCTGGCTTACGAGCATACAACGTTGCACTATATGATGGAAAATTTTTCTGACTTCCAATTCACCTTTTTTCGCAAGATATTAATTAAAAAGTTCTTTTAGCATTTATTGATTTTCTGAAAAACTAAAGGAAAATACAAATTTTAATACATTTTCATAAGACGTAAGTAATTAAACTAATGTTGTGTTAACATCTAAAATTTGCATTTAGAATTATACGTTAACATTAACGTATACATAAAAGAAATTAAAATACCAGGAAATAGATATGACATTAAGAGAAACTTTAAACTGCCAATTAACTCTGACATAATTTTGTAAGACATCAAACGCACTTTTTTATTAAAAACTATAAAAGATAGGTCCCTAGTATTTTATGTTCCAAGGAATAATGCCAGCATTAGTTTAAGCACTGATAAGAAGATGTAGCCTCCGAACTGTTTAAGTGATTGTTTGTTAACCGAATTGTTTGTAATAATAACTTTAGTAATAAAAGTAATACTTATAGAATACGTACAGTAAAAAATAACTATCTTCTATTTAATTTTGAAGAAACATTGAAAAAATCTTTTTTGCAGTAATATCCAGGTTTTTATAAGTATATCTAGGTACTTTAATCTTATTGTTCTAGTTTATTTAATATGCAAACAGCAACTTCAGTTGTGTAAAATACCTTGTTACCCTTAAGCAAAGCACTGTTCAGCGTTTTAGTACGATAACAATGTTAGCGTCTGCATTAATTTGTAGTGCTCATTTTTTAAAACAACGACGGTACTTGGTTTATTAGCTTCCTTACGATCCAGAATAATGAGATAAGACAGTGTAATTATAATTATATTTCATAATTCGATAACCCTACTTTAGTTACCATGGCAAACAATTTCCAAGCCATTTGATCTTTTAGTCTGATTTCATGTGTGCATGATGTTTGTCATAATAGATGTCGGAATAAATACCATAATGTTAATAATATTTTGTCCTTAGTCAATCATGAAAATCGAGTTTGTGCTTATGGTATCGTATATGAGCGCAACCTTAGAAAAAACCAATATGTCTTGAAAACAAGTCTTATATTTCTTTTACACAAGGAGATGGAAAGTGTCTCACAAACTGCATGTGTAGAGATAACTATTAAATAAAATAATCAAAGTTATTTGACGATATTCAGACTTCTGGAAAACTTTATCAAAATACTTTTTTTTTAATTACAAACATACCCACACAAAATTTAATAATTGCGAACCCAAATTTCTCACTAAAAACATTTTAAAATTTAGAAATAACCCATACCAATGAGGTCATATCTAAGGACTATAGACTCTCCAGAATTATTGAAATTTATGTAAACATTACAAGTAAGAAAGTAACTTAAAGTACATAAAAAGGCTGCGCAATGCTCCAAGATCATTTGACTTACATCGTTGCAAATATGTGTATTGCACGTATATTATTCTTTCAACTGTCTCCATATAAAGCAGTGGTAGAAATACGCACATATTCAGTAAACATCACTTTTCGTTCAACTCATCACAAACTTTATTTTCACCTCTCTATTCTTCTGTTTTTTTTTTCCTACGTCATGTGTACTCGATGCTCATAACTTATTAACCAAGAGTAAAGACAGTTGACACTCTGGTCAGTGAATAGACATATGTCTCTCACAAGACTACGTAGTAGTTACTTCCCTAGAGCTCCTTTTCAGGAAACTCACCCAAGAAGTAGCCACACAGTTCTCAGAAGACTTTTTCAAAACTTCTCCACCATACCCTCTTGAAATGATAAGAGGTAATCCTACCAAATGGGTTGAGACTACCTCGATCAATCCTAGTGCCTAACTCCCCCCCTACTACTTTATTGTTAGCCACTAGTCCAGAGCCCTTGGAAGAGCCAAAACCCACTTATCCACAGTGTGATTTAAGTACTGCCTCCCCTCCAGGATCGGGAGGCATCTTGACCCAGGGGCAATCACCAAGGTGACACAAAACGACCTAGATAAAGATAGAATAGTTAAAAATAACAGGTGTGGGTCTTGGGACCCCCAACAGATATAAAACATTAAAGTATACGTTATTGAACTCAATAGTATTTTATTGTCTATGATGGAAATAGTAGTTTCCATCAAATAAGTGCTATCGACTTCAAGGCTATTTTGAGGCTCGAGGAACCAGTAAAACATGGCCGCAGGGACGTTTGGCAGTCACGGAGCAAAGATTCTTACGTGGCGAATCTAATTTTTTACCGAGCGCACACTACCCTTTCAAATACGTCCGAGGTAGGAATAGAACTTATTTTTCTTAATCTAAGTAATCTTTGTTTCACATTAAAAAAAAAAAAACAACAGTTTTTTAATTAATATGTTTTTTTATTAGTGAATATTATAGATTAGAAAAAAGCAAACCATTTTTATATTTTTTTTGTTTATTAACATATAAGCAACAAGAATGAAAAAGAACAATAATAGACAGTGAAAAGTATATACACTACCCATCTACAAATAGGTACATACATTAGTTCAAAAAACGTTCGTGTGTATCATTTTCTCCGTCTCTCTTAGGATACACACTTAGGATACACGTAGTAGCACACTTGCCCGAATTTCTTTGGCTCTTTACGAAGGACGGGTACAGATGAATTTTGAATACACATGATGGGAAAATCCCGGGAAACCCTTACATCATGGTCAAATATTAATATTTCAGAACATTTCATTTGTATTTCACAATAAAGCATTTGTTGAAGTTAGAGTCAGCTGTTATAGAAACAGCTTTTCTGGATGCTTTTGGACATTTCTATTGTATTAATAGCTTATAACTAGTTCTTACATTTGTTTATTTAATTGCTGGTATATCTAATAAGTCTGTTTTAATTTAGTTAATTGAATCAATGTCCCATTTTTTTACAGTTACATTTTTATAGACGCACTCTGCACTGCAGAGTAAGTGGACTAATTCCGACTGGTCACTTTCAGAAAAAGTGTAACAGAAGATGATTTTGCTTTATTCACCCCCTTCGCCCTACCCCTCTTCAAGTACTTTCCGTCCCTTCTACACCTTACACACAAACTGTGCCAATCTTACATTCGTTTCATTTACTAGTTGATGAAAAAAAAAGAATGAAAAATAAGATAACAGTTTTCAAAGGGATCAAAGCCCGTGATTTCCTGCATACCAGCCAAGATCCTTACTTATTTTGCTATGAGTAATCCCGATATAAAAAATACTAAGTATAATGGTGTGGTTCATAACTCTCTTTAAGTGTAAATTTTAATTTTACTGTTTAGTAATTAATTTGTTTGATTATAAACGATAGTCATAAATAAATGATTTTTTAATGAACCAACTTTTTGAGTTATACGTTTTTTTTTGAAAACTTAAAAATAAGTAGATTATAGTACAGCCACTTTTATGTTGGCTATTAAACATTTACTTACTCACCAATTATTTGTTACTTTGGAATAAAAAATTAGTTTATCACACAATTTTTTTTACATTTTTTAAAGATATTTAAAATTATTATTCTTGTATAGATGTACTTACATACACGCTTTAACGTATACTTGACGTATACTGATTATTTTCACAAGAGTCATACTTTCTAATAAAACAGTTAACTCTTTCACTATAATTTTTTTGCACTTATCAACTTACGTTGCTGCACTCTTGATATGGCGTAATCTTCCATTCACACACATGACAGCTTGAGTAAGTCCTAAAAAGGTACAGTGTTGCATGACAATGGTTTATTAGTACGTTTTTTTTCTTGGTCTTATTTTGTTTATCACTTACTTAATTTTTAATAAAGATTACTAATTTTATTTCGTAAGATAATGTAAATATCAACTTGATATTACCATCTTGTATGTGTTCCACTTGACTGATATTTTTCTCAGTAAAGTAATCATTTATACAAGAAAAATAGTCTTGAAACTTGCTTCTTACATGTGCAATTATAATTACACCTCCTGTTAACTGACATTTGGAAAGTTGTAACAAAGGCTCGATACACTGATAATGTATATTATAGTAAAGTCTAATGACATTTTTTTTTGTAGCCGTCTTGTTGACTGGATACGAATGCAGTCATACCTTTGCAGTAAATATTATAGCATTCTTATTGACTTTTTAAATTTCCATAGAAGTAATAAAACTTGATGTATGATGTGAGGTATCATGCAATACAAAACGCGTTGTCTTGATTTAACATAAGCTATTTTTCTGACAGATTCGTACGATACAGTCAATTTAAATTAAAAATCCCTTTACTGATAAAACTTTGCGGGGAATGCAAAAATTATCTATGTCAGTCGTTTTTTAGTTGTAAGGAAGACGAACGGATCTATGAAAAAGTGAGACCGTTGCATTTGATTTTTTGTCAATATGTAATTTGAGAAAAGTGAGTGATGACAGCGGATGTGTGCACTTGTCCCTTAGCTGCAATAATTCTCATTTTATTCAAAATATGAAGAAAAGTAAGTTACCATGGCAAAATTAAGCAATTACCTCTTGAGGGCAGAATTCTACTACCACACTGTAACTGTGAAATTACCCAGCTTTATGTATAATGTAGAGATATCTGGCTATGTACACTTTTTACGTTTTTCATACATTAGCCAAAATTTTGGCTGAAAGGAGGGTTAAAGTATAAATATAGGTAGGGCAAAGACGAGAACGTAAAAGAAAGCCAGTTTTTATCGGATACTTTCAGCCAAATCACATTTTTTTGCTGATTTTCTGCGAAATCTTCACGTATATCATCTCGTTCGAAGGCTTTTTCAATTTACTTGAAAGTTTAGTTCACTGTAATTTTTGCATTTACTTAAACTTGATTAACTTCTGTAACAGTGTATCTTTGTAGTGTGTTGCAAGTTTTTTGTTAGCTATACTATTTTTTACTATTCATCTCGACGCAAATAAAAAAAAAGAAGGAATAAGAATGGAAGCATCTATGATTGCTGCTTTGTTTAAGGAAGTGCGTTCTTGGGCGCGATACGCAACTATCCTGACGGAAGATGCAAGTAAAAAGTATACCAACAAGTGGTTGAGTGACGTACCACCTGTATGCTCTGTTAACGGATCAATAGGAGTATTGCAGGAGCTCTTTACCATTTACCTTGTGGGGGTGCACGTGGTCGGGTTGTACCCTCTACATCTAACTCGTAGTCCTATAGCCATTCCATTGGTGGTGAAATGTCTACAGCCTCCCGCTAGGAATAACAAAATGTTGAATGATATGTATGGGGTATACGATGAAATTGGTAAGTAATATATTATAGTTTTGTTAAAATTTTTATAACTACAAAATTTTGCATCATGGGAAAAACAAAATGGAATACTTTTTTGTTGCAAAAATAAGTTTCGAAGATTCTAAGCTGCCCACTAGAAAAGGTATCAAACATCTGGTCCGTCGGAAATAACTATGACGCGCGACACTAACACAGGGAAATAATAAATTTTATATTTAAATTTATTAAAACTTTTGTATTGCATTCTTATCACTACAATTTTTTATTTTACAAATAGAGTAGATAGAAATGAAAGTAGTCCTATCAAACAATCCTAGAAGCATCCCGCGTATCATCAGGAGCATCAATATGAGAGAGGCATTGTAAGCGTCGCCGTGCAGACCAAGGATGAATCAGTACATCAAGAGCTACAAAATATATCATATTAGAAAGTGACAAAAAAATTATAAAATATTAAAACAATGTATTGTGTGACGAAATTCCAAGTAACCAAGCCTTTTAATGCAGCAAATACTTTCGAATGGCTTATAAACGGTTTTCGGGAACTTATTACAAATATTAATCAAAATTACGTTACGAGTAACTATCTTGTAGGTATCGACGTGTACTTAGATGCATTGACTGAAGGATTGGTGATTATCTATTTTAAAATAATAAATCAAATTAATTTTTAAGATACCTGGGATCTCTGTGAGAAATTTGAACAGCAAACGAACTATCAATATTGCAAAAACATTTGCATACATCAATTTGTATTTCAGTTACATACATCAAACTGCCTCAAGGGTGAGGTGTGCCAGAAAACTTTATAAATAGTTTAAGGGAAATCCGTCTTAGTGATAAATAATAGAAGTAACCTTTGTTAACTTAGGGCTCTTGTATGAGGAAGAGCTTTGACAACAAAAAATTTCTCATGGACATCGTGCTATGGGAGAAAATGGAGATAAAAAATTAACAAAAATCAGAGGCTGAAAAACTAATGCAAAAGTGTGGCATTAAAATAAATAATAAGCAAGAGTATTAAGATATAGACTTTTCTCAATTACAAAAATATTTTAAACAACATAATACACGTATTCGGATATTTCTGTACGGCACTTTTGGCGATGAGTCTTGTTAAATTTAAAAAGGTAATATTGATGAGGCAGATAGTTGTTCTGTACCAATCAAAATTATATATAACATCAATATTAGTCACTGGTATAATATTATTTAAAATATATTAGCTGTAAGATGGGAATATTTTTGCATTACATGTAACAAATCACACAATTCTGTAGGAAATCACGGTTGTGTGTCTGTCTGCTCTGCCTGCAATGGAAACTCTAATTACAGTAACATTAATATCTTATATAAAATACTATGTACGTAGTTTGGATAAAAATTGTATGGTCAGAAATTTTTTAATAATCATTAAGCTAAAGGCTCTCTTTTGAGAACGCAATCTTTTAATCACGCAATAAAAACCATTTGTGAAATTAATATATTTGTCAGAAGGTAAGCATAACTGCGGAAAAAATTATTGCAAAGAAGGTAAAAAAGTTCATAAGCTTAACATGCTATGCATTATGCATTATCCTGTACTAGAGGACCTCACGATGTATGGAAGGTCAAGGGTATTAAATTACATACAAAAATTTGTTAAAAATAATGTTTGATTCTGTTAAAATCATGGTCGATCAATAAAATAAAATTAATGAAGAATCAGAAAATACAATAAAAATTATTAATACGATGACAAGAAAGTCTGACATACATAAGGTGGTAACGCGTAATAAAGAAAAAATATGCGTGAAAGTTTAAAATCGGTGACACTTTATCTTGAAAACCTTATCGTATCTTTTTGGTTATAGGAAAAAGAAAGAAAAAAATCAAATAAATTATTTTTGTTGTAGATACAGTAGGCGCAATCAAAACAGTCTGTGCCAACAAAAATTGTGATTACCATCTGTACTATCATCGTGTGACAACATGCAAGAATTATTTGCTCTACAAATTTTTTTTAGGAAGATTAGCATGGCACTTCTTTCTACATACGATAATTAAACTTAAAACAAATGGATATGTCAGAGTGTATCGTTAAATTTATGAGAAGCTGTATAAGTATAATTTTCTTAAAATATTTTTTAAATATGTAAGAGTATTAAATCATTCTAATGACTCAAGCCTCATATGGAAGCTTCAAAAACCTTTTGAAAATTGGAATTTCAATGATGAGTTAAGGTTCATTTGAAGCGCAGCGTGATAACAGTGTGATTTATATATGTCGCAACGGTCATTTGATGAAAAAATCATTTGACAACTGACGTATTGACTCAATGAATCATAAATGAAGGCTAAGATTATTAGGAAGTTAATTCCAAGAACTTTCGTTTTTATTTATTTTGAAATGACTTGAGTAAACTTTTTTAATACTTTAACTTATTTGTTATTGTTTAGGGAAGGTAAAGTTACGGTGAGAGATAGAGTGGCCTCCTTTTAATTCTCTGTATTCCTTTTTTTCTACAGCGTTAGGTCTCTCACAATACATGCATATAGAGGAAGAAGCTCTCGTTGAGGCGAGGGAAAGAGAGTGGTAAAGATATACTCACACACGGGACCCAAGTCTTGCTGGAAAAGAGTGGCAACGTGTTTGCCACCGTGCCAAAGCTTGAACATCCTGCCCGCCTCATTTCATAAACGACGTTTCATCGCCGCTCACTTTGCGTCGGTATTATGGGGCTCGGGAATCTTTTGACCTACAGTAGGTATCACACGTAGGACAGGCAACTGAGCGATCTCCATAATAGGGCTGGTGTACTCGCTAGTTGCCGTTCAAATAGTGATAACCCTCATAAGGCCATCTAGTCTGGGGTGTGCTGACAACACCTGCCCCAATGGCCATCGCCTGTCGGCTCGAAGCAGAGTCGGATCGACGACTGTGACCAAATCCCTGACAGTGATGATCAGCTTAAGTGTCGTCCATTTGGACGCAAGGTGTTCAGATGCTCGCTGCTCCAGCGATTCCAGAAGTGGTCACGTAGTCTCTGCATAAGTTCCTAGTGCGTTAAGTGGTCAATTGGGGCTTTGCAACTTGGTGGATCGCGGCGTGGCATTCAGCCAAGTACCAGTCACAAAGTGAGATAGCGTCAGGGCATTGACGTCGTCAAGGTTCCCAGATGAGGAGACCAGAGGCCAGCAGTTGAGGATCCTTTTGACATGAGTCAACAGCGTGGCAAACTCCTCGGGGACCAACTTTCTCAGGCCGATCAACGTTGTAAGGTGCTTTTTCATCGACCGAACACCAGATTTCTAGATTGCTCCAAAGTAAGTAGCACCTGGTGGGACGAAGTGCCAGGTTATGCTGTCTTTGGCTAAGTGGAAAGTCCATCTTGGCCTGGCGAAGCAATCGGCAGAGTTCCAAGTTAGCCCCCTTGAAGTTTGAGCCGTCGTCGCTCTACATCTCAATGGGCTTACCACGACGGTCTGGCGAACCTGTCGAGGGCCCCCAGGAAGCTCTTCGTAGTCAGATCTCCTACCAGTTCCAAGTGCATGGCTTTGATACTCATGCACACGAAGACAGTGACATAGCCCTTCATCAAGACTATCCCTCGTCCACCAGTCTTGAGAATAGGGAGCGGTCTGGCGTAATCCACGCCACATCGACTGAACAGTTAAGCCGGGTTTACTCGTGTGGCTGGCAGCAGACCCATCAGTTGTGTCGAACGCCGACCCCCTGCACGGGTGCAGACAACGCACTTCCGAACGAAAGCTTTGACCCGGGCAGGGCTGCCCACAATCCACGCTGACTGGACGGTCAGCCCGTAGGTGCCTCGGAAACCGACAAGCTGACTCAGGTTGTATACCTAGGAGATGACCAGCTAGGCCAAATGACTCTGTTTATGTAGGATCGAGCGGAATTTCTCTTGGTTCAGGAGTCCGTTGTTGTTCAGTCTGCCTCAAGCCCTCATGAAGCCTTCAGCGTCAATGAATGGGTCCAGACCTTTGAACCTGGGAGTTCGCTTGACGCATTTTTCTTCTTTAAGGCTCGCTACTTCGTCGTTATTGTACTGATTTTGGCTGAGCCTGATATACACTGATAGAGCAGAGTCAAGGTCCTTGGCCGTTATGGAATCAAGGGGTCAGCGCATGCCAGCACCAGACTTGAGGTGGAGCAGGCATTGGAAATAAACGGTCACCCTCAGAAGGTGATCCAAGTTGGAGAACTTTTCTACGTGTGTTAATTCCAGGCACTGGTACTGCATGACGCAGCAGTGGACCTCTGGGCAGACTTCAGAACTCGCCGAGTTGGAAGGCGCTTGAAGGGCAAATTGAGACGTAGAGCCACTGCACGCCTGGAAGAAGCTCTCAGACATGGAAGACGTATCTGTCAACCAACTTGTTCCCAGTTGTTCCATCAGTGTGGAGCCAGTACAACACAGTAGATCACCACCGCCATCGCTTGCCTACTTGCGTCCGAGAACACGTGGAGTTTGATGGGAGTGTCCCCACTGCATCCAGTCCATCACGGGACGGTCCTCTCGGTGACTCTAGTCAAAATCTCCTGAAAGACTTGCTACTTCTCAGTCCAAGGCTTTGGCAGTGGCGTACTCCATTTCAGTTTGGCGTGCCAGAGGTCCTGTATGATCAGCTTGGCAATAACTACAACTGGCGCTAGGCAGCTCGCTGGGTCGAAGATCCGAGCTAGTTCCAAGAGAGCCTTCTGCTTGGTTAGAGAGGAGTCCACTGAAACTTCAAGCGCTCGGACACCAAAGTGGTCTTGAACGGATTCTTACATGATTCCGAGCTCGTTTACCGATCCGTTTGAGGAGAATTTCCACCACTTAAGTCGTGAGTAGTCTTCGAGTAAGACACCGTAGAGGATACGGTGGTCGTTTGCCATCCACTTCTTCAAAATGAAGCCACCCTTTTACAAGAGATTTCGAAGATGGTCTCTGCAATCCTTGAAAGTTTTAATGTCATCGCTACTGATGAGAAAGTCATTTACGTACAGCTCTTTTTTTAATGCTTCAGATGCCTTGGAAAAGAGTTTATCCTCGTCCTCTTGGAGCTGATGAAGTGTGTGGAGAGACAAGTACGGCACGCATGCCGTTCTATACGTCATGGTGAGCAACGCATAGCACGCGACAGAAGCTTCCACGGAGGGGCTCCAGAGAATTTTCTGCAGATGAACGCGATCCGGTTTGACTTTTATCTGTCTGAACATCATCTTGATGTCAGCTCAAAGCACCCATGGATGCAGTCTCCACTGCATGACAATGTCTAACAGGTTATTCTAAAGCTTGGGCCAGGTGTGCAACACGTCGTTTAGACTGCGTCCATATAACGTAAGGCACGAGGTGTTGAAGACCACCTGAAGCCTGTGGCCTTGGTCTCCCTTTTGCCAAATGGTGTGGTGAAGGATGTAATTGGCGCAGCTGTCTCGGCCCTTGCACTACTGGTCTGTCAATTCTCACATGTGGCCTAGGTCAAGGTACTCGCTTATAAACCACCTGTACTCCTGCGCCAGCTTGAGGTCCTTTCTCATTCGTCGCTGCATCGCTGACAACGCCGTAGATGCCTGTGTGAGGCTCTCTTCAAGCACTACTGGGCCGTCGGGTTTCAGAGGGAGTGGAACCACGTACTGGTCAGAGAGCTCTCTGGAGTGTGACTCACTGAAGATGCGTTCACACTGCAGATCAAAAATGGACTGCCTGTGGCAGGGGAGCACTTCCTCCACGGATCAGAAGCGCTGGACCAGGTCGACGAAGGTCTCATGGCAGAGGTCCTCCTCTGAGCATCTGCTCAGTGTGATGCAGTTAGTAGACAGGGTGGCTGGCGAAAAGTTGGTCGGTAGCAGGCCAGTGAATGTCCAACCAAACACAGTGTCTTGCGGGAGTAACTTGCCCGAGCGCCTTATCCCAGGGCAAATTATTCTTCCGTACGCGTTGGCTCCAAGTATAAGGTCTACACCACCAGGTTCTGTGAAGCTCAGATCTGCCTTTGCCAGCCCTTGAACTTTCCCTGCGATCGGCCTGATCAGGGAGAATGGCGTGATCATGCCACTTCAGCCAAGCCCGTAGACGTCGAGTTTCCACGGGGCTTATAGGGGAGGGGGGGCGATGTAAACACTGGTTCGGATGCGTGCGAAATCCAGGGGTCTTCCGAGCAGCCGGAAACAGCCACATTTACGCGCCGTATGTTATCCCCCAGCTGCTTAGTGATCCAAAGATCGAGGATTTTGGACTTCAAGCACGGTCTAACAGGGTGCGCATCTTCTGCGTTTGATTCCTTTCATCGCTCAGAAGTACGACTGCGGTTGGCAGTATCGCGACTTTCTCTGGAGGATAGTCCTCGCATGCCGACGTTGCTATGGCCTGAACTCTTAACTTCTTGGGCAGGTTTTTCTCCAAATCGCTCTCCACGGGGCGCTTCTCGTTCTCGTCAGAGAGCTTCTCGACTCCAGTGGTCCACCTCCTGTCATCGGTGGAGCACTTCTCACTGTTATTGTGAATCGTGGAATAATGAATGGCCCCGCACTCTCGACACGAATCCAGAGAAGGGCAAGCTCTGACCTCCTCTGTGGTAGCCTCCTTTTAGGCAGTTGAAGCCAAGATTCTTCTGCATAATTAGCTTTCCGCGGCTTTCGACTTTCAGAGCTTTTAAGGCAACACAGTGCCCTAAATAGTGACGCTTCTGGCAGCTTGGGCAGGATGGAGGGATCTGATCAGACGTTGTGGACAGAATTCTTGAAGGCCTGCTGGAGCGAGTTCCTTCTGCTCCTTAGATCGAGATCGCAGACAGTGGCTTGCTTTCCCCACCTTGCAAACTTGATACTGTAATAAAATTTTGAGAAATAATTTTGAAATAAATAGTGTTATACTTGGCAATATTAAAAACATTTATTTTTCCCTATTTCTATATTTTCTTAAATGAGAATGTTAATACTAAACATACATTACATACCAACTCTGCAAAAAAAGAAACTACGACAGTTTTAGCTGTAAAAGATGAGTTACTTGCTTGTTTCATCTCTTTTACTCATCGCATAATTATTTTCATGATACTTCTAAAAGAATTTGTTAAGATAAAGAGAGAGAGAAAGTAAAAAACAGCTGTAATAAAAAAAAAGTTTGCATATACGTTATTCTCACACAGTTAATTATCCATTTTATATATATATATTATTAATGATTTTCGCAAACGTTTCAGAAATATGTCACAACATTCGGTTAAAAAAGATATTATAAATGCATGTTGCAACCTACTTGATACTCAGAATTTTATGATGTCAGCAAGTAGTAAGAAGGAAGAGGGTACTATAGAAGAGTAGATCCTCTCCTTAACTGGGAGGATGAGGAAAAAAGAACGAAATAGATATTTTCGTCGGTAAAAAAAATTGACGACCAATTGATTCTCCAAAAACCAAAAATCTTGTTCAGAGAATAAATATTACAAAATAGTGTAGCAGTTTACCATCCTGAATTTTATAATAAATATTTAAGGTTTTTACGACTCTGATAAAAATTTTATTCCAAAAAAAGTTGCAGTAATATCGATACAAGCAAATGTCATTGGTCATTGGTTAATTCAACCACCCCACCTATTTAACGATTTACCTTGCGATGTCAAAAAATAAAATAGTCTCTGCACGCTAGAAATTCATAGTATAAAGTGGTTCCATGGAGATATCCCAATTAATTATTTAAAATACTGTCTTATCACACTTACTAAGAATCTCAAGAGAATTTACGTGTGCGGTGATGCTAAAGCCAAGTTCATAAGTCTAATACTAGTACATGAGGTTCATGACTTATCTCAAATTTGTACTTAATTCAAAATCTATGCAAATAAAAAAACTGGTTTGCTAATCAGTCTAAAGCGTGCACAAAAACATGTCAAAGACAAGCAGTCATTTTGTTAACTGTGTAGAGCAAACGTGTATGTTTAAAGAAGGATCATAAAGACCTTATTTCTAAAAAAAGCATTATCGCCAAATAATGATGCATATTATAATGCTTTCCAGAATTCTAAGCCTTTAAGTCAGCAACTACCATACCCCAGCTGCCCAAACGTCGTGGATGGCATCAGTGATCATAAAAAAAATCAAACAATCGTTGTTAACAGTACATTTTCGAAAAAAAGGACCTGCGAAATAAAACGGTTAAGCTAATATTTTTGCTTTTTTTAAAGTTAATTCCTTACAAAAAATTTATTCTTAAAAAGTTATATACCCATCAATCCTAGGAATAGTAAAAAATATTAAAAAAAAAAAAAAATAACAATGATATGCAAGTCCTGAAAAACTCGGGTTAACTCATCGTTCCATACCAATGAAATCATTAACCATCACTCTCTCTCAGGACTTGCGACTTCCATAATTTAAATAAGGTACTACAACTACCTTGTAAGTAGCTATAATATTAATAAAATATGATAATTTTATTGTTGGTAAACGTTTGTTTGTTGTTGTATGAATTAAACAATGTAAAGGCGTGTCAACATAGTAGGTATTCAAACAGCTATGTGATCGTCTTACAATCAGTCAAATAAGGGCTTGTTACGGGCACCTATCTCTCCTTATACGATTATTTTAAAAATCAGTAAAATAAAAAGAGCCATGTAGTGCGAGATTTTGAATCTCTCGCAGGTGTTCGATCACTACGCACTTTTATTCTACGAGACGACGATCGTTTTTTTTGCAACTGATTTTTAATTAGATAATAAGTAAGCGTCCTAAAAAATTTATTTATTGCTGTCGAAGCCGTCGTTGTGTTTACGCGAAAAGCGTTCCAAAAAAAGAGAAGAAAAAATTAATTCTTTTAAAAAGGTAAATGTTGTACGGTTTCTATTCTTAAAAATAAAAGTAATTGGTTAAATTTTTTCGTGCACCAGCTGGAAACTAAACTTAGGTAAAAGTTTCCAAAAAAAAAAATTTTGTTGCGCTTCAAACTATGTGGAACAGTCAAAACCCGCCTAAAGGCGGACCACCATCTAGATGGCAGTGACTTTTGAAGAAGAAAATAAGCAGTAGTTTTTTCAAAATGGATTTGGAAGAGTTACCGAGGCTAAACTTGTTTTGGAGAGTTAGGGAAGGTGGAAAGCAAATTGTCAACTTCAGAGGATTACAGCGAGATGTCAATGTCAGACAAGTGGCACGAGAAGTAGTGGTAGCAGCTTATTCTCCTGTTCATAACGATAAGTATGCAAAAAAAGTGCCAGCCCTGGTTGCCTCAGCCCTGTTCTCGCTAAGTCCGCGGTCGAGCGCAGCGTCATCGTGACGATAAGGTCAAAGTACCAGCAGCACTTTACCTGGAAGCGGTTCCTGTCGCCCCAGCTCCGGTTCCGTAGTGAGTCTACGGTCAAGCACAGCGTCATCTAGCTGATCAGATCGACGTACTAGTGGCACCTAACCTGGAGGTGGTTTTTGTCGCCCCAGTTCACGGTCAAGCGCCACGTCTTTGCTTCAGTCATGTTAACGTACTGGAAGCTGCTCTCAACTTGGAGAAAGTTCCTGACGCAGCTCTAGTAGCAGCTCGTGGTCAGAAGCTGCATCTTCTTTCTACTCCCGATGTTTGCTTTGGTGCCGCTGGCGTACCTCCAATGGCTGTGGTAGCTCGTGGTCGAGCAGCGCGTTACCACGATGATTCTGACGCTGACTTTGTGGGGGCTCTATTTGTCACTCTAGCTGAAGTATACAGGCATTTTGGGTGTCACTATGTCGATTCTGATGTTGCTTTTGCATCCCTACACCAACAACAACGATCAATACCATTACTAGGACCCAAGATTGACCTACATCAATGATTGCCAGTATACAAAAAGGATGACCTGCTTAACAGTGAGAGCGATTTTGACGAAATGTCAGGTAGTAAAGAGAACTTAAACCGTAATTTCTTAAGCAGAAATTTACATACTCAGATGCATAGTAAAAAAAATCAGGCAAATTAAGGTGATGTTTTTAGTAGGTAAGCAAGTGCTATCAGAAGTTATTTGACGGCCAATAAACAAGATAGTTTTCCGACTTATTATTTTGCTTTACTTAACAAAATAGCATCTAAGTATTTGCTGACGTTCACTGGAGACCCACTTAATTGGAGCAAACTTAAAAAAGCGTATGAATTATCAACCAAGAAAAATGGCTACGCGAACCAAAAAAATCTACTGAGGCTTTCCGAGATGTTAAAAGGTAATGTTATGATGCCATCAACTCTCTTTTTATAACTAGAAAGAGTACGCCTGAGATTATAAAGACGTTGAAAATGAGATTCAAAAACAAAAATATGATATTATAGAAGATTTTCAATGACGTGCAAAGCTTACCGCAAATTTAAGCGCGAAAAAGTAACTTAATTGAAGTCATTACTCGGTAAAAAAATTTTGTAGCAGCAATTAAATCTTTAACCAAACAACGCTACTTGTTTTGTTTCGATCTATCGTGCGAGACGATACAAAAAATGTCTGATTCAATGATTCATCGTTACATCCGTTCTGCCGCTTTTAAGGGACATGGTGAGCCTGATCTAGAGAAACCATTCTAGTTTTTGTTCAAAGAGGAAGGGATTATTATAGTTTCTGGCATAAACGTATTGCTTCTTAATTCTGACGTAAAAGGCGCTCTCGTACGAGTGAATTGGAATGCTCGAAATTAACGAAGCATATTTATAACTAAAATTTATAAAAGATTTGATGTGAATGCTGTCCAGAGTAATTTGAAATGTGCCATTTGTGAACTGGAAAGTCACAGCACAAGTAACTGTAAAGAATTTTTGAAATTGACTCTTGTCAATCGTTAGAAATTTTTTTAATCTCGGCAGTTATGTTTCAATTGCTTGAAATCAGATCATCTTAAAAAATACTGTAAAAAAGATTTGTGCAAAATATGTGATCGCAGGCATCACGAATTTTTGCATCATGACCGTACAACAACGTCAAAATTTTGAAGAAAATTGTCATTAGTAAAAACGTTTTGACTAGATGAAGGAAATTTCAAAGTTTGTTTTCAAGCACAAAGTCTTAATTCACACATTATATTTAAAATATTTTAATTGGAAATCATTGGCCCTTATGGCTTGAAAGATATTAACGCCTTTCTTGATGACGGTTCTGCCCCAATGCTTAATAATTTGGAAGTAGTAGAAAAAATTGGAGCTAAATGTACGAAATAAAGTATGTCTTTGAAAAGCCTCGCTGAAATTACTTTCGTCAATAAAAACGTAGATGTAACGGTAAGCAGTGAGGGTGCAGTTTTTAATATAAAAAACGTTTTAGTAGTTAATGATATTTTTTTGTCGCTCCAAAATATCGATAAAAATGTCAAGTCATTGCGTGAAAGAGTTACGGGAATTTAATTGAATACCTTGAATGTGCCTCCAAAAATGTTCATAGAACAAGGTTACATCAACCTTATTATGAAGCATTAATTCAGAGAGATTAAAAAAAATTCTTCATTTGGAAGTCGTTGTTTATTAGGATGAACGATACAGGGATATTTCGATGGAAAATCAAAAGACGAGGAATACTTCAATATTATCGAACAAAAGTCCAAGACAGAAAATTCAAGTGATAAAAATTGTATGATTAAACTTGATGAATAAATTCCTTTTTATTTCAATTAGGAATCTGTTAAAATTGAAGACGATAGGTAAGGTAGTATGGAAAATGACAGAGCCATCAAAATATTTTTAAAAAAAGTCGCTATGTAAATGGCTCTTGAGAAGTCTGGCTTTTGTGGAAGTCAGACAACAAATATTTTCCTAGTGGTCAGAGTACTGCACTTTGCAGGCTCACGTATTTGGAAAAGAAGCTTAGTCATGATCAGGTTTATAATCAGCTTTATAAAAAGAAAATGGTGCGTGTTTTTGAAAATGGTTTTGCGATTACAGCAGGAAAGGCAACTCCTGAAAAGACTATTCGCTACTTACCTCATTTTGGCGTACAAAACGTAAATAAGCCAGAAAGGGTTAGGTTAGTGTTTGACTCCAGAACAAAAGTAGATTTAAAAAGTTTTAATAACTTACTGATAGCTGGTCCTAAAGTTTAACATCGTTTTTCTGGTGTAACAATGCGTTTTCATCAATTTGTCTATGCTGTTATAGCCAATGTATGCGATATGCTTCTAAAATTAAAAATTCTGGACGAGGATCGCGAAAACCAATGTTTTCTTTGGCAGGAAAAAAGTTAAAATACTTCTCCACAAAAATTTTTTAATTAAATTAATGTTGTTTGGTGCAAAGTCATCCCCTTGTACCGCGTTTTTTATAAAGCACAAAAACGCTGACTTATATTCATTAAAGTACGCGGAGAGCATAAAAAGAAGAATTGTTACATGCACGATTTCTTAGATAGCTATAAATCGCCCCTTGAAGCTTTAGATCGCGTTTATTGAGTGACAGAAGTTAATAAGCACGCTAATTAAGAAATTCACAGCAGGACGAGTAACAATGTATCGATTTTGCATGGAGATGACAAAAACAATACATTTCTACAGTCAATATATTTAACCACGATTAGCGAAGAGAAAATTTTAGAATCACAATGGGATAATCATTTTGATAAACTTAGATTGATTAGAAATTTCAAAAACAAGATTAACGAGTTAGTTACCGGTAATAAGGTACTAAAAAAACAGAATTCATAGCGATTAAGAAGTCAATTTTCAATGCTCTTGAATTTTTAGCTCCTTTCATGCTCGACTCAAGCATTTTAATGCAAGAGGTTTGGAACTCGGGAGTTGCTTGAGAAAAAGGAATAAAAGAAACGAAATTTATTAAATGAAAATAATGAATAAAAGATTTAGTGCTCGTTAAGTCATGCAAGATCAATAGATTTTACCTGTTAAATGAGTTTGAATTACGTGAGGCTAAATAACACGTTTTTTGTGACGCTTGTTCAAAAGTGGACGCAGCTATTGCTTACTGGCACCTCTCTTTAGGTAATGGTTAATTCTATACTTTATTTATAGCTGTAGAAAGTAACTCCCACAAAAGTATTGACAATTCCGAGACTCGTGCTTCAGGCTCCACTTTTGGCTACTCTCCTTGCATCGATGATAATTAGTGAACACGATTTTAAAGTCACTAGATATGTTTATTGGTCAAATTTAGTAACGGGCTTCAGTTAAATAAAAAAATATCTGGAAGTATTTAAAGTTTTTGTGGTAAGTCTAGTTGACGGACTTTGAAAAAATTTCTAAGGGTGTAAAGGGTGAGAGGTACTGACAAAAGAGAATCTGGTTGATAACGCCACGCATTTTGCTCCTGGATCATAAAAAGAACAAAGTCTATGGTTCTCAGACTATCGTTTTTAATCGAAACGGGGTAGAATTGGCCAGACCAAACTTTAGTGCACTCGAATAGAAACTGAGAGCACAAAAACCAGTTTGAAAAAGATATTTGTTGTTTGAATTTTGTGGAAAAACATTTAATTGATTTTACGCAATTTTCATTATTTATTTGTTTGATTTTCTTCGTTTTACGATTATTTTCAGTAGTCAATAAAATGAGACAGAAAAAAGTCTCGTTGACAGATCTGTTAATAAAAGCAGAAGAATTCTGTATCAAAATGTCGCAACAAGCTTTTTTCTTGAATGAAATAACAGCATAACAAAGCAAAGAGAAACTTGCAACGAATAGCAAGGTTTAAGGTCTGGATCCTTGTCTTAGACGAAAACGAAATAACGTAGATTAAGGGTTGACTAGAAAACATTAAGAAGGAATACAATAAACTCGAGTAAAAGTCAGTCATTTTAAACAGCAAAGACAGTCTTACAAATTTGTGGATAAAATGTTACCACGAAAAATTTTTACATAGTAGTTACGAAACCGTTTTTGCTAACACTAGAATTTTAGCCCTTAAAAGAAAGAATTTGCGACCAGGAAAAAGAAGACTCCAATTTCATTATCCTTACAAGAGCAACATCCGAAAGACAAAACGTTATTGACGATTTCTGTGAAGGTGAAACATACTGTGAATTCTCAACCAACAATCAATGCATCGTTAAATTTGTGAGATAAAGAAGCGCTTCCTCCAAATTATTTTTTGTGAGGGAGTTCCTCAGGATTGACAAGATTTATAAAAAACAAGATTTCATCTTCATGTACGCGTAAACAATAGAAAATAAGTGAGAAGACAGTAGACTTGTTTTGGAGTAGATGGTTGCGTGAATACTTCCCTTCATTAATGCAAAGAAAAAAATGGCTAGAAAAAAAGACTCCATTCAAAAATGAAGATATCGTTCTGATTTAAGATAACAATGTGCCTTAAAATCAATCGAGAAAGAAATAAATTGTTTAGGTATTTCTGAAAAACCATAATCAGGTTTAATTAACAAAAGCTTGGACTGCATTTGAATATTTTTTGAGACCAACTAGAAAGTTGATAAAGTTTGCAGAGGTCCAATATTAAAAGTAATTTTTCACGGGGGAGAATGTTGTTACTTGGTAATTTTATTGCTTGTTAACGCTCCTTTGTTGTTGTAAAAATTAAACATTGTAAAGGCGTGTCATGAAAGCGGGTGTTAACACAGCTATGAGATCGTGTTACGATCAGTCAAATAAGGGCTGATTGGAGGCACTTATCTTTCCTCACACGATTATTATAGAAATCGGTAATGTGAAAAAAGTCACGTTGTAGAAGAATTTAAATCTCTCGCAGGAGTTCAGTCACGACGCGCTTTTGTTTTACTAGACAACGATCGTTTCCTTAGCAACTAATTTTTAATTAGACTACAAATGAGCGTCCTAAAATATTTTTATCGCTGTGTAAGCCGTTGTTGTCTCTACATGTAAGGCGTTTGAAAAAATTGAATAAATAAATTCTTTCAAAAAAGTGTATGTCGTATGGTTTTTTTTTTCAAATAAAACAAATCGGTAACAAATACACTAGTCAATTATTTGTTTCGTTAGATACCAGGACAGATTATAGTTTTAGCTGCATGCTCATTCCATTTACTCCAGGAAGAAGCTGAGAAAAAAAAGAGTGATAATTGACGAGTACGCCGAGACAAGTCAGCTAACGCTCATACATTGAGCTAACCCATGCGTAGATTTATACCTGTATATGGAAGTATACATATATGCGTAAGTATTAGCTACAGCACTGCAGCACTGTAGCCACCACCATTGAGTAGATATGCCTTTCAAAAAAGTAGTTTACTTTCAAACTTTTCAAACTACAATAAGTATAAATAATATTTTTCTAATGGATGCAGGATGGCAACCCCCATGGTCAAGCATGATTCGCAGTCCAACAGGCTTCGAGGAAACAGTTTTCGTTAAAAGATTTTTATAATTTAGTACAAATGTCCAGCGTTATGTTTGACAGTATTTTATTTAACTACTCAGAGTGGCAGGACAGTTGTAATAAAGAAATTTTTTTTGAAAAATTGACGGAAAATAAAATTTTATGAAGGGTTCTTAAAACTGTAGAATTATTTAAGTGATTCTCATCTCAAAAAACTTTTAATCATCGACGATCTGATGCATGAGTTATCGAATCCTGTTGTTGTTGATATTTTTACAAAAGGGAGATACCACAAAAATATTAGTGTAATGCTTACAATGCAAAATATTTTTCACAAGTTAACTCATAAGAGAGACATAAGCCTGAACACATCGTATATTATCGTTTCTAAAAATCCTCGCAATCACGCGTAAATGCCACATTTAATAAGACAGATATATCCTGAAGATGCAAGATTTGTGCTAGAGGTCTATTAAGACGCAATGGCTGAAAGTCATGCTTATCTTGTGATTGATTGCAAGACAGACACTTTGAATGAGTTAATATTTTGTACAAGTATATTTCCGAACAGTGAGAACCAGTTGATGTACCTGCCAAAATATGTTCCAAGTGCATTTGCGCATTTGGGTTTTATAAACTGATAAAATATTAAGCACGAAATCACATCTCACAGCTTTCTTTTAAATATAAGGCCACCAACAGTAGAAAATGAGCGTGTTAATAAAGCCATTCGTCACCTAGACGAGTCTTGCGAAGCTCTGTTTAAGAGAAGATACACTGCAATTTCAGAAGTTCTCAATTATCTTAACACAGAACATAGAGCTGCATTGTTAAAAAAAGAAGAAAAAAAATTTAGTGAGTGCTTGTGCAAGTGTGTTCTAAACATTCTCAAAGGTGTTGTTAGAAGGTAAACCATGGCGGTTCTGGCACCCCCCAGCTCCCCCCCTGAGGTAGTTGTGGGGGGAGAGGCTCTAGCTATAGCTGTGGGTGGAGAAGAGGCGGTGGAGGAGAGGCGGTGGTGGGGGCTGATCGGGCGGTAGAGGAGAGGCGGTGGTGGGGGCTGATCGGGCGGTAGGGGCGGTGGGTGGTGCGGACTACTCGGATGGTAACGTCAGGGAAAGGATGCCTCTTCCGGATGCTGTGATGTTGGATGGTGTTGACAGCTCCCTTCCTTTCCGACCGCGAATCAAGCTCCGACGTCATCAGGATGGGTCCGAAAAGTGTAGGTGTGACAAGCCCAACGTACAGCGCGAGAGGAAGATGATCAAGCATGAACGTGTATTAGTGGATGTAGTGGATCGCGTATCCCGTTCAGCTGCGACCAACGTTGGCTTACTCAACGCAGTATCCTGCCAAGTAAACGGAGCTATTATTTCTTATCTATACGGATGTGTTAGCAGTGGCCGATGACTTCTCGCTTCTTATTTATAGGCGTATAATGTTCCAGTGTAATATTTTTTTTCTTAGCAAGAGCGGGTGCAACGAGTCATGCTAGGATACACGTATGTGTAAGCCGTGGCCGATAACTCTTCGCTTCTTATTTAGGCGTATAATGTACCAGCATCATATTTTTTCC
This sequence comes from Copidosoma floridanum, assembly GCF_036245765.1. Classification (NCBI taxonomy): domain Eukaryota; kingdom Metazoa; phylum Arthropoda; class Insecta; order Hymenoptera; family Encyrtidae; genus Copidosoma; species Copidosoma floridanum. The sequence goes on from NW_028321894.1 coordinate 1,986,018, forward strand.
TCAAGAGCGGGCGTATCGAGTGATGCGTGTGGCCAGAGAACATGTATACCATTTTATAACCGAAAACGTATCCCAACATTGCTTGGCTTACTCCTCTTCACCGCAGTACCTCGCCAACGAATAGAGTCAATCAATACGATAAAGTAATTTTAATCGGCGCAGTAATAAGGAGGCGTGAATGAAAAAAATCGACATAGATTCATGAAGAACTAATTTATTGCATAAGTATTGTGTATCAGGTGTACATTGTTAAAAAAATATCGTTTTGTCGTTGCTGCTCTTTTAAAATCCATTTTTTTAAAGCTGTAGCATTCTTCGCAGCACAATGAGCTAAATTAAAGTGGTGATTTATGCATTTGATATCATTCATTCTAATTTTTTTTAAAGCTGGACATTGCTTAATATCATGAATGTACCTATAAAAATAATTATATTATGCAAATATTTAGTAAAGCGTATAATCATACTATGAGTAATGTACCTATTAAATAGCACAGGGCGCAACCATTCGATTTTTTCAAGACCTTTTACGTGAATAACATCATCTTTTTTAATAATGGCTCGAAAGGTTGTAGCTAGATCCTCGTAGGGAACTTTTCCTGAGCTCCAACGAAAACCGTGGTAATTAAACTTTAACCATCGATTTTCACATTTGTTCTTAGGTAAGAGCTGTGCCCAAGAATATGGGGGCTTAAAGACAAAAACTGACGGTGTAGCATTTTCTTGTAGAGGTATAATAGCGACCTCTTTAAAAATAAATTCGTTGTGCATGGTTTTAAAGCCTTGAACATCAACCACGTACTTTGTCATCTTAACGTTGTGACGATTATTAGTTAACTAACCCCTCTATCGATGTGTCATCTCTTTATATACAACTGCTAGTCACCGCTAGTTATCACTCGTATCGCTTTCGCAGAGGTAAATCAGTATAAAAGAAAAGTTCAAGCTGCTTGTCATTCATTTGAGTACGTTAACGCGAGCTGTAAGTATAATGGAGCAACTCCGCGAGAATTTTGCTAACGCCAACGCCGTGGAGCGTTACGTGATTTTCTGTGAAATAGCGCGAATAGAATATCAATGCTTGCTGCATAGTGATAATATGACCGAGATACAAGATTTTATTAATAATAGTGAAATAGTGCTTAAAAGTATTTCCGACTATAGGCTGTCTGTAAAATTGTCATCGCCAGTGGAAAATAAGTTGTTGAATATTGAGTGTCTTTTATCAACGTTTTTAGAAGCATTTTATAAAATTCTAGAAGTGCAAGGGTCAGGGCTCGATGAAAAATTAGACAATTAAGATGATCATAATTTTGTGACATGGAAAGATATTAATAGTGCTTTTAAAAATCGCATAAGAACGGCTGTTATAACAAAAAGAAGGCATTTAGATATAATAAAATTTCTTAAGTCTGCGGAAAAAGTATTCATTTTAAAAGTGCGAGAAATTCTCGACGACCAAAATGCTTTAAAAATTAATACAGTATTAGCAGCAGAGTTTTTGACAGTAAAAAATGATACAGAGACTGTTGAAGTTAAATATTTTAATACTAAATCTGATTCCATTTTTGATACGACAGACCTACATGAATGGTTCAAAACGAATGTCCAGAAGCCTATTTCTACAGATATAGAAGAGTTTCAGGAGCGCGATTCTGGATGGACTTTACGCTCAATTTTAAATTTAGTAGTAAATGTAAATAAGTACAATGCAATGAGTGGAAGTTCTTACATAGAACTCCCTACTACTATCGAGAAAAAAAAAGCTTGCGTGAATGTACAGAACGCAGATCAGCAATGCTTCGAATGGGCCATTTTGTCAGCTTTACATCCAGTGAATAAAAATGCACAACGAGTGTCAAATTATACTCAATACGAAAACAGTTATAGTTTCGAGGGGATCACCTTTCCAGTGCAGCCTAAGCAAGTTACAAAATTTGAAAAACAGAATAATGTGTCTATTAACGTGTATTTTTTGGAGAAAAGTAAAAATAGTTATAAAACTTTACCCCTTTACTTGACAGCAGAAAAAAAGGATTAACATATTAATTTGCTGCTTATACAAAATTATTATATTGACACGTATAGTGAGGTAAAATCAAAGAAACAAAAAAATATTGACGGAGAACGTGATGATTTCGTTAATGCTGAGGCAATGGATGATGATGAGGTAGAAGAAGATAGAGAAGGTTTTTTTAATGCTGAGGCAATGGACGAAGATAAGGTAGAAGAAGATAGAGAAGAATATTTAAAAGGAATCCAAGATGGTGATAATAGTGCTGATAATGATATAAAATACCACTACGTATATATTAAAGACTTATCTAGGTTGGTTAGAAGTTCTTTAACAAAACATCAACATAAAATATATATTTGCAACCACTGTCTTCATTACTTTACAACTGATGAAATGTTAAAAACACATACGGTGGAGTGCGTTAAAGTGAATAAGGGTAAAATAAGCTTGCCGAGGTATGATAATAAAATTTTAAAATTTGAAAATCACATAAATAAAAATCGTGTACCATTTATAGTATACGCAGACTTTGAGTGTTTATTAAAACTTGTGCATAATAGTGAGCGAGCAATACAACACCATGAAGCATTAAGTGTTGGATCTTATGTAAAGTGCAGTTTTGATAACGCAAAATCACGATACATTTTCTACAGAAAAAAAACTGAAAGCAGTGAGAATCCAGCTACCTGGTTTGTAAAAGAAATGCAAGATCTTGCCTTAGATTTACATAGAATGTACAACAATCCAGTGCCAATAAGATCATTAACTGAAGAAGAGGACTTTGATTTTTTCAATGCTGATATATGTCACATATGTGAGAAGTCTATTAAAAATGATGAAAAAGTTTACGATCATTGCCATTTTACTGGAGAGTAAGTATTATATTTATGAGTTTGTAATTGAGAAAATTTTTCCCTTGAAACTAAAATTCGCTTTTTTTTACTCAGATATCGAGAACCAGCTCACAATGTATGTAATCTCAAGTATCAGGACTCGCGAGCAGTACCAATAGTTTTCTATAATCTCAGCAATTATGATGCCCACTTATTTATACAAGAACTTGTAACTTGCTTTCCCGGAAGAGTACAAGGTATCCCTCAAACTAAAGAAAAATACATTTCTTTCAAGAAGTATGTTAAAGGGACACGCATAAACTTGCGCTTCATTGACTCGTATAGATTTTTGCCGTCGTTGCTTGATAAGTTGGAATCTCACTTAGAGCAGTCTGATACTCTAGAAAAAGGTTTTCAGTCAAGATAATAAATACTCTTCCAAGCAAATCAATATGCTGAAGAGGAAGGGTGTATTTCCATACGATTACGTAGCATCATTCGAAAAACTTGAAGAAATCGGGCTCCCATCTAAAGATGATTTTTATAGTAAATTTTATAATGCACGTACAAGTAGTAAAGATTATATACATGCTGAAACAGTATGAAAAACTTTTGATATTGTAACTCTTGGGCAGTATTCAGATCTTTACCTCAAAACTGATGTACTTCTGTTAACAGAAGTATTTGAAAACTTTAGAAATAATTGCCTCAAGGTTTATAAATTAGATCCTGCTCACTATTTCACTACTCCAGGCTTAACTTGGGATGCCATGTTGAAAAAAACGAAAGTAAGTATTATGTATAAGAATATAATGTCAATTGTGCTTTAGTTATTAATTGAGAATTTTTTTCAGATTTCACTAGAACTTATTACTGATATAGATATGTTTATGTTCATTGAAAAAAGTATACGAGGTGGAATAAGCCAGTGCTGTAACAGATATGCAGAAGCTAATAATCACTATATGGAAAATTATAAAAAAGATGAAACTGAAAGATATATAGCATATTTTGACGTAAATAATTTGTATGGTTGGGCAATGACTAAAAAACTTCCTCATGGTGGATATTAGTGGGTCGAAAATGTTGAGCAACAGCCTAATGAATTTTATAATATTGGAAGTGAAAGTGCTTACGGATATATTTTAGAAGTGGATTTGGAATATCCAGAGGAGCTCCACAATTCTCATAAAGATTTGCCATTTTGTTCTGAACACATTTCAGCGCCAGGTTCGAAGCAGCCTACATAAATGACAACATTAAGTAACAAGCATAAATATGTACTTTATTATGAAGCCCTCAAGCAAGCCACAAATCATGGATTACGACTGACAAAAATATATCGAGCCTTAAAATTCTGGCAAAGTGCATGGCTTAAAGAATATAATGATCTCAATAGCATTGAGAGAAAAAAGGCTAAGAATGAGTTTGAAAAAATGCTTTTCAAACTATTTAATAATGCTATTTTTGGAAAAACGATGGAAAATGAGAGAAAGCGTATCGATGTCAAACTTTTCAACCATTGGGATGGACGCTATGGTGCGGCATCGTACATTGCAAAGCGAAATTTTCACAGCTGTGATATTTTTGATGAGAATTTTGTAGCCATACAGCTACAACGTGCAGAAGTGATAATGAAAAAGCCAATATACATTGGGCTTAGTGTCTTAGATTTATCAAAGACACTTGTGTATCGTTTTCACTACGATTATATGCTTTCCAAACTCAAAAATAATTGTAAACTCTTATACACTGATACAGACAGTCTGATATATAAGGTAACAAACCATGATATTTATAAAATGATGAAATTGGATATTAATAAATTTGACACATCAGATTATCCAGAAAATAAAAAATTTACGATGCCGTTAAAAAATAAAAAAAATTGTTGGGCTCATGAAAGATGAGTGCAATGGAAATATTATATTGAAATTTGTTAGGCTCAGAAGTAAGATGTATAGTATTCTTCTTGAAAATAAAAATGTGATCAAAAAAGCAAAGGGTTTTAAGAGTAACGTCGTAAAAGCAACTATCGATTTCAACGACTATACTGAGTGCCTACGTGACCAAATTATAAACATTAATCGAGAGCAAAATAATATAAGATCACGTCATCATAAACTCTACACTGAGAGGCAAAATAAAATTGCTCTTAGTTCCCGAGATGATGAACGATATATTTTATCAAACACTACAGATACGCTGCCTTGGGGCCATTATAGGATTAAAATAATATAAGAACATAGAACTGGAGAGTGTGTAGAAAAATCATAGCAGACCATGAGCCAATGAAAAAGCAGCCAATATAGAGGGGGAGATTTCTTCAGTAGTGGGAGAGTCCCTATATCATCGGCAGCATCAACCAGCAGAGCTTAGTCAGAGCTGTAGTGAGCAGATAAAAGTATCGACCGCTTCATCATCCAACGCAAGCAGCTCAGGACAACAACAACAAGCTCTTAAAAGAACAGGTTTGGAGTTGAAAAATTTCTACAGAGATAAGCAGATCTGTTTGAAACAGCAAAGCTCAGAAATAAAGGTTTGTAACGTGTTTTCTTATTCATATATTTTTTTTTTTTTTTTTTACTATCTATAAAACTCATGTAATTTTCTTATGTTTGAGATGGCTGATTTAGCAGCACTCAATCGGCTGGCCTGTGGAAGATTCCTTCCAACAAAGAAGATTAACGAAATGGTCAAGGGGCAAAGTCATGTAGTGTCGAAGCTGAGAAAAGCTAACACAAAATTCGGCACGAAAGCTATCGCTGAACTAGACGATCACTTCTAAATATTTTTACCTAATCAAGTATCTGAGTATCTTGTGAGTAACGAACTATTATTTAATAGTTTGTTAGAATCTATTGATAGAAAGAAGCTGACAGTTTGCAACAATGGTGATAGTGTTGAATTTTTTAACCAATAAATGTTTAATTATACAAATACAAGAAAAAGAAAGTTATTTTTGTGAAACTAGTTTAACGTGAGAAAAAATAAATGATACAATCTATTACATGTTTTGAGTTTTTATTTATCTCAATGAATCTTATGTAAGATATAACATAACCATGTATTTTAAAAAAAATTTCATTTGCACACATAATTGATAACATTAAAAGACCACAACAAGTTTTATACTAATTTTTTTACAACTTCTAAATTTCAATAATTTTTAAAGTACATATCACTTTTATTCTTTGTTATTATCAATCCAACTGTTATGGGTGTTGTTAAAGCCCAACCACTTGATGAATATTTGATTTCCTCGTTGACGAAAAATTTTTTCAACAAGATAATTATCAGGATACTTGGTTTTCTGCAGTTCCTGCTCGTAGAAGCCTCCAGAAATTGGCTGATTTTGGTAATCTTTCAAATGGTAAGTTGGTGGATTGGTTAGAGCTACTTGTGTTATAGTGAATACCTCAGTCGACCAGTTAGGTGTGTATCCTTTTTCAAATACTTGCTTAGCATTACTTATTCGCACTTTGTCTCCCACTTTAAATTTCGGTAGTTTTCTCATCCCGATTGTTCTTGATGAAATTTTTTTCAAAATTTCATTTTCAGCAGCAGCTGACACATCCTTTGGTTTTATAGCTATTGTCCGATGTTTCCGAATATTATAGGCCGTCAGTAACTTAGGTAAGATGTCAATCCACTTATATCTGCCACGCAAGCTGAAATTTTTCCACATATCATGCTTTAGTGTACGATTGAATCGCTCACATATAGATGCTTTAAGGTTACTATAAGTCGAGTACAAGTTAATTTTGTTCTTTTGCATGAGACTTTGAAAATTCACATTGTAAAACTCTTTGCCGTGATCTGTTTGCAAATTAGTTGGAACCCATCCCTCTGTTAATATCGACTTCATAGCTGCAGTCACATCATTACCGGTTTTATTCTTTACGTGCACAGCCCATGCATACTTGGAGAATACATCTATAACTGTAAGCAAATACCTATAACCTTTATTTTCATGAGCATAAGGTATCATCTCCACAAGATCAGCTTGCCATGTTTCATCCAAGCCTCGAATATCAAACTTTCGGCGAAGGTAGTTGCGTCTCGCAGGTTTATGAAGCTCTTCCACTACTGCTTCCATCTCTCTTAACTGTCTTCCGGAGTTATACTAGATATATGTGCTACAATCTCCTTCAGTGTATTTATTTCACGCTGCAAATTTAGAATTGTTTCTGAGAATACATCACTTAAATTGCTCTATAGTAGATTTATTTTCTCTTGTTCATCCAAAATGAAACTTTTTTCTTTCTGTAAAGTAGTGAAATTTACAGCATCGTGAGGTTGAATAGCTGGTGCAACATTGCACAACCTTTTATTTTCCAAGTCAAATTGACCATCTGTGGTGAGATTATATCCAATTCCTCGAGGACATCGACTACCACCTTTCGACTTAACTGATTCACGTCCGAACACGTCGATGCTCATTTTTACACTGAAGTAGAATTGATAACGATTCTCAATATATGATATTAGCTTCACGAAGCTCCTCAATAATTCAATTCATTTCATTAGTGTGACTAGGATTACCGGCTGATTTGTCTGCCACTAGTAATCTTAGCCGATTGACCAGCTCGTTAGGATCGTCCCAGTAAACGTAGTCCATTTGCATGTTCAGCCTAGCAATTTTAAATGAAGGTATGGACCCGCCTTTCTTTTTAATTTTAGTGAGATTAAATAATGGGGCAATAACATTATTGAATTTATTACTATTGTATGGACGAATCGTCTTATTTTGTTAAATTTTCTTTTATGCGCACTTGACGTTTCCAGATTTGTTTGTATTTAACTAAATTATCTGGTGTCATGTGCTTTTTATCAGGATGCTTTTTTATAAGTAACTCTAATAATCCATTAGTCATTGGATATCTTACATCCTTTATTTGAATTTGATTATTTTTCAAATATATAGGCGAATCACCAAGTATATGCTGTCCGTTTTTTTCCTTTCTTATCTCATAAATTCGATCCAGTTCTGACTCTTTTCTATCAAGTATTTGTAAGTATGGATTCATAGGTTCATTTTTATCGATGTCATGCGCTGAATCATCATCGTCACTTTTTTCAACAACGGTATCATAGTCTTTGATAGTATCATTCGGCGAAAAAGTATCTTCTTCGTTATCACTGTTACTATTAGCTGATTGGAACATTGATGCGTCGGTATTATTAATTTTTGACTTAAAAGGCTTGAAGCGTTTTTTAAGTTAAGATTCAGAGCTAAGTGGCACATTTTTGACTTTTTTTGTGTCATCGATAATTTTGAGAAGTGGATCAGTAATAGGCTTAAAAGTCTCTCCAATCTGCTTTTCAAAATTTTCTCTTCCTGACTTTAACAATCGATGCTTACGTCGAACAGCTTCTCTACATTTTTCAACTTGCCGAAGAACGTCTTTTTCCTCACGAAAAGTGTCCATGTTGATCGCTTGATGGTTAACACGAGACTAATACGTACTTAATAAGCATTAGTAATATTTATAGCAAAAGAATCAAATCCTCTCCTATATCTACCATTATCAACATCTCTTTTCTTGTCTATTACGACAAATCCGTGTTTTTCAACTCTCCAACAGTTTACACATAATTTTTTAAATTAATTGTACGTCATATCAGTATTAACATGATCATTATAGATGTGCTTCAAATTCATGTCATCTTGTCGAAATATTACTAAAAGGTTAAAATTATCTCTGACTAAGTGCTTTGGAACTTGAGCATAGGATTGGCATAGATAGAAGCAGTCAACGCTTTTGTGACGTCCCATGCAGAAAAAGGCTTTCACATTATCTTGTTTTTCACAGGCAATGTCGTCAAATATCATTATGGAGTTGGGTAGTGCCTTATCAGCAGATATGACTGATTCATGATCGCTATATGAAAAATACTTTATACCATCTAAGGGCTCCAACAGTTGTTCTAGAAACTTATACTTTGGCTGATTTAGCGACTTTGAGTATAGATAAACATTCTCAAATCTCAATCCGTTGGGGTGAATAATTAAAGCCAGCAAGCTGTTTGTTTTTCCACAGTTTGACGGACCACAAAGAACAGCTCTTATCGTATCGGGTAGCAAATCACTATGGCGTTTGATTTTCTTATCTTGCTTAACGATTTCGTCGAAATTCACGACAGGAAGTTTTATATTCTGATCTATGAAGCTCATGTTTACTGTATGCTGACTCAACTGAGACTGAAACATGATACTGTAAATGGTTTGCCTATATATTTTGAAACTCGTCTGTCATCGAATTTCCTAATCTTGCTTATCAGTTTGTTGAAATTTATGACAGGAAGTTAAATATTCTGTTCCTCGGAGCTCGTGGTTACTGCATGCTAAAATATGAAACTATAAATAGTGCTCTACAAATATGTTCGAGCTTATTCATCGTTAAGCTTTTGGAAAGTAATAATCATTCATCATCGCAAAGGCTGTGAAATTATAAACACACTTATCAATAAACTGCCTATAGAGCTGCACGTACCAGGATATCAATATTGTGGACTGGGCACTAAACTAGCCAAGAGATTAGCTCGCGGAGATCCGGGTATCAATCCATTGGATCAGGCGTGCAAGCAACACGATATAGCCTATTCGCAGGATCGAAAAAATATTACAGTAAGAAACACCGCTGACAAAATTCTCACTGAAAAGGCGTGGCAAATATTCAAAGCCACAGACGCTAGTTTAGGGGAAAAAGCTGCTGCTTTTACTATTACCAGTGCCATGAAATTGAAATCCAAACTCGGCATGGGAGCATTCCCTAGTACGAATTCTAGTAAAGTGAGTAAGAACAAAATGAAGCCGAAGAAAACTACTTGAAAAAGCTTGATTCGAAGTGCTTCAAAGTCCATGATTCCTAATCGTAGTGCTCGAAAAGCTATAAATTCGGCGTTAAAGGGAGCTCAGGATGCTGTGAAAAAAGCTGGTGGTAGGAAAAATATTGTAATACCTCGAGTATTGCCTATCCCGCAGAAAACTGGAGGATTCCTACCATACCTTATTCCTGCATTTGCTGGCCTAAGTGCTATAGGCACTATTACTAATGGTGTAACTGAAGTTGTCAAGGCTATTAATGATGCTAAAGTTGCTCGAAAACAGCTAGAGGAGAGTGAGAGGCATAATAAAGAAATGGAAGTACTCTTACTTGGAAAGGGGCTGTTTTTAAAACCATAAGAACGGCTTAGGTCTACATTTGAGGCTTGGAAAAGGCTTAAAAGATGGAAAAAAATGAAAATTTCTACGTAAAACTGCCTTACCGAGCTCTCACAGACTATGACCTCATAAAGTATGCAAAAATTTTGAAAATACCGCATTTCCGTGGAGTTTTCATGAGAAATGCTTTGCCAGCCGATGGCCCATGTTTTTCCGAATCAGCAATAGTCAATCTTGATGATAAGGATAGTCCTGGTACTCACTGGGTTGCCTATAGAAAGCGAGGCAATAACGTGACGTATTTCGACAGTTTTGGTGACCTACAGCCACCGATTGATCTACTGCTATATCTTGGTGTTAGATGTGTCAAATATAATTATGAAAGGTTCCAAGATTTTGGTACATACAACTGCGGCCATCTTTGCTTATGCTTTCTTTGTAAAAAACTTAATTATCAGCCAATATGAATGTATCCCAATACGCAAGTAACATTAGTCATTGACAAACCGTCATGGAAGAATCATTGACATTAAGTTTATCAGGAACATCGTCTATTCTTGAAGCACAATATTTTCCACCTATCGAGTTGTCACCAGCACATAACTACGTTATTGGTCTAGTAGAACTTCTAACTTTTAATTAAATTCCAAATATCGACGAAGGTAATAATAAATTTTACGTAGGCGATCAAGTGGTTGTTTTTCCAACTGGCAGCTACGAAATTCAAGATATTGAGTCATTTCTGATCGACATGTTACAACCCGACGATATAGCTATTAGCATCAAACCAAATAATAATACTCTTTGCAGTGTGATAACGTGTAGTCATACTATTGACTTCAGGCCAAAAGATTCTATAGGCCGTCTTTTAGGCTTTACTGAACGAATTCTTAGAGATACTAGTACTCACATCTCAGATTTACCTGTTGCTATTCTCAAGGTTAACACATTGAGAGTTGAGTGTAATATCACTAGTGAAGCCTATATAAACGGAGAAAAAGTTCATACCATCCACGAGTTTTTCCCTGCTGTACCACCGGGATACAAGATTGTCGAAGTTCCATCGCAAATCATATATTTACCCGTTGCTGTTAAAATTATAGATCATCTTCAAGTACGCATTGTTGATCAGAAAGGTAACTTGATTAATTTTCGTGGAGAAGTTATAAATACAAGACTACACTTGAAACAACTCAACTGAAATGGGCATAGTGTACAACAATAGTAAAGTTGGACAAGGCTATGAAAAAAAATTAACGAGGGTGAGGAGAATAGTCATCCACGAGACAAAAAAATTGGACGAAGCTATAAGAATAAACCAAAATGGATGAGACGGATCAGTCGTCGACGAACGCTCAAAGCGTTAACACGTCACAACGTCCAGTTCTTAAAAAACCTAGGCCTAAAAGTAAGAGCTCTTGGTGGCAAATAACTTGTGCTTTTTTTTGCTGCCTGCGAACGAGAAAAAGTTGTGATGGAAGAGATTCTTGGGATTCAGTCAGGTGTCGTGTTTGATGAGTCGGTTGCACACTACGAAATTCATGCACATCGACCCCACATTGCATCAGCATTTAATAGCAGTGATGAAATTCGCATCTTAATTCAACATCAAGATTTATGTCTTTTACCCTCTCAAAGTTCCCTACGTATTTCTGGACGTATAATAACTGGAGATGATTAATCTCTTAAGAAAACAAAACTAGTTAATAACGCCATCTGCCATCTGTTTGAAGAAATACGATATGAACTAAATGTTGGATTTACAACTTTAATGAAAGGATGGATATCTTTCTCTCCCAGTCAAAGTTTAATGCTTGAAAATGCTAGTTGGATAGACATTGAAAAGAAAAAATCTATTATCAATGATTATTCTTATTTTGAAGTGTCAATAACTTTGAGTATGATATTTGGTTTCGCTGAAGACTATCGCAAAGTTGTGGTTAATGCAAAACATGAATTAATTCTCACAAGATCAAGAGATGATGTTAGTGCCGTTATACAAGTACCTGAAAATCAAATTTTCGAAAAGTATAAGCTCACATTGACCCAGATTGAGTGGCTTGTGCCTTACATAACTGCATCAGACAGACGAAAAATTCGTTTGCTTGATGTTATTGCAAAAGACAAGCCTATTTCTATGAGTTTCCGCAATTGGGAGTTGTATGAGTATCCTCTTTTGCCAAAAACTTCTAGACATGTGTGGACTGTCAAAACTTCCAATTAGTTGGAAAGGCCTTGTTTTGTTATTTTGGGCTTTCAGAATAAGCGAAAAAATGATCCGGCTTTTAATGCCAGTCTCTTTGATCACTGTTATATCAGCAATGTAAAGCTTTTCTTAAACTCACAGTACTATCCTTATGGAAATCTTAATCTTGATATTAATAAAAATCAGTTTTCAACATTATATGATATGTATAAGAATTTTCAAGCCGCCGATTACGGGAAAGAACCAGAACCTATGCTGAATAAAAAAGATTTTATCACACACATGCCTCTTATTGAAAATGTATCTGCTTACTGTCTCATTCTACACGATCGCATCGTAGAGTACAATCCCATTAGTGGTGACGTGAGAGAACTTGTTTAAGCACGTATATAAAATTTAAAAAAAAAACTAGCAGCGAAGTCAGTCTTTATCATGATGGAGTACATGGTGGACATGCAGGGCTTTAAGAAGCCTGGCAACGATTATGTGCTTAAAGAGTTGGCGATTCTTTCACTTCATGGAGATGATGAGCCTCAAGTATTTCTTTTCAAGCCGCCATTTCCTTGGCGCAAACTAAATGATAAATACAAACGTGAAAATTTATGGCTTGAGCTATCCTATCATGGATTAGATTGGCAATCAGGTGTTATCGACTACACAGAAATTGGTAATGTTCTTCGGGAGAATCTCAAAGATGCTAAGAAGATTTTTGTGATTGGAAAAGTAAAGAAAAGGTGGCTCGAAAGGTTTAATTTTCAAGTTAATGATATGGTTGATTATCCAGAGTTTGAACTCCCAACATTAGCTACTGCATGTCCTTACCATAATGGTGCGTATAGATCTATGTGTGCCACCCACAATGTCAAACAAATGAAAAAATTCTACTTTCATATGGAATAGGAAGATGTTTTTGATTTTGAAAAAAAAGTATAATAAAAAACTCGATGAAACTGTATTTTTTTTTAAATTATGTCATAAATAAATGTATTAAATTATATTGTTGTTATTATTTATGTAGCCTTTCCCTCAAAACTAGTTTAAGATTAAAATATTAAGAACCGATGATTCATTCTAATAAAACACATACTTGCGCAGTGCCTACACTAACGTGTATGTAAACTAATTTCGGTGCAGAGTTCTGCTTAGTTCATCACGCAGCATCAAACGCAACGGATCCGCGTTAATATCGCAGTTAGTACGACGCTTTTGAGCTGCAAAATAAAAATGGATTTTTACGAGGATTATGTTATTGAGATCAAAGGTTCTCTGGACTCTTCTCGACAGTTTTTACCAAAAGAAGTGGCTGTGGTGTCGCTTATGAGACCAGCGATCAGTCATTGGATTGTGCGGCCCCCGTGCAATTTTTCTACCTTACCTATGGATGTGCGCCAAAACAACGACTTTCAGTCGAAGCGAGTGCATGGACTTCGCTGGTTCGAGGCTGATTGTTCCATTAGAAAGTTACAGCAACATTTGTACACTGTAGCAAAAAATGCACATCGAATTTACGTTTATGAAGATAATACAGCTACTTATTTGGAATCGACCATAGGGTGTACTGTGATTAACATTCAGCAGTATATGGCGCCATCGCGTCACATTCTTAATATGGGATATTCAACAAAGGCGTTAATGTGTGGTACTCATGACGTACAAAAAAGTCTACGTAGAAAGCAATATTGCGCACTTAGTAAAGCTCATCAAATAAAATTGTGGCTTTGCTCTGTGGTGGAAAGTAGCATTGAACCAGACACAGAATGTTTTTTAGACGCGCTTAATAGTTGTAAGAAGGAATTTTCTAAAACGCTTCCCAGTTGGGATACTGTTGATGGAATTAATGCTAATGATATTGATACTGATACTGATAGTGACTCTGAAACTGATACTAATGTTGGTGTCAAAAACGATGACTGTGTGTAGGCAAAAAAAAAAAAAAGAGTTAAGTAAGCATAAAATTTAAGATCAAAAAATTAAAGTACATCTTGCCGTGTGGTAGTACAAAGAAATTAGTGCCGTCTTTTAAGTTGATGAGAATTTGCGTATTGCTTCAGTTATCCTGTGACGATAGATCAGGCAACATCAACAACATGGGTCCAAACTTTAGCAAACCAAAATATGAGAGCCTCAGTAAAAAGGAGGGGGAGGAAGATAAAAATAGCCAAAAACCTCTTTTAGAAAAGCACGTTGAGGCATCTCAACCAAAAGTGAAGGAAAATTATTATTCCGAAAATATTCGCTCTCATCCAAATAAAGATGGACATGATATATTGGAAAAAAAAAACAATAACCATGAAATTCTTGTGTATTTTTTTTTGAAGCTAGCAAAAATATATGTGTATTAAAATAAAAGTTTTGTCATTATTGAAAACCATTTACATACTATCCTAAAAATCTTAAGCTTTAATTCATAAACTGGCTGAATTCCTTGGCAAGATACTGCGTCGAGTAAGCCAACGTTGGTCGCAGCTAAACGGGATACGTGATCCGCTACATCCACATATGATGCTGGTACATTATACGCCTAAATAAGAAGCGAAGAGTTATCGGCCACGGCTTACACATACGTGTATCCTAGCATGACTCGTTGCACCCGCTCTTGCTAAGAAAAAAAATATTACACTGGAACATAATACGCCTATAAATAAGTAGCGAGAAGTCATCGGCCACTGCTAACACATCCGTATAGATAAGAAATAATAGCTCCGTTTACTTAGCAGGGTACTGCGTTGAGTAAGCCAACGTTGGTCGCAGCTGAACGGGATACGCGATCCGCTACATCCACTAATACACGTTCATGCTTGATCATCTTCCTCTCGCGCTGTACGTTGGGCTTGTCACACCTACACCTTTCGGACCCATCCTGATGACGTTGGAGCTTGATTCGCGGTCGGAAAGAAAGAGAGCTGTCAATACCATCCAAAATCACAGCATCCGGAAGAGGCCCCCTTCCCCTGACGTTACCATCCGAGTAGTCCGCACCACCCACCGCCCCTACCGCCCGATCAGCCCTCACCACCACCTCTCCTCTACCGCCCGATCAGCCCCCACCACCGCCTCTCCTCTACCGCCCAATTAGCCCCCACCACCGCCTCTCCTCCACCGCCTCTTCACCACCCACAGCTATAGCTAGAGCCTCTCTCCCCACCACTACCTCAGGGGGGGAGCTGGGGGGGTGCCAGAACCGCCATGGTTTACCTACTGTTGTTACTCTCAACAACAGTCAAAAAAATTTTTTGAAAGTTTAAAAGTGTTCTGAGACAGTTGATTGCAAAAAGTATAAATTAACTTTCGTGGAAAAAAGAAGAAAATTATTGTTTAAAAAAGCAACGATCTTGTACCGTTATTATTGCAACCTTTTATAAGTAAAATGTTTTAAAAAATTATGTTAAAAATAATTAAATATTGAGAGGGAAAAAAATTATTTTACTTTTTAAAGACCAGCTCAAAAGAATCAAAAAATAAAACACAACCACGGGCACCAACTCTGGTCCTTTTACCCCTACAACCTCAAATAATTTTTTTACGCTACCTGTTTTACAAATCATGCAGGCAGTAGAAGATAACTTGAGTAGGTTAGACGACTTAATGAGGAAAATTCTAGATTTAAATTCGTATAGTAATAAGTACCATAAACTAAAGGAAAACTTGACAGTATTACACAGATATTGATATTTTATTGATAAGAAGCGTGAGCCAATACATAGTGCACAAAACGAGATAAAACATGTCACTACTACAGATGAATGATCGTCAATACTGTACCTAAAATGTACCAACAAAAATGTAAGTTGCTTTAAAAAACTTAAAAAAATACAAAAACATTATTAAGTGCTATGGTGCAGGTGTAGTAATTTATAAAGGTAAAAAAATTTTAAGTGCCTAATATTATCGATTGTATTAATAACGCAAAAAAGTAAAAAATAAACGTTAAATCGGTCGTTAGAAAAAATTTGCTAGAGTTTTTTAACAGATCAACACTCCTCAAGAACTTGTGTGTAAGATCAACCTCTTCAAAATCGTAGACCGTGACAGTTCAAGTTTGCTGTTGTGTGGGACTAGTAATATAAAGTCGTTAGGTGAAGTCAACGAAACTTTTGAAAACAAGAGTTTTAAATAACTTTTGGAAAAAACTGTACACCACAACAAATCCAATAATTGTAAGCATGTAGTACAATGATCTATCTCAAAATTAAGCCGTGTTAAAAATTGGCTGCGCTATTAATAAATAATGAATACGTTAGAGACACAATATTTCAATCTTCATTACAAACCAGTATTTTCTGGTGCACGCAATTTCATAAAAGTTATTAAAACAAAGTCTCTTTTAAGAAAATCAAACAGATTCTGCAAAAACATGATGCTTATACTTTACAGAAAGCTATTCGAGGAAAGTTCCTACGGTTGTTTCATAATGTTAATGCTAGAGGTAAGTTGTAGGAGGCCAATCTCATTCAAATGACATTAATAATGAACAACAACGATGGTTGTTTTTTTTTTTTAATTGTCATCTACAAGATTCAATTAGTTGTTACAATAATACCCCTGACTCTATGGCTAAGTTCGCACCAAGCAGTCTAATAATATATAATGCACAAGTAGCGAGACAAAATTTAGTCAATTTAAGACAACCTCGAACAAAACAACGTTATAGTAAACGTAAAGGCTTATATAAAGTAAATAATAATAAACACCCAAGCCGTAATACAAATATGTTTTAAAAAGGAGCAGTCATAACCTATAGTAAAGAAATATTTAACTATACTCGAATTCTGAAAAGTCATAGTTCACATGTGTACGAGCTCAACGATTTAGATGGTGAAAAACTGAGGGGACAACATGACAACAAAGTTTATTGCTGGGTTACCAATAAAAATCTAGCTAAACAGTGAATAGAAAGTTAGAACTTCCAACATTTATAAACCACTTACTTTTTTTCATATTTGACGAGAAGAGGCAGTGATAAGTAAACCAGGTAAAGAAAAAAAACGTTATATTAAGGACGGTACCTACGACTCTGTACATAGTTTATGTAAGGAACTAAACAATAAATGGTTAGAATATTATCATAAAGATAAGAAAGCTCAGCAGCTACTTTATTATCGTGAAGGTAGGTTGATATTTTTTGGTTTTTTTAATAGCAGAATCAGGACGTACGAGAATATGTAGAAAAACTCTGATTATATAAACTACAGTAAAACACGTTATTTCATTTAAGGAAGGATTGACAGAGATTCAACGCCCTCATGCTGACATAAGAGGGGATAACAGGGTATTGTTTCACGGTAAACAGCCAGAAAGCTTATCAAGAGCGGTACCTGATCAACTTTTTTATTATTTTAATACATGCGAACCTAGTACTGTTGGTGATGCATTTGCATTCTTGCTGAAGATACTAAGTTTAGCCACTTAGAAAAGTCATTTCGGATGTACAATTGTCAAAATGTATACTCCACCAGCCTGTATGCCCATCTTTCTTTATAGATTTGATACGATCAATATAAATATCAGAGATCAATTTGATAAACCAATATCATGTGAGTTTGGGACACTGACCGTGGTGTTACATTTAAGAAAAGTTTTCTTTTAAGTAAGTCTTTACAAAATGGTTTTTTAAGAGGGGTATCAAACACAGCACGGCAGAGGGAGAGAGGTCAAGCATGTGTTTGCAGGGTCGTATAGACAGGGAGAGCATGGATAAAAGTATTTTTTTACTGGACTACTTTAGAGTGCTAGGCCATATTTACTCAGAGGTGCTCGTGCTGTTGGAAAAGAGGCTTTGCGAGCGGATGTGAGTATAATTAACGATATTTGAGATAACAATATACCGTTTAAACACGCATTTGAGAATTGTATGAACGAATCTCGAAAAAATTTAAAACGTAAAGCTACAGAAAAAATTGTAAAGCTAATAAAAGTATCAGAATATATTGCTTTACCATACAAAAGTAGAGCACAGTCTCATCGTAAAAGTGGTGGTGTGAACATTTCATTAAAAAGCGCAAAACAAATATAAACAAATCGATCAATAACGACCAAACAAAAAATAGGTGCACGTAAAAAAATTCTAAACAGAAAAAACCAATCAGAAAAGTGAAAAAACTTTGTTGTCAAACAAAGAAAAATTTCTCAAAAAGTAAAAAATCAAAGCCTTCTTGTAAAAAACTAATCAATGGGTACATTACAAACCTGTTTCGTCGTTCATCAGCGAGAGTCCCATAGAATTCATTATGAGTTCTCAAAACGAGGACTGCATCATTTTGGTCCATACGATAATTAGAGTTAACATTATATAGAGTTAACATCCACAATAAAACATCACTTAGTTGTCTTGAGCAAGAATTTTTTGTTTATGTAATAGTCAATATTTCGTTTTGTCATAGAGACCTTTTCAAGACTGTTAACACATTGACATGTATAATAGCTTATTATACATGGAATATAAATATAAAATGAAAGAAGAGTAAAAATGTAATATTTGTAGTACTTTTAACTTTTTTTACGCATAATGAGCTATAGGTAGACTGTTTACACTGACGAACAAACTGGCAAAGAGATTACAAGATACGCAGTTTATATGCGCATTTATACATTAGCAGTCAAGTTTGATTATCTAGCTGTTAGTGGAATTATGTATAAATCTCTGGGCATCGATATAGGTACAAGCTATATATAAATACAAGCTTTAACACTTGTATCAGTTTCGACTTGAGGTACTTAATTATATTACTTAGTTGTTTTTAGAATAAAATTCTTTATGTCGCGTTACTTGGGGGGCTGGAATTTTAAAACCGATAGATTTTTTTTTTTTTGAAACGAAAGTGGTTTCACCCGAAGTCTCTTCCTCTCAAGTCTCCCCCCTTACCCCGCCCCCCTCACTTACTGTTCTCTACACACTTTCCCTCTCTCCACTATGTATGTAAATCTGCCAACCATGCCGTGTTACTCTTCTGCACAACTTTACCTACTATTCCCCCTCACACTCCCAAGCAATTAATTTTTAAAAAAATATTAATTTTATTTTCATTTCACTTTAAATTTTTTCTTTTACAATTCTAAAAAAAAAAAAAAAAAAAAATATTTTTTAACAAAGAGATTTGAACCCTCGACCTCCTGCATATGAGGCCAGTACCTTTCCCACTTTGCTACGAGCGCTGCCGACTATAGAAACTCGGTTTTTTGTACTTATGGTTAGGTTCGTAACTATAATGGTCCATTTTTTTATGTATTCACTGATAATACATTCAATAATGTATTTGTTTTCTAAACGTTAGTACTGCATTTATGTTGTTTACTAAAACGAAAACTTGAAAAACGAATAAAAAAAAAAAAAAAATAGTTTACTACTCACGATGGTTGAACTTCGTGAGAACGTCGTGCATAAATACAGTACTCACGAAGTTCAACCATCGTGAGTACTAAACAATTTTTTTTTTTTTCTTATTCGTTTTTCAAGTTTCCGTTTAAGTAAACAACATGAATGCAGTACTAACGTTTACAGAGCTTCGTTCTTCCTGTGGGTCTGGCGACCCCCTTTTTACCTGAGAAATTGTGTCTATACTCATCTCATGTTTAAAGAACTTTCTTTTTACCGTGGGTCCCATGACCCATTAATACTCCCTGGTTTGTTGTTTTAATTTTTTGCCTAAGGTATGCTACATTTGTATTTGTTCGAAAAATTATCTAAGTCATTTCTTCTATTAATGTTATAACCAAAGTAAAAATATCTTACATTTCCATGATTTCTCTTTGTAAATTGTGTAATTGACTTTGTTAAATCATTTTGACATAGCCTCTCATGTTTCTTTAAACTGGTTGTGTGTTTTCTAAACTTTGGCATGTATAGATTTTGGACATTTAAGTAAGTTGACGACGTCTTCTTTTGTCTTGTGTCTAAGGTATTTTCTCTCAACGTTATAATTAAATATAATTTGTTATTAAGACTGTTTATTATACTAAAGATCTCATTAATAGGTTCACCTATTAATTGTTTCAACAAATTTTTTTTCAAATAAATAACAAAACTTATTCCAAAACGTAGACTTACTGTCAAACATTCTAAGGTGATAAAAAACTATATTTTTAATATTAAAATACCTAAAGAGTTGTGTCTGATCTCTTTAGATGTTATGCCTTTTAACTTACCCCATGATCTTATGAAAGATTTTGAAAATAAGTGGAAGTATATACGTAATTACGTTAACATGTCAGAGAACGAGTTTCTAGAAGGTGTGAGGTTGTTGCTTGCCTTGACCTGCTTCCAGTTCAGTAAACATTTTTTTCAGCAAACCATTTTTCAGAAAAAAGAAAACGAAAATGAAAAAAATTTCTTCCCCAGGTGTGAATCAAGCACACAATCTCCTGTTTACTGTACAGTTGCTCTACCACCTAAGCTACAAAAAAGCTGTAGATTCACTTACACCGTAGACTTCAATTTATTTCAGATTCTTAATTTTTAGAGCTGTCTTTTACCTAAGCTCAATATAGTAGGTATATATTTCTGATGCTTTTTGAATAACAATGAGACAGATTTTTTCAGAATAGCATGTTATACGATGCAACAGTACTTTATTTTTTTCATAATAGATACGATTATCGTTGAAACGTTATCAGTAAGAAACAGACATTATTAATTATAGATTTACTGTCTTTCGTTAGGTTTCCTTTGTAACTTTCACGATATATAGCAAATTGTATGGTTTACTTTTACTTTCCAACTTACAGGGGAAAAACAGAGAATTGCTAACTTATACATATCTTAATTTAAAAAAATCGTTTGTTTTCATTAATTTTATGGTTATATCAGCCTTTTTTGACCTATAGAAAATCTGTAGTAGTCTAGAATTTTGCATCCGCCATCTTAAGTTTGCAAATCGTGATCCCAGATTCGTAATCAGTGACCCTAATAACCCCCGAGTATGAATGTTTGTCGGGTATGAATAAGATTCGGGTACTTAATAATATGTCAGTTTGCCATATTAGATCCGCCACGATAAATTTGCAAATCAAAATCTCAGATTCGTAATGAGCTACCTTGAAGACCCACGAGTGAAGATGCTGGTCTAGATTGGGTCACTTTATCAGATTTTGTTCCACCATATTGGATCTGCCATCTTAAATATGCAAATCGTTGGTCCAGATTCGTAATCAGCGATCTCAAATAACCCTAAGTAAGGATTTTAATCTAGATGTAAGCACTTTATCACATTCCGGTACGCTATGAATCAAATATTTTGTACGTATATGACTCTAATGCTTGTTAAATAAGTTAGAAATAAAAAACGACACAAGGATATACAAGCAAATGTTGATTCATCTTAATTATTTTATCTAGAGGTACATATCTTTTGATGGCATTACTATTTATACAAGCTTTCTATGTCATCCACATGCACTTTTTTTCAATATCCAGTATACTTAAGACTTACATTACTAAACTACATTATTTCTTTTTCAAGAAATTTTTTCAAGTAATAAATAAAAATCGGAAAAACATCCTTCCCAAGTGGACATCAAGCATCCAACCTTCTGTTAACTGTACAGTTGCTTTACCACTGAAGCTACCAAGAAGCTGTACATTTACTCACACCGTCAACTTCAATTAGTTTCTCTTCCCTAATTTGTAAAGCTGTCTTTTACCTAAGCTCGATATAAAAGGTATAATACTCTGATGCTTTTCGGTAAACTAAAAATTAAATACAATAGGTATACAAGCAAATGTTAATACATCGTAATTATTATATCAGAAGGTGCACATGTACTGATGGAAGCACTTTTTATACAAGCTTTCTATGTCTTCTATGCATGCACTTTTTCTCAATATCTGTTTAAGAAACTCTTTTTTTATTGAAATACAGGGGAGGTGGACCTGGCGACAATGAATAGCGCACTTTTCTGCGTGCTGTGCTCCGCTGATATTGTTGGTGGCCTAGCTGTCTCGAGTGGCTTGCTGGCTGCTGACGGTGTGGCTTGGCTGGCAGAGGCATGTAGCTGGCCAGCTGATACGTGAACCTGTGTATCAAGAGACGAACTGAACTGGTCCCGGCATAGGACGTCGATGCCAGCGGCAGTGGCGTAACGAAGCGCCGAGACGATCAGGAGGGGGACCCGACTGACAGTATATCGTCGAACGAAACATCCCGCCTGCCTCGTTCCAGGAACGAAACTTCAAGTCCCGCCCACCGTATCCAGCACGGTTTCGCCTCTGGGCGATGCAGGCTGAGAGGCGGTCCGGGTTATCACTGGAAGCAGCGTGACTTTCATGATTGGCCTTTTGTATTCTCCCGTCGCCGTTTGGACGGTCACAGCGCGGACGAGGCCGTCCAGGCCAGGGTGAATGCCAGTTATGTGGCCGAGAGGCCAGCGGCCGTCGGTCGAGAGCAGAGATGAGTCAAGGACAGTGACGATATTACCCAAGGTCAGGTTCTGAAGAGGGGTGATCCACTTCGATCGCTGTTAAAGAGTATTAAGGTACTCCCGACTTCATCGGGCCCAAAATTGTGCTCTGATGCTCCGGACAAGCTCCCAGTGAGCCAGATGGCCGAGATCCTGATCGGGTGGCGCGGCCTCAATGATTAAATTGAGGGGTGCTCCGATGAGGAAGTGACCGGGGGTCAGCACTCCCAGGTCGTCCGTGTCGCCCGACAGTGGAG
This sequence comes from Copidosoma floridanum, assembly GCF_036245765.1. Taxonomy (NCBI): domain Eukaryota; kingdom Metazoa; phylum Arthropoda; class Insecta; order Hymenoptera; family Encyrtidae; genus Copidosoma; species Copidosoma floridanum. The sequence continues at coordinate 2,008,891 of NW_028321894.1, forward strand.
TGAGGGGTCGGTTGTTGAGGACAGCTTCAATCCCGACCAAGACGGTTGAGAACTCCTCCCACGTCAGGTGCCGCGAGCTCATGACTCGTCGGAGATGACCTTTGACGGACTTGACCGCGGCCTCCCAGAGACCTCCAAAGTGAGGGGCCACGGGTGGAATAAAATGCCACTCGATACCTTGATCCACTAGGGCACCCACGACGAGGTCCCACCAGTGCTCAGCAAGACGGAGGGCGTCGCGCAACTTGGTGTCAGCTCGATGAAAGCACGTCGCGTTGTCACTCTGGAGTTCAGACGGTTTTTCCCAGCGACCAAAGAAGCGGGTGAGAGCCGCAAGAAAGGAGATGGTTGATAAATCGCCTACGAGCTCCAGATGTAGTGCCTTCGTGGTGAGACAGAAAAATATGGCGATGTAACCCTTCGTGGTGCGAACGCCTCGGCCCTTAGCTGCGAGGACGTGGAACGGCCAGGCGCAATCGACCCTAGTGCGACCGAAGGCGCGGAAGGGAGTAACTCGTGACCGCGGGAGAGGAGCAATCAACTGGACAGCTGATCGGGCTTGGAGGCGAGCACAAGTAACGCAACCGCGTAGGAAAGCCTTCACTTTCTGGGAGCCACTGATGATCCAAGCACGCTTGACGGTGTACGCGCTGGTGGTGCGAAAGCCCCCGTGGAGTGCTCGGTGATGGGCCCACACGATCGTAAGCATGGTGAGAGGGCAAGCGCCATCAAGGATGGGTGGGTTTCACTCCGCAAAGGTCATCTTGGCTTGCTGGAGGCAACCGCCCACACGCAGAACGCCGTCTGTATGGACGAAGGCTGCGAGCGATGTCAGTGGGTGCCGCTTGAAAAGGGCGCGGCCCGTGCGAAGCAGTGCAAGTTCATCAGAGAAGGCACGCTGCTGGCTCAAGCGCACGCAAGCGAGGTAGGCATCGGTCAACTCGGTAGCCGTCGGTGCTAAGAGCATTGGTCGTGTAGGGGCTCGGCCGAGATGGAGTCTCGCCCACAGACGCAGATGGGTGAGAGTGTGCAGGAGGACGCCCAGATCGGAGAACAGTTGGAAAATGTTGAACTTGACCTTTTGCGTGACGCTGCAGAGGCGAGGAGGTGAGGGCTGTGGCGGCTCGGAGGGCTCCTGGGGCCAACGATCAGGGCCTTCAGACAGCCAGGAGGGGCCAGTCCACCATGTCTGCTGGCGGTGTAGAGTCTGGGCATCGGTGCCTTGAGACGCCACATCGGCAGGATTGTCATAAGTAGGCACATAGTGCCAGATGTGCGGTGGCAGTACCTCCTGGATGTGGGCGACGTAGTTGTCAACGAGAGCGTGGTTGGTCGGCTTGGCGGAGCGGAGCCAGCGTAGAACGACTTGGGAGTCGTACCAAGCGTAGCAGTGCTCAATAGGGATGTTCCACTCGCTGATGACCAAGGGCAGCAGTTTCACAGCAAGCAGCGTGGCACACAGCTCAAGGCGAGGGATCGTCATGCAGGCCTGGAGCGTGGCTGACGGCTTGAGGCTTCGGATGGGTGCAAGTTTCGTCTTTGCCAGCAGAATGTGGCAGTGGATTTGCCCTGAGGAGTCCTGAAGCTGGGAGTACACCACCACGCCCATCGCGTGGCGGCTGGCATCTGAAAAGGCGTGGAGGTGAATCTTCGACGGAGTCGAAGATCCAATCCAACAAGGAATGGAGAAGCCTTGGATTGATTTTAGCTAAGTGGTAAAAGCTGACGAGGCTGGCGTCGCTGAGTTCACGCCACGTAGGGCGCAGGCGAGCTACCTGAGTGAGGTCAGACAGAAGTTCAGCATCATTGGCGACCCATTTCCGGAGTGAAAATCTGCCTGAGCGCAGCAGGCCGATTACTTGATCCCGAAACTGGCAGGCCGTTTCAAGTTCATCGGCACCTGAAAGGATGTCATCCGCGTACCGATCGATCATGACGATAGGTACGACGTCCAGCTACAAAAGTCCTTCGTCATGGTAGAGTTGTTGAGTTGTTGAATCACACGCAGTGACAAGTAGGGCAAGTCGCGCCATAAGTGACGGTGCGCAGTTGATAGTGTACAGGCGGCTGACTCAGATCGGGGCTCCAGACGATGCGCTAAAGGTCTGCGTCTCGCGGGTCCACCCAGATTTGGCGGAACATCATCTGGACATCGCTGCAGAAGGTGACGCGATGTCTTCGCCATCGCAGCAGGACTGTCAGTAGTGCGGCCTGGAGTCTCGGCCCGGAGTGCAGGATGTCGTTTAGGCTGTAGACACTCAAGGTTGGGTGATAGGCGTTAAACACGACGCGCAACTTTTGTCCAAGGTCTCCGTGTTGCCCAATGCCGTGGTGCGGGACGTAGCAGACCATGCTGCTCGATGCGGATAGCTCTCAGCTGGGGAGCCGCTTCATATGACCAAGGGGGAGGTACTCGCTCATAAAGTGGTTATACTCGGTCGCCATCTTTGAGTCCCGCTGAAGGCGACGGTGTAGAGATTGCAGTGAGGCCAGGGCACTAGCTAGTGGTGCAGCATTGGGCTTCATAGGCAAATGCACGATATAACGGCCGTCCGCGTCGCGCCGGTAGTTGGCGAAAATCTGCTCACAGTCGATATCATCGGGCGCGCTGCGGCAAACGGGGGGAACCTTTTCTAGTTCCCAAAAGCGCTAGAGTAGCATGATGAGCTCGCAATGCTAGGGTGGAGCCAGCTCATCGTGCAATGTTGGACACGCGATGGCGCTGTCCAAGGGGTGCCCAGGAGCACACCCGACTAGAGTCCAGCCGAGTGCTGTATGCTGACCAGCGATCTCTCCGCGCTGACGGGACCCAGGGCGCAGCAGATGGCTGTAGACCTCGGTGCCGATGAGAATATCGACCACACGAGGAAGGCCAAAGTCGGGGTCGGCGAGGTCCTGCAGGCTGGCCCAGACTCGCAGGATGCTGGGGTCGAGCGGGGCCACAGGAGTTGAAAGACCGAGGTGGGGTATGCACAGCGCCTTCAGATGCAAACTGGGGGTGCCATCCCCTGGTATCAGGCACAGACTGGCGTGGAGTGTCGAACTTACGGCGTGTTCACCGCCGATGCCCGATACGCTGGTTCTAGAATCCTCCAAAGGGGCCTTCAGGTGGCGAGCGAGCTTGAGAGAGATGGCCGGGATCTCAGAGCATGGGTCGAGGAGGGCTCTCACGGTGACGATGGGCTTCCAGCCGCCGCTGAGTTGGACGAGCGCGGTCGGAAGCACCGCGAGTCATTGCCGGGACTCATTAGGAGTCTTAAGGAGATCGGAGCTGGTCGGCTTCGCATGCTTGGGTGGGTCCGAAGATCCTGAAGCTTTGGACCAGCGCTTGCGGCTGTCGTGCAGCAGACTGTGGTGCGCCGTCCAGCAGCGCTGGCAGACTGACTTGGAGGGGCAGTCATGCAGGGAGTGACCTGGCTTCAGGCAGTTGAAGCATAACTTCTCCTGGAATACGATGTGCATCTTGGCGGCTGGATTCAGATCCCGGAACTGACCGCAATGCCCGAGATAGTGGGGTTCGTGACAAGCCGGACAGTTCGCTGGGGCCTCCTGGGTCGTGAGAGAGCGGAAATTGCGCCCTGCGTGCGTCGAGGAGTGCCCTCGTAAGCCGGCGGAGCCAGCTGAGCGCGCTAGATGAGAAGCCTCTACGGAGCTGAGAGTGCGGCATCTGCGCCGCAGAAACGCAGCCAGCATGGTAAAGGTGGCCCTGGAATCACCGGGCACGTCGCTGGAAATCTCCAGCTTCTCCAGCTCGTCTTTCCAAGCACGTCTTGTGGCGGCGTCCATTCCCGTTGCTGCAAACGCGATGAACCAATCATCCCAGGAGGTGACAGGGCGGCCGAGAGCACTAAGCTGATCGCGATGACATTCAAGCGTGTCCAACAGCGCTTGGAGACCTCCGGCTGACTCGTCCCGCAGAGGCTTGATGTTGTGGAGCACCGCAACGTGGTCCTGCACGAGGAGCCGCCGATGCTCATAGCGGGCCTCGAGTAGGCTCCAGGCTGTCAGGTAGTTGGACCCAACCATCTGCATGGAATCCAAGACGGTCTTGGCATCGCCTTGAGTGAGAAACTTTAATTAATAGAGTCTCTCAACGTCTGTTAGCTGCTTGTCGTCGTGTAAGAGGGCTCGGAACAGGTTCCTGAAGGATTCCCAGTCCTCTCGTCGTCCCAAGAAGGGCGGGATGGTGATTGTAGGCAACTTGGGCCCACGATCTGGTGCCGGTTCTCCAGCTGGGCGGATTTCCCCGTGGGCCCCGGACGGGGCTAGTGCGAGCCGAGCGTCATACAGGTATGACCGGGCATCGACGAAGTTGGCCTCTGCCGTGGCGTATAATTATGTCGTCTGCGGCGTCGCCATGTTCGGTGGTTTCTGCGACCAACAGACCCACATGGTTGACATGGAAGTCATTCCAGTAGGCGTCCAAGAGCTCAAGCCAAGCCGTGATGAGGCCTGGGGTCCAGTGGCTTGTCTCAGTGGCCTTTACAGCGGCCGTGAACCGAGCAATGACATTTCCAAGCCGTTGTTGGGTGGCAAACAGGGCTGACCCCTGTCCGATTTCACTGAAAATCATGAATATAATGAGTTCGACGTTGAATCATCAACGGAACTCGAGGCAGACGCTTCTTGATTAGTTATAAGTCGCTCTGCTGAGCCAACTGTTTCGTAAGTGAGGCGACACGGCGCCAGGTGCTCGAAAAGGATGACTACTCTGCGAGCGAGGCAGCAAGGCGCCAGACGCTCAGTTGGCTGCATAAAATCCACGACACGGGCCTCACGGCAATCGTGGTGGTCTCGAGTGCACGTGCACTTGTGAGCAGCAGTCATGCGATGCGGCAACATGGCGGCCGCGGAGCCTAACGCTCGCACGGCGAGCAGCCAAACCTCAAATCCGCGACATGGGCATCATGGCGGCCGTGGCGGTCCAGAGTGCGCGAGCTTCATTCAGTTGGTGACGCCTGCAATATGGCAGTGCCGGTGGCTAACGCTCGCACAGTGAGCAGCCAACATGGCAGTCCCAAGCGCTCGTGCACTCGCGAGCGCCAGTCGGTGACGCCTGCGATATGGTGGCCGCGGTGGCTGACGAACGAGAATCATGGCCGTTACGCAATCCGTATTATGGGCAGCGTGGCGGCCATGACCTTCGGCTACAATAATTAACGCGTGTGGACGTGCAAGACACGCGCATTAACACAAGACGCAGGACTTAATGCGTACTAACATCGTGCCGGCTTTACTCTCCTCGTTGCTGTATCTGGCTCGAAGGACCAATGTTTGAGAAACTCTTTATTTATTAAAATACAGGGGAGGTGGACCTGACGACAATGAATAGCGCACTTTTCTGCGTGCTGTGCTCCGCTGATATTGTTGGTGGCCTAGCTGTCTCGAGCGGCTTGCTGGCTGCTGACGGTGTGGCTTGGCTGGCAGAGGCATGTAGCTGGCCAGCTGATACGAGAACCTGTGTATCAGGAGACGAACTGAACTGGTCCCGGCATAGGACGTCGATGCCAGCGGCAGTGGCGTAACGAAGCGCCGAGACGATCAGGAGGGGGGCCCGACCGACAGTATATCGTCGAACGAAATGATATCTAATATACTTAAGACTCACAATACTAAGCCACACAATTTCGTTTTTAAGAATTTTCTTAAGAAATAAATAAAAATGGAAAAAACATCTGTTCTGGGTGTGAGTGAAGCACACAACTTTCTGTTCTCTGCACAGTTTTTCTAGTACATGAGTTACTAAGGAGCTGTAATTATTCTTATACCGCACAGTGGGCTTCAACTGACTTTTTTTTGGTCAAAATTATCCAAAGACCATAATTTTGACCCATTTGAATCATTAATTTTTTTATTTTTATGGTAAGGTAATTTACAACATATCTGTCGAGGCCAAATCTGGATTTTTGACTCTAGATTTGATGGACCTATTCTTGAATGTTAGAAATAAACAAAACCTGCTTAAAAAACACAGTTATTTTAACATTACAGTCTCATTTTACCAAGTAAAATTGGGCAATAATGATTTGATGTTATACTCTAAGATATTTTATGACAAGTGAACTATCATGATAATTGAATTCAAGATGGCAGATCCAATATGGTGGACCAAAATCTGAATAAATATCCAAATTAGTACCAAAATCTCTACAAAGGTGTATTCGAGATCACTGATTACGAATCTGGGATCTCGATTTACGAATTCATGAGGGCAGATCAAATATGGTATACCAAAATCTGATAAATTTCTTAAATCTAGACCAAAATTCCTACTTAGAGGTATTTGAGGTTACTGATTATGAATCTGGGATCACAATTTGCGAATTTAAGATGTGTTATCTAATATGGTGGACCAAAATCTGATCAAGTGCTTAACTCTAGACCAAAATCTCTTCTTAAGGGTATTGAAGGTCAGTGATTATGAATCTTAAATAACGATTTGTGAATTTAAGATGGCAAATCAAATATGGCGTACCAAATTATCATTAAGTACCTGAATCTTGACAAACATTTATGCTGGGGTGCTATTGGGATCTCTAATCACGAATCGATGGTTACAATTCGAAAATTTAAAATGACAGATGGAATGTCGCAGACTGCCACAAATTAACCATGTTTCAACCGTGGCTGACATGACCTTAAAATGAATGTAAATAAAACGATCTTCTTTGGTTTGGATAAGTGACAGTTTAAAGTTTTTTATTTTTCTCCTGTCAGTTGTGTAGCAAAATTGAGCCGTCAATTTATCATTTATTGTAAAATTTACAAAGGAACCCTAACCTAAAACGATTGCGAATTTTTTTTTAACTTCCAATTCATGAAAATATACAAATCAAAGTCTTGAAATTAATTATGACCAAGAATTGTGAGGAAAATATTGTAAAATAGTTTCAAGTAAATAACTTTACAGATATAATACTGTAAGTATAGTTCTATGGTAAGATTTCACTTTCTTTCACTTATCATAGTTCAATAATCGTGCCGTGAATACGGTATGTATCACGTTACTGTAACCCACACGCTATCCACCACGTAAACGGTATGATATTCTTCATGTTGGCCTGTCAATATTTTAAAATTACAGCACAACATTACCTGAATTTCGTATACCCTTAAGTAATATAGCATTTTCTTTTTGTTTTTTATTAAAGTACAATGTAAAACATGCTTTTACGAATAAAATCAGCTTTCATAAGTAAATCGGTTGCATAGTCTAAGTCTTTAAAAAATAAATACTTAGCATAAGGACAAGTATACTACAGATGAATTATACATGAGTTGCATAAAAATAAAATTATAAAAATGAAAATATATGTTGAATAACAATTAGACTGATTTTTTAAGAATAGCATGTAATACGATGCGACAGTACTTTATATATTTCATAATAGACACGATTATAGTGAAAACCTTATCAGTAAGAAGCAGACATTATTAATTATACATGTATTGTCTTTTTTATATTGTTTTAGTAATTTTTTTGCAGCTGCATCAATTTCAAGTTTAATTTTTTTCTGGTCATTATCGAGTTTACATCGGGTTATGTATGTTTGATATATAGATAAAAATAAGAAATCAATCATGTTACAATCAAATAAACATCATGTGCATATCATACAAATAGTGACTATCCAATGATTGACGGCTGACGAGTATACGGCGGAGCATACGCTACATTTTTACTACAATTATTCAACTATTGTAAGTTCAAGAAAATAAAATCACACCGTAGAACTATATTTTTAGTGTTATACTAATATTATTATCTAATTTAAATTATTTTATAATATGATATCACAAGCCTTAGTCATAATGAATTTCAAGATTTTCATTTGTATTTTTTCATAAATTAAAAAGTAAAAAAAAATTTGCTATGATTTTAGTTTAGGTTTTCTTTGTAACTCTTACGATAGATAATGAACTATATCATTAACTTTTGTTATACAACTTACAGGAGAAGAATAGGGAATTTCTAACTGATATTTATCTTAACTAAAGAAAATTGTTTTGCTTACATTTATTTTAAGGTTATGTCAGCCACTGTGGATATAAAGGAAATCTGTAGTAGTCTGCGATTTTGCATCCACTATCTTAAGTTCGAAATCGAGATCCCAGATTCGTAATGAGCAACCTCAAAACCCATGAGTAGGGATGTTGGTCTAGATTTGGGCACTTTATCAGATTTTGGTCCACCAGATTGAATCTGCCATCTTAAGTTTCCAAACCATTATTCCAGATTTGTACTTAATGACCTCAAATAACGCTGAATCTTAAGTTTGGTCTAGATTTAAGCTCTTTATCAGTTTTCAGTCCACCCTATTGGATCCACCATCTTGATTTTAATTATCATGATAATGCATTTGTCATAAAATATCCAAGATTATAATATAAAATCATTCTTGCCCAACTTTACTTTGTAAAATAAGAATTGTTTATTAAAATAATTGTGTTTTTTAGCAGGTTTTGTTAAGGCTTAACATCTGAGGTAAGGTCAATCGAATTCAAAGTCAGAAATTAAAAATTGGCTTTGACAGATATTTTGTAAATCATCTCATCTTAAAAATGAGTAAGGAATTATTTAAATAGGTTAAAAATTGTGGTCTCTAAATATATTTGAACAAAAAAAATCAGTTTGGGCCAACTGTGCACCGTAAGTTCAGGTACGTTTCTCATTCTTAATTTTTAGAAATGTCTTGTACCTAAGCTTAATATAGTCAGTATATGATTCTAATGCTTGTCAGTAAACTAGAAATTAAATATGACCAATAGGCTCACAAGCGAATATTGATACATCTTAATCATTGTATTAAGAGGTGCATATGTATAAATGGTGGCACTTTTTATACAAGCATTCTATATTCGCAATACATGCTCTTTTTCTCAACATCCAATATACTTAAGACCCACAATACTAAATCACATAATTTATTTTTCAAGATATTCTTTTAGGAAATGAATGAGAATGAGAAAAACATTTTCTTTGGGTGCGGATCGAATACACAACCTCTTGTTTACTGTACAGTAGCTTTAACACTTGAGCGACCGAGGAGCTGTAAATTTACTTGCATCGTTAGTTTAGATAAGTTTCTCATTTTTATATTTTAGAGCTGGTTTTTACCTGAGCTCGATAAAGTTGGTATATGACATGAATGTTTGTTGGTAAACTAGAAAGTGAATTAAGCATTAGAGTCACATACCTACTACTTCGAGGTTAGGTAAAAGACATTTCTAAGAGTTAAGCATGAGATACTTGTCTAAACTTACGGTGCGAGTGAATATACAGCCCTACGGTAGCTTAAGTGGTCGAGCAACTGTCTTGTAAACAGGAAGTTGTGTGTTTAATCCGCACCTCGGGAAAATATTTTTCTCATTCTAATTTATTTCTTAAGAAAATTTCTTGAAAACAAATTATGTGGTTTAGTATTATGAGTCTTAAGTATATTGGATATTGAGAAAAAGAGCGTGTATGGAGAACATAAAGTGCTTGTTTTTGAAGTGATGCTATTTATACATTTGCACCTTTTGATACAATGATAAAAATGTGTCATTATTCGCTTGTGTACCTATTGGTCGTATTTGATTAATAGTGTACCGACAACCATTAGAGTCATATACCTACTAAATTGAGCTAAGGTGAAAGACAGCTCTTAAAATTAAAAATGAGAGACTTATCTATACTTATACGATGATAGTGGATGTACAGCTTCTTGTCAGCTCTAGAGGTAGAGCAACTGTCTAGTAAACAGGAGGTTGTGTGTTCTATCTGTACCCGGGGAGGATATTTTTCTCATTCTTATTTATTTCGTAAGACAATTTCTTAAAGAAGAGATTATGTGGCTTAGTATTGTGCGGTTCATTTATATTGAATATTGAGAAAAAGGGCATGTATGAAAAATATAGAATGCATGTAACAAAAGTGTCGCCATCTAGACATATGCACCTCTTGACACAATGACTAAGACGTACAAACACTCGCTTGTATACCTATTGGTCGTATTTTGTTTCTATAATATTTAATGATTATTAAATAACAGAGCATACCGATAAAGTTATTAACTAAAGTTATTATAACATACTACAAAAAATGGTATTTATATTATCTCTAGGTCACAGTTAAAAACCATAGCAATATAAACATTATCACAAAACTCTTGTTTTATGTAAGGAAAAGTTTTAAATCTAGTAAAATTTTTAATGGCCCTGACGATCATAACAGTCATAAGTTAAGACACGAACTAAATAAAATTTTAACTAAACGATGTATTAAAAAGAGTAGATCTACATATATCGACAAAAATATACAAAACAGTATCCCTCTCAATATACGTTTTTAAAAGATAACCGTCACCTTACAGTCACTAAATCTGATAAAGGTGGTGCTATTACTTTAATTATTAAAAGATCTTGTTTTTGTTTATCAATCTGAATATATTAAAAAAGTATAAGAATTTTCGAAAGACTAGTTACAATACAAAAAACTTAATGTTAACCCCGTAGCTGGCATTAAATGTTCACTTAAAACAGTGTTTAAAAAGTAGGGTCAGTAGAATATTTTTTTAAAGAAACATAGTCCAAGGAGTTTTGTCTCTATGATTAACAACATTTTTTTGTCGAGGGCATATGGAATTCTAAGAGTACCTACATAAAGATAACTCGCCAGGCAGACTTATAGATAAAATAGCTTTAACATTTTTCATTTTTATCAGTGCTATAAATGCAGAGTAACAGTGCTATGAATAATCGTGATGTAATCAATATATTAAACTAAACTAGCAAGCGTTAGTGTAATCAAAAAAACGCATATTTTTTAAATTTATATGCCTCCTTATGTAAATTTTAAGTGAGTTTTTTAACAACATATGTATTAAATGAATGATAAGTTGTTTTTGTTTCAAAAACGTTTTCCTTCCAACGGTTAAATTCTTGCACCTTCAAATTAATTAATTTTTTACAGGTAAAGCTGATAACTAGGGTACCCCTTACTTCTCCCTCTATGGAAAAAAAAACTAATGACTAAGCAAGGTTGGTAACAATTTAAAGTTTCCTTCGTTTACAACAAAAAAAAAAAAAAAAAAAAAAATATAGAAAAAAATTGTTGTTACCGGTCAAGCAACGTCAGCAATTATATTTAAACTACGTGGGACACCTTGCGCTTTTTTTTGCACACCACTTATTCGGTTATTGGCTAGCTGAGTCACGTGACATATGCGAAAATAATTATTGTTGCTGACCAAACAATGTCAGTAATTATATTTAAATTCTGCGCAAAACTTAGTGCCATTATTCACAAATTCTCAGGGATATTGGGTCATTAGTTTGAGTTCTTTGCCTTTCTGGTTACGTAACGTCGGCAAATAACAGATCTCGGGCCACGCCTCTAGCATCAGCCTTATAATATTTATCTAGAAAACTGTCTTTTTACTATCTATAAAACTCTTTTCCTTACTACTAACGAGAATAAGAGAAAGTAAACGCACCTAGCAGTAAGCGCTTAGTTTCCTAAATTCTTAGTTGGGCAGTTCAAGCTCCAGCTTCATCTTTTTAACAGAATAATACACTACGGTAGTTCGGCCACTTTTGTATAGTAATTAAAACTATGGCATTTTACAGTTTCCTATTAACACGAGAATCTCTAGGACTTGTTCATAATAGGCCACAACTGATAACAGCAGGTTGAATAAAGCATTGGACAGTACCTCAGATAGTCGAGTAGGTTATTTACAAGAAGTTAACCGAGAGAAAGGTGAGGCCCATCATCACCAACATTAAAAAAATCTGCATTATCTCTGATGGCTGATAAAAACTACGTCATGTTGACGTAAAATAAATATTGTTGACTTAAAATAAGATTTGGTACCTTTGATCGAAAAAAATTTGCATGTTTCTAGATCTTTTTATAACTCTTACAATACCATGCTCATTAACAAATGGACTAAGTGCTGCTAACCGTGTACTTTTTACCATCTTAAACATAAATACACGCAAATTTTTTTTGCACATGGTTTTAATAGAGTAAATTTTAACACCTAATACCCTGTTCACCCACCGATTTCCTCTAAAACTGCTTTGCACGACGCATACAAAGAGAAAATATAACTACGTTGACTTACTTGGAATATGACAAAAATCGCTAAAATACTTCTGCCCCTAAATTGGACGAAAGACATGTTTTACTTTTAAGACCTTGACATTTGTTTGGTAACGTTAACACGGTTTTTGGCAATTCACTTTCAGATTGTTGCAGCCACTCAGGCCCGTTCAGACACAATCGCTCCTCTAAAAATCTCGCTGGTAATTAACCTTGAAAAAATCTTGACTTATCTGGCACGTCAGCCAGATTATCCCTTGTTCGCACATGCATACATTTGTAGATTACATACAGCGCTAGAATCTAGCTATATCTGTTTGCTGCGAAACTTTGACGAGTTTCCAGTAACTTTTTAAGCTAATGCAACATGATTACTGAATCCAACTTGAACGCTTTTTTGCTATAAAAATTAAGAGGTGGATGTATTTCCGGGTACAATTTTACCAGGAGCAGATCACTATGTAACTCTAGTAGAAATACTTTTTTTAATTAAGTCAGAGCTACTTAAGACTTCGCGCACACAAGACACAGAAGGCAATTTTCATACCAACCTACTTAACGCAAGTAAAAATATGCACCGTAACCTGATAGACTTGTATCAATCAATTGATGTAACTGAATTCTTGTAGGCTTATCTATGAAAAGTCTTCTATCAATTTGAAAATCATGTATATACAGAAAGTTAATTTAAAAACTATTGCAAATTTCAATAGAATTTCTGCAGTATCGACTTATTCCTGTCACATTTATGTTCTTAACAGTCCTGACTAAGTATTTTTGCATACAGAACTAACAGCCCCGAGAAGTCTCGTGGATTAGATACCTTTGTAATTCTGAAAGGGATAGGCAGCTTCGTGATCTCACATAAAATTTGAATTTCTGTAACAATGCAAAAAAACGTATCCCCTCACACATCTTAAGTTCCTCCGATTGTTTTTAAAATGGCATCAATTTTAACCGCAAAATTACTTTTAAAAGTTTCTTATTCTAGCAAACTTAATGCGTGGTGATGGTTAGATGCCCGTTGTCTTATATTAAGTTTTCCACACTTTCAAATACGAATAATTTTTTTAAAAACCCTCCATCTGTCCATGTTAACAGATTGGTATCATACAAATGGTGTTTTCAGATTTTAGACACTCATAAAAAATCGTGTCCTTCATATAAGCTTACTGGTAGAGTATTTGTATCAACAGGTATTAAGTGTAGGTCACTCTGGATGTGACTGTGTTCAGCTCATGGATCTCTTTTTTTCGATGGTTCTAGAAACTACGCTGATATTGCCTCTTGTCAGAATACACTTAAAATCACCGATACATTTTCTTCATGTCTGCAGTAGAAGCGAACGTTTAAGATCAAAGTTGCATTAAGTGTTTTTCTAGTTGGGGCTGAATCATGTGCCTAAAAGTAACTTTCTATTTAAGTAGACAGAGAGAAAAAATGATAACTACAGTCTAAGATATCTAAGGTAAAGCGGAAGCTTACTGAGAACGTAAGGCACTCAGCCTTATTAGTTGTGCACGACATAGCGGAAAATGAGACCCTCCGTTGATAGTGCTGACGGTAATAGCCTCGTTAAACTTTTTTAATTAAAATCCTTCTTTTAATCAAAGTCCTTATGGTTCTTGTTGCAACGTTTCGATACCAAGGATGTGATTCAATAATTTGTTTTCTTGGTTCGTACAATTTTTTCAACATTCTTTCATATGGTCTTATTAGATTGTCTATGGCAAGCTGCATTGCTTATATTTATTAAGTTTAATGACTTTTCCGTGAGATGTATTTTCTATCATGATACAAATAGTGTTACTTTTTGTCATATGTTTTTTTAAAGAAGGTATTTTAATGTTTTATTATATGGCTCATTCTTTTTTCCGTGTCTGACTGCCGCAAATTTATGATGCTTGACTGTGACATTTATCCCTATATAACCATAAGCTTAAATTAAAAATATTTAAATACTTAACTGCTTTAATAGTTTTTATGTAATTTATTACAATGAAAGCTATCACAAAATTCTAAGATTTTTGGTATTTGATTTAAGCACTAACTCATTGTAGTGTGACCTTACATACATTTTCATTAAAAATGTATTATGTTTGTTTTGGAGAGCATGACACCCTGTCAATACAACTGTCTTTTTTCTATTTTAAAATAATGTTACATTTAAGTACCCTCATTCGCACAATGTGTCTACGATTTCGATTGCTGTTTCAAGGATGCTATCTGTTATTGTACAATGGGCTTACTTATGTAGATATCTGGTTAGGTAATGTCTCAGTTATTTGTTTTCTGAAATGGCAGTATGTTTGCACCATTACAAGGGATCTAAAGTGGTAGTTCTCAAGGAATTTGCGTTCCGTATGTGCTGCTCTAAGTAAGACTGCTTCAATTTTTCATATTACTTGTTTTTAAAATTTCACTATGATAACGTGAGTCAAAAAATGCATGATTAAAATTTTTACCGTCTTATTCTTTACTCACCAAGGAAAAATCAGACTGATTTGGTAAATCTGTATAAGTTAAAGGTTCCAATAAAGAGGGAGGTATTACTAACTGTAAATTTTGGTCTTTACGTTTTTTTTTTACTCAAATGAGCCCTTCCTTTCGTATTTTACTGATTCGATTATTTTCTCCTATTTTTTTCTTATTTTTCTTGTATGTGCACGCGTACTTAAAATTGTCAGATTATTTGTAATGAATTTAACTTAGAAGTCTCATTATTGTCCAAATTCATGAAATAAGTTTTTTTTGAACATACGTCCTTCTAGTTGAAAATGAAAATTTTTACACGTCATTTTCAATCAAAACTTATTCGTGGTTCTCTTCAAGGTTTATATGTTATAAACTCTTACTCTCCTTTACTATTTAATTCTAATAAACTCTCACTCCCCATGATGTCTTAAAGTGTAAGCAAACAATCTTTTTATCTTTTTGGAAAAATACAAATGCACTATCTCTGCCGTCAAAATGATCACTCGGTTAAGGAATTTGTCTGGCGTTTTATGGATTTTTGCATTAATTTTAATATTCTTATTTTTATACAGCTTCTACAAGCTTATTTGTTCATACAAACAGTTCGTATAAAAATATAAGTTAATAAAAGAAGCAATATATATCGTATGGTACATCTATTATTATTATTATTTTTATTTTCTACGCTGTAAATTCGTGATTCCTTAAGTTTAGCATTTCTTTGTCAAATAGTTTTAATTTTTATCATTCTACTATTCCAAATGTTTATTTCCACACCTTATTTTTACTCAATCTTTTTTTTTCTCACATTGATTGAGGTCTTCGCTTAAAATAAATCTATTAATCCATGTAGTATAGCTCTGAACTTCATTTTAAAGTAATTTTTAATATTAAAACACTATTTCCTTTTGGACCCTCTCATGTTTGATTCTTTGCTCTGTGCAGGTCTTTTTTTTCTTTTTTCCTCACAGTAGACTCAAAGAACAGTCTACCTAATGCTTTGTTGACTATGCCTAGCCTATAAATAATATCAAATTACTGAGTTTTTAATTTAGCATTTAGCCTGTTAAATATAACGACTAGTTTTTATAACGTGTTTAAATACTCTAGTGTTTTATGTTCCGTAAACACAATAAAGTTTTGGCTTTTTTTAAGAAAATTAAGCACAATCACATTCACTGTCTTTTTGTAGTACTTCTTAACTTTCCATAGTTCCTACATTATGTTTTAAAGTGTCCGCTCTCCTCACTATAAATATTTTTTCCAAATTGATAGTTTTAAGTACCAGCTCTCCGCAAAGTGCATTATCAATCGATTTAACTGCTTGCTCTTGTTGCATTTTACATTTTAATCTTTTTCGGTTCTTTAAGCAATTTAAAAGGAGTTTCTCACATGTTTTCAAATTAAATTCCTAATAATAAAAGATAAATTCACGAAATTGTTAAATTTTGTCTGCGTTGGTAGTTATTATGTTATTCTTTCTTGCATCAATATTTAAAAGTAATTTTCTAACTAACTGTTGCCTACGGTATACCATTGTACCTTTTATTTGCTTTTTTCAAAATTGATATTTTATTGGCTTGATGGTTAGAATTGCTTTCAATAATCGCAGTAACAGTTTAATGAACCATTTTTGATACTCTTTCAGATTTGACGTAAGTATCGCTGTATTGTCTTAATACGCTTTTATCTCGTGTCCCCACAGCCCCACATATTCTTAAGTCATAGCTATGAAAAACGTATTCCAAAATTTCGTGATACCCATAGGCATTCATTTGTATCAGCAATGCTGATCTTGTTCCGACAAGCATTCTTTTTAAGTACATAGATACAAAAAAAATTTTGCTCATAGTCAACGACAATAATCTAATATGCATTTACTGGGTTCTCTTGTATGTTGCTTTTGAATGGTTACGAGCAACAACTTTCTGTTAACATTTAATTATCTGTGTATACTTAGTTCTTTCACTCTAACGCTTTTTATTGTACAGCTCTAAGTGATTTGGGGTAATCCACAGGTTTATACAACAAGTTCAAAGGCTTAATCATGCATTATTTGAGCCAGTCTTTTGTTTTACCTCTTTTTTCTCTTTATGGCTGCTAAATATTATTGATTTTCTTGAACTTAAACTTTGTCTCAAGCTATGATTATAAGATGTTTTATTTAGTTAGTGGCTTTCAGTGGATCTTCATAAGCTCTGAGCATACATGAATCAAATTCTCAAAGCTGTTACATATTGCAAGGCTCTGAAATTGTACTGGACAATTCTCAAAAGGGTCTTAATGTCTCATCACATGAGGGAGCTAGTGGATTAAAAAAATGTATTAACCGAATTAAGACATTAATTACACTTAGCTGTTGTACATTACTTATTTATAATTATCCCATTCAGCATTACGCGAATAAGTTGCAAGATGCGACCACTACGCATCTTAAAAAATAACTTTTACGCGTTACCAAGCCCATGAATTCATAGGGTATGAGCGATTTCATGTAAAAGCACTCACAACTGTCATCAGAATTAGGAAATAAATAGAACAGCCTGAATTGCTACGGTAAACAAATAGCGCTTAAGGCAAACTCAAAAACGCTCATCTAATTTCTCGATAATTCAACGGTAATCTTAATACAAAGTCTAAGGTTTTAATTGTTACGAGTCATGCGTGGCGTTATTTCTCTATTCGCTGAACATTCATGATCAACCAAAATAAAGCTATATTTCGTAAAATAAAAAGGTATAGTTTAACACTATTTAAAACTAAGCAGATTAATAATTAAGACGTAACTTCAACCCTCGCATCATGTCGCGGTGAAAAAAATAAGACAATATCTGGTAATAAATGGTCAGATTATACACTGACCAACCTCCCGAATCCGATCGTTTTTTTAGACCCAGACAGTAAATAAGCAATGAATTGAAATTAAAGTCAAAAAAAATACGTACACCTTACATGTTTGAATACAACAATAACTTGACAAACGCGAATAACTAATTAAATAAATGGCATGGGCTACGGCGGACGGTGCACTTTACACACAGGACTCACAGGCTTAAAACCCCAAGAGCACGACTCATAATACCCCAAGATAAGTCATACGTACGGTAATTGAGACTTCTGTCTATAAAAGTCAGCTGGATTCAGGGACAAAGCTCAGTTGTATTAATTAAGAAATTAGGGATTTATCCATACCCCCCTAATGACAGCCTAGGGAGTCAAAAGCTTCCTTGCCAAGAGAGTAATTGGTACTTATATTGCATGTATGTATTATGATTGTACGTTACATGTTTGAATGCATAAATTGTATTGTACGTATGAATAAATAGTTGACTTGCGCATTGATTGTCTATTTCTATTAATGTATACTAATTTATAAATTGTCATTAACAAATTATCTCATTATATTTAAAATGATTATAAAATTCCTAAAATGATAAAAAAACAAAACTTGTAAGCTTATTCGTCACATTTTAACTTGTATTTGGTGTTTCTGTTATTCCTGATGCGAGCTTTTATCATCACTGAACCAAAAATCTCAGTCACACTTATAAGTAAAATGTGTTTAGTATTGTCTTATTGTTATTTTTTAACACATGAAATCATAATATGTAACATTATCGTGCAAGCCTACGGTTTTGCAGTCAGCACAGTCTGCAAAAACATCGCTCATTGGATGACCTAATTCGACCAAAGGCCTCTTTTACTCGCTCTGACATCAAAATGCACCATTAAGAGGATACATTGCTCGTTTCAAGTCTGTCACCTGTCTTCTAACGTCTTAGTCAACTCTTGACGCCCGGACTCGCGAGTATCTTGCACATGTAAGGCATAACATGTTGGCTGAAGCAACTTGGGTGCATTTCGAGTACATCAATAGTATCGAACTACCCTAAGAAGCAAGGTAAAATGAAGGAAGCCTGCCATTTGTAGATCCAGTGATAGTAGAGAAATTAGAAACCACAACATCTTTCTGCCCACAAATTTATTCGAGTAGTTTATGAAAATTATTGCATGAAGCGTTAGGGAACTATTAAGCAACAGCAACAACAATCAGTGGTAGATGTGAGTTGTTTACCAGTAGTACAATAATTACTAAATTTTTTTGAAGTTATTAAAACTAATTGTATTTTTAAGAATAACTATTTTCAATTGTTTTAAAAAAGAATAAAATAATTAAAATTTTCCATATCATCATAACAAAATATTTTTACCTAAATAAAAAGCACCAATGAAGATTATAAGCTAGGGTGTGTGTTACGAGCGGACAAAAGGGAGACGGTTTTGAATAGAGAAGGGGCTTTCGGAGTGATCAGAGTCACTTTCCAGAGAATCAAGACATCCCTTTAAACCAAGTTATGATGGATGTATTACACTCAAAGCTGTGTGAGTGGTAGATTTGTCGTTCCCGGTTAGAGATCGGGAAGGTCTAGTCACCAGGGTGGTTGATATATATACATATAAATTCTCATGACTATAAATATTACAACTATTCTGCCCTCACTGGAGTCTTTTTGCATCATCTCAACGATCGTCCCTGTGCCAAGATGCCTCTGGGTCCTGGGATGGGGGCAACACTTAGACCACACTGCAAATGAGGGATCTTGGCCTTTTCATTGACTCCAGACTAGTGGTTAGACTAGAAATAGGGTATTGAAAGGGTGACCTCAAAAAAGTGAAGGCACCAAGGCTGATCAGGGTGGTCCTTGTCCTCTGGGTAAGATCCTCAATTGCCACCACTCTCAGGTGGGTGGTGAAGAGGTTATCAGCACCTGGTATAGACTCAAGACAAGAGAAGGATATTTTTGAATGTGTAAGAACTTCTACCACTGCTTTATATGATGAAAAGAAGACAGAGATACATGCAAGATACGTATTTGCATGATATAAGGCGATGATTTTACTTTCATATCTATGACGCTCGCCAGAAACTAGTAGTTGCCACCTAGAAACCGGTAGGTGGTACTATTAAATGCGAAGTTTGAAGTCAGAGCTGCGCAGTATATTTTAACAGTCAAATTTATGGTAAACGATTAAGTTTCAAAAGTAATGATTATCTTAATAAATAATAAAAAAATACTCTGGTTGGCAAAAGCGTGAATAACAAACGCACTTTATGAATTCATGCAAAAAGTGTGTTTGCATGTGTGAAGGAAGTCACACATAACTAAATGAATAAGTGCTGGATAAACGCACTGTACTTATGTACTGAAAGTAAAAAGCTTTTGCGTATGATGGGAGATCACTATATAAATAAAGGCATATTAAAGATATCATCTGCAATTATACCTAAATTATATACCAGGGCTCTGCAACGTTAAAACAAAAAAAAATTTTTTTTTTTTTTTTGTGATTGAAGTACAAGAAAAAGAGAAACATTGAACTGTCAATCATTTAAATAGTAAGAATTTTTTATTTTTTTATAGAAACGCGATACTTGCTCCAGACTTTATCCAGTAACAGAGTTGTGTTTGTGGTTAGCCAAAACTGTTTGAATTAATAAAGATTTTTTACAAAAAAACTGATCTTAAACAATCAAATTAACAGTGTTATTCTGAGAAAATAGAAAGTTTTTAGTGCACTATTTAACGTGGTTAAATAATTTTATTCATGCATTAGCCATATTATTTGTGAGTAAAATAATAAGATCAAAAATTTACTATGTGATATAGCGTAAGGTGCTTATTTATTTGTAATCTTTTCAATTAAACAAGGAAGCTTTGGGCATTCTCTATAATGGTACATTATAAAATCAATGACAGTGGTTCATTGATAAAAATTAATATTAATAAAGAACAGAATATCTTAGGCAGTCTGTGTTAGATGTTTATTAAATGTAAAAAAATTAAACATGACTTTTTTAAATTATCTTTTTTGATATAACAAATATGTGCTTACAAAAAATTTATTGTTATCTTTTATGAAATCCATTGCTCGAGCAAAGATTAAGAAATGTATGCTAACGGCAACAAATATTTTCAACAGATTCTTTAAGCAACTTATAGTTTCTCTTATTGTACAGCTTTCCTTGCATTTTGTAAGAGTAATGTAAACGTGTTTTTCTTTTTTTAATTGTATTGCTCTGACTGTATTTAATGTTTTTAAATGTGCATGCATGCTAGTTACTGTAGTAGTATTCATCTAATACATTAAAATTTTGTATTATGCAATCCTTAAAAAAACCATGCTTTTAATTATACTATTGTTAATTAAATAATAAAAATTTTTCAGACCATCAATCACTACGAACAACTTCGTTAAAAACTTTAAATTCTTTGACCAAAGAGTAATAATAAGTCATTAAGGGTATTTTATTTTTTTTTGTGAAAGCATTTACTACCTTCTTTTTCAGGTAAACTTCTTTAATCCTTGGTTTTGTAGTTTTTTAAGACATGAAAATTTAAAAACAATACAACAAAGTATAGCTTCAGAACTTAAATTATATGGCAAATATTTTTACATATTAGGCAATATTAAATTCCTTATTTAGAAGAAGTATGCGTTCTACAAACTGTATGCCTGCCTGACAATTTTGTTGTTTGTATAAGGTAAATATGTAAAAATACCTAGTTTTCAAAAAATCCTGGCAACCCTTGGTCTATTACTTATTTTAAAGTGAAAGAAACCAAATTGATCGGCAATATTTGCCAGTGTAATTATAATGAAGAACAAAGAAACAAAAACAATTTCTCATTTGGCTAATTTACTTAAGCCAATACTAACGAGCCTATTTAAACATAACTTATCCATCAACTGAAGTTTTGTTATGTTACTGACAATGTTGCATTTCAATATGTACATATTAGATTTATCAAAAGACTCTGCTAGGATTATTAAGGTTAAGAAAGAGTTCTAGTCATCTACTTTATTAGTTATGCTGCTGCCATTTACTGATAAGACTAAAAAATAAAAAATTAAAATAGTTACCAGTAGTGACCTTATCTGCTGAGCTAATTTAGATTTTTTCCATTTTAGCACTAGTACTACCCCTGTTTAAATGATGTACACACTTGACTTTAGAGTTATCTCTTATTTTTTTTATTTTAGCTGACTTCTTGGTTTGTATTTGCTGCTTAAAAATTATCTATCCTCTTACAACCAGTGTGGTTAAACTTATTTATTGCAAATTTATTTTTTCTTTGGACGTGCTCTGTCTTCTGGTCAGATCTTGGACCATCCTTGCTAAATCTCTATTTTAATTTCTGTAAAAATCAATATTGCGGGAACTTATGGCATATTCTTATAGTATCTTAGCCATTTATAGAAATTAAAGACTCAGTGCGAATGTTCTCTTTGCTATCATCAATACTTTTGTATGTGTAACACAAATGAGAAAATTTAAAATTCACTTACAGAAAAAAGACAAGCCATCCTTGACATGCTTAAAAAGCCTTAGGATAAAAATATGAGTACTATTAACATCTAACGACTACTGCAATAAGTCAGTAAACCATCGTTATTTTCACCCTGCACGTAAGCATCCAGGTTTCTTGATGTTATGACTTAACGTCAGAAAGGGTGTACTTATTATTGTAAGTAATATCATATCTAACGAAATAATGGTAAGCTTTCTTTAAGTTATCCTATGAACCTGGAAAATCAACCAAACTTAAGCATAGAACTGCAATATCTAATGTGCCCTTACTTATGCATATACGAAGAGTAGAAGGAGATCATAAAGGAAATAAGTCTTTCCCTGTGTTTCTATAATAGCTCTGCTCTAGTTGGCTCTATTAAAAAAGCTTCAAAAGTGGTAGTGGTTATGCAAAGATTTTCTTCACCTAACACAGTGCAATGTTCGTAAGTCGTCTGGATTGGTGATTTGTGTTAATCACGTCTAGCTTGTGCACGTTATACTTATACATTTACATAATTTTTTTTTGTGTAAGCAAGTGCATTGCATGATCATATAGAATGTAAAGTGGTACGGAAATAATTGTTGAACATTTTTGGTTTATTTCAATTAGTTCGTTTAATTAGTCCCTTTTAGATATAAAGAAGGCAAAAAGCACAAAACTTCACTTTTAAAACACGCAAAATTCACAAAGTTAATTCGTTATACATTTTATTCCTTAAATGCATTAAAATATGCTGTAAACATTTTTATTACTTTTAGTTTTATCATATGCTACAGTGAACCAACCACGTCATCACCACTCATTCACGTTGACTGTTGTTTTTGTTGTTAAGGGCGTTAATATGGTGCATTATATAAATCACTATCTTACTTTTATAATTTAATTAAAAAGCTGGCATTAAACCATCGTTTTAATAAGTGCTTTTTGAGTACGATACCAAATTTCTGTTTCTATTTCAAATGATTTTGCCTCATTCAGCTTTATTACTTGAATACTTTTAAATTCTTTTATAGTATTAATAAATTGTTCAAAGATATAAAAAAATCTTTGGTACATTTTTTTTAAGGTGTTAAAGTATTTTTCTTCACTTCGCTCGAGACCCAAAAATAATGCTATGAATTACATATTTTTATAGATAGTTACTCAGTTTCTCTGTTTTTTTTTTCTAAGGTGTACGAGATTTGCTTAAACAAAATTTTAATACTATAAATATATAAATATAATTTCTTCCAAAATTAAGTACGTTTTTGCAATAAGATAAATAATATCGTTATCTATAACACGATTTTTGTCAAAGTCTATTCACAAATCACCAAGCTTTTATTCCTCATTTTGTTTCCTTACTTATTAATGACAGTCTAATTAATTTTTCTATTTTTAGTTACTTAGTCGTAAATAACAAATTATTATTTCATAAATCCTTACTATCTTAAAAAAAATCACCACTATAATGTCAAAGTATATGATTTTAATTAGTATGATTATCATTATCATCACTTTTACTAATCCCAGACTCAAGTATTAAATAACTTTTTTCTACCTCGGGCGTTTTGAGAGGCTGGTGTGCCCTTGGTAGGAAAAAGGCATTCGCCACATAAGCGCCATCGCTCCGTGGCTACCTAACGTCCCTCAGGCCCTGCTTTGCAGGTCTCTTGGGCCGCAAAAAAGCCCTGGAGACGATGGCACTTATTCGACGAAAACTACTATTACTGCATTTTTGTCTACTTTTTTGTAAACTTACTTTTTTAACTTTATTCTAACTTTAATGTTGTACTGACGAATAGTCCAAAACAAACTCTCATCTAAAAATATTGGATAGTGCACTAGTTTTAATGAGGTGTAAGGGTAAATACAAGAAGCTTATGTCAGATAATAATCATACACATACTTTAACTCATCTCCATCTACTCCAAAAAATACTAAAGAATTAACGTTTTGCCTCACGAGATGCTTTAATACTAGAGAATATGACAAACTAGAGGGTACCCATCTTAGCTTCACCCGAGATTAACTAAACTAAATACCATTATATATTGACACGTAACGTGAAACAGTTTTAGTTCAAAATCTTACATTTATTTTTGACTTACTTACAACATTTTTGTTCAAAATTGTAATGTTGCATTCTGCCAGCCCTGCTGACATATTTACGTCAACAATAACCTGTCCCTATGCAACGCACTAAGCCTTCTACAATAACTGAAACGCCAAAATATTCCGACCCAACACACCACTAATACAGTCTTCAACTCCACTGCTTGGCTCAGCTCTGCTGTATCGATATAACTTTTCACCTAGAGCGGGCTCCACCGTAGACTGTCCATCGGGAGTTGGACAGTTCTCGAGGGAAATTACCAAGATATACATGTTACACACTCATGGAAGTTAAGACACGAACACAGATTTCACTTTAAGACTACTCTTTGATTTTATTGACAATAGATGAAGCCTCCAAGATAATTAATGCAATCTCCGGTGCTAACATGCAAGACACAGATTTTTACATGCACTGCTGCACTCAGCCACTCCTATCCACACATTAACATACACGTACACGCATGCAAGGTTCCCCCACACGCGATCTAGAGAGCAGCTAGCTCTGAGGTTACAACGACCCAGTTTGATCACGAGAATACTTGGCCACAATGCAACACTTTTAATCACGAGCTTTCTCACGCATTAACTTGACAACAAGAGCACACACTGCACATTCTCTTTTTGTCCGCAAAGTGTCAATGTGGCACAGTGGTCCAGACAGCAAAAAATGCGGCCAAAATTCTTGCTCACCGCAAATTTTCACTCTATCCTTCTTATTTTAGTGTTATTTTGTTCCTTAGGTGATGGGCTCCAAGAATCCGTTTCGCTCAGAGGTTGAAAAATTCGGTATATATACATGTATGTATATAGGGGTATATGAATAGTAAATATCGGTAGTCCAGTTCCTCAGAGTACATAAAAACGTTGTAGAAACGGATTTGCTCACACTAAATTTGATATGCAAAGGTCTTTTAGGCCACTGATGACAAATCCAGGGTCAAATTAGCCAAATTCCAGATGGTGGCCAAAATTATCTAAAATTAACTAATTTGTAATAAATTTGGTACACAGGATTTTTACGGATCGCTGGTCATAAATTTGAGGTCTAATTAGCCAAATTAACAATAGCAGATACTGGGAGGTGGCCAAATTTATCGGTTATCATTTCATTTGTACAAACTGTAGTAAGATTTAACTGACCTTCTTCCAAAAAGCCCGAAAAACAGCTAAAAGTCTTACTTTTCATAAATTTTTACTCCATTTACCTAATTTTAAGCTTTTTTTTATTAGATAATAGGCTACTGGGATCTAATTCTTTAAGGGTTAAAAAAATGTGTTAAGTATTTTCATATGAGGTGTATATGTATAATTATAGATATATGTATGGTCAATTCAAAAAATCTACTGGATTGTTATCGATAAAGGCAAAATGTAATGTAAGTACATCTATATCTTGGCTTTTTTCTCTTAAATCTTACTTATGAAAAAAATTTTTATGTTTTGGCTGTCAAAAACATGAAAAGTATTGTTTTTTGGTGTATAAAGCATTCCACTTTATTTATAGAACAGCAAGTATATTTTCTAAAAATCTTCAGTCTATTTAATTATACGTAAAACAATAAGACAAAAACTTCTACAAATCTGTTCATTTTACGTAATTTTCGCCACGATCTTAGGTCCATCATCTTAAATTTGGCTGATTCAACCCCCGATTCATAATCAGCATCACAAAAAACTCTGTAATACTAAATTTGGTGCAAATAAATCTATTTCTACAACGTTTTATGTACTCTTAGAAGTTGGATGACCAAAATTCACCATATAAATACCCTATATACATAGATATATGTATACCAAATTTTCAAACCTCTGTGGAAAATAGATGCTCGCAATCTCTCATCTTAGGAACAAAATGAGTTTAAAATCAGAAGGATAAAGTGAAAATTCGTTGCAAACAAAAATTTTGGCCTCATTTTTGACTTTCTAGGCCTTATCAGCAGGTTGACCGAGTCTCAGTCAACGCTGCAACCACGCGCACACACACACTACCTTCTACGTTTTTTTGCAGCAGACACACAGCTTCTTACCAACTGCCGAAGCTCAGATGAGCCTTTAGATATGTACGCACTATCCCCTTGTTCTATTGCCAAGGGCAAGTGGCCTCTCATCAACTTCCGAGGCACAGACGACTATAAATAGTATGCACCTGCCTCGTCCTCTTGATATAGGCAGGGGGCCTCTCACCAGCTGCCAAGCTCAGACGGCTCTTGGGATGCGCACACATACACATTTTATATACCTTAACTTCATACGATACGCACAGCGCTACAGCTTCCTGTCATTCTGAGTCTACTGGCTCACCCGTGATTTGAGTTATCACACTTACCAAGCTCTCTTCCTTGATCCAAACGTCTTTCTTTCGGACAATCTGCTTCTCGCTCTTACACACGCATTTCTCTCTCTTCTCTTTCTTTTTTTCTCTTTCTCACTCTGCTAGAGATATTGACCCCCCACTCACACTTATCACTTTTCTCCTTAAATAAAGAAATGCCCTACATCTTTAACTACACACACTAATTATTATGCTTGCTTTTAACCCTTATCCTCAACACATCTTATAGACGAACAATGACACCTCAGCGCCACGTACAATGTCCCCCTCCCTTACCTTCTCACTAGTCACTAACCTTACCTCGCACTACGCTAAATACCTCCAAACAACTATCTCTAAGGTAGCGTTGTATCCTCACAGAGTCACCCAGTGCCCTCAAGCTTCTTGTGACTGCTTGTCTCCAGCCAGGCTGCAGATGATGCCTTTTACGGTGTGCCATGAGCTGGTGAATGAACAAAGGTTTGAATGACGTCTCGTTGGTATCCGAGCTTTACATGCTTCTTTCTTAAAGGACCATCAAGAAGTCCTCTCAGTTTTGCAGCTCGTGGCCTACTGTTTAAGAATCTTCTATCTGATCCTTTTTCCTATTTCTCTCAAACAACTTGGGTTGCATATGGCCTATGTTTTCCCCAACGACACGTATGTATCAACAGACACTCCTTATATCCAGCGCAATGTGATTTACAAGAAAAGACACAGAATAATACAGTAAATAGTTCCAATTATGACCGTAAATTAACAACACATACATTCATTCTTTTCTATTAAATTACACTTGAATATACACATGCACCTGCGCATAGTTATAAAATTATTATCACTTAAAGTCCTTTAGTACACATTTCTCCTTTATATTAACACTTTCAACTCTAACTCTTTTCATTGCTTGTCTCACTAGCTGTACATCTTCATCTTCTTCTCCTCTTCTATATGATAAAATATAATAAAAAGCAAACACATGTTCGTGGGTAGTGAAAACGGTTCTCAGGCATCAAAATTTGCATTAAGCTGAGTTTTGGTGTTTTGTGGCTTATAATAAAAAATGATCCTGTCATAGAATCCATAAACTTAATTTGGTCAAATAGTAAGCTGTAATAAGTGAACAAAATATTATGATGCTGAAAAGTACCGTGCATTCATTATGCCATACCATATTTGTTGGCTCTAAGGAGCAGTTGAAATGCACTTTTTCACGTTATAATAAACGAAAAGGGCTACTTGTTAAACTTGTAAGGATTAAAAACTGACAAAAAATATAAAATTTATGTCTCAATTTTCTATTTCACATTATTATTACCAAAGCAACAAAGTCCTGAACATTTATTTCTTTATTATTTGTCGCCACAACAGATACAAATACATACTATTCTACCTATTGAAAAATCTGAAAGATTTAAGATAACACTTTTAGGGTTACAATGAAAAGCCGATCTCTCACATAATGAGTTTTTCACTGGTCAATTCTAACGCTGCTGTTTTAATCTCGATGAGTGTTCTGCATCAGTTTCTTGACGCCCTTAATTGCATACACTTAAAGCATTTAAAGTTTTCCTTCGAATTCTTTCTTTTCTGACTCTAGACGTAGTTAAAACTCTTATTACTGCTAAAGACTGTTGTTTGTCAATTTTGTTAAGTTGTTACATATTTATTAGCAAGGTAATTCAACGTCAGATTGCCTTCAAAAGAGCCAGTGAGCTAAGCTTTCCTTTGACTTAAGTTTCCGGCAAACAAGACTGCCACGGTACCTCAGGGTGATCTTCTATGGCCTGCTGTTGTAGCATCACACTGATTGGGAGGACGACTGCAACGTCTGAAGTGATAGAGCTAGTTGTAGAGCTCTTGTTAAAACTCGTTTTAAACGCTTCCCAGTATTACGTCAGATACAATAATATGCTCAAAAATATTCTTAAATGCAGTCGTACCCATGATTAAAGACACAAAGATTATAAAGACCGTCTATTATATTTTGCACAGTAAATTTTAAAAAATACCACCACTTATATTTCAAACCAACTTTACAAGTTTTCTTTTGACTTAGGGAAAGAGTCAGTAGGACGAAGGTATTCAAAAGTAATTTACAGTTGCGATAAGTCTTAAAAATGATAGTTTATTTTAAGACTCAACTAATAGAAACTATACCCGTCATAAAAGACTACGAGGAATAAGAAAGTTTTAACAAATAAGTGGATTACTAAAAATTTAAATTGAACTTTTTTTTATGACTAAAAAAAAATGTAGCAAGTGCACACAAATTGAAAAAAATTATAGAAGTAATCGTTTTTAATTTTATTTGATTCATCCATCGGTCAAAATTCATCCGTAAAATTTATACAGCGCATTAATTATCTATTTCTAATAATGTAAACATTATCGTACAAGCCTACTGTTTTATTGTTAACACAGTCTGCAAAAACATTGCTCATTGGCTGATCTAATAACATCAAAGGCCTCTTTGACTTGCTTTGTCACCATCAAAATGCAGCACTATCAAGAGGAGAGATTGCTCTTTTTAAGTCTGTCACCAATCCTCTAAGGTCTCAGTCTACTCTTGACTCCCACGACTCGCAAGTTATTTATGCACGTAAGGCATAACGTGATAGATGAGACAACTTGGGTGCAGTTCAAGAGCATCAATAGTATTGGACTAAGGAGCAAGGTACTACGTGGGAGGCCAGCTGAAAGTGGTTCCAGCAATAAAAAAGAAAGCAGAAACCACAACATCTTACCAGCCTTGAACTCATTCTCGTAGTTTACGGAGCCACTGAAAAGTACTGCACGAAGCAGTTGGAAACTTCAAAACAGTAGTTATAGCAATCAGTGATAGATGTAAATTATTTATCAGTAATATAATTAACACCAAAACCTTGTTAAAGTGATCTGAATCGATTGTATTTTTAAGAATAACTAATCTAAGTTGTTTTAATAAAACAAATAAATAGTAAACATTAGTTGAAATCATTTATATTATTAAAATTAATATTTTCACTAAACTAAATAGAATAAATAAAGCTTACTAGCTACATTCTAAGAGACCCAAAAATAACACTAAAATCAAGTGGTTCGCACAATACTCTGAGCAAATCCAGTCATAAAAAATTGGCATACCTTTTGTGTTTCTTAAATTTTAGTTTAAAAAAAAAAAAAAAAAAAAAAAACTATATAAATTAACTACATATGAATTTATAAAAAAAAAGTACATAAAAAAAATTCCTACGAACAGTGAAAAATACTTGTCAGTGGATAACTTTCTAAACCACAGTTTCGTGATGTTTCGGAAGGATTAAATGCGACTAATTAATTAATCTGCATAAATCAAGCATCCTAACAAATACTTGTTTATGACGGATACTGAACTTTCTTAAAAGACTTTTGACAAGACGTAGAACGTGGATTTACACTTATAACACATTTTTATGACCCATTCAACCATAATAGAAATTCTTTTCCACATAATCACGATAAAAATGATGTCAGAATGACTTAACCAAAATTCTATGAGTATGGTCAAAAAATTGTACATTCTACACTTTACTATTCACCTTAACGTTAATCAAGTACTTCGTCACTCAACCGTATACCACCACTACCCTGGAATAATCAACCTTATCACGATTACTACTCTCCAAATTTCCAAGAATTTCTATATTTGTAACCACCATCCTTTTATCTACCCTACTTCCTACAAATGTTTTATCCTTATCCTCATACTCTAGGCTATACTCACTACTAATAAGCCCTATTTCAATACTCTAATTAGAAACAATATCAAAATTATAATCAAGAACAATACCGAGACTCTCGCCCTAACTCTTTAAAAAACGAGAATGAAGCTTACCGTTTGGACGTCTGAAATCAATAATAGTAATGAAATCTACAGAGGCTTTTAAGTCAGAATAAAAGGAAATTCACCAGTAGTTAAGTAACGTTGCATAATATTTCGGAAAGATTCAGAAATTTTTATATTAGATTCAGGTGCAAAAGCAAATGTTATCAGTTATAACGCATTAAAGAACGGTACAGAAATTAATGTTAATAATACAATGAAACTAGAAGTAATAGCTTAACTGCGAATATTCATTTTTGGTGCTGTTACGATAAATTTATTTGATAAAAATCACGAATTTTACGTTATAAGTCCT
Organism: Copidosoma floridanum; assembly: GCF_036245765.1. Lineage (NCBI taxonomy): Eukaryota > Metazoa > Arthropoda > Insecta > Hymenoptera > Encyrtidae > Copidosoma > Copidosoma floridanum. The sequence continues at coordinate 2,039,377 of NW_028321894.1, forward strand.
AAATTGCCAGTTTATAATGTATAAATTTGAGGAGAACCGTTTTTACACAAGAAAACGCTAGAATCAATTATGAATTAAATGCATTGGTAGTAGAAAGCAGGCCAATTGAACCTTTACCTTTCCTATACTAAGATAATAAAATCAACTCTATAAAATCAATTAAAACACGAGAAAAATCTTTAAGACTTAGAACTAAAAAAAAATTTGAATTAACTTTTGGAAATTTTTTTTTTTCTTACGATGAAGATTAAATACCCACACCCCCACGCGATACAATTTATTATAATTCTGAAAGATTTAGAGTAAATGAGAGCAGAAGTTATAACTTACTGACCAGAACAAGATTAGGTATTGAATAACTGACTAAAAACAAGATTACTGGCTATGCTTATCTTCGTAGAATTACTACCGTACCCGGAGTGTATATTGACGAGGCGGTTGTAGATCACAAAGAAGGATACTGTAATACAATAGCCATAAACACAAGAGATGAGCTGACAAAAATAGAAATACCCGCACAAGAACTTGAGCCTTTCGATGTTATGAAATCGAAAAACTTTTTTGAAGCTGACTTCGAAGAAATTAATTTAAGTGATGTAAGAAATCGTATTAAATTCATAATGGATAAGCTAAAAAGATCTAGTTACTCTAAAGCTAGTATATTAGAAATAAGAAGAACTGTAAAAATAAATCTCACTTATTTTACCCATCAGGTTACCCAGCTCCTCGTACAGTTATTATGACACATAAAACACCTATGACAGACGACCGTCCTGATGACCGTCCAAACCCGACAGCGCATCTACTTCACAGTTTAGTGACCCACAATCTAACGGGCCAATACTATGACAAGAGCGATTATTTACGTTAAACTAAATGAATGCATTTGCAGAAGAAATCCCTCAGAATTTAATGGAAAACTCAAGTGATATGAATTTGGAAATCAGTAAAATTAAAGAAATATAATCAGATTTAGACGCTCAATCAAAAAAAAAATTATTAGATGTTAAATCGAAACTATGACACGTTATTACTATAAAAGTTAAGAATCACTAAAGATTTCTACAAGTCGTAAACAAAAACCTTACTCACGAAATAAAACCTAGCATTTTACGAACCTGCTTCAAAAATCTTGCATGTGCTATCATGGCAAAGAAACTACACACTGCTTATATTTCTAGGAAAACTTCCTGATCATTTCCCTAGAAGAGATATGCCACCAATTTTATACGAAAAATTACTTTACCTTTTTCTTACATTAAAAACTCATTTTGGTGCATGTTCTTATCTTGCCCTAGAAGACAGAAAAAAAAGAGTAGTTAAATGTCATATTAGCTAGTAAGAAGGTCATAGAGAAGTAATTAATACTTATAGACGAATGAGAGCAAAATATTATTAGAAGAAAATGCTCAATGACACTGCTGAATACATACAAAAATGTAAAATTTGCCAGGAACAAAAATTAGTCTTCACAGAAACCAGAGAACCCATGGTTAATACAGACACGCCATCAGAAGTATTTTACAAAGTCGCAATAGATACAGCAGGCCTTTTAACACAAAGCACATCTAGAAATGAACACATTTTATAAATGCGTTGCTTATTTAGAAAATTTTTTATTGCAATTCTCTTATTCCAACAACCTAGTAACTGTTGCCAATATTTTGTCATGATATTATATTTTAACAATCGACATTCTTAGAATTATTTTTAGTGACAGATCAAAAAGTTACATCAATGAAGTATTGACAGAAGTATCAAAAATTTATGAATTTCTCTTAGCTCTAACCAGTGCATATCATATGCAATCCAATGATTCATTAGAAAAAAGTTACGCTATGTTAGACGATTCTCTGTGAACCAACGAAAAAAAAAAATGACTAGAATAAAATAGTTTTTTTTTCAGTGCATGAGTATAACACTTTAGTCTATTTAGCACCACTCAAACTTGTCTCTGGTAAACAGGCACGTTCTCTTCATTCACTTTGAAACGAACATAGATTTTTTTGGTTTTATTTATGTTAGTTGCTTATCCCTGGCAAATTTGCATTCCTGTACAAAATTTTTAATATCTTTTTTATACCCTTCTAGTAATACATCTCTCGTATTTTTTGTTAACATGACTGAGAACTTCATGAATTGCTCTAGACGATACTTCTCTAAATAAATTTTAAGTGGTCTTACCTTTTTTAATTATTTTTAATGTCTCTGTATTTTGGTTTTCTCCTGCTTTTGCTTGACTTGCTAAACATGATTGGAGATCTTAAAGCATAATTATAATTTTTTCTTCTACTTTGAAAACCAAACAGTCTCCTTTTTTATTTATATGTGTAATCATTACTGTGTCTCTGACTTGTGGTTGCGTTTTATTAAATTCATATCTTAAAATGTAATTTAAATCTAATAGTAGTTTATTGTAAGAGAATTAATCGTCAAGTCGGCTAAAATAAATGTTGTCTTTTGTGTATGTGGAACGGTCTCGTGTGCTCAATATTTTTAGGTGTTTCATTTTTGTTTTTATTCTAAATTATTTATAATTATTAAAGTAGTCTAGTGAAACATTAGATGAAGTTTTTCAGTTCTAAAAATTCTTTTCAGTTGACTCTAGCTCACTATTCCCTATTGTTCGTATTATGTACATTAGTTCTTACGATACGTCATAATCTGAATATTAAGATGGCTTAGCAAGATTTAAATTTTGCAAGCTATTCGTTGAAGGGTATTCTTTATCATTACTTTAGTCAGGACTGCTTTTTATTGCATCTTCATGCATTTATCTGCGAGTAGTAGATTGCAGCTTTGTATTTTGCTTTATTTCAGCAACCATTTCATGTTCTGAGGTACTTGACGAGTCGAAATTCAAGTGTAAATCCTTCTGATTACAAAGGTGCAGTTTTGATTTTCTTACATCTTAACGTTCAAGCAGTTAATGGTTATGCTGATGGGACTAATACGTCTTCTAAGAAACTAGCTTCAGTAATAGCATAATGTTTCTACATATAATTTAATGTCATTAAAATGGATGATAAGTATGCTTGTCCAAGGCTGTTAGTGTGCAATACAGGAATTTCTATTCGATCTCTTATTTTGGCTGATATTTTTTATACACGCCTTTGACCAAAAGTTACTCCTGTAGGCTTCGAATGGTAGAAAGTTGGCAGAGAATCTGAGATCTCTTCATTTTTTTTAATATCATCAGAAATTTTGTAAAAATTATTTTGTTTACTTATATATTCTGTCGTTACATCAAGTTATTTAAGTTCATGATTGTCGACACTTGTTGTTGCATTTTTTTCTATAAAATAAATGGGACTTTCAGGTCTTCTTGCTTGTATCAAGGTTCTTATGTCATAGCATAGCCTGGCTCGTTATTTAGCTAGAAATGAGTTTCCTTATATTCCGGTCGCGTAAATCATGTTTCTTGTAATGATACGTAAAGAACATGAGTTTAATGAAATGTATTTAACGTTACTATTCCTAATGTTATCATATTTTTAGAAGGTAATTCAATGAGACAAATAAACGTATTAGTATATATTATAAAATTTTGTAGTAATGAAGATATTTTTATAGCACTGACGTCAGCTTCTGTATTTATGATAGAAATATCTTCGCTATCATTGAATTGTAAAATTTTAAGTCTTACTATTGGTGCAACTCCAATATTTCTTGCATCAAACACTCGAGCGATGGCACTAGATAGATTGTCAGTGAGTGCTGAGTATGATCTTTGCTCACCACTCCGTCTGGGTGATGAACAATATTACTGTTGAAGGGATGGTCTGGTTTAGAAGAATTAAGTCTTAAATTTTGTTTGATATTATTAGAATTTGGCCTAGAGCAAGCGCTAGTGTAGTTTCATGATTTGTATGGTAGCTGAACGTTTTTGTGGATACAGGGGTGATTTTTCATAGAAAATGTAGACAAGTTCCTAAATACATACTGCAACATGCTTGTGTAAAACGGCAACTCAAATTGGCTAATAATTGATTTGGATGTTTCATTGTATATGTGAGGCTAAAATTTCGATGATTTTTCTACGAGATGCTTAAGGATAATAAGATTGCGTTTCATTTAATTTTTTTAACAATTTCGCAGATTGATCAGTAAAGTTATAATTATGATATTGAATAGCTGGCTATAATACTTCTTTTCTGTCTGAATTAAACGTAGTCAAAAAAAGTGTTTGTATCATAAGGGTTGTAATAATACGAAATACTATCGCGATTATACATGTAAGGAACGTTACATTTAACCTACTGTACATTATTGAAAACAGAGTGAAAATATAAAAATTCTCTTGTCTATTTCGTTGGTATACTGATAAAATATGTCTTACTGCAGGATGTTACTGCTGAGCAAGGTACATGTGTAAGCTCTGATGGTACATGGTAGCGTTAGCGTTGAGGTATAATATTTTCCTAACTTGTTTAGCTTCTAAAGCTATCCGTAAAGCAGTGGCAAAGGTTTTTGGTACAATGAAAATAATGTTGGCCTTGAATCTATTTGGTTCGGTTGGCTTTGCATAAGTGCTTCACGGCCAACCATTAATAGATATAACTTGGAACCAGACTGTTGATGTTCAAAAACGTTTTTGGAAGTAGCCTCTATTTTTGCTGCTCTAGTGCCTTAAATAATGAGTTGAGAGATTATCTCGTGAAAATTGTGAACGGCTTCTTCTTGTGTTATTTAAAAATTTTTGATGTCGATAATGCATACAGCGTAACTTTTTTAAGGAGCAAAGGGTGCCTTCAAATAATTTACAGGATTATTTCATGTATTTATTGTTACTTCATGCTCTACCTTTTAGCTTGGAGATTAATGTTTTTATGAATATAGGTTCTTTCGCACTTGAAATGAGGGACCTACCAATTTTAATATCCAGCACAAAATCTGTAAGTAGTGTATTTTGGCCAATGTTTATGAGTATGTAGAAGGCAGCTTGATTTATACGTAAGGCTGAAATATTAAAGGCTACATAACGGGACAATTCAAGAAGTTCAAATAATCTTCCGGCTTCCCTTGCCTCATGGTACTGTTTTAGTAACAGTCCTTTTATAGCTACATCAGCTGTCATGCTTTTATTTTGAAGTATCTCATCCATTATAAAAGAAAAGAGTGACTCTAAGAATATCCCATTTTTGCAACCTCGAGAATCGTTCCAAATTGTTTATCAAATCATTGTTTATCGTTCAAACATGCACCTGGTAAGTTTTTAGGAGGATATCAGCTTTGGTTTTTTAAATATAGGAGGTAAAAAATATTGAAATATTACTAATGACCGTATAAATTAGGTTTACAGTGAGTGTCACAAAATAAAAAGTGTTTTCGCGTAGCTTACCAAACCACTATATAATTCTATTTTTTGGGTCACTGATTTTGAATCCAAGGTCAGATGACCTTCTTAACAAATTGTTCAAGGTTATTTGAAGGTCGAATCTGAATGAAATTCTCAAATCTAGAATACACTAGATTCCAACAATGATTCTCATGGCTACAACTTTCGCAATTGCGTACAGTACATAATACTTATTTACAATTAATTTTAAATTCATTGAAAGCAAACGATTGCGATTATCACAGCTCAAGATGAACTTGATTTATAATTAATATTATATTGGTCGAGGAATGTGTCTCGTTGATTTTTTGTGTACAGGACTTAATTTTATGATTGACATTCATTTAGTCACCTCTTCAATTTTCTGTATACAGACCTTGATGTTATTATTCAGAATCCTTTTGAGTTAAAGTCAATAACTAGTGTTATAGATGATTAGAGTCTTAGCTTCTCTATATCTGATTTTGAGAATAATTTTATACAGAAATGTGTATTTATTAAGATCCAAAATCTTTTATCATATGAGAGTTGATCTTATGGTCTCCTGAAATACATTATTAAAGTAATTAAAGGGAACCTGTTAACATGATTAAATTATACTACTAATAAGTATTAACTATAAATACAGGTACTATAGTCAAAGACTTTTGTCTTTTTACTGTAATTAACTAATTATCCGTTCAATTCTTTTTTCCAATATGTTTTTACATTATTTGCAGTCTACGATTCATTTTAAGAAATGCCTTACTCTTTGACATGTCTTGGCTGTGAGCTTAAAAAGAAATCTAAGGATGAAAAATTTTTGTGTGTCAATAGTCTGAATTAATAGGCCGTCAATAATTTGAAAACTATTTATAATACTAGAAAACGAGAACTTGAAGCTATAGAAACAATTTCTGTGGACAGCAAAACATGCATACTGTGCTACGACTGTATTCAAAGAAATCCTGGCATTCAAACTTACTCTACATTGCCAAATCTGTCCATTTATAGAGAAGGCTTAAGCTCACATAATCGATGTACACTTAGGTGTAAGAACCCATCAAAATTAATTGCTGTTTCTAGCAATACACGTGAGCTCCTCTTAATAAATTATAAGTTCTTTGTTGAGCCTTAATGCCTGTATGTGCTCTGAACATTTCAATGATGTCGATTATTGGCCTTTAGTGAAACAAATATTTGAAGAAGTATCACCAACGAAGCAAAAGTTTGTAAGCGATATCATGTTCGAATACTAATAGAACCAAAATAAAAATGTTGGTAGTACATTCGATATCAATACACTTGGGACTACGGCAGATGGGCCTCTTAAGTCTTTTTTGGGATTTGAAAAAAATAAATTTAATATAATGTGTGAATTCACTAAGAACTGTAAATTAAAAGATGTAGCTATTATTTTGTGTGAAATTCGTACTGAACTTTTACATGAACAATTGGCTTATCTCTTTGGATACCAAAGTATTTAATCAATTTGTAACCATTAGGAAAAAGGAAGAAATGATTTAATTTAAAATCTGGTTTCTTACTTTCTCAACATTCCCAATCGTGAGACCGTAATAGTTAATAATACTCCATTGGCAAAAGAATTGTTTGATATACCTGAAGATAAGGGCTGTATTATTTTTCATGCCACTTATCGGATAGTTCAAAATTTAAAAAACTTCGATGGTCAAAAGCAGTTGTGGAGTGAGCAAAAGAAATTACCACTTATTTAACCCATGGTGGAATGCTAGCCAAACGGATTTATACTATTTGTCTTGGGTTTTTTTAATGCGAACCATAACGATGCACAGATTTTGAATGATTGCTTCCAAAAATATGATGAGCTATCATCCATGCTTTATAAAAATGATGTTGTCTTAGTTGATAACGGATTAAGAGATGTAATGGACTTTTTAAAAAATAAAAAAAAGCTTAAAGCATACATTCCTGGAACTGGGAAATGCGATACATATGAAGCTTATCTAGCCAGGTTTGTTACCAAGGTGCGATGGAGAACTGAGCAAGTATTTGGGCGACTTTAAAAAAAAATTTAAGTTTCTTGCTATATCAGCTTATAATGCTACACTGTCCTATGACTTTGATTACCTGTTAATTGCTTGCGCGTTACCTAATTTATTCCACAAACCAATTTTATCTGACGATGAATATGAAAATGTTGGGGAAACTATGAAATCAAGATTAAATGTACTAAATGAAATTAAGAGTAGTTATCACTGATTCCAATCTTTCTTAACAAAAAGTTCCCATTCAATGACACTGCTTTCATTTCTTTGGATAGTGAATAAAATAATTCGCTAATGCAGTTTCCTCAGCTTTCATTGGACGATTTGTATGAAGTTTGCCTAGGCCCTTATTATTAAAAAAATGCCATGTCATACTATGGCGAACATGTGGTGGAAGATATATTTTTAGTACAGAAATTCAATCCTAATGCAAGACACAGAACCACAGGCTTGGATTTTTTTAAGTATGGCATTAACGTTATCGATCCACTGCTTGTGAAAGCACATATGAAATCTCGCTATAGAAGTGGAGAAAGCTATTGTATTTTTGTACTTGTTGATCGTGCTCAGAGAGGTAGAATAGCTATCGTCGAATATTTTTGCACATATGAGAGTGGTTCACGGACAGTTGGATGCTGCAGCCACATTGCTACTATTATATGGTACTTGCGATACGGTCAATGTAATGTCATAAAGGTTCCTAATCCAGATTTTTTGAATGTCTCTATAACTATAAAAAAATAAAGCTTTGTAGTTGATAACGTTAAAACAATATTTTGTTCTGATCATTTTGAAATGAAATTATTGATTAGGCATATTGAATTTTGCACACCTGACTTCTGATGCATGATCAGCGACTATAAAAACATATCTGGAGGTGATTTCAGAGTTTTTTTACGATTCATTCAGATTTGACATTCAAATGACCTTGAACCATCCGTTAAGAAGGTCATTTGACCTCGGATGCAGAATCAGCAACCCAAAAAATATAATAATGTAGTGGTTTGGTAAGCTACGTGAAAACACTTTTTATTTTGTGAGACTCACTGTAAACCTGATTTATACAGTCATTAGTAATATTCCAATATTTTTTATCTCCTATATCTAAGAAACCAAAGCTGATCTCCTCCTACAAATTTACCAGGTGCATGTTCAGAAAGATAAACAATGATTTGATAAACAATTTGGGACGATTCTCGAGATTGCTAGAACGGGCTAATTTCAAGCTATTTTTGGAGTCACTCTTTCTGAAGATAGATAAAGACAGACGATAAAGAAATTTAAAAAAAAATAAAAATCAAAAAAAAATAATAAAAAAAAAAACAAAATAGTAAAAATTTTTATTTGATTAAAGCATGCTCAAAGTAAAACCAAAGACTAAGTCTTTAAGGACGCCAATTATTACCATCGGCAAGTAAAGAGCAAAATTTGTAGATTCGTTTTACAAACCAATATACTTCATTTTGTTCGTCTGGAATCAGCCGTCAGCCCAAGCGCCTTTTTTGCTCTTACTTACAATATACACTCAATATAAAAAGGTTTAATTGTTGACTTGGCATTCTGGTTTGAGATTCTACCAAATAAAATGTGTGCAGTAGTATTAGTGTGTCATACGCAAGATGGCATAGACCTACTGATCGATCTTATATTTTATGTAATGCTATAGTAGCGTATCGTTTACGTCTCTTCATCTCACGTCCTTGTATCCTTACTCAAAGTAAGAGTTATGTGTCTATCAATTAGAACTTCAAATCTCAGACTATATCATTTAATGTAAATACTTATTTGTTTTTAAATAAAGAAATTAATTTTAATCAACAACCAAGTTATGTCTTATCTGATGATTTGATTAATAAAGAAAATTGGTAAATGTTTGATTATACAAATAATATAAATGGTAAAGTTTTGGATTCGAACTTTCAATGTTTATGGAATACATGGTTTTTTTTAACTGAACCTATTTCTATAATCGTTGGTTAGCCGCTGCTTGCGAGCACGCAGTTTCAATATCTTGCAAGGTTGACCGCAACAATCATCCTAATCCGACAGGAGACTACTCGTAGTGATGACAATAATAAGGCTGCTGCTTTTAACCTCAAAATCAAAGCTGGCGGTCTTTTCTTTTTTGTCACTTCCAGATTCACTTTTGAGGTGAGTTTAAAGTGACCCTGTTTGCTCAAGCTTTTCTCACACAGTTTAGTCACTAAACAAAGTCTTACATTTGCTTAAAATTCACGCCTCTAACACGTAGCTTAATCACCAAACTGCGAATTACATCCACTTAAAAGATGCAACAGAACTCACTCTTTAACCTTTATAGTCACTTTGGATGACTTAATTGTTGATAATTTACATTTTTAGATGTACCACTGCAAATTAATGTTGTAAGATAAGCACTTTACAAGATTGTTGAAGGTTGCATGCATGGTTCTAGTTTTGTGGTTATAGCTTTTTTCAAAAGATGTAAGGTGAGGTAAGTTTTATGTCATACGGTTGCAGAACCTGGTGTACCACTTAACGTTTGAAAATCACTGAGCTTTTGCTTTTCCTATTCTAAAACGAAATTCTGTACTTTGAAGTAATGAAGTCAGAAATAAGATGTTTCACAAAATGTTCTTGTATATGATGCGTTGTTTTGTAATTTCATACACTTTCTTAATTTTAAATAAACTGATCGAACGAAACAAAACAAAGAATACTTAAATAATTTCGAGGAGGGGTTATCCACAAGGGGGTCCATAGCAAGGAGGGGGTAGGGATTGTGCTGTAATCACCGTAGCTTTTCTACTATTCTTTGAATTTAATGTTGGATGGAATCGAAGTGCTAACGTATTTTTGCCTACACACTCTACAGAGCCATTGTACTCCAATAATGTATTAAAAGAAATCTCCTGCTCGTAAAACAAATGGTGTGGAGGTATTTGTTGTAAATGCTATAAGCATGGGTTAAAGTGTTTGCAACTGTGTTAACGTTAATATAGAGAACTGTCTAAAAGCAGCAAGTTATTAATAACAGTAGAAAAATAACTAGAGAGTAATGCTGACAGGAGCAACTATTTGGTAAAGACCAACACAATAACTAAACGTATTGGAATGTGTATTGCACCAAATATGGAATGAGATAGTAGCAGTGTTGACGTTAAAAAATAAAAAAGTGACCTAGGTTTATTCAATGCAAAACATTTTTTTGCACGAATTTTTTATCAAATTTCGTAATAGAAGTGCAAGATTGTAAAGTCTTACTTCTGTAGGCGTGTTTTGCGTAAGGGTGAATCAACAGTCTCAGATTAGAAAAAGTGTGATGAAAGTGAATTTTGCTAGATTCTCCTTCCTTTGCAACATCTTCTGTGACGTACTTACAGTTCGTTACAAGACACAATGCTATCATGCCATACTTTTCAAATTTAATAGATTATTAATTCCTTTTCTTTTAACTAATTGAAAAAAAAAAAAAAAAAAAAAAAAAAGGAACAGTTTTTTAAGAGATTGAAATTCTTGATCTTCTGCACACCAGCCAAAACCCAAATCCACTTTGCTAAGAAAGGTCCTGACATAGTTCATTTAATTACTGCATGTTATGGTGTAGTTTTCAACTTCATTCTGACGTTAGTTTTTATTTACCATATCATCATTTACTTGATCTCATTATAATTTAAATCAATGAATAACTTATTTTATACAGCCGTTTTTTAGGTAAATATTTATTTGAAAAAATAAAGATCATTATATTTTAGCAGAACAGCTTTCCTGTGTTATGTATATATTTATTTACTTATGAATAACATTGCCTTTATAACGAAAAAGTAATTGTTTATACAACATTTTTATATTAATGCCCATAATAGATGCGAAAATCCAACAGTATGACACAAAAATGAGAAACAGTTAGATTGTTTTTGATAATTTAAAAAGCTAACTATTCATTTAACATTAGGAACCTTTTTAAGAAACGAATGGAATTTTTCCAAAATAAATAAACATTTTTGACGAAAATTTTTATAAGGTCAAGACTAATGAGAGACATTAGCGGCTCAAGTTATAAGAGTCTAGCGTTCTTCCATTAAAAGTAAAAAGTACTCTAACTTGTTCTACATTTTAATGGTTGTTGGTTATTATTTAAAAAAACGACTAAGAAACTTAATTTACCTAGGACTAAAATTGACTGGTTCGGAGTTAGCTTTGAAAAAATAATTTTAGAAAATCGTTTCAACAAAATCTTTTTGTTATTTTCGATATAATGGATTTCACGATTTTTGACGTCTTAGTAGCTTCTAGATATTGTTCTTTTTATTGAATTTAAAACCACAATTTAACGGCCTATAAGAAATAACGATTACTTTTTGGCATAAGAAACTTATGGTACTTTTTAGTACAACTATATTTTTTTCACTTTTGACCAAATAAACTAATTTATACAAACTATTTCATATGAATTCTGAACAAATATATTTTTAATAGAAAAATTTGGGTTTTTAGAAGTGTCATGAATAGCTGTGAAATTTTAAACTGAAAATAATTTACTGTACATGTCAACACACTACGGATTTCTATTTAGTGAGTCTCAGGCAAAGCTAACGGGGGGGGGCGCTAGTTTGTTTATAATCTAAAAAAGTACGTATTTTTTAAAGTCACTTTAAAACAATTCAAATTAATCAAATCGATTAAGTTCAACACATACGTTATCGTAGAAGCTTTTGAGAACAGAGTCCCGTTGGAGTAACTGTAGAAAAATTATTTGGAAAAAGTTGACAGCGTTTCTCCGAGAGCACTTTTTTATAAGGGAATGGCTTTTTTCAAAAACAATTAAACCAATAAATTTGAGATTTTGACGGCTTATTTACATAATTAAGACGCACACTTAGCGCTTATTTTAAAATTGTTTAATTTCAGGGACTGTTAGTTCTTAACAATCGAAAAAAAAGCATATTTTGACGGTCTTCTCAACTTAATGAATAAATAAGTTAACCGATTTTGAAGATTTTTGCGGGATTTTTTAAGGTCTTTTTACTAAGCTTTTTTTTATTTCAAATATTTTCTTACACAGTATCAAGTTTTTTAGTAGTTAAAAAAAAATGTGACTCACAACTTTTGTGAATTTTTAAAGAATCTTATCAACAGTTTTTAGATGCTGCCAGAGACAGATGTCCCTACCACTAACCTATACGACAATATTTTTGTAGGTAAAGTATTTCTCATCATCTGAAACGGGGTAAGAATGTGGTATCTCCATCACACTTATAGTGACACACAACCCCACGAAGAACTGTAGTCCATACAATCATAAGTGAGTGTTAACTTGTGACATTGCTCTTTTTTTTTTAGTATCTTTATATTCATTTCATTAATTTAAATATTCAAATTCACCATCAATTTTTTACTAGTGATGTGGTTATGTGTATGCATGTTGGCCAAAAACGTACTCCCAGTTATTTGAATATTGTACGTTCGCGAAACTTTTTTGCATTTAAGTCGTAATCGAACTCTCTTTAACTTCGCTGTTTTTTTTTTTTTTTTAGCCAGAGATAGTGAGAGTGCATGATTTTTTTATACACCTTCTGGCTCATAAGTCCCTGCGCTTGCTGGCTCTATCCCTCTCTCTCTCTCTTTCTCTCTCTCTCTCTCTCTCTCTTTCTCTCTCTCTCTGTCAACACTACTGCTCCGTTTTCCTCCTCCCTACAAGTGCACACTGTTTTCTCATGGTTTCTGGCTGATGGGCTCCCGTTCCCAACCATTCTTGAACACAGGAAATACACGGGAAGTATATATTTCATCGTTACCCACCATAAAGAACTTCGTTCTAATTCTCATTGAAGACGAGTTAACCATAACATTTTGTCTTATACATTGATTTTCAACAAAATTTTCTCAAAAAATTTGTAGCCGGTATCGATGAATTTATTAAAAACAAGCACTTCTCACTTTTTAAGTAGTTTTTATTGATAACATTTCATGTAGGTGAGCCAGCATTAGCGATTAAGAACTTCACAGTTTTTTATTATTATTTTATGATGAAATTTTTCCTTCGTCAAGCAAGCAACTCTTTTTAAGTATTTTGCACTAATTTGATGTTTTTTGAGGAAAACAAGCATTTGTAGATTATTTTTCGAAAAAAGGTGCCTATCACCGAGCAACCATAAGTAATTATGAATCCATATTTTGATACTTAACTATACCTAATGAAAAAAGTTGGGAACCTTATCTCCAAGGGCAAGCTTGCCTGGAAAAAAAATTTAATAATAAAAATTACTAAAAGCAATCACGTTTCTATTTACTAATGATTTTTGATCTAATAAAATCATTCATTCATAAATATCACTTTAGTACCATTGCAATTTTAATCGCAGATGCTTACTTGCCTAAGAAAAAAGTTTATTAATAAATTAAACTAAAAAAAAGCTAACAATTATTTATAATTATGACTAGTAGCCTTCTATTTCAGCTTTGCTAAGGATCTACTTAATTGAGCACCATAGGGTTCTTACACTTATTTCTCATGAAAAATTTTTTCTTGGAATCCATACAATTTCAGTAAAATAATGAGCTATAAGAGAAACTAAAAAAATTAAATGGGAAGCCTGTTAAGTGCTGAGCATTTCTCACTGTTATACATAAAATGGACTATTCATTAAACCTGCAAATACTTCTTGTAACCGGCCAAAAAAAGTAACTAGAATCTTTGTTATAACAATACTTCAAATCCAGAGCGATAGAGTCTGGAACCTTGTTTCTTGTGACAATGAATACAAATATATAATTCTATCTATTTAAATAAATGAAAGACATAAGTAATCAATGTTACAGTTAGCATCAGACTGCTTGGGAGGAAGACTACAACACTGGACACATTATTGTCGGAAAAAGTTGGAAAAATATATTTGTTAGCAAAGTAGTTTAAAACTAGATTGATCTTTAGAAAATTGGTGAAGGTATTGTTCATTGGCAAACGCAAAGGCTTATGGTAGCTCAGAAAAGAGATAGTGGTAATACTTTTAGTCATTCTTCATTGTAATTTAAAAAAATTATAATGTTGGCTGCAGGTAGATTGATTCTGCATACGAAGATCATGGTACAGGTAGGTACACCAATGGCCAAAAAATATCTCGTCTTCAGCTCATTCAGTGGATGGAAAAATTTCACCACTATTCAGGTAAGTGGGCCTGGCGGAAACTTTTTCCATGTTTGCCGTTAGAACAAATAACTGAGAAGAAGGCTGATTAAGTTTTCAGCCAATGTAGCTGCCTAAGCTTTACTAAAAAAATGATTTTTTCCCCTTACTTGCTGTTGTAGTACAAAATTTTCTGGTAGCACCAGGTTAGTCAGAAAAACAGCCACTTTTCAAATGTGTGTATCTCGACTATAAAATTGCGAATAATGTAAATCATCTTTTCGAAGTTAATTGTGAGTAAATGTGTTGAATCGTGTATATGTATATTGAGATGCTAGTTGTCTGCAGATGGGGGAGAGTTTTGGAAGTTAAAAAAGGCTGCAGTCGTCGCACAGATGTACTTTCTTTCGCCAACAAAGAGCATTGTTGGAGAAATCATTAAAACAATCAAAACTTCGACGGCTTCTTAGTTTCTTTAAATATTTAGCAACTTTATCTTTGACAGCTACCTCTAGGTTAAATAATTTTTAAGCTATTAGCAGTGGTTACTTGTCAGTAAAGAGAGCTAGAGAAGTTTAGTCCTAGATCATTGTTAAGAAATATTTTTTTTTAAACTGGTAAATTGCACGCAAAAAGGTCGTTCTTATTTAACGTTTCTTTTATCATCCTTAATTCAAGGTTGCTGTGTCTCACTCTTTAACTCAATTAAATATATGAGTGGAGATGTCAACAGCCCCTAAGACCCTGGGTAGTAAGCTCTATCATGTTGTATGGCTTAGACGTCTGGGTGAATGGTTTGGTGGTGGAATCATCTTGAGAATACCTAACATCTGGGCAGTTTGTTAAAGCGTAGTGAGTTACCTGTGCGTACCACATAGTATATTCAGTCGTGGTGATAATAATTTTGAAAACAATGCGTATCGCTCTTTTGGCACAGGAGTGCAGATCAAGGCTCTGGAAAGGTAGGACTCTGCTGGATAACGCTCTTAGTAAAGAGAGCATGCTACGCTCGTAAAAGAAGTAGATCAAAACTCGTGTTGGCAGGTGGACTTACCAACTTATACCAGTCATGCGTCTATGGCAGGATGTCAAGGTAAACTATAACGTTACCTAGCTTCTCTAAGGCCGTAAGAATTTTAACGCATATCTTTACTGCATGGCTATAAGACCAATAGCTAGTTAAAGAGGCATTGGAAAGCAACTCAGGTGACTTCCAGAGGGGTCGCTTTTGGAAAACCAGCAATACAACACTAACATCTTCCCAAATTAGACAGTCGTTAACAAAACCATCTTACTAAATATCAAAACCTAATCACCTACCGTAACAATTAAATAAGGTGGAATCAATCAACCCTTGTCTATTTTCAACAATGGTGCAAAAGCATCACTCATTAAAAAATCCGTCATTCCACTTAACGTCCTAATCTTTCAAGATACCATTCTGGATCTTAAAGGCATAACAATCAGAATTATTAAGGCCCAAAGGAACATCATTTTAAGCTTTCATACATGCTTCTTCGAATTTCACATTATAACAGATGATTTCCCTATAGAATCATACGGCCTCATAGGATGCGAAATATTTTGTAACAAGTACAAATTTATTCCTATAAAAATTACGTATAAATGAGAAATTACGTAATACTTACGTATAAGAACTAGAACAAATAATACTAAGCATTCCCAAAAATAGCGTGAGAATTTTATTACATGCTTAAGTATTCCATACAACTTTTTACGCATTAAAAAAACAGAGAACTCGTTCTCAGAAACTTTGAAGACCACACAATCCAAATTCACTAGTTATTAAGAAATAAGGAATCCTAAATCATTAAAAATTTCCGAAATCCAAAATAATGTCATGAAAAACCAAATTCCAAAGGCCGCAATTACAAATCATAAATCAAAAAACAACACATCAAAAGCCACAGTATGAAATCCAGAGGTGAAAGCTAACATCATAAGCTCTGAAATATGAAATCAAGAAATAAAAAGTTATGACATGTATAAAATATATCTCTTTTCCCATTAGACCGTATGTTTTCATAGGGAAATTATCTGTTATAATGTAAAATTCAAAGCGATTTTCTTGAAAGCTTAAAATGATGTACCCTTGGGTTATAATTCCTCTGTTTATTATGCCTTTCAGAAGCAGAATGGTATCTTGAAAAAATATAATGTTTTAATGGGAAATAATTAAAAAATTATAATTCTTTAATGAATGATGCTTCCACACTAGTGTCGAGAATAAGCTACAAGAGTCGATTGATTTCAATGAATTTGATTGTTACGGTAGGTGTTTGGGTTTTGATATTTAGTAAGATGGTTTTGTTACCTGTTAGCTGGTTGAGAAAAGTGTTAGTGTTTTATTTCTGGTTTCTTCCAAGCTTCTTCTCTGTAAAAAACCTGAGTCGTTTTCCGATGCCTCTTGCTTAATTTTGTCGTTGTGGGCCTTGTTGGACACTCGCTTTTTCAGTGACCTAATTTTTAGCAACATTTGCACGTTTTTTGATTGCTTTGATCATCACTAATTTGGTTTAAAGTTTGTTGCTGCGTGTATTAGTTTAATGCAAAATTATCAGATTGATACGTAGGGGCAAGATAATTATGTGATGTTTCACTCCATGACTCGCTTTTTTTGGGGGACTGAGTGTATAACGGTACAAGGGAGTAGCTAGGACTACGTTCAGTGGTGGATGGTGTAGCATTGTATAAAAGCTTGGATTAGTGAGTTTTAGCTTTGCTAGCTTTGAAGCGATACCACCAATTTTTTGCTGTGTGCCCTTATTTTTCACAAATTTGGCGTTTTTCTTGAGTTTGGATAAGGTTTACTCGTGCATCTTGACTTTATCTATTAGTCATGATTTTGACTGTTACTTGTAGATATTTGGGTTTATAACACGTGAAGTCTCTTTCAATTCCTATAACTTGAGTGATGACAGTTGAGAGGTTGTTCGCGTGGCCCATATGTGCTTTTATTACCTAATGTAGGCCTCTTAGGGGATATTAAAACTTAATTCTGTTCTCGTTGTGTATAGAATTTCTGATGTCATTTACCGTCGTAGAAAGTTGCTTTTATATACTCTTGGGTGGTGCCCTTAACTATATTAAAAAAGGAGAGAGTGCTTACTACTATTATTTGTTTTAACGCCGCTAGTCTGCCGGGTATTTGATGTCATATTTTTGTGGATCCAAAAATGTTTGGGAAAAATATAGCTATTTTTTCGATGGTGTCAAAAATTTAATTTTTGGTGGAGAGTAATGCTTCCCCCGTAAGTCACATTTTAAAAAACTTTGCTTGATGGGATTTGTTTATTTTTAGAATAATGTGGCATGCTTCTCTGCAGTCGTCTAAAAAGTTTAAGAGCAGGATGTTAGACCCGTTATATTAAGGTATTTTTTCGATTGCGTCTTGTATAGAAAGATTGTGAATGGGTGCCAGAACTGAATTATTTATGTTATACAAGCTATTTATAGTTTAAAAAGAGAAGCTAGATGTAGAGTTCTTAAGGAAACTAGAATGATTATTGTGAGTAAGATTGTGGGAGTTCTGATTTGTAAGTGTTTCGATAACTTTTGGGGAGTGTGCCAGTGCTCGAAGTATTGGTGATTTTATTTTTAGCTAATGTGGTTCTGGTGTTGTCTAGTGAATATCGAGATTTATAATTTTGTTTGTTAGACTTGGTGAACTGTGATGCTTTTATGTATATATTGAGTGGGGTGTTTAGGTCTAATTTAAAAAAATCTTTAGTAATTTTAATGTCATTTGTTAACAAATTATTTTTTTTTTTTCTTTTAATTTAGCGATGGCTTCTTTTTGCTTCATGGTAGTTATTATCTTTAAGGAATTTATGTTTTGACCAAGCAAATTTTTCAAGATGTCAATAATTAATTTGTCTTGATAAAGACTTGTGACAATTTTCGTATCTATTATTTCCGATAACGATGCGACTAATTTCGTGATTTTGGGAACGTTCATGAGATTTCTACTGTCGGGTAAGTCTTTTTGTCTCGTTTGTAAATAAGTTAAACAATCTAATTAAGTCAGTTGTCTTCTTTCTACAAAAGTGGGTTCAAATTTGCTAATGTGAGTTAGTAGAATTTTGAGTGCATCAGCGTTGTCGTTTTCTACTGTTGATATGTAAAAGGCATAGGTTTTTAAGGCACGCACCCAATTGTTACGTTGTAGCTATTTGACGTAACTCTAGCGTGCGAGAATTTTAATGCAGCGTGTAGCGCGCGGACAGTAAATGCGTTAGTGTTCAGCAGTGTTTGTAACAAAGTTAAAGCACTAAATGTAATTTACTAGTACCTTTACGCATTTTTTTCATCTTCAGAATAAAATCTTATTTTTACCGTTTAGACAATATTCTTCTTTTATTTGTCATTTGAGTTTTTGATGCGGTTGTTGGCGCACTCTTCGGCTCGTATGCTTTTCTAAAGGTTTGGTTCTTTTATACATGTGCCTGTCTGTTTTTTCTATATGTGTTAGTCCTTCTTGGTATTTAGTGCTGAATTATTTTTCAAGTAGGTTTGAATATTGCGTAAGTTTGTATTTTTTATTTTTGTATGTAAATGATTTTTTAAAGCTTTTGAGGCTTTTAAAGAGTTCGTCTTCCATCTCACTTTCCATTGTATCATGATGTTGTGCGTATAGATTGTCGTTATGACTATGAACTTCTGTGTTTTTGTAATTATCGGCAGTTTCGTAATATTTTCTTACGGGATTAGAGTTTTTTTGATTTTTGCATACCTCATTGTTGTCGAATTTTTAACTGTGGATTTTTGTGTCTTGGTTGTTTGTCATCCAATTTTTTGGATTTTGGATCTCAGAGTTTATTACAGAAGTTTTTATATTTTTATTTTACACTTCAGCGTTTGTTATATAAAAAAAATTATTATTATAAAAATAATAATAATAATGATAATAATTATAGTTAAAATGATTGTAGTAATTATTACAATAATTGTTATGGTAATAATAATAATAATAAAAATAATAATAATAACAATGATCATTTTAAGAATACTTATAATAAGAATGATAATAGCCCATTTACCCTAGTCACATAAAATAATTAAATAATTTTTTCAAGGGAAAAGATTTATATGAGAGAAGACAATTATGTTTATCTTACTGACAACCTAAACCAACCGTTAGATAACGGAGTACAAGATATCCGTACAATAAACAAATTACCTCGCTTGGAAGAAGTAACAATCGACGCACCTTAATTAATGAAAAACATCACTAATTTTTTCATAGTCTTACCCATTAGAGGTTAAGACCAAAAAATCAAAACAAACATAACAACAGTGCTAAATAAAACACTTATCAACTTAAACAAAATGTTAATAGAAAAAAATATGTCGACAATCAGCATCGCCAGAACCACCCAAATAGAAGATATCAAGTTCCAAGAGATATAAAAGATATTACCAAAACACACTACACAAACAAAAATAATAATTTATCTAAAAACGATACAGCATTCACTATCACTAGAAAGATATAACATTATTAAGGAAATGCATAACTTTGTTATAGGAGCGCACGAAGGTGTAAATAAAACTTAAAACAAACTTGTACACAAATATTATTGGGAACATCAGAAAGAAGACATTCAATCGTACATATGAAAATGCCTTGAACAACAACTAAAAAAATTTGTACGTGTAAAAACTAAATAAAAATTAATTATCACCAACACACCTATCAAACCTCTTGCTAAGCTCGCTCTAGACGTAGTAAGTCCATTACCAGTAAGTCAGCAAAATAATGAGTATATTCTAACAATGCAGTGCTTATTCTCAAAATACGCTCTGTCAGTACCGTTGAAAGATCAAACTTCTTTATCAATAGCAGACAATTTTGTTAAGAAATTCAGTTGTATTTACTAAGCTCCAGCAGCCATTCTGATGGATCGAGGCACTAACTATCTAAGTAAACTAATTACGACAGAATCCAGTCGATTCAATATCATACAACTTGAAACAATAGTGTTTCACCCCAAATTAAACGGTTCCATTGAAAGATCACATTACACCCTTGCTGAATACCTCGAAATATTTATTACAAGAGAACAACAGTGGAATAAATGGGTAGAATTGGTGACATTTAATTTCCATACCAATAAACACGAAAGTGCACAGCACACACCCTTCAAATTAGTTTTGGAAAAAATAGCATGACTACCCAGTAGCAAACCCCTCAAAGCAGATAATTTATTACCCACATACTCACAAGATATAACAGATCTAGTCACTCAACTAAACACCCTACACGAGATCGCTCAAGAAAAATTGATTATGGCTTAAAACAGAACAAAAAAAATATACAATAAAAAAAGAAACGTTGAATTAATTAAAAAAGGAGACAATGTGTGGCTCCTACAGGGCCCCAAAGGTCATAAATCTAACAATCTGTATTCAGCACATTACTTCGTGCTCGATACATACAAAAACGGAAACGTAGGAATAAAGATCAATAAAACACACAGCAAAATAGTACACAACAACCGCTTACAGCACTCATACGTTTTTCAGAACCCCCCCAAAAAAATATATAATGCACACATACTTACACATGCATGCACCATCGGCAGATAAGTATGCCCTTTTTGTTTGCTAGAATGCTTGTGTGTATTGTCGTTGTAATTTTTTTTAAGTGCTATAAGGGCCACGCTAAAAAATGAGTTAATAATATTAATCACGAAAAACAAGTTAAAAATTACTCATTTTACAGATGAAAATAATAACCTGGTTATTCATCTTTTACTATATTGTCAACCGAGCCACATCAACCATTAGATATGACTGCGACCAATCTTTCGGTAATTTAACAACTTCCACTCTAGTCAATATAGGAGAATGCGACATTTCTAAATGGGTCATAAATTCAACTAGAGTACACGTGTCACTCATCAAATTAAACGAGTACGCTTTTACACATGGCATTTATTGGAGTATTAAGCTTAAGAGAACAACACAAGATTGCGGCATGTAGTCGCATAATTCAATAATAGAAAACGGAGAAATAGAATACCTTAGAGAAATAACACCTTTTTCGTAAAATAAGCAGGCTCGGAAGGCTTTAACAGTGCCTGTAAGAACTCAGAATCGTATACAGATGCATACGAGGAATATGAAAAAGTATTCGTACAAGGTTACGCCGCTATCTGGTAAGAAGAGCGTTACAATGCCATGGATATAAACAATAATAAAATAAGATTTTAATCTGGAACGTCATGTGCTAATGAGTTTAAAAAAAAAAAAAAAGATGAGAACCCTCTTTGACATAGAACAAGAAATAAATAAATCTCTCAACTTAGTCTAAAAAAGAAGTTTTTTCAACCATTTACTCAATATCAATGACGCAAAAATTTTGACAAAAGAACGTAGAAATAAATCAACGACTTATCACTCTTACAGAAACAACCGTGTTGCACAGTTATATATCAGAGCTGGTAGAACAGCGCAACAGAACAACCCAAAAATAATACAAATACCCTAGGAGCGTAACAAACTAGCAAAAGCTTGTTTTGTTAAAGGGCTTAAAGCCCCAGTAGGTCGCTACATGTGCCCATCTGCATACTATGCATTCCTCAAAGAGCGTTGCCAACATGCCAAGGGAAATGTCAATCAGTTAAGAGACCTTAAGAACCTAAAACTGCAGGCACACTTAGATATAACTATTTAATAATAGTAAAGAAAAAAGAGAAGAATTAATTCCCCTTTTCTTTACTTGGAATATCCTTATTTTATTTTCAGATATCAAAAATGTTCTGCAGTTATATTATAATTATAGTTGTAGCAAAAACAAGTGCCTAGGTGATACCGAAATTCCATCAATCAAACTTCAACCCAGAAATTAATTTTGGAAAGATTTAAGATATAAGGATAATGTGCGAAGTTTGATGTGTAGTGTCTCACATAGACACTTCACATCTTAAAGAAGCTCACTATGGTCATACCGACATTTTGACCAATCTTAATTGCAGCCTTTTCGAGAAAAACAACGACAATGACACCTTGTCTTAGACAATAAAGGAATGAGCAATCAAAATTCAAAAACAAGGCAACCTCAATTTTATATTCTACAGATTATTTACATCGTACAAAGTCAACACCGTAACAACTCATTCCGAGGAAATTAGAATTTTCAAACATATGTATAGCACCTAACAGCAAACCATCGCTAAACGCGAAAAACATACCTATAAGATAGACAATAAAATAAACTAAAGCGAGAAAGTAGCTACGAAAAGACTCAAGAACTTACAAGGGAAACTTACTAAATTTAAAAAGAGCGCAAGCACACTTACCAAGGCACAAGTGCAAGCAGAAGTCTTGTTACATGAAATCTACCACATCTTCGTCATCTTTAAAAATCTCATGAAAAAAATTACCAATTTCATGCAACGAATTAAGCTTGTATTTTTAGTAAGACTAATACAGTAAGTTAGTTATTTTATAAACATTATTTCTCAACAAGAAATGCCGATCCCAGTTGAAGCAATAAATACTTAATCTTTATTTAAATATAGTCAACTTCGATTTCAGGTAATCGGAAGTAAAATCATAATACAGTCAATATTTCCGCTCGTACAAATAGTTACTTTCAAACTATTCACATACATATTATAGCTAGTATTTCAAAAAATAAATAGCTGCAATAGCACGATCGCAGCTTGCATGATACCCACAGCACATTGTTTAGCCCTAACAGATAGTCACCGTGAATACTATTTTATTGACCAGTCAGAACTAAGTAAATGTCCTTTCATAGACGTGTACTTATGTCGATCACTAGTATCTGACATAAAACCGAACTCTTGCGAAATATAAATATTCCATAATCCTAAAAATATCAATCTCTACAGGTTTAATATACAAGTACTTAACACCAAGCCGTAGTATATCATAAGAACAGAGAACCCGCCTCTGTAGCTATTGTCATCAGAAAATAAACACAACATCACCGTTCTTTGCGGAGAAAATAAATATCACCCATCAGCAGTGAGATATGGCATCTTAAAAGTGGGCTTCAGATGCACCATAAAAGACGCAGAAAAAACGCTTCGACTCTTGAACCAATAGATACGCAAACAGCAGTATAACTATTCCGCCTCCCACTCTCATAATATAAGAATTTAAAAAAATTTTAAACTTCATTTGTACGTATTCGCCACAACAACAAATGTTTTTTACAGCTGAATTAAACACCCAGACAAGTTTTGTTATAGCCGCGACAATACTTCTGATTAGCATAACGCTAGTCCTATCAATTCTCATTAGATGTTACGTAATTCTCACAAAGAGGACTTTTGAAAGACTAACAGCAAAGGTAGACCAAAATAGCATCAGCTACACACCTATCAGGAGCATCAACCCTGATTTTCGCTGCGACTTCAAAGGCCTGGCATGCACTTTAGAGAACAACGCAAACCTTGCAACCAAAACAACAGCAAACTTACGATGTCCCGAACTTTCCCCCTATAAGAGTTGCGCACTGCATAGAATCCCTTAATAATAATAATCATAACAAGACTTTATTTGATCAGGTGGTATAACCACGTATGACCACAAAAAAATAATACAAAGTAAGTGCAGTTATGGAAAAATACAAAAAGAAAATTGCAAAGTAATAAATTAACTTGATCGATTCATGAATCAAAATATAAATGCAAGTATAACTTATGTAGAAAAAATAACAAAATATTAAGCATGAATAATAAGCAACTTATAAATAAAATAATAACAATAATAAAGAGTAAATATAATCTCATAAAATTATAATGAAAAATAACTCATAAGGTGATTACATAAGTATAAAAAGATATCTTACAAACGAGGCAGTAAATCAGACTCGATATCCCACTCGCTCTTTTCCAAATTCAAAAGAAAAACAAACAGAAAAGCTTTAAAATTGTTGAGATTAGAAAGATCGAACGTAGATTGACCAAGGTCATTCAGAAGAAGCGATGCTTGCACTATGAATGAGCATCTCATTGTCTCAGTCCTAAAAAATGGGATCACGAAGTGCTTAGGAAGGAGACATGAAGATCGACGCAAATACAGTAAATGCGAGGCACATACAAAAGATGACGCAATATAAGATGGGTAATTGCGCGCAAGCACAGAAAAGGATTGAATGCCAAGAAAGTAATCACGTCACCGAGAGGTAGAAAGCCAGCCTAATTTAAGCTAAAACGGTGTCACTCTAGAGTACCAACTTAAGTGACCATACACGAAACGTACACACTCATTAAGAGCACGATGTAGACACAAATTTGAAGTATCATTAATGCTGGGTTAAGCTACAGATATGTAATTAAATTGAGGAAAAATTAAGGTCTCTACCAACTGCTTTCTCAAAGAAAAAGAAAGGACCTGCTTATCATGTTTAGGACTATGTAAAGAGCGAAACACCTTACCAGAAACATGCTGAGCATGACGATCCTAGCTGAGAGTTGGTGTAAGCCAAAGTCCTAGGCTTTTGATCTCAGATACATATTCCAACCTGACTCCACCCACAGTTACAGCAGGAAGAGTAGAAAAGTCAAGCTGTGAGAGACGATTTGAAGAGGCCAAGACAACAACCTTAGTTTTAGGAAGCTTCAGAGCTAAACCATTATTTAACGCCCAATCTGCAATGGCATCAGAATAGAAACTAACTTTATGCACGCCTAGGTGAAAGTGCTCAGGATGACAGGAATAATAAATCTGCATATCATCTGCATAAGTCATATGCTTGCAGTAACGGAGCACAATTGGTAAATCATTAATGTATGCAAGGAATAAAAGTAGACCAAGTACACTACCTTGTGTACTCCAGTAGATGAAAAAAGCCAATCAGACAAGCTGTTATTCTCCCGAATAACCGCCTGCTTACGACCTTGTAAGTAAGAGAAGATCCATTTTAATGTCTTATTGTCACAGTTTAATTTGCGTGATTTTGCGAGCAGATGGGCGTGAGAAATAGTGTCGAACGCCTTCTCAAAATCAAAAGCACAAGAATAGTAACCATACGACTATCAATTGTGACTCTTACATCGCCCACTATCCCGAGAAAAGCAGTCTGCGTACTATGACCCGCTCGGAAACCAGCCTGGGTTGGGTTTAAAAAACCATTTTCCTCCAGATGCCTATAAAACTGTTTATGTACCAGTCGTTCACATACCTTTGATAATCCAGGCAGTTGTAATATAGGGCGCGTGTCTGATGGCGAACGAGGGCTCTTTATTTTAGCAAGCGGAACAATTAAAGAGTTTTTCCAGCATGCCGGAAACTTTGAGAGCGAAAAAGACTTGTGTATTAGCGACGTGAGAGGCAGCTCAATGCAGTCAATGGCTAGTCTTAACATTTTAGAAGATAGTCCATCCCATCCACCCATTGCCGCAGTAGAGCGAAACAGGGCATAGCGCACTTCACGTGATGAGACCAGTGAGACAGAATAAATAGACTTAGAAGAGTCCAGTGGAAGGGATTGTGCTTGCATAAGATCAAGAGGAGTTACTTCTGTCCCAAGCGAAGTTATCTCAATGTCAAATTTACTAAGTTCATTTGGAGAGAATTGCAGTAGAGGAGAGGGAAATTTTGGTCTGGACAAGCCAAGCTTGCGTATTTCGGTCCATTTAGCTCTTGTGTCCACTGCATTACGTAATTTTTCATAGAAAGATCTATTTTAAGCGAAATCAAGCCTATTTCGAATGTCGCCTCTAACGCGCCTAAAAAGGGCCATCTCAATATCAGATTTCGTTCTCACAGCTCGCCTGTAAATAGCATTCCTACGCTTCATATGTTGAAGAATTTAACGTAAAATTCATGGCTTGTTTGAAGACTTAAAACAAATAAGTTTGGGATGGGAAACGAGTCACAGTCATAGAAGCAGGCACAAGAAAGGGGTTGCACTATTAAAACGTTCGCAAATATAATCTTATGACTTCATGACGACATCATCGACACCTCTCACCGTGATGGCCACCCAAGATTCCAAAATTCACAAACAATCCCAAGAAATTCAGAGTGGCCTAAATGCACCCCCAATTTTCTCATCGTCTTACACAATTTTTCAGCAGCCACGCCATAGGTTACAAATTTTTCTCAGTCAATACCATCTTTTAACAGATCTAATTGATGTAAAGAAAGGAAAGCTCGTCATGCCTGCTTTTCTTGTACAATATGCATTCAAAAGAGTCCCAAACGGTATTTAAACGAGAGCATAATAAATTTTCCTTATTAATTTAAGTCTCTTAAACAAACTTATAACACCCATTAGTCCTCAACTCCGTTGTCTATTATCCATAAAGATGGCTCGGATTGTGATCCTGACAGAAGGTACACTGATATACGAAATCTGTGCAATAACGATGTTAGCATTCTGGATTTTCATACAAACGGCTGCGTTAGGTTACGAGTGAAGTAAAATGATTAAAACCAAGACAGTAATCAGGAAAAAAAAGCCAGCACCCACAAGGACCAACACCAAAAAGATACTTCCAGGAAAATATCAGGGTCAGAAGCTTCTTTGGGGCCTCAATTATGGTTTGGGATGACTCGATCACGAGAAAAAAAATCTGCTGATGGAGGCATTTAGAAACATAATCCATTTTGTGGTTAGAAAACTCCTATGGAAGCAGGAGTATTAAAGAGAGATAATGCAGGAAGCAGGGCAAGGCCTTGCGCTAAACAAGGCAATGAAATGAGGGCTTTAAAGCCAGCTTATACATAAGGAGATAAAAGCATTACCCAGTTATCTTCGAAATGATGCGTACGAGCTGTGCTACTGACAGGCAGCAGCTGCCAAAACACAGGGAAGAACATACGGTGGACTATTAAAAAAAGGTGATTTTAGCAGGAGCAACAGTCTTACCAATTGCCCTAACTATGGGGAATGCCTCGAGTGTAACGAAGTTTTACCGATCTGAGGATCGTGTACACAGTATTAAAACAGGTATGTGAATTATCGTTTGGAAAAAATTCAAACCGCGTATTTTTTCAAATGTGCCAATGAAGAGTTTGTTAGGGATTTGTTTAATTAAAAATATATATCGAAAAAAGATAAATTTTTCTTACAGCAAAAAAATGTGAATAATTAACTGTATTTACGATAAAAGTAATATTATTAATAATAATGAAAAAGAAAGTATATATTGACACACAAAATTAACAAACAAAAAGTTACACAAACATAGAAAAAAACAGTTAAGTTAAGAAGATAAATAGCCAAACACCAAAAGTTGAGCACTAAACGCAAAAAATAGTAATAATCTACAAAAAAATTACACAGACAAAAAAAACAATTCAATTAAAAACACAACTTACCAAACATGAGCAACTGGACACACAAAAAAATATTTAATGAAACAAGACGAAGACAAACAATAAAAGATTAAAAAGGATCTTAAAAAAAAGCAAACACAATAGTACACACAAAAAAAACATACGAATACAACATCTAAAATAAAAACAAGAAATCTAAAACGATACATATAAAACAAAAGATTCACGAGTAACACAAAAAAAAACAAGAAACTACTGGCCTAAAAGTACAACGAAACGCTGTTGTAATTCTCCGACGACAAATCAGCACATGTATGTATCAAGTTAAGCGTACTAGTACAATATGACATGTATTATAATATATATAGCCTATTCGCTCACCACTCAAACCATCTCTCCTTAATAACATTGCAAATCTCACCATCCACACATCAACCCTCAACTTAATTTTTTTCAATCCACCTAGCATGGCATCAATGGTTCTATGGACTTTAATACCAAGCCTTAGTGCTAAATATTTGTTGGAAAGATACGCAAAAGTCATCGCTACAAGGATACAAACAGTCAGAATGACTTTCTAAACTAGAGGGTGACTTATTATTACTTCTCACGTATCAATCTATACGCAAGCAGCCTTGCACACATGCAAACAGGAAACCGAGTATTGCACTAAACCTGAAAGGGGGGAAAAATCTTATTTAAAGCAGCTCTCTACATCTATGGTATGAGGCAAACACGTGCATTAGTTGGCACTTGCAAACAACACTTGGATAGATTCATCGAAAACATCATAACAAATATATCACTGGAAAATTCCAAACTCAATTTCGAAATCACCAATAAACTCCACACAATGCGAGCAGTTAAGGTTACCCTTAGAAACTTAAACAGAAGCTTTCAGCATCGTAAAGTAAGAAAGTTCATAGAACACCCCGAACGGGATCTAGCTGAAACTCGTGAACGAGAACAAGCCGTGATCAGTACAGCTAGTATAACATACGCAAGTCTTTTAGAGCAGTTTCCATTAGGAGGAAAGGGTTACAAACGTCATGTAATCCTCAGCGATGCAAATTTTGTCTTCTTGACAATTAACCCTGGAAAGACTGCTGCGCATGTACCATGCATCATTTTCAAGGTAATAGAGACAACGCCATTGTAGGACGCCAGTTTAAGTGCTTCAACTCAGTGCACCGCCGAAACTTACATAGTGATGTTTGCCGTTACTGTGAGTCCACTTTGAGCAAATTTGACTTCAACGTCGTGGTCCAGTGGTAACCACCTTTCTTTCGTCCTACCATCCCGTCTGCATGTCATTATAACTACCTCTTAACTCCATTTACCTAATACCATCGTTACCTACTGTAAGAATTTATAAAGAAATTGTAGTGACAATAGAAATTAAGCGTATTTTCGATAGCTAACGGAAGCTATTGCTTAGATGTCACTTCTAAATAAAGCTGTAACTAGTAAATTCAAAAAAAAAGTATTACAAAAATTAACAAATAAATAATCAATAAGAAAATACAACAACATATTAAATTATAACCCAAAACACCATGCGTCACTAACTGTATCACGAGAAAATAAGACTATTGTTAGCTATGAGCTCACGTTGTAATACTAATATGTAAAGATAATATTTCATACGAGTGTTACCCTAGCTATATTCGAGTTATGTAAAATATATATCTGCAAAATGCTAGATGACTTTACCAGGCACGAACTCACCTGGCGAGTAAGAACTTGGGGGGGCGTGTCACGTCTAGTGATGTCTACCCTCAGTCGGTAACATATACCTTATGGTGTTCGTCACCTAGTGGACGCACCCACAAAGCGATATCAATATACGCTTGGCCGATCACGTGCATACTAGCCATTTCCACCCCTCATTTTACCCCTGCCAAATTTAAGATCTAGCTTACGTTTGCAGCTGCTCCTTCTTCGAATACGTTAATCAAATTGACCTCAACTCCTTGACTTACCACTAGTTCTATCCGATTATCGATCTGATTTAGGGTTTAAATAGAACCGTGCCCTGTGATCTCGTCCTCTTCCCTGGAGAACCCATTGACCAATAAGCAAGTAGCCAGTATTAACTACAGCAGTTCATATTATCAAACACCCAATTATCTAATTTATCATTCAAGTATTTGTGATACAATAAAGCAAGTTTTTCCTACATTTCAATTGAGCTTTTCCTTTCTTATATTATACTTCCAGCTTAGCAAGCAATTTACTTTGATGGCTAAACCAGGAGAACTGTCAGCAGCTAATCGTCCATTATTCGTAAAGTTACTGGTAAATTACTTTGAGTAATTTAAATTCGTTACAAATACTGCTGAACATAAACGCATTTACTGTCTGTGCGCTGCACGCTGAATTCAAATTCTCGCGCGCTAAAGTTATGTCGAAGAGCCATGGCGTAACAGGAGGCAAAGCCCTTTTTTATGATCAACAGGGACTGTCAAATGTTTCATAGACTCCTTTTCAGTTGGAAGACAATGACCAAGCCTTTAAAAGTTAGGCAGTAACTTTATGCAATCTGTTAAAAAGAGATTGAAAATCTTACAGCTTTTAGACCCATTTCAGATAACAAAAAGTGTGCTTGAGAGCAAGTTTGTATTTTTTGAATGAACTCGATAGTGCTAGACATAAAGGTCAGTTTTATTTTACAGGTACTTACTAAGGTTCTAAGAAGTTGTAAACCAAACATCATGTATACGTTAAGTCATCTTTTTAATTTAACAGGGTTATTGAGGACGAATAAGTTATCGTATGAACTCATTTTTATCTTAATGAAAATTTCTTCTAGTCATTTTTTATAGCGATTCTTTGTTAACATTAAAAAAGTCTTCCGTAAGATGTTATAGCCAAATCTGTAAATACCTTAGTAACTTCAGTCTGTATTGGACCAAGAGCCCTGAAAATACTACTTTGAAATTATTTTTGTGTATCTGTTAATAAAAAATAAAATATGAAGTTGTTAAAGTGTTGAATGAATTTACAAAGAAAGTCTCATACGTTTTTGATCTTAAACTTATCTAATTAAACACTTGTGTGGTGAAAGTTTTAATGACTATCAATTAGGCTACAAATTTATGCTTGGTAAAGTGCTTTCTTTGTATACATGTATGCAGACAAAGAGCAACTTGTACTGTTTCTAGAGTACGACATGCTTAAAAGTATTAAGATGAGTGGTAAACTAAGAAATTTTACAGTAGAGCATCCTACTTGTCATAATCGTCTACCTGCCAATTCGTGTGGCCCTTTTATGCGAATACCAAACTTAGGTGTATTGCATTGCTGTAGGCATATAGCAATATCACTAAGGTTAACACTTTGATTGGAAATATTATACTACTGTCTTTAAAATACTTTTAACTGCTTAAATAACGAACTGTGGTCTAGGTCAAATAAGTTTTCGAACGATCATAAAAAACTCATAATTCTTTTGTTAATGGTTAAAAAACTTTTTTTAACTATCTCATTATATCCCTAATTTTTTTGTCTTGTACTAAAGCTTGAGAAAAAAAAAAAAAAATTTTTTGGCTTAATGATAACTCAGAGTAGTGCTCAGAAGCGCTTTAAAGTTTTTATAAAGTTTACAGATAAACATTTACAGTTTCGTTAGTTTTTATACAGTTTAATTTTTTTCAATTCGAGTACATGGAACTTAGAAATTATCAAATAAGTGAAAACTCTACATGAAATTTAAGCGGATTACCGTAATATAATTACAAGACCATATTTTCTTATGATGTGTTAAATTTTCTGAGATCTACAAATTTTATAACTTTAAAGTAATAATCTTTATTTTGATTACCGAGTAGTACATGATTATTGATTATGTAATTAAAATTTTTGTTTTGCTTCTTAAATTAGTGCTGCTCAATACTCGCACAATTTGTCAATTCTCTTTGTAATTTTAAAACAAGAAGAAAAACTGTGCCAGAGATTTATAGACGATTTGAGTCAGGGAGATCAAAAGACGTTTCACTAGAGTAAAGTCATTGACGAACTTGGCCACCAGTATATAATTTTGAGGTTCTTTGTTCTAATATAGCAAACTGTTTGAATAAAATTTACTTTGCTTATTTGTCACCCTTTCATACTTATTACTTTTCAGGAACAATGTCTGTTGAGTCTTGAGAAACTTTTATTTATTAAAAGGTATGAATTTTAAAAATGTGACTAATCTAAAACTACGAAAACTACCAAACCGATTTTGCTGAAATTTTGCGTACCGATTCTTGACACTTCCTAGTATGGTTTTAGTATGGTTTTTATCTTGAAAAATTCAACAACGATAGCAATAATTAAGCTCGAAGTTTTGTATAAATACGCCAGCTTATCACTTTAGTTAAGTAGGATCCGCTAGATTGCGTTGACATAAAATTGAAGCAACCTGCAACAGAATCAAATAAAAGTGGTTATAAGAGGCCGAAGCGTCTCGAAAACTTCTGCAGTCGTCTACTGGCAGTCCATCGAGCTGCATCGCTAATGTAAATGATAATCAAGCAGCTGGGTATCCAGCTCTCCAGCAGACACTCTTCTCTAATGGGCAAGTGATCTAGGTCAACTTCCACCCTAATTCTCCAGGATTGACAAGTGCTACCAATAAAAAATTAATTATACCGATAACGTCTTCGGTGGAATACTTGAAGACGTATTTAGCCAGAGCACAACCTGCTTCGACACTTCTAAGTAATGTGGTCATTCCACCATCCAGCCTGGTGCCGTCAGAAAATTTTAGACTTCATATGTAAGCTAGGGAAGACATTCCTGAGGAGCATGGACAGCCCCAACGGCTTTCTTCTTAGTAGTCGTCCTAACGTCATACCCACGGAGAAGGTATTTTCTAGGCCAATTTTCCTGACTAACGATAAGCGGTAGGTTTTCCAGGGAACGACCTGAAGATGAAATGTTCTTTGGTCAGCAGCGTACATACCTTCATCATGGTCTTCATACACAGAGATTTCAAGGGTAAGAGTCAAGCTACCTGCATCCAGCTTTCCATCATCAAGAATAATAATAAGGAATAACTGTAAATGTCACCACTGGCCCTTTTCAGGGCCAATGTAAGTATTTACGTTCTTTACTTAACCATCAGTTTGATTGGTTATTTTAAGGACAGCATGAGTTTTAACTACCTTGCCAAGAAATGCATTTTTACTACCATTTTTGGAAGCGATTTGTTGACTAAAAGACTATGTTAACTAAAGACGGCCACTATTAGACCAAGTCAGTCATTCACTGGCAGTCGTCACAAGCGAAGTTGTTCTTCGCAAGGCTGGAAACTCCAGTGACTGATGACCTTATATTATTACCCTCATGACACTAAGCATTCAACCAGGAATCACCGATCCTCTTCAAGGCCTGTGCTGGGCGAACGTACCAGCTATGAAGGGAAAAAGAGTTGAAGCCAATGGGACAGTCTCCAACAGGCAAGCATCACGAACCAATCTTTTCATCTTGGATCATCGAAACAACTGAGTCTGCAAAAAAAAGTGCTTAAGACACCAACGTTTTCGATGTTATACCAGGAGACGTTGAAGAAGATCTCTACAACTCGCTCCAAAGCTTCTCGTTTTGTAATTTTTCTTCCAATCAGTCTGGGGCTTCAACAGCAGGTCAGAGATGATCGTTCTGAGTTATCTGAGCAGTCACAATTGCTGTAAACTTCAGTCAAGATAGAGTATACTTAAGAGGCTCACCGGTCTTTTTTAGGGTCATCGGACGTCAAACTGCCTTGCCAACTAATATATTAGAACTTAACAAAGTTGACAGAAGACGGCCTTTAGGGGTCATAAAAGTCTAAAGCATGCCAAAAGTTGCAAGAGGACGAATTGGAAGGAGAACTTCAAATGTATCTAATGAATACAATTTTAGGCACCAAGAAACTGACGCAGAGAATTTAAAGAGATTGGAACAGCAGCGTCAAAATCCACAAATTAAGAACCCATAACGTAAGAGAGAAGCTTTTTATTA
This sequence comes from Copidosoma floridanum, assembly GCF_036245765.1. Taxonomy (NCBI): domain Eukaryota; kingdom Metazoa; phylum Arthropoda; class Insecta; order Hymenoptera; family Encyrtidae; genus Copidosoma; species Copidosoma floridanum. The sequence goes on from NW_028321894.1 coordinate 2,073,098, forward strand.
TACCCTCACAGTAATCTCTTAAATCTTTCAGATTTTTAAATAAGTAGAAAACGTATTTGTATTTTTGTGGTGTGAAAAAATGTAGAGATTAAGCTCCAGGACTTTGTTGCTCTGGTAATAAAGTTGTGAGAAAAGAGAAAAAAATTTCCTTTTAATATATATTTCTTGGGAGTTTAAAGTCTTAACAGCTTCGAAAAGTAGCTTTTTCCGTAAATTGTACAAGAGAAATTGGAAGTAATGGTCCCTTACTTTAAACTTTCAACTTTATTTCCATAAGAATAACCCAATAACAACATTCAAGTAACATCTAACGATGTCAAGTACTCTTTTTGTAGGGTCTATGGCAAAGAATTAGGCTTCATATTGCTTAGGATACGAAGCTATTTCAATGTATGTTCTCTTGACTGGGCAGTAACCTACTTTAGTAAATATTCATGAATGACTTGAGTATCGGCTGGTAAACATTGCTAAGAAAAATTGTATTCAGTTGTTGATCTTGACCATACATTCAAATAAAAACACCATAAGATGATTTGGGAGTCTTAGATGTTAATACTAATGGTGCCGTTCTATCATTCATCATCATTCTATTACAGTGGCGTTAGTGTTTTTAAGTATGTGGAGATTTGAAAAAAAAACTTGCACTCTTAGGGTACCAACCTTAGTAAAAACTTTAACATTAACATGAGCATTTTAGAATTGTAAGGAAATATTTTTTGTAGGAAATATTTTTCAAGCATTATTAAGATACGCAGTATTAATAGAAAGAGCTCGATTAATAGCACTATATCATAATTAAAAAAAAAAAAAAAAAAAAAAACATAATCATGACGTGTTTGAAGCACAGTTTATTTTGTATGCATTTTTATCATAATTTGTTATTAACGTGCCAGGCTCACATTTTCTCGATCAACCTCTCCCTTTTACTAATAGAATTTTTTCTTTTAAGCATTGGTAAACAGTATTTTAATTTAATTGGATCCTTATTAATTTTGCTTGTTAATGCAATAATCAAAAACATTAAAATATTTATTTGCAATATATGTATTAGTAATACTTCATCTTTATTTTAAAGATTGTATTTATGCCCAATATACAACAATTACGTCAATGATCGTTTTGGTGGCTTAAAATAACAAATTGTTCTTTCTGACAAATCTTGTTTTCTTGTTATAATATTGTGTTTCTCAATTTTTTTAGGTTATGCTGTCGTAAAAAAATTTGAAAGTAGATTTAAGATATTTTTGATAATTTTCTAGAACTACAATGGTAATTTCTTAGTTTTTTTTACTATTTACTTCTTTTTTCCTTTTTTCTTTTTCTTCTAGTGTCGCAAGTTGACAATATTTTACTGGTCTGGAAAGGGCCAAAAATATGTTTTCACTCTGAAGATAGAGTAATATATCCTGCAAGGTTTCTAAGAATGCTAACGTGATAAATCATGTAAACTTTTTTGAAAGTCCTTACACGACACGCATAGCTTAAAAAAACGTCAGTATGAGTACACAGTTATACATAAAATATTTTCATGATGCTAACGCCTATGATGCTTGGACTGCGTAAGCTAGCATCACATTGTAAGCTCATTTTGACTTATCTTATGATGTAAGCATTCTAAATTAGCAGTATTACTGCATAAATCCATGCGTTTTATATAGAACTTAACCCATACAATTGAAGTTTAAATGGTGTTCATGCTTAATTTACTTGATTGTTTTTTGTGTGGATGTGCATAGCAAACTGTAGTCCCAACTTACACTCAGACTTGGGCAAGCGCTCTGCGCTGCTTAAACAAAGTAGTAAATGCAGGCTGTACATTTTTGCCACGCAATAAAAAGAGAGGATGATCTTACTTACTGTCTTGTGGCGTACTAGTGGTCTATTCTCCCTCAGTCTTACAAATATTCGATCACGTCACGTGTCTTAATGTGACCTTAACATTCTTTATTCGTTGCAAAAAAAGTGCGCAATGCCACTAACAAAGTTTTTACTTGAAAAAAGTAAGTCTAAAAAAAGGAACAGAGAGCAACGTAGGAAAAAAGTTAATACAGTAATTGGCAGTGAAAACTCTAATTAATATTAAGTTATGTATGAGAAAACTAGGAAACTCAAGAAGCTCATACTACATTGTACATAACGGTCTGTGAAAAAAAAAGTTAAGGAAAGTTATACATTATGGTATACACACGTCTGCCACCAGATAACAGATCAAATTTATGCATTTATGCAAATAAAAACTATGGTTCTTACCTTATTCTAAGATCTCTCAATTTGCCTTGAAACGTTTTAATCATGAAAAACCTACTAACATATAGTATCGTCCATGTCTTGTATACACGCAAAAGCTATTACGGATAGATGTATGCAGTACTGAAATTGAATTTGTATAACAATTATATAATTTAAAATACTTAAAATCCTGCTTTTAGGTACAATATTAAATAATGTTCCATAAACGAATTTAAAGAAAAACATTACATAACCTATATTTGTACGAGAAAAAACAATAGGTATTGACAGACTGATCTGTCACCATAGTTGCATAGGTGAAATTAAGTGCAAGAAGTAAGACATATACACTTGCATCTGGCAGTATCAAAGTACTAAGTTCTGAACACTTACAAAACGAATGTGAGAACAACGTTCAGGTTACTTCTACCCTAAATATAATACAACTAATGATTCTAAATCGTTTAATGTACCTACAGACTTTTACTTCAAAAAAAGTAAAATAAAAAATGTATAACGTGTGTTAGTTGGTCAATTGAGGGCAGATTTATTTGATTTTTTTTCAAACATTTATACTGAAAAATTTGGTGCTTATGAAATAAAATAATATTAAGTTACCTACAAGTGTAAGGTGATTTAAGACGGTACACTAATTATTTATATGTATTTTAAAGATGAAAACAAAAATTTCGAATTTATATTCTCTAAATTAAAAAAATATTATCTTTCAGAGTATCAAAAAATTATCGATCATTATGAGGAAGACAAAAATCCAACACCTAAGCTAAACAAAAAAGAGGTTACTTCGAAAAATGATACGTCAATACATGGGTTTTGTTAAGTTTACGTAAGTCAGATCAAACGTCATCTGAACACACGTATGAATAAACATAAGAGGATAGTTTGTGTACATGACAACGGATTAATTATTGCCATGCATTGCACCAATTACAATCGTAATGCTAATGTTGATTCAAAAAGAATTTCAGATCAGAAAAATGAGAAATTATAGTGAGGAGTCACTGAAGCGTTATTAATCGCCAGTTTTACTTACAAGATTAATAAGAAATTAGACACAAATACTCTGTAGGGTGAGTATACTGCATAATATGTCCTTCTGCTCTATCTTTACCACTCTAGTCATCTTGTAGTGCAGTAAGTTGCGTCAGTGGGGGTTCTTGCATCATGAAGGTATGGTGATTTAACTAATGACATGAAGAAAAGGTCACGTCAGTTTTGTGTTTCTACTCAAAAATAACCCTGAACCTACAGTAAGGCTTATCATGTGCTTCCTGCCGTAGATACCACATCGGTGGAGGTACTCGATCCCATGTTGAACGTCCATATACACTAACTTACATGAAATTTGGATACTTACAGGAAAGCTAATATAAGCAATAAGTAATCTAGTGGATAGTAGTGAGAGACAGAGCAGTAGTATACATGTATGTGTGAAAGTCCATTTACAAAGGGATTTTTGTGGCAGGCTGCTCTGTACATGCACCCTTTGCTTTAGTCAGTTTGCTGTTTCATTCTTAAATTGAGCGGAGCCCCTGGATTCGCCTGAGACTCACTAAATAAAACACTCTAGTATGTTGACACATAGTATAAAACGTTTTCAGTTAAATATTTGACGTCTATTCTTGACACTACTAAAACAAAAAACTACTTATTAAACATATTTTTGTTTTAAATTCATGTATTTTATTTGATAAAATAAAGAGATGTTAAAAGGAAAAAATATATTTAAATGCTGAAAAAAACCGTACGTTTATTCTATTACAAAATGATTGTTGACCCTAAAGAGCCGTTCATTTGCGCTTCCTAGATTGTAAAAAATAAAAGAGTCTGTTCGTTAAAACTGTAAGGATTTAAAATAGATAAGAAGAACATGATTATAATTCTTATTTTTCTTTATCACCTCTTTATTACTAAAGCAGCAAGGTCCTGGAGCTTACCATCTCCATTTTTATCACCACCATAAATACCAATTCATATCATACTACCTAGTTAAAAATCTGGAAAATTTAAGTAATCACTGTCAGAGTCATAATGAAAAACTGATCTCTCACTTAAGACATTATTAATTTGTCGATCTTAACGTTGCCGTTTCAATCTTAATACATGTTTTGTCACAGTTTTCTTACTTTATTGATGGAGCATTTCAAGTTTTCCATCTCATTTACTCTCTTGTGACCGTAGACATGCTTAAAACTTTTAGAGTCATAAGGACTGTTGGTTAAGTTTTAATGTAATTGTTGGCAAATTAGTTTGATGTTTAATGGCACTTCAAATAACGGTAAGCTAAACTCTTTTTTGACTGAAGTTTCAAGCAAATGTGACCACCTATAAACCTCAGAGTGATCTTTTCTGGCCAGGTGTTGTAGCGTCAGGATGGTCGTAAGAAAAATAAGAACATCTGAAGCTTTCGAACTAGTCATAGAGCACTTTTCCAACATATCCTGGTGTTACGCCAAAGACGTTGGTGTCTCAAGCATTTTTTTGCAGAGCTAAGTCTTTTTGGTGATCTTATGTAGAAGCATTGATTCTTGATGCTTGCCTGTTAGAGACTGTCTTATTTGCTCGAGCTTATTTTTCCTCCATCGCTTCTCTATTAAGTTCACCCATCGCAGACCTTCGAGAGAATTGGTAGTTCCTGGTTAAGTATTTAGAGTCTAGAGGGTAAAGTAGGGTTGTTTGTGTCCGGGGTTCTCAGCCTCAAAACGAAGAACTGTGCTCGAGACGTCTGCCAGTGGATGACTGACTTGGTTCAATAAATGCTGGCTTTATGTGTTCATTCAGTAGATGAATCGTTGCTGGAAATGGTTGTTAAAATGTTCTTGTTGGCAGGGAAGTTTAAAGATAGATGGCCCGAAGAATAACCTATGAGATCGATTTTTTATGAGAAACGCAAATATTTGTGATGGCCCTAAAAAGGGTTAGTGGTAATACTTTAAGTCATTACATTGGTAATTGGGCATGAAGAATATATCTTAGTGATTTTGCTGTTAGAATAAACCACTAAGGAGGAGTCTAAATATATTCTTAGCTAATGTAGCTGTTCAAACTTCTCAGGGTGGTCTTTTCTGGCTTGATAATGTAGCAAAATCCACTTTGCTAGCACCAGGTCGGTTGATAGAACTGCCATGAAATCCCAAATTAATAAAGCAGATTGTGATATGCCTAGACATCTTCTGATATTATGCTAGATTTAACGTCTATACTCAGAATGCCTTTAATTCATGACAATCGTTAACCTTGGTGTTTTGGGATAAAATTTAATAGAAGTTGCGTGTCTATTGAAGAAAAAGGTCGTTAGTTGCTCAGATATCCAGCTGCATGACTCATAATTGTAATCTTTATGCATTACCAGTGAGCGACTATGGTATTTAGTAATTTACTTGGGGATGCTATAACCAGACCTACTAACTTCTAATGCAGGTAGCTTCGATTCTTCTTTCACGATACCTAGCAGATCTGACTAAACTAAAGTAAAAAGCTATCGTACATTTGTAAAACTTTGATCTTGTTTGTTGCTATTTTTAATATTTTTTTTTTTAACAAAAACTATACGAAAACCATCGAAGTGATGTCAAAAATCAGTACGAAAAATTTTATCATGGTTGGTTAAGTATCTTTCATCTTTAGCGATTACAACGGTTTTTGCAACTTTGCTGTGTATGTTAGTGATATTATGCAACACACATAGTCTATTCAAAGATTTAAAAAAATAATAATCATCTTCATGTTGTTATTATTGTTAACATATTTAAACCTTATGCGTCATAAGTGATAAATTGTAAGTATTTGTAATAATTACATTCAGATTTTGTTATTATATCTGCATAAATACTATTTTCTTATAAAATGACACATTTCAATTGCTATTACACTAGATGGTATTCATACAAATCACTCAATACTGTCAAAAAGACACCGAAGTATTAGAATATTATTTGACTGTAAATACACCTATACCTTCCACATCTCACGTCTTTATTCATTTTAAGTTAGTATGGCCAGAGAGTTAGAGAAGTAGTATTTGTTTACTTTATTTGAACCATGGACTTTATTAGATAAAGTAACAATAATTATTCTAAGTGCCTATTGTATAAGTACAAGATACCTGAAGTATCACTATAAACGTACTAATTGTCTTTTTAAAACAATATTTAGAGATCATAACTCCGTGCAAGCAAAAAAAGATGCTTTGATAGAAATAAATGGTTTTTTTTCGAATAAAATAATTAGTTTAGAAGGTAAACACACAAATCATCTAAAGTACTTTTGACGTATCAGCATTTATCGAAATTCTATCTGAAAATCGTCTTTGGGGTGTTAGTCATAAGAGGCAAAAAAGTTAAACTTTCATGCAGTTCATAAACAAGTATGAATTTTGATTATGTGTGCAAAAAATAGTGGTAAAATATTACAGCTAAATCAAGTCCTACTGATGTGAAAGAGGATAGTTTTTTTATAGTTTCTTAATCCTTTTATAATGCAATACAATAATGATGCAGTAAGTGTTAAATATCGTAGGTAATTCTTTTAATATCTTATAAACTTATAAATAATTTTTCTCAAAAATTTCTATATAACAGTAAAGAATTCTGCAAAAATAAAAACACTATTTAATTAATAAATAAAAAATTTTTAGCATATAATGAGAACTGAAAACAAAAGTTGTTTTTATAGCAGTTATAAAAGAAACACCTCACCTGAAGGCATTGCACTCTTCACCGACGCGAAGATCCATTTTTCTAATGGTATTGTCTATATGGTAAAGTTTTTTGGTTATAGGATCAAGTATCTCCACTGCAGGAATACCTTGTCTGCAAAATTTAAAATTAAATCTTTGACTTTTATTAATTAATTTTAAAACTTTTTCATAGTTTGATTGTTCAAGATTCTCACAAAAGTGACAAATTAACAAATACAATTTTTCACACCTCATCAAGTACAATGAGTTATAAAATTGTTCATCAAAGACTAAGTATTCAATAACATTTATTCATAATTCAAATTTTTAAGCATATTACAAGAAAAACAAGAACAATTAATAAGTTGTTAATGTAAAGAAAAAATTTATTACTGCACACAGTTAAACGATCTGTGTACAAAGCAGACTATTTTAAGTTTTCTACGCTATTCTAGAAATAAACAATATCTACTAGGTATAAAAGTTTTTATTAAAATATAATCATTACATGTAGAATAACAAGAAATACATCGCTACTGTAAGAACATTGTTAAATAAAGAAAAAAAGTCGCTCTTTTACAATTTTCTAATAATGCTACATTCAACTATTCATTAAATAACCATTACATCTCATGAAAACAACGACGACATTTGTGTTTTAACGATAATCTCTTTATGTTTAATTACTTATACTCTTAAGCTTTAAGAAAAATAATTAAAAATAGTATTTTAAAATAATTATTAATAGATATTCTCCATGACGTGCCAGCTAGAGTAACATGGTGTTAAAGTTGTATTACTTTATGGTACCGAAAAAGCATTTGAACCATAGTTAAAAATCAGAAAGTTTCCATTGCTGATAATAATTAGTATTTATACCCATCATGAATACAGTTAACAATAATTAAATTTTTTAAATAAGTAACCAACAATGTAAGTATAAAATTGTTGGCTACCAAAGTTATAAGATCAATCTAAGAATAAGCAATCTTTATTTGTTATTATTTATTGTTGAAACTTTGTCATAAAGTAAACAGTTTAAGTTTGAAAACGACAAATTTTATGTATTGCTTTTTATCGTAAGCTACTTATAATAGAATTCTCCATTTAATTGTTGATACGTAACCATCTTTTTTTATTAAATATTAAAAATGTTTATTTGTAAAAAAATAGATAGACTCTGCCAGATCTAGAATTCGATTGACAATTTTGAAATGTGAATTTGTTAGAAAGTAGATGGACTCTGCCAGATATAGAATTCGACTGACGATTTCAGCACAGCTATCCTCTCACTTGTGGCGTTCTTGGAATAGCTATTCTAGGACTGGTACCAAGTGTAGAACAGCTTGTTTCCTACCTGGTAGTCTTAGCTTGCTTTTCCTTGCTAAGTGTTTTTGTGTTAGCTGGTCACACTTTGCCCAGTGCTTCCGTTCTCAACTTGGTGGGGGCTTATACTGTAGCTTGCATTGTCAACGTCAAAGTGGCTTACGTTTTTGTTTGAATGTGTGAAATTTCTGGCAACTTGTGCGTGTGACGGTTTTGTTCATATTAAAATTTTTTTTGTGTAACCAGGAGTGTTGCTATATAATCTCATCCTACCAGTTAATTTTAAATGAAAGTTATACACTTACAAGACTAGTCTCACAAACACATACGTCTTACAATAATGAGTTAATTATTATTTTAATATTCAGACATAGTGCATTCTTACAGCTCTTTTTTATTGAGGTTACCCTAATTAACATGAATCCATTTCATATAAAAATGAAACTTTTTTATTTACTTAACATAATAAAGAGATGGCATGAATTTGTAGGCTCTTATATGATGTGAGCAAGAAGTTATTTATCTTGGAAGGTCAAACGGTGTATAGTTTCTAATCCAGTAACTTAAAAGCCAAATATTCTAAGCCACATTTGTTTAAGATTTTTAATTACTAGTATCTTCGTAGCATTTTTAAGATTTTCTTGTAAAATGTGTCCTACTTCCAAATACAAAACTTTTTTTAAGTCCCAGGTAAGTATGTGATAGCTTAAGTTAAGATGTAAATTTTTATGTTTGTTCTTTTGTAGTTCCTTCCACAAGGTTAATGGTGCTTAAAAAAAAACTTATGCTTCTATATCAATAGCTCTTAGCTAAAGGATGGCCACCTCCTTAATATATAACGGAGCAATAACCACTTTTTCATAAAGGTTGTTAATCTTAAATGTTTGCACTTGTCTACCTCTATAGCATTTATCTTATATTTTAATTCTTTAAATAACAGGCTGATTTTTGTAAATAAATACAATATTTATTAGTGTTTTAATTTCATCTATTTTAACTAATCTTCCATCAACATGTAAAGGACTTCTAGATGGTCAAAGACATAAGCCTTGTTGTTAAATTAAAATACAAATTTTATCGATGGTACCATGTATTGATAATGCATACGGCTAATGATAAATACAAATTTTTAAGTGTGCCATAGATTCGTCAGATGTGACTAAGGACTGAATGCTAACAGCCTTAATTTTGTATATAACAAAAAGTATCTTACTCTTTTTCCACCAGGGTTATTTCTTTTTGGACCGAAATTTTCAATTAACTGTATAATTTTATGAGTTAGTTGTTAATATGTTTGCTATTTCTTAGAAGTCTTGATGCTTTGATAGACCGTTTTCTTTGATGTCTTAACAGTTTAAGTGCTGGAGAGCATATTGAGCTGCATGTACGATTTGTTTGATAACAAACTATGACCATTATTAAGAGGGCCTCATAAGCTATCATTTACTAAGAACTTCTCCATGAAAATTAACTAAATAAATATCCTGATGTAGTTTACGTAGTTAAATATAATTAATCGTAAGCCTTATAATCAGTATATAAATTATTTGTAAAGAATCTTTAATAATTTTATGTATCTGTGGTACGGCTAGTAGAAGTCCATGAATCGTACAAACTTTGTAGCTATTCATGTAATCTCTACTTATGAGGTTGTATTTAACTATTTATGCATTAACATTTACCATAACTATAGGTAAGTATACGATTAGTGTGGTGCAGTTGTTTTAAACTCGCATGGTAAGACCTGATAGACGACCCATATAACCATTAGGTCTTGAATCAATGATATACTTGCACTTAATGATACTTCTAAGTATATTATTGTTCTGTTTGAAAAAGGAGTTATGTTGCAAGATGGAGATCCTTCCATTACAAATAACTGTATATCTTTGATCTTAGACTTAAATCTAATAACACAGTTAATTGGTTGTTGCCGTAAAATTTATTACTATTTTTATCGGTACTTGGGATTAAGTTGAAAGATGAGAGTTCTGGCAAGCCAAGAACGTATCTGTGTTTTGACAATAGTTTAGTCAGTGAAAAGTACTTTGCTTCTAAAATAGAAAATGTACTAAGGAAGCTAAGTACTAATGTTGTCTTAGTAGTTGTGTAAGTGTAACTAAGATTTTTTTTTGGTGTGAGAAAGTTATATGTGTTAAAAAAAAAACTTCAAGCCTTAATGACCGTTGTTGTAACTGTTAAATTTTTATAACAATTATGATTATCTTCTACCTCACTCACTTTCAGATATTACGCTTAGTTAGAAGGAAGCTGCAGATCTTCAAAGCTGTTAAAGTAAACATCATTTATCAAAAGCTACCGAGTGAGTTCGAGGTATATTCTTGCCATCAAGATTAATTGTAGGTGTTGCAGACAACCTTGAACCATTCGTAGGTAACTTGTTTTCTATAAATAATCCATGAACATAAGAAGCTGCTATAATTTTATAGTATTTAATCAGGTCTTTGTTAGGCACAGCTTGATCAGGTAATTTTACTGCATTATAACCTTTTTTTTAAATTTATATTTTTCCTTACTCATTTTCTAGCATGAGGCTTTAAATGGACTTGTCATCAAGTTTTTTGTGGTTTAAAATTCGGACCCTTTTAGGCATAATAGCTCTCATGGTTTAACTGTGTCTCTGAGTATCTGCTAGCCACTTTTTGGCTGAGTTAGCAGCATTAATGCTTCTTCTATTTACAGCTAATGCATCAGCTGAACTCAAACGATTAATCAAGGGAATTAGTGGCAGAACTGTGCTCATTTCAATAGTAAGGCGTAAAATGCAAAGGAATTTAACTTGCTTTCCACTACCAGATTCTTAAATTGATTAACGAGCACCTTTTGAAGCAATACTAATGACATCATGAACCTTTTTGCTTTTAGTATTGATGTCTTAAAAGGCAGCTTCAATAGTTGCACTCAAAGCACTATATAAGTCTTTTTTTAGCTTTGCCTTATAATGGAATCTAAAGCTTTAACTTATTGCCAAACCTTTTTAGCTGAAATTTTATCTGCTTTGTGTCTGACCTTTAAGAATTGTCAATTTTTTATGTATGCTATATCATACTCTTTGCACGATATGTCTAACGGATTCACTCCTTAATCTCTTTTATCAAGACACTTAGCAAGCTTAGTACCCTGACCACAATACTTATAGCCTAGTTAATGGAGCCTTACTGCAAAAAAATTTATGGTTTTATAAGAAGGCCTTGTCCTTTTTAATAATTTATAATAATAAGAATGTATGATAATAATAAGTTTTTGATGTTGGATGATAACTAAGCTTTCAAGAAAATGATAAATGTATTTACAGTGGGCAAATTCATTGTAATAAAAAGCTTAAACTATAGAAACATTAAACTATTCAGTTGAAAGGTTAAATGTAACTGATTTTTTATCTTGTATAAACAAAGTTTAAAGAGCATTTAATACACTTACAAGTTCCGAATTTTAGCAGTATTGTGAGACAAGAATGTTGTTTGAATAAGCATGGTGAGCTTCTGCCCACAGTACTCGCACTGTATTTTTTAATCCATCAAATTGTGATAGAACAAATAGCATATAAGTTTAAATCGTGTATTCCAATAAAGTTAGTATTCAGAATGTGTACGTTTTGAATGTGATTTTTTGAAAAATTTATTGAAGCTCAGACAGGGTATAAAACGTACTTTTCAGTAAAAACAAAACCGCAGTCTTGCCTGATAATGGTTTACCAAATTGTGTTATGGTTTTTCATAATAAAGATTGTTAAAAACAAGTTAATACAAAGGCAAAAACGGCAGGTGAAAACGACTCAAATTAATATTAAAAACTCATTTTAACCTACGTTGTGACTAAATGTACGGCTTCTCAGTAGCTCAAGTGGTAAAGCAACTGTCTTATGAACAGGAGGTTGTGCGATTGATCCACACGTGGGCAGGATTTTTTTTTAAATATAACTAAAGATTAAGATTTTATTTTGCTCTATTAGGTCAAGAAAGTCCAAACCATTAATCTATAATACAAAGTTTTTTTTGCATGGATAGACGAAAGAATGTCAACTGCTTCCATCCTAGTCAGTCATATTTTTAAGTACTAAGGCATCTGGTTATAAATAACTTTAATTTTTTTGTTTTATTTCTTTATAATAAAGTTGATTCATTGCGTGCATATAATCATCACACCAACTTAGACATGCCTTTTATATAGTTTTATGCTATAGTTGCCTGAATGGTGATAAAATGGCATTAGTTGTCTTAAACAACAATAGACAAATAAACAATGGTCACTCGAAAAAAAGCTCTAATAACTTTTCAATTTATTCAGGACGTACCCAGTTCAAGAATTACAGTTTGTTGTACGACATTAAAACACCATCGTATATGTGTAAGAGTAAGAAATTCCACTTCAGCTAGTTATTGGTAAAGAATGCGGTAAAGAAAAGTACTGACAGTTATAGCAGGGACATAATATGGCTAATCAGTGCTTAGTCTATCTTTCAAGCTGATTACAGACCTTTTTATGGAAATTGCTGCCAGAACAAAAAAGTAAGAAATAATGGTAAAAGTTCAGTTAAATAACTTTTATACTTAAAAGAATTTAAAATCAAGTAAAGTTGATAAAGTAAGCCCACAAAGATGCAGTGAAAAGCTTTGTTAGTAAGAAATAATTTTATAGTATACTACAAGTAAAAGTGAGAATAATAAGAACAATGAAGATACCGTTACAAGTTTTAGCAATACTATTCAAAACCAATCTGTTATTTGTGTTTACTTCGATAGAAATGGTTTAAATAACTTTATCTTATGGTACTTGAACAGAATCAATAAAATTAATGAGATTTACAGTACGAAGTACGAAAAAAAAGTGTACAAGCTTGATGATGCGAAAATAAACTTTGAAAAAAATGAAACATAAATAAATAACATAAATAATTCAGTGAATAGTGAATTGAAAGAGCTACTTCTTGAAAAACACCCTTATTTTTCTCTGATGATTATATAACAAACTTGAAATAATCATAAAAAAGGGTTTTAAAAATTAGAACTATACGAACCTATAAAACCAATGAATTTTCTTAAAGTATTGCTCAAATATTTAATCATACTGTTCGTTAAAAAGGCAGTTTGTTGCTACCTTATTGTAAAACTGCTTGAATACTGCAACAAAATGATTGTATACTCTAGGACAATTCTGATGAATTAAAAGATTATTCACATTTATAAATAGCTTTAAAATCGGCAGGAAATACTAGTCATGACAATTGAATCATATCAGTTGTCAAAGATCTTCTTAAAAAACAATCAAGACAAACGCATATGTGTGTGAATTTGCAAGTGGGTGTGTGTGTGTGTACTAATGAATGTAATAATTACTTTTGTATCAAAATTAGTGTTAATATATTCGGTTACAAGCTAGGTAGAATCTAAGGCGTCAGCCAAGGTCCTCCTTACGTTTGACACAAAGTTACTGCAGATAAACAATATGGCACAGATACTAAAAGCCTGTGCAATTTTTGCACATTAAATCAGCTTTGAGAACCAGTATATAATGCGTAAATAATTTTTACAGTAAAATAAAAACGAGAAAGAAAAAGATAACTCTCAAAAATTTTTTTTGTACTAGGTACAAAATATACTTTAATTCATTCAAGCTAATTTAAGTAACGTTAGCCTGAACGGCCCATGCATAGAACAAATTATCAAAAACCTCATAAAACAGCAAGGCGTGATTATTTACCACGAAAATTTAACATATGTGGTTTAAATGAGACTTGGCAAGCAGAGTTTGTAAAGATACCAGTAGGTATACTGAGAAGGTTCTGGCTTGACTTTCCCCTACTCCCTATGAAATATCTGGCTTACCTTCCTAGAATAAAGGTGTCACTTAAAGGTTCTGGTTCACTCAGGGGGAACTGTATCGTGAAAGTATGGGGCTCCCCCCTTCGAGTGGCTGTCTGCTGTGAAGGGGGAGATATGAGCGCGGAAGAGGTCGCGTGTCAGTCATGCTAGTGCACAAGCTTATCCATGCCTCTTCCTTTTCTATAGTGTCGGCTTGTTCCTCAGACCAGCTTTGGGACGGGACCACTACCCAACACGCATGAAAATTTACACATGCGTACGCTTACGTATAAGTGCTTACGCTGATAATGTACTGAGTCAGCCATGTTATTGCACGAGCATATTAATGATGCCTTTGCTGGCACGTGTTAGTTCTTCTTGTGTCAGACTTGCTTTTTTGGAGATGGATTGGTACATGATTTTTATTTTCCTTTCCTGTATTTAGAGCTAACCTGACAGCCAGGTAAGAAGATTTTGTGCTTCGATGTCAGTATTTTACCAAAAGTAGCTAAGTAAAGGTTTTTAATGAGGATGTGGATAAAGAAATTAGCAGATATAATTATGTTTTGTGTTGTCAGACATACAAATATTACTAAGCAAGGTGAAGATAAGAAATGATTTTGTTACAAATGATATTTCTCATATCTATAATATCTTGTATTATTATTAACATCTATTGTATACGTATGATAATTCTTACGTTTGTTTTCTTTTTCATTGTAATTGTACGTATCTATAAGAAAACTAATGAATTTCATATATTAAGTTATAGTCAGTTCTTTCTCATTATTATGATTTTAAAATAATAGTAATACTCTTATTACAAATAAAACTACCTTATCTACTAGAAAATTGCTATTTGTATTTAGCAGTCATACGCTGTTTATAGTAAAATTTCTCACATATTTTACACATATCAGACAACACGCACTGCACGTAAAAGTACTATTTTTAAATTTTAAAAAGTTTTTTTTTTTCCTTTTTAAGCAGTGTCAATACGTCTAAGAAATCTTCTTTACCCACCCAAGTAGAGCTGTTTTTATCATCCAAATTGTATTGTCTGACAACTACTCTTTCAATTAATTTATTTTTATCAACGTTTTGTTTATCTACTACAGAGACGATACTTCTACTTCTACTATCACAAATGTTATTATCTCTGTCAACATTAATAAAAGTGTTTTTATTACTGTCATAGTCTACAAATATTGTATTTATATTACTGTCTCTATCACTAACAACAATTTTCTAATCAAAATTATAATCGTTAACGATTATCTCGGTGTAAATATAACTGTCACTATCATTAATTAACATATTTCTATTACCAACGCAAATGACGTTATGACAGACACCATCACTTTTTAATTTTAATTTTGACTAACTATTGTGTCACTATCACTGTTAGTTTTGAAATCACTGTTACTGTCAACATCAACATAATTTTCACTTTTTATTCTTTCAGTCTTATTTTTATGTACTTTACAATCAGTTATACTTTTGAAATCACTACCATTTATCGTAGTTTTGCAGTTTTGTAATAAAACATATATAGATGGGTACTCACCTAGTTTGACTTTACCCAACTTTACTGATACACATTCTATTTAAAAATCAGTAACAATAACTCTCCTTTTTTATTAATAGTAACTTTTTACTTTATAAAAGGGCAGTTTGTTATCATAATTAATTTGACCACATTTCTAATTTACAATATGTAACAATTGTTTATGAATACTTTGTTAACTGGTAGATAAAAAATATCTATTTGCACCGTTGGAAAGTCAGGAGAAAGCCAGTAGATTTTATAAAGCATATACTTATTCAGGAATACTCGACAAAGCTATTTTATCTTTTTAAGTCCTTCAACATAAGTAACGTCATTTTTTTCAGTAATATAAATAAAATTGAAGTGACGATTAAATTTTCATAGGGCACTTCTTCAAAGTCTTAAAGGTAACCATTGTAATAACGTTGTAATTATAGATTTTCACGTTTATTTACAGGCCTTAGCTAACCCTAGGGGTAAAAAGGGGGCTTAAAAAGTAATACTGTTGATGTGAAATCTTCCTTCAAAGGTAAAGTTGCTACCTTTTTGTAAAGTAATTTGTCAAATATAGTCTAAAGACCTTGAATATTAGTCACGTATTTAGCCATCTTTAAGCTAGTACAACCAACAGCCACTAAAATTTATATTTACTCACAACACATTTTTATACTTTCTATGTGTATTATAGTTCCTAATGCATCGCCACAAGGGAGCGTTGTTATCTACGTGACAAAATAGCTTAAAACATATGTCAAAGCACCGTAGAAATTATTTGAGAACGTTAGCAATCGGTGTCTGCATCATGGAGCAACTTTCTGATAGTTCTGGTGATGCTGACTGTACAAAAAATTTTATTACATTTTGTAAAATAGTGCGAATAGAACATCAACGACTGTTGAATGGTGAAATATTACAATAATGCCACATATAGTTGGTAATAGTGTGGTTGTGCTTGAAATTATTAAAAACTATCAAAAATCTGTGAAGTTGTCTTTGCACATGTAGCTAAAATATTAGTAAATATTGAGTTCCTCATAAAAATTTTTTTATAAATATTAAAAAAAAATAGAAATTCAAGGATGTGGTCTTGCTACTACATTAAGCTAAAATGACGATAATGCTGCTGTGGTATAAAAACAATTTTATAGAGCGTTTCAGAATCATTAAAAAAATGTTGTCGTTGGAATCAGCAAGCACTTGCATGTGGTAAAACTTCTGAACTCTGCGGAAAAGAATTTGTTTTAAAGAAGCCAGACAATTTGAATCAGCAGAAGGCTTTAAAAATTATTATAGTTGTAGCAGCATAATGGGTCTAAGTAAAAAATAATATAAACACTCCTAAAGTAAAGTACTTTAACTCGAAGTTAAAAGGTTTTCTTCCATACAACTGATTTGTATCAATGGTTTAAAAATAATGTTTGGAAACTCATTGCTATTAACATTGATAAATTCGAAAAACAAAATTCCAGGTGGACTTTTTAAATTTAGTAATAAATATAAATAAATATTAGGGTAACAATGGCCATTTTTAAGCAGAATCACTCAAATCTATTATTAAAAAAAAGCTTGTGTTAATGTTAAAAATTGTGATCACCAATGTATCAAATGAAACATTTTGTCAGTACTACATCCTGCAAGTAAAAATGCGTTTCGAGTCTGGAATTGAAAGAACGAGACTTTTCTTGAAAAAATAATGAAAATAAGAATAAAAAGTGAATAAAAGCGAATTAGTGTTAAGCTTTTAGACTGCTGGCATAGGCATCACTTGCAGGCGCATGTATTGCTGAAGCTAACTTTCATAGCTGTGATATTTTTGATGAAAATTTTGTTGCGATTTAATACCAACGATTAAAAGTAATGATGAAAAAGCCCATTAATTATGGAATTAGTGTATTGAACTTGTCATAAGCGCTTGTATACCACTTTCATTATGATTCTATGACTTCTAAGCTAAAAAATGATTATAAACTATTGTATACAGATAAAGACAGTTTAATGTACAAAATCAAAAACTATAATAGTTATAAGATTATGGAAACTAACATTCAGAAATTTTATGCGTCTTACTTTCCTGAAGATAATAAGTATAAAATGCTGCTTTAAAACAACAAAATCGTAGGAGTTATTGAGGATTAGTGTAATGACAATATTATTACGAAATTTATTGATGTAAAAAGTGAAATGTACAGCGTTCTTGTTCAAAATCAAGACATAATAAAAAAAAAGGGTGGCATATCCAATGTTGTTAAGACCATTATTAATTTTAATGGTTACATTAATGGCCTAAGCAATCAAAACATAAACATAAATCAAAAACAAATTAATACTAGGTATCGTCTACACAATATTTATACTAAAGAAACAAATAAAATAGCTCTGAGCTCTAGTGACGATAAACGATGCATTTTTCGTAATATCTCTGACAGATTACCCTGGGGGCGTTATAAAATAAATCATAAACGGTGATATGGAGTCGTAAAAAAAGGGTAGCTACGATGAATGGAAAGAATAAATAAGAATATTTAAATTGTAAATACATTTGTTGTACTTCTTCTATCCATAATTTTTTTTTTTTTTAAATTACGATTGATCTTTTTTAATCCAATTATTGTGGGTAAAGTTAAGCCTCAACCATATTACGAAAATTTGATTTTTCCATTTGCGTAGAATTTTTCATACAAGATAAGTAAAAAGAACTTAGTTTTCTTTAGTTCTTGCTCGTAAAGGCCACCAAAGATTGGCTGCTACTGATAATCCTCAAAATGGAAAGCAAATGGCTTTATTGGAGGTACTCGGGTGACAGTAAGAATTTCTGTTGATTAGTTAGGCATACAACCTTGTTTAGTACGACTCACACATACTTTGTCACCAAATTTTAATTTAAATTTTGTTCTTTTTTTTAAATATATAAGTTTTTGTAGAATACTTTTTTCATTAACTATTAACATCTTTTAGCTTTCTCCTAATCGTTCGGTGTTTTCGAATATTGTAAGAAGTTATCAACTGTCGTAAAATATTAAGCTACTTGTAATTAAGGCATGATTTAGGATACGACTTAATTGCTTACATATAGACGCCTCAAGATTACTGAATGTGGAATATAAGTTAATTTCATAATTTTTTATGAGACCTTGAAAATTTGCGTTGTTAAACTATTTACCACGATTGGTTTGCAAACTTGTTAGAACTTTTTCTACTGTTAATTTTATAATTTTAATTAATATAATATAATTTTTATAGCTGCAGTTACAGCCGTACCAGTTTTATTTTTTAAGGGCACAGCCCTTGCATACTCGAAAAATACATCTATGACTATAAGTTAGTATCTGCTACCCTTATTTTTAAGGGTTACAGCATAAGGAATTATCTTTACAAGATCCGCTTGCCATGTTTCATCCAAGCCCCGAACGTAGAACTTTTAGCGATGGTTGTTGCATCTTGCAGGCTTATTAAGCTTTTCTACTACTGCTTTTATTCTTTGTAACTGTTTTCGGAAGTTTTATTAGATATTTGGATCAGAATCTCCTTAATTGTATTTATTTCACGCTGCAAATTTGGAATAGTTTCTGAGAATACATCACTCAAATAGCTTACTAGTAAAGTAGTGAGATTTATAGTATTATAAGAATGAATAGCTAATGCAACATTGCACAATCTTTTATTTTCTAAGTCAAATTGACCATCTGCGCTAAACTTATATCCGATTCCAGGAGGACCTCGACTACTACCCTCAGACGTAGCTGATTCACGTTTGAATACATTAATACTTATTTAAATACTAAATTTAAATTTTATAAGCAAGCTTACTTTTTAATATTAGCTTTACGAAGCTTTTCAACAGTTCAATTTATTTTGTTAGTATAATTAAGATTGCTTGCTAATCCTTCTGCCACTAGCAATGTTAGTTAAATAACTCGTTCGTTAGAGTTGTCCCAGTTAACACAATTGATTTGCGTGTTTAATTGAGCAATTTAATATAAAGGTATAAATGCACCTTTTATATCAACATGTGTAAGATTAAATAATAGAGCAATAGCATCTATAGAACTTTTACTGTTGTATGAATGAATAGTATTTCAATTTTAATTTTATCAAGTTTTTCTTTATGCGCACTCAAAGTTGTTAAAATATGTTCGTATAAAGTTATATTATCTTGTGTTACGTATGCTTTGTCACAATGCTTTTTATCAAGTAATTTTATCTGCCTATCATTAATTGGATATCTTAGATTCCTTATTTGTGTTTAATTACTTTTTAAATAAATGGGTGAATCGCCGAGTGAACATTGTCCATTTTTTTATATTTTGATCCATTAAATTCGATTGAGTTCAAGCGGATTTTCATCAAATTTGTTTAAACAAGAACTCATAGATACAGTTTTATGAATATAATGCCCTGAATCATCTTACTAATTACTTTTTTCAACTTTAGTTTCACTGTTTTTGACATCATCATTGAATAAAAACGTATCTTGAATATTCCTGTTACTATTAGCTGATAGAAACATAATTGCGATGATATTTTTTTTTTGTTAAAAAGGCTCAAAAGGCCCCTTTGATTGAGATTCAAAGCTTTGCCGTATTTTTTTTTTCTTATTTGTTTTATAGATGATTTTATAAAGTGCATCAGTAGTAGGCTTGGAAGTATCTATAATTTGTTTTTCAAAATTTTCTTTTCCTAACTGTAACAATCGATGCTAACGTTTCACAGCTTTTATCAGTTTTTTAATTCATTGATAAAACTATTGTTTCTCATGAAATGCATCCATGTTTATCGTTTGATGATTAACAAAATACTGATTGATACTTAATGTCAATGAGTAGTATTTATTGCAAATGAGTCAAACCCTTTTCCATATCTACGATTATTCACATGACATTCCTTGTATTTAACGATGAATCCATCTTTTCCAACTTCCCAACATTTAGCACATAATTTTTTGAAGTCATTATACGTACTATCGGTATTAACATGATCATTATTTATAGAGGTTTTTCAAATTCACATCATCTTGTCAAAATATTACAAAAAAGTTTGAATTATCTCAGACTCAATGCTTTGGAACTCAAGCATAAAATTGATAAAGATAGAAGCAGTCTACATTTTTGTAACGCACCATGCAGAAAAAAGCTTTAATATTATCTTTTTCACCAGTCAATTTTATCAAATATCATTATGGAGTTGGACAGTGCCTTATCTGGTAATATAACCGATTCATACTCGTTAAATGAATAATATTTTACGCCGTCAATTGGATCCAATAGCTTTTTAGAAACCTATTCTGTGGTTAATTCAAATACTCTAAGTACAAATAATTATTTTTATATCTCAATCCATTGGTGTCAGTAATAAGAGGTGTAAAGCTTTTCTTTTTTCTACAGTCCAATTGACTGCAAAAAACATCTCTTATGGTATTGGGTTGTAAATAACCGTAACTTTTTATTTTCTTATCTTGTTAAACAGTATTATTAGAATTTACGACGAGAAGTTTAATTTTAAGTGTCACAAAGCTCATGTTAACACTGTGCTGGCTCAACTCACACTGAACGTGATAGTGTAACCAGCATGTTTTTAAACATTAAACTCTTTTTTTAATAGAAACATCATGCTATTGATGTTCACGAGCTCAGTATATGTTTAATACATCAGAAGTTATAATAATTTTACGACGAAAAGGTAGTGGTGTCATAAATGCAATCATAAACAAACTGCCAATAGGACAGCACTTACCAGAATATCAGTACTTTAGACCAGGCACTAAACTAGCAGAGAGATTTACTCGTAGAGATCCAGGCATCAGCCTATTAAATGAAGCTTGTAAACAACACGATATATCTTATCCTCAAAACGCTGATGACATTACGGCTAGAAACGTAGCAGGTAAAAATCTTTCGAAAAAGCAGTGGCAACGCTTTAAAGCAAAAGATTTAAGTATAAATAAAAAGGAAATTGCTTTTGCTGTGAGCAGTACAATAAAAGTGTAATTAAAATTATAAATAATTTTTTTAAAGAATAAAAAAACAAGAAAAATAAAAAAAAAAAGTTTGTAAAGATAGTGACTTTAAAAAGTGCTTACCAGGTGTGGGTCGTGGGACCCACGACATATGTGGAACATTAAAAAATATGTTATCAAACTTGGTAGTATTTGATTGTTTATGATGGAAAAAAAAGTTCTCGTTAGATAAATGCCATAGTCCTTAGGGCTGTTTTTGCTGCCCGAGAAAGTTGCGAAACAGGGCCCAAGAGACGTTAGGCAGCCACGGAGCAAGAAGAAAGTGCTAACCAGCCTCTTAAAAACGCCCAAGGTACTAAAAGTATTGACTTTTTTGACTTTAAATAATCTTTATTTTATATTTTTATAATAAAAAGACAGTTTAATTATAAATATGTATTTTAATCACTTAATATTATAGATTAAAAGAAAGCAAACTATGTTTACTTCTTTTTTTGTTAATGAACACGTAAACAACGAGAACGAGAAAGAAACGGCGGAAAGTATCTATTCTTCCTACCTGCACAAAGTTACATACATTAGTTTAACAAACGTTCATGTGTTTTACTTTCTCTGTCTCTCTGTCACTTTTCGGATTTGGATTAAGATATCTGTTTACTGTTTGCAGTTGCGCATGTGCGCAAATTTAGTTGGGGTAGCTCCTTACTAAATATGGGTTAAGATGGAAATAGAATTAACACAATTGTAAGAACCCGAGAAAATTTTGCCTAATGATTAAATAATGATATTTTAAAATAATCCTGTTTACAGAGAAGAAATTTTTTAAAAATGATGAAACAATGACACTATT
Source organism: Copidosoma floridanum (assembly GCF_036245765.1). NCBI lineage: Eukaryota > Metazoa > Arthropoda > Insecta > Hymenoptera > Encyrtidae > Copidosoma > Copidosoma floridanum. The sequence goes on from NW_028321894.1 coordinate 2,095,526, forward strand.
TCTAATACTAATTAATAGTATTCTACAAGGAAAAAATGTTAACAAAAGCAATGAAAAAGGTCTACCTGTATGAGTACAATAGAAATTCAATTTTAGATTCAGATTCATTTTATTGGGCAATGGGGAAGACCCTATGTGGCCAGTAACAAATTTACAGTCTGGTATAATACAGTGGTGAAAGAGTACTTGTACAATAATATGTAAATTTAAGTCCATATTAAAGATTGAATAACTAATAAACATTGTAAAATCATCTAAAGTTAGCTCTCTAATACAAATAAAATTGAAAACTATGATACATTGTGGTGTAAGTCGAAAAGTAATAAAAGTATGTATATATGCGAAGATAAATCACTTATACTGCTTGTGACACATAATCTATGATTTTCCACTCTTTGGGTACAAATAGAGTGATTTTTGTGAAAAAATCATGTGCTTGAACCATGAACATTTTGACGCATTTCCCAATTGAGGAAATCTCTAGACATTAGTTCTATGAATATAGCCGTCTTGTATATGGCTGGACGATCACCAGAAAAATCAGGTTTGAGAAGGCTATTGATAAGATAAGTGGAAAAGACGGCAAAGGAATAGTACATGGCAGTTATATGTTGGTTGGCCATATAAAACGTCTCTTCACTGTGCCTAGTGGAGTGTCGCAAGTCTATTTTAGACCGAAGTTTAAAGTGGCAAAAAAGCGTCACAGGGTTTTAGTGAAAAATTATATTATTGAAGAACGAAACAATTCTGTACTCGCGCCTACGCTTCGGAGTAAGTTAACAAAGCTTAAGACGATAAGGTGAGACGTGCACAACATATAGGATATTGCTGACTACAAAACGCACGCAGGTGTTGAAAAGCCTGTAGAGCTTTAGTTCTCGGGTGCCATCCAATGAGTAGTAGACTAACGCTGAGTAATCAAAGAGTGAAAATATTAAGGTTTTAACAAGGTGTTTACGAAGCTGAGTAGAGAGCACATGGTGCTAGTGTCGCAACGTACAGGGACAGCGGAAAATCTGGGCAGAAACATGGTCAACGTGATCAGACCAAGAGAGATTATGACTCAGCCACATCCCTCAGTTTTTAATTTTTTTTTTAAATTCCATATTTTAGCCTAGAACTTTAGTAAATGAAAGTTCTTGGAGATTCGGCCGTGAGACGAAAGTATGGCTCCTCATAACCATTGCCTTGCTTTTACCAGGATAAATTCACATGCCACCATATGCGGCCCAATGCTCTATGCCTACTATGTCTTCATTTGCCTAATTAATAGCCTCTTGTACACGACTGCAAGAATGGGTAATGGAGATCTGGAAGTCGTCTGCGAAAAGAGATTTAGATTTAGATTTAGATTTATTTATTCAACAGACTAAGGACTCAGAGACGTGCTCAGTGGTCCTCTATAGCCTAAGCCGTATATACATTAAAACATTGCAAAAAGGCTACTGAATATTGAAGCCCAAGAATAGTATCGCAATCATTACATTATTAAAATAAAATAATAAAGAAAACAAAAAGAAAAAAAAAACAAATAAAAATAATAAAATTAATAAAAATGTAATCAACAAGAAATAAAACTAATAACAGTAGTAATGGAAAGCGTAATTAAATAAATAGTAAAACACAATAAAATTTTGTTACAATTAACAATTAAAGCGAGTTGTTAAACACAAGCTGGTTGAATGTATCAAGTTCTTACTTGAAACACGGGCGCTGGTATAATTCACGTATAGCAACTGGCGAACCGTTCCACACACTAGTGCTACCAACAAAGAAAAAATCATGTAGAAATTTAAGGGTGGTAGGAGGAATAACCAGATCCAGGTGAGATGCCCGTTTTGTGCCAGGCATTTCATGAGGTCTAAATTTAAATTTACACGATAGATACTGTGGCTGACCACTGCGCAAGATAGAAGCAAGGAATAAAAGCGTAAGATATTCAACCCGAAGGGAATAGGGAATCATATTAAATTTCTTGTAATCAGATGTGATGTGCTCGTGCTTGCGCGTTACTGTTACGAAGCGGATAGCCACATTCATACTCCTAGAAAGTTTTGTTTTAAGCTCCTTAGAAAATGGAAAAAACAAACCAGCACAGTAATTAAAGTATGGCAGTATAAGCGATTTGATCAAGGTAAGCTTACAATCTCGAGGAAGTGACGATCCACATTTACGAAAGCGATACAGCGCAGAAAAACGTTTATTCAAAGTAGTACAGCACTGCGCTCGAAAGCTAAATGTAGAATCAAGCACAATGCCTAGTATTTTTAGTGTATCAGATGTTTGAGCTAGGAAAGCATCAAGCAAAACGTCAGGTATATGGGTTCTCTGGAGTCTACTCATAAAATTACGTGAGCCTAACCATAAGGCACTTATTTTTCCCTTATTGATAAGTAGGCCATTAGAGAGAGCCCATAATAAAATATTATGTAAATCCTCATTAATCTTACGCACAATACTCGCCAATTCATCCATCGAACCATGAAGATATATACATAGGTCATCAGCATACATATGATATGAGCAGTGCTTAATTGCAGAACTAATGTCATTTATGTAAAGGGAAAAAAGCAGTGGGCTCAGCACTGAGCCCTGTGGCATCCCCGAGTGTCTATACAAAAGCTTAGAGCTTTCACCCTTTGACGAAATCACAACTTGAGACCTATCAGTAAGGTAAGATTCAACACAGTTGCAGGCAGAGCTCGAAAATCCCAAACTGTAGAGCTTATTATAAAGATGTTTGATGTTAACAACGTCGAAAGCTCGTGAAAAATCAATAGCTACCAAGAGCGTAACCCACTGCTCATCAAAAGCAACCCTAATATCATCAACCAGCTTGATAACTGCTAATTGAGTGCTATGAAACTTTCTATATCCTGATTTCAGTGGATCAAGTATTTTTAGTCACGTTACATATTCCAACATGTGTACATGTACAACAGTTTCAAACACCTTAGAAGTAGCACTTAACAAAATGATAAGTCTAACATCTTTTACTCTTTTAGGGTTCCTGACCTTGGGAATTGGGCGTACATTAGACTGCTTCCATAATGCTGGAAAAATTCCACTGTGACGTGATGCATCGAAGATATTCATCAGTATAGGAACAACGTAAAGAATACAATCACGTAAAAATCGTAGGGGTGTGCCATCAGGCCCAGTTGCATTTGAGCTCCCTCTTCTTATAGTATTAACGACATCAGATGCCTCGACTGCCCTAACAAGTAGTCTATCATCATCATGGATTTCGACTAAAGATGTCCGAGTAGTCAGTGGTACAACACTTGGATTGCCTATGAAAAATGTATTCAGTGAATCGAGGTCAGTTGGTAGAGTATCGCAATGAATGACACCCCTCGACAGGCCAGCCCTAATGACATAGTTCCAAAAATCCTCAGAGAGAGAGAGAGAGAGAGAGAGAGAGAATGCAAGCACAAGAGCAGACGATCAATGACTCTCACTATCTTACTTACTTTTATAGGTGCTGCTGAAATACCTTTTACATGTTTTTTCTCATCATTTTGTGTTTGTCAAAACAAAGTGAAAAAAGCTAATTGATAGAAAGTTCTTGGCCCCACAAGCTGGTGTTTTTATTTGTTCTGTACATTAAATCGTTTAAAGATGTCAACAAAACGAACTTTAAAGCACAATTTTACACAATTTTGACATTAATAGACCACTTGAAAATAATCATAACTATTTCTTTTGCAATTGGCAGGCTCAATCATACATAATATAAAAAACGCCCAATTATAGATCAATCTTCTAATACAAAAATTTCTCGGTTAGTGTCCATAAATAATAAAACTAAGGATTGGATTTGTGTGCTGCATAGAACAATCAATAAGGTCCTCGACGACCAATTCTAAAGATATAGCTCGATTCTTGGAGCTAGTAAGATTTTAAAATTAAGTTTACTCGTATATAGTGTATGATATATATTATACATAGATGAAGCGCTCGGTGGCCCAGTTGGCGAGGTCATGGGTCGGCCCTTGGAAAACCGTGGTTTAATTCTTGGACAGTGCGACCTTTTGGGACAAGTACCTCCGTGAGTTTTCACATGTGCTTTTTCACCACGCAATGCTGCTAGAGGAGGGTTAGGCAACCTTTTCGCAGCAAAGTTGCCTTATTTTCCCCTCTCTCCTCCCAGTAATAAGAGGCCTCCCATACCTCTGCCCTTTTTTCCCCCAAGTGATAAGTGCCTTGTGTAGTGCACTTTATACAAGCTGGACGTAAAGCACTATAATATAAAAAAAATAAATATATATGCGTACGTATATGTATAAAATGTATCATTCAATACATGTATGATATTAAATTATTATATACTTTTCCATACAGCTATATTAACACGTGTAGTACACTTTACAAACGGGAAGTGGGTGGCAGTAAGCCCGTGAAGAAAAAGACAGAGAGCCAAGCCGAGCCAAGTTTAACCGGAGATCAGCCGTCTTCTTCGATTTCTTCCTCACTCTCATTCTTACACACTTCTGTACAGCACACTATGAATGCAAATGTATATCTATATATATTTCGTAACACTTTTTCGTTACGGTCACCACGCATCATTTACGTTTACTCACCATTGGGATCAGCATCCTAGCAGTTGCACTATCTGTTGCTGAGTTGGGAAGTAGCGAGAGAAGGCTTTGTGTCAGACTCAGTACTCAATAAGTGCTTCCAAGTGTAATGAATTTATTTTTTATCCAGATTAATTTAGTAATTTAACCGTATATGTAATAGATAGGTTGATTAAAAGTGTATTTTAAACGTCCCTGTAACATTGTTGGTAAAGTAACTGACTTGCCAGGTTATATTCCTTACAAATTTTTTCATGTTAACACTGGTATACACACTCAATAGAGACTGTGCAGTTAATTTATAAAAATACATATTATACACATTTGTCAACAAAAAAGAATAATTCGAATATCATGAGATTTTGTTTCAAAAAGCTGGTATTAAAAAGAAACCTCTAAAAATTATTGGAGGAGTTTATGAAAGTGGCGAAATTTCACTCATGACATGTACTTGCAAAGTTTGATTAAGTAAAAAATGCAAGCATACTGAGACAACTTTATTATTTTGCAACAGGTAGATATAATAAAATATGTATTCTTATGAATTAATTACGCAGTCTTTATTGAGTGTGTATACCAATGTTAACATGACAATTACTGTAAGGAATAGAAACTAATAAGTCAGTTACTTTGTAAACAATGTTACAGGAATATTTAAAATACACTTTTAATTAACCTATGTATTATATACACCATCAAAATAGTTAATTTATTTTTAAAAAGAATAAACTCATTACACTTGGGAGCACTCATTGAGTTTTGAGTCTGTCAAAAAGCCTTCTCTCGCTGCTTCCAAACTCACTAAAAGATAGCGTGACCGCTGGGTTGCCGATCCCAATGCTCATGTGCACCTGGAGATGTTTCACATCAAAAAGTCTATAGTTACAAAGAAATGTGCTTGCAAAGTTGTAAGTTTTGCTTTAAAAGAAGCTCAAGCAGCCATAAATAGTTAAGGTGTTGAGAAAAATTTTAAAAAACCACGCATGTCACACGTACCTCAAAAGATTGGAGGTTTTCTTACTATAAATTGTACCCGCATTTGCAGGTTTAAGTGCGATAGAAGCTATTGCTAATTGTGCGAGTAGTATATATAAAACCATCAATCTAACAAACGAAGCCAAGAAACAGTTTGAAGAGTGTGCGAGACACAATAAAAAAATGAAAGCTTTTTTACTTGGTAAAGGTCTCTTACTAAGACCACACAAAAAATGAATAAGTCTATACTTAAAACTAGATAAGGGATTTAAAAAAAAGTTAAAAGTAACACTGCTTTATCAAGCTTTTACAATTAAAGATGTTATAAAACATGTCAAATCGTTAAAGATACCAAATTTTTGACAAATATTCATAAGAAACGATGTGCCATTTAGGGAACAACATCAAATTATTCAGCTATTGTTGATCTAAATAAGAAAGCATATCCTGGTACTGATTGAGTGGCATATAAAAAATAAGATGATGACGTTACACATTTCGATAGTTCTGACGATCTACAATCACTACTAGATCAGATATTATAAATCAGTGTTGGTATTATTAAGCATGATTACAAAAGACATCAAGAATTGAATACTTATAACTGTGGTCATCTCTGTCTGAAATTTTTAAGTATTAATCTTATCTGTAAGCCTTCATAAGCAAGTGATGGAAATAAATTTATCATTCATCAATGAACCGTCATCGGAGAAGCATTTAATTTTAGTTTATCTAGTTTATCATCCGTTCTCAAAGCACAAAATGTTTTTCCAATGGAGCTCCTACTGCTAAAAAATTACGTTTTTGGTTTAGTGGAACAATTCGTATTTAATTTCATACCTAAAATTGACGAGAGTAATGATAAATCTTACGTGGGTAAAGAGGTAATAACCTTACCAACAGGCAGCCATAGAACTCAAGATATAGAAAATTTTTTCATCGACACATTAACACCTGAAGATATTTCAATAAGTATAAAGCCAAACAATCATACTTTTCGTAGCGTAATTTTGTGTAGCCACCTAAATGATTTTCGATCAGAAAACTCGTTGGGATTAGTTTGAGGTTTTACGAAGTCAATATAATTGATCCTCTTTAAGTTTAGATCGTTGATTAGGAAGAAGAATTAATAAATTTCTGAGTAGAAGTTACAACAATAAGGAAGTCAAAATGTACAGTTTGAAAAAAGCCCAGGCTTGCAAGTGATCATTAGCTAAGGTTTATTTGCATATAATCCTGCTGTTTTAAAGATAAAAAAAATTCTAAAAAATTAGTCAGGTGTCACATTTAACGAATCAATTACACACTATACAATTTATGCACATAAGCCTTACATTTTACCAGCTTTAAATTATAGTGATGAAATTCACATCTGAAATTAACATCTTACAAAGTCAATATAGTTGATCCTCTTCAAGTTCAGATCGTTGATGAGGAAGAAAAATTTATAAATTTCTGAGTAGAAGTTATAACAATAAGGAAGTCAAGATGTACAGTTTGAAAAAAGCCCAGGCTTGCAAGTGATCGTTAGCTAAAGTTTATTTGCATATAGTCCTGCTGTTTTAAGGTGGTTCTTCACGATGGTGCCGTATCAAAGCGACACGGGACCCTGTGGTTTTCTAATTTTCGATTAGCTTATTATTTGCAACCTAAAATATGTTGTATGGGCACTTGACTATAATATCATTGCATTTACGTACAAATAAACAAGCTAATAAAGTCAGAGAAAGAGTTATGAAAAAATTTTTTTTTGATGCAAGGTTCTGAAAATGGCATGTACGCTCCTACTCAAGCAGACGTTGCCGCAGTTTACACGGCAGATATTTCGTTTACGATTAAATATCGTATACTTATTCCCTGATCAGCCCAAACTTTAATTATGTTATTAGAAAGCTGAAAAGTTCTTCTTTCACTACAAACTTTTTCTATTACGATCTTAAGTCTACTTTACGAGATATTACATGATATCGTAGTATGGAAAAGTAACCTACATAAGAATACATGTTAAAAGTGCATTTTTTGACTGACTTGTTTTCAAAAATTTGCCTGATAAAGGGACTTGAAATTTTAAGAGAAGATGCCTTATAACTTTAATAACAATCCCTTCAAGTTTCCCTGTAAGTTTAAGTAAATGGGTTAGGTGAAGAACCACCTTAAAGATGGGAGAAATTCTAAAAAATTAGTCAGGTGTCACTTTTTACGAATCAATTGCACACTATACAATTTATGCTTATAAACCTTACATTTGACCAGCATTAAATAATAGTGATGAAATTCGCATCTGAATTTAACATCAAGATTTACTTCTCTTAACCTCACGTAGTGCTCTACATATTTCCGGACGTAGAACATTAAACAATAATACTGCAGTAACGTCAACTAAGTTAGTTAATAATGCTATAAGTCATTTGTTTACACAAGCTCACTACAAATTGAATGCCATTAAAAAAAGCAAGTGAAAAAATCTTGGTGTTACAACTTAAATAGAAGGTTGGACATCGCACTATTCAGGTCAAAGTTCAGTGCTTCAAAACGCAGGATGGCTAAATATTACAGAAACAAACAAATTCATAAATGACAAAGGTTAATATAACGTTTCTATACCTTCAAGCATGAGACTTGGCTTTTCTGAAAACAATCGTAAAGTTGTAGTAAATGCAAAGCATAAATTAATCTTCACGAGTTCAAGAAATGACTTTAATGGAGTCGTACAAACAGTTGCTAATGATATTTACAAACACTTCACAATTACATTTATTTAAACATAATGGCTCATGACCTACGTTAGTGCGTTAGTCACAGTCAAAATTAATTTGATTAATAATTTCGCAAAAAATGAGCCGATTCTCGAGTTTTCGCAATTGTGAGTTGTATGAATATCTCTATTTTCCAGCAACTATGAAACATGTTTTGACCATAAAAACATTAAATTAACAGTAAAAGTGACGCTTTATTGTTTTAGGCTTTCAAACAAATTGTAAAGGCCAACAAGCTGCTAATGCTAGTCACTTTAATCATTGTAATATAAAGAATAATAAGTTATTTCTTACATTTCAGTACTCCCCTTATGACTATCTCATTCTCAATATTTATCATAATAAATATTAGTTACTCTACATATGCACAAAAGTTTTCAAAACGTCCATAATGGTAAAGAAACAGGACCAATGATTAACAAAAATGATTCTATGACATACATGCCATCCATTGTCATGAACAGTTTAAAACAAAATAAAGATTAACAAGAAAACTTAAGAAAAACGAAAATGACACCAGTTAATGTGCGTTTGTAATTTAAATCAAGAGAAAATTTTCCGCAGAGAATAGCTGCTTATTGTTTAATTCTACATAATCGCATAGTCAAGTGTAATCCCTTGAGTAAAAATCTGATAATACTTGTCTAAACTTGTTCATTAGAAATAAAACAGCATTTGCCATTTTATTCAGTCTACTCAATGCTATGATAAAGTATGTAGTGGATATGCGAGGGTACAGAAAGCCTGGCAATAATTATATGATATAAAGATTAGCGATTTTTCTGTTATGTGAGAGCCTTGAACCACATGATTTTTTTTTTTTTAACCACCGTCTTCTTGGCGTAAGTTAAGTCAAAAATATAGACGTGAAAGTGTATGACTCGAGCTCTACTATCATGGATTAGATTAAAAATCTGTTAATATTAACTACACAGAAGTTAAGAGCGTACTACAAGAAAATCTTAACGAGGCTTAGAAGATTTTCGTATTTGAAGAGTTGAAAAAAAAGTTTCTTGAAGAGTCCTATTTTTAAGTTAATGACATTGTTGATTATCTAAAGTTGGAGCTCCTAACATTAGCACCTACATGTCCTCATTATAACGGTACACATAAATCCATGTGTGCCACCTACAATATCAAACGAATGAAAAAATTTTATTTTGCTATGGGGTAGGAAGATGTCGCTGACTTTGAAGATGATATAAAATATAAACTTAGTAAACTTTTTCTCTCAAATGGTTATCACACATAAATGTATGTCTCGCACGTAGCAATTTTTAGTGAGCCATAACAGCTTACCTATAAACAGTTCCAGAATAGTTATATACAGATTATATTTGTCAGTTACTTAATTTTTAAATATTTAGTTTTTTTCCGATTAATTATGTTAATTGTCTGAATTCTACGTCAACAGAATTGAAGCTTGGCTTTAACCACTTGATTTTATCAGATTTCAATTGTATTTAAGTTCTGTACATTGAACCATGCGTGACATGCTAATGAATAATGACTTATTTGTTTAAGGAAAAAATCTGACAAAAAACCCTGTTCATTTAGAACAAAATGTTACATGTGGCATAGTAATTTTCTCTATTTACAAATGGAGTTACCCTTTATTGAAGAAAAAAAACAATGGAATTAATTACAATTGACTCATAAAAAAAAAGGAGAACGTGAACATAATATATTAATACTTTAAATCAAGCAAATGGAAGGATGATTGATCATGGTTACAAAATATCAATTGTATCTTATACGTATACAAGGAATTATTGATTGACAATCACGTGGACTGTTGTCCGATACATGACTGCTATTGACCCATTTGGTTAATTAGTCTGCTTGTTGGTTTTTTCAAATATGTTGATTGTCACTCCAAATCACAGTTGCATTTAGATAACGTTGGGCAATGACACGAAAGGAGCAGTGATTTAATTCCTTAGAGAGCAGGCTTGTGGCCTTAAAAGATATCTTAAAAAAGTTAAACAAGAGTAGACTTCATTAGTAAAATTAATAGCAAGTCACTTTTTCTCACATGCACACATACTTGTAACCATAGCGACGCACTTAAAAGAAAAAAAGAAAAGAAAAAAATCACGTTTACACACATACAGGCATCCACCTAACCATAGCCTACTATTACCAATACTATCCTATCGCCATAAATTGACACGTCACTTACCAAGAAATTATTTAATACCCAATGCTTTAATCCTTTATCAACTATCTAATACCCCATTACTTATTCCTTTATAATTGACATGAACCCGGCAACCTTCCTTGCCCATCACACTCACACAACCCTACCCATGACGCTTTTTTTCCAACAATACCGATGGATACGTAAAATTTTTATCTCCACCAAGACACGATCTTACACAATCCTGACACAATTAATGGTTGCAAACTGAAATATAAGCTGTTTCAATATAAAATAAGTGACAAAGTTTCATATAAATTGAAAATTTACTATTCCAGGGCTAGCTCGGAAGGGCTGAGGAGAATGTTTTATGCAAAGGCTTAATCGGTTGCATATAAAGAGTCAGTATATCTCCGTAGCTAAAGCAAATGAATTTAATAAGAGTGCCATGGCTAAGTTTTTCACCTAGTTAAAATCCACTAACAAAAAGTACAATTTTTCATCGCAAAACATTAACAATGTAGACAAGTCAAAGATCTCCATGGTCCCTAAAGGGAGAACAATGTTCATTGCTAGAAAATGAATGAGAATAATTGGAAGATAACAAGCTTTAAAAAGAGGCGAGATTGTAACAGCGACTTTTTTCATGTTCTCTTTAAGAAGTTTTACGCATAACGCAATAAAAAACTGCTTAAAAAAGCACCATGGGGCGCATGAGCAGAATTTCACCAGAGTGGTTACATGCAAACCGTCATTCTAACAAGGTGTTTAAGAGTTAGGAAATGTAGGTTCTGAAATCAAAGTATGTATAAATGTAAAGTGAATGTAACAAAATTGATAAGTGTTACTTTAAGATAATGAAGCAAAGATAAAGCTATTACAATTCCAGGAAATATACCTATTGCATTTAACGTATTATGCTAAAGAAAATTAGAAAATTAAGAGAGAATTAAAAGTTCACGATTGGCGTGAGCAACCACTGGATGTGGGACTCAGAAAGCATATAGGTTCATACTACACTGAGAAAATTAATGTACTTCAGTGAAAAGGACAACAAGTTGTACTGAGAACGATTATTTCTGTCTCCGGAAAGACTTCCATCAAAGAGGCAAAAATGGAGACGGCAGTTAATACGTTTAAAAAATCAGGGGTTTATCTACTAAATACATCAGTTTAATAATTTTCTGGTTTTGTACACCTATCTGAAGCCAACAATTTATCGAATTCAATGCTTAGTAAAGGTACGAACAATTTTTTTTAAAGTAGTTTTCGTCAGAATAATTCATAACACACACTTTAACTTTTTAGGGGCTACGATAAAAACTTTTGAGATCAGCATGTTGGTCACCGAGCTTACCTATAATAAGTCGTCGACAAAAGCTTTATCAGCTGAGGTAAATGCATTAAAACAACTAGGAATTCAGGCACCTAATGTATCAGTTTGCAAACCTCCTGATTTTGTGCACCTATCTAAAACCAACACTGTATCAAAGTCAATGAGCAGTGAAGGTACGAGCCAATTTTTTTCGGTATTTTTTATCAAAATGTTTAATAAAAAGTATATTTATTTCTTAGGGGCTTCGAGAAAATCATATAAGATTAGTACACGGATGACAAAGCTCTCCGATTAAAAACCGTCAACAAGCGTTCCACATGATTTTCCAAAATCGTTTACAAATAAACAATTTCCTTGGCTTAGTGCCAATTTTCCTGTAAAAGATGACACAATCTCTATCCCTGTCCCTCATCCTATCAATGCTGTACCTTTTATACGTTATCTGGTATTGATTTATTTGTATTGTAACTTGTTTAGAGGTCTTTTTTTTATTTATTGTGGCTATTATTTCCAAAGTGATTCTCTATTGCATATTACCCCTGCATCGATAAACAAGCAGGCTTCACCACTGGGAAATATTTAAGCTTTTTCCTGATCCAAAGAGGTACAGAATATAGCTGGGCCGTTATACTGTTCTTCAACTGAATCTACAGTTACATAAGGGTGGTTGTCTTTTCCAAATCTAAAACTGATCATGTACTGCACAATAAAAGTAGTACCACCAAAGTCAAAAAAACACCCCACCGAAGAGACAAGGCAGCAAAAATAACAACCTCTGGCTACAATGAAGAATTGATTGCTGAAAAATTATAAACTATAAAAAAAAAAAAAAAAACATATAAGAGAGAGAGAAAACCAAATGTAATTAATGACATTGCATTCAATAATGTGACAAAAGTACAAAAAGTAGGTATTGAAAATGCCCTAGGGAGAGATATAGTGAAAACATTTGGAAACGACAACCACCCTTATGTAACTCTAGATTCAATTGAAGAATAGTTTAACGGCCCAGCTATGTTTTGTACCTCTTGGAATTGGGAAAAATCTTGAGTATTCCTCGGTGGTGAAGCCTGCTTGTTTATCGATGCAGGAGTAATATGCAATAGATAATCACTTTGGAAATAATAGCCACAATGAATATAAAAAAAACCTTTTAATTAGTTACAATACAAGTAAATGAATATCGAATAACGTATAAAAAGTATAGCATTGATAAGATAAGAGACAAGGATAGAGATTGTGTCATCTTTTACAGTAGAATTGGCACTGAACCAAGGGAGTTGTTTATTTGTAAACGATTTTGGAAAAGCATGTGGAACGCTTGTTGACGGTTTTTTATCGAAGAGCTTTGTCATGTGTGTACTAATCTCAGATGCTCTTTTCAAAGCCCCTAAGAATAGAATATACTTTTTATTAAACATTTTGAAAAAAAATACCGCAAAAAATTGGCTCGTACCTTCACTGCTCATTGACTTTGATACAGTGTTGGTTTTGGATAGGTGCACAAAATCAGGAGGTTTGCAAACTGATGCATTTGGTGCACAAATTCATGGTTGTTTTAATGCATTTACCTCAGCTGATGAAGCTTTTGTCGACGACTTATTATAGGTAAGCTCAGTGACCAACATGCTGATCTCAAAAGTTTTTATCGTAGCCCCTAAAAAGTTAAAGTGTGTGTTATGAATTATTCTGACGAAAACTACTTTAAAAAAAATTGTTCGTACCTTTACTAAGCATTGACTTCGATAAATTGTTGGCTTCAGATTGGTGTACAAAACCAGAAAATTATAAAACTGATGCATTCAGTGGATAAACCCCAGATTTCTTAAACGTATTAACTGTCGTCTCCATCTTTGCCTCTTTGGTGAAAGTCTTTCCGGAGACAAAAATAATTGTTCTCAGTACAACTTGTTGTCCTTCTCGCTAAAGTACATTAATTTTCTCAGTGTAGTATGAACTTATATGATTTTTGAATCCCATATCCAGTGGTTGTTCACGCCAATGGTAAGCTTTTAATTCTCTCTTCATTTTCTAATTTTCTTTAGCACAATACGTTAAATGCAATAGTTATATTTCCTGGAATTGTAATAGCTTCATCTTTGCTTTATTATCTAAAAGTAACACTTATCAATTTTATAACATTCACTTTACATTTATACATACTTTAATTTCAGAACTTATATTTTCTTATCTTATCTCTTTTTCTACTCTGACTCATATAACGACTACAGTGTATATTTGTATAGTCAACTTGAGTTATTCTTTCCGCTATTATTGTAATAAATAAGATACGTCTCAACAAGCAAAGAGCCAGCATCAATTGTGCTCTGAGCTCCGCTTACCGCTATTGTAAATACATATACGCTAATAAATAAACGCTATTTGAACTAGTACCACTTAACAGTTTATTGATTTTCAGTAATTCCCAAACAATCGATATTAAGATCCCCGTGTTCGTCAAGCATTTTTTGCTTGAACGCAACATTTTTGTAGCAGAGCGTGGTTCGGGATTGCGAGAGTGACATTTGACTGTTAAAAAACTAACACAATATACGCTAAGTGCAGTGACCATGGTGTTTGTGTGCCAGTCAGTTCCGTGAACTTTTGATTTTGTGTAACGTTCTAGCACGGGGGGCGGCACGGCAAGTTCGGCTGATGCATTACTCGCACGCCAGGAAAACCTTTAAAACACTATAAAAAATTCTTTGGCAAACCTTACTAAGTTGGGCACAGCAAATTATTCTAATGCCGTTATTACAGTTCGTATAATTAGCTTGGATACGAATTGGAATGAATTTAAAAACAATTATCTTACTCTTATTAGCCTACAAGAAAATCTAAGCAAACAGGATTATATCAAAAACGATGTCCACGCAAAAACCGAGGAATCTTATCTGACTGCCGTTGCAACTATGCTTTCGCCTTTCGAAATGTATCCTGTGCCGATACTTCCGACTGCCGCATCGTCTTCTCAAGCTCCATCAGCACCTACGTCATCTTCGCGCAAACTGCCCGAGATCAAGTTTCCGACCTTCATGGGTGACTACAAGTTGTAAGCAGAGTTTCGTGACTTGTTTATTTCTGGTGTTTCTTCCAACTCCTTATTAAACAATGTTGAAACTGGCCAGAGACGCAGCTGAGCTCGTCTGTGGCATCTCTCTCAAGGGTGACAATTTTCAACGGACTTGGGACGCCCTGAAGGATATATTTAAGGTGCCACGCGTGCAAGTTGATGCACTATTAAAAGGCTTCTTCTTAATGAAGTGTGTCAGTAGTGAGGATGCCGCAGACCTCTGTCAGATCCTTTCAACTGCTAAAAATCTTGTCGAAGGCCTTAAAAATCCTAAACGGCCAACAATTTCAGACGACGTCTTAGTTTACATCCTTGCAAATAGACTGGATGCCGTAACACGTCGCGATTGGGAAAAGTCGCTCGGAACTTCGAGAGAGCCGGCTGCATTCAGTCAGCTGACTGAGTTTCTCGAGGGACGCATCCTGACGCTGTCAAGCGTAGCCTCGAGCAACGGGAAAGGGCAGTGGTCAATAGGCATGCATGCGCACCAGGCATCATATAGATCGAAGGTGCCGGTATGTTCTCTCTGCTCCTTGCATCATCAGCTGTGGACTTGCGAAGCCTTCGAAGCCAGGAATCCAATGCAAAGGAGAAAATTTGTGCTGGAGAAGCAGTTATGTGAGAACTGCTTGGGCTCTCACAAAGTTTCAACCTGTCGCTCCGGGAGGACTTGTTTGGTTTGTGGGGCTAAGCACCACACGTCTATACACGTTGACACCTTAACAAACACCCTTGTAACTGTAGTCTCTGTGAATTCTTCTGTGCCGATTCGATGCGACGAGCCTCTCAACGTTTTGGTGAGCGAAACAACATCTTTTGCGCAAACATTGCTACCCATAGCATGGGTCAGTCTGGTGGGGGCAGATGGCAAGGAACATTGTGTTCGAGCGTTGCTCAAGGCGGTCACGTCATTTCGACCTCAAGTGCATCGGCCTACCGACGGATGGCCTCGTCTACGCGACCTGCAGCTTGCCAACCGTTTGGATTCACCATCTAGTGAACCAATTTAACTGCTACTAGGCGCTGCAGTGTACGCCCAAATAATACGACCAGGTCTTCATCAACAACAGCGTCCCGATGCACCTATTGTTCAGTAGACTGCATTGGGTTGGATTTTATCCAGGCTGATTGGGCCAGCTGAGCTGCCATCAACTCTCTCATCGAATTTTGCGAGACCATCGACGCATTATAATTTTATTTTTTCATAATAAAATGGCGGGTAGTATGTTCACGCCAATCGTGAACTTTTAATTCTCTCTTCATTTTCTTATTTTCTTTAGCACAATACGTTAAATGCAATAGTCATATTTTCTGGAATTGTAATAGCTCTATCTTTGCTTTATCATCTAAAAGTATTACTTATCAATTTTATAACATTCACTTTACATTTATACATACTTTAATTTCAGAACTTATATTTTCTTATCATATCTCTTTTTCTACTCTGACTCATGTAACGACTACAGTGTATATTCGTATAGTTAACTGTAGTTATTCTCTCCGCTATTATTGTAACAAATCAGATACGTCTCCACAAGCAAAGAGCCAACATCAATTGTGCTCTGAGCTCCACTAACCGCTATTGTAAATACATATACGCTATAAAATAAACGCTATTTAAACTACTACCACTTAACAGTTTATTGATCCTCAGTAATTCCCGAACAATCGATAATGAGATTCCCGCGTTTGTCAAGCATTTTTTGCTTGAACGTAACAGTGGTTGTATACGGTAGATGTAGTGTGGAGACAAGCACAAGATCACAATACTAATAACAACAGCCAAATCTATAACCTTCAAATTTCTGACGTATATTGAGTGTTTATTTAGTAATAGCAGTACTGGGTTATCCTAGGAAGCACGCAAAAATTTGATAAACTCTTAAACACCTTGTTAGAATGACGGTTTGCATGTAACCACTCTGGTGAAATTCTGCTCATGCGCCCCATGGTGCTTTTTTAAGCAGTTTTTTATTGCGTTATGCGTAAAACTTCTTAAAGAGAACATAAAAAAAGTCGCTGTTACAATCTCGCCTCTTTTTAAAGCTTGTTAATCTCCAATTATTCTAATTCATTTTCTAGCAATGACCATCAACCTTCCTTTAGGGACCATGGAGATCTTTTACTTGTCAACATTGTTAATGTTTTGCGATGAAAAATTGTACTTTTTGTTAGTGGATCTTAACTAGGTGAAAAACTTAGCCATGGCACTCTTATTAAATTCATTTGCTTTAGCTACGGAGATGTACTGACTCTTTATATGCAAACGATTAAGCCTTTGCATAAAACTTCCTCCCCAGCCCTTCCCAGCTAGCCCTGCAATAGTAAATTGAAATTTAAATGAAACTTTGTCACACATTTTATTTTGAAACAGCTTATATTTAAGTTCGGTCATTCATGTGGCATACCTTTCTCTACCTTAAAGTGATGAGGCACTTTTAATTTTACTGCTTTATAAAATGCTAGATTTTATAAGTCTTTGGAAGACAGTCTCATCCTTTATTTTTAACATGGATTTAATGTAACTGTTTAAAACTGCTTTTTGCTCGTCATTACACGTGACTTAAATTTATTATCTGTGCTTAATAGATAAGAATAACGAAATCAATCATTAATACTTTATTTTCTATGTTGTTAAAAAAAAATAATGTTTACTTGGACTTGAAAACAATCTGCATTTATTAATAGTAGTTTTTACTAAAGAATGCTTTAAGGTATACCATACTTCTTTGCAGAAGATGTGATGGCTTTGCCGTCGTTAACGTTAATAATAGCTCACTGCAACTGCTTATAAGACGACTTATTGATCTTCTTTTTTTTGTAATAACGCACCACTTGTTGTCCAAATTTTATAACTTCTACGAATATTATTACAAGTCTACAAAACCTTTATTCACAATAATGTCTACAACCTTATGTTATAACTGCCCTGGCGCCTCTGTCGGTTTGCTCGTGAGACGCGCGCCAGGAGCGCTACCACGCTAAAATGTGCCAATTTGTGCTCCACATTTAGCTTTTGCGTAATTTCGTTATGACTTGCGCTACACTTATCATAGAATAAATTTAAGAAAAAAAACACAAGTGAAAATAGAAGCATTTAATGCAGTTGCTTTTTACTGCATACGCTTTGTATAAAGTCTGAAACCAGCGATTAAAAATTAATGTCCAGTCATTTTTTTTCACTAAAATTTATAAATGCCACAAATGAGATGACGATGAATTTGAGCATGAGAACTATGCAAAATAATATCATATGAAGTTCTCAATCTAATAGCAAAAATATTTACATCAAAATAGATATTGAGTACTTCGAAAAGTATAATGCAAAGTTACTTGCGTACCAACTTACAGCGTACCGTCCCTTAGTGGAAATTTAATAATGTTGAATACAAAGTAATAGTCAGCTAATATTTGTAACAAGCTCTACCGTATACACTGTGAAATTAGTACATACTGTTTATAACTTTCTTAACTGGTGTGAGAAGTTTTACTTGTTAAATAAGATGAGTATTTTTCTTACAAGAAGAGTCTAGGATTTGTGTAACAGTTAATTTAACAATAAAATGTACTAAGTGATAGTGATATTCATAAGCTATTTTTATAAGCTTATTCATGTAAAATGCCACTGACTGAAGCAATGACAGTAATACCTACAGTTGTCCTGTTCGTTCAATAGTGTAAAACACCAAATCCTTCGTACATTTTTCTCGTCCAGCTTCACATTAGTAGTTTGTAATATTCTACGCTGGTTTCACAAAAAAGTGAGACTTTTATCATAGTAATTATGATTTATTAAGCAAAAAACAAGTTATGTTATATGAAATATAATAAGATTATATTATTAATAAAGATTCTAAAAAAACTTGTTTGAACACATACTACAAACTACAGCTTATCTAAAACTTAAGGGTTTGAAATGTGTTTATTAAAGAAAACAGGCCTTTGGTCTGTCTGGGGCTCAGATGATTGGGGTCTTAAGGTTTGAATACACAGGCCTCTGGCTTATTTAGGTCTTAAGAGTTTGAAGCTGAATAGTTTGAAGCACAAGATGTTTTAAATTACCAAAAATTGATGAAAGATTCATAAACAGTGGGCAAAATTACCCTAGATCTTATTTGTTACGATAGTTAAGACTTTTTTGACTTTTTGTTCGGTACATTGGATTTTTTATTTAAAATTCACAGAATCTGATGACTAATTCGTAATTAGTGACTTAAAAAATAATTTCTATATGTAAATTTTAAACAAAATCGTATTACTTAACAAATGTATTTATTAACTTTTTTTCTGAGGGGTGTTTTATCCCTTGGGTAAAGCTTATAAAATTGACGAAAACGTTAACTTTGATTTTTAAATTTTGTGTTTAAATTTTTTTTCAGTGTTTTTATAATTTTTGATTTTATAATTGTTATCACAAAATTGGTTTACACCCCCTCAGAAGTAGGGTATAGAACCTCTACGGCTTGGAGTAATGTCAGTAACTTGTCCTCTGCTCGAAAAATACTTTCGTTTTTTTATATTAAACTATAGTGTTCATAC
The DNA here is from genome assembly GCF_036245765.1 of Copidosoma floridanum. Classification (NCBI taxonomy): domain Eukaryota; kingdom Metazoa; phylum Arthropoda; class Insecta; order Hymenoptera; family Encyrtidae; genus Copidosoma; species Copidosoma floridanum. The sequence goes on from NW_028321894.1 coordinate 2,114,928, forward strand.
AGAAATGTTGCGGAAGTACAGTTCTTGTGGGTGACCTTTAAGGATTGTATTTGCCTCTTAGAACTGCGTATGGGCGAATAGGAAAAGTATTTGTCTTATATTTTGTAATACCTTACGAAAAATAAAAATCTTTTTATAATCGTCATCTGACAACTTGAATACCTCTTTTAATAGATTTAAGTGGTACAAAACGTCAAATTGCTAAGAATTAAATGTAAAAATTTTATTTAATCTATTCATTAATGTAGTTCATAGAAAAATAATGGAAAACGAGTGAAAACAAATTGATAGAAAGCTTAAAAAGCTCAAGTATAGAAAGGTCGATACAGAGATAAATTATACACACCCCGTCCTAGTTTCTATAGTTGCTATATTTCAAATGAACATCTCGTAGCCACACAGTTATTGCATGATTAAATTTATATAAGGAAATAACTTAATATGTAATATTAAATTTTATAACTTCTACGAATATTATTACAAGTCTACAAAACCTTTATTCACAATAATGTCTACAACCTTATGTTATAACTGCCCTGGCGCCTCTGTCGGTTTGCTCGTGAGACGCGCGCCAGGAGCGCTACCACGCTAAAATGTGCCAATTTGTGCTCCACATTTAGCTTTTGCGTAATTTCGTTATGACTTGCGCTACACTTATCATAGAATAAATTTAAGAAAAAAAACACAAGTGAAAATAGAAGCATTTAATGCAGTTGCTTTTTACTGCATACGCTTTGTATAAAGTCTGAAACCAGCGATTAAAAATTAATGTCCAGTCATTTTTTTTCACTAAAATTTATAAATGCCACAAATGAGATGACGATGAATTTGAGCATGAGAACTATGCAAAATAATATCATATGAAGTTCTCAATCTAATAGCAAAAATATTTACATCAAAATAGATATTGAGTACTTCGAAAAGTATAATGCAAAGTTACTTGCGTACCAACTTACAGCGTACCGTCCCTTAGTGGAAATTTAATAATGTTGAATACAAAGTAATAGTCAGCTAATATTTGTAACAAGCTCTACCGTATACACTGTGAAATTAGTACATACTGTTTATAACTTTCTTAACTGGTGTGAGAAGTTTTACTTGTTAAATAAGATGAGTATTTTTCTTACAAGAAGAGTCTAGGATTTGTGTAACAGTTAATTTAACAATAAAATGTACTAAGTGATAGTGATATTCATAAGCTATTTTTATAAGCTTATTCATGTAAAATGCCACTGACTGAAGCAATGACAGTAATACCTACAGTTGTCCTGTTCGTTCAATAGTGTAAAACACCAAATCCTTCGTACATTTTTCTCGTCCAGCTTCACATTAGTAGTTTGTAATATTCTACGCTGGTTTCACAAAAAAGTGAGACTTTTATCATAGTAATTATGATTTATTAAGCAAAAAACAAGTTATGTTATATGAAATATAATAAGATTATATTATTAATAAAGATTCTAAAAAAACTTGTTTGAACACATACTACAAACTACAGCTTATCTAAAACTTAAGGGTTTGAAATGTGTTTATTAAAGAAAACAGGCCTTTGGTCTGTCTGGGGCTCAGATGATTGGGGTCTTAAGGTTTGAATACACAGGCCTCTGGCTTATTTAGGTCTTAAGAGTTTGAAGCTGAATAGTTTGAAGCACAAGATGTTTTAAATTACCAAAAATTGATGAAAGATTCATAAACAGTGGGCAAAATTACCCTAGATCTTATTTGTTACGATAGTTAAGACTTTTTTGACTTTTTGTTCGGTACATTGGATTTTTTATTTAAAATTCACAGAATCTGATGACTAATTCGTAATTAGTGACTTAAAAAATAATTTCTATATGTAAATTTTAAACAAAATCGTATTACTTAACAAATGTATTTATTAACTTTTTTTCTGAGGGGTGTTTTATCCCTTGGGTAAAGCTTATAAAATTGACGAAAACGTTAACTTTGATTTTTAAATTTTGTGTTTAAATTTTTTTTCAGTGTTTTTATAATTTTTGATTTTATAATTGTTATCACAAAATTGGTTTACACCCCCTCAGAAGTAGGGTATAGAACCTCTACGGCTTGGAGTAATGTCAGTAACTTGTCCTCTGCTCGAAAAATACTTTCGTTTTTTTATATTAAACTATAGTGTTCATACAGAAATGTTGCGGAAGTACAGTTCTTGTGGGTGACCTTTAAGGATTGTATTTGCCTCTTAGAACTGCGTATGGGCGAATAGGAAAAGTATTTGTCTTATATTTTGTAATACCTTACGAAAAATAAAAATCTTTTTATAATCGTCATCTGACAACTTGAATACCTCTTTTAATAGATTTAAGTGGTACAAAACGTCAAATTGCTAAGAATTAAATGTAAAAATTTTATTTAATCTATTCATTAATGTAGTTCATAGAAAAATAATGGAAAACGAGTGAAAACAAATTGATAGAAAGCTTAAAAAGCTCAAGTATAGAAAGGTCGATACAGAGATAAATTATACACACCCCGTCCTAGTTTCTATAGTTGCTATATTTCAAATGAACATCTCGTAGCCACACAGTTATTGCATGATTAAATTTATATAAGGAAATAACTTAATATGTAATATTAAATTTTATAACTTCTACGAATATTATTACAAGTCTACAAAACCTTTATTCACAATAATGTCTACAACCTTATGTTATAACTGCCCTGGCGCCTCTGTCGGTTTGCTCGTGAGACGCGCGCCAGGAGCGCTACCACGCTAAAATGTGCCAATTTGTGCTCCACATTTAGCTTTTGCGTAATTTCGTTATGACTTGCGCTACACTTATCATAGAATAAATTTAAGAAAAAAAACACAAGTGAAAATAGAAGCATTTAATGCAGTTGCTTTTTACTGCATACGCTTTGTATAAAGTCTGAAACCAGCGATTAAAAATTAATGTCCAGTCATTTTTTTTCACTAAAATTTATAAATGCCACAAATGAGATGACGATGAATTTGAGCATGAGAACTATGCAAAATAATATCATATGAAGTTCTCAATCTAATAGCAAAAATATTTACATCAAAATAGATATTGAGTACTTCGAAAAGTATAATGCAAAGTTACTTGCGTACCAACTTACAGCGTACCGTCCCTTAGTGGAAATTTAATAATGTTGAATACAAAGTAATAGTCAGCTAATATTTGTAACAAGCTCTACCGTATACACTGTGAAATTAGTACATACTGTTTATAACTTTCTTAACTGGTGTGAGAAGTTTTACTTGTTAAATAAGATGAGTATTTTTCTTACAAGAAGAGTCTAGGATTTGTGTAACAGTTAATTTAACAATAAAATGTACTAAGTGATAGTGATATTCATAAGCTATTTTTATAAGCTTATTCATGTAAAATGCCACTGACTGAAGCAATGACAGTAATACCTACAGTTGTCCTGTTCGTTCAATAGTGTAAAACACCAAATCCTTCGTACATTTTTCTCGTCCAGCTTCACATTAGTAGTTTGTAATATTCTACGCTGGTTTCACAAAAAAGTGAGACTTTTATCATAGTAATTATGATTTATTAAGCAAAAAACAAGTTATGTTATATGAAATATAATAAGATTATATTATTAATAAAGATTCTAAAAAAACTTGTTTGAACACATACTACAAACTACAGCTTATCTAAAACTTAAGGGTTTGAAATGTGTTTATTAAAGAAAACAGGCCTTTGGTCTGTCTGGGGCTCAGATGATTGGGGTCTTAAGGTTTGAATACACAGGCCTCTGGCTTATTTAGGTCTTAAGAGTTTGAAGCTGAATAGTTTGAAGCACAAGATGTTTTAAATTACCAAAAATTGATGAAAGATTCATAAACAGTGGGCAAAATTACCCTAGATCTTATTTGTTACGATAGTTAAGACTTTTTTGACTTTTTGTTCGGTACATTGGATTTTTTATTTAAAATTCACAGAATCTGATGACTAATTCGTAATTAGTGACTTAAAAAATAATTTCTATATGTAAATTTTAAACAAAATCGTATTACTTAACAAATGTATTTATTAACTTTTTTTCTGAGGGGTGTTTTATCCCTTGGGTAAAGCTTATAAAATTGACGAAAACGTTAACTTTGATTTTTAAATTTTGTGTTTAAATTTTTTTTCAGTGTTTTTATAATTTTTGATTTTATAATTGTTATCACAAAATTGGTTTACACCCCCTCAGAAGTAGGGTATAGAACCTCTACGGCTTGGAGTAATGTCAGTAACTTGTCCTCTGCTCGAAAAATACTTTCGTTTTTTTATATTAAACTATAGTGTTCATACAGAAATGTTGCGGAAGTACAGTTCTTGTGGGTGACCTTTAAGGATTGTATTTGCCTCTTAGAACTGCGTATGGGCGAATAGGAAAAGTATTTGTCTTATATTTTGTAATACCTTACGAAAAATAAAAATCTTTTTATAATCGTCATCTGACAACTTGAATACCTCTTTTAATAGATTTAAGTGGTACAAAACGTCAAATTGCTAAGAATTAAATGTAAAAATTTTATTTAATCTATTCATTAATGTAGTTCATAGAAAAATAATGGAAAACGAGTGAAAACAAATTGATAGAAAGCTTAAAAAGCTCAAGTATAGAAAGGTCGATACAGAGATAAATTATACACACCCCGTCCTAGTTTCTATAGTTGCTATATTTCAAATGAACATCTCGTAGCCACACAGTTATTGCATGATTAAATTTATATAAGGAAATAACTTAATATGTACGACATATGTTGGACTGAGTGATTTGGATTTGTCCTAAATAGTAGTATGCAGATTCCATAATGACATTACAAACAGTTATGTAGAAGATTAGCTTAAACTTCTTTACACTGATACAGATAGCTTTATGTTTAAAATGCCAAATAATAATATGTATGAATAAATGTCAGAGAATATTTAAGAATTTGACACATGGAACTATGCAAGAGACAACGACTATCACACACTGCGAAACAACAACAATATTGTAGGTCTAAAAAAAGTCAAGGTTAATAGAAAAGTTATTTTGGTGTTTGTTGGGCACCACAAATAAATAATTTTGATATGAGATTAAAAACCGGTGAAGGAAGCGAAAGGAGTCAAGAACTCTATGGTCAACGATACTATACGTTTCGATAACTGTATTAGGTGTTTACGAAAAAATGAAAGCATTTTACGAGAACACAGAAATATTGGGTTACAACTTTATGAAATTTTAATAAAAAAAAACTAAAGCCGCATTAGTGCGTATGATCACGGACGCTATTTGCAAAATAACCAAACAGACAGTTCTTCTTAGGGAATTTTAGTATAGTTGACCAGAAATATAATGAATGAAAAGGAAGCACTTTTTATCACAGTGAAACTAAATAATACATATAATTGTAAGCCAACTCTACTTGGAGGTAAAAAAAACAAAAATAACTTCGAACTAAAGAAACTAGAAAAAAAATGTTGAGGTTTGTACATATTTCAAGGTATTATTGATCATTTTTTCTATTTAAAAAAAAAAAAAAAGGTTTTTGTTTTAGATTGTATTATTACGGATTGATCCAGTTACTTTTATTAAACTTGCTAACAGTGAGTTATTGCCTACCAAAAGAGTGATTAAAATAGTCTAAAGACATTGGCAGATAGTAACAAAGCTAAAAAAAGTGAATACCATAAGCTAGCCAAGAATTGTAGCTAAATCGGTTGAAGAATTTCAAATTTTACTGCCTAATGAAGTTTCAGACACTTTGGATAAGAAAGATGATATTATTTTCATTCAATATTTCTTTTTTTTTGTTGATATACTTTATTCTCTTTATACTTTTTTTTATTGTTTTAACGCGAAGATAACTTTAAGTTACATAATTAATATTTTCACATTTTTTTTGGTCAGGTAGCAGATCCGACGATAATATCTGGAATTGGTGTCAAGTTTCTGTCACTAATTTTTCAGATTCATTTTTTCCAAACTGTAACGATCTGTACTTTTTTTAACAGCTGGTCTTGCCTTCACTAACTGATGAAGAATGTCTCTTTCTTAGTGACACATGGTGATGCTCCAATGTCTCGTGACAGATTTTTAATATTGCTCTAGGGGTGCCCTTAATGTATCATATAATGGTTCAAACCTTTGCTGTATCGACCGTTGTTAATTTGTTTATCTTCGTATGTAACGACAAAACCATGTTCATTTTAATTCCAGCCACTAGAACAAAAATTCTTAGGTTAGATGTATGGCATGTCTAATTCAACATCATCATCATACAAATGCCTCAAAGTATCCTTACTTACCGAAATAAATTGAAAAACTCAGCGTTATTTCTTAAAAAATGTATTGGTACTTAGGCTTATATCTTAAAAGAACATAAGCAGTCTCCATTATTGTGTCTTAATGTGCAGAACGAGGCTACCATATTATCTCATTTTGTGCGAGCTATAACATCAAAGATCATTCGAAATTTATATGAAGCATAACTTAGTAAGACTACTTTTCAATGTTTTCTGAAAAGTAAAAATTTAACACCCTTTTGACGGTCCAATAATTATTTTAAAAATTTGTATTTTGGCTGTTGTAGTAACTTTGAATATACGTACACACTTTTAAATGCCATAATTGATGCAAAGCAGATAAGATTTTAGATGATAAAGAGTTCAGTCATGAGATTTGAGTTTTAACAAAAAAGTAGCAGCTGCTCTGATGACAGGCACTATCAAACTCAAAAGCAAATTTGGTATGGAGATAAAATAGAAGATAGTGAAAGATATTTAAAAAAAAAAGAGAGAGAAACAGCTTGGAGAAAGTACAAGGTAGTGATTTAAGTAAAGTTATTAGAGGTGCCTTGTAAAAAATAAATACTAAGAGCAAAAGTGCTCAAAATGTCTGTAGTAGTACTCTAACAGGGGCTCCAAGTGCAGTTGAAAAAGTAAGTTATAAAAAGTACGTTACAATTCCACGAGTCTAACGTCATTTGACTTAAATTGGTACTACTTAACCTTCGATTTCCTCGTTTTCTAATGTGAGAGCAACCAGCTCTATAGCGAATAGAAAAACAGGAGTTATAAAAATCATAAATGCTACTTAATTAGCCAAAAAGCAGCTTACAGAGAGTCAGAAACATAAATAGAGTGTAAAAAGTGTTATGCTCAAAACATGCCTTTATCTTCAACAGCATAAAACTGAATGAGAAGTATAGTTAAAACCTTACACTAGACAAGATTAGAAAAAAAAAAATTTAAAGATATACAACTACCTGGTCCGACTTTGAGAAGTATAAATTCAATAAAATACGCTTAAAACCAAAGAATCTCTCATTTTTGTAAAATTTCAATAAGAAACAATTAATCTGCTATCGATCCACGCTTACGTGAAGTGTCTATGGTACATCATAACGGTATAAATAGACCTGAGACTCACTGAGTGGCTAATTAAAAACTTTGTGATGATATTATATACCTTGAGAGTTTTGGAGATCTGCAGTGACCTACTGAGTCACTGCTGTTTTGTGAGGTAAAGAAAGTGAAAAATAATTACAAGCGATGTAAAAAAAATTAAGCACTAGCTGCTGTGGACATTTATGCTTAAGATTTTTTAAAATCAAATTCAACTTTGTTACACAGTGAGAAACAACTTAGTTACACCTTAAGAGTCATGAAAGAAATTTTAACACTTGGCCTTTTTAGTACGTCTTCTGTCCTAAAAGCATGGTATTTTTTACTGATTAGGTTACCCACAAAACATAGCTATGTACTTGGCTTAGTAGAACTTTTAAGAATATTTAAACTTAATCTTGATAATGTGGAGCATGACTATTGATTTATAATTAAATTACATAATTTAATACTTTGCTGTCCCTCTGACAACTACTTCAGGATCAATATTCATACAAGTACCAAGACAACACGCATTATGGACAGCTATGGTGCCTATTTACTTCATCCACGTATCACAACTCTTTACAATAACAGTCAAGTTCTTAAAAATCAAGTGGCGCGGTAGCGCCACATGCAAGTTTGAGTAGCAGATGGTGCATGGCTACCGCGACACTATACACGCTCAAATTCGCATTTTGAATTTTAGAAATGGTAAAAAAATTATTTAACATCATCATATATGTAGTAGTGTGATGGTATTCGGCTTTTCTGATGCTAAACTATGATTTGGAAAAAAAATCCCGACCAGAAAAGCTTTTTTAATTGTTTTATCATATATACGTTCTTGAAAAGTACTGATTTCATTTCAAGAATTTTTACGTTCAGAGCAAAAAGTTCAGACTCTTAAGTTAGCCGCGGACGAGCTTTAGTAGTATATATCGAGCTAGTGTTCAGTTCGATGTGAAGTTAGTCGCGCTAAGAGTATTTACTTTATTTATATTATTATATACATATGTGTGGGTGTGTATATTATAATAATTATAAATTCAAGGTACTAAAACAATTAATATATCAGATCTCATCTCATCTCATTTCAGAAAAATATACAATAATTTCAATGATAAGCATCACATCGATAAATTTTCTTGATTCCCTGGTCATTGTTAAACACACACAGTGGCGCTGTAGTAGCATTTCTTGATGCCCTAGTTACAGTAGGCTGTGGACGCGAAGTACGTTGCGAAATCCTCTGTCATAATATCTTTGAAATTTTCGTCATTAAAAAGGGTCCTGATTTGCGGACCGTCGAATACGCCTTCTTTTATTTTTGCATCAGAAAGACTAGGGATTTTGTGGAAAATATACAAAAATGCATTTGTATTTTCTTTTTTCATGGCTTTTACCAATTGCTTTATTAAACCTAATTTTATGTTAAGAGGTGGAAGTAGTACTTTTTCAAGAGGTAATAAATCTTCTTTTATGATATTTTAAGATCCAACTTTCAAATTGTTTCTTGCAGGCCAATTTTTTTTTACGCAATGATCCTTTCAAGCACGACTGTCCCATTTACATAAAAAGCAAGGAAATTTTGTAAATCCACTTTGATATCCTAGTACAATCGGCAATATTTTTGAATCTTCACATAACAACCGTTTGTGTTCATTGTTTTGCAATTGAGTCAAAATGTACTTTAAACTTTTATATTATTCTTGTAATATAGTTGAATGTGCAACTGGTAAAAGAGCATACTTATTTACATTATGCAGTAAAACTGCCTTAAAACTCCTGGTAGATGAATCGAGAAAGAGCTGCCATTCATAGATGCTTTATATTTAAAACATTTATATTCATCGCTTAAATTTGTGACATCGTTGCAATAAACGAAATCGTTTTCTCCAGAAAAATATTTTTAAAAAGGAATATCCCTGTCACGATAAAACGAAACTTTTGTTCTTTCAGTTAAGCAATTTTTTTCTTTAAATCTTGAAGCCAAAAGTTCAGAGTTTTCTTTGGAAAGTCCTAAATCTTGACGTAGGTCACTTAATTCATCTTGATTAAATTTTCCACTGGCTGGATTCTCTTTGTCTAATAGTTCAAATTTATTTGAATGCGACTCTGCAGTTGTTGTATAACCCATTTCTAATTCTTCCTGATTTTGAGAAAAATTATATGATTCTGATTCAACTTGTGAAATAAGATTCTCTAATCTATTAACTTTAGAAAAAAAGTTTAAACTCCTATTATTTCCAGTTATTGGTATTGGAAAAGTTACAAACGATACTTTTGGATACAAAATACTGCCAATATTTTTTAAATTGTAACCAAAAATATTACAGGACCAGAAGTAAAAATCTGTCAAATGATTACTTGGATTTCTCCAATGCATAGGGTTATTGATAAACTGAAAAAGGTTTAACATTTATATTTCCTTTTGCAACCTTAGAAATTTAATTATGACAAATACTACATACAACATGAGAAGTCCAGTCGTTAGCAAAAGTTTCCTTTGAAATTCCAAAGCATTTTTCATAATTTTTTTTTAGATCTGCAGTGCATGTTTTCCTACTGCGTTGTAATGTGTATCACCCACATACCACGCAAAAGCAATCTGTATTTTTACAGAGAGACATGGTAATCAGAGTATTTTATAAGTTAAATAAATAAAAAAAGTTAAATTTTTACACAAAATACTAATGTATTTGTAGGTACTATTTGATAACACTAAAATAAAAAAGTAGCACTTAGTTTATTTTAAATCAACAGTTCAGAAAACTTATGAATGAAAGAAGTAGTTTCATGACATTATAACGTTAACAAAAAAATTTTTACAAATAACGAAAATACAATATAAGCTCACAAACTCAAATCCTTCTAATCATAAAATGAAATTTTTAAAATTACTTATTTAAAATCGAAAAAAAGTGCATTAAGCTTATGGTTACATATTTAAGCTCACTTAAGCAGCTCAAAGCATCACAGGTTTCTAATGAAAAATGAAGCCAACCCCCAAATATATTAAAGTCATATTTACCAAATACCTGCACCCTTCACCTACCCATCTCCAGTATACTTATAAAATGTGTTCGGTAAGGATTAGCTACTTATATCAAGAAGTTGTATTTTTTATCTATAAAAAAAATACCGTTAAAAATAAGTATAAAGTTCAGCAAGTTTAAGGTTATTGTCTCTGAAGGTATTCTTAATTAAATATATTAATGAATTTCAAGATAAAATAGTTGATCTTATTAATTCAACAAATCCGTTAAGAAATTCTAAGAAATAAATATTTTATGAGAAAAATTATAAAATCTATAAAAAAAGTACCTTTAAAAAAAGTATAAAGTTATGCAAGTTTGAGGTTATTGTCTCTGAAGGTAGTCGTATTAAATTACAATAAGTAATTTTTGGGAAAGAAGAATTTTGATTATACAACCAATCCCCTGATAAATTCTAAGAAATGAATTTTTATCAGAAAAGTTATGAAATCTATAAAAAAAACTACCTTTAAAAAAAAGTATAAGGTTATGCAAGTTTGAGGTTATTGTCTCTGAAGGTATTTATAATTAATTATAAAAAATTAATTGCAAATATAAGACATAATTAATTATAATATTAATTAAAAAAAGTTATAACACCTATAAGGCAAGAACGAATTCTGTTTTTTCAATTTAAATAAAGAAATTTTTAATATCATCTTAGGCATGAGAAAGCAGTGAAATCCAAAATTAATAGACAAATTTGAAGATAAATCAAATTAAAATATTTCAGTATATAACAAAATAACTATCACATAATTTATTTTTTATTAAAAAATTTTTCTTCACCAAAAAAACTTAAAAGATTAAAGACAGCAAAAAAAAATTTTTTAAGTCCATTGTATTTTTCGTTTTTAAACAAAATGAGAAAATGCGAGAAACATTTTTTGCACGTATATTTTATAACTTTCTTAGACCGAAAACCATATTATTTGTATACATTCTGTATACTTATAATACGGTTTTTCGTCTTAGGAAGTAATGAAATCAACAAAAAAATTCAAGTTTTTCTTTTGTAATTAGTAGTTATTTAATTGAATATAATACAATCATAAAAAATTTATTTTCGAGATAAAAAATAATTGATTATTATATATATTTGAAAAATTATAAATCCTATAGATCAAGAATGAATTTAGTTTTTTTCAATTGCGATACAGATATTTTTAAGAGCATCTTTGGCATTAGAAAGCAGTGAAATCGAAAATTAATAGACAAATTGAAAGATAAATAATTTAAATATTTCAGAATATAACAAAATAATTTATTTTTTAATAAAAAAAAATTTCTTCACAAATAACTGAACAGATTAAAGAAAGCAAATCATTTTTTACGTACATTGTTTTTCCGTTTTTAAATAATGAAATGCCAAAAATTTTTTTTGCAAATATACATTCCGTATACTAATAATACAGTTTTTGGTCTTGCGAAGTAATAAAATCAACAAAAAAATTTAAGTTTTTCTTTTGTAACTAGTAGTAATTTAATTGAATATAATCAACCACTGGAATAACACGGTTATCTAACATTACTTGTGAAGGATATTATATTGAATAGTATAGTACTTATTACATAACTTGCCGGGACTGATTTTTAAGTTTTTGATGAACAATCAATACTAAGTTTTTACGGATAACAGAATGTATAAAACAATGTTTTCGTATAATTCTAATTAATTGGTTATAAAGTCAATAGTTAATCACCAACCAAGAAAAAATATTTTATTTAAACGTTGTAATAAGTGATTTTAATTTGCTCCTCAAGCTTGCGTTTCGTTGAATGTATAGAAGAACAAATTCTTTGTAAAAAACAAATAGCAAAATAAAAATTCAATTTGTACCCTGGTAGACAATTGACCATTTCGTGAGCATTTATGAAACGTTTTTTCTAGCCTTTTTCCAGAATTTTCTTTTTTGACAAAATAGCTGTAAAATGCTGGAAAAAGGTTGGAAAAAACATTATATAAATTTTGAAAAAATTTTAGATTTCTACCAGGGTACGAACTTTTTTTTTGTCCATTTATTTTACGAATCATTGATTGACTTATAAGCACCATTGAAATGTTATTTCAAATTTCTTTTAAAATTATTATGATTTAGCAAAAAATTATTAATAAATAAATTTATACTAAATGCACACTTGAAGGCACTTTATAAAATTAATAAACTCATAAATGATTAATTGTTATACAAAGAATTATCTATTACTGTTAATATGTAACATCTAGAACTTGAAAATCAGTCCCGGCAAGTTATGTAATGCGTACTATATTATTCAATATAATATCCTTCACAAGTAATGTTAGATAACCGTATTATTCCAGTGGTTGATTGTATTTAATTAAATTACTACTAGTAACAAAAGAAAAACTTGAATATTTTCGTTAATTTCATTACTTCCCAAGACCAAAAACTGTATTATTAGTATACGGAATGTATACATGCAAAACAAATTTTTCGCATTTAATTATTTCATTTAAAAACGGAAATACAATGTACGTAAAAAATGTTTTGCTTTGTTTAATCTGTTCAGTTATTCGTGAAGAAATTTTTTTTATTAAAAAATAAATAATTTTATTATATTCTGAAATATTTGAATTTGATTTATCTTCAAATTTGTCTATTAATTTTCGATTTCACTGCTTTCTTATGCCAAAGATGATAGTAAAAATTTCTTTACTTAAATTGAAAAAAGAGAATTCGTTCTTGCCTCATAGGTGTTATAATTTTTTTTAATTAATATTATAATTAATTATGTTTTATATTTGCAATTAATTTTTTATAATTTATTATAAATACCTTTAGAGACAATAACCTTAAACTTGCATAACTTTATACTTTTTTTTAAAGGTATTAAGTTATACACATAAAAGTCTTTTTAGAAAAGTCATACTCAGACTACGCTGACAAGTAAAATATGAATGTAATGAATATTAATATTATGTTAATAACTCAATTTTCAAGAACTTGACTGTTATGAGAACTAAGTAAAGAGTTTCAATATGTGGATGAAGTAAATAGGTGCCGTAAGTGTCCATAATACGTGTTTTCTTGGCGCCTGTACAAATTTTAATACTGCAGAGGCTGTAAGAGAGACAGAAAAATGTTAAATTATGTAATTTAGGTACTAATAAATAGTCATGCTTCACATTACCAAGATTGAGTCTAAATATCATTTGATGACGAAGGAGCAAGTGAAAGGAGGTTGCAGATTAGTAGAACTTTTGTTATTCAACTTAATCTCCAGAATGACAAAATAGTAGTATCTTTAATTTTGGCAATCAAGTTATTATATTAATAATTGGTAGTTATGGAATTGAAAGGCTTAGGTAATTTCTAATCGAGGTATTACAACTTTGCAACATAACTTCTAATTTAAGCCAAACAATTATATGCTTCAAAGTGTTACTGTAGACATTATAGAGATAAACGTACTACTAGAAAAGTGTAGTATTACTTATACAGCTTACATAAATAACGACAAAGTGCACATGATTCATGAATCATTCCAGCTGTACCACCTTAATGTAAAACTATAAAAGATTCTTCACAAATAATTTATTCACCGATCATTGGACGTATCATTGATCATATACAACTATGTATAACCCTACTGAAAATATTCAGGTGACTTGTCATGTTATTTTTCAAGTGACATGTCAGGTAAAAAGTCGTGCCAATTTATCATAAAGAAGTGTTATGTCAAATTGTCATGTGAAAGTGTCGTGTGGATTTTTGTAAGCTAGATTTTTGGTGATTCGAAAATGAAAAGTAAAACTTCTACTTCTAACTGCTTAAATCTGTTTGAATAGCTTATATAAATAGTAAAAACAGAAAGAAGCAACTCTCAGCTCCAGTAAAGGGACTTGAACCTGGTCCGGAATTTTGGTAGTCGAGTGTCTTTCCCACATGGCCAGAGTAGATTAGACACTCGGGACAGAATTTACGTCATTATGAGGTACATCCAAAGCTAATGATTATTTTATCATTTCTTAATATTTACAGATACCTTACGTTTCAAGAGAAAAAAGTCTTTTTTTTAAAATGTTATGAATTTGTTTCAACTGCTATAACGAATATGTGGATTACCTTTTTCTATTTTATACTTTAATGTGCATATCGAACTCCAGCAGAAATGTCTTTAAAATAATGCTTTTTGCAATCTTCAATTCTTGTTAAGATTTTGATACATTTTTTAAATTTTTGTTTGAATGTAACAGTATTAGAAAAAACCTCATTTTATGTATAGGCTTACGTTGCAGGAATTTATTTAATTCATCTGAGTTCTGTACAAATAAGTAAAAAATTATTTATTTTGCTCGTATTCTATACGCACATTAAAGTATTAAAGAGGAATAGGCAATCTTTATCTTTGTTGTAGCAATTACAACAAAGATATAGAGTATTATATACATAGTTTAACAATAAGAGAACAATTTAGAATAGCGAATCTCAAATAGCATTTAGAATTACACCTCGAGACAGATGTGCTTCTATGAGCAGAAGTTTTTGAGAACTTTAGTAACAATTGTCAAATTATTATTATACATTGACCTTTTCCATCTAAATTGCGCTATGTATATTCTTTTACTTTAGAGAAACGTCGCACTTATTTTCAGAGTGAAAATCGCTGGAGTGCGAAAAACTTTGTCAATTCAAATTACAGAGCAGTGAAAAAAAAGTTATCCGCTTCGGCCAGGAGTCGAACCTGGGCCACCTTCTTGTCGGGAAGGTGCGTTAACCAACTTTGCCACCAAAGCCTCGGCGGACACCCTTCTCCACTGCTCTGTTTAGGCGTGTCTTAGGTCGAACGCCAATATTATAGATATTGATGTTATTGTAATCGATGGGTAAGTATTATGTCAAATTATTATTATACATTGATCTCTTACATCTAAATTGTGCTATGTATATTCTTTTACTTTATAGAAACGTCACACTCATTTTTAGAGTGAAAATTGCTGGAGTGCGAAAAACTTTGTCAATTAAAATTACAGAGCAGTGAAAAAAAAGTTATCCGCTTCGGCCAGGAGTCAAACCTGGGCTTCCTTCTTGCCGGAAAGGTGCGTTAACCAACTTTGCCACCAAAACCTCGGCGGACACCCATCTACACTGCTCTGTTTAGGCGTGTCTTAGGTCGAACGCCGATATTATAGATATTGATGTTATTGTAATCAATGGGTAAGAATTATGTCAAGTTATTATTATACATTGACCTCTTCCATCTAAATTGTGCTATGTATATTCTTTTACTTTATAGAAACGTCACGCTTATTTCTAGAGTGGAAATCGCTGGAGGGCGAAGAACTTTGTCAATTAAAATTACAGAGCAGTAAAAAAAAAGTTTTCCGCTTCGGCCAGGACTCAAACCTGGGCCTGCTTCTTGCCGGGAAGGTGCGTTAACCAACTTCGCCACCAAAGCCTCGGCGGACACCCTTCTCCACTGCTCTGTTTAGGCGTGTCTTAGATCGAACGCCGATATTATAGATATTGATGTTATTGTAATCGATGGGTAAGTATTATGTCAAATTATTATTATACATTGACCTCTTCCATCTAAATTGCGCTATGTATATTCTTTTACTTTATAGAAACGTCGCACTTATTTTTAGAGTGAAAATCGCTGGAGTGCGAAAAACTTTGTCAATAAAAATAACATGATAAAAAGCGAATCAATATTCAGCTTTTATACCAAAAGGATGGGCGTGACAATGCAGACACATATATTGCTTAACCAAACTTTTATAGCTGTGATATTTTTGATGAAAATTTTGTAGTGATTCAGTTATAATAACAACGATTAGAAAAAATGATAAGAAAGCCCATAAATATTGGGCTTAGTGTATTGGACTTGCATGAAACGCTTGTATATAGCTTTTATTATAATTATAGGATTTCTCAACTAAAAAGCGATAGTAAACTGTTGTGCACTGATACAAAAAGTTTAAAATATGAAATTAAAAACTATGATATTTATGAAATTATGAAGACTGCTATTCAGAAATTTGACAAATTTACCTATTCTAAAGATAATAAGTATAAAATGCCGTTTAAAAATGAGAAAATTGTAAGACTTATAAAGAATGAGTGTAATAGTAATATAATTACGAAATTTATTGGTCGTGGAAGTAAAATCTACAGCATTCTCAATCAGAGTTAAGACAAAATAAAAAAAGCAAAGAGTGTCAAGACCAATGTTGTTAAAGCCACCATTAACTTTAATGATTCCATCGATTGCCTAATCATTGAAAACATACATATGTATCAAGAGTAAATTAATATCGATTGACACACACCTCCACATACAGCTAGTAAAACAAAAAAATTTATTATTTATCATTTATTTCATTTACATTAAATTTATCCAGTACATTATCCCTTCTTAAAGCACAATATTTTCCTCTGATTAAGCTCTCACCACAAAAAAATTAAGTTCTTGGTTTAGTGAAATTACCTACATTTAATTCCATGCTGAATATTGATGAGAGTAATAATAAATTTTATGTGGGTGAGCAGGTGGTAATTTAACTAACAGATAGCTATAAAATTCAAGATATAGCAAATTTTTTTATCGACATAATAACACATAAAGATATTTTAATAAGTGTAAAGCCAAACAATAAAACGCTTTGTAGCATGATTCTGCGTAGCCACCAAATTAATCTTTGATTAGAAGACTCGTTAGGATCAGTTTTCAGTCTTACAAAATGCATACGTGCACCAAATAAGACTCATAAGTCAGATAAACCTGTATTAATTCTTAAAGTAACTGCACTTCGAGTTAAGTATAACATTACTACTGGATCATACGTAAATAAACGTTAAGTCCACACGATTCATAAATTCTTTCCTGCAGTTCCTCCTGGGTATTAAATTATTGAAATTCTAACACAAATAATTTACCTACCCATTTCAGTCAAGATAATAAATCATCTTTAATTTCAGGTCGTTGATCAGGAAAGACAGTCGATAAATTTCCGAGGAGAAGTTATAACAAGAAGGCTACACTTGAAATAATTCAATCAAAGAAATGGGTACTTTATACGTCGTAAAGGAAAGAAGAAGGAAATTTGATAGAGGATATATAAGTGAACTAACATTGAAAAGATTAATAAGTTATTAACGAGCAACCAAACCATTAACACGTCAAAGCGTACAGTTTTTAAAAAGCCTAGGTTTGAAAGTAATCGTTGGCTAAGGTTTATTTGCGTATTTTCCTGCTGTTTCGAAGATAGCAAAAATTCTAAGCAGTCAGTCAGGTGTCACATTTAACGAATTAATTGCACACTATGAAATCTATGCACATTAACCTAAAATTTCATCAGCATCAAACAATTAATATCTCTTACCCTCACAAGCGCTCTATATATTTGGGGGCGAATCACATTGAACAATTACACTGTAGTAACGGAAACTGAGTTAGTTAATACTGCTGTTTTCCATTTGTTAGAAGAAATTAGCTACGCACTTAATGCCGTTGAAATAGACAAGTGCAAAAATGTTGATATAACATCTTTAATAAAAAATTTGATATCGCACTATCCAGGTCAAAGTTCAATGCTTCAAAACGCGGGATGGCTAGATATTACAGAAACAAACAAATTCTTGAATGGAAAAGGTTAATATAGTATTATTGTACCATTAAGCATAATACTTGGCTTTTCTGAGGACTATCGTAAGATTGTAGTAAATGCAAAGCATAAATTAATCCTTACGAGATAAAGAAATGAGTTAAATGCAGTTGTACAAACAGTTGCTAATGATGCTTACAAAGACTTCAAAATTACATTTACTCGAATATAATGGCTCATGACTCACGTAAGTGCGTCAGACAGACTCAAAGTTCGTCTGCTTAACGTTATTGCAAAAGATAAGCCAATTTTCATGAGTTTTTGCAAGTGGGAGTTGTATAAATACTCCCTTCTTTCAACAACTATGAAACATAGTTGGACCGTTAAAATATCAAATTAACTGGAAACGCCACGCTTTGTTGTTTTAGGCGTTCAAACAAATCGTAAAGGTCAAAAGGCTGCTAATGCTCGTTGCTTTGATCACTGTAATACAAATAATGTTAAGTTAGCTCCTAACCCTCAGTTCTACCCCTATGGTAATCTCAATCTCAATATTATCTATAACAAATTTTAATTACTTTACAATATGTATACAAATTGTTAAAAGGTCTATTATAGTGAAGAAACAGAACCTATGATTAATAAAAACAATTTTATTACAAGCATGCCACTCATCGTTATTGACTGTTCAAAACAAAATGAAGCTTTTAAAAGTGCACTATTTGATGTGCGTTTGGAGTTCAAATCAAGAGATAATTTTCTGCAAAAAACAGTTGCTTATTATTTGATTCTATATAATTGCATAGTCGAGTATAATCCCATGAGTGAGGATGTGAGAAAATTTGTCTCAACTGGCTCATAAGAAATAAAACAACATTAGTTACTTAAGTCAGTCTAGTCTATGCTATGATGGAGCATGTAGTGAACATGCAAGACTCAAAGGGCCCGGCAATGATTATGTTATAAAAGAATTAGCAATTCTTCCGTCAACTGAGAGCTTTGAGCCACATATGTTTCTTTTTAAACTACCGTTCTCTTGGCATAAGTTGAGTCAAACACATAAACGTGAAAATTCATGGCTTGATCTTTACTATCATGGATTATATTGAAAATCTGGTCATATTATCTATGCAGAAGTTGGGAATGTACGACGAGAAAATCTCAAAGATGCTAAGAAGATTTTTGTAATTGGAGAATTGAAGAAAAGGTGGCTCGAAAGGTTTAATTTTCAAGTTAATGACATAGTTGATTATATAGAGATTAAACTCCTAACATAAGCAACTACATATCTTTATTATAACGGTGCGTATAAATCCATATGTTTTACCCACGTTGTCAAACGAATGAAAAAATTCTACTTTGCTATGAAGTGAGAAACTATTGCTGACTCTGATGACGATGTGTAATAAAGATCAAATAAGACTGTATTTTTTTAGAATTACTATTACAATTAAGTGTATCGATTTTATATTATTGTAATAATTTACTTAGTCTTTTCCTAAGACTAGCTAAAGACTTTAATATTAAAACCAATAATTAATTTTTACTACACATGTATATACAGTAGTACAGCTTAGAACGTATATAAACGAATTTTAGCGCACAGTGCTGCATAGTTTATCACGCAGCATTAAACGTGACGGGAACGCGTTTGTCATTGTTAGTACAACCCTTTTAGGCTAAAAATTTAAAATTGATTCATACACGGATTATGTTATAGAGATTTAAGGTTTTCTTGACGTTTCTAGACATTTTTTACCCAAAGAAGTGGCTGTTGTATCTCTTATGACACTGGCGATTAGTCATTGGATTGTGTGGGCCCCGTGCAATTTTTTTACCTTGCTTATAGATGTGCGCCGTAATAACGAACATCAGTCAAAGAAAGTACATGGACATTGCTAGTTTGAGGGTGACTGTTGCATTAGAAAATTACAGCAGCACTTATACGCCGTAGCAAAAAATGCTAACCAAATTCACGTTCATGAAGATAATACAGCTGCGTATTTGGAGTCTACCATAAAGTGTGCTGTGATTAACATTGAACAGTATATGATGCCATCACGTCAACTTCTTAGTATGGGATATTCAACAAAGGCGTTAATGTATGGGACTTATGAGGCACCTAAATGTCAACGTAGAAAGCAATTTTGCACTCTTAGTAAATTTCATCAGATTTGGTTATTTCTGTGCTCTTTAGTAGAGAGTGACATTGAACTAGACACGGGATGTTTTATAGACGCACTTAATAGTTATAAGAAGACTGTTTCTAAAACGCCTTCCAGTTTTGATGTCGTTGATGGACCTAATACTGCTAATACTGATAGTGACTTTGGAACTGATAATAATGTTGATGCCAAAAACGATGACTGTGTGTAGGCAAAGAAGAAGAAAGGTATAAAATTTAAAATAAAAAAAATAATAATGTACATCTTTCAGCTTACAAGTAAACCTACCCAAGTGTCAGTCACCGATTTTGATGAAACTTTGCATAGTGGTAGAGAATCAAAAAATAAATAACACGTGTTTTTTTTTTATCAGTGGAGAACGGTTCCTAAGGGGTGAAATCTACCCTTAAGTTTTTACCCTTGAAACACATATTCTGTAATATTTTCTATTAAACTCAATATTTTTCAAAAAAATTATATGAAAATTGTTTCCATGAAAAAGTACTTGTAATTTAAGAAATATTTTATGGTCTGGATTGCATCCCCTATATTCTAAGGGTTGAAACTATGTTTTTTATAGTAAGTTTTTTTACTGAAAATTCTGAAATTCGTTAAAAATTAATCAAAAAAATATTTTTGCATGTTACATAACATGTGCAGTTAACCAATGTATATATTTTTCTTAAAACAACCCCCTTTAGGGGGAACAACCCTTATTCAAAATAAATTACTAGAGCCGTTGAAGACAAGTTGAGCATAAAATATGATGTGCGCGGGTTTTTCGGGTCACTGATTGCGTATTCGTTGTCAGATTTTGGAAATTGAAAATGATAAATCAAATATGGCGGAGCAAAAATAAGAATTCAATACATCAAGGACAGTGAGGAATTAAAAATTTGAATTTTTAACTGATTTTTATACTTTTTAATAATTTATTTATGAATTCTCTTGGTAAATACAAAATACATAAGAAATGTTTTTTATTAAAAACCTAATTTGTTTCTTCATGGTTTACTGAACTATATCATTCTTAAAAATATCTTTTATATTCTTATTTTAACATTTTTTTTACTTTACTTTTATTTTAAAACGTACGGAAGTTTTTTTTTTTTTGTACAACTACATAATATATAACTTTACGTAAATTTTTCAAGAGTCAATCAAACTAGAATTTCCAAAATTCGTTTTAGAAAAGAGATATTTATTGTCAGAAACGACTCAAATTTTATATACTGTTACTTAAGTGTGTACTGATATCCTATAAAATTACTTCTAACTAAAAAATAACTGCACATAAGATTCTAATGTATTATTTTATTGACGATACTAATGTACGCTGAGAAAAGCATTGGTACATAAATCGTCTAGGTTCTCCGCAAAAATTCACAAAATTTTGAAAAATACGTTTTTGCAGATTTTTGCTGCTTATTGAACAATTATTATTTAACGTTATGATAGCCAACCAGTGCTAAAAATATTCATTGAACCTTGTTCTTTTTTGTATCTAGTTTTTGCATCTGATTTGTATCCAGTAAGCCTCAAACGTTTGGGGTTTTATATGTATTTAACACATGTATTCCAAGGTGCTTAGGTTCATTATATATAAAGGTATAGATTATACGTATTGTATGCACGTAAAAACTCCGTAGGTTCGAAATTTACTGGTCTGAAAATAAATATATTTAGCGGGTTATCGTTGACGTATTATTAAATTACAAGGTTTGATAATTGGGATTATGCATAAAAAAATTTTTTTTTTATTTGGTTCGTCTTGTAGAGTTTTGAAAAATAGCCAACACGTAATTTTTCTTTTTTTACAAAATAAAAATTGTTAAAGATACAGTCACTTAAAGTTATAATTATTTAATAGTTACAAAAAACGCCATATATATGTGACGTTGTAAAGCATACATTACACATGTACATTTTACGATCAATTACGAAAAAAAATTAGATGCGTAACATCGAAATGGATTTAAAACTTTCCAAGATACAGCGATTTCAAAAAAGTTATAAACGTTCACCTAACCTTAAATAACACGGAAACGGTTAAATAAAATTTGTTAAAAATTAAACTATATCAACAGAATATAAAAACCAAGTATTTTTGAAAGTTTAAAAAAAAATACTTATTTTTACTTTAGTTATCGTGTAGTTGTAACGTCAAATATACAAGAAGTACATCTATAGCTATAAACAATAGATAAACTTTAAGGTACTCTACCTTTTGATATCTTTATTTTTTAGAAAAAAGAAAAAATACGTGTCAATTTTTTTTTAAAACTCAACAAGACGTACAAAATAGAATTTTTCATGTAAAATGCTAATTATTTTAACATAAGTACCAGTTTGCTTACATAACGTTTAGTAACCATTGTTTAATATGCACCTGAAATTTTTAAAAAACAAGTTTTTTTTTTTAAATCGGCCAATGTTTATGGGAAACCAATGGATTTAAAAAAATTGAATAAGATCTTTTAACTTAGGATAAACCTGTTGTTAAGTGTTTTTTTTTTCTGTTTTGATTCAACTCACCTGTCATACAGTTATATGAGTTTGAAAGAATCAAGAGAAATATTGGTATGCATTTACCTTTTTATGGTTCAATTAATTAAAAAATATTAAATTTAATTGTAGATTTTAAATGCATAGCTACATACATAATGTTCATGAATCCGAGAAATATTTTAAAAGTACTAAATCAAAACTTTAAGGATCCAATTTTTGGTGTAGAATCCGTTACAACAAAAGAAGAAATATCGATTGCTCTTCACCTAGAAAATTTGATAAAAAATGCAGTTAATTGTCAAGTATTTGTTGATACTTACGATAGTTTATGCTTCAACGATTGTAGTGCAGAACCTGAACCTGTTGTAGTTAAAGATGATGAAGACAATTACTTTGATGATATTTGTACGACTTACAACGATAAATCTGATAAACAGATTGATCTCGAGTATAAAAAAATAGCAATACAGTTTTGGCGTTCAGGAAAAAGAAAGATAAGAAGTTTTGAGTCAGTACAACAAAAATTCAAGAAAGTTTCAAATGAGAGAACACTGTATAGATGGGAAAAACAATTGAACGAGGGTGGTAGAAGAATTGATAAATTGTGTCATGTATCAGAGTACGTTTTGGAAAAGTTTAATGCAGCATCTAACAAATCTGTGGCTATACATGATATCGATTTAAGGCGATGGGCTTTGAAAGCCAGAGAAGATGTTGGGTTGTCTGCTGATTTATTTAAAGCATTATCTAAATGGTTGCATACATTTAAAATACAACATTAAATCGTATCCAGAAGAATTAATAAATTCGTGACACAAAAACAACTATTAAATAAAGCCGAGCTTCGAGAAAGCGCTTCTAAATTTGTAGAACATGTTAAATTAGAGATATCACAAATCGGAGCAGCAAATGTGTACAACACCAATCAATCAGGTTTTAATTCAGAAGTACATGCTGGTCGTACACTTTCAGTACAGGGTTTATTAAAGATTGAATGTGTAGCGCAATCGTTAACGTCTATAACAAACAGTTATACAATCCAACCTTTAATAAATGCAGATGGTGAATTGAAATCATCTTTACTCATTGTTCTGCAAGAGATAAATGATAAGTTCGGACCCATAGTCGAGAAATAATAAATTTATTGCCGTTAATGGTAAATACTCATTTTCTCTGAAATACACCAACATGTGCATCAGCGTTCTTATCAAATAAAAAGAACTATAACAATACCATTGGTAGGTACCAGTAAAAATATTTGGGTACACTTGCCTCTACTTACTTACTTTGATTCTGTAGATCCAACAATATTTATAATCTTTTTCCAAACTAACACCTCAACCACTGCATTAGATGCCATTTAATTAAGGGGAAACTTTTGCTTTCTTTAAAAATCTAAGTTTTGTAATAAATTTTTATCTATTATCATGTCATGATTATGCACAACTATAATTATTGTAGTATAAGATTATGAGTATCAAATCTTAAGGTCATCTTTTCTTATGAAACTATTGTTCACTGCGAGTATTAAGTTTTTACAAAAACAAAGCAATGTTGGTAAAAAAATTTAGAGAACAATTTTAATTAAAAAAAAAGGATATGAATAGCTAAGCTAATTGAAAACTGCAACTTCAAACAATTTTAGCAAAGCTACTACACAATTCTACCTATGAATTCGTACGGTCATCGATTTGTTCGTTCAGTGATTGGTGGATTCAGTCTTAGGCATATAAATTAAAGAATAAACTTTCATTACACAATAAAATGAAGACTATTTATCCTGTCGTAGCAAATAATTCCTTGATTCTAATAAAACTAGAGAGTCAAGTATATATGATTTACTCCGAAGGAATTATCACACAAAGCTCACAGAGGTAAAGCCCCTTGTAAAATGTGAGAGTATTCCGTCATAGATTACTATTCACTTATATTGCTACAGTTAACATAACGACTTTTGATTCATTAATCTTTTATTCATGCTTGTTTTTTCTATCAATAGATAGTTCTGTTCTCAACAACATTCTCTATTTTGTTATTATATTCACCAGTTTGCATTTATATCACTTCTTTCGTTTTCCATTTTGACAAGGGCAGTTTATTAAATAGATAAAGTAAAACACCTTTTTGACGTGCATAAAAGTACTATTATTACGATTTACTTATGTTTTCTAATAACATTTCTAATAAATATTAGCACTTTATCGTTGAAATTTATAGCATCATCACACAACGTCACATTTAGCTTATGTGTAACTAAGTACTATTTACCTATGTATTTGCATTTCTACTTGTGTTACAGATCAATCTTGCTAAAAATTGAAGCAAGAAAAAGCTTTAAAAGGTTACAGTGATTTTCATTCATTAACAGCGTTCTACACTTGACTTTCAAAGGAAGCATGACGCAAAATCGCTTCAGGATCTATTTAAATGAAGCAAGAGTTGTCATAGCAAATATTAATAATAACTTTCGAACTAACAGACAAATTGTGGCCTCCATCCGTAAATGAGCAAAGCCCACTTAACCCCGTGCTTTTCGAACTCTTCGAATTGCACAACTGCTAATTCGAGGCAAAAAGTAGCTCCTGCGGATGATCCCTGTGACCACCGTGGCGTGGCCAAGGACACTTACCTTCCTTTACGTTGAATGTGCTTAATTTGATTGTTAGCTCATTTAAATAGAATAAGGAATATAAATAGTTCGACAATAACAATGATTTTGATAAAAAGCAAGGTAAAAATATCAAAAACATTCTCCCACCCCTAAATATGACAAAATTAATTATTCAAGCTTTGGCAAAACAAATTAATTTTCTTCTTTGACATTCTAAAGTTATGTTGGCTGTGCGAGTTTCTGCTAGACGTACCTGTCCATCTCTACTTTCGACTACTTGTAGTTTTTTTCCAGTGATTACGAGCCACGTTATCGCCCAAAATTAAAACTATGTTTCCTACCTTTAAGGGATCATTCGTTTCATTCCAGCAGTGTTGGCAGATATTCGCGAAGCCAACGTTGCAATGTTGAATGTTTCTCTAAAAATGACCATAAATAGACCAACCTAGTAGAGAACGGGAGACTATAAGAATTTCTTCCTTTAATAACAATAACTCTTGTGTTATTATAAGATGTATTTAATCTTGCCCGATCCATAATCCAGGGATCTCTGTGGAAGGTTGTAATAGAATTCTTAGAATTTTTGTAGCACAATATTTAACACATTTAACACCTAACCGTTGCTTGGGAAGCGCGAAATTGTCTATAACTAGTACATTTTTCAATATATAGAAAAAAGAATCAAATTTTTACTGAAGGCTTCTTTTTCTCTTCGAGACTAAAATAGCTTTGGATCCTATTCCTTTCAAGGTGACATTGATATTCGTACTTTCCAAACTAAATTTATTCACAACCTATGAGCTAATTCTTGTGGACATGGAACCTTCAGCGAGAAAGGCAAAGATTTATTTTGCCGATTTTACGCCAATTACGATTACGATTAACATTACAGGTACGATTTTTAAATATTCACCCAAAACTAGTCACAACGTGTCAGACTTTGATTGACAATTTTCCTAATAATCGTTCGTTTTAGCCTCTCTTTGAGTGATCTTACGATTTTTTTAATCCCGCATTAGAAAAGTGTAATAACGGGTGGTGTCTACGATTGCATTGTTGACATTTGTCATTCTTACAATACATTTGATTATGACCCCTTGACAAACAGACGAAACACAATTTGTTTACTCGCGCTACTTTCCAATGTTGCATAATATAAGCTTGTTTGAAATCTCTACACTCTGTTATTGAATGATATCTACGTCCACAATAAGCACAAAAAGAGTTTATAACGTATATTTTACATTTCCCAAGGTGACTTACCGTTGGAGAGTAAATGTATCGAAATTATTCTCTCTCGTACGTCTCTGCTCGACATCGCTCTCCCTACTCGCCCCTTCACTGGACCTGTCTCAAAAGGGGATTCGCGTCTGGGAAAATGAACACAAAAAGCGATGTTGACTTTATTTTACAGATTTATTGAAATAAACACAATCGCTATCTACAATCACTTCACGTACCTCCTCTCGGTCCCGATGCTATGGCGCAGGCCCTCGATAGCCACCACAACGCCAGTGGTGCGCTCAAAGAGCCGCGCTTGTCTGCTCACACGCACACACACTCACGCACCTTTACACCCACTTTCCCTCTCACACTACTCTCGGTCTGGAATCAGGTCCCCTCAGCGTAGTTGCCTGTCCGTACCTACACACCCCCACACTCACACTCGGCGTAACCTATAGGTCCCGGGCGTGGATTGCCGTCGCGACCGGAGACGGTCACAAACACGCCTTACAACTCACAGCGTCCCGACGCCGGCTCTCGATCCGTCCCGCCCTTACACCACGACTACGCGACTACTCACTCGCTCTCGGTCTCACTCGCCCTTTTCTTCCTCTCTCTCTCTCTCTCTCGTCTATCTCTATAGCCGACAATCTCACCCACGTCCTCGCGTAACCCACACACTGTACCTTGGCGAATCCCGTGCTTTCTTACAGTAAGACCAGTCCACCATGAGCGTCGAGGGTCGCAGTCCAGGAAGTCGACGCTGTGTGATACCTGGGCCTCTCTCGCCCGCTGTCCGGTACACCTCTCACCTCGGGCTTGGCTCGGGTCGTCACGGGAGGACGCTTCGTCTCAAGATGGCCGCCGTTCAGGGTCGGATGGGTTAAGATCAGGCTTGTTTTTCTGGGTTCTTCTTCCCGCTCACTCTCTCACTCGCTGTCTCTCTCTCGCACTTACTACTCGCTGTACACTTGGCTCTCTTGCTCCACGTACTCTCTCCTACCTTCGAGCTCGGTGGTCTCACACCCACTGAACTCATCAGTCGCGTCCGTCCCCAACTCGTTGCTCGGTAGGTCAACTAACTATCTTTTGACCTACCAACCCAGTCCCTACCTTATCCACTGATCTCTCTCATTCCTGTCGCCGCCGCGGCACTCACAAAAATCTCCATACGCACTCTTCATACTACCTTGACCCATTGGCCCTTCGTGCCTCGTCCTTTCTTCTCCTTATGGAAAATTTGCTACAACAGAGCACACGGAAAAGGCTGTATACATCAGCATGGTTATCTAGCTTCAGAGCAGGGGCATCAACTGTGGCGTGGCAAACAAAATTGCGAAGCAAATTTCGCCACGTCACAAGTTGTTTATGTTTTTTAATGAATTTAATTGAACACTTTTAACGTTAGGTCTGACAGTAGATTGCTCGTTGTAATCAGTTTCACTCTCTCTCTTATTCGTTTTAAAAGTCACGCATACAAATTTTCCAGAGTTTTTTATACTTTTCGCATTTGTATCAGATTTCTTACCAGCTTACTCACTTGAAGAAAAAGAAATTACACCAGCAGAAACCATCATTTGACCTTCTTGGTATAAAAATTTAGATAATTTCTCTCGATCTGATTTTTCTTGATCTTCGAAGGCCGCGAATCTAATGTAATTGCTAATCATCGAGTGAGGAAGTCTTCCCATGATTTCTTTTGAAATTTCAGGACTGTGTAAAGCCTGTATACTATTCAAAGATTTTATAGCTGTTACTGAATTTTTGAGGGAAGTAGCAAATTCTATCAAAGAAACATTTTGTAATTCTAAGCTCGGTAGATTTTTCATCTCTTTAACAATTTTTTCCAAAATTAATTTGGGATTTCTATATTGCACCTGAAGCATATCCATTATGTTTTGAGCACTGTTTTCCGTGGCAAGAAGAGTTCTTAATGCATCAAAAGCTTCTCTCCTCAAAGCATCGTATAAACGCGAAATATTTTCACCGACACTATACTCACCTATCCTAGTAGAAAGCTCGTAACTTTGTCTCAATCCCAACCGATCTAGAGGGTTTTCCAAAAAAGAAGGCGAATGCTTTTAAGATAACATTCTATTTAAAAGCCCGAAATTTTCATTGTTTTGATTTGAACGATTTATTACAGTAGAGGAAGTTTCTAAAGCTTTAAGTAATCGATCCATGGTATTATTGTTTGATTGGTTGTGATTTACATTTAGGTTTTGATTGTGTGCTGTGCTGTGCATTTGCAGGCAGTTAATATGATAACTAAAATTATTATTACGAGAGTTGACAAATTCTGCATTTTTATTGAACGGATAGTGTGGTGTTGAATTAAAATTGACTGTAGGAAGTCTATACGAAACTGCAAGATTTAAAGTACTCAAATCACGCTGATGAAGCTTTTGACTGGGCACATAGTTGGCGTAGTGCGGCAAAGGAGGCTCTCCAAAGCACCCTTCATCAAGGATGGGAAGTAGATTGCGTTTATCCTCTAAGGCCGACTCTAGGAGTTGGTCTGCGTGATGTTGAAGCAGCGTTCCAGTGTGCGCTGATGATGCCCAGGGGCGTCCGGAGGAAATTGTTGGGGCACTCAAAAGTGCGTAGACGATGGGGCCGGCATATGCCTGGGAGCGTCTGCAGGAAATCGTCAGGGCGCTCAGAAGTGCGTAAACAATGAGGCTGGTGCAAGCCCCGGGGCATCCACAATGTCCACAGAAGGCTGTCGAGGCGCCCGGAACTGCGCACACGTTGGGGCTGGTGCAAGCTCAGGGGCGTCTACAGGAAATCGTCGAGGCGCCTGGAAGTGCGCAGACGTTAAGGCTGGTGCCAGTTCAGGGGCATCCGCAAAAGATCGTCAAGGCACTCAAACGCACGCAGCTGTTTGGGCTGGCAGAAGCTCGGAGGCGTCCGCAGGAGATTGTCAAGGCACTCAAAGACGCGCAGCTGACGGAGCCGCTGGAAGCTCGGGGGCGCACTATGGGTCAAATCGGTTTTTTTTTGTTTAAAACCTAATTACTTGAGAAGGAAAAAAAAATGATCAAAACTCTTTTTTGGAGCTTCAAGCTGAGATAATGGAAAATAGAGAAAAACTATAAAGAATGTCTCGTCGTTGAAACCTAACCTCAAAATTAATGAGAAAATTCGAAAAAACAGTATTTTTAGCCGAAAAATTACTCAAATCACTTTATCACAACACTGTCACTTTTATTCTTTAAACAATTATAACTTTTATCACTAGAGTTTAAGTTTTATACTTCCAACATAACCTTAAAATTCGAGATTGCAGGTAACAGTGTCAGAAACCTGATATTATGTTAAGAATAAGGAATACTTTGAAAATTCTATTTAGAGCTCTTAAATAAAGTAATAGAGAATAGAGAAGTAGTATGAAAAAATATCATATTGTTAAACCCTAACCTCTTATTTGATTAAAATACAAGAAAAAAATATTCTGAGCAAAAAAATCGTAAAAATCACTTAATTTTTACTTCATAACATTATTACTTTTATGGATAGTAAATACTATTACTAGAATTATATTTTTGTACTCCTAACATAACCTTAAAAGTCGAGATTACAGTTTACAGTGTAAAAAACTTAATACTATAATAAGAATGAGGAACAATTCGAGAACCCTATTTAGAGCTTCAAACTGAAGTAATAGAGAATAGAGGGATGGTATGAAAAATATCATATTGTTAAACCCTAACCACTGAATTGATTAGAAAACATACAAAAAATTTTCTGAGCCAAAAAAACATTGAAATGACTTCATTTCCACTCTATAACATTTTTATTTCACGTGATCCTAACTACGATCACTAGAATTCAATTTTTGTACTTCTAACGTAACTTTAAAATTGTAGATTCTAGGCGTGTAGTGTCAGAAATCTGATGTAACGGATTTGATGGTGCCTCTGGTTACGCTAACCCTCAACAAAAATTTGACAACGATGATAATGATGATCGAAGCCCACAACAATCACTCTTTGTATCTGGTGCCCTCATTATACAACTTTTGAGTCAGTCTAATCCTAGATATTTTTGGAATAATCCATTGCCTCAGAGTTATAGATATTTTAGACCTCTGAGGATTTCACATGAAAAAGAGGATGAAGAAGTTTCTCTTGGAGAATACAACCGCTTGAGTGCCGAGATAAATCATCTCAAGTCGTTTAACTTCACCATGCACAATGGAAATGAGGTCAACGTCAAATTTCCAGTTGCAAAAACTCTTTTTGACGGAAAAAGTGTTAATGCTATTTTAGGCAACAGAGCAACCCAAAGGTGCCCTGTATGTTTAGTAACAGCCCACAATTTCAACAACGAAAACTTAAGCTTCACTCCTATCGAAGGCTCGTTATCTCATGGATTGGGTCTCTTGCACTGTGAGATAAGAACATTTGATCATTTACTACATATAGGTTACAAAATTGATGAAAGAAGATGGGATGTAACTAAAGATATAAAAGGTATCTTTCTATATTTTGGCTACTGTTTGAAGTGTTAACTTGATTCAGCTAGAATGTTATTTAGTCCATTGTTTACTGAGGTTTCAGGTTATGGAGGTATAAAACTATGTACCTTAAGTACTAATGTCCGTATTACAAATTTCAGAATCAGTTGATTTACACACCAAGCACGTACAAAATCGAATAAATGAAACGTTTAAAGTAAGACCAGATCAAGTTATTCAGGGAAAAGGAACATCTAATACTGATAATCTTGCTCGGAAATGTCTTCAGGAACCTAAGAAGTTTGCAAGGGCCTTAGGAATTAATGAAAATTTAGTTATCAATCTCGCAACTATTTTGAAAGTTTACACATCCGGATTACAGCTTCAATAAGACGAACTTGAGCAGTTAAGTGAAAAAACGTACAAGCTCCATTATCAAAAGTACCTATGGGTACGTATGAATCCTTCAATGCACAAGCTTTTGAAGCATGGTCCTGCTATTGTACGACAATTCCCCCTTTCTATCGCTTACTTTGCTGAAGACGCTCTAGAAAGCAGGCACAAAATGCACAAAAAGACTGTTAGAGAGCATTCAAGGAGGAACAGTCGTGAAAACACTATTCTAAATACTTTTAATAGAGCGGTCTATCTGTCAGATCCAGTACTGTCAACTGTTTATTTAGATAGAAGAATGGCGATGCACAAAAAAAGAGAAATAACTCCAGAAATTAAACGCTTTTTAAAGTCCGGGTTAGAAAAGAGCATTAGTTTTTTTAATTTATGTGTGATTCAACAATTAAAATTATTGTATATACTTTCAGAGAGTTAACAAAAACTGAAATTAGGGGTAGTGATAAAGAATAGTGGCAAAATGAATGTTCAGAAAAATTCAACCATTTTTCATTAATTTATCGAACAAGAGTCATCTGTGATTACGCTGGTGTACCTATAAAATGTTTATCCTGCTTTTCAAACATTCTCATTAAGTTTAAGTATTAACCACACTCACTATAAGTTATTTCAATAACGTAAATTCAGAGACATCAGTTACTTGTAATGAACATTATGTAAATGTAAATATATCTACATAAGCTCATAATTTATTGCACAACAAAGCCATAGGCAATCATGACGTAGTTTGCTAAGTATTTATTTGTTGTTTAACAGAAGTCAAACAAACGAAGTTGAACCATAGACTATTTAAAAAGCTTATTTGATTTATTCTTAGTTCTCAGTGAAATTTTATACGATTTATTTTTTTAAATATTATTTGTGTTCCTTATTTTATCCTCCCCAGGTCAATACATTGTTTAAATAATAATAACAATGTTTATTTATTAATTTTTGTTTTCTTTCAACCTTCTTCATCCAGTCTGAGAGTAAGATTTCCAACTTGAATTTTTGACACAGTTTTCCTCTATTGTCCAACATCTTAGCTTAATACTTTTTACGTATTTTGGAATTATTTCTCTTCCTTCTTAAGATATAAGGTTTCTGAAACATCAAACCCAAAATCTTATAGTATAAGATAATGGTAGGGGAATTTAATTGAACATTCCGTGAAAATAGCTATTAATGTTTGAAAAACAAAAAAAAAGTTTATCAAGTCATTCTGAAAATTTTTTAGTACACGGAGAGAACTCTGACACTACGTTTGTATAGGACTCTGCGTACTGCGTTTGTATACAGCAGCGCATACTGTAGTAGGCTTATACTGTACTCATGTTGCATCTTGCCGTGCTATGTTTGCTCGGGAGTCATACCAATTTGGCAACCAGCACGGCAAGATGCTATAGTAGTACAGTACGAGTCTACTATAGTGCGCGCTGCTGCATACTCGCGTAGTACACAGAGTTCTATACTATCGTAGTGTCAGAGTTCTCTCCGTGTAAGAACGTTATTTAGATTTTTTTTAAGGTTAGTACTTAACGATCTGAGATTCTCAATATTTTTTCTCTATTCTTTATTGTCTCATCTCGAAGCTCAAAAAATAATTCTCCAATTATTCTTTTTCCTCCTCATAACGTCAGATTTCCGACACTACAAGCCTGTAATCTCCAATATTAAAGTTATATTAAAAGTACAAAAATTAGAATCTCATGATAGTAGTTACGATCATTCAAAATAATAATGTTATAAAGTTAAAATTAAGTCATTTTTAAAATTTATTGGCTCAGAATATTTTTTTTTTTGTATTTTAATTAAATAAGAGGTGAGAGTTTAACAATATGATATTTTTTCATACTACTTCTCTATTCTCTATTACTTTATTTAAAAGCTCTAATATCAGGTTTCTGACACTGTTACCTTTAATCTCGAATTTTAAGGTTATGTTGGAAGTATGAAACTCAAACTCTAGTGATAAAAGTTAAAATTGTTTAAAGAATAAAAGTGACAGTGTTGTTAAAAAGTGATTTGAGTGATTTTTCGGCTAAAAATACTGTTTTTTCAAGTTTTCTCATTAATTTTGAGGTTAGGTTTTAACGACGAGACATTCTTTATAGTTTTTCTCTATTCTCCATTATCTCAGCTTGAAGCTCAAAAAAAAAGTTTTGATTAATCTTTTTTCCTTTTCAAGTTATTAGGTTTTAAACAAAAAAAAAACCATTTGACCCATAGTGGGGCGTCGACAGGAGGTTGGACCAGGGGACGTTGAGGCGCCCGAGAGCGTCTGGTACACTGGACCAGCGAAAGCTCAGGGGTGCCCACAGGGGGTCGTTAAAGCTTTTAAAGGCGCGCAGCTGTCGGGGCTGGTGGAAGCTCGAAGGCGTCCACATGAGATCGAGCCAGAAAAACTCTGTAACGTTGAGAAACGACTTTAAAATGTGAAGACACAGAAGACGGTAGTGACAAAGGTTCCATCTTGTCATAGCTTAATGCTTCGCACACAGCAGAGGAATAGTTTTCTTCAGGGTTGCGTTACGTACTTTCTCTATACAGCCTTCTAACCTTGTCTAGCTGTGGAGACAGAGACCTTGGAAGTCTTCTTTTCATTTTAAACACGCTCGCGGTTTTTCCGGGTTTTGGCACCAAATGTTACAGATCAATCTTGCTTAAAACTGAAACAAGAAAGAGCTTTCAAAGATTATAGTGATTTCAATCAATTAACAGCGTTTAACATTTGACTTTCAAAGGAAGAATGACGCAGAATTGCTTGAGAATCTATTTTAATAAAGCAAGAGCTATCATAGCAACTATTAACAATAACTTTTGAACTAACAGACAAATTGTGGCCTCCATCCATAAATGATCAAAGCTTACTTAACCCCATGCTTTCCGAACTCTTCGAATTGCACAACTGCTAATGCGAGGAAAAAAGTAGCACCCTTATTATGCAGTAGCAGTGGATAATTCCTGTGACCACCGTGGCGAAGCCAAGCACACTTACTCTTCTTTACGTTCAATGTGCTAAATTTGATTGTTAGCTTATTTAAATAGATTAAAGAATATAAATTGATTGACAATAACAATGATTTTGATTAAAAACGAGGTAAAAATACCGAGAACAAATTGATTTTAACCAATAAGTAGATAGTTTTGGCTAAGAGTGTTTGTGTGTTTTGTTTACATTAGAGCTAATGTGCATTGATGTGCAATGCGTAAATAGAAAAGGACCCACTAATTAGCAGAAGTAGGGCTTTATCCTCCTGCGTGCGACGCCATATGAACTTACTGACATATTATGCTATAACTATAATCTTTTCTCAATATGTCTGTCATTTTCATTCTTGTCATTCCTAAAATATAATAAAACAAGTTGTTAAATAAGCAAAGAAAAATATAAAGACATATCTCTGACAGATAAATACATCATTATCAAAAAATACTTGGGAAAAGATGGTCTGTGCCAAACTAAAATTATTTAACAGTACATTTATGTAAATAATACAATATTGTATGTATTTCTGAAGTATAAAATTTTCGTCTGAAATATTCAATTCAATAAATAGTTATTTCATTAAAAGTGTAATGCTTACTGCTCATTAGTGGTTCATATATATTTAAAATTTTTTAATTTTAAGCATTATAAAACATAAAATTATAATTAATTACAGTTATAATGATGTGTGGTTTAAAGAAGTCAAAAAGTCTGAAAATAGCATTTATTATCGAGAATATAATCAATTTCTGATTAAAACATCACATAACATTTGTAGAGGTGTAATACTCTGAAAACTAAATGTAAAGCTTAGATCATTCATTATTATTATAATAATATTAGGTGCACACGATGGCTAACGCAAGCTAAAAAATGACAAAGTTATAAAAATAAAATATTGAAGCAAAAATAACTAGCTAGGATTGAAATACCAGATGTGCTATCCATACCCTACGTTTACTTGCTTTATACCTCTTTGAAAGGATGTAATAAATAAGCTCAACCGTTAAATGGTATGACTTATCAGGCAAAAATGGTGTCTTTCATGTATGCTGTTATATTTATATATTAGTCTTTAGCTAGAGTGACTATTATGAGTGAGCTGCGATCACTAGCGCCTAAGAGCGCTTATAAATGTAGAAGCAATAATTAATAACAGGACTAAAACATTCATCATTCCACTTTTTCCAAAAAAAGAGCACTAATTTAGTGCCATTGAATAATGTGCAAAAAAAGTACCGTGGTGGTAACTTAAAATACAACCACGCTTCTTATCTTTAATATGTGTACGTACACATGACTTGTGTTTATAACGTACACAAAATTACTATTCATAGTAGGCTAAGCAAGGAAAGCTAAAAATAACAGTATACACAGTTACTGCTAGAGTCATGGAATACGGCAGTGCGTAAGCGAAAAAGTTAATAATCTTCTAAAATTATGTTATGCCAACATAGTCTAGAAAAAACAGAAGAAACAATACAACTCAAAGAAAAAGTAGGATAGGCAAACAAAAACAATTTTGGTTACGTTTTCAAAACAAAAAGCAATTTTGCTCATGCAATGAAAAAAATTTTTAAATAATATATACTATTTCTCATTTATCATTTGTACTTTAATTCCTTTTAATGTCTCAGAAATCTTACTTAAAAAAGGGTAATTTTTGAAACTATGAAAAAGCTTATTGTAGGAAGAACTTGCCCGCATGCTCCTATGGAAAAAACCAATCGTTTTATAAATGAACAGAGCTTCTCTCTATTCAGTTATAATTTATTGTAATTATTTCAAGTTATTGTTATTATTATTTGTATAGGAAAGATTGACAGTAAAATGTTGGAAATTTTCATCGGCAAAAAATCACATTCTAAGTTCTTACATACTGGATACTGTACGTTGTGAAAAGACAACAACGAATAAAACAAACTAAAAACAACGAGTTTGTTATATTAATTTTAAAGTAACAATTCTTTAATTAAAATGATGACGCTTTCAGCACAAATATCAAAGAATGTTTAGTTGAATAGTAGGTTATTGAACTATTAAAAAAAAACTTTGTTTATTAAGTAAAAAAAAATATTTTATACTTTTAAACAAGAGTCATACAAGTTTTTAGCATGATATTTTCCGCACTTACCATTTTCAAGGAATGATAAGCCACTTTTAGCTTACTTTGTACCATTGCCTTTCGTTCACTGCTGGATGTTGAGTTTTGTTCAATTTAAATATTTGCATCTTCAACATATCTATATTTTTACTTTGTGTATCTGCAACTAACACAATCAACTAATCAACACACTGTTTTTAAATCTTCTGATCACTAAGAACCTATTGGCAAGAAACTGCGCTTCCTTTATCTTTTCTACTATTATATTTTTTGCCACTGTTTCTAACTGAGTTATCACTATGTGTGTAAGATTTTTCTAAACCTTAAAATTGTTAAAACATATTAAACTATATATCGACAATAATAAGTAAGATCCTCACGCGTAGGTCATGCGCATAATATTGATGTACATGTAAAGAATTTGTTGTATTTACCTTAATTTCTTGTTTATTTTTTTCATTAGATGTAACTCTCTCCTGATAAAATCATTGAATGGTGTGTTATCACCTTTGTTTAGTACAAAAATCTTAGACATCAATATTATTTCAACACTAAAAACTTTTTTTTGTATGCTTCCTATTTTCTTTACAAATGGTAAGGAATTAATTCTGGACAAAATTATTAACTTGAGCTTGTAGCTTCTCTTACTTTTAAACACTATAATTACTTTTTTTTTAATTTAAAAGAGACTTTGTATTCAATTAAAATGGGATGTAATGAGCCACTGAAAAGACATTTTTGTTTGTGTCTTGAAATATGCTGACAAATTTTTTATTTTAATTTCTTAGCTCTTTTAAGTTCAATGCCAGAAATAAGATGCTTTGGGCATATGACGGCCTACTAGTACTGGCCCAGCACAAGGTAAAACGAAACAATTTACTTGTTGCATTTTGCCTAGAAATATTATTCCTATACTTATTTGTTTACCAATGGGCTGTCACAGTAGATGATCGTATTATTTTAAATTAAAAATTTGTCTTTTTAATTTGACAATCCTTAAAGTTATCGTTAAAATTTTGTGTTAATATAATAGTAGGGAATATTCTCCAGCATAACTGGTATTTAAACTTATAATTCAATACTCTTACGTATAAGTTTTTTGTTCGCTGATGTTTTGATAATATTTATAATATAATTCCAGCCTGTAAAAATTAATTCTATGCATTAATTCTTTACATCTCCACGTTTGACTTTCTTCTGCCAATCCTGTAGTTGATTTACTGATGATTTTTGTATTCAGTTCCGATTCAATCTACAAGCTTAATCAAGGTGCCCCTATTTGTTACAGAGCCTACACATATTTTTACAAAGATAGTACCTTTAACTGGTGCAATTCGTCTTACCAAATCAAAAATACATTAAACCCTCGTTTTTATGGAACTGCTGTGGTTGCGTGCTTGCTGCTGTATTCTGCTTATCGAATTCTCTCATGCTATGCAACTTACTGTGAGGACGTTTATCTTTCTTCTTAAATTTTTACTTGGTGACTTCACATTTAGTGTGGACTTCTAATGTATTCTTACACTTTAACTTCAACTCTGTAAGCCTGGCGTATTTTTTAATGCATATTTTCTAAATGTAGATATTTTGAGTACAGAATTAATAGTAGAACCCACAGTTTAATGGAAATTTCTGAAGTCTTGCTAGAATTTCTGCTACTGCTTTATTGCTTTTTTAGTTTGCTAGATTAAAAAAACACTACTTTAATGATTGTGATGGCTGAGGATGTAGACTATTTGTCATTAATTTTGGCAATTCTGCATTCTTTTTCGTCTCCAGTTCATCCAGAGATGGTGACTATTTCAATAATTTAAAACTTTTTTTTATGAACATACGCTAGTGGTATTGCAACTTTTTCTCCATCGCCTTTGATATTGTTACTAACAAAGTAAGATTTAAGTATTTTTCTGACTATTTTTCAGTTATACTTATTGCAACAGTATCGCATTCTACCGCTTTTAGCTTATATTTTACTGTTCTTGTCTGAAATGGTATCTGTATCTACACTGGAATCACTTTATACCCTGTTATCTCTTTATTTAGTTCTTTTGTGTCTGTTTCACCTCCTTTTTTGTGTACCCCTATGCCTTCTGTTTTTCGTTTTAAACTTCTTTTTTCTTAACATAGACTTTAATTTCCTAACAAATACTTCAAAAGCTTATTTTTTTTCAAAATCAACAAGTATTTTCTGTAATTTCTAAATGCTATGCTTTTTATAAAAAGCTTATTCATTAGAACGTCAAAGATTTGTCTAAGGCATAAGGCATGAGTACAATTATTAACTTAGCTCAGAATACCATTGTGCTCATACCTTAACAAGATATTTTATATGCACACTACGCGCACTCCCTTTTATTTTATTCCTTTTTGCACGACGCACATTGGGCTGAAAAGCCCAAAAATGCTTAAAACTCGTGCTTCCAATGGGTATTCACTCAAGTCAAACGATTTTTGGCTTATTTTATGGGATTTTTGGCAGTTAAAACAATCACTGTACGCAAATACAAAGGTGCTAGGAAAAAGATGTTTAAAACCTATAGTCCATGCAGTATAGTGTATTAACTATAAGTGTGTGTATAATTTTGTGTATATACATTTAAATGTGTACATGTTATGGGAATAGAAAATTTTATTAGAAATGAGTATCACACTGTATTACATTAATGAACCTCATCTCAATAGCTATTTCCGTACAGTTAAAAATAACTTGTTTCCCATTACAGTTACTGTGTAATGCCAAATGTATGTGCATATAAAGGTTTGCATCAACATATGGAAAAGTATAAAGTTGTCATTAAATTAGATGTATCGTGCCTTTAATATCAAAGGCTATAGAAACAAGATCTAAAAAGTTTTTTAAATTTATTCGTCCAAAAAACAATAAAAACGTTCTAAAGAGAGAGGAGGGGCGATCTGTAAGATACTAAATAAAAATTTTTCATCAATTTAACGAAAGGAAATATAAGATATGTACTTTAGTCTGATACGTTTTTCTTATTATCAAATAGACTATAGATTTTAAAACATTTTATTTGCTGTCCAATAAATGGAGAGAAATGCTCTAAATACCGAACCACAATGTTTTTTTAGGTTTTTGACAGCCAAAAAATAAGAAGTGCTTGTATAAGTAAAATTCAACAGAAAAAAGCCAAGATATGGATGTACTCAAACATTCTGTCTTTATCAATAGAAAGCCAGTTGATTTTCCAAATTCACCATAATTATGTATATATACGTACATACCCCTTATTTGCATGTACTGAACAGATTTTCTTAATCCTGAGAGTTGTGTCCTTGTAGTCTATTATCTAAGGAACAAAATAAGCCCAAAATTAGGTGGATGAAGTGAGAATTCGTAAAAAGTAAAAATTTTAGCTGTTCTTGGGCATCTGAGATAAAGTTAATTAAATCTTACTGCAATTTGTACAAATTAGTTGATTTTTTATGATATTTGCAGCCATCTTGGATCCAACGCTTTGAACTTGGCTAATTGGACGACGGATTCGTAATCAGCGATCCATAATCACCTTGTTAACCAAACTTGACATAAATTGGTTGATTTTTGATAAATTTTGCCGCCACCTTAGATCCACTATTTTAAATTTAGCTAAGTTGACCTGAATCCGTGATCAGCGGCCCAAAAAACCCCTGAATACACAATTTTGTACATATCGGTTGATTTTTAATAATTTTGGCCGCCAGCTTAGATCCGCCATCTTGAATTTAGCTAATTTGACCCTAAATTCGTGATCAGCGACCCAAAAAACCCCTGAATAACAAATTCGGTACAAATCGGTTGATTTTTGATAATTTTCGCCATCATCTTGGATACGCCATGTTGAAATTGGCCATTCTGACATCATTTTTATAATCATCGAACCCAAAAACCACTGTTCACCCATATTTGTACAAATTGGTCTACTTTAACAACGTTTTATATATCCAGAGTATTTTGACTATCAAAATTTGCTCTATTTATACCTAAAAAACATATACATAAAAAGTCGTTACACGTCTGAGGGACTCGGATCATTGTAGGATATCATCTCACGAATAAAGTAAGCCCAAAATCGTTTGATTTGAGTTTTAAGTAAATACCCATTGGAAGCACGAATTTTGAGCATTTTTTGGGCTTTTCAGCCCACTGTGCGACGTATGCACACATTTTTCTGCTTTTACGTCTAACTTTTTACTTTTTTGCCCATGCGATTTTTTAATTTCTCGTCTCTTTTTCTAATATTCTAGTTTTGACAAGTAACTGATTAGTCGTTAGCAGTATTATGAGTATGATGAACATAACGTTTATTAATAATTTAAGTATGATTAATAAGATAGCTAGCACAGAGCTAGAAGAACGTGTTTACAGATCGCCGTCGATTACGCATCTGACTTCTGTATATAGCGCAATTGCCAAACACAGATAACACTGACTCACACACTCATGCACACTATAGGCATACGTTAAAGTGTGTAACGCCTATGCTGAGTAAGCTTTACACAAATTTGCAGGTGACATCCTGAAAGTATAGGGAAAGTGATACATAAAATTTAATCTGCATTTGTTGGCCCACTTTCTTCAATACACGCATAGATACGAAACTTTCTATGCATATTAAACATTTTTATAAAAATCTATCAACGCTGTCATAAAAAGTTTATCTTTTAATACAGTGTGCGTTCCAAACTAAATTTTAGATTGAGGTACCTCCAAAATAATGCCAGTGTTCTTGTAATCAAAATACTAAGAAAAAATCATTGTCTTTTTTTCATCGATTTTATGAATGGTTGTAACGTCAAAACTCTATAGAATATTAAGAATGTTAACAATGAAAAAAATATATCATTTCAGTGGAACTTCGAGCATTTTTCAGATGTAAGCTGCTGGGATAAACTGTCGAGGTAAAGTGCAAGTCTTTTAATCCATATGTTGCAAATAATTCAGATATTCAGGTTAATGTGTATCAATGATTTTAAGAAAAAAAAAACATCGTTCTTTTGACTAATATTTAAAATATTTTTACGAATATATATATTCAATTTGTAACAACGAGGTCAAAAATTGGCACGGTCGTTTATCTTGGCACCCAAACTGTTATCTTTGAAAATAAAGTATAGTGCAGGAGTAATAAATTTTTATCAGCTGTATAATTTTATAAAGCAGAAAAAACAAACTGTTTATACAGCTGTTATCTGTCCAATGTACAGTGTTACTTCATTAGGACTATTTTGTTACTTGTTAATAAAATTAAAACAACGTAGATATATGTTGTATAATACTATTTGAAATTTTGAAGCAATAATGCAATATGATTAAGTATATACAAGAGTAATAAAACATGATAGTATTTAATGTATATATTTGCTTTATATAACATTGTCATTTGTCTTAACGTTCAGTTCAAAAAAAATAAATTTTATCAGATACGGGTAGTCAAACTGAAATATTTCCATAATTTATTAGTGAGAACTAAAAAAATGTATAAAAACATTTGCAAAGAAAGTAAGAATAAAAATTTTACCACAAAACGTGGTCCAGACTCAGGGCCCAATTATTGCATTACCATTTGCATTAAATTTGCACAAAATACTAAGAAAAATTTTGCAAAAGCTTTGGCAGAATTATTTTCATCATTTTTCAGAGACCTTATAATTTGCTGATTGCCACAGAGATCCATGTGTATACGTAGAATGTTTTTTAATGCTAATATTTTTAAAGATTATTTTTGAAAACTATTGGCACAAATTTTTTTGGAAATCTTGCAATGTAACTGCCATAATAATTGCATTATAAAATCTGTGAGTTATAAAATGTAGGATATAATTGCACTTAAGTTACAATTAGCTTAGCATTGTATTATGCGACGCAATAATTGTATTATTTCGCAAGGGAAGTCTATAAGTTTTTTTTTTTTTAATTTATTGCATTATTTTTGACATAAAGTATCGTAAAAAATAATTCTGAACTAAACGTTATTAGTGCCCATACGTATCAAACTTTTAAAAACACAGAAACTTCTCAGTCTGTTTTCTTATTTTGTATTATTGACAAGTCTGCAGTTATTAGTGCCTGCGCACTCATTGAGTCGTTTACTTCTTTGTATAAGAATGTTAACAGATTGCATTATCTTATTCATAAAATTTATTTGTTGCTTCCATTAAAAGAAAATGTAATAAATACTGACACCCATAGCTATTGCTCTTAAAAACTGTAATTTATTCCCCTGACGACGTTTCTCTCCTCTTTGGGAAGAAGCCTTTTCAAGTCCTAAGTATAAGTAATAATT
Organism: Copidosoma floridanum; assembly: GCF_036245765.1. NCBI lineage: Eukaryota > Metazoa > Arthropoda > Insecta > Hymenoptera > Encyrtidae > Copidosoma > Copidosoma floridanum. The sequence goes on from NW_028321894.1 coordinate 2,157,625, forward strand.
ATACAATGCGAGTATTTACAAGACGTATCACTAATATAGTCATCACATCTGAGAAAACAAATATAGTAAACATGTAAGAAATATGTATAAAATATTTATAAAATAACAATGTAAAAAACTTACAAATACGTTTTTCTGTTTGAAAAATCAAACACGTCTATACCCAACGAGGGCACTACGTTAGATGATTAATAATACATGAAGTTTGATAATACAGAGTATATAGGATGGAACAAAATATAATCAAACATTACAGAGTATATGGGACGAAACAAAACACGTAAAAATATGAATTACAAAGAGCTACATAGTTTGTTTAAGGACCGAAGCTATTGTTTTATTTTAGTAGTAAATGAATGTATCTTTTAAGAACTTTATTTAAACAATCACAGTCTAAAATTCTATTGATATTATCAGTCTTTTTGATAGAAACCATTTCAGACAGTGAACTTTTATTATAGTTTCGTTCCTTATCGACAATTTTAATATCATTTTCATGAAAATCAAAAGAGTGCCCTGTGTCAAGCTGGTGCTGGTATACAGCTGACTTCTTACGTTTGTGTTTTACATCACTTGCATGCTCATTTATTCTGATGCCAAGTCTTCTAAGAGTCTGGCAAATATAACAGTTAATACAGTCAGAGCAATTTATTTTATAAGCAACATTCGGAATATCAAGCTTTTTTATTGGATCCTTGCTAAACATATTATTAAAAGGCAATTTGTTATTACTCTTAAAAATAACTTTGATGAAATGATTAGCACAGAACTTCTTCAACCCATAATCCAACTAACGGTTGAAGTGCAAAACCAATGAGCCAATTACTTCAACAGGATCTTCGATATTATTTTTATTGTTAATTTTTGGTCCAGATCTTAACAAACATAATCTTTTTTTGATACAACGTTCGATAAACTGTGGAGGGTAATTATTTGCTAATGATACTGTAAAAATGTATTTAAAGTTGTTAGAAAAACATTGAGGAGAAAAAAGTTTTACAATTTCATCTACCAAATGAGTAACTATAGATTTTTTCTGTGAAATTAGACAATGTGAGTAATAATTAAGATAAGAATTAAAATGAGTGTTTTTTCGGTACCAGTTGGTTGAAATAGAAAAATCGTTACTTACCGCCACAGACATATCTAAGAAATTAATAAAATTGTTCTCAGACTTCTCAATTGTGAACTTTAAAAATCCACCAAGGTTATTAGAAACATTCAAAACATAATTAATCTGATCAACGGGAACACACAGTAACATATCGTCAACATTGGGAAAATACACAGGAACATTAAACAGACACGAATTAAGACAAGCAGTCTTAAGATCTCTCATAACTAAATCTGCAAGGACAGGACTGATGGGACTGCCCATAGCAGACCCAATTCTTTGCAAATAAAACTTATTTTTAAATTGGAAATAATTACTATTCATAATGAATTCTATGACTTTCAAAAAATCTGATAACGATAAGTTAATCTTATCACGTAAATGGTGCCAAAATTTTTCTATAGCTGTTTTAACTGCATCAAAACATACATTATTAAAAAGGGCAGTGACATCTAAACTAATAAAATTATATCCATCCTAGAGGATTTTTAATAGGATATTTTTGGACTTCTTGGTATAATACTTGGTCCGAAAGACACTCTTCAACTTTGTTGATATACATATTTTTGGTTATAATGACACGGGCAACAACTTTATTTTCACTCAATACTAAAAAATCTTTGTTTTCTTTGAAAAACTTATAGGTGTTATTTATATTTATTTTTAATAAACGATCAATGTCGCTCAACTTTTTATTCTTCTTGCTATTTTTGTTATTGTGCACTATATTTAGAACATTGTCTTTGATTATATCACTAAAAAATTTATTATTTAGAGCTTTAAAGGTTTCTATAGTGTACTTATTATCAATATCTATTCAAAAATTGAGCTGTTTTCCTAGTTGAAGAGTGTTAATAACATCTGAGGAAATATTAATATCAGTGACATTTTTTATCCAGTTATTTTTTATAGCATTAACATCAGACAGTTTTATATTAAACTTTTCATAAACAATCTTATTTGGGTCATTTTGTCTGTTTTTTTTTTCTTAAAACCCTCGATTAAAATCTATGTAAACGTAGTGTGTATCAACATATAACTTGGTCAATTTTTTAATCAAATTATATTCTAATTTTTTTATTTTAATATTAATTTTATGGAAAAAATATCTATCTATTAATGTAAAGAGTTCGGAATCGATATGATTTAATAATTTTCTTTTTAAATAGTCTAGTTAATTGGAAACAAAATTTTTATGTACGTATGGATCGTTTATTTCGAGTTGTAAGATAACTTTTTCTTATGTCAAATGTTACGTACGATATGCTAGGCATACTAACTCCCCCTGGTGACCAAGAAGCCTTATCAAGAAGGTACCAACGGGAGGGAGAACGAAGGGAATACTCGAACAGACAGAGAAAACGAAAGGAATACTCGGGCAGACAGAGAGAACGAAGGGAAGACTCGCACAGACCGGGACAACGAAGAGAACACTTGGAGAGATCGGGCAATTAATCGGGAACACACACGCGTCTTTGCCTTATAAATAAGAATCTTGAATGAAAGTCTTTAAGGATCCAAGGTTTTGATCGTTCTCGCGAAGCACCTCCTTACCTTTCGATTTACCCACGTAACAGTTTTGGTGCTAGGTGTGGGGTTTGGTAAGAGTCAAAATTTTTTTTTGCACGCCAAGAAGCACACATAGTGCAGTGCCGCGAGAATACAACGATTAAAAATTGAGGAGCCGAGAAGCCGATCAAAAAGGATAGGAGCAGTCATATTCTGCAAGCGACGGTGACATCAACCCGCAGGAGAACAGGACTAGGACACCAACTGCTGATAATCACAGGATCAAGGATCAAGAAGACAAGTGGCGAGCGCTGAAAAGAGATGATTTTCAAAATCTAATTTCTACTGGTGTCCGTATCAACGAAAACGTAAGTCCATTAATAATAAAATTAATTTTATACCTTACTCCCCGGGAAAAAGAGGGAAGGCACTTATTAGGCGAAAATAAGGTCGTATAAAATTTTTGTTTCTGGATTTATACTTATTATCACGTCCGCTCCCCGCGTTTGGCGTTTTTTTCTCCCTCATAGAACCCGAAGAGAAATCGAGCGAGACAACAGACTTAAACAAACAGCAGATTAGGAAAATTTGGGCATATCAAACATAAAACAGAGGGAATTTATGAGTAGGCTTCCACAGATATAGAAAATATCCGAAAATATTAATATAATAATAATAACCGGCACCCATATACACCACTAAATTCATTATTATAATTCTTATTAACAAAACAGACTGCAGATATTCCCAAAATAATATTTCACCCTAGTTATCACTAAACAAAGAAAGGGCCAAAATTAAAGAGAGCTAGTAAAAGACGAACGCTGCTCTTTTATTTTCTTTTCTCGCCTGTCACTTCTCTTTCCATCTGATTATTGTTTAGCTGTGACACAAATAATTAAATGCAGCCCCGTTGCTAGGAGAATAAAAACACCTTATTAGAACCAAAAAGGAGGGTACGACACATAGAAATACATATATAAAAAAGGAAAAAAAAAGAATAATAAAATAAAAGGAAAAAAAAATGATTCATCTACGCGATACTATCCATGAGTAAGAGAGTGATAGCGAAGGCCCAAGTAATAATATGATGGCAGACTTGTACAGGCCAGAGCCCAATAGTAAACAAAAAAAGAAAAATATGACGGAACAAACGTTGAAATTGGAGCTGGAACCCGAGGGGTGCAAGAAACTAGACGCCCTGGACAAAGAAACAAAAGCGATAGTCATGAGCTTATTTTTAAAGATAAAAGCAAAACTAAAAAGAGCAGAGGAAGTGAACGTGCCACATAAGTCAAACACTGAGACCAGCCAAAATCTGTCACCAACGATAAGGGATCAAAGACATATTGTGTGACACAAACGCAAAGACAGGACGTATAAATAAAGAAATGGACCCTCTTTCTGGCGGACGAGTCTTCATGCGAAGCTTAAGAGAAACTGAAGAAATACGTGGAACTCAAAAAAATAAAACAAATATGTTATCAACACAATGAAGCATGCCAGAGAAACAAGAGCGGCCGATTCACGTTACACCCCGTTACGAATATCAAGGCACAAGAAACTCCGGGACGAGAGACTTACATGCTCAATAGCTGTGAGACGGATTAAGGGATATGAACAAAGAACCTGGAAAAATAAAGGAATTCGTGTCTATGGTAGCAGAACCACCGTTGACTAATAATTACACAAACTGGACCGATTTCAATGAACATAGAGATAGGGACAATATAGCACCGACCATGGGCCTATATACAGAAAAAATGCAAGCTACAGGTAATCATAACCATCCACGCAGACCGCAGAATTTACAACGAAACATTCTGCCCACGCTCAGTCACATGGCAAATAGCATCCCATTCTTCGACAGCGACCCAATTAATCTGCCGCTATTCGAAAGAATGGTAAGGATGACTGCTCAAATGATCGGTCCAGAATATGAATTTTTTTTCCTTGGAACCATTGCAAGCAGACTAAAGGGAAAATCAGCTGAGCATTTCGCGCCTAGATTGGCTTTATTCGGCACGGTCCAGGAATTTCTTCGGGAACCTTCGAACAGATATGAAAGTATAAATAATTCGGACACTTTAATGGCACAATTGAAGATAATCAGACAGCAAAATCGGGAATCAATAGAAGATTACGGCGGAAGGGTACAACGATTATATAACAGGCTCACGATGCTGCACGATTCGAATCCAAGCTTACTGCCGATTCAAAAGCAGATCCTAAAGGAAGGCCTGGAGGCAGAAGCAGTCAAACAATTCACATATGGGTTGCACCCAACATACAGGTGCAAAATCACAAGCTTAAATCCGAGGACTCTCTGTGAAGCAATCATAGAGGCATAAAAAATAGAGAGTGACCTCAGTCTACGGCACGCATTACCAGTAAGTGCACTGCCTGCATACAATAAGGCAACAACCGAGCGAGGGCCACTAGTAAACCTAGCAAGTAAAAAGGATAACACAACAGAAATCACTAACGGGGCTTAAAAGACCGCAGCAAACGTAAAATGCTGTATATATTGCGACGGCCGAACCGGGCATTCAGTCGAGGAATGCTGAAAATTACTAGCAGTAATCAATAACAGAAAAACTTCGCAAGACAACGGAAGAGAGTTAAAAGAAAATTGCAGTTATTGTCAAAGACCAGGACACTACGCGAGAGACTGTCGTTTACGTATGCAAGACATAGATGAAGAGGGAAGACGGTGAAACGAGGGAAATAACCAACCCGTGAATAATACCCATACCAACAGAAATGCCTATGATTATAGGGGTAAAAATGATAACTTTAATAACAATTATTACAATAATTACAACAGGGGCTATAATAATGGCCCAGCGGAACAATATAACAGGAATAATAATTACAATTATAGGAATAATAACTACAATAATAGAAATAACGATTACAATAATAGAAATAACAACTACTATAACAGGAATTATTACAATAACAGTTATAATAACTACAACCCTACAGAAAGCAATTATCACACCAATCACGGCTACAGTGACCAGTATAATAACAACAACAGGAAATCATTCAACCGTTATGGAAACGACCATAAAAATCAAGACAGTAGGGATGGCTATAATAGGGACCTAATAAGGCAAGAGCCGCCACGGAATAGGGGCCCACAGTATCAAGAAAACAACGCATACGACCATGACAATAGAAGGGACGTACCGGCAGCTTTAAACTCACAAGATGTTCGGCGTGCTCCCCAAACGTCAGGCATCAACGAGAGAAAGAGATAGAGAAAAGTGTATCGAGTGAGGAAGAATGTGTGAGAGAGAGGCCGCAAAAGACAGAGAAAGAGATGGTAGAGAAGAAAACGTACAACGACAGTCTGAGTACTTACACAGTGCAAGAAAAAATAGAAAGTAATACGGCACAGCAGGATACCACTCCGATAAAACGAAGCGGAAAACACACAAGAAAAGGCAGGAGAGCCCGCTAGAAAAGTAATCGGACAAAGGCGCCGGACACACATGTAGATAGTAATAAACCTAAGCTTTCAGAGCGTGACAAAGAAAGAGAGCAGCTTTCGAAGATAACTATAAAACTCGCGAGAACAGGGCATATGCTTTCATCGGTCCAGTTACAGGGACCACAGTTAAAGAATGGAAAGGCGACTTTTTATGCGGATACAGGCACGTAGATTTCGATTGTAAAGGTTAATTTTCTAAGCACAGACATGCTAATAGACAGTAGGTATCGAGTAGCTATTATTGACGTGACTCACGGAGCACGCAAAACGTTGGGCACAGTACAGGCTCAGTTGCACGGATTAAAGTGCACATTACATGTAGTCCACCATGACTTCCCAATTGACGCGGAAGGAATCATAGGGTGGCATATTTTCAAGCGATACCAGGGCCAGATAAGCGCCGCCAAAAATACGATTAAATTAAAAAGGGTTGAGATATCACTGTTAAGGCCGGAGTGTCTTAAAATACCTGCGAGATCGAAGCAAATAATTTATGCACGAATAAAAAAAAGCAAAAATAATTCAGAAAATGGCTGGATACCCCTCCAAGAAATGGAGGAAGGAATATTGTTCGGGAACTTTATAGCCAGGAATATTAATGGTAAAATAGTCACAGAGTGCATTAATACAAGTTACGAAATAAGATACGTGCCTGTTCCGGAAGTAGAGCTGCTAGAATATGAGGAAATTTACCGGAAGCGCGCAGAGGACGTCGAAAGCTTGGAAAAAGCAATGATAAGATTTTTTAATAAAGAAAAAAGAGATGAGAAAAAAAAATTGAAATTTTTACAAAAAACGAAGGGAAGCTAGAGAAAAAAAACGGGTAGACAAAATAATTCAACTCGTAGCCACAGCTGGTTGCAACAAGGAAGAAAAAGAACATATAAGGAATCTAATTAAGTCCAATAAACAAGGAGAGCCCAACATACATGATTTATTAGAGGGAAGGTCCGATGAATTACGGGCTCTAGTAATGATTGGCATGAAAATGCAAGATGGAGAGGGAAGGCCGGGAATGAGAATTGACCTGTGGGAGCCTAACAAAAAGCGCATAAGGCCCCCACCTAAACCACCACCCCCACCGGATCCTAAAAGCAATGGTAAGCCATTGACTGAAGAGAATACAACGACGATAGTTATAAAAATTTTAATAATAATGATAGTAACATTAACAATAATAATGACAAAAGAAATACTGAATATAAGAAAAATAAAGCTAGTATACCGACATAGTATATTGTATAGGAAGACAGGATAAACAGAAACATACGTGTATAATACATATATATAGCGACAAGCGTTAGTTTTTATGAATTCGTGGCCCTCAGACGAGCCGTGAGTGAGCAACAAATCATACGAAAAGAAGATATGAAATAAGTGATTACTGCGCAACCAACAGATATTCTGACAATTAACCCACCCCCTTGTGGAGATAGACTATTGTAAAAAAACGTACAAAAATTCAGATTTCTAAAATTTTTGCGGCCCCCGTACGCAGCGCGAAAATATGACAAAAAGAGTGGGATTAATAAGGTATACGATAAAATTTTTTTCGCGGCCCCAGATGCGCCGCAAACTAGATATTCACATACGTTTCACTTAGATTTGCAAAAAAAAAAACCACAACTATAATGGATAGGTACGCATAAAGAAAGCATTAATAATATTAATCAATTATAATTTGATGTAATGTGAATGAAAAAAAAGCAAAGCGAATGAGGAGCACGTGTGGCACTCTCGAGTGAGTAGACGTACTCAATAGGAGTAGAATTAACTCACAGGCCAAATGTACAAATTACGCATGGTAAAGACAAATAAAAAGGAAAAAAACAGACGTATAAGCTGACGTATACTTTTATATTAAAATAATTTTATTTTTGATTACCCGATTGACTTCATTATTGTAAAAAAAAAAAAAAATATATATATAAAAAAAAAAATTTTTTCTCAGCAATTATTGTTAGGTAGAGAGAAGCATGGAGAAATGATAAAAAAAAAAAATAAAACAATTCCAGAAAAAATAAAACTATTTTTTAAAAAAGGCCCACTAGCCCACGTCGAGTATGAGAGATTAAACTTCCTCTTCTTACTTCCTGCTATCGTTCTCCATTAGAAACAATCCCACTCCTACCATCATGATATACTGATAACCACAACACATAAAACGTCACACAAAATCGTAACGGGATATAGAATTGACTGCTATGTCTAAATTAACGAATAGCTTGTTCATCAAACCGTCCACCTCAAATTTAGCATAATTTTACAAAAACTACATGGACCAGTACTTAATCGTTCATGTAAGGGAGACTAAAAATAATGCACCCAGATTACCGCTCGACGATCGAGAGGAATAATCGACCACACTCAGTGTGTGGCAGTGTTTCTGAGAACTTGGCCATCGAAGAACAACGTTACTAGGCCATCCTCATTCAAACAGAGTCGTTGATATTGGAGAGAAGGCATACGAATCTACAACCCGCATGCTTAACTGAAAAAAAATAAAAGACGCTTGCAATCACATAAGCTGTCACTTACACAACGACATTGCGTGGTTTTGTACGCAAGCTGCTCCTGCGTTTGCAAGAAAGAAAAAAATTAAATTGCATCCATAAGGACCACACAAGGAGATTCTACTGGCGCAAAAAGAAAAAAAATCACGCTGTGATGCAAGTAGAGTTGAAGCTCAGCTTTGAGAACTTAATCGCCATGCAAACATCTTAAAAAGCACACTTTCTCTAGACATTAGAGAGGAAAAATGAAAGCTTTGTTGTTGTAAAAAAAAAAAAAAAAAAAAAAAGAGTATCGAAAAAGCAGCGAACTAACTCAGCAAATACGTCTACGGCGTCAAGAGTGGTTATTGACAAAAAAAATACCCTTATTAATCCTTTTATAAATTTGACCACATAAGAAAAGAGATTAAAGGAGTATGAGGGAAACATTGTATAAAAAAATGTATGGGTAAAAAGTATTAGAAATATGTACGATACGGGTCAAAACTTCACTGCCAGAAAATGATTTTTTTTTAATTCATACCTCCAAGCTTGTCTCGACCAAAAAAATACTAGTGAAATGTAAGGCAACCAATCGTCAAACTATTTGACTTTACAGTGTTCTTGAATATGTTATATGACCCCTCAGGCAAAATAAAGCGCATTATATTATATCCGACTATTCACAAACTTAATAAGCGACTTATATGCGCACGTAGAGCCGATGCGAAATAAAAGATAACGTAATGAAACATACTTACGATGGAGAATTTTTTTAACTAGGTGAAAAATACCCACATTGACAAAGACACTAAAATAAATTACAATAATTGTACAAAAAAAGTAAAAAAAGAGAATTAGAAGATGTACGTTTATTATTATATACTTTATATGTGAAGAGAGAGCCACACTTGCAGCTCGACGCTAACCAAATAAAGGGGAAACATAAGAGAAAGGGTAAGGTACATACGGTAATACATTTAAATAAATACCTATCGATGAAGTAAAAGTAGTGTTAGGACAAGTATTTACCACAAAAATTAGGGTTGGTAACTAATAGCTAACAGCTTTATATATAACAGGATTAATAAATTCGGCGTGAGGCTTCTTTTTCTCATGTATAAGTGCCTTTTCCATTGGGGGGGCCCTACTACTGATATGTTATAGAATGTTCACAGAAAAACAAAAGGTTCAAGAAGAAGCACGAGAATTTGCAGTAATTCAAACCACACCGACAGTAGAACTCAAAGCAGAAAGGTGACTGCGATCCTCTAGACGGATACTAGAATTGTCGGTGACCAAAATTAGAATTCGTGAGCCTCGGGGATAAGTGCCGGGAGTCGCTTGACTATATTGGAGGGCGCAGTCTGAAGAATGAAACTATTAAACTAGGAAAGAATTTCTTTTTAAGTATGTAGTGTCGGAAAAAATCACTGTAAGTTAAAAGAAAAGCTGGTAGTTGTAGCGATGATAATAAAAATAATAATAATAATAATAATAATAATAATAATAATAATAGTAATGTTATAAGTATAATAACAACAAATACCACTTTAACAATGAAAAAATGAGAATGAGCGCCGGAAGTCGCTCGGCTATACCGAGGGGCGCAGTCCGTGGGACAATAAAATTTTTTTTTTCCTTCTAATGATAAGGCTGTACGGAATCATTATATTTTTTTTCTCTTTTTTAATAAATAACATACATACAAAGCGCATACAAAAACAATATTGTTATACACTCAGCACACGATGAGAAGAGACTGAATGATTGTGAGAGCAAAAATATTAATGTAAAGGGAACAGCGGTTCTCCAAAAGAATGAAAGAATTAGTGTAGGATACAAAACTACATAAGCAACACAAACAACAAAATACAATACAGCACACACACGCACACTCGCAACAAATCCACAGGCTCAATACCATAAACATCAGAAAGCCAGCGTCGTCGAGGGCGACGACGTCGCGGCCTCGGACGTGTTACGTACGATATGCTAGGCATACTAACTCCCCCTGGTGACCACGAAGCTACCTTATCAAGAGGGTACCGACGGGAGGGAGAACGAAGGAAATACTTGGACAGACAGGGAGAACGAAGGGAATACTCGGGCAGACAGAGAGAACGAAGGGAAGACTCGCACAGACCAGGAAAACGAAGAGAACACTCGGAGAGATCGGGCAATTAATCGGAAACACACACGCGTCTTTGCCTTATAAATAAGTATCTTGAATAAAAGTTTTTAAGGTTCCAAGGTTTTGATCGTTCTCGCGAAGCGCCTCCTTACCTCTCGATTTACCCACGTAACACAGACGTTACCAGCAATATTTTAGATTTTTGGAAATAGCTGAGGGAATATAGCTGTTCAATAGATCTTGTTATATTTTGTGAGTGACTAGGTACGATACTGTAACATCTACACAATAACAAAAATTTACATCTTTTTCTTGTACATTCCAATTCATAGCTTAAGTTATAGAACTTGTGTAAAATTTTTCCGACATGAAAACCATATTTCTTCTGTATCAATTCCAAAAAACACGTAAAATTAACGTACAACTTACTTTTTAATAGTAACAATAAGTCAGGGTCATTATGAGAAACCATAGTACGTAGATACCAAAAAGCAAAACAATGATGTGATGACGCAACCTTAAGCAATGACCACAATACAGAAAAACAGCACAACTTGGAGCCAAAGCGCAGACACTGAATAAATAATGTTAATCTTACTAATATATAAAGCAAAGTCGCTAAAACCGTTGTAATCGCTAACCGCGAAAACTACTGAACCGATTTTGCTGAAATTTTGCACACTGATTCATGATACTTCCTAAATGGTTTTAGTGTAAATTTTATCTTAAAAAATTTAATAACAATAGCAATAAATGAGCTCAAAGTTTTGCAAAAGTATGCCAGCTTTTCACTTTAGTTCAGTAAAATCCGCTAGGTGGCGTCGACATAAAATCGAGGCTACCTGCAACATAATTAAATAAGTGTGGTCATAATAGGCCGGAGCGTATCGATAGTGGTATAGTCGAGTCTTGGCAGCTCAACAAGCTGTACAGAGAATGCTGGTGATAGTCCTGCAGCTGGATATCCCGGTTACGGACGACCCTCTTCTCTAAAGGGAAAGGGACCTAGGTGTTCCTTCACCCTGAATCTCGATGATTGCGATAAAAGAAAAAAGAATTAATTCCAACCGATGCCGTCTCTGCCAGAATACCAAGAGACATATCTAGCCAGAGCACAATCTGCACCAACTTTTCAGAGTTGTGTGGCAGTCCCAACATCCCACCTGGTGTAGTTAGAGAATTTGTGGCTACAAATGTAAGCAAGGGAAAGCAGCTCTGAGGGGCACGGGAAGCCACAATGGATACCTTTTTGGTCGTAGCGTCCCCAACGCGCTTACCCACATGTTCCCATCTAAAGATGAGCAGTTGGTTATCCGGGGAACGACCCAAGACGAGCTATTCTTTGGTCAGCGGCGTACCCCCCTCCATCACAGTCGCCGTACATCGAGACTCCCAGGGTAAGAATCAAGCAACCCGTAGCCAGCTCTTCATCATCAGGAATAATAATGAAGAATAGCCTGGAAGTTTTACCACTGGCGCTTTTAAGGGCCATTATAAGTATTTATGTTTCCTTCTTAACCATCAATTTCATCGGTTCTTTTTAGGGGCCACCTAAGTGTAAACTACCTTGCCAACAAATACATTTTTACTACCATTTCCGGAAGCGATTCGTCGACTAAAAGACTAAAGACGGGCACTATTAAACCAAGTTAGCCATTAACTAGCAGACGTCACCTGCGGAGTTGTTCTTCGTAAGGCTGGAAAATCCGGTGACCGACGACTCTATATTACCCTCTCGACTCTAAGCATTCAACTAGGAACCACTAATCCTCTTCAAGATCTGCGCTGGGCAAACCTATAACAGCTATAAAGGAAAAAAAAACTTGAGCCAACGGGACAGCCTCCACTGGACAAGTATCACTAACCAATCTCCCCATCTAAGATCACCAAAACATCTAAATCTCCAAAATAAAAAAGGTGCTTTAGACACCAACGTCTTTGACGTTATACCGGGAGACTTTGGGAAAGAGCACTACAAATAGCCCCAAAGCTTCGGACTTTGTAATTTTTCTTCCAATCAGTCTGGGTCTTCAACAGTTAGCCAGAGAAGATTACCCTGCGGTATCCAGGCAGTCGCAATTGCTGTTAACTGCAGTCAAGAAAGAGTTAACTTAAGAAGCTCACCAGTCTTTTTTAGGGCCATCAGACATCGAACTCTTAGCCAACAAATGTATTAAAATTAACAAAGTTGACTGAAAAAAGTCTTTAGGGGTCATAAAAGTCGTAAGCATGCCAATAGTCGCAAAAGGGTATATTGGAAAGAAAACTTCAAATGTATCTAATGAATTCAATTTGAGGTGTCAAGAAACTGACGCAGAAAATTTATCTAGAGTAAAACAGCAGCGTCAAAATCGACAACTTAAGAGTCCATTACGTGAGAGATCAGCTTTTCATTGTACCCTCACAGCAATCTCTGAAATCTTGAAAGATCCTACTTCAGATTTTTAAATAAGTAGAAAATGTATTTCTGTTTTTGTGGCAATAAAAATGTTGGGCTTAAGGTCCAGGACTTTGTTGCTCTGGTAATAAAATTGTGAGATATGAGAAAAAAAAATTTTTTTTTGATATAAATTTTTTGGGGGTTTAAAATCTTAACAGCTTTAAAAAATAGCCCTTTTCGTGAATTACACAGAAGAAACTGTAACTCAACAACTTCTTATAGCCATCAATGATTTTACGGCATAAAGAACACATGGTACTTTTCAGCATAATTATTTTTTTGAATTTTTACACTTTATTATTTGACCAAATAAACTATATGGATTCCGAAAAAATATGTTTTTAATAAGAGGTTTTTTTTCTAAGATGTATCGGGAATATGCGTAAAATTTTCTAACTAAAAGTGTTTCTCATTACATGTCAACACATTAAGGTGTTTTATTTAGTAAGTCTCGGGTGGAGCCGAGACGGGGGGCTGCTAGTGACTCTAATAACAGCAAGTAGGACAAAATGTATTAAATACTGACACCCATGGCTGTTGCTGTTAAAAACTGTAATTTATTTCCCTAACGACGTTTCTCCCCTCTTTGGGAAGAAGCCTTTTCAAGTCATGTTTCATGTTTAGTACGGTTTCGGGCAAGACTAATTTATTTAGATGTTATGGTCTTATAAAATGACATGAGAGTGATAATCCTTTTTAAATAATCATATCGGCACTCGGCTCACCAGTTTATACTTTATCTAAAGTCTTCTCAGATTTTTCAATTAAAAATCTACCAAGCTCTAAATATAATTTGAAAAATAGTTTACAGTTAAAAGACTCTCTCAATAATTTTATCGTCCCTCTAGGATGGATATACTTTTATTAGTTAAGATGTCACTGCCCTTTTTAATAATGTATGTTTAGATGCAGTAAAAACAACTACAGATAAATTTTGGCACTATTTACATGATAAGATTAACTTATCATTATCAGATTTCTTGAAAGTCATAGAATTCATTATGAATAGTAATTATTTCCAATTTAATAATAAGTTTTATTTGCAAAGAATTGGGTCTGCTATGGGCAGTCCCATCAGTCCTGTCCTTGCAGATTTAGTTATAAGAGATCTTGAGACTGCTTGTCTTAATTCGTGTCCATTTAATGTTTCTGTGTATTTTCGCTATGTTAACGATATTTTACTGTGTGTTCCCGTTGATCAGATTACTTATGTTTTGAATGTTTTTAATAACCTTGGTGGATTTTTAAAGTTTACAATTGAGAAGTCTGAGAACAATATTATTAATTTCTTCGATATGACTGTGGCGGTAAATAACGATTTTTCTATTTTAACCAACTGGTACCGAAAAAACACCCACTCTGGTTTTTATCTTAATTATCACTCACATTGTCCAATTTCACAGAAAAAATCTATAATCACTCATTTGGTAGATAAAGATCTTAAACTTTCTTCACCTCAATATTTTTCTAACAACTTTAAATACATTTTTAAAGCATTATTAAGAAACAATTACCCTCCACAGTTTATTGAACGTTGTATTAAAAAAAGATTATGTTTGTTAAGATCTGGACTAAATATTAACAATAAAAATAATATCAAAGATACTGTTGAAGTAACTGGCTCATTGGTTTTGCACTTCAACCGTTAGTTGGATTATGGGTTGAAGAAGTTCTGTGCTAATCATTTCATCAAAGTTATTTTTAAGAGTAATAACAAATTGCCTTTTAATAATATGTTTAGCAAGGATCCAATAAAAATGCTTGATATTCCGAATGTTGCTTATAAAATGAATTGCTCTGACTGTATTAACTGTTATATTGGCCAGACTCTTAGAAGACTTGGCATTAGAATAAATGAGCATGCAAGTGTGATGTAAAACACAAACGTAAGAAGTCAGCTTTATACTAGCACCAGCTTGACACAGGGCACTCTTTTGATTTTCATGAAAATGATATTAAAATTGTCGAAAAGTAACGAAACTATTATAAAAGATTACTGTCTGAAATGGTTTCTATTGAAAAGACAGACAATATTAATAGAATTTTAGACTGTGATAATTTAAAAAAAGTTCTTAAAAGATACATCCATTTACTACTAAAATAAAGTAATAGCTTCGTTCCTCATACAAACTATGTAGCTCTTTGTAATACATATTTTCGCGGTTTTTGTTTCGTCCCATATACTCTGTAATGTTTGACTATATTGTGTTCCGTGCTATATACTCTGTATTATCAAACTTTATGTATTGTTCATCATTTGACGTAGTGCCCTCGTTGGGTATAGACGTGTTTGATTTTTTTAACAGAAAAACGTATTTGTAAGTTTTCTATATTGTTATTTTATAAGTATTTTATACATATTTCTCACATGTTTACAGTATTCGTTTACTCAGATGTGATGACTATATTAGTGATACCTCTTGTAATTACTCGCATTGTATAATTATTACTTATACTTAGGACTTGAAAAGGCTCCTTCCAAAAAAAGGAGAGAAACGTCGTCAGGGGAATAAATTACAGTTTTCAAGAGCAACAGCCATTTGTTTCAGTTTTTATTACATTTCGTCCTACTCACTGTTATTGGAGTCATTAAAAGGATATAATTGATATTGTTACTTATTTGACTATATACTTTTGGATATAAGAATTGAGTAATAATTAGTTTTTTTCATAAGTTTCTTACGGAACATCATAGTGTACTTAGGCAAACTCTATTGTATCCAAATGTTATTTCAAGAAAAATGGTTATTCAAAAGATGCTTAGAATTTTGCTGAGTAATAAAATTTTTCTTTGATTGAGGCACTCAAAATAATGCATACGTAACTCCCTAAGCAGACTGCACTCGGATCTGGTTCATAACAATACATGTGTTTACGTCGGTAAAGTAACCTATTTATTACGTTTCGACATAGTCGTAGTTTATACTTACAAAAACCCTTACCTCACTGAAATGCCTTTTAAATATCCTGCTCGTCGTATAAGCAGAAAAAGAAATTTGTTGTTTAAAAAAAAAAAGTTCTGCTAAGATACGAAATAGCTTTAGCATCCGTAGTAAATTCAAAAGCTTTTAAAGCTACTGCAGCCATAAATGGTTTTCTCTTGGAAATATGTGTAAGAATGTATAAGCTCTTCGCAGGTAAATGATATGTATTTATTAAATAATTTTTTAGTGGAAAAAGTTCAAGAAAAGTTATAGAATTTTGGTTAACCATAAGTTTGAAAGCTATTTTTTATAACAAGCCTACTTTTGTTCCTTAATTTATTTATTAAATTAATTATTTTCTCTATTGCTATAGTTAATTCCTTGATTAAAGGTTTAATATCAATACTTTGATGGCTTATGTTTCTGTAAATTCTTATTTCAACCGTTTATTGTTCATAAAACACGTAACACTTTTTTTCCAATTCATACACTAATTTATTAGATAAAAAAAAGTAAAGCAATCAACAAAAAAACTATTACTTTTTATATTTGATGTCTATCACATCATTTCAATTCTGCTCGCATATGTCAAGCGTCTGCTTGTTTAGGGCAGACAATTCATTCTGGCTGATCGCAAACATGGGCACCTTTTCGATTAAATATGTAGTTATATGACCTGGTAAGTCATATTTTTCCTTGCATCTTTCTGAAGCTTATGATTTCTATTTACTATACCTTGTTTTGTAATAAGAGTTAAGGTATAGTTAGAGAGATATTAGAACATAATTGATCAAAGTTTATTAGTCACCACGTACATGCATGTTGAATATTAATTTTCCACTGATTTATTTACAAAATGTTGCGTGGTAATGCGATTAAAAACTTTGAGAGAAGACTCGTTTTTTATCGAAGTGCGAATCCTCTAAGATTTATTCATAGTTAAGGTAGTTTTATTTCGTAATGATCCACTTCAATATAACAAAACAGAATAGTAAAAGATACTTTTGCAGTGAAAATAAAGAACCACTGCATCAAACTCCTAAGACTCTTTTAAGTTAAAATAAGAAAGACATCTATAATCCACATTATTTTTTTAAAAGGTAATGTACTAATAGTTATCTTTCCAAAAAATTTTAAGTTATTGGGTCTTATGCCAAAACTAAAGGTGTAATTAATAAACTTATTTTTCAAAAGATATAAAATACTTGAAGTTTTTCTACCATCCTTATCTTTTTTGTTTATTTATAAAACTATGAAAGAAATGCAATTTCTGTCATTTAATGTTCTACATATAAGAATACTAATTTCATAAAACAATACCTTAGGACTCAGACTAATATAACTATTTCATTAAGTTTCTCACTAGGAACCAAAAAATCATTAATTTTCTGAGATTTGCTCTTATAATAGGATTTTTATTTCATCCTACATATTTTTAATTACTTTTTTTAATTGTTCGACTTTTACTTAATATTTTTGTATTAACTGTTATAAGAAGAAACTTTTAAGAAGAATTTAATGCTCAGCTGGCTTATTCTTACGTCAATAATCAACCAGGTTTCAAGAGTTAAAAATTGTTATATCTATCTCAATGTGGGATGAATCCTGATTTAATTTTAAAATCTTGAGGTTAGTTCCTAATATTAGAAGAAAAAAGTATCACTTCACAACTTTTGACATGCATAATGTCGATAACTAAAAACAAATATAAAACAATTTTCTGAGTATTGTTGCACTACATAACAAAAATGTTAGTGTCTTATTTTAACGTTATATAATAGAAATGTCACTTACCCAAGATAATTTTTATGTTTAAAAGTGCAATCTTTAAAAAGCATATCCATCGAAAAACCTTGTTCTGGCTTCTGACTCTTACTTCTCATTTTTAAATAATACGTTGAATGAGGAGAATAATGTTCTATATCACTGAATGATGCTTGTATAAAATGCTGTTTTGAAAAATTTATTGAACTTTGTGATTGGCATTTCTTAGTGTGGTTGGTATCTACGGTAGTCTATAAAACAAAAATAAATTTGTGTCAGGTGAAAAAAAAAATACATGTTATTAAGGTACTATGGCTAATTTACCTTCTCAGATAATAATTATATGAGTTAAACATTATTAACAGACAAACAATAATAGGTTAAGATTAAATAATTCCATATTGTAAACAGTACGAAACATTTTTTTATAATCCAAGTAAAAATTTGCGTTCAGAATGTATTAAAAGAAAGTAAACAGAGCACCAAAAAAACTTTATCTTGATCCAAGTTAACCCCAAACAGTCTTTTGCATTATATGTAGCTGAGTCATTTTGCTATCAGACTCCAAGCAGTTTTCGTTTTAACTATTTTATGCCTATTTTCTGGGCTGGAAGCTTATTTGAAATAAATATGGTTTAGGAAATGTTAAGCCCAGCAAATTAAATCTTACAAGTATGTAAAATTGTATAAACTTATTGTGTCTTTCAATTTCTGTAAAAAAATTTGTATTAAATCGAGATTTTTACTGCTTTTTATTTTCAAGAATGGCCACTTCTGTCGAAGTAGGCTCTATAAATACAGTTTCTTACAGGATAGATCCTGCATTTGCCTTTAATTGAGAAACAATAATTAATTTTCTTCTCCAAAAATATTTATCACGTTTTATTTCCTAAATGACTCAATAGTTTATTTTTCAACAGTGTGTTGAGGGGACAGAAAGTTTACATTTACGAATAATATTAAACCTTTTGTTTCTACAAACATGTTATTTATGTTAATACTCTGGTTTAGTATATCTGTTGACAGAAAGAGAAGGGCAGTAAAAAAGGAGTAGCTGTACGTTCTTGTACGTCCTCGAGGTCCTTCATTTGTCAAGATTCTGCTTTTTAAAAGGAAGATAGTACCAGATTTTCTTTTATCGAAAAAATTTTATTTAAAAATTAACACAATTTCTAACTTTATTATTAGCGTTCCTTCTAAAATTTTGTATTTTTTTTTTTTTTTTTTTCATAAGCTCGTTCTTTTCTGCTTCCTTTCATCAGCTTCTACTGCTGCAATGAACTTTCTTTAAGACGATTGAATGTCGTATGGCTTTAAGACAGCTAGCCATAAGCCACAATTATCTAACCCTTGCTACCACTATCTATCCCTAGATTCTTGGTGACTTTACTCATAAGATTATATTAAACAATGCAATCATGCAGAATTAAGGAATAGACTAATGCGTTGGCAGAAAAACCATGGTAAGATTTAAATTTTTAACGTTCTTTAACTCGAGCATTTTTTAATGATTCATTTTGCTAAGAGCAATTAATGACAATAAGAGATACATGGTATAGGAATCGAACTTTGCTAACAGCGGGAAATGATCCTTAGAATGAAACGTAGTTCTAAATATTACCATTCATATTATACGACAGTGCAAACTAATTATTTGCTTTATTACAACCAAGAGTCTTACATTTTTTATGTATTAATAATCAAACTCTTCTATTCTTGCAATTTATTTGAAAAATTTAAATGATAAAGCACGATTTTTTCTTCTAATCAGTCGTTTGGACTGTTTCAATATGTTTTGAAGTTGTGGGCGGCAGAAGATATTCATAGAGATGGCAGAAGATATTCATAAGGACTAAGTGTGAATCAATTGTTTATGAGAGTCGTCAGACCCACATTCTTACATTTATATATCTCTATAGCACTCATCTCATGTTTATTTTTTTCAAATAGATTTTACATATTGTCATTCACCAACTAAGTAGTGGTTGTTGCCGTACTACCCTCTGATTCCACTATATTTTTATAAATGTGAAGGAAACGGCGTGATGGTAGCAGACACAGGTCTTGATGTTAAATGAATAAACGGATTTCACTAGTATTGTAGTAAGTTGCAGATGTGTATGGTTGATTAGCGAGGATCTCATTGTGTGCAACAAGTATGTCAAACGTGACAGGGAATTAGATGCTTATAATCTCCTTCATGCCTACTACAGTTAAATAAAATTATACCAAATAGTTATTACCAGGGCCTCTCATTTTTATCCTTGACTCTTAAGAGATTGAATGGTTTAATACATTAGCTTTTGAGACTTTAGCTATCTTCACTGTTAAAGTGTTAACTGTTTAAATGCTCGATGTTGACTAAGCGTTGGAATGCATATCGAGATGCTTATGTAATTTTTTTGATTATACCTGATCCCCATTACTGGAAGGATCTTACATGGAACCTTATTGTTTTGACTTTTTTACGAAAGTTGACTAATTTTCTGACTCGCTTAACTGTACGTAATTGTATATAATTAATAGGGCTGTAATCGGTAAATAAGTTATCTGTAAAGAAACTCCAATAATTTTGTATTTTAATTAAACGGTTGAAAAAAATTTTGAGCTGTAAGAACTTTTTCTCTGTTTTAATCATTCCCAGTAATTTTATAACACTCAACTCTCAATGCATTGATTCTAAGAATAGCCACAGGTAAGTCTAGGTTATGAGTAACGTTATCTCCTAAAACTCGTTCAGTGAAACCCTTTCGTTCTTTAATCAATCGTATGACTACAGAAAATAACACGACAAAGTGTATTGTTGTTGGGATTAATATGAATAGTTATATAGTTAAGCTGTAATACATCCACTGAAATCAATTCAATATTTTTAATTTAGTACCTGCCTGTCAGAAAAATGACCTCTTGAATTACAACGTAAAATTTATTGTCACCTTCTTTAAAATTAAGATTGAAATCGAATGTAAGGAGTTTGACTTAGCCAAAAACGGAGTTATGTTTTAAGGATAATTCGATAGGTAAAAATACTGTGCTTATAATACAAAAGAAGTACCAGACAGACTAAGTGCCATTGTTTCTTTTATGACTGCTAAAGAGAAGATAAATAATTTCTTTTATAACCCTCTATTGTATGATTTTTTACAATCTTCTCAAGACGAATTGAAAGCACCAATGACCACAGTTAAGAAAAGTAAAGTCTTTGTATTTTTGATAGTTATACTTAACCTTGACAACTACCAAGCACAACATTAAACTTGAAGGTAGCTGAAGATCGCCAAAGCTGTCAAAGTAAGTAACATTATCACTACATATCCGATACGCTACCCGATAAGTTGCAAGTCAATCTTCCTTACAATCTCGCGTTATGCAAACGATAATGTTTTTGATTTTCTTAAAAGAAACAGAAAAGTGATTGTACTCAAAAAGGGTAAGTTTTGTGATAAAATTATACTTGAATTCATCGGTCTTCGTAGTAAAATGCATTGTATTGATGCTTCTGGGGAAGAGATATCTTTATACTAGGAGTTACCTTAGCTTGCGATGCTAATTCCCATGCTGGACAAGTCAGAAAGCATACAAGGCTCTTCTTCAAGCAAGATACAGAAAAAAGCATTACATAAGGTGGTATACCAGCCTGTGACAGTCATTCCAACGTCAAACTAACCCAAGCAGAAAAGCTAGTTTTACTCAGTATACTCTTAACTACAGCTCATAATAGTTCAAGTTTTGGTTTGTTTTAGAAAATATACTTTACAGGTTTACACCATATCACAAACAACATTAACCTTTTAACAAGAAAGTTATAAGAGTCAGAGAAGAGTACGATAGACATGATAATTGAGCTTAGTCAGAGTACCACCTGCTTGGAATGCATGGTCATTATCACCATTAATGTCAAAATTCAGTTCTTTGCTTCTGACTGCATCTTCAAAGCCATTAAAAAAAATTACGACTTGCTTAATAAACTGAGAAAATGGTTCAAATATGCGCTTTTTTAATCTTTTATTATGGCAATAATATGTTTAAATATGTGAATTGGTAAGATAATTTTTTTAATATGAGTGTTTGTATGGATAAATATACTTATATGAAAATAAAAAGAGAAAAACAGAAAAATAAGGTTAATTGAGGTATGAACGAATAGAAGATAAGATACTTTACTTAAGAGGGGGTATTATTTACGGATCCCTTGACTTTTTCATTGTTGTTTTTTATGTGTATCAAAACTTTTTCTTTACAAAAACAACAGATTTATTGATAGAAATTTCATTAGAACTAAAAAATGTCCCACCGTTTTGAGTTAAAACGATTTCTGCGTTTGTTTAAAACTTTCTCCACAAGATAGATATCAGCATACATGGATCTTAAAAGCTCTTAAATCTGAAAGTATCCAAACACTGGCTAACCTTCACAACTTTTCAAACGGTGAGTAGTAGGATTTGTTTTTAAGATTTAGTAAATGTAAGAATCTTAGAGTAAGCCAATTTCATGTATAATCGTTTTTACAAGTACTTCTTACTTTGCTTATACGCCCTCTATCGTTTACTACTACCTCTGGACTTCTTCTTTCATGCTCACTTCAAAAATTATAGCGGTTCAAAAGCTGAGCTTCATGGGTTCATGTAATATCTTATAGTTTAAAAGCTGTTGTGCCATGTTTTCAATTCTTATAAACTAAACTTGAATCGGGCTGTAAATCAAACCATTTATAGTTGTCATTTAAACTGAGTCTTACTCGAACTTTTATTTTTCAATGTGCGATTGAATTTTTCTTACTAATGCTTCAAAGATACGATAATTTAAATTAAGATTGATTTTTTTCTTCTGTATAAAATTTTAAAAACATTTATTTCAAGAATATTTACCTCTACCAGTATGTACATTTTTGGGTATTTTTTCTTAACTAAGTATAAATTTTACTGTTGCTCATATATCACATCCTGTTCTCTGTTTTACTGGTGCAGCCCATGCGTACTCCAAATAAATATTCAATATGAAAGTATACGTCAGAGGCAATGAAAGCAGTAGTGAGCTTTACAAGATTTAAGCAGCGTCTAGAGTTTTACGATGAAAATGTATATTTTAGTTGCTTTTTGGTATTTTTGCAACTCGTCAGTTACAGTATTAAAAACGACAAGAAAATTTTTTGAAAAATAAGTAATATTCTACAAAAATTTATAAGGCGTATTTTGTTTATCGTAAATTTTTGCGTTTGTTTGAAATATTATCTATTTTAATCAATTGTTTAACTCACAACGTTGTACAGTTAACAGCTATTGTATAATAAATCTATTACTATTATGCGTGTACATGGGTCTATTTCTGCTTAATTCATTTCTATGAGTACGCAAAGTTTTCAACAGTAGATTATATTTACTTCGATAATTTTGAGTGATGTAAGTTACATTAGAATATTTTTTAGCAAGTCACTGCATCAATTCAACAGTTAGTGGAAATCTTATTTCCATCTTACATTTAAAAACCATTTACTACATCTACGAAAACTTGTTAGTTTTCGTTAACTATGGTAATGAACAGGTTATTAAAATAGTCTTCGTTATCATTATTTGTACGATTTTGGATGATGACATTTATATCATCATCATTGTTATCATCATGAATGTCTTTCTGACTGACAGCAGACTTCAACATTGTATCTTTATTATTAATACTTTTATTTCATCAGTATGATAGTTAGTCTTGAAGTAAACGTATCATTAAAGTTTTAAGTAATAACGAAATAAGTCCTATTATTTTTAATCTTTGTTTACGTAACAATTTTCTGTAGGAGGTTGATAATTAATCTAAAAATCTTACTAAGAACGCTTTCAACCTTATCATTTAAAAAAAATAATAATCTGTTTTTTATGGTTTCTCTTACCTTCACTTGCAACTGAAAAACGTCTATTTCTCTCTTATATATATATATATGTTGTTGCTCTGATGTATAAGAGTAAAATAATTTGTTCACAGTATGAAAGCCCTTCATTTACAGCAAAGCTGTCAAACTTTTTCTAGTACGGCCCTTGTTTATCTATATATCCTTGTTGATAACAACAACACTATATTCATGATCGTTTCATTAGCTTGAACATACTTTTGAAAACTGACTATGAAACTTATCAGGATTAACACGATAATCGTACACATGTGTCCAATTCAGTTTAACTTGACGGAATAAAGCTAGAAGATTAACCTTATCTCTTGCAAGGTGCTCCAATACTTGAGCATATGACTGATAGCCATAAGAGCAATAAATATTTTTATATTTCCACAAGCTGCAAAAAGCTTTCACATCAACCTACTTTTTGCATGCGATATCATCAAAAATTATGATAAAGTTTCAAGAGCATCGTCTCAAGATACTAACACTTTAAGTATACCATAGAAAGAGTGTTGCACACCATCTCCACGCTCCAAAAACACTTTTAAAAATTTATATTTGGGTTGTTTAAGTGACGTTTCATACAATCGTATATTTTAAAATCTCTTTTAATAAAATGTTGATATTTACTGCTAAAAACAGTTTGCATACTATTATGTAGTAAGTCACCTTGTAGATTAAAGCGCTTTTTCTGTCTTACAACAGCATTAAAGTTAGGAACCTGCGAATTAAGGACCTTCATTTTGAATCTTACGTGTTACTTGTACGATGGTTAAACTTCAACTGACATTTTGTTCGCGAATATAGTGCTTGTATACTATTGTGGATGCATATTTCTCAGACTTGCAGACTATTAACATAATGACTTCGTTTTCTAGGGCTCAGTCATGATCCAACCTTCTAAGAATAATAATCATGGATGATAAAATTTGACGTGCTCTTCTGAATAAGGTTATAAAAACCCTGACCGTTAAACCATATCTATAAGGCTCTTAGTACTGTGGTTCCAGTACTCAGCATCAAAAATGTCTTGACAGATATAGTCTATTAAACGAATCGTGCAAAAAGCATAAGATGCTTAATTCTCAGTGTCGAGAAATATTAAGGCTACAAACTTAGCAGATGAAGTCTTAGCTGCAAGAGTTTGGCAGAGACTCCAAGCAAGGTATTGAAAAGAAGTCAGCTGCTCTAGCGACAACAAGTGCTGTGTGCTCAAAAATTAATTATGTATGCATTTTAAAAGTAAAAAGAAGCCATTTACTGCCTCAACTATAGTTATTTAGGCTGCATAACACGAAATAAGTACTAGAAGTGAAGATAAATGCCAGGTCATTACATGGACTCTGAAAGAGACTCGTAGTTTAGTTAAAAATGCCGGTAATGAGAAAATAGTAAAAAAACACCGTATTTTATCTCCCCTTGCCTAATTAGTTCAAACTGGAAATTTCATTAGATAAAGTCCTAGCTGCAAGAGTTTGGCAAAGAGTTTCAGCAACGTATTATCTACATTAAAAGTCTTTGATAAAATAATCCTTTATACTTAATACAGGGTCATTTTTTATTTTGATCCAAAAACACCAAAACTCGACTCTATGTAAAATTTTATGTGTTAGACTTGTTTTAATGCCCTGTATACGTATGTTTGTCTTTTTTTATGTTTCATGCGAGGAAAAAGGAGAGAACAACGAAGACGTATAGCCAGTGAGACGATCAAACAGAAGCGCGAGCGGAAAAAGTGAGAATAATAAAGAGAAATGTGTAATTAAAGAACTATATGTGATGTTCACGTTAATACGATGTGCGCAGGTATACCTATATGTGTCAATTTTAGTGTGAATCGGTAGGTTAGTGGGGAAATAGATGAGTTGTTGATTTGTAGCGATTATTGTAACTATTGATTGTATTTTTACTGTGTCTTTGGTAAAATTGTTATACGCTGAGAATGTAGGGAGTGTGTGTATATACGTGTAGTTAAGGAGAAAACGAGATGTGTGCGAGCTAGGTCGTATGAGAGAAGTAGGAGAAAGAAAGAGATAGAAAAGATTTAAGGCAGTAGGACGCGAGCAGCAAGACTGATTGAGCTCCTTGATGGGCCTTTAAGAGGAAAGGATGTCGAGCGTGTGCACCATCGAGACGTCATCTAACCTACGTCCATCACCAGCTCTTGGCGATCTACGGGAGGCATCATCCGCAGCCTGGCTAAAGACAACACAATTATGAAAAGAGAGATGGCAGTGGGCAACATCGCGAGGACACGACGTCGATAACTTCCTGGAGATGGTGGCCTGGAGGTATTTTGCGTAGTGCGTGGTAAGGTTAGCGAGTAGTAGAGAAGTAAGGGAGAAGGACATAGTTTGTGGCGCCAAGGTGAGGTTGTGCGAGTGTAGGATGTGTTGAGAGTAAGGGTAAAAAGCGGGCGTGTGGATAAGTATGTGGTTGAAGGTACTGGGGATTTCATTGGTGTTGTGGAGAAGAGTAAGAAGTGTAAGCGAGGGTTTGAGATTGCTAAAAGAGTGAGAGAGCGAGAGTTAGTTTGTTCGAGAGGAAGACGTTGGTCGGGGAAGAGAACTTGGTGGGCGTGATCGCTTGAATCTCGGGTAAGTCAATACATTCGATATGACGGGAAATTGTAGCACTGTGGGAGAGGGTGTGTGTGTGGGTATTCGAAGCAAAGTGTTGTCTGAGTCTCGGCAGTCAGCGAGAGGTAGACTGTTTGCTGTGGTAGGACGTAATTCGCATGTGCATAAGAAGTGAAGTGTTGTCCAAGTCTCGGCAGTCGGCAAGGAGCCAGCTGACCATTACGGTAGTACGTCGTAGCAGATTAGTGTGTGTGTATGTAAGTGTTTGCAGCGTTGTCTGTGACTCGATAAACCAGTTGGTGAAGCCGCCGGTAGGACACCCTGTGGATCAAGAGAGAATGCGTGATGTGCCTCTTCGTCATCGAGTTGATGCGTGAGATACCTCGTGATCGAAGGCGTTCCGTTGTAGCCAAGTGCTCTCGTGATCGAACCGGGTTATCGTAATCTTATAGCAAGCCATTCTCTAGGTCGAGTGTGGGGACTTTGGGTGTGTGTGTGTGTGTGCGTGTAGGTGTAAGTAGGTGTTTAAATGCGGAGTATGAGAGCAAAAGTGTGCGTGTACTGCGAATTGCGAGTTAGTGCCAGAGGTAGCGTCTATTTTTTAGAAGTGTTCATTTATTGTAAATAAAATAAAAAGTAGTCTAAAGGTGAATTTTGTGTTAGTGTACTTATTTGTATGAGCGTGAAATATTCACATTCTGATCATTTCCCTCAGGAACTGTCCACCTCCCGACGGACAGTCCGCGGTGGAGCCTCCTCTAGATAAGGAGTCTACATCAGGAGAGCAGAGCTTAGTCAAGCCACAGCGTTCGAGAGAGTATTGGATCGCAGAGTCAAATCGTTTTAGGTGTCGTTAATCGTCGTTTGAATCGGAGGTGTTTTAGTGTGCTGTATCGGGATGGCTTCATGTTAACGTAAAATCGTCGATCCGGGGCTGAAAATGCAACGTTACAGGTACTACACTAAGACTCTCTCGTTTCTAGAATATTTGTTTGTTTAGGGTTTTATCAGAACTCTAAGCAACATTTAAAAAAAATACTTTTTCTCAATATTTATTTATTAAGATGCAATCATTTATTTGCCAACCCAGTGTCAACGTATAAATTGTCAGCAAAGGCTCGAGAAACAAGTATTAATACATTTTGTCAAATAAAGACAAATTGTGGACAAACGTATCAGCCAATAATATTTTACTTATTCAAAAGAATTAATATAACGTAACATTATATTTCAGATATCTGCCCACTTTAAGTCACACATCTGTTTGTTCTGCAAGCTATTCAGATAACTGTCTATTGAACGTTGGCTTTAGTCAAAAAAGAAAAAAAAAATGTTTACCACTTGGAAAGATGTCTTTACATACAAGTGCGGAGAAAAAAAAGTTGAGTCACATAGTCACGTATCCTGTAGTCCTCTGAAGATCTAACTTTTCTTTGTTCAAATAAACCCTAAAGCTAAACTAATCCTTCGACAGGTAACATGCACTTCCAATCTTCCGTATGCATGTAAAAAACAGTAAATCTAGCCCCAATAAAACTATTCCTTAGAAGCATGACCATAAAAAATTGTAATATAAATGTGAAGTGACTTATTACCAAACATGAACCTAATTTAGAAATAAAAATTACACAAACAATTTGTACCAATTATCCAAGAATTTTAACTACTATGTAAAAGAAACAAAAATTTTCTAAGTGACTAATTATTTTAATTATTATCACTTGAATTAGGATAAAGACTTTAATACACTTCGTACAAGTCCTGATCTTAAGCAGCAAACCATTCTAATAATTGTTTATTAAATGTTAGCTTTAGTAAAAAAAGAAAGAAAAAAAATGTTCACCACTTTGAAAGATGTGTTTACGTACAAGTGCGAAAAAAAAGTTAAGTCACATAGACATGTATCCTATAGTTCTCTGTTAATTTAACTTTTTTTTGTTTGGAGAAGCCCCAAAGCTAAACTAATTCTTTGACAGGTAAACTGCAATTTTAATCTTCCGTATCCACGTAGAAATCAGTGAATCCAGCCCCGATAAAACTAATCCTTCAGAGCATGGCAATTAAAAATTGTAATATAAATGTGAAGCCACTCTTTACTAAACATAGACCTAATTCGGGGAAAAAAACTTTATAAATAATTTGTACCGAGTATCCAAGAATTTCGATTAGTTAAAAAAAAAAAATTTCTATAAGTGATTAATTATTTTGATTACTATCATTTAAATTAGAATAAAAATTTTGAAATACTAGGTACAAGTTCAGAGTTCAAGCAGCGAGCCATTTAATTAATTTTTTATTGCACGTTGGCTTAAGTTAAACATGAACCCCTTGGACAGGTGACATTTACTGTTCATATTAATGTAGAAAAGAGCGAATCTAGCGCTGATAAAACTGATCCTTTAGAGCATGACCATCTAAACTTGTAATATGAGTTTGAAGCCACTTATTGCACCTCATTGAACCTAATTAAAAAAGAAAAACTTGATATTAGCAATTAGTATTAAGTATAGAGGATTATTTCATCAAAGACTTTTAATCATTGTGTAAATAAAACCTTACATATGTAACTAAATCTACCGTCTTGCCTGCAATCGTAGAAGACAGAATACGAATTAAAATCATTAAAGTGCACGTTTAAAGTTTGTGCAACAAACCAAACTGGTTTTTATTTATTGCCTACTTCTTGTCGTTGGGAAAAAAAGGTGAAACACCTTAACATGTATGTTAAGAAAAAAAATATCTTACATCATGCTGTATTCTGTTTTTTTTTTTTTTTACCTAAATTTCCATTTATTGAGCCTGGTATTGTGCAATGTCAATGAAAATGATCATTTATTGGATGTACTTAAGCCTGTTTAAGAGAAAAGTGCTGTAGGGTTCTTGATTTCTGCTAAAATTATGATAATAAACAAAGTAAACACATATTTTTTTTTTTAATTAACCAACTTTTGCCATAAAAATATGAGTAAATACGCGTACTTGCATAGAAAAGTGGTTTTATTTATCTGACTCAATAGGTTAGTCCGTATATTAATCAAGTAAGCATCGCATACGTCCTATTTTTGACGGGTGATGTTAATTATCAATTATTCTTAGTTGATTATTTCTACAAAACGCACAAATCGGAGCATTTGGCACTTTATTGCCGCTACTTAAATGTAAATAAATATAAAGCTTGTCTTCCACTGCCATGTCAGCTGTCTGCTGGCTCATGAGATGCTGCCAACTTTTGAGCAGCAAAAGTAAGTCTCGTATATTCCGTTGTACTCTTGCTAGCGTTAATGTATCTACATTTTTTAACATCATGTACGGTTAATTATTAATAAATAAACCTAACTTTTGGTCTTTATAATGACTAACAGTCATTTTTCAAACTTCCTGAGCCTCTACAAGGCCTAAGCTTAGTAAAATATTGGAAAAAATTCACTTTTCTGAGGCTACATTGAATTGCCAGTTATTATTTACTTAATGTCTTAAAATTATTTTATCGTTGTCATTATGTGTATTTTAACTTATTTTGATTTTTCAATGCCTAAATGGAATTTTTCATAAGTATTCATCTTTTTCTCTTTTTTGTAATTTTGAATTTCGTGAGTAATTTTCTGCAAAAATGTACAACACTGGTACTGATACTTTCACTGATGCAGCGTAACCGAAATATTTCGTATAAAAAATAGTATTACCTTGTGTTAATAATTAAACGTTTTTAAAATTTAAATAATAATACAACTTTTAAATTTCTTGGAAAGTATTGCACTATGTCGTTATCATACGTAACTTCAGTAATTGATATACCGCTAAGAAAATTTTGCTTTGTTGCAATTGGAGCTGCTAATACTACACTACTTTTGCTGACAGTTTTTCTTAACTTGGTATTGGAGCTGAAAAAAATGTTTTCGTTAGTTCTGTGGAATATGTCATTTTCGACTTTTGATGTGGTTCTTTCGGCTGATATACGTGACCATAGAAAGAAGACTTCGGCAAAATGGAAAAATCAGTGGTTTGCGGCAAAAATTTTGATGCAGAGTGGTAAGTAAAATTTTTGATTTTTACACGATGACTTATCTAAATATCTATTTTTACATATTACCTTAACTAATTGCTGCTGTCCTTAGGATTGTATATTTTTCACGCACTTGACGCTCATCTCTTACTTATTCTTGCACTTTTTTTTCGTGTAAGACACTTACAATAAAAATTAATCAAAGCCTAAATTGCTTACTTTTGATTTTCAACCAAATTTACTTTGGACACAAACTTCTTCAACCTACTAGGAAAACCAAATTTTTTCGAGTAGGGAACTTTTTAAACAATAAATATGGAAGTAAAAATAAAAATTTTAATGGAACAAAGCAACAAGTAAAAGATAGGTATTTTTTTCCTCTGTATAATTTTTATACAGTTTTTAGTTATTTATTAGAATGAATACTTTCTTTTTATATATTAACTGTTTTTTAAGAACGTATATAACAATTCTCATTTATTAAATAATATATAAAGAATATTCTTAATAAAATTCAAGATTATAAGCCTTTTTTGGAGAGTCTGAAAGTCCTGTACAGTGGTACTATCATTTATGATGCCCAACATTCTAAGATTGGTTAGTACGTTCCATTTTTTTTCTCACCTTAAAAGGTTATTGTGATTTTGATTACAGCTTCAATTTTATGTTTTTATTATCTAGGTTAATTATCATTTGCTATTATATTATGATGTTGTGTGACGATTAACTACCAATCGACGCAAAGTAGTTTAATTACATACAAATCACTAAGTCCTCTTAAATTATCATTAATTGAATTATTTTTTTTTAGTATCAAGTAAATATTAATGATACCCTATAACCTTACATTATGTAACTTAAGATAATGGTTTACCTGATAAGAACAATGATAAAGCAGATGGCAGAGCAGTCACTAGAGAGGTAAACACAAATTAATAACAAATACTTCCATATGACAACTTTAAAAAAAAGTTTTTAGCGCATACGCAACAGCTATCAAGGACATTGTTTAAGTGTCTTTTTTTTTTCTTAATTGTTTTGAAGATATTAAAATAGAGCACATCAAGGGTAAATTGTTGCAATAGGCAGAACAAAAAAAAATTATCACACAGACAGTAAAACTATGGATTCAACGTCTGGAGCACCATCTGCTTTAAGTTAGTATTACATTGAACGTGCATCTTACTAAACAAGCGTACTACTACAAGGTTTAAAAACTAGGAACTAAAATGCTCAGATTTCTTACAACCAGAAACCAGACTTCTTACGTACCAAATTTTAATATCCCCATAATTTGTCTCCTTACTTACTTCCTCTGCATAAGTTTTTTCATTTCTTATTATACCGTTAAAAAGTTCTCGTGTTTTTCTTCCTAATTTTTCACAACATACAGTTTTAGTGCTTCATTTGAAAAATTATGAGTATCTTTTATATTTCCATCTCTTAAATTCGTAGGTGCTTCTACATACGGACTACAAAATTTATGTTAATAAGGCCTTCCTTCAAGAATTAAAAAAAAGGTAAAGGATAAGGCAGATTTTGTAAGACAGCTCATGAAAATAAAAGTGGGAGACGAAGCATTAGCAACCATAACACCAACTGGGAAAAGAAAATTCGATGCTATACCGACTGAAGCGTATAACAGTATTTTTAGTAAGTATGATATCTAATGTGAAAATATTTTACCTAACATAATTTTACGCACTAATACATCAATTTTAATTACACTTAAATAAAAACGTAAAAATCATTTTCGTTAGTTTTTCGATTACATTAATAATGGGGTTCAAGAAAGTGACCAAATATCATTTCACTAATACAGACTTATTCTGACTAAGATGTGCAATGAATTGAGGAATCCAAAAATAAGATAAAAATATATCAAAAGATTTAAAAAAGGTTTTTATAAAATACATATGTCTAACATTTTAGAAATCATACCAACTACCATACTACAAAACTCAAAAACCACAACGCCATCTACATACATACAGTGATACTTAAACTGCAGACTATTGTTCTAAGAGTTCCGTTAAATAAACAATTGATATTATTCATGATTTCAAGTATTTTTAAAGTATGGCTAAAGAACCCTAAAATACCGATGAAGTACCACTTTATTACCTGTAAAGTTGTGCTTCATTACGGCTGAAGTACTAATAAAGTACAGCTCAAGAACTGCTTATATACCGCTGTAGTACCATCTAAAAATGGCACAAATACAGCTAAATCATCCTGAAGTACCACCCACACACCGATAATTGCCGCTCAAGTGTGTCCTAACTCCTACTTAAGTACCAATACAGTCTGGCTTAAGTAACACCCAAGTACCACTAAGGTATCGCTTAAGTACCACTAAAGTACCGCTAAAGTATGTTTCGAGTACCACTGAAGTACCACTAGAGTACTGCCGTTATACCGCTAAATTGCCGCTTAAGTATGTCCCAGGTACTACTTAAGAACCAATAAAGTGTGGCTTAAGTATCGCCCAACTACCGCTTAAGTACGGCTTCAGTACCACCCAAGTATCGCTAAAATATTATTAAAACGCTTAAGTACCACTTAGGCACTACTTATATGCCACTGGAGTATGGCTCAAGTACCACTCAAGTACCACTCAAGTACCACAGAAATACCACTAGAGTACGGCTCAAGTACGGCTAACGTACGGTTTAAGTACCACCCAAGAACGGCTCACGTACTACTACTGCTAGGCGCAAGTACCGCCCAAGTACCACTTAACAATGGCTTGAATATCGCCAAAGCACCGATTACGTACGGTAAAAGTATTGCCTAAGTACCACTAATGTTCTACTAAATAACGGCTTTATCTGGCCTAGTATAGCTGAGGCACTTCTCAAGGACCGCTAAAGTACGGCTCAAGTACTACTAAAGAACCGCTAAAGTATTGCTCAAGTACCGCTAAAGTGCTACTGAAGTATGGCTTATTCTGACCAAGTTGTATCTAAATACTGCTATATCCGGTGATTAATGGCTTTCTCTGGACCACTACTGCTGATGTATCGTTAAAAAACTGCTCAGTCTGTTCTAGCATTAATAAAGTACGGCTCAAAAACCATCCCAGTACCACTGAATAACAGCTTAGTCTATTGTAGAATTTCTTGAGTACGCCTCAAGTACCGCTAGAATACGGCACAAGTACGGTTAAAGTTTTTCTAAAGTACGGCTGAAGTACGGCTCAAGTGCTGCTGTAGTATAGCGCAAGAATTATTTAAGAACCGCTTAAGTACCGCTAAAGTGAGAATCAAGTACCAACCATGTGCCACTGAAGTACCGTAAAAGGATGGCTTAAGTACTACGCAATTACTATTACAGTATCGCTGAAGTACAGCTCAACAATTACCCATGTACGAATGTAATACCACTGAAGTAAAGCACAATTATCGCCCAAGTACCACTAAAGTACTGCTAAAATACGGATCAAGTACCTTTCACGTACCACTGAAATATCGTGAAATGACGGCTAAAGTACCGCCCACATTCTTCTTAAACACTGCTGAAGTATGGCTCAAGTACCATCTAAACACTGCTAAGGGACAGCTAAGCCTGCCCTAGTATTGCTTAAGTACTGCCCAAGTACTGCTAAGGTATGGATAAAGTACGGCTAAGGTACTGCTGAAGTACCAGTGAAAAACAGCACAAATACAGCCCAAGTACCACTGAAATACAGCTCAAGTATGGGTCAAGCAGCAACCTTAGAAATACATTATTAGATGGTATATTTACAGATAGTAGCAGTTAAGTGAAATGTGTCTGCTTTTCAAATATCTTAAAAAGCATTTAGTCTTCATCACATTTTCTATCATACCTTCAGCTTATCATAAACATATTTTTATTAATGACTAAATTCTGTCAGAGTACCGACGAACTTACTAACAACGACCACATTTCGAGTGGTGCTACCAGTACCATCATCTTAATTATCAACGATTTCTTAAAGCACCCGCTTTATTTAAAACGCGCACAATCTGAAGAAGGGATCGCAGCAATACCTGTGCTATTATGTGAAACTAAATGATACTGTTTGTCTTCTGCTAGCAGGCTGCTAAATATAACTAACATTATAGATTTGTTCTTTTGAGCATCTATAATCATTCTAAGGACTTAATTGTAAATAAAATTATGAGTAATAAGGACACATTATACTCAAGCATGTTTATTAAAATATCCTAATTAAAATGCAATGTATGCTATGCAAGGCCAATAGTTCTCGTTTTCCCCTGGTGGCACTACTAAAAAATTGTGCACGTTGCAAATATGTCTCGATTATAATTTTTATAAACGTTGCTGCAAAGTTACTTATTACTAAAAATGTATTTGCAAATGGCTGTTTCTAAAATATAACTCCCGCTAATAAATCCAATGTTCTTATAACTTTCTCTTAGTATATGACTAGTGTTTACTATACATTCTGGCAAGAAAATTATATAGGCCCCTTCTATACGTCCCTCATCCTGTTCAAATTGTGTCAATATTCTAATTTTTTTTTAAATCAGATGTTGTAAGACTAATTCGTAATCCTATTCATTCGGTAGATATACGTATTGTAAGCGAGAGATAGACTAGCGGTGCCATTCGTAAGAAACTTCAAACAGACGCTAGGCGCTCGAACAAAGAGCGCAAGCTAGATCTCGTCTGTCCGTCGAAGCATAAGGTCATGTGCTTGCAAGAGTAGCTGGCTTGGATCTTTTTCCGTATGGTAGCTCATTTTTCTTTTTTAAATCTTATTTAAAGTTGAAAGTATGTGATTGCTCATCTTCCACGATCTACGAGATCATTTCTCATTGTATTAATACAATTAACTAGTCAGAATGCTATGGTGCCGTAAATCTAGAAATTTCAACTCATAAAAATAATCTTAAAATGAAATTAAATCAATGACCTAATAAACGATCTTTAATAAAATTAGATACTCTAGTATCAATGTAGTCATCATAAAAAGTAAGATTTTTAATTGGGTTAGGAAAAGTTTATATATTTTTTTAAACCATACAAGTACATGAAGAAAAAAATATCTTATAACTAAAAAAATTTGGTCGCATGACTTAGTTACGTGTCTATTATATATTCATAAATCTAAGATAGTAGTGGGAGTAAGTAATTTCCAGACACGTCTGACGTCACCATCTGGCGCCAACGGTCGGGGCCGGGGTATGTTTGATAGTGCTGTTGGAGAAGGGAAAAAAGCGAAGTCCGTAGCTGGGGAATTTTGTGGCTTTAAAGAATGGCGTGGTTTAAAAAATCTAGTGAGGCCTTGAAGGTGGGATAAAAAGGTAGAAATAATAAAGTCGTTTGGAATGGGGCTAACAAAATTTATTCATACTGAGATATTCAGTAATACACGTACAAATACAATGTAAAAACTAAAGATAATTGTTTATAGTATAAAATGTGTAGGAATATAATATTAATACATACAGGTAAAAGTGTCACTGATAAATAGTATTGTTGATCTAAGAGGTAAGTTATATAGTGTTGTTAGTCTAGGATAGCTTTATACAATGTAAGTGGTAAAGAAAACGCAAGATGTCTAGTTTTTCGTGACTCGTTTCAACGCAGGAATGTACATTTTTAAATTAATTACAGTAAAATATTTCTAGACTTACAATTTAGATTACATGTTGAAAAAATAACACGCCTATTTTCTAGTTTGTAACGTCTAGTAATTTTATACACTTATTTTATCATTAGTAAATGTAGTTCTTAAAAAAATTTAACAAAACATACCCAAAGTATAATTATAAGACATAAAAAACAAAAAATCGATACAGAAATGACCACACACTCCAGAGTCAATACTCTGCAATTGTTATACGTTCCACTCGTAACTAATACAGTTTCGTCTAAGTCGATCAACATGGTGTGAGACAGCGGTTGGCAATCCATAACTGTCAAAGAAAACTCCGTATCCGCTGGTATTGGCATAGAAAGCAGCCCAATGCGTGCAGGAATTTGTGCTCTCGTCTGTATTAACTAAAAGGGCACACGGTATCGTCCAAACAAACGGCAGCTTGTCTGCTGGATACACTCTGACTGTCAGTGTCGGAATATGCCGCAGCGATTTTTATATTTGTAGTAAATTTATCTTTCCTAATTTCAGTGTAATTCAGATGCACTAGAGTCCCCGATTTTTCTTGATTTCCAAAGGTTAATGCTTTTCATGAGGTTCCCAACCTTTTGTGTAGCAGCAGCATCATCACAGGATGACAACTGGTTCAAACGTGCAGGTTTTATTATCGGCTATTGATTTTTTTTTTTTTTTTCAACATCTAAAGCATAATCTACTATACCGTAAGGGAAAATAAGTCTGTAGAATTATCTGGCTTGCTAATCTAGGCTCGTTACTTATAAACACGAGCTAGAGCAAAGCTGAAAGCTTCCTTTCCTTGATTATTATAACAGCAAAAGTAAAGTAGTATCGCTAAAAAAATTTTTTTTTAAATGAGCAAAAGTACTTTTTCAGTTTCATTATTTGATGACCCAAAACTTTTTCTAGTAATTTTTGCTTTTGATGACCTTGAACGTAAATGTGAAGTGCACTTCTTGCTACGTCACGTAGAGCGCTATATACCTCCTCGATATTAGTTTCACCATTAAATCACACAAGTTCCTGAAAATAGCTCGTTGAATAACTATTTGTAACTAAAAGTCCTGACGTCAACTCCCTCGTGTTGTGGGGCAGTATTATAATCCAATGTGAACTAAAGCTTCAGTCGATACCCACGATGGTGATTTCTTTGGGTAAGAAATGCGTAAACATCTAAGATGAAATAAACTTTTTTCATGGTTTTTTGTAAGCAGCCAAGTTCACAGTCTGAAATGGTACGCGGCAGCCTAATCGTTTCACGAAAGATTCGAGATGACGACATGTTGTAAAAAGGTTTGTTACAGTGCCTTAGAAGCGGTATTGAATATGAGAAGAGGAGTGATGGGGGGTAGTGGCGGTAGTGGTGTTACAATGGAGGTAGTAGTATGAGAAAAATAAAAGTTTTTGTAGGCGTTAAAATTCACAACTTACTGACAGTTTAAGTCTATTTCTAACACGTTGTCAAATTCTGGGTAAAGAACTTAATTCATTTTTTCTGTCGAAGGCATCTTAAAACGTACTCCTACTCTGACAGACCCATTACTTAGTAAATTTCACTGACCTACAAAGTGCGCGGACAAATTTACGAATGCAAAAAGACAATACCCTTTTGGATAGTCTTTCCTGTGTATGTTGTTACCCTCGTTAATGTGATGTATTTCAGAGCTAGAAAATAATGTATTATAAGCCTTAACGTACATAGATCCACTTTCTGTAAAAGAAGGTTGTTATAGTTTTCTTGAAATTTGTACTTTATTAACGTATAATGACGAAAAATAAATAAAATAATTCTGGCAATTGAAGAGGTTATGTTTACTATCCCCGTTAAAAGCTTTGTTGTCGATGAAACCTAGTATTATTCTTTTTGGTACCCGGCCAAGAATTACGTTTTCTTAACAGTTGCCTGTAATACTTCTGTGCATTGTAAAATATTTGACTTCCACACTAGTGATTAAACACATCAGAATGCAAATGACCCATCAAGTCCACTGTCATACCATCCTTTATATACTCTTGACGTTTTGCGAGAGATATACTTTTCTCTGATCTAGGTAGTTTATCCACTTTACCAGCTACATAGATTTCCGAAAGACTCGTAGACAAGTGAGAAGTTTTTGCTACAGGTCCATAATTTAACAGTATTTAGATGTATGCTCTGTACAGGTAAGCTTTGTTACGAGAGGTCACTAGTTTTTGATTGACATATACATCAACTTTATTAAATATAGAGTGTAAGAAATTGGTGACTAGAGCCACAGCCACATCTGTATCTTTGTTGTAAGGTTTTAATCTTACATTAAATCTCAGCATTGTGTGAGCAAGGTCTAAATAATCCTCATATAGAGAGCTTATAACAAACTTTGTTGAACTTTCGTCGGTTAATGATGAAACAGGTTTATAATAAACCAACTTACTAGCCCCTAACGCTGTTTGAGTAAGTAGGAGATAAAATAAATCCAACTCACTCTTGAGTCACGGATAAGTGTGGCTATGCAAAAGACACATTATTAATATTTAACTAAAAATATCAGTCACTTTAGATTTATCTTTTTTCTGCCCTTTTTCATTCGTCTTACAGTTAACACGCTTAATTTTTTTACTATTCTTCTTTTCTACTTCTTTGGTCTCATTCTTATAATTAACACTATTTTTGCGTTCACGTTTTGTCACTCGAGATGTTTTCTTTTTAGCACGAGTCGTAGAGATGTAATGGGTGGCCCTTTTGCTACGAGACTGTGCTGGACGTTTGTACGGTAAAGCATGATATCTGGATCCTTCCATTAATTTTACAAGCTTTTCCGTTGCCTCACGTCTCAAGTTTATACCTGATTCGGTTGCACGTTTGGGCAATGCATCTTTAAATGGCATATCACGTTAACTAATATCATTTATTGTATTTAAACCAGCTCAGAAAGCTTCTTTTCCAATAGCGCGTTCACCTTTTATTATACAAGTCAAAGCTGTGTGAAAAAGCCCTGTGAAAAAAGAACCTAAGCCATGACCTCTCTGCCCATGCGAATCAGTAAACACATGCTTGACATCTCTACCTTCATCACCGTACTGAGAATAATTTACAGCGTCAAAACTCTTTGGTACAAGGATCCAACAAACACTCTCCTCAAATGTAACACCACCGTCAGTGTCCAAAACTTGAATGCTATTGGTTTAGTGAATTGGTCTCTTATATCTATACCCATTGTATAATATCTATTATTGAGGAGGGGTACGTATAAAACTGCCGTGCTTCTTTTGTCGGTAGTACTTCTAACATGAATTTTTTAGCATCCAAGTTAACTTTTCGTAATAAAGTTGCACATCTTAGGGAACCTTGTATTTTTTTACCATCAATGGTAACGATATTCCCACTACTCCAACTAATTTTACGATGATTCTTCTTTAAATAATCTGAAAGTAATTCAGATTTTCTTCGATATGCTTCAGGTATAGTTTTCAGAATCATAACATAACTTACTCGATCATTTGCATCTGTATTATATTTTTCCTCCTTTTCTTCCGTTGATACGTATGGATTTTTTTGTTCATCCATGAAATAAAAATATCTTTGTGAGACTCTTAAATATTCCTTAGATTTTTCACGTTCGTCGTTGAACGCATTAGATTTAAGAATTTGTTACATTTTATCATCTAAACGACTAAGTTTGTTCTTAACAGTTTGTGTATATTGTCAAACTCGTTGCGATAAGAAATCTGTAGTAGCAGTAGAAACAAGTAGTACAGCCTTATAAAGGGATCTCACATTTTAAGCGTGTATTCTTTCGAGCTGTTTTTTCAAATTAAAACCTTTTTTTTTGCTTGCTCCAAACCACTTTACATCTTTTGATTCCATAAAGCTCTTGTTGATATTGCGCTTAACACCGCTTGAAGTATGAAAGGTAAGAAATCATCACTTTGTTGTACAATAATTTTTCTTTTTTCTCCTGACAATCTTCAGTGTCGCAGCTTTCTTTCTGTTTCTTTATTTTGCTATTCTTAGAAACTACTTTCCTCAACATAATTTTAAATTTCTCAAGTTTTGACTTTTCTAATTTTTTTCATAGAAACAACACCTTTTAGTACATTCAGAACACACTCACAAATGCAATGAGTTAATTTTTTATCGGCTTTTCTTAATTATGCAACACGCTAATTGTTATTTAAATGCTAGAGAGCTTCCAATGTTTTCATATGTTTTTTTTTCAAACAATATCTTTCAAGTAAACGAGGTGCTTCAGCACCTATGACTATTTTGACGACTAAAGTGTTAACCTGTCATCCGTTGTGATGCAGATGCTTCCATCGTTGAAACAAAACTGAAGATACAAGCTCACTGACAAGTATTTTGAACGAAATTTCATTTTTTACCTTAGGCGATGTAAGTATAGCTACTGTGTACGTATTTTGGTAAATATACATACTGATACTTATCATCGGAAAATATGCAGGTACGGAATTTGAACTCGTCCAGTGTATACTGCTTACAATCGATCATTGAATACCCATGTGTCTTTATCTTTGCATTCTGATAGACTTTTTTTCAAATTTAGGATCTTCGGGAAAAATTTGTTTTGCCAAGTGGTGTTTTTAAGCATGACCATAAGAATTTTGAAAAAAATGATACAGACGCATTTCTAGATCCAAAAATTATTAAGATTTAAAAATATTTCATGCATTAAAATAGGTCATGCTCGAAAAAAACACTTGGCAAGACAAATTTATCCGAAAATCCTTAATTTGTACAAGAAGTCTATCAGGATGCAAGGATAAAGGCACATGGGTACTTAATGATCGATTGTAAGCAGGATAAACTGGACGAGTTTAGATCTCGTACCTTCATATTTCCTGATGGTAAGTATCAGTATGTATATTTACCAAAAGACGTACACAGTAGCTTTACTTACATCGCCTAAGGTAAAAAATCAAATTTCGTTCAAAATACTTGTGAGTGAGCTTGTATCTTCAGTTTTGTTTGAACGATGGAAGCATCTGCATCACAACGGATGACAGGTTAACACTTTAGTCGTCAAAAAAGTCATATGTTCTCAAACTCCTCGTTCACTTGAAAGATATTGTTTGAAAAATAAACATATAAAGACATTGGAAGCTCTCTAGCACTTAAATAACAATCAGCATGTTGCGTTATTAAAAAAAGCTGATAAAAAATAAGCTTATTGTATTCGTGAGTGTGTTCTAAATGTACTAAAAGGTGTTGTTCCTTTGAAAAAAATTACAAAAGTCAAAACTTAAGAAATTTAAAATTATGTTGAGGAAAGTAATGGTTCATAACAACTTTATGATAACTTTGCCAAGCAACATCACTATGAAATATTTTCCTAATAATACTACAACGAATTTTTCTACTCAATTACCAAAAGAAGTCGAGCTTTACATTCGAGGTTGGAATTTTCAAGATTAACGTACCGTGTACTATTTTACATGTCACTCGAGAGGATGCTTTACTCAGTGCACCTGAGAATAAAACAGAAAGTCATTTTTAACATGGCACATACGACTCGATAAATAGCTTATAAGAAGGAATAAATAATAAATAAATAGAAAATATATCTGAGGATGGAGAATTTTAGCGTGAATTAATTCACAAAAAGAACGGTGGATTAGTATTTATTGCTGTACCCACCTTAGGAAAAAAAGTAACAGTGCTTACATTTATAACAAAAAATTTTGAAGTAGATAACGGTGAAAAATTATTCTGGTTTTCAAACGCAGTACAACGCATTTTAGGATTCGAAGAAGAAATTACTCATAATGAAAAAGATCCTGCAGAAATAAAGGATGATGACCGAATGTTTATTCACAGTAAACAGCCGGCAAGCATGTCAAGAGCAGTGCCCGATCAACTTTTTTTTTACTCCAATATATTTGAACCATGTATTGTTGGAAACACGTTTGCTCCGTTATTACGACAAGCTTACTTGGATGCTAAAAAGGTTTATTTTAGTAGTACAACCATCAAGAGAAAAACACCTATTGCATGCGTACCTCTCCTCAATAATAGATTTTATACAATTAATATAGATGTAAGAGACCAATTCACTAAACCAATAGCATTCGAGTTTTGGACACTGACGGTCGTGTTAAATTTAAGAAAAGTGTTTTTTATGATTCTTGTACTAAATGAGTTTTAACGATGTGTATTATTCTCAGTACGGTAATGGAGGTAGAGATGTCAAGTATGTGTTTACTGGTTCACATGGGCAGAGAGATCATGGCTTAGGTTCTTTTCTCACGGGGCTTTTCCGCACAGCTTTGCCGTGTATAACAAAAGTTGCACGTGCTATTGAAAAATAAAGCTTTCCAAGGTAGTGTAAATATAATTGATCACATTAGTGAACCCGATTAGCCATTTAAAGATGCATTGCTTAATCATGCAGTCAAATTGAATATAAGCTTGAAACGTAAGGCAACGGAAGAGCTTGTTAGATTAATGGAAGGATCCAGATATAATGATTTACCGTACAAACGTCAAGCACAGTCTCGTAGCAGAAGTGCTACCCATTACATCTCTACGACTCGTGCTAAAAAGGAGACATCTGGAGTGGCAAAACGTTAACGCAAGAATAGTCTTGTTGAAAAAAATAAGGCCAAAGTAGGAAAGAAGAAGAATAGTAAAAAAATCAAACCTGCTTCATCATTAATCGATGAAAGTCTCATAAAGTTTGGAACAAACTTTCAATAAAAGGATTAATCTGACCTTGCTCACACAATGCTAAGAGTTAATGTAAAATTTAAACCTTACGACAAGGATACAGATGCGGCTGT
This sequence comes from Copidosoma floridanum, assembly GCF_036245765.1. Classification (NCBI taxonomy): domain Eukaryota; kingdom Metazoa; phylum Arthropoda; class Insecta; order Hymenoptera; family Encyrtidae; genus Copidosoma; species Copidosoma floridanum. The sequence goes on from NW_028321894.1 coordinate 2,200,355, forward strand.
GGCTCTAGTCACCAATTTTTTCCATTCTATATTTACTAAAGTTAATGAATAATTCAATAAAAAACTAGTGACCCCTTCTAACAGTGCTTACTTGTACAGAGCATACATTAAAACACTATTAAATTACGGACCTGCAGCAAAAACTTCTCACTTGTCTACGAGTCTTTGAGAAACCTATGTAGCTGGTAAGGTAGATGAACTACCTAGATCAGAGAAAAATATATCTCTCGCAAAACGCCAAGAGCATATAAAGGATGGTATGACAGTAAACTTAATGGGTCATTTGCATTCCGATGTGTATAATCAAGATAAACTTTTATTAAATTGTGTTAAATTTCATCTGCATCTGGTTCGTTTGAAGGATGCATTTTGTTTAATGGATGCATCTACAAGAGATTATTCAGTCAGTATAACCGAAGCAACAATTTTTGTACGACGAGTAAAAGTAAGCCCCACAGTTTTAATTAAACATATAAAGACTTTGGCAAGCACTACTGCAAAATATTTAATCACCCGTGTGGAAGTCAAATCTTTTACCATTCACAGTGGTATTACAGGCAACTGTTAAGAAAACGTAATTCTTGTCGGGTACCAAAAAGAAAAATACTAGGTTTCATCGACAACAAAGCTTTCAACGGGGATAGTAGACATAATCCCTTCAATTTCCAGAGTTATTTTATTAATTTTTCGTCATTATACGTTAATGGAGTACAAATTTCAAGAAAACTATTTCAACCTTCTTTTACAGAAAGTGGATCTATGTACGTTAAGGCTCATAATACATTATTTTTTAGCTCTGGAATACATTACATTAACGAGGGTAACAACATACACAGGAAAGACTATCCAAAAGGGTATTGTCTTTTTGCATTCGTAAATTTGTCCGCGCACTTTGTAGGTCAGTGAAATTTACTAAGTAATGGGTCTGTCAGAATAAAAGTACGTTTTAAGATGCCTTCGACAAAAACGATAAATTGAGTTCTTTACCCAGAATTTGACAACGTGTTAGAAATTGACTTAAACTGTCAGTAAGTTGTGAATTTTAACGCCTACAAAAACTTTTATTTTTCTCATACTACTACCTCCCTTATAACACCACTACCGCCACTACCCCCTATCACTCCTCTTCTCATATTCAATACCGCTTTTAAGGCGCTGTAACAAACCTTTTTACAACATCTCGTTCTATCGAATCTTTCGTTGAACGATCAGTGAAACTCAGCTTCAGACGTCCCATTTTAGACAGTGAACGTGGCTGCTCACAAAAAACCATCGAAAGAGTTAATGTCATCTTAGATGTTTACGCGTTTTACGATAAAAATGGTGATCTCTTACCCAAAGAAATCACCATGGTGGGTATCGACTGAAACTTTAGCTCACATTGGATTAAAAAACTGCCCTACAACATGACGGAGTTGACGTTAGGACTTTTAGCTATAAATAGTTATTTAACGTAATTTTTTTACGATCTTTTTTGATTTGATGGTGAAACTCATATTGAGGACGTATACAGTGCTCTACGTGACATAGCAAGAAGTGCTCTTTACATTTACGTTCGAGGTCATCAAAATAAAAAATTACTGAAAAAAGTTTTTCGTCGTCAAATAACAAAACCTTAAGAGTACTCTTGCCTATTTTTTTAAAATCTTTTTTGCGATAATGATTACTTTTGCTGTTATTATAATTAAAAAAAAGGAAGCTTTTAGCTGTGCTCTAGCTCGTGTTTATAAGTAACGAGCCTGGATTAGCAATCCAGAGCATTCTACAGAAGTTATTTTCCCTTACACTATACTAGATTATGCTTTAGATGTTGAAAAAAAAAGTCAATAGCTGATAGTAAAACCTGCACGTTTAAACCAGTCGTCATCCTTCTGTGATGCTGCTGCTACACAAAAGGTCGGGAACCTCATGAAAAGCCTTAACTATTGGAAATCTAGAAAAAGCAGGGACTTTACTGCATCTGTGGACACTAAAATAGGAAAAAATCAAATAACTACAAATAAAAAAAGCGCTGCTGCATATTTTGACACTTACAGTCGGGGTATTTACAGCAGACAAGCTGCCATTTGTTTGGACGATACCGTTCGCCCTTTTAGCTAATACAGACGAGAGCACGAATTCCTGCAGGCATTGGGTTGCTTTTTATCCCGATACCAGCGGATACGGAGTTCTCTTTGACAATTATGGGTTGCCAACCGCTGTCTCACGCCATGTTGATCGACTTAGACAAAACTGTATTAGTTACGAGTGGAACGTATAACAATTGCAGAGTATCGACTCTCGAGTGTGTGGTTATTTCTATATTGATTTTTTGTATTTTCTGTCTCATAATTATACTTTGGGTATGTTTTGTTTAATATTTTTGAGAACTGAATTAACTAATGATGAAATAAGTGTATGAAATTACTAGACGTTAGAAACTAGAAAATAGGCGTGTTATTTCCTCAACATGTAATCGAAATTGTAAGTCTAGAAATACTTTACTGTAATAAATTTTTAAATATACATGTCTACGTTGGAAAACATCACAAAAAACTAGACATCTAGCGTTCTTTTCATTACTTACATTGTATACATCATTTACGTCTTTGATCCACAACACTCTTTATCAGTGACACTCTTACCTTGATGTATTAATATTATATTACTATACATTTAATACTATAGACAACTGTCTTTAGTTTTTATATTGTATTTGTATGGGTATTACTTTATATCTCACTATGAATAAATTTTGTCAATCCCATGCCAAATGACTTCATTATTTTTACTTTTCCATCCTACCTCTGAGGCCCTACCAGATTTTCAATACCGCGCCACTCTTCGAAGCCACAAAATTTCCTATCAAGGGACCCCGCTCCTTCCTCTTCTTCAACAGCACGACCAAACACTCAGCCCTGGTCCGACTGTTGGCGCCAGAGGGTGACATCATAGGTGTCTGAAAATTACTCACCCATATCATTCTTACTAAACGGCTAAGTCTTTCCTTTTAGTGTTAGGCACAGTTACAGCATAAGTGTAGCTTACTGAGTATTAAAAACGTATTTTATGAGTTACTGCTATGTCTATAAGTATTTAACAAGCATCGTGTACGTACTTGCTAGCACGGACAGTGTAATGTGAGTAAAAAAGGGATGTATTGAAAATTATTTAATACATGGGATCGCTGTACCTCCAATACCTATCTATCTGTTGGGAAAAACTTGATCTAAATAATTAATCACAACGTTAGACCCGTGAGCTGGAGCTTCGTCATGTTGATATATTATCCTTTGTCTTGTCAAGAGAGGTATACCTTTCATCAGTCTTGGTAAGTCATTCTGCAGGAGCCAAAAATTATCCTGACCATCCAATCTTTGGGAAAATTGTATAGCTTCAATCTACAACAGTATGCAAAACCATTATTAACTTAAAAAAAATACGTTTTCATTAATCAACACCAACATTTTAATTAACAAAAAAATAGTAATTTACCACTTTATTAATAATAAATCTAACCTATTAATTAGTGGAAAATATATGCTGGTGCTTGATTACAACGACTACATTTGGATAAACATCTGACCAATGGTGGTTATTGTAAACATTAACCGTTTCATCCCACCTAAAATTTGACTCATCAGTGAATAGGATTTTTCTCACGAAATCAGAATCAGCAGCAATTCTTTGCTGCATTTAATGGCAGAATTTTAGCCTACATTACATTACAGAATTTTATGTGACAAATTAATGATGAAACATTTTTGAAAAAAATTACCTAATTTTTCACATATACAAAGTCAAGATTAAACAGAGAGTATATGATGACGAATGCAGAGATCGACTTATATGAAAGTTGTCAACAAATAGTTAAATAAAAAAAAGTGATTGATAAATAAACGTTGCAAGAAAAAAAAAAGAAAACGAATATTTAGGCTAAAATATGTATAGGATACATTTTTTTAATCATTAGCATCGCTAATTTGTGGTAAGTATAAGAGCATAGCCAAATAAGTTAAAAATACTATAGAGTGATTGTTGAACTTATCATTTACTTTTTGATACAATCCATTTCTGAATTGTAGGTTGTACAATTAAGTTCTTGTAACTATCAAGATTGAGTATCTGATATTTATGTTCCACTTGGCACTTGGTCTGAATTAAGTAAATTTAGCAGTCAGAAGATTCTCAAACTATCCAAGTACGCAAAAATTATTTATTTACTATGCACTTCTACGTTGCTGCCCTCTTCGTTATTAATTTTCTGTGTTAAATCTTAAGGAGCAAAATAGTTAAAACAGCCGCCGTTGAAAAGAGTTTCTTACGTTCTAATAAGAATACGTGTTAAAGTGAAAAGTAGCACCAAATGACAGGTGCATTGCGAATAAAGTAATTCGTAAGTTAAAAAAAATAGTCACTCCAAATGTTAACATGAATTGCCCCATTCCTGATCAACAAGAACACTATGAAAGTAAAGTTTTTATCGCTAGTGTTATTATTTGTAAGATTGAAAATTAATTCTTAATTCTGAATCTAGTAAAGTCACCTTGCTGCATGATCATTATCTAAAAGTTTCTGTACACGCTTATAATGGTATGCGTAAAGGCCAATATCCTACAAAATCTTTTGAATGGTACCGTATGAGAGATCAGTGTTCTTTTCTGTATCATAGATATAGAAACTCTGGTTCGGATTCTCCTCAATCATTTTAAGGACAAATTCTTCATTTTGCACGTTCCTTACTCTTCTTAAAGTACTTTCAGACTTTACTCACTAATTTAAAAATGTTGCCTCTGATAACTATTCGAGGTAGTACTCGTAGGACAGGTTTTAGAATAAGTTTTTGCCGCATGATGCTTTTTCACATTATAAAATGGCGTAAAATTGGCGCTTTTTTTTTGAACAAGTCAAATAGGACAGGTTTTAGTTTGAACTGTGGCTACTTTATTTATTTTTGTACAGGCTCTTCGGTGCTAGTAGTTGCGTCTCACCTCAAATAGAAAGTGTAGACAATCTTTAACAAATATATTATATGGTACATTTCCTGTCACACCAGATGTTCGAAAACTTTTTTTTTTCAAAACCAATGCCCATTGATAATCTTTTGATCAAAAACTCTACGCTGATGTTTTTATATTTTTGACCAATACTAAAGCTGTCAGTTACGGTTAAAAGTTAAAAGTTTTTTCTTTAAATAATTTGTTCCGTACATTACGGCGAAAAAAAAACATAACTAGGGGTTTAATAGTTTTAAGGTAATGTTACCCCTTATTCTATGTTTAAGTTTAAAAAATTATTTTAGAATATCACGACGAAGTTTCTATTTCTAAATTTTGTCACAGTACTACCTCAATAATTGTTTGAAAAATATGGCTTACATTTTGTTTAAAAATGCAGTTACCCAGAGTAAAAAATTCGTGAAATTTGAAATTTACGAACTCACGATCGATTCCTTTTTACTTTGCACATTAAACTGTTGAAGTAATTATAAAGCAAATTTTGTGGTACAAACAGTTTTTTGAAGCAAATCTACTAACAAATTTTTTGTAAATCATATGGTGGATCTAATATGTTTGTCATTGTTTTTATTGAAAACAAATAAGAATTTACAGTATTCTCTGCTTAAAACTATTTTAAAAATGTGTTTTGTGATTTGCTAACGAAAAGCACAGTTTACATGTAATTGTTTTTTTTTTATAATTAATTCCAGCATCTAGTCAGAAAAAATAGGATTTATTTTTAACAATATAAATTAACAACAAAAATAGGATGATAACATTTTTTAATAAATCTTCATAACGTTAAAAAAAAAGTAACTTTCTGCTGACACAAATCTGTTTCAGCGTGACAGTTAACAGTTTATTGTACAATGTAAATATAAAATTTAACGTGAATTTGTAGATTTAAGATTTAATAAATTTTTTACTTTGGGTTAACGCATTAAATCGAAAGAATAAAAGATTTATTTATTGAATACAACATTTCATACTTTCTCAAAAAAATTTTTGAACTCTAAAACCTGAAATACCAGAAAAAGGGGTAGCATAACCTCAAAAACTTTTAAATTTAACAACTAAACGTTAAAAAAATTTACAAAATCATAATCCTTGTTGACTTTGTTTACTCAATATTCGAAACAACTATGGAGAAGAAAAAATACAAATTTGTGACCATCACTGAGAGCTTTGTTATGAGTCAAAATATCTATTAAATAATGGTTAAAGTCTTCTTACAAAGGACTATGGATCTGCATACGTTTTGACAAAAAATTTTTTTCAACTGCCTGACTTTAAGTGGAAAGTCCCATATGTAACTTATACTTTTTAGATTTTAAGCGTATGACAATTCAACATAAATTGTGTATAATTAAAAAGACTATGTAATGGTTGTGCATGTAATTAACTTGTAATAATAACAAGCAAGATTTGTTATGCCAAAAACAAATCTAAGTTAAATGTAAGAACAGAGTTTTTTTTAAATTAGAGTGCTCCACGTCCGGCTCCTTTAATAAGGACACTACTATGGTCACTTAGCACTTAGGAAAGGGACACGACCTAGCCAAATGAGCCACCACACGCTCTAAGAGCAGAGTGATCGGATATATGTAATTATAATAACCTTGATCGCGACCACGTTGTGCAGCAGGCAGTAAATTTTCGTCATGAAGCATTCTCCCAACTGCTGCCAGGATAACGTTTAAAGATGAAGGTTGCTGGTTTGGGAAATGCTGAGTATATGCGCGAGGGGCTGTGGCTGCAGTTATATTGCATTGCTCGTAAAAAGGTATCATCTTGGCATAAACTTGGTGTGTACACACCTGGGCTTGCCTTGGACTATGTCTTGTTTTAGCCATACTTTGCCTATATTATTAATCACTATTTGTACTCAAGTAATAAGAAAAATTACATTAGGTGTGTAAATTTTGTACCATACCGATCAACTGCTAATATATGTCACCATGATTTATTTGTTCCGCACACTTTTACGCAAATAATAGGGTTGACGCATGTGAGTCTTACGTCAAAGAACAATTTTGAATTAATTTTTGTAGTATTCATTGTAGTTATTGAAAGAAAAACAAAAAGTTAAATTAGGAGTCGTTCGCATAAGATCTAATTTTGCGTTTTTCTTATCAAATTTTCAATCAATCTTGCCAAGCCTATGCTAGATTTATTCTTAATAATGTCAAGAATGTGTTACAACTCTGTTTTACTCATGAAGAAGCTAGTCATTTAATAAATAATTTTATGATGCTAAAAATTTAAATTAATGTTATTGTTAATCTACGAAACTGTACAAACTAATTTTAACCGTGCTATTCCTAACAAGCTCTCGACAACGTTGACGAGTAGAGGAAGAAAGATAATCATAACTTTGCCTATAGCTAATAGCTATTGTATTATTAGAATGACGGTAATAATAGTAATTACAACACGGACAAAGCATTGCAAATCTTGAAGTCCGTAACACAATTCAGTACAGCAAATAGAAGCTATTGCTTTTGTACCGTAGTATGTCACCATACTGTGGTTGAAAAAATGCAACAGAAGCACTTACTCAACAATACTGATATTATAAAATGTATTATTATCATGTAGTTATTAAATGATTAATATTTTTAGAGGGTTTGAAACTTGGTGCTTGTTATTAGTAGGATAAACATTTTTTTAGTTTTTAGAGTAACTATTTTGTATGGAGAAAAATAACTGGAATGTTTACCGTGAAGGCAACAGTAAGATTGTGATGATGTTTTAATCATTGTAATTTTCACCGTGTTTTAGTAAAGTTAGTGATAGGTGGTACAAAGAAAAACTACACCACCGTAATATGTGACTCTACCTTAAACTTTTAAGTTACGTAAAAATAACTTTAGTAATTTTCAAAACTATAGTAATTAAAAAATTATTTCTGCTGGAATAAAAATTACACAAAACAACTTTCAATGGAAACCAATTGAGCGCAAAAAGGTCAATTAGTTTTAATAGAGAGAGGAAGAGCTTATCACGTATGCTGAAAAATTATTACATACACGCTGCTGGGCATGCAGATAAACTATTTCTAAACTATGTCTCCGACGAAAGCTTTTAGATGCGCCCGTAAACTTACCATTACAGCAGTAGTAAAGACGTAACTGCATTAGTGACTATGTCTTTTGACAATCTATTATAAGTATGTGTAGTCTCTCTAACAGAAGTATTAAAAAGTGGAAAAACTGTTTTAACACTCTACTCCCTTTCACCACTTATCACTTTATAATTACTTATCGCTTACAAGCTATATACAATTAGAAGCGTCACGCACGTCTGCTTTAGTCATCTAACCGATCAACTAATCAAGAGGCTAAGTCTAGTAACATCCCATATTGTATTTTAAACAAATGAGCTCATTAAGCACGTTATTCCATTGTTGTTTATGCTAATTCTAGTAGATGATAAAAAAAGTTTAGAAAGTATAAAATAACCAAAACAAAGCAGTCAGTTGTATACTTAATTTATAATACAAATTAAATTTATTAATACATAATGACACATCTCTTGATGAATAGATATTAAGTAGTAAATACGATTCTATATGTACAGGCACACATCATGTTTACAACCATCTTCTGCTAGAACCTCATAGACATCAAAATCCCAAATGTCATTACCCCGGGGCCTATACACTGCTGTTACGTTATGTATAATATAGTGTATTTTATTTCTCACTGTATGACAAATCATACGCCATAGCTAAGTTAACAGCACGGGATGGACCTATAAAAGAGCTGGGTCGGTGGCACACTCTCTAATACATTACGTGGCTCAGGTAAATAAACAAATACACACGTGTCGTAGGGGCTGACAGCAGGACTGTGTACCGGAAGTGTTAGAAAATCTCACGATCTTACGTGCACAGACGGCAGTATACACAGCTATAAAGAAGTTCTAGCAGACGTAGTGCTACACCACGACAAATGCATGTGTCAGTTACTGGTGAATAAAGTTGTATAGTAGACTTTCTGCTTACCAACTTAGCTTCTTCGCTGTGAGGTAACGCCGCTTCTCGTTTTTGTTTGCGCCGTAGTGAAAAGTGTTCAAAGGAGTTAAAACAGCCCTTCAATTGTAATGCTTGTTGTTTAAGATCTACTGCATTAAGAAATACGCAAAAAATTGCTTTAGAATCAGAATAACTTATACAACATGCTGTATCTCACTGTTATAGTACTTGCTAATGAGCCTGTCTAGAACTGTATTCATTGTCTACTTTAATTCATGTGCTAAAATTGGTTTAAAAGAAATTAAAGTTAGAATTACTGATCGAGAATTTATCATAATTACAATGCATGAATAAACAAAAAAATTGAAAATTTCCAACGTTCATGAATTCATTTGAAACAACTTATCTCTTACTAGGCTACGATATTGTGCAACTACTATTGTAATTCTTAATGATTTGAATATACCTGAAATTCATTCAGTAGAGTTTTAAGAATGTTTGAATATTGTTACTTACTTTGACAGATTTGATCATCTGTAACGAATTTGAGATTTGATACTGTACTCGAGAGATTACAAGGTTAAGAATCAAAAATTCTAAGGTAACCATAAGAAAATTAAGTCGTTGGTTCTTATAACTGTGGCTAGTTGTGCTGGAATTTTTATCGAAGAGATTGTCAAAAAGTACACATGGCAGTGTCTTATTTAGAATGTATGCATTCACTCTTCAGAAGCCACGAAAGAAACGATGACAGTGAGTCTGTTTAGTATTTTTTCTGTTAACGAAGCACAGTGTTCTCTGCCTATTGAATTATCCTTAAAATACGGCGACATTTCTGGCTAAGTACAATTTGTTTTATTCAATTTTATTTTAAAAACCTTTAAAAGTAATAAGGAGTTTTACGTAGCTTATTCAGAGGTTGATTTTCCAATAGGCAGCTAGGGAATTTCAGATCGTAACTTATTTCAAATGGACGAACTACAGCCTAACAACAAGCCTTGTAATATAAAAGTCAACAATAGCTTACTCTGTAGTGTTTTTCAGAAGCAATCATACCATCGTCTTAAGATTAAAAATATATAAGATGGCGCGTAGGTTTTACTAAACAAGTTTAAGAGCATACGATTAACCATATCTAACACTTATCTATGGCTATTTCCACACTTAATGCATTACAATTTGAGGGCAACATTACTACTAGAGCTTATGTAAACGAAAAAATGGTTCTTACAATCCACAAATTTCTTGTTACTGTTTTACCAAAATACAAAAACTTTTAAGTTTCATCATGAATCACTTATTAATTGGCTGTTGAAGGCACTACTTATTATACAATTGCGTATAGTTTATCAGGACAAAATTAGTCAGTTTGCATGTAGATTAAACAAGCTTATTGGAGACTTATGATAGTACTAATAAAACCAGCATGTAAGGTTAACATTAAGACCTTTATCTGCTACCGTCACAAAGGTCTTTTTACGTTTATAGAAGGTCTTCAAAATTTAGAAATAATACGAGAACAGCAAGAACATAATCACTTAACAGTGCCGTCTGCCATATTAAAGATGGTATTCGTTATGAGATGTAAGCTTTAGAGATAGACAAATATAAGAAGATGGGTCTAACAAACCTTGTGACAAAACTAGCCAACACTATGTCCTAATTAGCATCTTATTACATAAATGCAGGTTGATTTGGAATTTTCAATGAAAAATTTTAACAAATAGTAATGATTGCTTCGATATCCTTATTCTTCTAAATATCATATAGGACTTGGCTGAAAGCTATAGCAAGATTGTTGCTAATGTAAAACATAAACTTATACTCACAAAATAAAAAACTGATTTTAATGCAGTTACACAAAAACAGATGCTACTAACAATTCTGACGCAGTAGAAGCTTTAAAAAAGTTAAAAATAAAAACATTAAAACTCCTACAACATTTGCCCTATGTAGTAGCGCTGGATTCTCAAAAAATTTGACTGCCTAACTATTCAGTGAAAAACCAATTTATATCTATGGGTTTCCAAACTTGGAAGCTCTGTGAATACTTTTTCTTGACCACAACATAAATACACATGTGGATAGTAAAATTGTCTATTACTTTGAAAAACTACGCTATATTCTTATAGCTTTGTAGATAAACCGCAAAAAAATGAAGAGGAGATATTTTTTTCGACCATCTCGTTTAACTATTGCTGCATAAGAAATAGTTAGCTCTATTCAAATACGCAACACTATTGCAACAGTAATCCTAATCTTGATGTAGTAAAAATTTACTTTGCATTAATGTATGATGAGTATGACGATTTTTATATTTTGTATCATGAAAACGATTAGTTCCTCTGTCAAGAAAAGTCTTCTTTCTATTTCATGTACCTTTCATCGTTATTAGTCACCAAGCAAAATGAATAACTAAAAAATGCACCAGTTAATGGACGCTAAAAATTTGAATGTTACAAAAATTTTCTAACCAATACATCAGCTTATTGCTTTTTAATTCTTCATAGTCCAACTATTTAATACAATTTAAAGAGCAGAGACGTCAAAGAACTTAGATTTATAAGGTTGAAGGAAGAACCTCAGGAATATGAGTTCCATGTGGCTTACAAATTTGGACAGAAAAACAAGGTACTTGATGCCCTGTCTAGTCCGCCACAACCCAATACTGGAAGAAGGGAAAGAAAATTTATTATAACCACACCTGAAGCTGTGTTATCTCTTAGAAAAGCAGAAAAAAAAAAAATAATGTGTATGTAAACGCACAACCAACGCGTATTTACAAAATTCACATAAGAAGACAGAAACATTAAAAAAAAGAATAGGAAAGACAAAATAAAGACATAAGACTAAGAGATATCACGTGGTAAGGTTATTGAGAAGAAACCCAGAAAATGTAGATCAGCGGAGTATACATTAGGCACTAACAGCCACAAAAAAATCAGCATCAAAACGAGAGGTCATGGAAAAGCTAATAACTAAAACAAAAGATATACTGTGACAGAAATAAACAACAAAAACAACAGAGAGATATTGTGGCAGGGACCAACATACGATAAGCTTGCATACATAAGGAAAAGGGAAGATACTTACGAACACATCACAGCTGCAAGCACACTATTTATAGAGCACAAAAGAAGACAACAAGAACATAAGGAAATCCAAAAGTCAGTTAAATATGCTACATAAAAGACTCCCAAAGTTTTTAAGGTAGTTTATCCCAAAATCACTTTATTTACAATCTTCTTCAAACTTTGCATATCACTTTGTTAGAGTGTAATGCATAAATGTTTAAAATTTTATTATGACTGTCCGTACCGTTTTCGAGATATGAAGCTGCAAATTTGGACTCTTTAACACGGTAAGCATAGGCAAGCTGCGCGAAAAACAAACGTTTTGATTAATTAAACAAAAAGTATATTTACAATTCTTATGAAAAATTATTAGCATAAAGTAATATACATGACGAATCTACTGTATTTCACACAGAGATGCCATTCGTACAGTTTTTTAATAAATCAAATTGAAAGTTAGCAATTTTCCAAATGCAGCAGACAATAAATTGCGGGTTATCTGATATGTGGCAACAAAGCGTATTGCAGTTGCATGGAGATGAGTGGCTGGCAATATAAATAGATATACGTACTGTATCGATGTAGCAGAACAGCTGTTTGAATTGATGCAAATTAACAAAATATTAATTGAATTAACGAAATAATGTGTAAAAATTCATACACGTAATTGATTTATGTGTACTTGTAGAAGTTGTTTTTTGTAAAATTGTTTTTTGTATTAAGCTATTACACCGAGTGTGAGGAAAAGGGGTTAGGTTGATAAAATTTTTTTTTTTTTTTTTTTTTTTTTTAAAAACTAAACAAAAATCAAACAAAATTTTAAATTATAAAAATTTGTAGACTAGCAATAATTTACTAAAAGTTTTTTTTTATGGTTGGTAACTTTAGGCTTGCCATCACTCATACGTTCGCATAAAATATTCTTGACACCCTGTTCTGCCATGTAAAGTATTGCTGCGACGTAGCCAGATTTTTCTGACAGCGAGTGTATGAGTGTGTGAGAGTACATAGATATGTAGAATTCAATGTGTGTATGCCAGTGGTGACCAACTTTTTCTTTACTATCTATGTGTATTCATTCGTATAGCAAAAGTAGTTATGGATGAGCTCCACTAGTGGGGATTAACTACCTTAAATACAGTGAAGAAGGAGAAAAATTTCAAAGAGCTAGTCATAGTGCACTGCAACGTACCATCAGCAGTAAGAAGCATGGCATAAAAGAAACGCACTGTAAAAGAACGCTGGAGATATAAACAAGCGTGGGCAAGCGAAAAAGCAGAAAAAGCAGAGAAAGAGAGGAAGAGAAATCAAGAGGACAAAGATGTCGTGGGAAGAATGACAGCAGCTGAAAGATGAAGCGTGGGAGTGATGATGTGAGGGCATATGCAAAGACTGAGAGTATAATCAAAGATAATCCGAAAAGAAAACGAAAATAACTCAGCTTAGCCTAAAACTACCAAACGAGCATACAATTAAATGATTGACGGAAGCACAACATTTAGACTATAAAAATAATAGCAGTTACAACAACGATCACCCAATTATTCATCTAAAATCAGTACTGAATGAATCAGTTGATTGCCTTGAAAAAAAAGTCTGAGTTGACGTAAGAAACATAAAAAAAATTAAAAATAACAAAAAAAAGGCATAAGAATAGCCGTATGGCATAGCAACAATCCACTGATCGTGATCAACAGAGAAGAGAATGCACACACTCAAAAAGGTGGAAACGCATAGCGCAGTACTTCACAAGCAACTAAAAAACGGTCAAATTTTCTAGGGCCAGGAACTATATATTTTAATTTTTAATACTCTCGTATGGCCTACTAAAATTAAAGAAAAAAAAAAAATACTCGAAAACAGTCGGAAATTAAGGGATGTAGAGTGTGCTTGCGTGTTCTCACAATAAAATAAGAAGAACGTGAGCATACACCTACAGGCAACACTCAATATAATGATATACCAACACACTAGGCATATAAGAATAACAAATTTAAGCATATACACCTGGGAGACCAACATTATCATGCCCTCGTCAAAAAAAAGGGTTCTTCACCTAAAATCAAATTTAAACAAGGACAACGATCCCAATGATTGAAAAACCCCAGACAATATTGCAGAAAATTTCGATCCAGACATAAAGGATCAACTAATTAACAGACTCGACGTAAATAATAAAAGAGAAAGCCAACAAGCTATTTAGAGCAAAAAGCAGAATGAGGAGAAAGAAAGAAGAGAGAAAGCTGTTGAAAGACGTATAATGCCTCTACGTAGCCTTTCACCACCACTGAATGCTAACATCAAACGAGACTTTCTCTCATCAGATAGCAATTCTGGCCCTAATAAGGCCTTAATAGAAGAAAGTGACTATAGTTTGACTAAGGAGAGAAAGAATTTTGACAAGACAGAAACAATAGAGAAATAGAGGATATGCAGAACGTGGATGCCACAAAAAAATCACCGTGATTCTGGAAAAATGATTCAGAACTGCCCCTTGTTTCAATGTGGCTGGCAAAAAAACACTTGTTCATTCATTTAGACAAAGAAGTCTTCGCAACACTAACAGACAGTATACCCAACACGCCAACAATCGACGTACTATATAAGAGACGCTTCATGAATTAAATAACTCTCAATAGTAAGGAAACGTTAGTGGGTGACCTTAAACGCACTATCGTGAGGAAAGTGTAGGTAATAAGAGCGTACGTGAAAGCATATTTCAAAGATACTGCATTAAAATCAGATAGTAAGGAATGTTTAAAATCACTAAGGACACTAGTTACAAGAAATAAACTCTAATCAGTAGGGGTGATACGCGATTTTGCAATTTTTAATGTTAACCAATGGACAATCTTCGTCAAGCAGTACAAGAAAATTTTTTAAAACCTAAGAATTAAAGCGACACATAAGCTTAAATGATTTTTTTAACTGGGCTGTCTATCGATCAAATATACAAAGCAATCAAAGAACATCACAAGTCTGCAATTTGGGGGCACAAAAGTATGAATACAATCTAAAATAGGCTAGCAAAAAGATTTATTGCAGAAACATAAAACTTGATGTCAGGCAGCTCATACTTAGCTGCCCATCGTGTAAAGTAATAGAACTTCTACAAGCAAAAACAAAACAAGCTATGTATTAACATATAATTATGCAGATAACTCAAGCAGATAATAAAAAAAAAATATCAATAGACTTCTACGGGCTATTAAGTAAACTATCAGATAAAGGATGTATACACATCTCATCCACTTAAGACTAGCTAACAAAATCATTGTTTTAGCACTAATGCAGCATGCAACTGCCGTAGAAACGGTAAGTGCACTAATTGATGAAAAAATTTCATATTATGAAACTCGAGAAAAGCTATTAATAGGAGAATCAATTTCATTAATATAACAATAGACAAATAAGCAGTTTATTTAAAATAGTAAGACTTGGCAGCATAACATTTTATCCACAGAGCAACGGTACAATAAAGTGTATGCATCACGTCTAATTAAAATACTTAGAAGCATAACAGAAGAACACTGAATGATAGGATGAGCTACTCACACTATGCATGCTAGCCTCTTATACAGCCAAACACAAATCAACAAATTTTACGCCACATAAACTTGTACTTGGACAGTGGACGAAGCTCTCCGTTCTTAAGCCACCAGAGATCAGCCAAACATATACTAACCTATTTAAACAAATTTCACAGTCCTACAATGGATCAGAAATGCTGGCTGCAATGACTCCAATACAAAATGGTAGTTGGTCAAAATACTCTTACGACAGAAAACTTAGTACAAAGTTCTTCATGGAAGAATTCATAGTTTGTATTATAAAAGGGTCACGAGAGAACAACTAATTACATAGAAAGAAAATATAAAATAACTAATGTCTGGGTAACCTGCAGACATTTGGGCAATTAAACCCCACTTGCCCTTTTAAAGAAACAATATTGGTAAGATATGAACAAAAGAAAATTTTTTTTTTCTTGCCGTCCTCGGTCACGCCGCGAAAAAAATAAACATAAATAGAAGCCAGCAAATAAACAATAAAGTTAAGGCCAAAAAAAGACAAAAGCACACGTATGCACACTGGTAAAGGTGATAAAATATATAAATAATAGACGTAAGTTATGAGAACAAAACAATAAAACATATGAAATGAGCACATGGTACTACCTAACGAAAACTGTAACAAAAAAAAAAAATAATAATAATAATGGTAATAATGGAAATAATTATCATTGTAACAAACATTATAATAGTAATAATACTAATGATAATAGCAATAATAACAATAATGATAACAACATTATTATTAATAGTAGTAATAATAATAATCATAATAATAATCATTATAATAACATTATTTATTATAATAATTATAGTAACACGAATACTAATATTAATAACATCCATAATTATAATAATTATTAAAATTACAATAATAATATTTGTAGTATTTATAAAATTGACAATAATGATAATAAAAGTATATAAAAACAAGCATGTATACGTATGTTTAGAAGAGGTTTTATTTCTCTTTTATTGGTGACCCCTGGACGTGCCATAAAAATGTAACAAAATATGATGATAAGAATAAAACAAAAACTTATAACACTCACATACAGCCCTCGAATAATTTTAAATTATTGGAACACAGACAAATCAAATAAAATAGCATGAGCAGCCAACCATTAATATGACTCATTTTTCGTCATACAATGACCCAGTACGTCAAAAAAAAAAAATTTTACATCAAGACGTACATAAATTCTTTTTTTTTCACTCTTAAGAGCTTCAGTATATTACTTTACTATTTTTATTAGTATTCTGTGTGAAGTTGAATGAGAAAAAAAAAGAAAAAAAAAAGATATTAGCTTTAAACGTTGTTTTTTTACAACAAATAGCTATGCATCCAACGTTCAGCAAGTCATCATTGTACTAATAAATAGTTACATTTGTAACCCTTAAGAAGTTATTGTTAGAAGTAGTAAGGGGCATTATTCATAAAAATTTTATATGGTAACACTCAGAAATGTTGAAAATAACGATGGTGTTTACATGTGAGCAAAAACAAATATATAACAAAAAAAACAAGAATAAAAATTCAATCAAAAATACAAGGAAAAAATTAACAACAACATATTGACAGTTTTAATTGCAGGGTATATAGAGCCAATTTAAGATTTGTGTAATAAGTAGATTTAAGAGGGTATGAGATAGGTGATTTTTCGAGAAAAAAATTGTTTAATACTATTTTAATTTAAATTGTGAAGTAATAGTTTTGCAGTTAAACACTTGTATTTATTGAGTACTCAGCATCAGTCCCTTAATTCCTTTATTTATAAAAATCCTAATATTTCTCACCTGCAAAAAATCGGCAGCACAAAAGAAAAGGCCTATTTTTCCACTGGATGAATTCTGTACCTTGGGATCACACAGGAATTTGTGACTGCCTATAACTGTATGATTAATAATAAAGTTTTGATTAAACAGTGACCAATGAATGCTAATAATAACTACTGTAAATTCTGAGAATTTGTTGATACGATGAGATCAAAACAGAACTGAGCGAGAAAAAATACCTATATATAGTTATGTATACGCACATGCATACGTGTCTGTTTAAATAAACCTTACTAAAAAGAATAACATAAGTCATTAGCCTTACAAAAAAAAACAAAATGCTTAGCAGATATACCAACGGTATAATTTCTAAGAATTTACAACAGTCGTGGACATAAATCATCAGTAAGATTTATCAACCCTGTAACTTAAATACTACACGGTATCAGCTTATGCCAACAGTACCATGGAAGAAGACAGTTACACTATTGTGTAAAAAAAACACAGCTCGCTAAACAACGATGCATAGGGATTTTAAAATTCTAGCACTGTTTGACAAGAGTATGTGTAGTAAAGAAAGAGCCGAATATTTGCATATTATGCACAAAAAAACCAACAAGTTTTTAGCAAAAAATACTAATTAATTGCTTATAAATGTCTTGTTCTCGAGTATGTGTTAAGTTGAAAATGATTAAACATCTGCGCACCACACATAAATAAAAACCAACATATTTTGAACCAAAAAAACTATTGGATTGTCTTTTTATTTTTCTTCTGAGCATACACACAATTTATGATCAGTATTCACAAATCAAAAAAGAAGCAAATATTCACTAAAACTGTCAAAACATTGTTAATTAACATGACGTGGAAAAGACCCACTTCGTGTATAATTATATCGCGTACCTAACCGACACATCTTTTATAGTTCACTCATGTGCCTTATGAGAAAAAAAGAAAAACGATGTTACAATAAAAAAGAAAACTACTATAAGCATTTAGTACAAAAAAAAACTTGGCTATAGAAAAACGAAAATTCAGCATACGGCAAGCAAAAAAATGTGTTAAAGAGGTGCAAAATATAATGACTTAAAAGATGTGTGTTAACATATGAGGTGATTGCCAGGTTATTTTTACCGTGTTACATTGGGTAGGAAGATTTGGGATATTTACTTTTGTGACGAGGATTTTTCGGCCGAAAAACAGCCGTCCCGTATCCCCTCACAAAATTCTCACTTACGTCACTTACCGTATCCCTACTCACTGGATACCTCTCCTCCAGGAGGTCGGCCACAGGTGTCCGGCTCGGAAACGCTGGACACTCCCTAAAGGAAATTAAAAAGGGGAAAACTGAGGACACGAATTATTGACACTAACACTGATATATCTTTCACAGCGCGCGCGCGCTATTTATTCCTCCTCAATGCTCTCACACTATGCCCGCTCTCTCTCTCTCTCTCTCTCTCTCTCTTCTTCTATATCGAATTATGGTGCACTGCTCCCGTCGTGGATGTCTTGGTACGGACGCCTCCCGATCGTCCTCCGCTAGTCTTCACCTTGACCTTGGTGCGGACGCCTCCCGATCGTCCTCCGCTGGCCTTCACCTTGACCTCGCTGACGGTGGCCCGTACTCCGACCTCTCACCCATGCGCCTACACACACACACTCTCAAGCACGCCTTGCCTCTTATACACGATACTCACACGACCTCAGCCCTTGAGCCTCTACCCGCTCCTTTACCCGCGCCACTAACACAGGTTATTCTCCTACACTCACTCACTCTCGAATCGCCCTGATTCTCTGCCCAGTCTACCACCCGGTGCCCTAATACTATAACTTTACCTCCTGATTATCCTCGCTGTTGACTCAGCTGGTATCTCCCGGTCGACGGCTCCTCTGCTCTTCGCGGGTATTGTTCTCACCTCTCTCTGTCTCTTACTCTGTCTCTTACTTTTGCTGATGATTTGCAGCTTTATTTATCATGCAAGCCAGCGGAGTTGGTGCAAACCATCCAACAATTTAACGAAGATATAGAAAGGGTTGTACATTGGGCAGATGCGTGTGGGCTCCAATTTAACTATGGAAAGTTATATGCGATCCTGGCAGGTACATGTCAGACCCTTATGCGCGTGGATGCGACGGACCTTCCGCCCCTCATGGCTGGTGGTCGGACGGTGCCATTGGTCAAAAAGGTTAAGACACTTGGCGTTTGGCTAACCGACGATCTTAGCTGGAATGCGCATGTGGGTTCTGTGTGTTCGCGAGTGCACGGGGTGCTGTATCGGTTGCGATATCGGGCGAGACTCCTATCTAGCTCTTTTAAAGCGATGCTCGCGTCCACCCTCATCATACCGCATTTTGATTACGCATGCTTGGTGTATGGGGGCTTATCAGGTTATCTCTCTGTGAAATTGGATCGACTTGCAAACACAGTTGTAAGATTTATATTTAACCTCAGACGCGATGCATCGCTGCAAAAATATTATGTGAAGCTGGGGTGGTTGCGACCGAGCGTTAGGCGTGACTATTTTTTGGCTGTAACCACGTACAAGACACTTACCACGCAGGAGCCTAGGTATCTATATGAAGTTTTCCCGCCGGCAGATCAGGAACTGCGAAGATCAGAGCGCCTCCCGCAGTCGGGTTTTAATATTCCACGCGCTTATTTAAATATTTATGCTCTACCTTTTTCCCAGCGAGCAATGAAGTTGTGGGATTAAATCCCACCAACTATCCGACTGCGGGACTCGCTTGGATCATTTAAGTTGGCATATTACAACTATCTGTTTGAGCAAAATAGGAGTACGTAAGCAGTTATCTAGCGCAAAACAGCAAATTATATAGCTCTTCGTTTTCGTTGTCCTTTTGTCCGATACTCATGATTTGTATTGTCACTATCCCTGCGTCGTGAAGTTATAACTTTGTAAACTAAGATGTATATTGTAGCGATACCATACACTTAAGAGTTCATAATGCTTTGTATTGCTGATGTAAATATTGTAAATGCTGTTAATGATGGCGTTCTTGCGATTTCTTGTGATTTAGATTTAAATTTATTGTTTACTATTAATAATTATACGATGTATGCCATGTAAATTTGCTTTTGCCATACGGGTGTCTACCACCCTTGGCATGAATAAATCCTGTTAAATTCAAAATTTACTCGGCTAATCGCGGTGGAATTCCCTCGATAACGGTGCCTCGATCGGCTCCCTCAGCTCCTCCGTGCAATCTACTTCCTGGACCTGTCACTTTCCTATCCCTTGAAAACCCTTGCTCTCCGCTATCCTCTCTCTATGCTCATCCGTGCCGTACTGACTCGTTATGGCAGTGCACTTCGACAGATGCGCGCGCCCCTCCCGTCTATATGAAAAATCTCCAACACGCCTAAAAACCGGTAAATTTTTGGAGGTTTCCAAAACTGGGGAATTGACGCGGCCGCTCGGTGCTCACACCTCTCTCTCGTGTCGCGAGCCCTCGCCTCTCTCTCCTTCTCTACCTTGCACACATGCTCACCCAATCATACCACACACATTTTCAATCCCTTCTCTGATCTTCGGTCCTTCTCTCTCCTCTGGCTCGTAGTCCGCGGCACCGAGAACACACATTAAGAATGTGTTGTAAAACGATACATATGTAAAATATATACTGTATCATAGGACTCGGTAGCCGCCAATGACTCGCCCAAAAATATAGGTATATAGTGACGTGATAGCTTCAGCTACCACGTCACAAACCCCCCTCCTAGGCTAGACATTCCTCCGAATGTCTAAAGCCGTCTATCATTGGCGACTACCTCATATGGTTAATGGAAAAATAAACGCTTACCTGGGGGTTTCTCCCCCGATGGTTCCTTAACTCGCCTCTCGTGGGTTCCTTGGTGTGCCTGAAACAAATAATCATTAGCCTGGCCCAGGGTTTCCCCTATTTATTATCTTTACTCCCTTTCTTCCTTTCCTGGTCTTAGTTCCTGAAAAATAAAAATCCCTCTCCCTCACTCGCTTTCTATCCATACCGACTCTGTCCCTATGAACTCTCCCTTCTCTTTCTTTCTTGATCTTCCCTTTTTCTCTTGATCTTCTCTTTCTCTCTTGATATTCCCCTCTCTCACCTACCCTCGCGCCTCCGGTTATCTATCTCTCTACGGCGATGAGGACGACTTTCGGAAGGTACCATCCAATACCCGTTGTCTAGTGGAGGACGGTAAATCGTCGATGCGTTCGACTAGCTGTAGGGCCGCTTCTAATCGACCACTACGGGAATGGACGTCCCGCCTCCCCGAACGGGATCGGTGACTTCGATGGGTAGAGAATGCGTCCCTTCTTGACCCCGAAGAGTGAGATTCATTCTCCCGCCACGATTGTCGTCGAGACCGCCTCGTGTCGCGTCGATCTTGTCTTTCCCTTTTCCTTCTTTCCTCATTCGCCTTCTCCTCTTTCTTACGACGCAGCTCTCGATCCCGGTTCTTCCTCATTTTGATATCTTCCAACCGCGTCTCCTCAATCCTTTGTTTTAGTTTCCTCTGATATTCTTCTACCTGTCTCAGTTCTTCGCACCGTTTCCTCTCTTCCTCCTTCCTTTTCTTCTTCTCTATCTCCTCCTGAGCCTTCCTCTCGTCCTCTTTTCTCCGGGTCTGTTCAGCCATGTGTTGATTCCATCGCTCCGTCCACCCTCCTTCCTGGCTCCCCCGTTTTCTCCTTTCCTTCGTTTCATCCGATTCTCTCGACATGTTCCTTGGTTCCAGCCGCCTCTTCTCTCGTTCAACTACTTCTCCCTTCCTCCTTCTCTGTTCTTCTTCTCTCCTCTTCCGATCTTCTCTCCGTCTTCTCTCTTGCTCTTCTCTTTCTTTCTTCTCTCGTCTTCGCTCTTCTTCTTCTTTCATCTTCCTTTCATATTCCATCTGTCTTCGTTCTTGCTCTTCTCTTTCTTTCTTCTCTCTTCTTCGCTTTTCTTCTTCCCTCATCTTCCTTCCATATTCCATCTGTCTTCTTTCTTGCTCTTCTCTTTCTTTCTTCTCTCTTCTTTGCTTCTCTTCTTCCTCCATCTTTCTTTCATATTCCATCTGTCTTCTTTCTTGCTCTTCTCTTTCTTTCTTCTCTCTTCTTCGCTTTTCTTCTTGTTCTTCTCTCTCCTTTCGGCCACGCTCTTTCCTTCGCTCTGGCTCTCCTGGAAGGCCCCGACCACATACCTCCATTCTTCCTTTCTTGGCCCCTAGCTCATCCAATCGTTTTCGCAAATCCGGAAGTTGAAAGATCCGCCTTCCCTCTATTTCTTGGGTCTTCGCCTCCTCCCGTTCCCCTCTATTCACTCCGGCCTCTTTCGCCAAATACTTCCGACAGTGGTCTTGAAATCGGTGGGGGTACTCGCCCTGATGTAGGGGTGGTCTAGGCCTTCCTTCCCGGGTCAAGTCCAAACGGGCAGCTAGATCAGCGACCTCGCCCGGGTCCGTGGTGACCTCCTCTACTCTCCTCTTCCGTTCAAACCGTCGACGCTTCTCTTCTGGTCCACATCGAGGGCAATTGACTACGTCCACCTCCCGACGTCCACAATTACGGCAATGCTGGATGGGTGGCCGGGGACACTGGAGTGCAATGTGTCCAGGCTGCCAGCAGTGGAAACATCGTAACGGTGGAGGATCCCGAGTGGGGTCAGTTGGGATGGGCAGCAAGTTACCAAAGATGGTGCCCATGGTCTTGACCATTGGAGGTCCACTCGACGGTTCCGTGACTGCTCGATTCGGAGGCGGGAATATTTGGGTCCTCTTGATTATGGGTCCCTTCCTCACTGGGGTTTCCTCGGGAATGGTCTCTAGTTTTCCCAGCCCTTTCGTCTTCGGGTGGACCGGGAAAGCTACATCCCAACTCTCTTCTTCCTTGGTAGGCCTTCGTTCGTGGGGTTGGATGGGGACGTATGTCCGGAAGGTTTCCGCCTTCGCCTCAGTCATAGTGGCGTCGTCGGGGCCCTGGGGATTCTCCCTTACGCCTGCGATCTTCTGGGGAAACTCGTCGGTGTGTGGAAATTGAGAGTTGTCCCCCTGGTCATCCAGACTGGATCCTCCTTCTGGGGATTGGGTCGGGGCAACGTCTTTGCTTCCCTGGAAGCCTTGAGAGGGGGGCCACCAATATCTACCGTGGGTCCCCGAGGAGACTAACCATCCACACGAGGGCTTCGACACCGTAGTGGTCGAGGTGGTGTGAGTTGTCCACGTCCCCATCTGGCTCACCAAATTGTCAAACTCCCTTTCCGGGACCGGGGATCGTGAGGGCTGTTGGTGGAATCCAGGGGGAACCAGGAAAGTGGAGTGGGTTTCGGGATCGGAGTCCTCTTCTCCTTCACATGAGTCGGGAAGGGGTCTGTCCCGAGCTTCTTGTAAGATGGACCCTTCTTCGCCACCTTCCAAGGACCTGCCCAATTCCTCTTCAAGTCCCTCATCAAACAGCTCCACCAACCCATAATCCTCATCTTCCCACGCATCTTCTCGCCCCGTCTTTCCCTGCCTTCGTTCTTCCTTCGTTCCTGCCTCCTCCCTCTCCGGCCCTTTTTCCTTTTCTCTCTTCTCTTTTTCCTCTTCTCTCTTCCCTATCACTCTGGTGGTTCCCCCTTCTCCCTCCTGATCGGAGTTCAACAACTCTTTCTCCCTCTCCTCACTTATCTCTTGGGGGTCCCCTACTGGACCTGGAGACGAAAACTCTCTACGCTCCATGGCTTCAACTTTCTCGGGCTCGCTAGCTCCTGTCGATATCTCCCTGTACAAAAAAAAATCAAGAAGGTCTGATTAACCTATCCTCATTGCCCCTTCCATACTTTGGCCTCTCGGTGGCACGTATCTTTTAAGTTCCGACACGTGAGCTTCCTTGAGGCGGCGACTTTTTCCCTCCCCCTCTCCTAACACATAGACCGTCGGCGACTTAACCTTGATTATCTCATAGGGCCCTTCGAATTTAGGTGCGAGTTTCGCCGCGAACTTTTTTGACGCGTCCGACAAGGGGTGGGTCCTACGCAGTACTAAAGTCCCTACTGGAAATCTAACATCTTTCTTGTTCTTATTAAATCGTTTCGCTTGGGTCTCCCTTGCCGTATCTATGTGCTTCGCTACCAGATCCCGCAACGCATCTAACCTCCTTACCCTATCTACCCATACCTCCGGTCCTGTCTTCTCAATCGCCTCCATGGCCTCTACGTCTCTCCGCAAACTTTTCACTGGTCGAGGGTGTCGGCCATAGTTTAAATACGCGGGTGACACCTTTGTGGTAGCTTGGGTTGCCGTATTTATAGCATGCCTAATTTCATGAAGATATTGATCCCAATTCCTATGATCCTGTCCCACGAAAATGGCAATGATAGTTTTTATCGTCCTATTACTGCGTTCCACCGGGTCCGCTTGTGGATGATACGGTGGCGTAAAAACGTGTTTGACCCCATACTCATCCAGCGTTTTTCGCATCAACTGATTATCGAATTCCTTCCCGTTGTCGGTGAGGAAGAAATCCGGAGTTTCCCACCTAAATAACACCAATTCTTCGAATGCTCTCGCTACCGACTTCCCGTCCGCCTTCCGTAGAGGTTTCACCTCAATCCATCTAGTAAAAAGATCTTGGAAAACCACCAAGTATTTATGTCCACTCTTGCTGGGTGGAAATTCCATAAGATCGGCCGCCACCACGGCCCAAGGCCTCTCCACTATTCGCTTCCCCATTAGACCCTGAGTACCGGTCTGGGGCACCTTATACATCTGACACTCGGGACACGCTCTAATAAAACTCCTCACGTCGTAATACATCCCTCTCCAATAATACTCTCGGGCTATACGGTCGTACGTTTTCTCTATTCCCAAATGTCCACTGGAGGGAAGGCAATGTGCCTCGTAAATCACCTTCTCCCGGAGCTCGGCTGGCACCACTAGTCTCCAGTTTACTTCTGGGAATGCGATAGGGTCCAATAAGGGATCGTAACGGTGCCTATAAAGCCTATCCTCTTCCACTCGCCACCCTTGGAACTTGTGGAGGGCCTCCCCTATTTCCTTAACCAACCTTAAATACTCTGGGTCCACTATCTCCTCAAACGTACCAATCGCCATCTCCTCCTCTTCATATAGTCTGGATAGAGCGTCTGGTACATAATTAAGCGCCCCCTTTCGATGTATAATTTCGAAACTCCACTGCTGCATTTCAATAGCCCACCTAGCTAGTCTTCCCGTCGGTTCTCGCAAATTCCTTAACCACTTGAGAGCCGCATGATCGGTGATAACGTTGAAGTTGTATCCTTCTAAGTAGGGACGTAACTTCTTAACGGCCCAGATCACTGCTAAACACTCTTTCTCCGTGGTACTATAGTTCTTCTCCGCAGGTGACAGGACTCGACTCACATATATGATGGGGTGTTTCCCGTCCTCCCCCATTTGAGTGAGTACGGCCCCCAGGGCATATCCAATAGCGTCTGTTTGTAGAACGAACGGCTTCGAGAAATCGGGCCTCGCCAACACGGGAGCGGTAGTGAGGGCCCTTTTTAATCCCTCAAAGGCTTCCTGTTGGTCTTGTTCCCAAACCCACTGTTGTCTCTTTCGAAGTAGCTTGACCAAGGGTACTTTGAGCTCTGAATCCCCCTCTATAAACCTCGAGTACCATCCCACCATTCCCAAAAATCGCCGCAATTGTTTGACATGTGTTGGTTCTGGATAATTAAGGACCGGCTCCACCTTCTCCTGATTTGGTCTTAACCCTTCGCTATCCAAAATAAATCCTAGATATGTCAACTGAGGCATACAAAACTCACACTTCTCTCGCTTCACTTGTAATTCCGCCTCTGCTAATCTCTCCAAAACTAACTTCACATAATACTTGTGTTTCTCGAACGTATCGGTAGCCACAATTATGTCATCCAGATATCCGAACAACTGGGGTCGCAACTCCTCTCCAAATAATATATCTATCAGACGCTGGAAGGTCATAGGCGCATTACTTAGTCCGAAAGGCATTCGCTTGTATTGCCAAAGTCCAGACCCTTGCACTGCAAAAGCCGTAAACCTTCGACTAGTCCTTGCCATTGGTACCTGGTGATATGCCTGCTTTAAGTCCACTTTCGACAAATATCGAGCATCCCGTAACCTATCCAAAATAGTATCCATGCTGGGCATAGGGTATGCGTCCCGCTTGGTTACTTTATTCAGATCCCTAAAGTCGATACAGAACCGATATGTATCATCTGGCTTCTTGTGTAATACGGGAGCCTGGCAATAATCGCTTGCGGACCTCTCTATTATTCCTTCTCGGAACAACCGCTCCACCTCCTCGACGGCCACTTCGTGCATTTTTGGGGACATCCGTCGATACGCATGGCGTATGGGTTTGTCGACCGTAACTTCAATCACATGTTCTGTGAGAGGGGTCTTCCCCAGAGGTTTCTCGGTTGACCCTAAGATTTCCTCTACCATTCGTTCGATCTCTTCGCGCTCCTCTGTCGAGATTTCACTAATACCAGCGCATTCAGCATGAAGGGTGCCCTTGGGTGCGTCCCCCATATTTTTGAACGAGTGCCAGTCTCCTTCGAACACCCGAAATATCCCTCGATCCAATCGCAGATCCATATCAAACCTGTCCTGGAAATCCCGTCCCAAGATCATGTCTTGGTTGATATCAATGACTGCCCGGGCCTGTATCTCTCGTACATGACCGTCAATCTCACAGCTAATTTTCAAAGTCCCCAAGACTCGTGACAATGTGGCGTTCACACTAACAATGGTCGCATTAGTAGGCTCCAACCTATTACGGAATCGTTCAGCTAGTTTGGATCCCACCAGCGACGTTTGAGCCCCAGTGTCAAGGAGGGCACTATACTCCTGGCCCCCTAACATTACCGACAGATAAGGTCTATTTTCGCTATTGATACCCGCCACATCCTCTCGCTGGATCTCTTGGTTGTTATTTTCTCCATCCTGGTTCCTCTTGGAATGCTCGCCACTAACCTCGGGAAGGGTAGTCCGACTGCAGCCCGACGCTCCGTCCTTCTCCCGAAAAACTGCCTCTGAACTCGTTACCCGAAAATGTCGGTCCTCCAACTGGTCTCCAAAAGCCTTGTCGAAGAAGTCCTGGAGGTCTTCGACATAAATTTGTTGCGGTTCCCCTTCATCTCGGCCCGACACCAATCGCTCTCCCCTCTCTTGTCTCTTGATTTCCCAATCGGTCGTCGTCCGGACATTTTCAGAGTTCGGTTCGATGACTTCCTCGCTGTAACGAATTCTCTCGGTTTTCAAGTCTCGTTCCCTCTCGAAATTGTCCACAATAACGTCAAAGTCTTTGTCAGGACCTGACACTTCCTTGGTATACCAAATCGACTCACTTTTCTCATTCACTTTCCGCTTCCACTCTCTTTCCCGTGACTGCCATCTCGGATCATCATCTTTCCACGTTTGATTAACACTCTTTTCTCTCAGCCTTTCAAGGCTTTCACGAGAGAATTCGGCCGCGTCTTGAACGTTGGTAGCCACTTGCCCGCGCGCATCCTTTGACGGTGCCTTGGACCGTTTATCCTTACTCTTACTCGATGGTTCTTGGAGAGTCCTTCTAGGGACCAAGGCTAATTGGCCATCCCCTCCAATGATCCACGTTTTATCACTATCGATTCTCTTCCCTTCACTTTCCTTAAATGTCACGGAATCTCTTAACTCATTCTCAACCTCTCCTCTATGTCTCGTCTCAATTCTATTATTCTCTAACTCTATCCTCGGACGGAACGCGGGGGTTGCAGAAGTTAACTCGTTTAACTCTGGCCCCCGCACGCCCCGTTTCCCATCGTTTTCCGCCACAACGCACATTTGGGGCAGGACGAGAAGACTGCTCCTGGAGTACCGCAAACCTGACACTCAACTGTTGGCTTAGGCTTGGGATCCACTAGGGGCTTCCTTAGCAGGCAATTTCGGGCCAGATGTCCCTTGGTCCCACACGCGTAGCAGAGCACCTCTGGGCATTGCGCTGAGCGATGACCCACAGCCCGGCAGGTATAACACGTGGTATAAAACCCGTTTCCCCCTCCAGCTTCATCCTGGCCAGCTGTCCGCTTAGGGATGATCCCTGGTTGAACCCCGGTCACCGTGGTGCTGATCGGCTGACCCCCCTCCTTGACGTTAGTCGGGGTTTGGAAGGCCACCTGATTGTTCCAAGGCATCGGTCTCCCGTACTGGGCCCATGGTGGACGGTTTTGAGCTTGGTTGAAGCTCGCAATCAATTCCGAGGGAAGGTCAAAGAACGGAGATCCGCCCCCTTCTTTACCCACCGTCCCCTTTCTAACCTCACTATCTCCGCCATCTAGCTTATTTCCCCCTTTACCCTTCTTCTTTCCCTTGTTTTCTTCTTTATGGATAGAGAAATTCTCCTCCTTGGATTCCTCTTTATCACTTACTTCCGTTACGCTCGCAATCTTTGCCTTGACCGTTGAAGTTCCAGAAAATCCTGCCCCTGGCACGTGCATCTTGTCCGCGGGTGGTGGCGGGACATAGCGGCTATCCAGCTCCCTCTGCCTTTCCCACCACAAACCATAGGTCTCGATATCATCCAGACTCATGACCAATTTATCGGACATCGCCCGGCGATACTCTGGCAGCAAGTTCCGTCGTGCCAGTTCTACTATCGATCTCATAGAGGGCGGCACCGTGAATCTTGAAACGATGTATTTGAATTTCGATAAATACACCGCGATTTTCTCGGTTTTGGCTTGCGTGCGCCGGCGCAAGTCATCCCAGAGATCTTCCTCATCATATTCTCCGATATACTGTCTCTTGAAGGACACCTTAAATCCCTCCCAATCTCCTAACTCTCTCTTAATTGTACGGAACCAGCGGCTAGCCCCCTTTGACAAAACGCAAGGTAGCGCGTTTAGGAGCTCGCGGTCGCTGAATTCCGCACTTCCTCGACAATCCTCCAGTTGTTCTAAAAACTCTTCAGCATCCTCACCTCTATCCTCACCCGAAAACTTCACTCCCCAACCCTTGAGAAGTTTGACCGCCTGAGATCGGGGACCGTTTGTCCTATAACCTTCCGTGGGGCTACTTCGCTCGCTTGGAGTCTCCTCGGCCCTG
The DNA here is from genome assembly GCF_036245765.1 of Copidosoma floridanum. Lineage (NCBI taxonomy): Eukaryota > Metazoa > Arthropoda > Insecta > Hymenoptera > Encyrtidae > Copidosoma > Copidosoma floridanum. Next base: position 2,229,799 of record NW_028321894.1, read on the forward strand.
AGGCTTGGCCTGCGCTGTCCCTGCCCTTCGTTACGCCACTCATTTCCTCTGGGTTCGTGCTGATCCTCACGTTTCCCCTCGGGGAGTTTACTCGTCTCCTCTGGTGAGTCTGTTGTTCGGGCCAAGATCTGGCGTTTCGGTGATCTGGGTGCTCCTTTCCCCCGAGAGAAATTGTGTCACCGGAGGTCCTCTCTGAACGCCTGTTCCTTCCCTTCTTGGGTTTTCTCGGCGCCAGTTTCTTTTGGGCGAGTGGTAATCCTCTGAACAGAGTTTCCTCCGTGCCTGACTCTTCGCTCGTAGATTTTCCACTCGGATTCTCACTGGGCCTAAAATACTCGCGCTTATTGGGGAAACCCTTTTTTAACTCTTCCTTACATCTCTTCTCTAAATCTCTTCTAATCTTCACACACACCAACCTGTACTCTTCCTCTGCTTGTTGGCTCAGACCGTTAGCTTTCCCCTCACTATCGTAGCCGTCCTCCTTTGAATTTAAATCATCCGCGTCTACTATCGGTTCCGGGGTGAAATATTCACTTCGGTTTGTTTGATTCCGTAAGGAAAAATCCCGCGCGGGTTTCTTCATAACCGACCGTTGAGCTATTAATTTAATTTTCGGGGTCCTCCCATTTCCCTTAAGGGGTACCTGAGTATCAGTTAAGGCTGCCGGATTTGATTCTTCGATCCCCCTATTGCCCCCTATTTGACCCTGATTATGTCCTAACTTGGCCTGATGGGCCCTCTGGTGTCCCTGTGCCTCCAAGAGAGACCTATCCTCTGGCATCGACCTTGAAGAATTTGTCGCGAGATATTCTAACACCTCCTGGGATAACCCCTGCGGAGCGGAGAGGCATCCGCCAAGGGTGTAGGTAGTCGCACTAAAAGTCTGTTCTCTTTGAAGGCCTGCCATCAGAAACCTCTGCAGGCTAGGATCAATAGTGATGGTTCGCGTCTGTCCCTTCCCTGATTTGGGTCTATTCTCTCCCCCTACTACTGACGTGGTGACCGGCGTCGTATACGTCGTAGTGTATGTTGTTGTCGTCACCGTTGGTACCCGAGAGTCCGTTAATGGCCTATACCCGTTAGCATCGCTTTCACTCAATCGCCGTGGTCCCGTCTCTATTCTGGACTCGCTCCCTTCCACATTTCCGCTCTCCAATCTCCATGACCCTGGCACGGGTGTCTCTCTCGTAGAACCCGTAGTAGTTGGCTCAGGCGGAGGTGCCAGACTCTCCCCCCTCTCGGAATTCGACCTATCCCCCCGTGATAACTCCTTATGTATTAACTCGCCGGCGGTACTGAGTTGGATCGTCAGTGGAGTACTGTGCTCTAATTGCCCCTCCTCCGCTCTCGCCAGCACGTCTTCCTCGTACCACGGTACCCTTTCATTGTCCGGCTCCATCTCTGGCATCAACACTCGAAGAAACCTATCCCTCACGGTAGTTTCTGTTCCCTCTATGCTAAATCCTCTCAGAACTAATTCTCTCCGTAGCACCTCTAGCGGCATTCACATGGTACTACGCCTGAGGGCACGCAGCTCTCGCGTATTTAACAGCGCCTGCATGGTATCCTCATGTGACGCCATTTTGCTGTCCCACGCTACAATACAAGAAAGCACTAGAAACACTAAACGACTCTACCTAACGAGGATACACTGTTTGTGTATCGTCGCCTACCCGCACTTGTCGCCGACGGTTTCACCCCCAAATCGCCAAAAAAAAAATATAATTGACTTATTTCTATAACCATATATATATATATATGTACATATAAACAATGAAAACTTTTATCAATAAGAAATAATTTCTTAACTCTATTAATATTCCCTCAGATCCGGCAATCGCTCTCAATCCACACGTACTTTCACTCAAACACTGAAAATTTTATGTCCCGGTGGTCCCTTTCTAATTCTGTGACGTGCTCCCCACAAGGGATGCCATTTGTGACGAGGATTTTTCGGCCGAAAAACAGCCGTCCCGTATCCCCTCACAAAATTCTCACTTACGTCACTTACCGTATCCCTACTCACTGGATACCTCTCCTCCAGGAGGTCGGCCACAGGTATCCGGCTCGAAAACGCTGGACACTCCCTAAAGGAAATTAAAAAGGGGAAAACTGAGGACACGAATTATTGACACTAACACTGATATATCTTTCACAGCGCGCGCGCGCTATTTATTCCTCCTCAATGCTCTCACACTATGCCCGCTCTCTCTCTCTCTCTCTCTCTCTCTCTCTTCTTCTATATCGAATTATGGTGCACTGCTCCCGTCGTGGATGTCTTGGTACGGACGCCTCCCGATCGTCCTCCGCTAGTCTTCACCTTGACCTTGGTGCGGACGCCTCCCGATCGTCCTCCGCTGGCCTTCACCTTGACCTCGCTGACGGTGGCCTGTACTCCGACCTCTCACCCATGCGCCTACACACACACACTCTCAAGCACGCCTTGCCTCTTATACACGATACTCACACGACCTGAGCCCTTGAGCCTCTACCCGCTCCTTTACCCGCGCCACTAACACAGGTTATTCTCCTACACTCACTCACTCTCGAATCGCCCTGATTCTCTGCCCAGTCTACCACCCGGTGCCCTAATACTATAACTTTACCTCCTGATTATCCTCGCTGTTGACTCAGCTGGTATCTCCCGGTCGACGGCTCCTCTGCTCTTCGCGGGTATTGTTCTCACCTCTCTCTGTCTCTTACTCGGCTAATCGCGGTGGAATTCCCTCGATAACGGTGCATCGATCGGCTCCCTCAGCTCCTCCGTGCAATCTACTTCCTGGACCTGTCACTTTCCTATCCCTTGAAAACCCTTGCTCTCCGCTATCCTCTCTCTATGCTCATCCGTGCCGTACTGACTCGTTATGGCAGTGCACTTCGACAGATGCGCGCGCCCCTCCCGTCTATATGAAAAATCTCCAACACGCCTAAAAACCGGTAAATTTTTGGAGGTTTCCAAAACTGGGGAATTGACGCGGCCGCTCGGTGCTCACACCTCTCTCTCGTGTCGCGAGCCCTCGCCTCTCTCTCCTTCTCTACCTTGCACACATGCTCACCCAATCATACCACACACATTTTCAATCCCTTCTCTGATCTTCGGTCCTTCTCTCTCCTCTGGCTCGTAGTCCGCGGCACCGAGAACACACATTAAGAATGTGTTGTAAAACGATACATATGTAAAATATATACTGTATCATAGGACTCGGTAGCCGCCAATGACTCGCCCAAAAATATAGGTATATAGTGACGTGATAGCTTCAGCTACCACGTCACACTTTACATGCATTCTCTTTCTTCATTACATCGTTTGCATCTGAGTACCGTTTCCCACGAAGGCCCCACAACTGATGTCATTTAATAGTAGTTTAGCTTTGAAATTATAAATAATATTACATTAACTCAGCTACTTGAAAGTGCCTCACGATTAAACAGAAGCCAACAACTCATTTGCAATTAATAAAAATAGATAACTGAAGCAAAACCCAAACGGCAACTAGCATAACAGAAACAAAATATTACAAAAATAAACATACAATGTTATTAAGTTGCAAATACAGCAGCTGTAAGGTTCCAAAAAAGAAAAGAATAAAACAAACAAACAAAATATTAAATTGAGTTGGACACAGTAAGACCTTGACCAGCGCATCCTCAACAATAATCATAAAATACGTTCTTATTCATTATAATTTCTTATACTATTATTATGACAGTAAAAAAAATAGGAAGAAAAAAGGAAAACTAGCAAATTAAAATATTAAATGTAATATTAAATAAAAAGTCCTACTCAACCACTCAAATTTTTTTTTCTTCAGTATGAAATTTTAGACAATCAAGCAAGTTTCTCATAATTTAAAGTGCTATTATGCATCGTAAGAAAATGAGTTAGTTGCAAATGAAACATAGCAAAAAGTGTATTTTTACTACAAAAATACTCCTAAAGGACTATGAACAACAAAAATGTATGTTGCTTAAGATAAGTAAAATAACAAACAAAAAAGTGAAAAATTCTGTAAATAACAAGGAGAATAACTGTACTAATGGTAACATTCATAGTAGGATTTAGCAATGAAACATAATACTAAACGATATTCCTAAAATTAGTCAAGCAGTAAGTTCTTGAATCTTGAAAACTTTGACCAGTAAAAAAGAAAATTATAGTTTAAAATCAACAACTATACGAGTATGTACCGATTACTTATTTGTAATCTGACAAAACTTGCTCTCCTACGCCATTGTATGTTTGTGTATGTGTAGGAAAACCAACAAGAAAAATGTATTATAAACAAATATGTAATATTGATAACTAAGTGAATTTAAAAAAATTTTTTTTTTTTTATGAGGAAGGTGTGGAAACATAAACAAACTTGTGTACACATAAGATACAGCGAAAATAAATTGATGGAAGAAGCAGAAACATGGCGCTTTAAACCACCCTCTTTTTTCGATGTAGAAGGACTATACAACAGAAACAACATATCACAAACACTACCCTATCACAAACATGTAAATCAAGAAAGAAATTTGCTCCTGTAGAATAAAAATAATATTTTCTCGCATTTTGAAATATTTTTCGTGGTAGTGCGCCATGTCAAATAAATGAGGAAAAATTTTACAATAAGGCGTTTGCACTATAAAACAATCATTTTCTAATTTTTTTTTACCTTCTGAGTATCAAAAAAGTTAGGAAACTGTCTAAGTAAAGTTAGTACACCTACTGTCACTTAAGATTTTTGAAAGTAAATAAAAAATCTTTGTGTCTTTTAAATAATTTTGTGATCTCAAAATGTAGATTTTAATCATCACTAGAGGCTAGTGCATTAAAGTGGCAATTTAAATACATGGTAATAGAAAAAAATTTTTTGTCTATTGTTTTTATTAATGCATATAGGTATAAACTCATACGTTTGCAACAAGAAATACAAGAAAAAATTCACATATTCTTAGCCTTAATAAAATAATCTTATAACAGAAATATCTCTAAAGTGTTAGTCGTATTTTTATTTAAACTTAAATCAGGAAATTTGAATGCATAAATCGCTGCAATTTAAGAAATATTATTAAATACCATCAAAAACTCAATTGGTTCTGTCGAAAAGTGTTTTGAAGAAAAAGTGTTTCCAGAATGTTCTCAGTGTGCAGCTAATAGCAGAGAGTTTTTTCTTTTCAAATAAGCAAAAGCTGCATAAACGTTGTATGCTATTAATGAAACCTAAAAAAAAATTTTAATTTAAGTGCCTTTTCATTGTTTGTATGATCAACAAGGACATAATTAATTTTTTAGGACCATTTAAGCGAATAGTCCATGATACAAAGAACTTAAATACTTACTTAAGGATCTAAATGAACTTATGAGCTTACAAAAAAAATCTAATTTTAAGCCATGGATTAAAAGATGCTGCAAGTTTAAAAAATAAGTTTTAAAGCTTTAATGACTGCTTTGAAAGAAAAAGGTATTAACTAAGCACTGAGAGGTCGAACAAGTAGAGATACGTTACAAAACTACGTTTGGTAAGAAAAACTGTACGTGTAATTATCAGGCTAAACTATAAACTATAACATAACTATTTTTAAAATTAAGTCTTTTTAATTTCTAAAACGTATTGCAGAGTTGCTCGTTTGTTTCATAATATTACTGAGAAATACTTAACTTAGACAATAGTGAGTTGAAATTTATTGAAGAAATAATAGAGTCCCAGAACAGTATTCTAATTTTTTAAGGTAATAAAATATCTGATTCTAATTTCAATCAGAAATTTGTACTCTTTTAAAGAATATCTATATCCGATTAAATCACTTTCCAGAATTGTTTTTAAATCAAGTGTACATTTTTTTCATAAGATCTCATTTCATATTTCAGAGAAATACTAGACGATGTTGATAGTTTGAAAGTGAGTTTTTTGTAATTTCGTAAAATCAGGTTCTAACACAGTGAGATTAAATTTAAAATTAAGACAAACCAGCAAAAAAACCTGTAAAAGTTTTATATATTACCATCCAAACGGTGAAAGTATGAATGCTTTTAGAGAATACTGCTACAATTGTACCACTGGAATAAAACAAATTTGATGTTGCTCTTAAGCTTCTGCACTTTGATCCAATAAATCACATGGCAGATAATTATCGGATACTTATCAGATACCATTAATTCTGCTACAATACTGACAATCCTTCTTAGCAGAAGTAATAGATATCGTATGTTTGACGAAAACAGTAAGAAGATTAGGAATTTATAAGTGCCCTGACATGTATTATCTTATTTACATTTAAAAAAAACAATATTGTAAAACATAAATGTAAAAAGTTTTATTGTAATTCAAGTTATGTTATAAACACTACTTTTATTTTGATACCTATTTTAATACTATATCTAATCATTTTTGCTTGCTATTTTTGGATGACTCTTTCCTGGTTCAAAAAATCTTATCAACCTAAAAAAAAATCATTCACAACAAACAAATCATTGAACCGTGAAAAAATAGTTTATTATTCGTGAACAAAAATTGTAATACGAGTTTTACGGCAAAGATTCACTGAATTTTTTGTATCTTACTCCAGAAATGTAACTGTACAATGAACCACTACGAACTATTCGAAGAAGTCGAAGAAGTACATATGCCTGCTGAGCTGTAACGATCAGAAATTAGTTAAAAAATTTCTGACTGCAATACTATGGAGAGTAATAATTTTTTCTCACTTGTACAAGTACCAGGTCGCTGACAAGCAGCCTTATCTGTCACACATTTTTTTAAGTCATACTTCTATAGGTGTGCTCTGCACTACAGAGTAAATAAAAGATGTTACATTGGTAACTTTAAGAAAAAGTGTAACAGAAGTGAATTTCGCTTGATTTTCCCTCCACCTCCTGTGACGTACTTCTGGTTCCCTCTACAACACACAAAGCAACCGATTACAACACCATACGTTCTTTATTTATTAAATTTAATTTTTTTTTAACATTTAAGAAAAAAAAATAAGAAAAAAAAAAAAAAACATTTTTTTAACGGATTTCAACCTGTGATCTCCTGCATCCTTGCTGAAAACTTTACTCACTCTGCTACAAGTGGTCCTGATATAAGAAATCTAATTACATTTTGTTTAGTTGTAGCTCATTATTTATTTTTAAGATACATTTTTTTACTATTTATAAATAAATTTGGCTTAATTCTAAATAATAGTCATGAATGAATTGACGCTCTGACAAAGCCCTGGACGCCTCAGACAAAAGTGTACCCTTTCAAAGTACCACATAAAGATTATGAACTTTTTGGTAGTCCAAACAAAGACTTTTATGATTTTTCGATAGCAGATAAGGACTATGCCCTGATTATCTTTCGACAAAAACTTGAGTCTTTTGATGTGCCAGGCATTTATTATGGCATTTTTTCTAGTGCCGACAAAAACTTTGATATTTTTTCAATCCCATGTGAAGACTGTACCCTTTTTTTAAATCTGGGCGTAGATTATACCTTTTTCTCGATGCCAGACGAGAACTATGCCTTTTTTTTTTAATTCTGGATGATAACTATAGCCTTTTTGGTGCTGGACAAGGACTATACCCTATTTTTCTAGTCCTGACAAAGACTATGCCTTTTTCTCGTGTCTGGACGAAGACTAAGCTCTTTTTTCTAGACTGGACAAAAACTATGCTATTTTTTCAAGTCTGGGCTAAGAGTTTGCTTGAGTCTGGATAAAAACTGAATTAAAAATATGCAAGTATTATTTACTAACTCCTCTTGTGTTGTACTTTCCCTAAAACAATATAAAGACCCTCCAGATTTGCTAAATCATGTTTTTGGCACTTGACAGCCACTTGTATGCTAACAGAGGCTTACGAATGCAAAGCTCCTGAGAACGATTCAACGTTTTATATTAATGCTTCGCGATACTTCTGTCTAAGTATCTCGAGATGGCTCTGTAAAAAAAAAAACACGTTATTGTTACTCTTAGCAGGTCTAGCGGTCCAGCATTTGGAGTTAAAGTAAGTGTTAGAAAGGAGAAAAATCATCTTTTTAAAAAAATTTTGTCAATAGTATCTTATAAAAACTGTAGACAACAACCACTGTGTTAATATATTTAACTATATGTGTAATTACAAGCATAAATGTTAGGTGAGCTTAAATGAAGTTTACTTTGTCTGAGCTTGAGAAAAGGTCACTATTTTCGTCCAGACTCAGGAAAAATAAAATAATCTTCACCCAAACAAGAAAGAAGGGTAAAATGTGGTCTGGATTAAAAAAAAGGCATAGCTTTCATCCAAACTCCAAAAAAGAGCATAGTCTTCGTTTGAGATCTAAAAAAAGAGCATAGTTTTTATCTGGATGAGACAAAAGGGCACAGTGTTTGTTCAACCTCCAGTAAAGGGCATTGTCTTTATCTATCAAACTAACTTTTTTTAGTTCAACGGTTTTTCAAAAACTTGGAAGTAAGTATATTTTAGCAAAGCACCTTTCGTATGTATAAATGAACATTCAAAAATGCAATAATTGTATAGAAAATGACCTCTTACTTAGACACCCAAGTATCCATTTGGAAAGCTCCAGAAGCTTTGAAAATGTATGTGCCAATTAGGTGAGAAGTAGATTCGCGTGAAAATGTGCATATAGGTGCGCATTTTGGAAAGGTGGGGAAAGGATACACAGAATGTGGATCCACGAAGAGCGATATAAGCATGTTCACTATAGCTTTTTTGCTGAGAGCATAGTAAGTGCAAGTAATGATAACTGTGATAAGTTTTCCTTACTTTTTAGACCCTAATTTTGTAAGTATGAGTAAAAAATGTTTTTTGATTAACTTGCTCGGATCTTACAATTCAATGTTTAATGAATAAAGAGGTCATTTAAAGTAGGTAAAAAGTTTCTGCAGATAGTTATAAAAAATTCATTTACTAGTTACATGATTTTTTAATAATTAATTAGTAAAACTGAATACTTATAATGACACGAAAAGTTTTTTGATATCAAGACATTTCTTTTTAAATTTTTCCGTACAAGTAACATTTTAGGCTCCAGAAGTAGTAAAAAACTAATAATTGGCTTCGACTGTTTTTAAAAATTCTTAGTACTGCTACGATTACCAATTAATTACTTTTTACTCATAAAAGTAGAATTGATCACTTTTTACTCATTAACTATAGAATAAGCTTTGAGTTACATTGATAACCATACATTGTGACTCCGAGTTGTATAACTACCCATATGTTTGGAAAGTGATTGAAGATTTAAACTAGTGCCTAAGCATTTTGAAATACAAGGTTTTTTAAGATTTAAATCAGCGTGAATTTTAACATTTTACGCTACTGACCATAAAGATATAAAAATTCTGATACCTCTATGCTACTGACCGTGCTATCAAAGTGTTGGTATATACCTGTACTAATATTTCTTGAAGATGTCTAATCGACAGTTAGTGCAGTGATCTTAAACATCACTTGAAGACGGCTTTAGCATTTTCTGACTGTGTTTCAGAAATAACTTGAAGATAGCATTGAGATAACTAGAATATAACTTAAGCTTTGTGGCCAGCTTGATAAGAGTCCGAACCAAGCAGTCTTATCTAAAAAGTACGGCCCTTAAACCTAATCTTATCTGTTTAAAGCAAGTGTAGCCAAACCTAATTATCTTATTTCGTCTATTGACTGCTAATTGACATTCATATTTAATAGTAAACTTTCACAAATCATGATCAAAGTTAAATTTATTGCAATTTCTTGTATCTACTGTTTTTTAGGAGGTAAGCAGCCAGTCCCTTAGTGCATAAGCACTCTTTTAAGCACAAATAGGATTGGTTCATAATTGATATTCAAAGCATGCTTTATATTTTTTATTGATTTTGCTGATAGCAGAGCATTTTAAATCCTTAGAATTGCAAATGTGATTGGAACATAAAAAGCAATATTAAGGTTAACTTTTAAAAATAATGTGTATTATAGTAATTTCCGTTTGGATAGTGCTTATTTTATACAGTTATTTTTCTCCAAACCTTAAACATAAACAATTTTGATGTTCTTTAGGCATAATGAGCAACAAAAATAAGTCTCGAGTAAGATGTGCTTTCTAAATCTCAGGGTATTTTGTACGAATTTGTCTCAAGCCACTTATTGGACGTACGTTTTTTGTGCGAAAGTTGTAACCATCGACGTATAGCATTGAAAAAAAAAAAAAAAAAACCATAGGTTAAGCATTTTTCTTTGCAAGTAAAAAACTAAGCTTTATATAGAAAAGAGTGTTATTTGAAAGCCCTGAATTTTAACAATGTCTTTCATGATGAAAGAGGTCTGATGTCTCGACTTTCTTGTTGATAACTGAGCTCTCTAGCTTTAGCTAGCTTTTTTATATTATGTTCACTCTTTCCACACTATTTTCCCTACCACTTCTTAACTCAGAGCAGTGGTAAGAGACTAAGGAGACTTAATGCTCAGAGTTGTAGACTGACACGTCTATTTTTAGCAGTGTTTAGTAACTGATTGAGCTCTTTGGTACCTAATTCCTCTTAATCTCTATTATCCCTACTCTTTACCGCCACTGTAGAGATGTTATTCATAAGATGAGTCAAGGATACCTATATCACACCTCTCTTACATTTTAAAAAGTGGGGATGAGTAGAGAGTATTAAAAGTCAAGAGAAAACACTAAGTGGCTAAGTCTGTACAAACTAAGCTGTCAATGTGAGCACAGCTATCAGCATTGTCTAACGTTCATCATTGTTCTTTATCATTTTAAGTAGTTAAGTAAAAGTCAGAGTTGTTTATAGAGTTATATTTATTCTATCACGAACAAAGTAGTTACCATGTAATAAGGGGATTTAAAAAAAAATCTTATTATTTAGAGACTTCAGTGAATGGAAATACAAGGTTCCTTCGACTATCTTCTATCTTCCTGTAATATTCCATTCTATTCATAGATATTACGGAAGTTTAATACTTTACATACGCTGCATATTTACTGCATAAATCCTTGAGATAGATTGCTGAAGTGGACGATAAAGATCTACAAAGATGGTTGGAGTTGACCAATTACGCACGTGAAGTGTCAGAGAAGTACGTTTTAATGTTATTATTTAGAGGGGCGATGCAATTTTAACAATTAATCAGGGCTTCTAAGCTCTTCACTCAGGATAAGTATAGCAATTTACTGAGAAAGGCCAAAGGAGAATTACAGTGACACCTTCCAGAGCAGCAGTGTAGTAAACAAAATATTGAATGTGTAAGAAACACTACAGATCGATCTAGTGTGCAGAGTAGTGAGAGTGTAGATAATGTTAGTTTACCAAACAATCTCAACAGGCCAATGAGTATGCAAAACAGTGACAGCGCAGATAATTCTAGTGCATCGAACAATATTGACAGTCTGAGTGTGCAGTTAAAAGATTTGCCATCAGCATTTCATGACTTTACAGTGATTGGTGTGATAATTAGTCATAGACACATCGATATTGCATTCTTTCTAGATGATGCATAAGTTTTTATTGTGTCTAAAGTTATAAATGCTTTAGAACAACTAAAAACTCTGACAAGCAGTTTTCAGCTTGCCGCAGAGTATATGGAATGAAGTAATAATGTAACAGTCATTGATCAAAACCATTTTATCACTAAATATCCTGAAGTAATGAGATCAACTGTCATGCATAACGATCAGCTTATTTTAAGCATGAAGCCTTTAATACATCAGAACAAACAGTTTGACAGTAAATAAACATAAATTTAATCCAATGACGGCAACTTCATATGTTGATTGACTTAATATATACTGGTAAGACAAGCATGTGTACATAAGCAAAACAATGATAATAAGTGTTTTTTGTGAGCAGTTATATCTGCTTGACACCCAAAAACTATAAATTTACAAATAGTGAATCATTATGAGCCTATGAGAATACAAGTAAAATAATCTATACGTAAATATATATGAGAAGTGATATCTTATTTGTGGCTTAGACACTCTAAGTCTAAAATGATATGTATATATTTTTTGTACAGGGACACAGTTAAGACAGACAGAACATGGTTGTTGCCACGCACGCACGCACGCTATTGTAGAGTCTCTCGGTATTATGAGAAAAAATCTTGTAATCTTTAATAATCTTCTTAAGTATGAACCAGCAAAGCATTATTGATCCACTACCTCTAAGTATATTTATTAAAGATGAAAGCCGAGTCCGTGATTAGGATTGCTTTTTTTTACTTTCACGTGTTGATTCAGTGGCCCGTTATAATTAAAAACTGCAGGTTTGAATAAAAGTGTGTATCCAACACTAGCAAAGAATTTATGGAAAAGTTCCGTAAAAATCACAAGAAAACACTTATAATAAAAACAATTCTAAGGGATTGCAAGAAATAGGCAGAAGAAGCCATAATAGTCGATAAAGTTAAAGTTCTGATCTTTACTAGGAAAGATGTCAAGTGTTAGAAAAAGGGTATCAGAATGACCCCAAAATTAAAGAACTATGACGTAGTAGCAATGAAAGCCATGACAAGGACGGAAAAAGAAGAAGAGTGGATCAAAAAGGACTTAAAGGTGATTAATGTAAGATATAGTGGTTTTTAAATAAACAGTTACAGTTTGTGAAAGACACACAAAAAGCGTAAGAAATAATGAAAAAATTTGAAAAAATATAAATTAAGGTGTCTATGGCACTGCAAATTTGTGTAAAAAATGAGTTGGAAAACTTAAAGTTAAAAGATTTTTAAAATTGAAGTGCATATTTCACTGAATTAAAAGTATTAGTTAATAAATTCAAAAGTGCGTGTGCAAATGTGCCTAAAAAAGAAAAATTAGGCTACATCATAAAAATGCTTGCAACTTTAATTAATTGTATGGGTGATTTAGTCTATGTCTTAAAAGAATCTGATTAAACAGTTGAATAGGTAAACAGTTAAATAAGAATAGTTGGATCAAAAGAAAAAAAAAATGAAAGCATAAACAGCTCAAGTAGGTTTAAACCTAAAAGAAAAAAAGATAGAGCATGTTTCACGGGCGGAAAATATAGACACTTTAAGACACAATGTACGAGAACAAGATAGAGTAATGATTAATATGAGCAGGGTGGTGCACAGCAGCAAGGCAGATGACAGCAACAAAAACAACAACAACAGCAGCATACTCGAGAAAAGACCCAATGAGTTGCGTGTTAAAGTAAGCAACTGTGCTTGTAATGTTAAATGGTTACTGGATGGCAGGGCTCACATAATGTCATAAATGATGATCGATATTTTGAGAAATTAGTTAAATTATGGCAGCCTTTAAAGACTTAGGTAAGAGATGAAAGGTCCTTACGAGCAATAATTGATGGTTATATAAGGTATAAGTTAAATTCTTATAATCATGGTAAAATAATGAGAATTACAAATTTTTTTTTTGTGAACGTTATAAATAGAAATTTTAAAAGTTACGGTAGAGTACCAAAAGCAAAAATAATTGTACTGCTATAAAATATGCTAAAGATTCTTAATCAAGAGCGAAATTAAATTACGTAAACTATAGAAAATATTTATATTAATCGTAGGACAAGTGAAATAATGTAAAGAATGATTAAGTTGTGCTAATGCAAATAAATATATAAATAAGGATATAAGTAACTTTGCAAGCAAAAAAAAATGTATTAAAGGACCTGTGTCTACCTTATGTACATGAATTAAACGGAACAACAAAAAACTATTACAGAGTTATTATGAATAAGTGTTGATTGATAAAAGTAAGGGTTGATGATAGATTTTGACTGAAAATAATCAAAACAGCAGATTTCTTGGAAAATAAAACTCTTACTAATACTAACAAGAAGAATAGAATACCTCTTGAGCTTATGTTTGCGGGAAAGCCTTGTATAAAAATTCAAAAATAAATTTATGTAGTGTTTTTGTAAGAACATGAGAGAAAAAAAATAAGAAATAGGACAAAAAAGCAGATTTAGGAATTCCATTGGGTTATAAAAATGTTAGTGTTAGCAGTATGGATGTGTGGGTATGTGATCGGGAAATAAAATGTACAACTTTGTCGTTTTTATTATAAAACACGGACACATTTATTCTCACTATCTTCAGTGTATGCTATCATTAGTCTTTACAATCAAGGATACAATCGTAAGCTGAACTGAAATAAAGGAAGATCAAATTAAAAGGAAAATATGAAAAGCAGGGAGTGCATATTGACCAACTGACTGACCGCGCGAGAGTGAGTAAACTATAAGTATTAAACGCTAAAGTGCAGCGTCATGGCGTCTCGTCTTCTTGCTATTGCGCATGCGTTAGAATTCAGTTACGAGCACCAAAGATACATTTAACACTCCTTTCCGTTCGTATCTGAATTTAACAAAACAATATAAAATGAAAAAAGGAAAGACATATTGGATTATAAACACTGAGTAATCATATTTAGATGAATAAATAATCAGCTGAAGATGTGGAACAGGTCGGCTTCTTGATCACTCACTTGGGTTAGTTGTGACGAGCTATAACATACACAGAGAGATACATTAATCAGCATGTCTACTATCATTATCTATCTATTATCAATTTATTAATTTTACTATCTCAAGTTCAAGTTTAATTATCATGCAATTTACACTGATTAACATTCAAAATTTCTTTCGTTAGTCTTTCATGCAGTTCAAACGACAGGGGTTTCGTAAAAATGTCTGCTAGTTGTTTCTTGAATGGAATCCATTTAACGATTATCTTTCCTCTGGATACTCATTCCTTAACGTACTGAGCATTGATCTCGATTATGTGTCTCAGTCTTTTGCCACCATCTATATTAGCACTTGCTCTGGCAGCTTTGTTGTCACACTGAAGATCCGCAAGCATTAGAATGTATGACAGTATTAAGCTGATTGAGTGTTTTAATCTTATCAGCTTCTGCCTTGCATCACACATTGCCAAGTATTCTACCTTGCAGGTTGAGATTGCAACGCAACTCTGTTTTCTCGTCTTCCAAGCAACTGTATCGCAATACAATCTTATGAGGTAAACACCTGCCGTAATTGAGACTTTACAGCTTGCCAAACTCACATCATTCTCTAGTTATCAGTTAGGCAGATTTGGTGTCTGCTTAATACATTCACAGAGTGTGAGATGTCTGGTCTGACTGTGTTAGCCAGATACAGCAGGCTTCCAACTGCTTCTCTGTGAGGTACATTTTCTTCAGTTCTAGTTTTGTTCAGTTCTCCAGTTTCTTTCGATTCTTATCTGTCTTTTCTTTGCCGATTGAGGGCTTGATTTGTCAACATAGGTGTTCTTTGTGGTTTTGAGTCGGTAAATCCTAATTTTTCCAGAACTTTGTTGAAGTGTGGTGTTTGCGTAAGTGAAATTAAATTCTGTTTTCTATTTCTTTTTACTGTGATAACTACGAAAGTGCCAACCTCGCCAAGATCTGATATCTCAAAATCAGACTGCAGACCAATCTTAATTTCTTTTGGTTTACTTACCAATTTCTTGCTATCATGATATCATCTTCATATGGGATCAAGATTAGAAGGTTAACTTTTTTTCTCCATGCGTAAAGGCAAGTTTGACTGGTGTGCGTTTGTAATACTAGTTTTCAGTGCAGCACCACACGAAAACACTCGTTCTATTTCTTCAAGCTAATCTTGAGTCTATAAAGGGCTTTTTCTAGATTACATACTTTATTTTTCTTAAGTTAATCTTCGTCAAGCAGACCTTCAGGAAACTCTAAATTTATTTTTCCCTTGATTGAGATATTTATAAATGCTGTCTTGACATCCAGCAGACAAGTTCGTAAGTTAAATTTATTAAAAGTTGATATTACCGATCTCACAAGAGCCAACCCAGATACAGGAGCGTAAGTCTCTTGCAAGACGTACTTATTTCTATCTTTAAACCCACGAATCACCAACCTCACTTTAAACGTCATGGTTCCCATCTTCGTCTATCTTTTTTTTTAGGACTCGTCTGGAATCTATGATGTTTGGCTTGCTTCCTTCAACATTCATAGTTGGCCTATCTACAATTTTCCATGCTTAATTTTATGCATCGATTCCAATTTTTCGTAGATTGCTTTGAAGTTTTCTTGAACAAGCTCTTTACTATTCCTTGGTAATCCTCATTTTATCTTGACTACTTCTTCTCCCTCCGTTTCTAATAATACTTTCAGACAATCTTAACTAAACTTAATGAACCATTCATTTTATTTAATGTCTGTCTTATGATTATTTCAGTTTGCTCTTTTATCATTTACCCAGAAATTTCTAAATACCAGTCTTTCATGAAATCTTACACCCAGAACCTCATAAAATTTGTATCCTCTGGTCTTAGAAAAATGTAGCCGGTAGTTGTATAGCCAACCAGTACTACTTGTATACCTTGTGGGCTGTATTTGGTTCCAGTTTTCCTTTTTATCTTAACAAAAGGTCACACGACCAAATCTTATTTGATTTATTTCTATCTTTAAATTGAGGGTAAAATTTTCTAAGGGAGCTGTTATTTTGTTGGACAGGTGTGGTGTGCAATTATATGTATATACTGCAGCACCTAAGGTTAGATCCAACATGTCCTCCCTAAACCTTGAGTCATATAGGTAGGTTTACACTTTGTCCTGCAACGTGCAATTAATTTGTCCTGAAACGCCATTGTATTAAAGATTGTCTGGACAGACCAGTTGAGACTCAGCTCCCAATCTCTAGAGAATTTCTACTGTTCGACCTCCTGCAAACTCTGTGCCTTGGTCAGTTCTGTAATAGCACATCTTTGCATTAAAGTCGAGTAGATTTCGTGCTCTGGTCGCAAATTTGTTCATACAATTTCTTGCTTTACTTTTCACTTTTACAGGGTATGCTATCGTCAGTATTAAGTAGTCATCTGTGTATACTATCATGAATTTGTATCTTTTAGGATGACTTGTTTTGATGCCCTCTCTCTTCTAGTGTTCAAAGGCAATCTTTAAATTTTAGCAATATGACACACCTTGCATAATGCAATGAAGTGATCGTGCACAGACTTATTCAAATCTTTATTGTCCAAAAACATTCTTTGCAATCCTTAAGATATTTCAACAATAAATGCCCGAATCTTGCGTTTCAGAGCATTGCTCTGCTATTTCTTTTAAGTATTTTATACCTTTATGTAAAAGGACTTTAAGCCTCTGAAATCTCACTGATCATTAGTTCTTTACTATCAATTATTTTTCTATCTTCAATGGTTTTCTCAAACTCATTTTGTTGAGCAGTATCTAAACAATCGCTTTCAGATCCATTGTTGGGGATTGTAGGTCAGCTCTTACTATAATTGGTACTGACTTCCTGAACCTTCTCAGCTATTGCTGCAGAGGCACATTCTATCATGAAGCAATTAATGATTTCCTTACGCTTCTTGTTGTTGCTTGTTCTCTGACCATCTTGCACTAGTTCCACTATCAAATGAAGACTCTGTAGGCATCGAAAATTAATGTCTCGTTAGAACGTGGGTCAAATATATCTATCTTAAGGTTATCTAAATAGATACATATGCATCTATTAACAAGCTAACGAAGCGACATCAAGTTTCCAGCGAGCATATTGGCGCATATCACTTTACCTAGGACCATTTTGTTGTTGTTATTACTACCCGAAACCCACCTTTCTTCCTCCGCTCTCAAGTTCACGGAGGAACTTTTATTCGCGCATTTAACCAAATTTTTTCATGAATTTTTGGTTCCCTTCGTGCGCGTAGAGAGCAAAGTTTTGGGTCCAACAACAAACATACTACTTGATGCATTAGATCTAAGCAACTCTATAGTACTTTAACATTCTTTATACTTGACTTAAATATTTATAGGACAAACCATTCTTGCTTCTAAACAGTCTATTAGAATCTGCAATTTTCACATCTGGTACTTTATTGACAATCTTATGGTAAAAGCCATCTCTCTTCTCATCTTCAAGAAAACTTTGAGTTTTACTGACAAGTTTGAAATCTATCAAAATCCATTTAAAATCCATCTTAGTCCATCGAGGAATTCGCAAAATTTAGTATCACTTTGCTCTGCGGGATCAAATCTAACAGTGTGAATTTTGTTGTATATTTGATACGCCTTTATCTGTATATTACTTCTTTTCATATCATTAATTCTTGCACTTTTACCGTAGGATAAGTAAAAAAATACTCTGTTTTGATAATCCAAGGATAATCCATCTAGTAGTAAATTTAAGGTCTGCTCTTTATCTTTAATCAACTTTTGAATCCCTTAAATATCTTTTTTGTAGGCTTCTGGCTCCTTTAGTCAATTCTATCTTAAGATTATTATTTCTGCCTGCCATTTTCTTATGCAAATTATCTATCTGTTTCTTCAAATTATCTTTTCTATCGTTTAGATCCCTTAACATGCTATTTATAGTTTATGTATTAATTGAATCTTTTTTTTTTCTTTTTTTCAAATATTTAATGTGCTATCTTGTTAGAATAATCTTGTATTGATTAAATCTATCTTTCTATTTTTTTAAAGCTTTAATTTGCTTTCTTAATAAAATAATCTTGTATCAATTAAATTTATCTCTCTATTTATTAAAGCTTTAATTTGCTTTCTTGATAAAATAATCTTGTATCAATCATGTCTATCTTTCTATTTTTCAAAGCTTTGCTATTTTTAGTGGGGGTATCATTAAAACTATCTCTTCATTTTTATATCATTAATTTGCTATCCTGATAAGGTATGAATTATATTTATTTTTCTATCTCTAAAATCTTTATTCTTGTCTTTAGATGAGGTATCAATCAAATTTATTTTTTTATCTTTCAAATCTTTATTCTTGTCTTTAGATGAGGCATCAATCAAATTTATTTTTCTATCTCTCAAATCTTTAGTTTGCTATCTTGTTAAAGGTTTTCCATGTTAATGTCTATCTTAAATTTTGTTTGCACTTGACTTATTGTATTCAAATCTTCTATCTTTAATCTATCTAAAGAACCTTTAACTGGAATGTACTGCTTGTGTGAAGGAATAGTGTAAATTATACCTCCACGTTTTTCCATTAAGTTAAACTGATCTCCTGTATCGTAATCGTCACTTATATTTCCTATAATAACTCAGATCAAGTTATATATATTACTTTCTAGTGACCATTTTAACCCCATTTGTGTCACCAGGAAGCATGAGCAAGCACGCATATACGAGCTCAATGCATGCGCACTACTCATGGGACGAGATACATCAGATGACTTTGACATGCAAACTTAACATGTCTATAGTCATACACAATAGCAGCATAATTCCAATGCGATCGAGCACAATCGTATGCCTGTTATTACGATGTGCTGACACGTATTACACCAAAATTAGAAATTTCAAATTTCTGCATTTCAGTTTGAGTCGGCATTTACCTCCAGTCTGAGCGTGAAAATCCACGGAGATGATCGAGGCATCGCTGTACGGGGACTTGGAAAAGTAAACAAGTCTATTTAAGATGGCTGCTCTGTGTGCGCCATCAGCTACCAAGCCTACTGAAAGGAATACATATGCCCGGTCAGACCAAACGCAAGTCATGGCCAAAACGAAAGTCCCTCTCCCCGCTTTGAGGCGTCTTTCTCAGCGGTAGCTATAGCTGTAGCAGCTCAATGAAAATCCTCGTACCCCAATGCAAGCCTGCCTCACGCAAGGAAAAATACGTGCTGACTCTTGACCTTTGAGAATTACAGAGTACTAGCTTTATAAAACGCTTCACAAATCCTATCTTCTGTTATATTTATCATATCTATAACATATATTATTACCACTCTTATGCAATTTCGGTTTTGAACCATCGAAAAATAAAACACATTATGTCAACATAATGACCAATAAAGACATCATAAGTATCATTATTAGTTACTTACTTTCTTTCTTCTGTCAATTTTTCACAATCTTTCTCACCCCGCCAGCTGTCACCTCCTCGATCTGCTTGGTTTTACTAGTGGCTGATGTCAATCTCTACGCTGCCTCATCGATGATCTGTAAGAAAAGGGGCGCAAGAAAACGTGGAGGGCAAAAAAATGCGAGTAAACGCTAGATGGGCTCAATCACAGAGAAAAAAATGGCGGCTAGCGGAGGTCTTGAATACACAACCACACTACACTTTCAAGGCCCATAACCTGTTAGCAGTATGGATGTGTGGGTATGTGATCGGGCAATAAAATGTACAACACTGTCGTTTTTATTATAAAACACGAACACGTTTATTTTCACTATCTTCAGTGTATGCTACCTTTAGTCTTTACAATTAAGGATACAATCGTAAGCTGAACTGAAATAAAGCAAGATCAAATCAAAAGGAAAATACGAAAAGCAGGGAGTGCGTATCGACAGACTGACTGACCGCGCGAGAGTGAGTAAACTATAGGTATTAGACGCTAAAGTGCAGCGTCATGGCGTCCCGTCTTGTTGCTATTGCGCATGCTTTAAAATCGAGTTACAAGCGCTAAATATACATCTAACAGTTAGTTAAATAGTTCTTTTATATAATAACTTTGTAGTTGCTAGTGACGTTGATATCATAGAAGATGGCACAAATTGTATTGATTTATAATAAAACTACGACATAGAAAGAATGAGTTTAAACAAAAAGAAAGTTAAAAACACAAACTGTTATTTGAATACAAAGCAGAATAATAAAAACAAAAATTCTAATAGAATACAGTCAACTAGAAAAATTGAGCCTGATAGATAGAGAGATAAAAATTTGGTACGTAATATTATAATATATGTTAATTACGAGAATGCTAAGACACCTGTTTCTTATAATGATGCAATGGACAGTCATGAGTCTGAAAAGTGAAAAACTGCTATAAATAAAGAAATAAAATGCTTACACAAAAACAAGACTTGAATTGCCGTAAATGAACCAAATTAAAAAGAATTTTAAATTATAAATAGATCTTTACCAAAAAGGCTAATGATATTTTAACGGCAACATTAGTTGTTAGAAATTATCAAAAAGATGATTTAGTTAATAATATTGATTGATTAGTTGCAAAAATGCACAGTTGGAACAGTTTACTTTCTTTTTGCTGTCAAAATAATTAAATTATTGAACAAATGTATGTCAAAACAGGTTTTTTGAATGGAAAGGTAACATTAAATATATATGTTATACAGTTCTAAGGCTATGACAACAAATCTACTAATATATATTTGAATGAGATGAAGTGTTGTATGGATTAGGAAAAAGCTGAATAGCTTTAAATAAATATTTTGATACTGATTTGAAAGATTGAAATTTTAAAAGAAGCGAAAATGATACATGTTTATACATCTTAAATGACCAAAGTGATAACGTATACCTTATGCTTTGTATGAATGACTTAATAATTTGCTAAAAAAATTAAGAAAAAATACATTTTATTAATAGGATATTCCAGAAAGAATTTTAAACACATTATAAAGGTAAAATAAGTACTTATTCAGGTATAGACATCGATTATGAATATAAAAATAGAAAAAATGACACTTTATCATACGAACTATTGTTACGTAGAATTTAAAAGGCTCAGGGTGCTTGATAACAAAATGGCAGTAAAAATAAGTTAACAATTTAATTACTATTCCTTGAGAGAAAGCGCTTGGAGGTCCCGAGTTACTTATTGTGACTACCCTCTTTCTAGTCCTGGCGCTCTACAGCCTTGAGGCTACTGCTCCGGTCCTTTTTATGCTTTTTCTCTTTCACTCATCCTATTTCTTTCTCCTAATAGCTGAGGCCCATTCCACGCAGTATGTTCCATACTGTACGGAGCACGTCCAAGGTTGCGACGTCGTCATCCTTGACGGCATTATTTTCTTTTCCAACTCGGGTGTATTTGTTTAATTAGTGTATGTATCAGGTTATTGGTATTGTAATGAATACAAGGCACCAAAAAAAAATCAAACAGACGTTCTTGTGTAGATCCCCGTTTCTCTTTTATTCCCAGAGCCTGATTCGTTTCTTGCAAGTTTATAGTATGTTGTAACATATATTGCTCAGGCATGCGCTCTTCCCACTCAAATACTGACCTTATAAATATGCCCTTGTTGGTCTTAGTTTTTATCTATAATTATTTAATTACTAATTTTACTTTTATTTTAACTTAATATTCACTAACATGATACCATGTTTTATTATTATTTTATATATATTTAACTTTATTATTATAATAAATTTTTTTTTCTTTTTGTTGCATTTTACTATAAACAGTTGCTTTGTACATTAGTTTTTTTCCTTTCCTTCTTTTCCTTCTTTTTTTGTTATATACTATATTTATGACATTACACGCAGCATGTTAAACATAGTCTAACAAAAATTATTTTTATTTTATTATTATTATTATTACATAAATATCATTTCTTACGTGTTGATTTATTGCATAAACCCATTACTCAGCAAAAAAAGGTATATTACCCATTATTATTTACGTATCTACCTACTAGTTTTTTGTGCTCTTTTCGTATATATAAATGTATATATATATATATATATATATCTTCCTATATTATATAGTCGTAAGAGTTAGAGCAAAGTTTTGCTCCCCCCCAATCCTCTTCACCTCCCCCACTCCCCCCAAGCTCCCCCTCAGCTCCTCCTTAATAAGGTAGTTATTCTTTTATTTTCTTGCATTTTTTGAGTAATCCTACTTTTTTGCTAGCTCTCCCCGGCTCCCCACCAGCCTCCTTTCTGACTTCCCCCAGCTTCCCCCCAGTTTTGCCATATATAATGTAAATATATTCGTAAAGCCTTATATATTTACTGTTACAAGTGGTCCAATTTTTACATATAATTTTATTTGACCATAACAAAAAATTTTGTTACAATTATTTTACTTAGGATATTTATTTTAATTACATACTCTAAAATGTCTTTTAAGGTGCTCTGCTCTTACATAACCTTTTTCACAATTTTGACAAATATTTTTTTGAACGTTTTTTTCATGACTTTTTAAATATCTCTGTAAGTGATAATTTCTCTTAAAACTTTTTTCGTATTTAATACACTTAAAATTTTTTTTAGTATTTTGGCATTCCTTTGTGTGACGCAAACAGTTTTTCTTGTCTAATATTATAATGCTACACAGATCACATACAAAAATTTTTTTTTTGTGAATTTTTTTGTGCGATGATAGACACTCTTGATTTGAAAATTTTGAGTTACATTTGTCACACTGATAAAATTTTGCATCCATGATGGTGTATCTAAGAACATATTACGAAAACAAATTGTTAATGATTACATAAATCTGGGTACTAGACGGTACTGAAATTTGCTTTTTTGATGAAAGATAACATTTGCAAGAAAGTGTAAAAATAGTATTGAACTATAGAATAGTTCTTTTGTTACTCTGAAATTTCATTCTAAACTATATTTTCAATTTTAAATTTGTTTTCTAATTCAATTTGGATAAAAATTTTTTTTGAGTTTCTACATGTAGACAATGCAACATATAATTGCCCATGAGAAAATAATGGTTTTCGAAGGTATACTCCTAAGGCATCAAAACTTTGACCTTGAGATTTAGTGATAGTCATAGAAAAAGCTAAGGTAAATGAAAATTGTTTTCTGTACAATATAAATAGTAGCGAAGAAGAATTGTTTGTGTGTAGTGTTATACTTGAACCAAAGACTTTATTTCCTTTTTTTTCACCTCTGATTATTTCAGCTCCGATATTGTAATTAAATAATTTTTTCATTCGTAATCTTGTACCATTGCAAAGTCCTTCAGATATGTTTAAGTTTCGTATCAACATGACAATAGCGTTAATTTTCAAATCTAATTCATGTGGAGACAATCCTTCTTTAATACGATTTAAATATTCTGTAGCGAAATTAATATAAATATTATCGTCTACTTTATCTACTCCTTTGTGAGTTGCTTTATCAATACTATAGTAAGTTACTAATGTTCCTATTATATTATTTAAAATTTCTTTGTTCAAAAAATGAGTGTATTCATTGTGAGAGGTTAATATAGCCTTACTTATAAAAGAATCATCCTCATTATTAAAAATTTTAGAACATTTATTAATTGTTTTCCATGTCTGAGGAATTACAAAAGTTTTAATTCTGCCTTCTCCTATATCCAGTAGCAATAAAGCAAATTTCTCATCAATTGAACGTACATCACTTTTTGAATAAGAAATATTAAATAAAGGCCAAAAATTAAAAAATTTTATGGTTTTTTCAACAATAGTAATTTTGCTTCCGTTTTTTACTACTGGAAGAATTTAAGGAAAGTCTTGACCTAAAATTATTATTTTATTCCCAAAAGGTTTATTACTACTAGATAAATATTTTTAAGTCCTATCAACGATTTTTTACGCTTCTTTCGGTATCATAGAAGCTTCATCCTAAATAATTACTTCTACATCACGTAATTTTTGTTAATCTCGCTCAAACTAGAAGAATGCACTTTCTATAGTGCTAAAGTCTGAAGGAAGTCTGAAAGTTCTGTAAGTGGTCATTCCCTTATGGAGCAGAATAGAAGCAATACCTGTCTAAGCCATTGTAAGAATTTTTTTTTTAATTGATATAAAAAAATAAATTAATGTTTTGTACATAAAAGTCTTTCCAGATCTACGAGGACGATCGATGAAAAAAAATTTTTTTTTTGAGTTTTATTATTTCTTAAAAAATTCAACGTTGATCATGACTGAGTTGTAAAAACATTTCATGGAATTCATGTTTACAAATTATTCTATCATCATCGTAAGTATTAATTTTTTTTTTTTATTGTTTCTGTTGGTTATGGTCAACTAAAATCTTTAGAAGACGAATTTTCAGGATTAAAAATTTCGTTTAAATGTAGAAGAGCTTTATTTTGATTATTTCTACAATCTTGAATGAAAAATTTTTGTATTTTTTCCAAATAATATTACCAAAAAAATTTTCAGACATAATAAACCATGTGAGAAATTTTCGTTGTTGAAAAGGCAGCATAACGTTACATGCTTTTTAAAAAATTATATCGTTATGAAAATCGTGTTCTACTAATCCCATAGAAATAGCTGTTATTAGTCAGGAAAAATGAAAACTTATTGTTAAAAATTCATGTAATTAGTTATGATCAATATACATTTCTTACATGTATGAATTTTAAGTAACAATTAATATAATTCGGGTTTTTTTCCATACTTCGTAAATCTAATTTGCAATTATGGGGATTGGAGCGCAGAGCGTGCAGAGGGCATGTATAAATATAAGAGCTTAGAAATATCTATATCTACATACAGAATAGACAGCTCATTTAAAAAACGGGGCCACTAGAAGAAACTATAAAGCTCACTATCAAAAAGTCAAGGGCACATCTCTCTGTCAATATAAACTTTACCACTTTTATTTGAAATTAGCAGCTTGTTCTTCATATTTCCTTAAAAGCAGACCAGTAATTATTCCCTAGCATAGGAAATTTATTCCTATGTATTTTCGAAAAATGCCATAGTCTTCTGAATTCTGTAAGATATACTTTAACATGTTATTTTCATACTAACAATTGATTTTATCATTTTTTGAGGCTGAAAAAAATATTAATACAAACCTTATTTTAAAAGAATTACATTTATAACACAATAAAAGGGGGGGTTGGCGCGTAGAGTGCGCAGGGGGGCGGAGCCCTACTTGTATATTTATATACATACACATTGGTATTAGGGTCCTATATTTAACTAAGCTTACGTGTATCTATTTCTTATAATAATTATTTTTTGCTTTTCATCGATTGATCTCTCTGTTACCGCTCGCCTCGTAGTTGGATTAGTATTGGTTGCAGGACCGTAGAGTTCTCTGTATTCTCATCTCTTAAGGCGTTGTTCATGCTTCTTTTTCCTGCAAACATTCTCGACAGATTTAGTATTATCGAGGCCCCCCATCTTAAGATCCCAACTGATCCTGCAGCCGCTCCCAACGCTATCTCTAACGCTAACATCGCATACTCCTTTCAATCAGAAAAATTCTCTTTTGTTT
The DNA here is from genome assembly GCF_036245765.1 of Copidosoma floridanum. Lineage (NCBI taxonomy): Eukaryota > Metazoa > Arthropoda > Insecta > Hymenoptera > Encyrtidae > Copidosoma > Copidosoma floridanum. Next base: position 2,255,680 of record NW_028321894.1, read on the forward strand.
GTAATAATTCATGCACACGTTAAACTATGTCTGTTGGCTTTGTACCTGTCGTTAACCTGTCTTTAGGACTATGCTTTTGCTTACTGAGCTCCTGTTATCCATTCCTTTCTACTATCACTTTTATTTACTTTAATATCTTATCAACTTTCACATGATTAATCTTTTGCATTATTTCTTCTAAGCTTAGGTTCGAACCCTTAAATTTAAACATCTGATTTTCGTTCTTTCCTGATTTAGGTCCAATCTCGTCCTCGATGTTTAGGCTGTGCAATCTTCCGCAAGGTCCTTTACTCCTGCCTTCATTACTTTGAATGTTTTGTGCTAAGGGCGATCGCATTGTACATGAATCTTTTCTCTCCCTTGATTCTAAATGAATGTTGATTCTTTGTGTAAAGGAGGGTCCAGTCCGTGCTCTTTAATTTGGCTAACACTATCAGGCATTCTTTCAGTTTTTGTATAGTCTCTCCTAGTGTTAGCCGCATCTCACAAGGGTAATCCTTTTATACTTTGTATGTTGGTTTCATTCGTGTACATATGCTAACCTTCTTCAGACTTTAGTATTATACCACTGTCTCATGTTTCACCAGTGCGAATTCTTTTCTGCTCATGCTTCCGGCTATGTATTCATACGTTGGCTATAAATAAGTGACTACATTAGTTATATTTAATTCTTTTCGTTTTACTGGCAACGGTGATATCCTAAGGAGATCCAAGCTCTCTCTTGTTACTAGTAGTATCTCGATGTAGTATATAATTTTTCTGTCGAACGCTACTATTGCTACTTCTGATATTCCTACTACATCTTCTTCTATCGTGTTTGTCTCTCCTATAAGCTTTAGGTCTGATCGAAATCATTCTGCTAATATTTGCACCTCTGCTGTCACGTTTAGTGCTGCTCCCAGCATGTGTGACATGCCTCAACTCCCTTAGAATATTATATTCATCACTGTTTCAAATTTAGCTATGAGTCCTTGTGCAAATTTTTTAAATTTGTTCATTATTCCTGCTACTTTGTCGTATGTGTTTACGAGTTCTGCAAATATTTTTAGTCCTTCCTCCAATATCTTTCCTATTTCGTCTTTAAAAGTTTTTATATCCTGAAGAACCTGCTCATAATCACCATACGTTGTCACCCTTATTTGTTTCTTTAAGTATCTTGTTGTGTCGGTCACATGCTTTAAGTTTGATCTCATGAAATCCTGCTTATTTTCCTTATCTGCTTCTGTCATTTGTCCCTGAAGTACTTGCACTATTTTTATCTAGATATCATAAGCTTTTTGGCCTATCACCATCCTATTTGCCATTTCCATTCTCTGCAGTGCTCCTGAGACCTTGCTAGCAGTACGTTCTACTTGATCCTCACATTCATGTATCTTCTTTAAGGTTACCCTACATTTTTATTTCACTGGCCAGCTTGCTTTTAATAATGCCTCTGTTTCTTGGACCGTGTAACCCTAATTTACATACCAAATTACTTTTTATGTCGGTACGACTGATTGAATTGGACTTGAGTTCTCTACTGGTATCCCTGAGCTCCTCTCAATTTACTCTGAAACATGAAATAGTTACGCCTTTTTTCGTTCTCATGTCCGTTTATCTTAAGCTCCTAGCCCCCCAAATTACCCTTAGTTCAAGAAAAAAAAAAAACAAACACGGGAGCCACGAAAAAATTCCATTATTTCTCTTATTTTTATTTTTATTTACTCATTTTTTCTTTAGCGTCAAACATATATCTGAATCTCCATACAATATTATTATTTAACCATATTTTACAAATTTTTTTCGTAAAGCAATCTAGTATCAAGACCTAACTGATTATTACAGTAAATGGCGAGTGTGGCTCTGTCTTAGGAAGTAGTTTGTCACGCTGAGACGCAAACTTTACTCATTTTTTTTTCATTTTTCAAAATTTTTTTATTGCTGTAAACATTATTTCCCTTTCTTCCGTTTTTTTAGGGTGCAGAGAGGGGATGTCCAAGGGATTCTGTTGCGTCTTTCTTTCCTGGCTGCTGCTTATTCGTCAGTGTAATCACGGACTTTGCTTTATACTCTTTCTTGTTATTCTCTTGCTAGGAGAAAAAATATCTTTGCTATAGCCGGAGTAAGAGTGATTTTGAATATTTTTGTGTGGCTGCCCACGTTTTTGGAGCTTGGTTTTAGGAAACTAAGTATGCCGGTAAAATTTCTCTCTCCCGAAGGATCTCTATGCATGATCTTGTCAGGCTCTATTTTAAAGGAGCACCGTGCCTGTAAACCAGTTGCAATACTATAACGTAAGTAGCTGTGTGTGTGCTGACCAGCACGTTTCATTCTCCTATAACTTGCCATGTACGTATTTTCCGTTTCTTTAATTTTCGTTACGTTTTTTTTTTTTTATTTTCTTTTTTACTTAATTATTTACTCTATTACAGGTTATATATCTCTTAGTATACCGGCAGGTGCCCACTACTAGGCGACCATCTCCTGCAACCGTCATCGTGGTCAAGGCCTCCGTAACCCCTGCAGCCGTCCACTGCCCTGCACACGGTTTGGTAAGACTATTTCATTATAAGATATTGTGGACTTGACGTCTAAAAAACTCCTTTATTTTAGTTGGATACGCGAATCATTATAGACCCGTACACCTACTTTAGTGTACCCAGGGCTCTATGGGAGCCACTGAAGCCTTGCAACGTGGTCCCCATACCCTTACGGCGACCCCTATTAAGGTGGCATTGGGACCTACGAGGTTCAGTGTCACTTAAGGGTACCGTTTCTTATAACATCTTGACAAAATGCCCCACCTGTCATTTGACAGCCAAGTGATGAGCAAGTACTGCAAAATTTTCAAAACTGGAGCCTCGTACACCGTTGTCATTGAGTGTGGTTGCCACCGAGCCTTAATGGTGGTGGTGGCCGATGGGCAGCTTGACGAAGCCACCTACCCTCTTGACAGCTGACCAATACTCAAGGTACGTTGTTAGTTTTATTCTTCGTAGTAGTTGCCAGCCTTATGTTTTTTGATAAAAAAAAAAAAAAATGTTTTAGGTGGACGGTCCAACGGACGATCTGTTCGTTTCCAAGAACGTGAGCGCCGATCCAGTATCATCCAATGACGACTGTGTACGTCGTCTACGGGCGCTATTTTTTTCTGGAAGTAACCCTGACGGAGGTGGGATAACCCCTGTCTACAGATGGAAGAAGGAGGGGAAAGAGGAAAAAAGGAGGCCCTATCGCTGTTCGCAAGTTCGTGGTCCTCGGTTAAAACTTGTTGATGCCCCTATTTATTTTATTTCCCGTTTCTCCTGTCCCAACCTTACAAAAAAGCAACTCGGAAAATAAAAAAAGAAAATATTCTCCCGTCTTTTTTATATATTTATATCTATACCTATACATCAAGAAAGTTACATGTTGCGTATGTGTCCTCATACTTCGTCTTAAGCATGTATTTTTGTACTTATTATGCCATCATATTTTCTAAGGATCATTCAGTAGAGCCACACAATCTTTTTATGGTTTTTGTATAGTATACCAAAGAAAATAAAAATAAAATATCACCGTATTACAATGCCTATTAATTTATTCTCTCATATTCTCATTATTATTATCATTATTCTTAATCTTATATGTTTTTCTCTTTATCTCAACTCCGTGTCTGTGAAAACTTAAAAGGTAATACATGTCTCTTTTGTTATTTACTAGCTTCCGTATGCCTATATTTAATGAACTTTTGTGACGTAACTGGGGACCGCGAAAAAGAACGAGTTCCCGAGAGAAGAAGTTTTTCTCGCCTGTGTTTACCCCCTATTTATCTATAATGCAGTTACCCGTAAGTAACTGCCAAGGTGGGGAGAACGTTTGTTTCAGTCGGTTTCAATGCCACTTGGTCCCTTGTACTTTCCTTTCCCTTCTCTTGTTGTAAGTTCGCTGTTCCTTGGACAGGGGGCTTTAAGGACACAAGCTGTCTTTATATTATTCACATGTAAAACTTATATTTATTCGTTTCTATGTTATTTAACATTATGGTTCCTGTAATTGATGCCAACTATCTTATACGGTCCCTCGTATTGCTTATCAAATTTCCCTTTCGACAGTTCCTTTAGTACATACACCATTTTACCTTCTATAAAAAAATTTGTGTACAGCGACAGCGACCAATCATAGTAGTACTTTGATCGGTATTTGTTTTGTGCTTGGGTCATTGCTGCCAATTTTCGTGATTGCAATAGCGTCCCTGTTATTTGCTGTAGTAACTCTGTATATGTTCGGCCTGCCTCTGGCTTCTTGAGGCTTGACGGTAGTTTTGCCTGCTGGCCAAATACATGCTCATAAGGTAAGTAGCCTGTGCTCTCGTGCTCTGAGGTGCTGTTAGCGAGCATACACAACGGCAGTAATTCATCCCATTTTTAAAACTTACTAACGTAAGCTTATGAGTATTTAGTTAGAGCGTGGTGCATGCGCTCAATTATCCCATTTCTCTGAGGATGAAATGCTGTACTCCCAAGTTCTTCAATTTTAAATAATCGCGTAAGCTCATCCATCGTTTTGTTCCTAAAATGCGTCCCCCCATGTGATAATAGTTTTTCTGGTGCTCCAAATTACGCTTAAAATTTATTCGTTAAGGCTTTTTCCAATTTGTTTAGCTGTTGCTTTTCGTACCAGTATTAATATAATAAACTTAGTTGACAAATCATTTAGTGACAAGGTAGGTGCATAGCTATTCCTTAAAGGCTTATTAATTGGTCCGTAATAGTCAATCAAGATTCTTTTTAAAAACTCTGCTGAGCATATCTGTAACGAAGATAGCTAGCTTCTTTTTACACACACTAGTTTCTTAGTATGACATGACCTGCATCCTAGTAAAAATTGCCTGACGTCAGCCCCCATGTTACTTCAATAATATTTTCTCGCTATCTTATTGTAAGTCTCGTTCATTTCTTTATGACCCCAAATTGTTAATTTGTGGTACTTATTAATAATCTTATACCTTTTATCCACTAGTGGTACAACTAAGTTGTTCATGTAAAAAGTCGCTGTGACCTTAAGGTTCCTAAAAATTCTCTCAAATTGCTCCACGAAGTAGCTCCACTGATTCATGTTAAGTATTTGCCAAATTACGTATTACGCATACATATTTCATTTTATTAATCCTTATAAGCGCTTTAAGTGACGTGATTCATCTCTCAATATCCGATCTTAAAGCACTGTCTTTAAAATGGGACTAAATATACATTTGCATTACCACAACTTTTTTCACCTCTATTTTTATAACGTCACCAATCATTTTTTTCTTATTATTTAAGGCTATTGGGTCTGTATATCCACGCTCATAAACGGCGTCTATTGGTTCAGTATCCAGTACACTTTCTGCTATCGTCGCTAATACTAGATTATCTGAGTAGTGGAAAGGGTGGTCTTTTGCCCAATGCATTCTTCGAAATGGCTTCATATCCGAGTCTTTTCCCAGTAGCCTTGGTGGTTTCTTATGTAGTAACCGTGTTCTGCAAACTTTTTGAACTGTAAGAGATTCGATAATACTTGTCCTTGGGGGTTTGCGTTTTATGGTTTACTTACTCATTGCAGTCTGGCCTTGTTTAAGCCAGCCTTTTCTTCACTTTCATTATTTGATGAGTTTGAGCTACTTGAAGTGTTAGTGGGTGGTGGTGGATGGGTAGAGACGTGTCCCTATGCTTATAAGCACCCTCGTTCATGAAGTCATTTTCATAACTCTCTGTTTCGTTATCCCCTTTCTCTTATTCCCCCACTGGCTCGTTTACCTTATTATTTTAACTCATATCAGCGTCTGATTCGTCACTGACCAGCGTCTCTTTTTTTCCTGAATTTTGTTCTCTTTCGAATTACTCGTTAACTGCAATGAGTGGCCTAAAGTGGTTATTATCAAGATGCAAGTGTATATATTCCTCATTGTTATTTATCGTGAAACTTTTGAAAGCTTAACACTTTATCTTCTTCTTAGTGCCCGGTAGATATATACAAACATTTCTCCTGAATTTTTCTACAAATCATTACCATATTCTGTATCGGATCGCAGGAGTCTCTGAACCTCTTTTAGGTCAAAACACAAATTTTTTCACTTTGCAAACTGTAGTACATCACTTAATTCCCATGCTGTCAATTGCAAGTCATAGAAAAAAATTAGTGAGTCGAATAAGAGGTTACCTGGTTTTTTTTCAGAAGTTACTCCATAAGTTTTTAATTATTATTCGGCTCCTTGCAGTCTCGTTTTTAACAACGTTTAGTTATATTTCTGCCTCCTGCTTCATTTTCACCCTCATTACTTTCGTTGATATATTCGCTCATTACATCTTGTATTGTTCGTCCATTCCCTGATTGGTTTTTGTTCATCTCTGAGGACCCACGCAGAGTATCCTCCTCGCTAATATATTTGTCTCTTTCTCTTGAGCACCCATTCTCTCCTTCGATGGCTGTCAAGGTGTATTTTTAACATTATCCGTATTTCTGTCAGATCGCTCATAGGTCAATATCGGTGGTAGCATTGGTTTTGTTCAATCCCATGCCTTTTTTTGGACTTTTTTACGTCTGTGTACCCTGTCATAATTTTTTTTTTTTTTTTGCTTACATTCTCTCTAGACAGTCTGCCCTGTGCTCTTTCATTTGGTGTTGGTCAGCTTCCCTCGACCGTATTCGGTTTTTTTGGCTGTTGCTGGTTACTCTCTTGGATTACACCTTGTACGTAAGCTTGGGCCCATCGGTCATTTCCCTTTTTTTTTCTATTCTCGTTTTAGCTTGGCATACCAGCGTCCAAACTCATCTTCTCTAATGTATCTACATGGTCAGGGATTTTCTCTCTCTTTCCGATCAACTCTGCAACCAGACCTGACTGTGCCCACTCGTAAACCCAGTGCTTATTATCATTTGCATTTATTTCTGTTACATTTATATCAGCTATTCTTGCTTCCTTTTTAGATTTCTCGTTTGCTGCGCTGGCTGCGGCTTGTTAAAATCCCCAATATTTTGCTCACTTAAAATTTCCGTTTACGGATGTCAGTAAGTTACAGTTCGCTATGATAACTTCCATTCACACACTGTCTAACTCCGGTGTTACTAAACAATTTGGCGAATATCTATGCAACGTATTTAGTAGCCTTTCACGATTTTTGCGTTGTATTTTATGTTGAATTGTTTTTTATTTATGTTTTTTTCTTCGCATATGTAGACTTATTTATAATCGTTGAGACCATGCGATGAGATTTGCTTTCTATTATTGTCTAAGAATCTCATTTTAATATTTTTCCTTTGATTCTCTTCTGCAATCTGCAAAATTCGTTTGTGTGGTTTGCCTCTTTTCCCCTGTTTCGTACGTGGCTCTACTTTTTTACTCTTTATAGTTTTACTCACCACTGGCCAGTCTGACTCTAAATCTGCATCGCTGTGCTCACTGACTATTAACTTATTAAAATTACACATCTTGCTTAGCTTCTTTCTTCCTACCCTTTTGTTTGATTCGTCTGAATCGAATATTTCTATCTGCCATATCTTATTCTTTCTTATTATATTTTTCTCTCCTCTTGTCCGTATCTCAAATATTTGTGAGGGTTGCGAATTTATGTCACCACGACCATTCCTCTCCTACTATTCGGCAAGTTTATAAGACTCTCGTCTTGGCAGTTCAGGGTTTTTCTTTCCATCATCTATAATTAGTTTTTAGGACAGTGCGTCCGGTGTCTTATTAAATATTTCTGGTCTATAAAAAACATCAAACTTATAGCCTCTTGATTCAGTTTTCAGCCTGTTAAATTTTATTTCCAGTTTCTTTAATGAGTGAAAATGTTTAAGACGCTCATGGTCCATAACCGACGTGATTTTTGGGCCAAACAAATAGGGCAAAAACTGTTCTTTTGCGTATACTATTAAGAGCAACTTTTTATTATATGTAGGGTATCAAAATTATCTGCGATTTAAGCATATAGACGCATACGCTCACAAGTTATCCTTCCCTTTTTCTTCCTGACTCACTATTGCCCTTTTAGCATAGTCAGATACATCCACTGTCACCACACATGGTTCTTCTAGGTCAGGGGCTTTAAGTACAGGTTTTGCTACAAAGTGCGTCTGTTACCGCTTTGAATGCCTGTTCATGCTGCTTTTACCAATTAAACTCTAAACCTTTTTTTAGAAGTTTAGACAGAAGTTGAGTGATTCTTGCGAAATCTTCAATAAATCTCCTGTAGTACCTGACCAATCCAAGACGTTGTTTGATGCTCTTTGCATTTGTAGTTTGTGGATATTTTCTTGCAGCTTAAACTTTCTTTGGATCCGTTTTATTTTACCATTTGCAACTATATAGGCTAACACTTATGCCTCGCGTTTCAAAAATTAGCGCTTCTTTGGCTTGATTGTAAGGTTTGCTTTTGACAATATTTCTAACAATTTTACGAAGCGTTTGCGGTGCTCTTTGAGATTCGATGCAAACACCATTATATCGTCTGGATATACCTCTACCTCATAACCGTATAGCTTTGCCAGTGCCATTGTTATTGCTCGTAAAAACGTGTTAAGAGAGTTAGTGAAACCCATAGGCATTCTTTCGAACTGGTAGTGCCCATCTGGCTCCTAAAACGCTGTTTTATGAGCATCATTTTCATTTATTTAGATCTAAATAAATCCCTGCTTCAACTCCTCTACTGTAATGTAACGTGCTGTTGCCAGATGTTCCAGTATATTGCTCTGAAAAGGGAGTATGTGACAACTACATACTGTTATCTTGTTGAGTTGTCGGAAATCCGTTACTACCCATTTTTTGGTACACAGCATTTTTTGCCGTTTGGCCCTGCATTTTTTGATACGATCCACATGTGATTCAGCTGTATGGTGATTTTCAGATCTTTATTATGCCTTGTTTGAGTAACTTCTTAATCTCAACTTTTGTTTCCTCTCTCACATCTGGCGAATATCTCTACCCCTTTGCTATTATCGGCTCATCTGTAGTCGTGTTTATCCTATTTTTCAGAAAACTTGTCGCTTTTAGTTCTTTCCCGTCGAGTCCAAAGACATACAGATCCACTTCTATAAGCTTTTGAACATGTTTTTTTTCTTCGCATTATTTTGTCGACTCCAGCTTTCCTTCAACTTAAGCCTTACTGTTTCAATGTTCTCCTCAAGTATCTGAATATTTTTGTTGCCAGATCGGTCCTTGTAACAACCCCCATTCTTCACGATATCTTTTTTCGCACATGTGCAGCTGGCATCGTTTTTTATTTCAGTGCCTAGCTCTTTGTTTACTCTGAGATTCTCAGCTATTCTAAACATTCATGCAAAGGCTCTTTCTAATTCTTCTACGTCATTCCCATTAACGTCAGATGAATCAGCTTACTTTGTAGTCTCGCACTCCAACAAGTCTACCACTGGGACTGGTACATTTGTTGTTTTATTTGACGTGTTTAAACATTCAACATACCTACACCTTACCGTTGTTGTTCGTTGTGATAAAATTACCGAACAAAATTTTCTCTTCAAGTTTCTGTAGCGTGACGCAACCCACTTTAATTTTTCTGTGTGACTCTTTTGTATACGCATACATGACTTGCTTTGTTCTTGGCACAATTTCAAAATTTTCCGATTCTAGTAGCAAGGTTTTAACTCTATTAAATTAAAGTATATTTTTTTGGCATTTATCTGGCCCTTAAACAATGTATGTTTGATTATACTACTTAGAATTTTTATTATTTTGATGCAGAGGTGACCAGTTGCAGAATAGGACAAAAGGCTTTCCAATACTTGTATTTTTTTGTTCTAGCCTTTTAGTATACTTTTTCTGCCAACACGGTTTGCCTAGCCCTTCTATATTTACTTTATTATGTCTCCTGTCTACCACTACTTATTTTTTAATCGCAGTTTTCATTAATTCTAATTTTTCTAGTCCAGTTTCTAATATCTCTATTTCTGCTATATTGTGTCTTACTGATTTTATATTAGGATTTCTCTTAAAAGAAATTTTCATGTCAGTCAATTTCAGACTACGCACGGAGAAGTAAGAGACAGAAAAAAAAGAGAAGTAAAAAAATCTTATTTTATTTTTTATTCTGTATCTCTATTTTGTTGGCTACTAGAACGAGCAAAATTAGCCGTCATAAGTTTGTTTATTTTTGTATTCTTTTGCACGTCCTTCTCTTTTTAAAACAATCTGGAAGGACAATAAGTATATGTAATTGGGAACGTAAAAAGAATCATTACTTTCTTTTATTCAAGGGATGAAACGGTGAGCGCCGATATAACACCAGTCATTTTCTTTACGATGAGTCTTCGCAAAAATGGTTATTGACCTTTGTCTTTCCTCACTCGCCAGTAAATGCAGGTGATCGCCTACAATTTTCTGCAGTTGTTGCACTACAGTATGTGTGCTGCCTGATAGTCGCCCGAAAACTTCAAAATATCACGGTTGAGGAAAGAAGAAGGAGACATTATTTTTTGCATTAAAGCCTATCCCACACTTAGCACTAAGACTGTTAAGTGGGATTCCAGAGGCTCGATGTGCTAAATAATAAGCTGGCAGTTAAACACAATTAATCCCTTTATTATTATCCCTTGAGTGAGAACACTTGGCTGTCCTGAGTTACTTATTGTGACTACCCTCCTGCTAGTCCCAGCATTCTAGAGATCTGCGTCCACTGCTGCGGGCCTTTTTGTCCTCTTTTCTCCTTTACTCGTCTTCCTTCCATCTCCTAATAGCTGAGGCCCATTCCACGCAGTATGTTCCATACTGTACATGACACTATATTAAAATATTAGTAAGGAAGTATATTAAAAATTTAAAATTGTATACGGTTCCTATGGAACAGAATTTGAAATTAGAAGCAGCGCAACCAGTATGTGATGATATTAAGTTTAAAACCCGAATAAAGGATGAATGATTGGTATTAAGTGCAAGAACTAGACCTTATATTAGCTTTAGTAATGATTTTTTAGGTAGGTTCTGATGGAACAGTTTAAATATACTTTGAGAATTTTCAAATATTTTTTTTAGCAAAAGGTTTACGATATGTTTATGAAAAAAGTAGTTATAAAAACATTATTATTTGCTTTATTTATGCTTATCAGGCTAGTGACATAAATAATATAAAATAAACGTCAGACTTTGTCATAAGAATGTATGACTATGTTATTTACTAGACATTCAAAAAACAGAGCAGTGATACAAAATTGTAATCAGAACCTGAGTTTTTCCTGTTGTCTATGTGTGAGTAAATTAAAATTTATAAAAGATTTTTGCTAAATTTTAGTATTAAAGTTTGCAATCCAATTAAAATTCATGAAAAAAATTCTGGCACTGAGAGAATGGATAGGTTTGAGAATTTTACTAAAAAGTCAAAAAACATTAAAACCCATTCTGAGTTTGAAAACAAAAAATATGCAAAACAGGAAATTGATATTGTTACAAGCTGATGAAATAAAAAATTATAGCAAATAGCTTTCAGGCACAAATAAGTTTGAAAGATTGCAATATATGTTGAATGTAAAGTAGTTTAGGATACTGAAATTAAGATTATATTACAAATTTTAGTAGGCGTGTCAGAATATGAGGTAATTTATATCAGATGTATGCATATATTACTGGTGACATCTATTATGCAGCATAAGTACTATAAGCGCAAGATAATATGTATATGTACTTTATACAGTGATGCACTTAAGGCAGACAAAACAAAGCCGTTGTCACGAACGCACGCTCTCGTAAGGCTTTGCAGTATCACAAGAGGAGATCTTTTACTCTTGATTTTTCTTTATTTTTGTTATTAAATATATAAGTAAAAGGGTTGACAAGCGTAATTTTATTGATCCAGCACTTTCAAGTAGGATGATGTTAAAAATAGCAAATCGTTTAACTGTTGCCTTCTTTACATGTTGAACTTAAGGAATTTTAAGCTTAACATGTAACATTATGTAAAAATCACTAAAAATTGCATTTATAAGATCTGTATACACCTTCCAATTTATGTTTGTATGAAACATAACTTTTAAATAAAACTGTTATATTTTCAAATAGATCTTTAATTTTCTTTTTTTTTTTCTAGTAACACAAAAAAGAGGAGTTAAGTACACTTGAAAGCGTGTATGTTAGTAGATCCATGTGAAAAAAATAATTTCTACCGTTGCTCTATAAATTTGCGCTTCTCCCACCCCTCTGAATTATAAGCTAAACTTTAACCTGACTAACTATGTGATGAACGTCCTTAAGTTAAAAAACCACCTTTGTCACAAAGGAAAAATTTCTAAAGAAGAAAACGCAGCAAAAATCATTTACTGAAAGTATAAAGTATAAATTTTTTCTCTAATTATAAAAATTCTAAGAAGTGAGAAAAAATTTTACAAACACTTATTCTCTTATTTTAAAAGTAACGAATAAAAGACAAGTTAATAAACATATGTCATTACGTTATATGAAAGTTTCTCTGCTAATATATATTGATTTCGAAATTTCTTAAACATATACTTAAAAATGTTTAATTTAATATAGTATCTTTTCATTTAATGTTTGATTAAACCTCATCAATAAATACACAGTAAACAAAAATTTTCATCAAAAATCAGCAAAGGACTGTACGATAGCATGAAGGAATCGAATTTTGTAGATCTTGCAAGCTCATAGCAGAGTGGGTAAGGGTCTTGGCCACCATGCAAGAGGTCTAGGGTTAGAATCTTTTTGGAAACTGTTTCTTCTTTCACTTTAGTTTTTTTTTTGTTTTTTAGAAATTTGTTAAAAGAAAAAGATGTGAATTAAAAATGTGTACTGTAGTTAGTGTGGTGGCGTTGTCTGGTGTACGGGGGACCGGCTGTACGTCATGAGGGTTGGGGAAAAGTGGGGAGAATCAAACAAAATCTACTTTTGTTACACTTTTTTTTAAGGTCACTAATCTCAAGTTGTTGATTTACTCTGTAGAGCAGAGCGCGCTGATACAAATACAAATTAAAAAATTTTAAAAAAATGGTAATGAATTAGACATCGACGAGAGAGAAGATTTGGGTTTGTAATAAATTTTTATATTACTTCTACACTAAAGACAAGCTTCAGAATCATAAACTTTAATGTGCAACTGTAAGCAAGTGTCAGATAAGGTGACAAAATGGAGAAAAACAACATTTTTTAGTTTGGAAACTTTAGTTTTGCCTAATAAGTCCCTTATGTCATCTGTGCGGACTTTGAGTGTTAACTTAAGACTGTAGATGTGCATTTAAAAAACGTCGTGCCAACAATACAGGCTATGATATTAAATACAGCTTCAACAACAGCCAATCAGTTTACAAAAGTTATTGGTAAAAGGATGATGATAATATGAAGACTCCAAAAAAGTTGTTCACTCAAGAACTAAACATTAACACACAATATTTTAAACAGTTATATGGAAATTTAAAGCCAATGATTTTAATTAATGCAGAAAAAGATAAATTTAGAAGTTTTTAAGCTCGTCATATTTATGGTAACTTATTTTTGAAAAATCAGAAGAAACTAGGAGATCATTGTTATCTGACGGGAATATTAAGAAGTGCTACTCACAAAAGTTTAACATGTACAATCAAAATTTAAAATTTATTCTAGTGATACTTTTTAGTCTAAAAATCTATGAATCATACTTCATCAAATTGACTTTGCGGTATGACACTGTATTGCCAACAGTTACTATGTTCCAACAATGAGGTTGTTGCAGCAAAAGAAAGAGCGGACATATATGGGGATAAGGCTTATGGAGATCAATACTAATTTGAGATGCACAGTAGTCATCACTATCAATGATAAATTTTTGTTCTTCATTCCAGATTGTATCTTAAAAGTAATAGAAGCCAATAATACTTGATGCACTGAGCAGAGAGAAAAAGTTTTAAAATATGCTTTGTCTATTGTATATAATGGTGATAATGAGTTTAAATTTGTAAGTAAATTAAAGAGCAATTTTACGATGGTGAGAATACATAAAAGTTGTTCAACGCAGAATGGGGAGCTGGATGAGCCTCTCTTTACTTTCCCCTCTTTTATAAATATCTGACTGATCTATCCAACTATTATGAAACTTACGAAATCCTAACTACTTTGCATAAACCATATTACCATGTTTTTTTTATGACTTTTTACACCAGATCTAAGTCTGGATATTTAGATCTCAGAAGCTTTTGTTTGTAAAAACCATCAGGGACCAACGGATCCTTATAATTTTTTAAATGATAAGTAACTAGATTAGTTTTTTTTACTTTATAGACGATAAATACTTTAGTTGACCTGTTTGGTGTGTAGCCTTTTTCTAAAATATTTTTAACTTGGCTCAACCTCAGTTTATCATTAACTTTGAACCTAAGCTTTTTTTAAAGGATTTCACCATTAATCGTAAATTTTTGTAAAACTTGAGCTTAATTGCTGGTTGTACTATCAAAAGACTTCATATAAATTGTTCAATGCTTGCGAGCGTTGTAAGCTGCAATCAGATCTGGTAAAATATCAAGCTGCTTGTGATTTTTACTAAGACTAAGTGTTGTCCACATTATTTTTTCAAAGTGCGGTTGACTTGTTCATATACTGATGATTTAAAATTACAATATGTTAAATAGAGATTAATATTAAATTGTCTCGTAAGGTCTTAAAAACTTCTATTGCAGATCTTTTTTACCTTTATGCAGTTTAATCACTACTCAACCATCTCGTGATGCAAACTTCGTTGCTGCTGTAACATCTTCTCCATCTTTTGTTCTTACAGGTACAGCGCATTCAGACTTTCAAACTACATTTATAACAATTTACGTGTTGCTATAAACTTCTTTTTACGAGCGTAGGGTATTGTTTTAACAAGTTTGGCCTGAGATGTCTCATAAAAACCTTGAATATCATACTTTCGATGTAGATAGTTATGACGAGCTAGTTTGTGAAGCAAACTTCCACAACCACTTCTTCTCCATCTTTTGTTCTTACAGGTACAGCGCATTCAGACTTTCAAAATACATTTATATCAATTTGCGTGTTCCTATAAACTTTTTTTTACGAGCGTAGGGTATCGTTTTAACAAGTTTGGCCTGACATGTCTCATTAAAACCTTGAATATCATACTTTTGATGTAGATAGTTACGACGAGCTAGTTTGTGAAGCAAACTTACACAACCACTTTTTTATCTGATCTATCCTGATTGACGGTTGATGAAGAAATGAAACTCTTATCTTAAGGTCATTAGTAATATATGCAGTTTAATTATCTTCTAAAGGAATGTTAGAGATCTGAGACAACACTTTTTACATTATATTTACTTCAGGATCTAAGTTGGCAGTAGATAGCTGCTGCAAACACTGCACAGTCTTTCATGTTTAACCTCGTATTGTGCATCTCTTGTAAGTTTATAGCCAACACTTGGGGGACCAGGCAGGGTACATACAAGGTTATCCCTTTCGCTTCAAAGAGGACACGTTGTGCAGTTCCAAGGTTGGGTGGTAAGAAAAATGTTAAAATACCATGTACGGATCTCTACCTGCTGGAGCTAGCAGTGCTGAACATCCAATACTCTTATATGCTGGCTTGAGTGCAATTAGTGTACTAGCTAATAATGAAGCTGGAATTTTAAAAAGTATGAAGGCAAGTAAAAAGACCTCACTGTTAAGAAGTCAAAGTCATAATGAAACTATAAAGGACATTTTAGGAGGTCACCTGAAGCCATTTCTAGGAAAAGATATGCAAAAAATGTTCGGAGTAAACTTACCTAAGAGAGCTCTAACGAATGTTTTTTTCTTACCATAATCTAAAAATTTAGCAATGTCCGATTTTCATAGGATATTTATGGGAAATCACTAACTACGTGAAAAAAAGTGAAGCAGTTGCAACACACAAGGGGCTAACGCGTAGAGTGCTCGTGCAAAGTTTCTCGTGTGTACTCTCGCTGATTTTCAGTCAGAGTTGTACATGGTATGCACAGGCAACTAAAGTACTCTAAATAAGTGCCTTTTGCTGATTTGGTAGTTTTTATTGTACTATCAATAAAACATGAATTATTTATTATCATTCATATTTTTCTGAATTTGACAGTTATTATAAAGTAAGCCCAAAAATAATTTGCTAACGTTTACACAGCAGCATAACCTGAATATTTAAAAATAATTAAGACATATCCATACACAATTTGTTAGATATGAATGCGAAATATATTATTTAATGTTATGCCATATCACGAAATCATTCATTAACTTTCGAACAGTCATCAAAGAAACATGACCACTGAGTTTGTCTGGAACCTCTTCTGTATTAAAAACACAATATCTCTCACCTATCGAGTTATCATTAAAACCTCACTTTATTATTGGCTTAGTAAATCTGCTTACATTTAACTCAATTCCTTATATTAATAAAGATTATAATAAATTTTAACTGACTAATTAGGCTGTCGTTTTCCAACAGGCAGCCACGAAATTCCAGATATCAAGTCATTTTAAGTAGATGTATTACAGTCAAACGATATTGCTGTGGACATCATACCTAACAACAAAAGACTGTGTAGTGTGATTGCTTATAATAATACGATTGTTTTTACCAAAAAATTCAAACAACTGCTTTTAAGGTTTTACTGAACGTGTTTTTTAAAATACCACAACCCACAACTCAAATTCACCTGTAGCAATTTTAAAGCTAACGCACTGAGAGCTCAACGTAATGTCACTACTAGAGCCTATATAAACAAAGAAAAATTTCATACAATTTATAAATTTTTCCTAGCTGTACCACCAAGTTATGAATTCATCAAAGAATCTTCACAAACAGTATCCTTTCCAATTGTCGGCTGTATTATTTACTACATACAATAACGCATTGTTGATCAGGAAGGTAATCTAGTCAATTTTTCTGGAGAAATCATCATCACGAGGTTACATATAATACCTTCAATGTTATTAAGATTGTATACTATACTAAGATCTATAGAAGTAGATCATTATGCGCTCCAGAAATCAGTCAACAATGAACAGTCAAACTGTCAAAACGTCAGTAGAAAAGACAACTGACATTTCAAAACATTCAGTTTCTAAAAAGGCTTACATAGTTGATGTCATGGTAGTCAGGGTAAAGCTATAAAAGCTGATGCATACATCTGCTAACATCATTAATCTATCAACCGTCAATGAAGAAGGTCAAAGCAAGTAGAAGAAATAATACGATAGGAAGGACAAAGAGAGGAAGTAGTTCATTAACAAATTTGTTAAGTAGACTGAATAGAGAAAAACATTAACAGAAAGTAATAGAAAACAGTGATTTTTAAAAAAAAAAATTATTAAAAAATTTGAAAGTGAGAAACTTCTAAGTAATGAATGGATTTTATGCATGGTATGCAGGGCTTTACATAGACTGTCAACAATTAAGTTTTCAAGAATTTAGCTATACTACTATTTTATTCTAATGTTAAATCTATTGAATTTCTCATTATAAAGCCATTTTCATAGCAAAGACTCTCAGACAAATACAGAAGAGCAACCTCAGGGTTGAAGCACCATTTTAACGCTTTACGGTGTGTAGCGGGAAACTTCCTGTACAATACTGTTAAAACAATTCTTCGAGAACACATACGCAAGTCAAAGAAAGTGCATGTGTTTGGCTCATTAAGAAAACAATGGTTGGAGGGATTTACACTCAAAGCTTACGATATTTATGATTTGGGCTATCCTCTGACTAAGAAAAAAAACTGGCCACTGTTTGCCCCATGAGAATTAGGTGAACAAGGCTAATTGTAAACATTATAACGTTAGATTGTACAAACAGTTTCTCTAGGATTTGTTGGCGTCTCTGAAATGAATCTAACTATTGCTTTTAGTGTTTATTCATTTTATTGAGTATTAGGAACGTAATTTTTTTCATTAACGAATGCCATCTAGCTGCTTATAAGTGAACTTAAAGGTTTATTGCTATGCCATGCCAGTCCAAGTGAGGTAAGATTTAATGGTCGTACCGCACAGATGAAAGCGTTTGGTTAGATCTCATGTCAAGCGTGCTCCTAAGTCACCATAAAAAAGTTCATTAGATCATCATACAAGTATAAACAGAGACAACATTTAGTTATTTTAAAGTTAACTTCAAGTTACTTTTAGTCATCTCTAAATCATCTTTGGGTTATATTAAAGACATTCTGTGTTATAATTAATGTTCATAGGATGGAGCACAACAAGCCTACCATTTTTCAAACATATCTTTACCAGTCCAGGTACCTACAAGCTCTTTGATTGCATAGTCAGTAGCGTATTTGTTTATCACGCTGGAGACTAAGGTCGTACTTTTTTACATATCGTGATAGTATCTATATGCATATAAGTTTAATAATAGTATCTACATGCCAAGTTAGCAGATGAGGAGTATAAAAAGAAGAAATGATCAAAACAATGACCTCATTTTCGTGTAAATTAAATATGTTTAATAATGTTACACCTTAATAGCTCATAGTTCATGAAAAATAAAAAAATAATTTGGAACACTTTTGGTTAGAAAATAAACATTCTTTTTTTCATAACACCATTTTGCTTTTACTAAAGCTCGAGTCACTTGAGGAAAACTTGCAGTAGGGATTCGCATTAAAGTTCAAAAACCAAATTATTTTAGAGCAAAAACTTTGTTTATTTATTTGTTTTGTATTTTAATACACTTATTTTTATAATTTAATTACTATTTATTAGGTAATAACATAAGTTCATTAAATATACGTTCTTCAAATTTATAAATTTAGGAATTAAAAAAAAAGAATTGTATGAAATAGAAATTTGTATTTGAAATCAAAAAAAAAATCAAAATCCTTATTTAGGCTTAAAAGTTACATTTTATAATACTTCGCTTCTTTATTAAGAAGTAGCATTTTGTTGAGTTAGAGAGTTGTTTTGCTCCGCTATTAAGCAAATTTGCTTTAAAGGTCAAGATTCTTCCATCTTTCTTTTTGTTTAGTTTTCTTTCAATTAAGTTTTAGTTGTACTAAGCGGAGATGCTTTTTGTGGAATCACGAACTTATCGTTAAGAGAGATTACAAAAGGAGCACATAACAATCCCTCCTTTTAAGTAGCGTAACTTTACTTCTCAAAACTGTCATATGCTGCTGCTTTCCACGCTGCAGCCTTCAAGACTGCTGTAGTTCAGTGGGTACTCCGGAGTGCTCAATTCTGGCTGCACATGCTGCTGATCCCTAAGCAGCTGATTTTTAACCTGCTGCTGCTGTCCATTTTCTGTAATGTATACAAATATAAATAAGCGTCAACGAAAAGTAAGTTAACAGTAGATGTAATAGTCAACTTAATTTACTGAGTATCTGAATGATGGTAATCAGCAGCTTGTTTGTTGGAAATTATTCCAGAATCCTTCTTATAATAGTCAGCAAGAACAGTGCAATTCTTTTATAATTAATAACATGATGAACTATGAATAGTGAAAAAAAAACTCTATTTTTGTTAATACTTGTTGCTTACGTATTTTTTTTTTTTTTTAATTAAACAGAAAGCTAAAATTAATATTTTTTTATAAAATGGATAACTCGGTATGAATTTATCAGTCAAACACTTTATTAAAACAAAAGTCTACGTATTAAACGAGAAATAATCTTGAATTACTGCTTTAAGGATATTTATGAATGTAAAATACACAAATAAGAATGTTACTGTCTAAGATTAAACAGTGATGCAAAAGTCATATTTACCTTTATGACTGAATAGTTTTGATGTTCATTTTAATACAATCTTAGAAAATAAAGTGGAGCAGCTTGTTTGACTTTGACTTAATTTTTCTTCTTCCATTTTTCAGATTCTTTAAGCTCAGCTTTTTCAGGCTCCTTTCTATATTTTTGAGATCTAATAGAGTGTGTACATCATCGGTCTCTCTCATTGATGGAGACTGCGTAAATTTGGAGCACTTACAACTCACGAAGATATTGATATTTAAGGAATAAGATACTGTTTAAATGTTTGCATGACAGTTCATTGCATAATTCACTTACTTGTTGCAGAATTAGATATTGTTGTTCATGTGAAAATATTTAGATCAATCTGAAATTTATTTTGCGCAGACTCATCTAATGATAAGTTTTAATTATCTTAAAAAAGATCAGAGGGTATTTAAAGTAAAGAAGCAACTTTTTTTTTATAACCATTACTAGAGCTTCATGAGCTTTATAAAGTATTCAGTGACGGCAACTTTGGCAATATAGAAGCAACCTTGTTTTCATCACCATTATCGGAGCTTGAAAAGCTCAATAAGTTCTGCTGTTATAACATTTTTCATACAAGCTTGCAGTAAAAATAATAAAAATACTGATACTTAGCTCCTTGAACGATAATAAACCATTTATAATTATAAACGTAAACAAAGTTTTCATTTCAAAATCTATACTGAAACTAGTACATACTAAATAACTAACCTTCTATATACATTAACGGCAGTAAAGAGTAAGCAACATTATGGTGGCTTATAAATGTAAGAACCATACATCACTAGCAAATCTAACTTTCTAAGGCAGAAACAGCAAGATTTGCGTTATAACGATACAAACTTTTTAATCACTGGTATAGACAGAAATAAGCTTATGAAGCTGAAATTAAGGTAAGATTTGGATACTCAATGCAAGCTTCTTATATACAACACGAAACATTTTCACAAAACAGAATTTAAAATTTACAAAGATAAAAGCAGACGACAGTTTCAGAGAGAATTTGATGTATGCATATAGTAACACGCCTGTGGTCAATAAAAATCGCAAGGATGGTGAGGACAAAACGAGAATACACAAAGATGACGCAATGATCAGAAGCTTAAACAGCAACCCGGCAACATTGTAGTTTATTAGGCAGCCTTTTTTTAAAAACTATTTGCAATTAAGCAGCCCAACAATTCATGCTTATACAGATACTGCTTCTCGGACGGATGCTGCTCTTGAGGCTAATGTTGTTGTCATTGCAATGGGTTCAGATACTGCTTCTGCTTATTTCGTGCTGGCTACGGAAGCACAAGTAGCACTTTTACGGGATACCTAAGATGAGATCTCTCAATATACTGTTATACAGACGGATAATTACTACATGCGTAAACTAAGTGCATGACGACAGTAACGATAATGTACCGCAAGTAGATAGCGATTTTAAACAGCAAAAGGACGATGATAATAATGTATACAAGGTATGCTGTGTACGCCTGTTAGTATTGATTTAAGCATACTCTTTTAAAGTCACTTTTAAGTTACTTTTAGTTATCTTTTAATTATCTTTGAGACATCTTGAAGACAATGTCAGCTTATCTAAAAGTCATTTTTAAGTTATTTTTCTAATTCTTTAATAGCACACTGATAAGTGTATCTATTTGTCACTCTGGAGACCAAGATTTGAATCCAAGTGAGGTAAGCTTTCTTGATTTTAAAATGAATCGCAATAGACTAAAATTAATTATAAAATATTGCTTTAGTAAAATTAAACAAAAAAGGTTGGAACTTCATTCCGGAGCACATGCTCATTTAAATACTTTGGGGTTCTTATCCAGTCCTAACAGTGGGACCAGCACCTGGATGGATGCAGCAGACCTGCGTGCTATGGGCACAGCCTGTACTCATAGCCATACGGGAAAATCGGCTTCGATGAAACCCAGGGTGGGGGGCAGCCTAGTATTAGTACATTGTCCAGAGCAAAAAAGAACAGCAATAGCAGAGAATGGCAACAAGAAAGCTCAGCAGTCTTCTGCTGTCCCCTCACCATATCGTCCTTCCCTGACGCTTGCTCGTTGGGCTGTTGCGGATGCCAAATGAACGATATTTTAGATACTTTGTTAAGGTATTAATTGCATAATTTTGCTAACAATTTATCAACAAGTTTGTAGAGTAAGTCTTTTTTAACACATATATACCAGTTTATTACGATGAGATGCCCCTCTGGAACGATATTTAAAAAGAACCCCTGGGCCCTGTATTATAACTGTATAAATGGAGTGGCCCAGTCCAGTGCAAGGACTGTGGCCTTGCCTAGAATCCTCTGTGTTAGCCTAGTTTTAGATTAAAAAAAAATTGTGCTATGCATTAACAATACACTTTTTTACCTATGATACATTGTTACTGTTGTTTAACGGAAATGGCTACTAACGTTATTCAACAGCATAGATACTGTGCAGAGACAAAAACATGTTAATCATGTAACATGTCAACTCAGAAAAAGTATAAATTAATTTATGAAGGGTTGATTTTTTTTTTTTTTAATAAAAGCAGAATGTATTCTAAACAAAAAAATTTTGATTCAACCGTTCAAAAATTACTATTTTCAAATTTTAAGATACATTTTTAAATTATAAATCGTTATTATTTAGAATAGATATTGAAAACAATATTGCTTTTTATATCAATAGCTAATCATAATTACGTATTATTACTATAACTACAATATCACTAATTATATCACAGAACGCTTTTAACATTTATTTTTAACCTTTCGTTCTTAAAAGTTTTTAAATTTTTGCTATGAGCACAACCTTAAAGCAACGCCATCAAAAGAAAAACAAAAAGTGTTCTCCTTAATATTCACGATACGTGCTACGTATATAATGTTTGTCTTTTCTTCCAGAGACAGAGCTTCTGCATCTTCGCAGGTTACGCCAGCTGATAGCTCTGAATGATTCACAGTATGATATGTATTTAATTGGGTATTAGTCAAGATATTTTCATAAACATGCATAAAAAAAACATGTACTCACCACTCATAGTTGAATTAAAAATTTAATTCTCAGGTAGATCGTACATCTATAAAATACAACTTTCTTGTGTTAGTGATGCTCAACACTTTTCTAGCTGAAGACAAACAGTGTCGCTTGGACGTAACAATATAGGTATTGCTGCGATCGTTTTTTCACATTGTGCACGTAGCAAATAGAAGCTACAGTTAATTTAGTAGTTTAATTTAAGACTTGAATTTTGATAAAAAAATGTTTATTTTACAATAAGTTCTTAATTAGTGTGTACATTAATATTGAATAGCTTTAAGAAAAAAGCCATAACAATCTGAACAATAATAAAAAACTATAAATTGACATTGATTCTGCATTTCTTAGTTGACATTACACTTTTATTTTCTTGCTATAGTAAATGAGAGGTTCTCAGCTACACATTTACGATTACCTATACTATACTCATTGCTCTTAATTAAAAGGATTCTTCAATAATTAATTAGGCGAATAACCAAGCGTAAATTTCAGACCGTTAAAAATGTGTTAACACAGAACTTTAATTAATATGTTCTCAAAGTTATTCGGCAAGTTTCTGATACAGAAAGATTTTCAAAGAGTATCTTATTATTTTGGTTATAATAAATAAAATCTTGTTTGCTTATGACCTTATGAGGGTGGTTCAGAATAATAAGGATATCATGATGGTGTGGATCATTAAAAAAAGTAAATACTTTTTTTTTCAGATTCAGTTAAAGCTGTATAAGTATTTACTATAACTTTTAAAAACATTTGCAAGTTGCAAGAATTCAACATACATTCTCCACAACATTCTTCTTCTTTGATAACAAAAAGATTTTAATAGACTTTTGTTTGTAAGAACTTGCATTTAATAAATAGAATATAACATACCTAGGCCAGAAAGTGGTGCTATTACTGACCACGCTATATTATTAGCCGAGCTGAAGACGAGATTGGTAATGCTCAGTCAATAGTAGCCCCACTTTTTGGCCGTAGTATGTATACTTTTTTTCCTTGCGCCTTCGCCGAAAATTCAACACAAAAATTCATATGGCTCGTATTCCTCGTTGTACTCATAATTATGATTCTTGTAACCTCTACCTCCGCACCGTATGCAGTGGCCACGCTCCTGTGACAGTCAATCATTTTATTTAGAAGTCAATTTATGCCGATGTTTTTTATTTATTCATAAAAACACAAAAAAAATATAATAGATCATCGCAATTGTGTCTGACCAGGGCATTCAAATATTACAAACTGCATCAAAGCATAATGGTCATGTGACGTCATTTACGTATTCAATACACAAATGTGAAAAAAACAACGTTTAAAAAATAAAATAGTTTACTACTATAACATTGTAACGTGTATTATTTAAATGCGTTCTACAAAAAAAAATTCAAATAATTTGTTCACAAATCTTTGTTTTGCGTATATTACTTCAAATATTCTGTAACATCGGTGTATCCACATTAATCTTTTTTTCCCCTTTCTTTAAAACTTTCCGTGCCAATTTTATAACACTAAACGTAGGGGCCAATGTGCATAGAGGTAAATGACCTACAAGATTGCTCGTAGCTAAGGTACTACGACCATGCATGACTCACAAACATGCACACTGGCCCATGCTGACCGGAAAAGAAATCAAATGAAATACTTTTAAAAGCGTAAAATAATAAAATAACTTAAGAAAAGATACCGTATATAAAAACAAGCTTTGTTTTAACTGTTAAGGTAGTCATTTCGTAAAGGAGTGCCCCTTCGAAAAACGGTGTCGTAAATGCAATGGTAAACATCATACATCACTTCATCAGGAGAAAATCCCTAAAGATGCCGCCACAAATCAAACTAATTTAGAAAATGATTTAGATTCTGATGAAGAGAGTGTCGCTTCGATTAATTCCGTACAGCAGTTAAACTGAAATAGCAGTTCAGCAGTGCTTGTGTGCACTGCAAGAGTGAGGGTTAAAGCTTTTAATCGTAAAGAATTTCTAATAAGAGCTTTGGTACATTAAGGATCACAATGTTCGATCATTTCACAGTCATTGTCTAACCTTTTAAAACTCAAACGCACTAAAGCTCAAGTACGGCTGGTGAGCCCAGGAAAGGTGTTTATCAACAAACCACGTTCCTTTATTAAAATCGAAGTAAGACCTCATTTTCGTTCTCATTCCTCCCTCAAAGTC
The DNA here is from genome assembly GCF_036245765.1 of Copidosoma floridanum. Taxonomy (NCBI): domain Eukaryota; kingdom Metazoa; phylum Arthropoda; class Insecta; order Hymenoptera; family Encyrtidae; genus Copidosoma; species Copidosoma floridanum. The sequence goes on from NW_028321894.1 coordinate 2,280,521, forward strand.
AAAGCATTAGTTTTCCCCCGCGTCTCTTCATATCGACCCTCTACTAACTTTTCACTAAAGAGTCTTCAAAACTTTAAGAACCTACGATTAGCTGATCCTCGCTACCAATATCAGGATAAAATTGACCTTATTCTTGGCGCCACTGCTCATGCACAAATAGTTTCAGGAGAAATAATAAAGGCAGTTCCGGGTGAACCAATTGCTACTAAAATCAGGAGCAGTCAATTGCGAATCTTCTCTTAATCGTTCTCATCAGATTTTAATTAATTGCGTTACATTGACCGACCTTTCTGACCTTCTTCAAAAGTTTTGGAAACTTGAAGACCTTCCGGATTGTTCACACGAATTAAATCCAGACGAAAAAGAGTGTGAGGAAATCTTTGTTAAAACTGTAAAACGCGATCAAACTGGTAGATATGAGGTCCGTCTGCCTTATAAAACTAACCCCTTAAGTCTTATTCCTTATGTTTTAGGTAATCATTTTACTTTGAAGTCTATGCTTTTGAGTTCAGAGAAAAGATTAAGAAGCAATTTTAAGCTGAAAGACGCTGATATGAAGTTCATCAAGGAATATATCGATCCAAATCACATGAGCGAGTTAGAACTATCTTTTGAACCGAATTGCTGGGTTCTTCCCCATCACGGCATAATCCGAAAATCCAGCTCCACTACTAAACGTCGAGTGATTTTTAATGGCTCCGCAAAATCAGCAAGCTCAGCTTCTTTAAATGAGACTCTGCATTCCGGGCCTACCCTACTTCCATGCCTTTTCGACTTGCTCTTACGTTGGAGAAGATACAAAATAGCTTTCACAGCTGACATTGAGAAAATGTTCAGACAAATTCTCGTGGCTGAACCAGATCGGATTTTTCAAACTACAATGTGGTGATTCGAGGAAAACGAACCTTTCAAACTGTATAAATTACACACCGTTACATACGGATTAGCTTGTTCCCCATTTTTGGCTACTAGGGTCCTCAAGCAATTAGCTAGTGATGAGGAAAGAAGATTTCCTGTTGGAGCAGCCGCGATGAAGTGCGAAGTTTATATGGATGATGTGCTATCAGGTGCGCACTGTGAGGCAGAAGCTCTAACCTCTAACCAAAATCAAGGAATTACAAGATCTTACCGAAGCCGGCGGATTTTTGTTGCGTAAGTGGACGTCTAACCAACGAGAAATTTTGAAAGGACTCCAGTCTGAGTTAATCACTTCAAAAGAAATCACGACCAACGATCAAGGCGAAGGCGTTAAAGTTCTAGGTATCGAATGAAATCCGGAAACTGATAGCTTCGGATTTAAGGTCAACCTTGAAACCTTTCCTGTGGAATGGACCAAAAGGACACTCCTATCATGATTAGCTACATTGTTTGACCCCTTAGGATAGCTTTCTCTGATCGTGATAACAGCTAAGATAATTCTTCATTCCCTATGGTTGATACCGCTTGACTGGGATACTCCACTTGCCCCGTCGCACTCCGAACCTTGGATGCGTTGGTTGACTAGACTTTACAATATAAATCTCCTAAAGATTCCCCGATGAAATCATTTTAGTCCTGAGTTAGATACGCTAGAGTTGCACGGATACTCAGATGCTTCAAAGCAAGCATATGCTGCAGCTCTGTACCTTCGAGTAGTCAAAGCAGGTCAGGTGCTAGTCACTCTCCAACTGACAAAAACTAAGGTAGCTCCTATTGAAACAATAAACATTTCCCGCTTAGAACTTTGTGCGGCTCATTTACTAGCTAAAGCTATGGCTCACTTTATGAACAAATTTAACCAATCGATTAATACTGTTCACCTTTGGACCGATTCAAGAGACGTACTTCACTGGTTAAATTCTGTTTCATCAAGGTGGCCTGTTTTTATAACCAATCGCTGTGCGGATAAACATGATCTCGTACCTTCAGCTTGTTGGCATCATGTTGCAGGTAAAAACAACCCTGCAGATATTGCCTCTTATAGAATTTTCCCCAATCAAGTTGATCTCATGGAACAGTGGTACTTCAGACCCCCATCACTTCGACAATTGAATCCTGTTCATCCCGAATTTATTAAGGACATAAGAGTTGAAACTATAAATAATCAAATCGCCACTAGAAAAAATGATCATTGGGACTTAATCCACAAGTTTTCCGAACTTTTAAAGCTACTTAGAATCACCGCCTACTGTCTTTGTTTCGTGTACCGACTGTATTGCGTATGTACCGAAAATTGGATAAACAACGTGTCCTAACTTCGACGAAATTTCCTATCTTGTCCCTCGAAATATTTGACAAAGCTCGTGGAGTTATTCTGTTGCCAGCTGAAATTGCTTTGGCTGAGTTGTACTGGATTTTTTCTCATCAACACTGTTATTTTCAAAGTGAGTTTAAGAGGTTGAAAACCAATAAAGGAGTACCTGTTGATCAGCAACTTTCTCTCCCAGCCTGTAGCAGATTGACTAAATTAGCTCCCTTTCTCGATAAGTGCTTAATGAGAGTCGGAGGACGCTTACAAAACTCTACGTTAAGCCATGAAACACGTCATCCTCTCATCTTAGCTCCTGATGATACGCTTACTACTCCTGTCATTCGAGCAACTCACTTAAAAGTGTTACATGGAGGGCCTCGCATTTCTCTGTTTGCCCTACGAAAGCAATTCTGGATCATTGGTGGTTTACATACCATTGGTAGCATTATTTGGCAATATATCCCTTGTCGACGTTATAAAGGTCGCACTCCAAACCAACTCATGAGTGCTTTGCCCACGCCAAGAGTCTCTCCTGCTCCAGCCTTTATGAAAACCGGAATTGATTACGGTGGCCCCTTTCCGGTGCACTTGTCAAAATCTCATGGAAGAGGCACAACTAAGGGATATGTTGCGGTCTTTGTCTGCATGTGCACTCGTGCTATCTATTTGGAAATCGTCGAGGACTATTCCGCAGAGTCCTTTATAGCCGCTTTCGTCAGGTTCTCATCCTGCCGAGGGCATTGTGTTGAGATTTACAGCGATCGTGGTACAAACTTTGTCAGTGCAGAAAAGGAAATAGCGCTGTTAATTCAAGGCTTCAGTGAGTCCAACCCTAAGTTTGAGTTGGCCCAAATGAATATAACCTGGTTATATAGGCCCCCTGCCGCTCTTCACTTTGGTGGACTGTGGGAGGCCGCTGTTAAGTCGACAAAGTTTCACTTAAAAAGAGTTGTAGGTCATCAGGTTCTTACTTATGTCGGTTACTCTACCCTACTTTACCGCATTGAATCTCTGTTAAACTCGAGACCACTTAAACTAATAAACGAAGATATTTCCAGCCTTGATGTAATTACTCCGTCGTACTTTCTCAATCTTAAGGAACCTTTTGTCTTGCCTGAACCAAATCTTTACGATGTCAATGTCCCACCCATCAAACGCTGGCAGTTTATAGCTCAGCTTTCATAGCAATTTTGAAGGCGTTGGTCAGAAGAGTACTTGCTCTCATTACAAGCTTGCCAAAAATGGCTTTAACCCTCACGGTCCATTTAGCAAGGGGATATGGTCCTAATAAAAAACGAAAACTACCCTCCGAGAAATTGGCCGCTAGGACGCGTTCTTGAGATTTTTTCCGGTAAGGATAACCTAGTACGAGTAGTAGAATTTAGAACGCAAACCAGAGTTTACACGCGACCTATTCATAAACTGATTCTTCTAATGGAGAACGAGTTAGGCTACACTTATTTATTGATTCACCCTTATAACCAAGCGAATCAAACAGGGGGGTATGTTTAAATATGATACTGGTTTCGAGAAAGCGTCGGTCATCATAAAGATGCGAGTTGTAATGTTAATGTTCACGCTTGCATCAGTATTAAGTGAGGGCTAACGATGCAAGAACTTTTGTCGCGACGGCAGTTGTAGTCAAGTGCTCGAACCAGCATATACTTGAATGGGTGTGCTGCCCAAGGGACAACTCGGCAACTGGTGCGCAGTTGTCTAGCAGGAGGTCGCTTGCGTTGATATGTACGAATGGTATTATACCCAACCAGCTATTTAAGTTCGTCTCCACCACGGCAGTATGTGTTGGACTGTGCAAAAGGTGTCGAGAGCGCTACGGTATCTAGTGCGTAGTTACGAGTAGTCCTCGACAAGCTCGTTACAACTGATTCTCGTTTTTAGTGACAGTGATAAGAAATCGCTTTCACTTAAATAGTGCTCAGCTGCCACCAGTTTACAACGAGAATTCGCAATAGAGCCAGAGTTGACCTTAGTGAGCGTGAAACATAACATTAAGAGTCATAATTACTTGAACAAAAGTTTAGTGCCTATGTGAACTTTGATTTATAATTAAAAGTGATATTTATAATAATAGATAATTGACAGTGTAATTATATATAAAAGGTTAGGTTAATTAAATCATTCAAATAAAAGTCAATAACTGGAAATTATTTCATTAATGAACGTCTCCTCTCTCTCAGCATAGCCCAAACATCTGCTTATACAGTCCATCTATTAAATTTTCCGTAAACTCGACAGTATATATAGATTGAGTTCAAAACACGCGATGTCAAAAACTAGAATAACTTAGAGTTAAAACCCATAGACTAAGCGAGAATATTAGCAAATGCTTGAATTATTACATATGGCTAATACAACCTGTACACGCTACACTATTAGCCAGCAACAATATTACATAAACCTACTAAAGCAAATATTATTGACTTTCGAAGAATTATCCGATTTTCACCATTCATGTTCGCAGGCTCATGGTTTACTCTACAACCCTTTTGTATCGCGTTAACAATTTCATAAAGATACTGCAATAGCCTAAATTGTAATCTTGTTAAAAACTGTCACTGTTTCCAATGTAAAGGAAAATAGAAAAGTCATGGCACTTCCCCCTTTTCTTGATGCAGAGATGTCGAGAGAGAGTCCGCACTCTAGCCCTCAACACGGGTAACGGAATTTCCGATTTCCCATGGCACCCTGAGCCGACTTCCTCTCCTACGACAAGCAGAGAAAACCATAGTTTACCAAATGCTACTAACATTTTGAAATACATTTACAACTAACAATGAATGAAAACTATCGGTAAATCTAAGCAAGTCAACAATATAATAGTTCGAGACAAGCACCCTACTACTGTTTCTATAGATGAACGTGTTTTAACCACAGAATCCGCTGTTGTTAATTAATTATTCATGATTAATCATTAGTCTGATTAATGCTCACGTGTCCAGGTGTAACTAACGCAAAATTTAGTCCGTCAATCCCTGTCCTTAAATGTTTCTGTAATTGACTTGTAATTAAAAAAATCTTTAATCTGTTAAAATATTAGCAAAAACATATTTAACATTATAGTCATTAATTGCAATCTCTTGCTTTTAGTAATAAAATAGTCGTAGAAGACCTCCAGAAGGAATAGAAAAAAGAATTACATTTTTGAGTTGTATAAAGCACCTTACTATAAATATTTCTTATCCAAGATTAGGACGAATCGTCAAGAGAATCTTACAATTTGACTAATAGAACTAAAGCTATTATTTTATAAAATAAATACATCTACAAACTCATCTTACGTAATAATAAAAAAGGAAAAATCCAGTAGAATTACCCTTTTATGTGTAAAAATTCTTTCTTATTATTAACAAAATAATAAGATATTCGTTTAAAACCCTTTTATCTTAGGAATAAGCCAAGTAATTTTATTTATTTAATAATTGTTATTCTGCTTTAAATTTATTTTGTAGTCAAAAATTTCAAAAAAGACTTATACCTTATTCAGAATTCAAAATAGTTTTGGTATTTCTACCTTACCCTTAGTGTTTTGCTTTTTAAATTGTTCACTAAAAAAATTAAACTGTTTATTAATTTACAGTTAACGTTTGATCACGATTAAACTGTTATTTAAAACAATAAAAAGTTGAGATTATATTTGATGTGTGGCTGAGTAGCTCTTATCTGTTAGCGAAAAGGAGAGAGCATAACCTTATCGAAGGAATGGAAAATTGTAGGTAAACTATAGGGAAATGTGGCCGGGCTCTGTACTCCCACAGGTATTAGGCATCTTCTTTTATGGGATACGAGGCCAGGCCTTATAGCCCCATAGGTACAGCAGCACTTTACTGAGGAGGTACAGAGTTTGGCCTTGCAGCCCCATAGGTACTGCATCATCCTCGTCGTATTTTTCTGAGGTGGTTTACCCGTTATATCAATATACTGACCTTGTAGAACATGCTTGTAGAAATATCTTTCCTTTGATTGGAAACTTTTGTGGTACTATTATGACAGTAGAGATCCCCGCTTCCTTACATTAGTAAGAGCCTAAGCCACGCTCTCACCTATGAGGTACAACTATCGTTTAACCTCTTCAATTATTATTCACCTTTAATCTATGAAGTCTACTATTTAAATATTATGTTCAAACGGGTTGACATTGTGTACAGCTTAAGTGGACTTTTATGACCCGTTATAATTCATAAAAACTTTTACAATTCTAATTTTATCCGTCGGTGAGAAATTAAACTCCTTAATATTACAAACATAAAATTTAAATAGCTCTAAGCAACTTTTCTGCACAAAAGCCCCTACATCTACTTTGCGTGCATTATTAAGATACTTTCTCAGGACTTTACCAATGACATTTTGTGGAACCACTCGTGTATCCTATATTATATCATGATAATCCCATTGCAGCCAAGTAATGTTTCTTTTTTAATTATCAGTGAGCCTGTATAAGAAAAAACGTTGCTTAAATGTTAATACAAGAAGCTCAATGTCTCCAGCTAATATAACTATAGCTTACTCTTTTAAGAAAACGCTATTGACCGGTTATCTAAGGCCTTGTATATCAACTACATAACCCATTTATTTCAATTGTTTATATTTTTTTCGATCAAAAACTAACTTTTTGCTCTCTAAATACTTTGTATCCTTTAATTTTTTAAGGCAAGATTCTTATTTTTCATTATTATCATTTTCCGACGAAAAACTCTCATATTTTACGTCGCTATCGAAATAACTACTGATTCACTTATGCAACATACTTTACCTTATCGTTGCTAAAGAATAAATGTGCTTTACGTCTGACTATAGCTTTCTTTGTAGTGTAGTACCCTCACTGCCATTACCTTAAAGATTCTTACCACTACTATTCTCTTCAAAAGTTTTTTAATATCCCCACTTAATGAGCTCTTTTGAATAATAAGATCATGGAAAATTAAGCAAATATTGTGTTGTTGTTATGTAATAATTGAAAATTTCCATGAAATTAGGATTCTAAACACGCATCTTCGAAAGCACTTTTTAGTGATTTTTTTTCGCTTAGAGCAATTAATGACGATGAAAGTGTTATGTCAGTGCGACAAGTTATTCGAGTCCAAGCTTTTGCTTAATAACTCAGGACTCACGATGGGCGCTTAAGTAGGACGCGGGTACACAGGACAGTTAAATAAAATGGTGCGATATTTGCAAAGAGGCTACGAATTTTTTGAAACAACTTAAAGCAACTACTGTGCAGTATCCCAATGCGCACGCTCGCAGCGTGCCTAAGGTTTGTCTATGTATCCTGGAGCGGCGTACTGAATCCTGTCCCATTCAAAATCTAGAAGCTACCAGTACAGTGACAAGTAAAGGTGTAACTTTTAAGAGTTAAGTAAAGAGTATGAATCTTATCTTACATAAAGATACGTCTTAAATCTACTGATACTGCCTAAAATGATGGTACTTGCTCTAGATTTTTTCGTATACTTTAATTGGTGACTTAATAATCGTAGGTACTGAGCTTGGATAGAGAAGTAGTACCTATACAATCGGTCACCCTGTCACGCTCTTAGCTGCCTGCATGCTCACTCCAGTAGTATATGCTCTAAGGTACTCAGATACCAATACTAACGCAAATAATGGTATGCACGTTGATTTAACTATTTTTCAGTAGTGCAGTTAATATGCCGGAAAATGTAGAAAAGTTGCAGACAAGCACTAATTTTAAAAATTCTTGTTGGTACATATTTCTTAGACCCCCTGCAACATTTATTCCCACTAACCTTTACCTTAAGAGAAAGAATGAATTAATAGGGGTGGTTTTGAGCACCCCCAAGCACTCTCAAAAGTTGATTTTGTGTTAAAATTGAGTACACAGATATTTTGCCACAAAAATCTGCTCTAGTAGGCTTTTTCAGTTGTTGATCCTGAATCTGACGTCCAAAAGTAGAACAACTGACAATTTAACCCTTGCTCCCCCAAAGCAACCCAGAAAGTTGCATTTGTCGTAAAATCTTATAAATCGATGTTTTGTCACGAAAATCTGCTCTAGTAGATTTTTTGGGTCGCTGATCATAGATCTGACGTCCAAGTAAAAAAAAACCAACACCTCTACCCCCCCCCCCCCCGTAAAGCACCCTAAAAAGTTTCTGCTGTCGTAAAATTTTATACCTCCATGTTTAACCAAAAAAATGTGCTCCAGTAGAGTTTTTGGGTTGCTGATGTCATAGATCTGACGCCCAAATGACGTAAAAACTGATAATTTAACCCTCTTCGAAAGCACCCCAAAAAATTTATGTTATTAAATTTAATAAACCAATGTTTAACACTGTTAATTGTAGAAATTAAATGATAAATAAAAATCGATGTACCTGATTGATGTAGTGGATGAAAAAAAAAGAGTAGTGACACAGAGACTCATCAAAATAAGAAATGTATGTCTAGTGTACCGATTCTTAAAAATGATTTAGATTATGAGTAATGAAAATAAATGTCGTTATATAATGAAAATATAATGGAATATTTAACAGATGCTGCTTTTTTTAAAAACCTCAATTTCTATCTCATTAAACGTTGCATTAAGGTGCTTATTTTTCTTACCTACTAGAGCAGAATTTAAAGGCATGATATGGATTTACAAAATTTTACGAAAACAGCAATTTTCTGGGGTGCTTTGAAGGGGGGTGGAGGTAATGAAGCTATCAATTTTTTCCTTATTTGAACATCAGATTAATGATCAGTGATCTAAAAAAACTAACCACAGCAGCTTTTCGTGGCAAAATATGTGTTTATTCAATTTTAGCACAAGAAATAATTTTAAGGGTGCTTGGAGGTGTTTAAAATCACTTCCATTAATTAATTTTTTCTCCTAAGATGAAGGTTAGCGGAGATGAATGTTCCAGGGAGTCTAAGGAATACGTACCAACAAGAATTTTTAAATCGGTGCTTGTCTGCAACATTTCCACATTTTACAGTATTTTCTAGCTTATTCACTGCATTAAGTGTTCCATGGGGACCACTACTGTAGCGAGTAATGGTGTGCACGTTAGTGTTTATGCCTACGCCAAAAAGACAAAGAAAAAATAAGCAAACTAAAATAAGTATTAAATGCTTATTTTTATTAAAATAAAAAAAATTTAAAAACACTTATACACGTGGTGAACCAGCTTAAAATGGACGATACTAAAATTGGACCGCACTCGTTAAGAACTATTCAGTAGCAGAGGCATAATTTAGATACTCACTTGACTGTTTAAGGGTGAAATGGACCGTGTTCTACTGCAGCTGTTTTTGCAGTGGTTGCAGCTTTCACATACAAATCACAGCTTTGATTGGTTTTCTTTACAGTTATTAGATATATTTTAGGTAATGAATATAAACTAGACATAAGTTTGTGCGCGTATGTGATTGATATGACCATGATGTTAAAGATGTTGTCAGGGTTGTTGGTAGGAGATTCTTTTGAAACCATTGGAAGATTCGATGAAAGCGCTCAGTCTTGTTCTAATTAGCTTACATTTTTTTTATATTTTGTGGTGCCATAATGAATTGATCTTCATTGCTTTTTTACTTAACATGAATATTTATGAAAACCACCTTTCATTGATGTCTGTTTACTTATTTTTACGGTAATAGCATCACCTGCGTCCACAGTATCGTTTTTATAAAGGTATATTTATATTTATAGTTATACTTACCTGCTATAAGATCTTATATTATAGTACAATCTCATACTAAAGAACCCTAGTACACACTGTCCATTGGTTAAAAAGAAAAAAAAAATATTTCTCTTTATTAGTGAACTTGTTAAAAATAAATTACAACTGACTTTTACCTTAATATTACTACAATTTTTTTAAAATAATTTCTTCAATACTTTGCATTAAAATATCGTTTAAATATTTTGTATATTAGCTTATAAGTTCTTCGTACATACCTCATCAATACTGGTGTTTCCAATGCCACTGCATAAAGTTAAAGCACTTCTATTTGAAAATTCATATAACTGAGTACTTTTCGTTCTTTCTGAAATAAATAAAAGTTTTTAGATTTTGTAACATCTTCAGGAAAAATCTTATAACAGTTAAAAATGTGTTCGTTAAGTTATTCTTGAAGGTCTAACATTTTAAACTAAATATAACTGTAACACTTCATCAATTAGTAACCGTAACAGAAATGAAATGTCAGCTTAAAATATTTTGCAAGCCAATAAATAAGCTATGGCCATTCCAGCAAATCGTGGTACAACACCCGTCCTATTGGTGGCCCTTCTGGCAGCGTATCCCACCCTTTTTATTTTTACAAGCACTGGTTAAGTTTGCATGTGCTACCTGTACCCTTATTTAGTATTTTCAATGCAAGCGTTATTTAAAAAATAACGCTTTTTCGCATTAGCAGATATAAACTCTTGACAAAAAATAGAATTTTCTCTTGCGTAGAAGTTTTATTTTGTGAACAACGCTTGTGTTAACAATACTGCATAAGGGCCCATAAGGGCGCCTGAACAGAGGGGACTGATCGCCATCCATACTCGAGCGCCCGTTTCGACACATTGGCATCAGTACTTCACACCACGCCAACGATCCTTTTTAGGACTAAAACTCAAACTCCACGTGGAATGCTACAAGCTCGTCTGCACAGAGGGGACTGATTGCCGTCCATGCTCGAACAACCCATTTCAACACACTGGCGTCAGTTCAGGACTCTCGCAGCAACTCCATGTCAGATGACGCAACACCTTAAACTCGCCTGAACAGAGAAGACTTATCACTGTCTACGCTCAAACACCGGCTTCAACACACCAGCATTAGTGCTTATCATCTCACGCTGATGCTTCTCTTCGGGATCGACGCTCTCTTATTTCAAGTCAGATTATAGGACTGACAAAAAAAAAAAAAAAAAGTGTGAGCCAAATGGACGAGTCAGCTAAACCATTCCAAGCTAGCTCAGACGAACAGCTCCACATATTGACAGTGGCACCTATTCTATATGGCACATGTAGAGAGATACGTCTACCTGGTCTCTGCGGGCTGAACTACCATGAAACTTCAGATCACCACCAAGAACATCGATCGCTGCTGACGTCAAAATGCAAACTTCGACCTTCTGGCATCGACAACTGCACAGTTTACTGTAGACCCAGAGCCTCCTGCAAAACCCGATAAGAAAATCGAGCCAACCGATGCCTACGAAATGAGCAAAGTGGAAACGTCCATTAGACCATACCGAAACAATTCAGAGAAATTAGGTGAAGTCTCACCACAACCACCCGGTGGTCCCGATGAGCCATATAAACGCTACAACTTACGACCACGAAACTACAGTGAATTAAAGTGAAAATATATATACGGTGAAAATACACTAACTCAAGAAGTATGAGTGTGAGTATGCATGAAACCGTGGATTATTATCAATCGAGACTAAATGAATAAATAATCGCGAACCTTTGTATCGAGAGTAAAAACTTCTTCTACTCCTGTAGCTCAGCCACTGCTTTAAAAATTTATTACAAACTCTCTAAAACAGGAGGTTTGTTACTACTCAGGGTATTATTTTATTAATTTTTAATTATTAAAATAATTATGACTCTTAACATTCAATCATTTTACATAAATTTGATTTTTAAATATGGCGTGCAGCTCCGATTTCAAAACTTTGCACTGAATTGTACCACCTACCACCCGCTAGGTGGCAACTACTAGTTTCTACTAAATATCGCAAGTAAAAATAAAGTTTATAGTATATAAAAAGGGCTGCGCGACGTCTTGGAATCATCCACCCGGATCACACGGTCCAAGCAAATGCCAGGTCTTCGCTTGACAAAATCTGTGCTAAGGCAGTGGTTACAGAGCTATAATTTATTTCAATAAACACTATGTATTAAGCCATGCAAAAAGTTGTATGTGTCGACATTAGTTTTACCAACTCTCGCCATCCTTGTCTGCATTATGAGGTGTTGGTGTCCACCTTCTATGAGAATCTGACCAATATACTGGCAACTGGCATTCTTTGACTAATGCTGGTCACTACCCTACCACCCCAGGTGGTAATAGCTCCAGCGGTGGCATCGGAATCTAGCGAAAGCACTGCCTCACTACGCAAAGAGTCTCTAGCACAAAGTACTTATTGCTGCTGGATCTTGACTGCTGATTAATATCCTTAAAGACGACCCCAGCCACCCTCAACTCTCCCTATCTGTTCAAAGCCACCTACCCCCTGAAAAGCAGCTTATAACAATTTATTTTTTCCACGTGGGTGTTCAAACGAGGACAGCGATTAGTCCCCTCTGTGTTGGCGTCCAACTTGCAGTTGGGGCGTGGATCCTGTAGAGGGGCATCGATGCGATACAAGGTACTAATACCAATGTGTCGAAGCAGCTGTTCGATTATAAACGGCAGTCAGTCTCCTCTGGGTGGAAGAGTTTAAATATGGGGTGCGTAGTCTGACGTAGTGTTTGAACTAAAGTCTTGGAGAGGAGCATCGGTGTAGTGCAAAGTACTAATGCTGGTGTGTCGAAGCGAGCGTTCAAGCAAGGATGTCAATCACTCTCTCCTATGTGGACGAGCTCAGATCGGTGCGTTACCCAAGGTGGAGCTGGAGTTTGAGTCCTGAAAAAAAGCTTTGGTGTGATGCAAAGTACCGATGCCGATATGTCGAAGCGAGGTTCGAGCGTGGGTGGCGATCAGTCTCCTCCGTGCAGTCCATCCTTGGTTGTGTAACGTGTGACGTAGGGTTAGAGCGTGAGGTCAGAAGTGGAACATCGGCGTGATACGAAGTACTGATGCTGGTATGTCGGAGCGGATGTTCGAGCGTGGATGGCGATCAGTCTTCTCTGGGTGGATAAACTCAGGTAGAGTAACGTCAGTCGTGCGTTAAAGCAGGTATTCAAGCAGAAACGGCAGTCAGTCTTCTTTGTGCGGACTAGCATGGGTGTAGGCCAAAGTGCCTGACGAGCTGGTTGACATGAGAGGATGGAGGCTTTAGCACGTTTCTTGAAGGATAACAATGCCATCTGTTAACTCTCTGCTTCTTGAGTAAAGAGGTTGAGTTCCAATAGTAGCTGGGCTCAAGGTACTTTAGTGACAATGTTATCAGTGGTTTCTACAGAGGCTGATATCTGCTCTCATCTTCTTCAGATGCTAGTTGCAAGGTGCAAGAACCTGCTATGTAACTGGTGCTAACGAGTTCCAAAGTTAGTAAGTCCTTCAGGTTCATATCTATCTCATGCTGAATGATGAGTTTTATAGGTTAGGTATGTAAATCACCACTCGATGTTTTTTCCCATGTATAAGGAGTGTTGTTGGTTCCAGATCAGGTGTATGTTATTCGGTGATGACGATAGACTCTAAGGCTCGTGGACACCTCCCTGCAGCAGTAGAGAGCTCTTTGAAGTACGCCCCACGTTGAGAGCTAAATTTTTATAAGCGATCTATTGGGGTGGGTGGCTTAGCACAACGATAGGGAGTGATGGTAGACGAGAATACCCTTTCTGGTAGTCTCGTTGGCCGTAGAGATAAATCCACGGAGAGAACTCTAGATGGGAGACTCTAGGCAAAGTGAGGGAGCACTCTTGCTGGTTTCCAATACCACCGCTAGAGTTGGTGTCACTGATAGGTAGTTTGGCCATCAGTATTAAGCAGCAGTAAACATCCTATGCTGGAGACTGCAGGCGTGGAGAGGCAGTGCTTCTGCAGGATTTTGATGCCTCTGCTGAAGCTTGTGTCACTGTTGAATGGTTTAACAGTGTCTTATAGTGGTTGAGACGAATCTGTTGCCATGAGATGCAGTTACTAACGCAAAAGAGCCTCGATTGTTCATCCAATTTTTCCAGTAGTTGGACAGCATTGCCTCGTATTGTGGATAATAATAGTGAGAGGAGGTTGAGTAAGATTTGATACTTTGAGTTTTAATGTAACAATTAACATAAGTTTTTTGTTTAAATTAATTGGTCCTCTATCCACTGCCATAGCGTAGGCCTCAGTGAGCGAGAACCTAGCATTGGTTTGGATCGAGTAATCCGGGTGGATGATTGCAAGACATCGCACAGAGCTTTTTACATACTATAAACTACCTTTTTACTTGCAATGTTTGGTAAAAACTAGTAGTTGCCACCTAGCAGGTGGTAGTTGGTACTATCAGGCGCAAAGTTTTGAAATCAGAGCTGTGCGCGACACGAAAAAATCAAATTCATATGAAATAATTGAATTTCACGCGTTAGGATTATTTTAAAAATCATTAATTAATAAAATAATGCCCTTAATGGTCGCAATTTTTTTAATAAATGTGCTTTATGTAGAGCACAAAAAAGCTTTTTTTTTAAAAATGGTTTTGCCCATGTGGGTAAGCCATACTGAAGAAGAGACTTGGTCTTTGAAGTCTTTGAAAGGACGATGCATTTGGGACAAGTCGTGAACTTTGCGCGTCAGGATTAGACTTATAAACTCAGCTTTATCACTGCCGTAAGTATAACATTTTGTAAGGTTGAAGGTTCTTGCAATAGTTATTAGATGATGCTTTAGGTCATTTAAAGTAACATTACCCTCAAACCATTTGACTTCATGGATTTCGACCGTCTAGTGATTATTATGTTTTTTTATATCTGACAGTGAATCATTAAAAATGTTAGGTAGCTTGTCTATCTAATAGCCAGCCACGTTTTCTTGCAAGGAAACCACTGAAATTTATTTCGGTGTGAAGTATTTGTCAGCATTGTAAAAGCCATGGATACTAATGATAAAATTCATGATGTATTCCAAGATTTTTTTAAAATTGTTACGATTAAAGTTAAAAATCTTTTTTCCTTATGTATTTTTAATTTGATAAGGCTCTTTTCTTGATATGTTTCGTCTAGGTACTTTTTTTTTCAAGACCCTTGATATCAAGTTTACATGTGAAATTTCTTTAAAAAAAAATTCATTATTTGCAGTCTCAAAACCCTGGATATCTACAATATACTTCATCACTGAAAGAGAAATATACTTTCTTCGGTCGAGGGTAGACAGAAAAATGAATACAGCGTTAAGAAACGTTATACTAAAGACCAAATTAAGTATCCTGATCATTTTATGTGAATCGAGCATAACTTTTTATCGCCATACGTCTAAAACAGATTTTTCAAGGTAAACGTTTTTATTGACGTGCGTGCTATACTTTGAAAACCTATGGCCATATACACTTGGTTATAAAACGCAGGTAGCAAATTTGTCAGACCCTAAGGATGTAGTATAATAAATTTTAAGATTCTATAATCTTAAGAATGCTGTTACATTTATAATACTTCTTTATTTAAATATTGGGAATTTTACAATTTATTTTTAATATATTTTACAATTTACTTACATTATCAAAATTAAAGTTATTTTTTTTTTAGCATGGAATAGACTTTTATTTCATCTTACTAATATATAAAGCAAAATCACTAAGACCGTTGAAATCGCTAACCGCGAGAACTACTGAACCGATTTTGCTAAAAGTTTGCACACTGATTCATAATACTTCCTAGATGGTTTTAGTACAGTTTTTATCTTAAAAAATTTAATAACAATAGCAATAAATGAGCTCAAAGTTTTGCAAAAAAAGCCAGCTTTTCACTTTAGTTCAGTAAAATCCGCTATGTGGCGTCGACATAAAATAAAATCTGCCTGCAGCAGAATTAAATAAGTGTGGTTATAATAAGCCAGAGCGTCTCGATAACTGATGCAGTCGTGCTTCGGCGGTTTAACGAGCTGTATAGATAATGGAGAATATAGTCCTGCAGCTGGATATCCCGGTTATGGACGATACTCTTATCTAAGGAAAAAGGGACCTACGTTTCTATTCACCTTAAATCTCGACGAGTGTGATAAAAAAAAGACATTCCAACCGATGACGTCTCCGGCATTATACTGGGAGACATATCTATCCAGAGCCCAATTTGCACCAACTCTTAAGAGTTGTGTGGCAGCACCCAACATCCCGCCTGGTGCAGTCAGAGAATTTTTGGCTAAAAATGTAAGCCAGGGAAAACAGATCTGAATGGTACGTGCAGCCACAACGGCTACCTTCTTAGTCATCACGTCCCCAGCGCGCTTACGCACAGGTCCCTGTCTAACGATGAGCGGTTGGTTATCCGGGGAACGACCCGCAGACGAGATATTCTTTAGTCAGCAGCGAACCTTCCTCAATCACAGTCTCCGTACATAGAGACTCCCAGGGTAAGAATCAAGCTATCCATGGCCAGCTCTTTATTATCAGAAATAAAAATAAAGAATAACTTGAAAGTTTCACTACTGGCGCTTTTTAGGGCCATTATAAGTATTTATGTTCCCTACTTTACCATTAATCTCATCGGTTCTTTTCAGGGGCCACCTAAGTGTAAACTCCCTTGCCAACAAATAAATTCTTACTACCATTTCCGGAAGCGATTCGTTGACTAAAAGACTATATTAACTAAAGACAGGCACAATTAAACCAAGTCAGCCATTTACTGGCAGACGTCACCTGCGGAGTTGTTCTTCGCAAGGCTGAAAAACGCGGTAACCAATAACCCTATATATTACCCTCTCGACTCTAAGCATTCAACCAGGAATCACTGATCCTCTCTAAGGTCTGCGCTGGGCAAACCTATAACAGCTATCAAGGAAAAAAAACTTGAGCCAACGTGACAGCCTCCACTGGACAAGTATCACTAATCAAACTCCCTATCTCAGATCACCAAAACAACTGAATCTGCAAATAAAAAAGGTGCTTTAGACACCAACGTCTTCGACGTTATACCGGTAGACGTTGGAAAAGAGCACTACAACTAGCCCCAAAGCTTCGGACTTTGTAATTTTTCTCCCGATCAGTCCAGGTCTTCAACAGCAGGCCAGAGAAGATCACCTTTTGGTATCCAGGCAGTCACAATTGCTGTTAACTGCAGTCAAAAAAGAGTTGACTTAAAAAGCTCACTGGTCTTTATTAGGGCCATCAGACCTCAAACTACCTTGCCAACAAGTATATTAGAACTTAACAAAGTTTACAGAAAACAGCCTTTAGGGGTCACAAAAATTTTAAGCATGCCAAAAGTCGCAAGAAGGTGGATTGGAAATAAAACTTCAAATGTATTTAATAATTACAATTTTACTTAGGCATCAAGAAACTGACGCAGAAAATTTATCGAGATTAGAACAGTAGCGTCAAAATCGGCGAATAAAGAATCCATTACGTGAGAGATCAGCTTTTTCATTGTACCCTCACAGCAATCTCTGAAATCTTTAAAGATCCTTCTTCAGATTTTTAATAAGTAGAAAATGCATTTGTGTTTTTATGGCAATAAAAAATGTAGGGTTTAAGGTCCAGGACCTTGTTTTTCTGGTAATAAAGTTGTGAGATAAGAGAAAAAAATTTTTTTTTAATATAAATTTTTTGGGAGCTTAAGATCTTAACAGCTTAAAAAAATAGCTTTCTTTGTGAATTACACGGGAGAAACTGTAAATCAACGGCTCCTTATGTCCACCGATTATTTTATGATATGAAGAACGCACGGTACTTTTCAGCATAATTATTTTTTGGAATTTTCACACTTTATTATTAGACCAAATAAAATATGTGGATTCCGAAAAAATATGTTTTTAATAAGAAGATTTTTGCTCTGAGATGTGTCAGGAATATGTGTGAAATTTCTAACTGAAAACGTTTTACATTACATGTCAACACACTACGGTGTTTTATTTAGTAAGTCTCGGGAGGAACCGAGATGGGGGGCTGCTAGTTTCATTATAAACTTTTTTTTAGCCCTTTCACTTTTTAATAAATTCTCATCTTTACCTATTTCTGAAGATGATTCAATTTTTGGCTGTAGAGACATGGATATAACATCAACTTCTGGTGAAGGGGACAAATTGATAATTTGTGACACCTGTGTTGACGGGGATAATGTGCTTAAGTCTAGAGGTACTCTTTGCGGTAAAATATTTCTAACTTTTGTTTCAAGAGCATAATAACTCTCTGTGTACAAAAGAGTTGGGAAGATTGATGATTCTCGAACTACCTTAGTTTTACCGTCTGAGAAACA
This sequence comes from Copidosoma floridanum, assembly GCF_036245765.1. NCBI lineage: Eukaryota > Metazoa > Arthropoda > Insecta > Hymenoptera > Encyrtidae > Copidosoma > Copidosoma floridanum. Next base: position 2,298,766 of record NW_028321894.1, read on the forward strand.
TGAATCCTTATAATATTTTAAACAAAAAGTCAAAAAATAACGTTAAAAAGAAAGAAAAAGAGAAAATTAGAAGAACAAACGTTAGGGAAAACTTGAGAAAACAATTAAAAGTAATTAAACTCACCTTTAAATTCATTATTTTTTAAATTGGCAGTGTTAGTTTAAGTTTCTGCCAGCTGTAAAACTACCGACAGATCTAAAGGAGCTGTTTCCTCTGTAATATTTTCTTCTGCTGTTGCTGCTCAAAGAGCATCAAAACTCTCCATGTTCAAAAGAGTTGGGGAGGAGATCAATGACTCTTGATCTACCTTGATATCACTGACTGTAGAACACGGTCTTGAAATATGATTTTAAAATATTCTGCATAGTGTGTCAAACGAAAAAAAAACTTTTCTCTGAATAATGTAAAAAATAATGTTAAAAAGAGAAAATTATAAGAAGAATTATTTCAGCAAGAGTAGAGAAAATAATAAAAAATAATAAAACTCACCTTTAAAAATAAAATATTTTACGTGGTCAATTTTAGTTGTGGTTTTTGCCAACTGTAATACAACCAACAGATCTAAAGAAGCTATTTGCCTTGCAACGCATTCTGCTTAAAGAGCGTCAAAATTCTGCGTAAATAGACTGATTAGTGATTCTCGAACCTCAATAAATTTTAATAATATGAATTTTGAGAATAGTGGAAAATGAATAAATGAAAATAAAAAACTTTTAAAGAAAAAAAAGAAAAATTTATCGATTACTGCAGAGTTATCATCATAAGCTAATACAAGTGTTAATTCCCCCTATAAATCGTCGTCTATCAGTTGTTCAGAAAAGATTTTATCCAAGATATTAGTAACACTAAGTGGAATTTTGCTTAAAAAATCTTGGAACTCCAAATGCTTCTGGAGTTTAATCTCGTTTGTCTGATAAACTGGTCCCGTTCTAGCCATTGCAATAATAATATCTAACTGAATGGTTCAAAGTACTGTTTCTGAATGATGGACATCAAAATTGCTACTCAGCTTTTCTTAATTTTAGAGCAACCACTCCAATCCAATAAAAAAACAGCTGCATTAGAAAAGGATGCAAGTGCAATACCAAAACAGTAGTTAGAAAAAGATACAAGTGCAGCATCTGCCTCCACAGTCCACTTTGTTCAAAAATGTGCAAAGCATGTGAAACAATGTTTTGTTCCTATGGTATGCGCAAAAACCCTCTCCCTTGGTCTCATGCATACAGGTAATTTTTCGCATGTATGAATTTTTCCCTTCATGAATAGCCATTCAGAAACAACTTACACCCTCTTCGACCCTTCTACACACATTTTTATGCACTTTTCAGAGGATTCAAGAGCTGCTCTTGACCTTAATTTGAAATCATAGCTAGTGAATCCCACAAGGAGCTAGCAAGTTGGAGATTACTCACACAACTAGGAATCATCCTTTAACTAAATAAGGTACTTTCATGTCATAATTTATCTAGCTTTGCTCTTTTTAACCCTCATTTGATTGTATTTTTTATTTTTTTTTTATCAATCGCTTCAAATGCAAAAATTATGGCAAAAGCTCTATTCTAACTCTCTCCGTAGCAATAATGTTGAGAGTTCTTTGAATTTCTTTTAAATCTTTTTTATTAAAGTAGCACTTTTATCGTAGAAGTGACAGTAAATATCTGTTCTAACCCTGTCTGCATAAATGATGTTAAAAGTTTTTAATTTTCTTTCTCTTGATTAAAATTTTAAAAATCTTTTGTTCAAAAAAATGTAGGTTTTTGTGAGCGTTATATTTTTTTTACAGTACAAAAAAAATGGTTAAAAAAACATTATCTACTGACATCCAAAGGAAAATAGAGAAAAAAACAGTAGCCAATCGGAAGAACATCTCAACACATACACCAAGTGTGATGATGAATATGGTAAAAGAAGACGAAAAAAAAGATATACTGTGGTATGTTGAAAGTTAAAATATTATATTTATAAAAAAAAAAAGAAATTAAACTCATTTTATTTTTTAGTAAGCAACCACTGCGTACACCACAGCATGAAACTTCTTTGCTGGTTCAAGCACTGATATTACCGTTAGATAACAAGCTTCTAACAAACAATCTACGAGAATGGACTGATGAAGATCGAAATATTTTGAACTTGAGGATGAAGACAGCTCTTCAAAATCAGGCTTGAAAAAAAAATTGAAAAAGCTGAAAAAAAAAAGCTATGGAGAAGCTCAAGCAACGCAGTTTAGCTTAAATCGCAAAAAAAGTCGAAAGCGACCGATTCAAAAAAAAAATTGTGTAGATGATTTTTGTACGAAAAAAAAAAATGTCATGATTTCAAATTCTTTAATTGGCGAAAAATCACGTCAAAGAAAAAGTAGTAGTAGTGGTAGTAAAAGTAGCAGCAGCAGCAGCAGTAGTATTAACAGTAGTTGTAGTAGTTGTAGTGGTTGTAGCAGTTACAGTAGTGATAGTATGAATCTTTAAAATTAAGTAAATTTAAATATAATTAAAAAAAAAAAATGTATATAAAATAGAATGAATTTACTCTGAAATATTGTGATAAGTTTCTACAAACAACTGTAAATCCCCCCCTCCCCCTCCATACACGTACTATTTCTAAAATTTGTGTTATAATGAGATTAGAGCTGATTAAGCAGCTCATTTTCACGTTAACAGTGAGCAAGTAAACTTGCAGTTTTGAGTTAGCTACGGCAACAGTACAACATTTTAAATATGCGGTTCACCGTATGTGCCAAATATACCAACAAACTACTAATAGATATGATGTTGCTCATATTCAAGTACAATTACACACCAATCTCACGGTTTTTAAGGATAGTGATTTTCTTTTAGTAAAGAAAAAATGATTTAACAACATCTGAAATGAAAAAATTCAATCAGCCATAGCTTTACTTAAAACTCTTATACAATAATTTAACGATCACTTGGTAATAGAAGAAGCATGGAAGATATTAACAAATGAGTTTCAAGATTTTGTATCAGACAGTAATTGTAAAATTAAAGCAGCAGTGACAGCATTCATAAATGAGCCCAAAGTATTTGTACTGAAAAATTATATAAAAATCGCGTTAACTAGCAAATTTGAACATAACTCTGCAAAATGCGTTCAAGGTGAAGGTATAACTGCAGGGGCAACTACATCAGCAGCTGTTATAGCATCAACAATACTTCCAGTTGCTGAGAACAATAAAACAGTAAGTCTTAAAGACGTTAATAGTGCTGTCGAAAGACGAATCACAACAATATTGATTGTTAACTTAAAACATTGAGATTCGAGAAATTTTTTTAAAGACGCAAAGAAGCAGTTTTTTAACCGAATACAACAATCTCTTAGCAAAAATAAAGCACTAAAAAGTTAACAGAGTGTTGTCATCTGAATATGTTACAGTAAAAGATAACGTTGAAAGTGCCGATCTTTAATTCAAAGTCACAATCCATTTACCACACAATTAATTTAGACGATTTATTTGATAAGAAAGTGTGACAACCAATTGAGCAAAGTATGGATGACTTTAAAGATGCCAGTTCTGGCTGGTTTTTACGTTTAACATCAAATTTAGTCATCAACATTAATGAATTAAGTTCTCTGTGAGGTAGCTCATTGATAGACTTACCAGACTACATTAAAAAAAGCTTGTGTAAATGTTGTTAACACAGACAATCAATGATTTAAATAGGCTATTTTATCAGCATTGCATCTGGTTAATCAAAATGCAAATCAAGTCTAAAATTATAAAAGATACGAAAATGAGTTGAATTTTAATGATATTGGGTTTCCTATTACCCCTTAAAAATTTCTAAATAAAAAAAACAAAATAATTTCTCGCTGGATTCTTATTTTTTTTAAAAAAAAGGTAACACTTATAATGTTTGTCCTAGACATTTATTAGGAAGCAAAAAAAGGAAATTATGTTAACCTTTGTCTTATTAAACGTTTTTATATTGATGATAAGGAGAATAATAATTAAATCAGTATTGAGGAAGCTTCAAATACCGAATATAGACATCATTACGTTAGAATTAAAAATTTGTCACGTTTAAAACGCAAATAGTTGTCTGAACATCAGCACGCCGCAAACATATGTAACCGATGCTTTCACTACTTTTGGTCTGAAGAAAAATTGAAAGCCCATAAAGAATATTGCAAAGAAATTATTAGTTGAAAAGTTATTCTACCTAAAAAAAAGAAGAACGAGCATATACTTTAATTAAAAAACTCTACATACAAGAACCAAGTACCTTTTGTTGTTTATGCAGACTTTGACCGTTTATTGTAATCTGTTTAAATAAAACGTGCGTACCAACATCATGTAGCATACAGTTATAAATGTTTTGCTAAATGAATTTATTATAAAAGTAAATCATTGTATTAAAATTGTAGACAAAATGATACAAATAATGATGAGACACCTGCTAAATGGTTTGTCAATATTTTTTACCTTTTTGCCTTAAAACTGGAAGAATTGTATAAAAGTCCTATCAAGATGTTTGATTTGACAACAACAGAGAAAGTCATGTATGATGAAGCTTCCTTATGTCACGTATCTAACCATCCCTTTAGTTTAGTTGATAAAAAAATAAGAGATCATTGTCATCTGACTGGAAAGTACGCATATTGTTCTTTTACCGTAATAATGATTATTATAATTATTGTTATTATTATTATTATTATTATTACAATTTTATAAGCCAAACACAAACAAAATTTGTCTATTGCAGGTTTCGAGATCCCGCGCATAGTAAGTGCAATTTTCATTATCATGATTCACGGATGATACCGATAATTTTTCATAACTTAAGTGGTTATGATTTTCATTTGTTTATAAAAGAACTCGCTATTATATTTTTAGGAAGAGTTTAGCTTTTACGTCAGACATTAGACAAAAGAAAAAGATATTTTCTTCACAAAATGTGTTGAATGAACTGATATTAATCTGCAATTCATAGATACCTTTGAATTTATGCCTTCATCTCTCGATGAACTATCATCATATTTAGATGAAATGAAAATTATCGAAAGTACATTCTCAAATGATGGTAACCATGATATAAATCGGATAAATTCATTAAAAAGGAAAGGCATATTTTCTTACGATTATACATCCTCGCTTAAGACACTAGAGGTAAAAAAGTTACGAACAAAACAAGATTTTTGTAGTAGCTTATACGAAACTCATATTACTGATAAAGAGTAAAAGCATACAAAAAGTATCTGAAAGACTTTGAACATTCAAACACTTGGGCAGTATTAAGATTCATACTTACAAACTAATGTGCTACTCTTGCCGAAGTTTTCGAAAATTTTCGAAACAATTGTCTCGAAGCATACGAGTTAGACTCGACTCATTATTATACAACACTTAGTTGAACTTGGGATGCTATGTCAACGTATACAAAGGTTTGGAACTATTTTTCAAATTATAATTCACTATTAAATAATGATAATAATGATAATTATTTATTTCAGGTAAAGCTTGAAATGTAAACAGATGTTGACATGCTTATGTTGATTAAGCGTGGCATGCGAGGTGGCATCAGTCAATGTTGTAATTACTGTGCTAAAACAAATAATGAATACGTATAAAAAAGGCAAACGCGATGATATGAAAGCAAAACATCGCATGTATTATGATGTCAATGATTTGTATGGTTAGACCATAACCCAACCATTGCCTTAGGCTGGTTTCAAATGGATTGAAAGGATTAACCCAACGGGTATTTTAAATGGAGAAGATGATGCTAAAATCGGCTATATACTCAAAGAAGATCTTGCTTACCCTGAAACTCTTTATAACGCACACAAGGATTTGCCATTCTGTGCTGAGCATATGACACCTTCAGGATCCCAGAAAAAAAAAATTATTGACCACTTTGTACGACAAGAAGCCATAAGTAATACACTATCGGGCCCTTAAGCAAGCTGTAAGTCACGGTCTCCGTATTACAAAAATCTACAGAGATATACAGTTTTATCAAAGTTCCTGGTTAAAAACATACATAAAATTAAACAGTCAAAAATTTTAGAATGCAAAAAATGATTTTGAGAAGATGTTGTACAAATTGTTTAAGAATGCAGTACAGGGAATAACAATAGAAAACGAGCGCAAGTAAATTGACGTTAAGCTTATCAACACGTGAGCAGGGAGATTGAGGCAGAATGATATATTGCATGTGTTAATTTTTATAGTTGTGACATATTCGACGAGCAGCTTGTTGCTGTACAATTGATGCATACCTATACTTATATTAAAAAACCAATATACAAAAGATGAAGTGTCTTGGACCTGTCCAAAACACTAGTGTACCAATTTCATTATGATTTTATGAGAAATAAAAGTGGGGACCAGTGCAAGCTGTTGTATACTGGCACTGATAGTTTTACGTATGAAATAACGAATAAAAATATCCATGTTATAATGCGTAAGAATATCAGAAAGTTTGACACATGGGACTATCCTATCAACAGTGACTTTAATATGCCTTGTGAAAACAAAAAAGTTATTGGTCTTATGATATAAACGGAAAAATTTTGTTAAGTGCGCACGACGACAAAAGATTTTTGCAACCTGGTTGTACAGATACCCTACCATGAGGTCATTATAGCATAGTGGGAAATATATCATCCAATAAGAGAAAATAATCAATAAAAGGGGTATCGAATCAGGTAGAAATAGCTGCAAGGACTGTTTCTGTATTGGATCCTTCAAAAATAGACAGAACACTAGCAGATGAGCCTACAGTAAAGGGGCTGTTACTATATAAGGAGTTGTCTTGACCAGGTAAGCCCATTATACACTCTAGCAGAAGTCCAAGTAAGATTGAACTTAATCAACAGAAGCTAACATGACCTTTAAGTGAACCACCTCGTAAAAAATCTTAATACAGTCAACGTAACATATTTTTATGGATAGTATTAGTTCATATTCACACATCATATCTTATGTTTAAATAATTTATGCTAACTGTCAATTTTTTTTAATTTTGTTAAAGAAAAATCTTGCAACACTCAACAAAAACACTGACAGTGATTTTCTGCCAACGGAAAAACCTTCCGAATTGATTCCCGACTAAAACTACATGGTGTCAAAACTAAGAAAAGTTTAAACTAAATTTAGACCCATAATAATTGTAGAGCTTAACGACGACTTTCAAATTTTTCTGCATACTAGAATAAGTTTAGCTCTGTTAGAAAAAGAAGAATTCTATAATAAATTACTGAATGCTGTGAATACATTTAAATTATTTATAGTATACAACGAAAAACACATAGTATTTTTTCATGTGTGATGTAAAAAAAGTAAAAAAATAAATTGCAATTTTTTCTACAATTCAAGTATTTATTTAAAACATTCTTTCTATGTAACATTTTAATTATTATTTGACACACATGACAATCTTATGATTTTGAAACTTGAAGAAATTAAAAATATCTTGGCTAGTTATTTGTCCAACTATTGTGAGTACTGATAAAGCCCAACTATTTTACAAAAACTTGATTGCCACACCTTTAAAGGACCTTCTTCATGAGGTATACATCAGGATATTTTGTTTCTGTAGTTCTTGCTCGTGGAAACCTCCAGAAATAGGTTGATCTTGATAATCTTTCAGATAACACGTTATTGGATTGGTTGCTGCAACTCGCTTGATTACAAATACTTCCATTGACCCATTTGGTGTCTACCCTTTTTTAAATGCTTGTTAAGTTTTTTTCACCCGTACGTTATCACCGATTTTAAATCTAGGCTTAGACTTACTGCTTTTTTAACATATTTTTTAAAACTTTCTTATGACTTGAACCTCATTTTTAGCAACAACATCTTTCGGTTTTAAACCAATTGTTTGATAATTTTTATGATTATGTAATTTAATTAAACTTTGTATCAAATTAACCTATTTATAGTTGCCATGCAAACTAAGTTTTTTCTACATTAAATTATTCAAACTACGATTGAATCGTTTGCATATAGAAGCTTTAAAATTGCTATAAGTGGAGTAAAAATTTAATTTGTATTCTTGCATTAGATTTTAAAAGTTCGCATTATAGATTTCTTTTCCACAATCAGTTTGCATGTTTGTTGGTACCAGTCCTTATTTTAATATCGAATGCATTGCCATGGTTACTTCTTTGCCAGTTTTTTTCTTTACAGGTAGAACCCATGCATTCTTAGAGAAAATATCTATTGCAGTGAGCATATACCGATAACCGTTGTTTTTACGAGCGTAAGGCTGCATCTCTCCAAGGTCTGCTTGCCAAGTTTCATCTTAACTACGTGAGTTTAATTTTTAACGAGTATAATAACGCCTTGCTGCCTCATGCAGTTCCTCAACGATTGGCTCCATATATATTATCTATCTAGGTTTAATTTTTTGCATTAGCTCAAATAAATGGAAGTTTTTTTTTTAAGTTGAACAGCAAAATTCGAAGGCTATCTCTTTCTTTTTCAAGTCTTTTCATTACTTCAATCAAGTAAGCACAATTTACTGCATCTTGAGGCTGTTTTGGTGTTCCAACATTGCACAGTCTTTTGTTATGTAAGACATACTGCCCATATGTTGTAAGTTTGTATCCAATACCAGGAGGACCTTGGCTACCACCTTCAGTTTTACCTAGTTTTTGACCAAATACATCGACACTCATTTTGATACTACATCAAAAATCGTGCACACCGATAAACATACCCTTCTTTATGAAGCTCTTCGATCGTTGATAAAATTTCATTGTCAAGACTTATATTTCCTGCTGACTTTTTAGCTGTTAATAAGCGTAAACGATCTACTATCTCCTTACGATCATCCCAATGTATATGATCTCATTTCGTTATTTAAACAGTTTTATAATGAGGTAGCAACGATTTACGTTTTTTTATGAATCGGGAGATGGAAGATTGGAGCAATAATTTTATTAAACTTATTACTTTTATGGATTTGCATAGCTTCGCTTTTTTAAAGCCCTTTTTTATGAACACTTGAAGTTTGTAATATAAAGTAGTATTTTTCAAAATCCTCTCGTGCGAACAGACTTTTATTAGGATGCTTTTGGATGGGTAGCTGCCTTATTTCAGGAGTCATTGAGAAATTTTAATCATTCATTTTGATACGATTATTTTCAAAGTATATTCGCAAATCATCAAGCTTGTACAACTCATTTCGTTTTTTGTACTCCATACTTTAAACTTAATAAAGCTTACTGATCCTAATTAAGTATTTGTACATAAAAATTATTTGATAAATTTTTACTTCCTTAAATAGAAACAAGAGATTTATCTCGAATAGTGTTATTTAAATCGATATCATCATCATCATAACTTTCACTAGCGTTAGACTCAAATGTTAAATCACCTTCACTGACTTTTTCTCTGTTTTTTGTTGATTCGCTTTATCAACTCTATTACTTTCTTAATCGTTCTTATTATAAAAAAAATTGTGAGTAACAGAATTTTTACTATTATTAATTTTTTTTTTTGTTTCAGGAACAATTTCCATTAAGGGGTCTGTTATCGAATTGAAATTTTTATTAAGTACTTTTTCAGCCTCAACTTTTCTAAACTTCAACAGTCTGTACTTTTTATCAACCACCTCTCGCGCCTTCACTAACTGGCGTAGAACGTCTTCCTCTTGTTAATACATGACGATGATGATTCAATGTCTCGTAACAGACTGTAACGATTGCACTCGGTATGTCCTAAATATACGGCAAAATTATGAAAGCCCTTTTTTGTTGCAACCATTACTTATTTTCCTATCCATGTTTGTAACGACGAATCCATGTTCATCATCATTTCATCAATGAGAGCATAAATGTTTTAATTGAATGCATAACATATCTGAGTTTATAAGATCGTTCTACACATGTCTCAAGTTAACTTGATCTTGAAGAAATAAAACTAAAAAATTTACGTTATTCCTAACAAGATGCTTCGATACTTGAGCATGCGGCTGACAAAGGTAGAGGCAGTCAATATTTTTGTGTCTACTTATACAGAAAAAGGACTTTAAATTATCTTGATTTTCACGAGCTATATCATCAAAAATCATTATAAAATTTGGTAAAGCATTATCTGGCAAGACTACAGTCTTATGGTCCCTAAAAGGTAAGTTTTTTACGCCCTTCATAAAGTCCAATAAATCTTTTAAAAACTTGTACTTTGATTGATGCAGCGATTTAGAATACACATACACATTTTCAAACTTGACTTCATTGGGATGCACGATTGAAGCCAATAAGATATTAGTTTTTTCACAATTAGATAGGCCGCAAAATACTGTACAAATACTATCGGGGAGTAGCTCACCATGTCGATTCGAACATTTTTCTTGCTTTACAATAGCGTCAAAATTCGGAACTTGTAATTTTATGGGTTGTTTTTTGAATTTTATGTCTACTCTGTATAAAAAATGAGTTACGACTGATCTTTTATTCAAATAGTATAACGCTTTAATCTTTTAAGCTCTGTGTTGCAACAAATTTATCCACTTTAAAAATATTATTTATTTTCTTGAACGTTTAGTCATAATCCAACCTCTGAAGACTAATTATCATCATGCATCATCATTATCATGCATAGTAAGAGAGTACGAGGTCTTCTGGAAAGATCAGAAATTCTTTACCAATGGAGCCTCATGTGCTTGGGTATTAATATTGTGGTCCAGGTACTAAGCTTGCTGATTGTTTTACTACCAGAGATTCAGGAGTTAATTCGTTGGACGCCTCGTGTAAAGAGCATGATATAGCATACTCAAAAAATTGACAAGATTTAAAAGCTAGTCACGAAGCAGATAAAATTTTAGCTGATAAGGCTTGGCAAAGAGTTAAAGCTTCCGATTCAAGTATTAGTAAAAAAGCAATAGCTACCTTTGTGACCGGCGGTATGAAGCATAAAAGTAAATTTGGTATAGGATTAAATCAGCAGAAGAAGAAGAAGTAATGAGGTAATAATAAAAGGAAAAGAAAAAAGATTTGTTAAAAAAAACTGGGCAATGCTTCAAGTGCAATTATTAAAGCTGCTCCACAAGACATGAATATCAAAAGCAAAAAAGCTTGAGACGTTATTAGTAGAATTTTAAAGGGTGCTTATACTGCAGTTGAAAAATTTGGTGGTAAAAAGCATGTTAAAGTTCCTCGCATCTTACGCCTTCCTACTTAAATTGGCAGAGATTGACCTCTGATTCCCTTGTTTGCTGGTTTGAGTGCAAGCAGTGCTATAGCCAATGGAATAGCAGGAATTATTCAGAGCATTAATGCTATTAAGTCAGCCAAAGAGCAGCTAGCTGAGAGTCGAAGACATAATCAAACTATGAAAGTTGTAGCCCTCGGGAAAAATTTTCATCTTAAACCTTATAATAATAAATTAGAAGTCTATTTAAAGTCTTACGTTGGAAAAGGTTTAAAGAAAAAAAAAGGAAAAAAAAAAGTTAAAATAATTTCAAAGCAGTAAAATTACCTGTTTTAGTATATTACTGTTCACTAAATATGATTTCAGGTTTGACTGAAGACTATCGTAAGATAGTTGTTAATGTAAAGCATGAGCTCATACTTACAAGAACAAGAAACGATATAAATGCCGTGTTGTAAACTCCAGTTAATGCTAATGCTGCTAATCCTGAGGCCGTAGCAACTTGGAAAGACTTTCAAATAGTAATATTGCAGCTTGAGTGGCTATGCCCTACGTGGTAATATCAAATTTTCATAAAACATAAAATTTGTTTATTAAATTATCTGCAAAAAGACAAATTTATACCTATGAGTTATTAAACTTGAGAATTATACGAGTATCCCCTGTTACGTGGCACATCTAAGAATATATGGACAGTTAAATCATCCAATCTGTTAAAAAAGCCACGTTACGTTGTTTAAGCCTTTAAAACTCACCGTAAAAATCAGAGAAATATGAGTGCTAGTATGTTTAATCACTGCTCCATAAGAAATATGAAACTCTACTCAAATTCACAATATTATCCTTATGGTGATCTGAATCCTAATATAACGCGTAATCAGTATGCATATTATCTATATAATATGTATGATGATTTTCAAAATTTATACGATGGTAAAGATTGAGCCCTTTCACTAGGCAAACATAACTTTCTCAATCGAATACCTTTAATCGTTCTCAATTGTTCCAAACTAAACGAGTCATTAAAAAATACTCCAGTAGATGTGAGGCTAGAATCTGAGTCAAATACAAATTTTCCTGCCAGTACGTCAGCTTATTGCTTAGTTTTGGACGACCGTATAGTTCAATATAGTTCGATGAGTGGGGATATCAAGAAACTTGTGTAGAGATATATAAAGTTGATTCAGGGCTTTGTTAGCATCAGTTTATTTTTAACCTAAATGGGTAAAGGTTTGAGCAGCAGCTGTTGTCAAGAAAAAGCAGAAAACAAACGACGACAAGAAAAGTAGGAAAAATTCATGAGGAGAAACGAGAAAAAAGACATGAAGGTTGATAAAAACAAGATGGATGCGGAGAAATCGAAACATGAAGACTGTAAAATTGTTTGAAAATTAATATGTTTGATAGGCTTTACTACATTAATACGTCACATAACTTTAAAGATCTTGTCCGTAAAATGAAGATTACGAATAAACAAAAAACAATAAAATTAATCATTATAATTGCGAAAGATGGAGTATTTTGTGGACATGCAAGGTTTCAAGAAAACCTGCTATCCTTCCACTCAATACAAACGATGCAGAAGCCCAAATATTTTTTATTGAAGTACCCTTTACCTGGTGGTGAAAATTACCACAAAAGTATAAACATAAGAATTCATACCTTGAACTTTGCTATCACAGACTAACCTAGGACTCAGAAAAAACTAAGTATACAGAGATAGGAAGTATTTTACGGAAGAATCTTAATAATGCTCCAAAGGTACATGTCATTGGAGATTTTTTTAAAAATGGCTTGAAAGATTTGGCTTTCAGATTACCGAAATGGCAGCCTATCCACCTTACGAACTCCCAAGATTAGTTACTACTTGCACACATCACAACGAAGCCTACAAATCCATACATGCTTTTTATAATGTGAAGCAAATGAAAAAATTTTACTTCACTATGAAATGGATTGATGGTGATGATGATGATGATGATAATATAGAGCTGTAAGAATGCATTATATTGTATTTTAAAAACAAGATGCTTAACAAAATCATTTTGTGAATCATGTCTATTTCTTATTTAATATTTACTGATATTAAAAATAAAACAAAAAAATGTTTAACAATTATCTTCCTGCCACTCTACATCCTTCATTATCATGCAATGCACTTGCTAACAAAAAAAAGTTTTTGTATGCACATAACTACTACGTGCACAAGCTGCACACGATTTCGTACACTTAAACAGCGCACGCAAATAAACGCTGCAGACGACTTATGCACATTGCATCAGGCGCAAACTTAAACTGCGTTGTGCGTCATCAGCTGGCGCACGCGGTGCTACAGGCCCTAATGTCCATTGCGCATAAACGCAAACGGAGCCCTCAAACTTAAGCAGTGCTAAAAGTAGGGCGTGCAACCTTAAGCAGCACACGCACAAAAAGTGCGAGCAAGCCACAGCTCCTGCCTGCCCATTGGCTGCAAAAGGGACTTCTCCACCGAAAGATAGGTTAACTCACCATGGAGAGGGAGGGAGCCAAAATCGTCTGGCAACTCAAGCCTACCTGGGCTGGAATCGCCATAGCTTGTCTACTCTATATCACGCTCTTCGCACGATGTGTCGAGAAGATTTACCATGGAATCTCTTTTAGCAAGACGCTTAGTGAGCTTAGTACTTGGACCACATAGCTGAGAGCCGGGCCACACATAGCTTTGTTGGTAAAGAATGTATTGTTTTATTTTCAAGACCATGCCCTTTTTAACGATGCATAATGGTTAGTTGGATCGTGACTAAGTATCAAAGAAGTGAATAACATATGTGCAGTAGTTGTATGTAGACAAATTCGTTGTCCAATACAGAGCTCAAACTAAATAACCGTTGTACTTTATTTCCAAAATATAACTTATAACTGACCATTAGTACAGTATAGCTGTGGAGCTTAAAAAGCAATCAATAAAATTACAAGATCCTTCTTTTGACGCTATTTTAGAACAATAAACACGTTTTATTTAACATGGTTAACTACTTTCTGGCAGTATTCATCATCTATTACGCAATCTATATAAATGTGCTAAAACTAATAGCCTATAAGATTTCATCGTGCATCCCAATAAAATTAAGCTCACAAATGAGTACGTGTACTCAAAATCACTACATCAACTAACGTACAAGCTTTTAAAAGAACTATTAAAAAGTATGAAAGGTGTTAGTTATTCAGCGAGCACAAAACTGTAGTCTCACCAGATGATGCTTTACTAAATTCTATAATCATATTTGATGTATAGCTTGCAAGAAGAAGACAATGTAAAGGCCTTTTTCTACATTGATTGACATAAAAAATGAGAAGTGCCTCTTTCTTTATCAGTCCTGTACTTAGGTACCAAGGGATTTTGTTAAGGATAATGCTAATCCCTTCTGTTTTGTTTTGTCAAGATAAAGTTAACTTAAGGCATCTTTATGATAAGGCATGTTTATAAAGTTACATTTTTTATTTAAAAATTTGTGCTCAAACTGCAGAAATGACAATAAAAGTAAAATTGTTGTTATAAACAGGGATAGGAAAATAAATAATGGCCACTTCTTAAAAGCTGTCATAATTTTGCTGCACATTTAAGACATAACAAGCGCAATCATGACAGTCTGTTAAGAGACATTACAGCATCGTCGTCATTATCACGTATCGACAAGAGGAAGACGGTTTCAGTCAGTTAGTGGAGGTGCGACAGATAATTTTAAAAAATTCAGACTGTCAAGGATTGGAAAAAACAAGGCTGAAAAAGTACTTTGTAAAATTTTCAAACTGATTATAGACCATCCAAAGAATTGTCGCTAAAACAAAACAGAAATAATAATAATAATAGTAATAATTTGGTGCTCACAATTATTTCTATAATTAACACGATCAAGGAAATAACAAAAGTAATAAAGTAAATTGGAAAAAAATCAGGAAAAAATTAAGTAGATACTGATTAAAATGATACTTTTTTAAGTTAATCAGCTGATTCTGTTTTCCTAAGGCAAGACTAAGAAGAAATATTTTCTTTCAACAAGTTCTTAATTACAATAAAAAAGATTTATTAGTTTTTAAGTATAAAGTACAAGGAAAAAGTGAGATGCACAAGCTTGATAACTGATGAATAGACTTTAAAAGTAATTGTAGCTAACAAAATCAGCTTAGTGCAAAGAAAGAAACATCTTTAGAAAATTATTAAATTTTTAGGGTATTTATTTCTGCCAAACAAAATGTGACTCAGAGTCATTAAAGTTGGTGCCAAAACTAAACTTTTTTTAACCAAAATCAACAAAATCTTTTTTACATGACAACGCTCGTCATTTTCATTCAAACACATTTTTCATACTTCACTACTTGTACATGACAGACAAACTTTCGCTTATTTCACTTTAAAAATATAAGCTTGATCCATCCGGAACATCCTCCCCCGTTTTAACATTATGTTTGCACCATACATTAAAACTCAGAAATGTGGTAGGGGAGTAGTTTCAAAGAGTCGAACAATTCAAACTTAAAATCATGACAAATTTTAAACAGTGTACAATTTATTAGTGGGTTTATTTAATTTGTAGAAAACAAATTGATTTTAAAAGATGAAGTCTTTTATTTAATAACCTAAAATATTCCAAGACAATTGCCACACAGCTAACCATCTGCAACAAGCCTCTACGCTTGTTACCTCGTGCCCCTAGGATCTACAAGGGATGTGCTCCCGATAACTTTCAGAGTTCTCGTAACACTATAGCTCACACAAACGACGCCGTTTGATCGTGAGTGTTGCTGTCTTTGCAAACTTTTTAAAATTTTTTAAATTAATACAAAGTTTCTTATTTTCATTCATGTCAACAGCCATCAGTTCTTTTAAATAAAATGTGTTTGAAACTACAATTAATCGTAAGCCAGAGACTTCTTGGTAATTATAACTGTCTAACTTGTACGACTTCCCTTTCTTCGAGTATAACCCCGGTTAATTTGTGGTGGTAACAATCGGCTAAGAATATTATCTGTACCGAGGAAACTCTAAGATTAGGAACCAACATACAAACAATGATTGTGTTTATATGTCGGAGGGCGGGTTCGTGGCCCTGTGTAAAAGAGCAAAATTGCTCAAATTGCCGATTATATACAATACTTAAAAATATTTATTATAAAGTTTCAAAATTTATCTGTTGAATAATCAATTAATTCCTGCACCATTGACAGCAATTGTTTATTGATTATTACTTTATTGAATTCTCCTGAATATTTTCTTAATTTAATTATTTTAATAATTTAATATCTTTTTCAACTTATTCAATATTTTTCTAATCTAATATCTTTTTTATTTTATTCCTGTCCCTTTTTGGGGTCCAGATAATATTCTCAGTTTATTAAACGATTTCAAATCTTAACAGCTATTTTTCTAGTTTTTATCTTAAACTATAAAAAGGAACTCGCAATTTTATGTGGAGGGGAAGGTTTGCTTAAATAAGTACAATCAATTTATTTTTAATTATCTTATATTTATTCAATCATATGATTCTAAGGAAATTCTATCTTAAATTTTTACACGTATTAATTGTATTTGAGTGATCGCAATTATTTACGTTAATAATAAAAAACAATATATAATATACTCGATAATTTACTTAAAATTTATCCGCCCTTTTAAAAGAGGATTTTACATAAATGACAATTTGAATTTTCCTTCCTTAATATCTCTGCTTAAACACGTTAGGTTAGACTAATGCGAATTTTTATCACAACCGTGGAAAGTTAGTGTTAGGTAACTACCTATCCGATCAAGTCACGTAAGGTTAGGTCGTTCTCAGGGCCCTTGGGTGTCTTGAGCACTGCTCAAGTCGTCAACCCAGGAACTTCGCATAAGAACGTGGTCGCTAACCCTAGTGCCTCGACTACTTGGGGATGCGTCGTCTCCACGCTTAAAGCGGTCGAGCACCGAAAGTCCAAGTAGGTACTGGTTAGTGGAAGTGTTATTTTGTTGGTGGTGTACACACTTACTTTTCAGCTATCGGCCTTCGTACTTCGTCTCTTTCTCTCCCTTCGTGCTCGTCGCGGTATTGTACCGGTGCACGGGAAAGTTCCAGGTCTGGGTGAGCAACGGATACACCGCGTCCCAGGCTCGCTGAAAGATGACTTATTTCATTGCGCAATGGTGCCTTTTATGCTAACGTTATTTCCTTTTGAGTAGCAGGTTTTCCCTTCTTTGGGTGAACGCGCTCTAGCGTTTTCTTAACGTACTAGACGCACATTCCCCGCGCGCGGCGTTCAAATTTGAATTTTCAAATAGGAATTTTTTATAAAATGAAATATATGTATATATAGAAAAAATGTGTACTATTAAATTGTCTATTAGACAGATTTTTTATTACAAGAAAATATAATAAATAGAAGAGTATAAATATAAATGTAAAGCGTGTATTATAAATTCTAGGTAATAGAAGTGCCCCCTTGCACTTGGTTATTACAAAAGTCTAAACTTGAGAAATTCAAGAAAGAGAAGCCAATTTTTTTATTAGCTATAATAAGTGACTTCTGGAAAATTCTGACTGTGATTCGTCAAAGATACAAAAATAAAAACATTCTCTTTTCTTATTACTTAATGTGTCACAATCGTATCACATTCATACTGAAAAAAAACGCATCCAAACTTCATGTGCATTCACATGTTTATCTTATGTCCTAAGCAATCTTCACCTTATGACAAATATTTGTTTGAAACTATACAAAAGTGACATCTAAAAATAGTTGAATCAAATAATAGACAATTTTGAAAATCTCGATAGTATCAATAACTAACGTGCTAAGCCTACGAGAGAAGACCTGCGTGAGGTCAACTAATACGGCTTTCCACCAAGGAAATCTCAACCTCCCTTACGGTAGGCTTTGTCTCGCCAGCACTTTCAAACCTTCGCTGCTCGAGAAGGGCATCTCTGCCGTTGCAATCTGGGTCGATCCCAAAATAGATGTCCGGGTCCTTCACTGCTCGGGCTGCGCTCCCCTGCCGTCATGAACCTGGTAATTTGTATCACGTGACTACTGACTGGCCTGACTTCTCTCGCCATGCGTTTACCAACCATGTTCACGGTGGATCACCAGTCAATGACACGGCTGACGAGACTATCATACTTAAAGCAAATATAATTCATACTCATAAGCAATTTATATAAATTTATAAATCCGTTTGAATCAAATGCACCCTTTTTAAGATTACAGTGTAGACAGGACTCTAATTTTATTATCAATATTAAAAACGTGACGGTAGCAGAAATGTTTTTTTTTTTTTTTTTTAAGTCGCTTGAAAAAAGGTGATTATGTTACCGATATGTTACTTAATGATGTAGGAGATGCAATGCAATACATTGCACCTTTACATAGTCGGGTAACAATATTACTTGCACGCTTGTCCTACTTTTATACTTTCACACAATAAATACGAATAACATGGTGGGTACGACCTGAATGCAGCTGCAGGTATATTGCTTGCAGTAAAGGAACGCAACATGCACAAGCGCTCAGTTGCTCAGAAAAATTCAGAAAATAAGGAGGTGGACAACGAGGATACGGCGTGCGCAAGCGCACTGCCACTTAGCAGGATCTCGACGACGAGAAGACGACGTGCGCGAGCGCACTGCCGCTTAGCAGGATCAGGAACTGAAGGAGACGGCGTGCGCGAACGCACTGCCACTTAAAAGAACCAGGACGACGAGGAGACTGTATGCTCGAACGCACTGTCGCTTAGCAGGATTAGGAAGTAAAGAAGACAGCACGTGCGAACGCACGGCCATTAAGCAGGATCTGGACGACGAGGAGACAGCGTGCGCGAATGCACTGCCACCTTACAGAACTGGACAAGGAGGACACGAAGTAAGCCAACGCACTGCCCCTTAACAGGATGAGGATAACGAAGAGCCGACGTACGCTAACGCACTGACTTGCAGAAGGGTTAGGGTGACGAGGTAACAGCACACGGTATGGTGCAGAAGATCATGTACGAGTAAGTGGTGGTGGCTCGTCCTCTGCACCGACGATACTGCTTCTTCCGCTGTCATGGTCACTGCTGCAGTTGCTGCTGTCATTGTTGCTGCAGTGCTGTGTTCTTTAAGTGTTCTCTGGAGCTGCTTGCCTTCTTTTTTCCATGTTCTCTCTTGCGCCAATTCCCGATACAACTATAAGTCCCAGGTTTTGGCACTAAAATGTAGCTGACAAGATCAGCTTTGCGTAAAGAAAGAAATATATTTGGGAAATTACTAAATTTTAAGGATATTTACTTTGGCCAAACACAATGTGACTTAGAGTCATTGAAGTCGATGGCAAAACTAAACTGTTTTTAACCAAAATCAACAACATCTTTTTTAACATGACAACGCTCGTCATTTTCATTTGAACACATTTTTCTTACTTCACTACTCATACATCACAGACAAACTTTCATATATTTCACTATAAAAATTTAAGCTTGATCTATCTGGAGTAGTAATTGTATAGAAATAAATAATATAAATTATTGAACAAGTGCTGGAATAATGAAAATACGTATGAAAAGTATCATAAAAAATTTTAAATAACACATGACAATATAAAAGAAAAATAAATTATATTTCGAACTTTAAATGTCTATAGAAAAGGTCTTTAATAGAGTTACCTATACAAACTCATAATTACAATAAGTTTATCGAAACTATTGTTCCAACGTTTGATTTCGTAGTTCGCTAAGAAAGTCGTTCGTTGCTGCCTCATTATACAACTGCTTAAATAACACAACTAGTAGATTTTGTGCACTCGGATAATGTTAACGAGTTAGTAAATCATCTTGTCATTTATTAAATATGCCATTCTGCTCTTAGTTGTTTTTATGATTACTTAAGGGTCAGTGTATAAGCCCACGAGCAGTAAGAACTAATTTAGGAGTAACAATGAAAAACTCCAAAAAGTCAGGTGTTGCTTTGAGCAACGTTTCGTTGATCTTAACGCCAACATCAGAAGGCTCCTTTTATTAACAGATATAAAAACAAAAAACACAGCAATTCTCATAAATTAAATAGTCGCTCTCTAATGTAATTTACGGAAATTGTTGTATTTTTTTTTTTTGTTTCTGTTAATAAGGTAAGCCTGATGAGGTTGGCTCAAACCGACACCTGACTTCTTGGAGTTTTTCATTCTTACTCCTAAATAATCTCTTACTGATCGTGTGCTTATGGACTGACGCTGAAAGAGTTAGTAGATGGCTTACATTTATATATAGCTGAAAAGTCAGCAAGGAATACAAGTCATATCAATGAAATAATATCAATGATTAAAAAACTCTGTAAGAGAGCATATATATACAATGCTGTATGTTATTATTGCTGAAGTATCAAAATTAGTGTCAACGTTACTTAATTTAAATTTGAGTAGGACCAAAGGTAGTAGCCAAGATCCTCTTGGTATTGGGTAAAAACTTTCCGCAAGTGGACAATAAGACTAAATAATAAAATTCTGTGCAATTTGAAAACATCAAATAGCTTTAAGTTGTAGTTTATTATACTTTCTCAATTTAAGTGATTAAAAGTGATTAAAGACTTGAAAAATGGACAGATTCACAAACTTCAATTCCGAGATTTAACGTACAACTTACAAAAAAACTCCTATTTATTAAAACTAACTCAAAAAACTTTAACCTTGACAGTTATTACATAGAGCAAAGTAATAAATAACCTTATAGGTTACAAGGCATGATTATCCTAGACAAAAATTTTATATACGTGATTCAGACGAGATTTAGTAAGCAAACCATGTAGAAGTAAAACCTTACGCTCGTGAATACAGAAGGTATCGGTATACGCTTACTGTAATAGATGTTTTCTCTAACTACGCATAAAGTATACCTATCAACAAAAAAAACTAGTAAAGAAGTCACTGCAGCAACGCATTTGATATGGGAAAAAGGACGAGTGCCAATAAACATGCAAACTGATCGGGGCCAAGAATTTTACAATGCAAACTTTAAAAAATCATCCAAAACGGAAAATAAATTTATACTTAACTTACAGCAAATTCAAGGCTTTTGTATGCAAGCAATTCATTGGCACTTTGAAGGATTTAAAGTGAAAAAAATATAGTCTGCAAAGCAATAATAAGTTTAATTTTATAATAATACACAACATCGAACGATTGGTTTAAAACCAAAAGATGTTGTTGCTAAGAATGAAGTTCAAGTTTATAGAAAGAAAAACAAATATCTGAAAATAGTCGTCTGTCTTAGCCTTAATTTTTAATTTGGTGATAAAGTACCCGTGAGCAAAACTACCCTGAATTAAAAATAATGGTATAAGCTGAATGGGTCGATACAAATATTTATAATTGCACGACTTACAGCAACTATGCTAATGATGTATGATCTCAAAAATAATGAGATCAACATAGTTCTGGAGGTTCTTATGAACAAAAACTGCAGAAAATTAACTATCTTGATGTATGTCTCACGGAGATGATCCTTAAGGCATGGCAATCAAGTTTTTGTCGAGTAATTGGGCCTTAACATTACTCACAATAGTTGGAGGAATGAATAACTAAGATTTCCTTAATTTCTTTAAGTTTAAAAATAATGAAATTGTCATATCCATTATGTAGTAACAAAGAGTCATATTGAAAAAATTTTTTTAAGAAATGCTTAAAACTAAAGATAAATCGTAATTTATTTTTCCATATTTTTTTAGGTTATGCATAAGAACGTAGAAATCTTTGTTTTTGAACAGCTCTAAAGGTATTCTATTCTGCAGAAAATTTAGAAAGTCATCGTCTAGTTCTGCAACCATCTTAGATTTAAATTTAGTAAAAATTTTTTTGAGTTTTGACATTGTGTAGTTTTGATCAGAAATCGATTTTAGAAGCTTTTCCGTCGCAAGAAAATTACTGTCAGTAATTTTGTTGAGTATTGCAAGACGTATCTTTAGAAAAACAAAACAAAAAATTAAAGTTAGCTTAGAATTTTCATACATTACATATGCTGTGTATATATGCACAAATATTCACAAGTATTCACCGTAAAAAAAATATATGGCCTTGACGGTTTCGAGATTTCTAACGTGGTGGTTCAAATAAAATAATGTCAGTTTATGTTAATGCAGTTCGACCTTACCTGAAGCTCTGCTGAAATGTTGAATGAGCTTGTCAGGTAGATACAACTCCTTGTATAGTACCAACCCCTTCATTACATTATCATCGGCTAGTATTCTGCCTATTTTAAGGGGATTCAATAGAGTTACAGTCCTTCCAGTTTTTTGAACCTGACTAGCTACCCTTTCTTTTGATTCTTTTCTTTTGTTGGATGATTTTTCTCCCACTATGCTGTGCTGATCCCAGAGTGTAGTATCTGTACAACCAGGTTGCAAAAGTCGTTTGTAGTCATCAGCACTTAGTGGAATTTTCGTCTTTTTCCTAGTAAAAAGCTTATGATGATGTGACCTTGTATTTTTTTGCTCTCGTATTATGATAGTGTTCTCACATAATCATGTTTTATAATCGCCAAAAGTTATTGGAGCCTTCACAACGGAGCTCTTATACCTTTGACATTCTTCTGTAGATTTTGATCTTAAATTTTTAACTATAGATTTAACTCCGTAGCACTACTAATTTTCATACGTTTTTTATTGAAACCATTCTCTTTTATAAATCCAACAATGTTTTTATTAACGAGAGAAATATAAGATTCATTATAAAAATGATCTGAAGTATCAAATTTTTTGGTATTTCAACGCATTACATTGATTTACAATATCCTGATTTGTTATTTTATACCCCAGTCTATGAGAATCTACTTACAAAAGTTTGCATTGATCTGCCATTTTACTTTTAATATAATTTTAATGACGGTCATACTTAATTGTTCTTGATAAATTTAAAACACTTAACCTTACATATGTTTTTCATACAGATGTATGCACGAAGAAATCGTACAGCTACAAGCTGCTTTTAAAATATGCCATAGTTTTAAAGATTCAGTCATGCAATATATGCTTTTTCATAACATTGTCCCTTTAATTTGTTAACGAATTAATGCAGTTACGCTCATTTTCCATGTTCTTTCAATAAACAGCACTATTAAATAACTTTTATCATATACTTAAGCTACTTTGGGCATTTTAACACTTTTTACTCTATTAGCCATGTATCCCTTTAACCATGAATTTTGGTTAAACTGTAGAATTCTATGATTTTTTTTTTTACAGAGACCATAGACTACAGCTTGTTTAAGTGCACGATTGTGTATCACGTATTTTTTTTTTTCATAAGTATGAGGTAGCCATTAGCTTATTTTCTTTGGATCTTGGAGATGTTGTGTGCTTAGCAGAGAATGTTAAATCTACGGAAGCTTGTACGTCTCACATGGTAACTCGTTACGTGTGTAACTAAACTCAACACAGGTGACATATTACAACGCACAGGCAGTGAAAACAACGGTTGTGTAAGCAAAAAAAATAAAATATACAATTGATTGAAAGTATACATAAGTAGTATGGTGACTAATTAATGGTTTTTTTATGGAATAGCCGTAGAAAAACTTCATGTTATTAAAAAGTTGCAGAAATCAAAGCGCGTAACCTAAAAACGTGTATCCTGAAACTTATTAGTACCTGATCTAATAAAAACAATTGAAAACTATTTTAAGTATTAACAATATTCATAAAATATAAAACGTAACGTATAATATAATGTATGGAATTTCAGGTAAAGATGACTTTTGTTAAAATATGTGACGATGAAAAGACATTTCACGTATCTGTAAAAAATAAACAAAATCAGTTTTAACAATATGAAATCATTATTCTCAAACGATGTATCTGGCCTTACTTTTACTCTGGAAGAAAAACAATGCGGTTTCAATCATGTTAATGACTATTTTAAACTCTTTCATAGTGTCACAGAGTATATGATACATATCGCTGAGAATATCAAATGTATAGGTAACGTTTTTCTTACGGTGAATGTTATTATTGTTTTTTATTATTATGCGTACAAATAATCATTGCAACATAATTTAAGGCTGTCACTCAGAAGATCAGTATAAGAAGAATCATAAGAAATTACTGTAACAAAACAGAGCCCACTGATGCAAAAAAAAAGTTAATACTTTGTCGAGCCAAAGATAAAACAAAAGACATTGTTGTCGCTTGGAAACGCAAGAACAATGTGGAAAAAGGATTTCAGTAAGTTTTTGCTCCATTTGGAGGCATAAAAAGTTTAAAATTAGGTGTGAATCAAACATACGCATATAGAGATCTTTTGGAAATGTGTGTGGTGGTTTTTAAGAGTCTTGGAAACGAGCAAGCACTAAAAAATTCTAAAACAGAATTAGGAAACTATCATGGTGAAGCTCTAACAAGTTTCGTCGATGGTAATAATCGACCCTGTAACTTTTAAAAGTTCAGCCGTTCTTTAAAAAAGAGTAACGGTCTAATAAGATAATATTTGTTGAGTACCGCTTATACATTAGTTTTAGACAAACGTTTTAATGGTACAAGTGAAGGTATCAATGCCGTAGACAAAATGGAGAAATGAGTCCATGAACTAAATGAAAGACTACGTGCAGCAGATGTACCATTGATGGATAAAAAAGATGCTACGCCAAAGTTTAGTCCCATTGATTAAAAAAAAGTTAAACCTGTTAGGCCTGCACCATTTTTGTTGCAAAAATTGAATTTATCAATTACTACAATTGACGAAGACGATATTAAGATCTTAAACACTTTTATTAGAGAAGGAGGATTTGGTCATGTTTCTGAAGGAGAATGGTCAGGAATGATCGTAGTGGTTAAAACTGTATAAGTCGCATTCAATGAAAAGAACGTTAAGAGAGAAACCATTACCATAAATAAAATTAGACACGAGCGTTTGATATCTTTGCATGCAGTAGCTCTGGATACGAATCATTGCTACGTAGTTATAAAGTTTTTTAAAAGTAACGATTTAAGACGAATAATGTTCAACCGCAATGTTTACACAATGTATTTTCTGAGCGAAGAACAAAAAAGGATATAATGGAGCAAGTGTTCAAGGCTTTATCCTATTTGCACCATTTATTTGCTTATATTATACATGAGGATATAAAGCCAGATAACGTACTCATAAATAACAGCTTGGTTGTCAAAGTTTGAGACTTTGGGCAAAGCAAAACAGCTGGCATACCCTCGGCTCTGAAGACTGTAGCTGGGAAAGTGGAAAAAGAAATCCTTATGTACATGGCTCCCCAGCTATTTCTACAACAAAAGCGGCCGTCTAATCAGTCAGATGTATGGTCCCTTGCTTGCGTCATCAAAGAATTGATGACCGAAGAGCAGATCTGGCCATCCAATTACTATCGAGAGAATACTATTTCAGAATACGACTCTTAAGCCATTTTGAAATTGGAGGAAATGGAGAAAGACTTGTAGAATTTTTTGCTTAAATGTTTTAGTTATGAGAGCGATAATTCGCTACGTGCACTAGCTGAAAAAACGATCGCAGCAATACCTGTGCTAATATGTGAAACAAAACTATGTGTTTGTCTTCTGCTAGCAGACTGCTAAGCGTTACTATCATTAAAAAGTTATGTGTTTATACATCGACGACCATTCTAAGGGTTAAATTTTTAATAAAATTATGAGTAGTATGTACATATTTTACTCAGGCATGTTCATTAAAAAAGGCAATGAAATACATTGGATACTGTGTATTTCTTAGAGTTTTTAGTTGGGGCTTGATCTTTTAAGCGTATCGTATGAACGTGTGTACAAACTGTGTGAACACGCTGGTATAGGGCTAACGGAGCTTCCTGATTGGTCAGAGGAGGTCTGTGTTGACTACATTGCAAACTAATAAAACATATCTCGTATCACACAGTTCACGGACTTGTGTTGAAGTAATACTCTAACGCTTATAGTGCTTGGAGTACAAATTTTGTCCTTAGTTATTCACATAGGATTGTACCACTTGAGACATTGTATTAGTTCGTGATCTAATAAACACAGAACCTTTCGTGTATCTATCGAGGTATACTGTGTTCCTATAGGTATCAAGCACATATCGTGAATATTGTCTTCTGCTGTGCCAGACCAATAGTTCTCGTTTTTCTCTTGGTGGCGCTGCTTCAAAATTGTGCACGTAGTGACTAGGCGTACGGCTACTGACACTTAAGCGTTTTTCAGCAAGAAACACAATACGTACGAGTTTTCTGATAGTGATTAAGTCCCGTCATTTTTCTAACAGAATAATAGAAATTTTTATTTGAGTTTTTAAAACTAAGTCATAGTTTTCACAGATTTTAAACGTATATTTATATCCAAACCTCTAATTATGTGTTGTGAGGGGAGGGGAAAATGGAGTCACAAGGTTGTAACCATAAATTTCTTCAATTTAATGTGTTATTAAGAACTTCATGTAATTTTTTGCATGTATTGAAGAAAAAATTTTTTATTTCCAGTATTTTAACAGTGATTAACAAAACCATAATATACATATAAAAAAAAAATGCAGTATGTAAGCTGCAGGTACTATATAAAATATAATTCAAAATCGTTCAATGTTAGCGGTGCCTTTATGACAGGTTGTGAGTGTGACTAATCGAATTTTATAAAATAAGCTGGTGATATTTGGTGTAATAATGTTGTAGTCACCTGTAGAACGTGACTGTTTTAAAAAAAAAATATTAGTCCTTAAGTGTAAACATTTTATAACGTATTAGCCGAAAAAATTCAAGTTTGGAAAAACTTTGTTAACAGTTAAGTCGAATAAAAGTTTTTTTTAACATTTTCCGCTTACAATCCTAAAACTTTTTTCTAATTTTAAAAAAACGTTTAAAAAACTGTTACGAAACTTTTTTCATTCATTAGGTATTGTTAATGTATTTTTTAATGGTTAATTAAAATCTTATGCTAGGTTTGAATAAAGTTTTTTCAAACTTTTTTAAAAGAAGATTTTTTTTTCTCTTAATATACCGCAAAAATTTTGATTTGTTAAATAAAGGTTAACATATAGTTATTACTAAAATCTTTACACGTTGATTATTTTATTCTTAATATTATTATTATTCATAAATAAACAGAAAACAAAGTTAAAAGACTTACAAATATTAATTAGTGAGTAGATTTACAGCTGAGTAGCCGAGTTTTTTATCAGTGGTATCTGCAAAATAAGAATGAAGGGTCATTCTAATTTAGATTAAAAATTATTAGTACTCACGAAGCTTCTTTTAACTGAGATAGCACTTGAATTCCAATTTTTTTTTTGGACTTTCCAAGATAGCTGTAAATTTCTCTTCAGAACCATTGGCTTGCAAGTTTTGCTAGTGAATTTGTTTTTTATTAGATAAACACACTTATCTTTTATTCCTAAAAAATAAGCCTATATTAACTTTTATCGTTCGTACGATTTTAGCAATGAAAATAGTTTTTTCACAATTTTCCCTCGAGCTGCAAAAATAGTGAAATTTTATCAAATGAAAAACTAGCTTATGACAGTCGCATGGTAAAAAAGATTATTAACTTACTGATAGCAGGTCACACTTGCACGGCTCTTTGTTTTACTGCCAACTGATGACAACGATAACAATGTACTTGATAAGATATCTGAAGTTGGTATGTTTGATATTTTTTCGATACAAAAATTAAACAATATGAATTCACATGACTTGAGACTTATGTTTAAACATAATTATTTCTATTTTCGTGTAGAATTGTTGAATAAATCAATAGGACTTATGATCGTTAATGAAAAATAAAGTTGTGTAATTTTTATTGCTTTTATCTCCTTTATTTCCTCCATTACTCCTGCTCTCAGCATCTCCCTCACTTTGGACATCCGTTGAATTTTCATCAATTTCAACGTCATCATGACTACTAGCATCACCATGGTCATCATTTGCTTTGTCCCCCACATCACTCTTATTATCTTATGATTTAAAGAAGGACTGCTTTTTGTGATAAAGTTGTCACTCACTACTCTGTTTATATTTTCTTTAATCTTTTTCTTACATCTCATTTTTCTCTTCTCTTTTTCTTTCCAAAAGAACTGTGGCGCTTAAAGATTTCTCATGAGAAGACAGAAGTTTTCCATCCATGGTAATAGAGTAAGCATCAAGCAATGCCTTGTCATCTGTAAGAAAAAATTTGTTTTCAAGATTCTTCAATAATAGAACGTAAACGTCTATTGAAAAAGTTCTCTGCAAGCGGAAGATATAGATTTTTGAAAAGATTCAGAAACATCATCTAAAGGAACTCTCAAAGAAGTTCTACGGAGAGCTTTGACGACTATACAAGAAGTAAATTTTTAAATTTAATTATTAAATATCTGTACGTGAACTCATATTGGCATAAGCTTAAGGATGAATCGTGAAATACATGAACTGTATAAAGAAAGAGCTTTATTTGTGTGTGCTCTCCACTGATAATTTAGTGCCATTGTTTGCGATCACCATCCAAACTTAGGTATTGCATATTCACCGTGCGTAAGCACTGAAGTGACCTGTGCATCGAGGGAGGGCTCTTTAACATGCTGCTCAGCTTATACAAAAAAACATACTCTTCGAGCACAGATCCCAATCAATCCTCAGATACATGGAGATCAGCCACGCGGAAACGGGACGTGAGTTGAACGTGAATGTGGTGCTGTACGTCAATGATGTACCACCTAGGATGAATTTGATTTTTATCACACGTTTATCGTACACTGATATTTACGTGACCATCCTGAATGCACTTATGGTCAGCTCCACACTTAAGGGGAACAGAAGAAACGGCAACTACATGGAGCTTCGCTTTCATGGGCCAGGCCTACATAAAAAAACTACTTGGTCAGGGTCAATAAAGCTGATGGGATGAAGGGTATCCACTGAGACGAGCGGCCGATCGATAACGCTGATATGGTGGTCATCTACAATCCTTGCACCTTCCCCAATAGTCAGTCAGACCCTTTCTGTGACTTCATCCGTTCATCAGAGCGAGTCATAAGCCCATCAAGTACCGATTGACTCAAGCGGACTATTGTATATAGTTTCAGCCTACCTGTTTCCTTATAACAAGACAGAACTATATTTATAATCCCTTGGCTAAAAGTTTTTCAAACAACTTTTTTATCGTACTTAAGAGCGGGACATTATGATTTACTTCTGCGTTTTCGTAACTTTCTACAATTATGATTAAGCAAAAATTAGACTTAAGAATATAGATGGACAAAACGAAGCCGTCTCCAAATTTATTCACTTAAGTGTTTCAAGAGAATTAAAGGAAATAATATAAAAGAGAAAATTTTGAATCATCAAGTTCAGAATATGAAGTACTAGTAAAAGCAATGGTGATAAGTGTAAGTTGTGATTTACCTGCCAAAGCTTTATTTTTAAATTTGACCCAATATAATGGAAAGCATAGATGTCAGAGATGCAAAATAAAAACAGAAAGAATAGAAAATGTTTAAACGTACCCTTTTATTTAAAATTTAGTATTAAGAAATATATAAGAATTGAGAAACTTTGCCCAACAAGCTCAGGAGGCAGAAAAAACAGCTATTGGTGTTAAAGGCCCATCATCATTAAGCTTACTTGTTAATAATTACGTGAAATCTATGGCGATTGATGAGTTACACTGCATTTTTCTGAAAATAATAAAAAAGCTTCTGTTTTTCTGGTTTGACGAAGAAAATTGTAGTCATCTATCTTCTTTGTTTGCCTTTTTAAACGTTTTTAATAAAAAAAAAAAAAAAATAAAAAAAAAAAATAAAAATAAAAAAGATATTTACATTCGTTTACAGTTGACCTATCTGAATAAATGTAATAAAATCAGAGTACTATGATCATTTCTTATGATCGATCAAGCTGGGCAAGTGTTAACAGAATTTATGAAGAAATTTGAAGTAGTGTACGGAAAAAAATACATGACTTGCACTATTCATTTACTGCTTCACTTGGCGGATAAAGTAAAAAAATTTGGACCACTGTAGACTATGTCTTGTTTTACGTTTGAAAATTTAAATGGAATTTTCAAAAAGTTTGTTTATTCATCAAAAAATCCTGAACTTCAAATTCCTTTTTTAATAATAAGTTATCTGAATTTTACAGAAATAGAAGAAAAATTATGAAGAACAGATAAAAATGCTAGTTATTTTTGTAAAAAAGTAGAAGAGAGTACTCATAGACGTAAACTCCAAATTCTTCTTGATGATATTTTTGCCATCAGAAAAATTACGAAAGTTATGGCCGGTTTATAAATTTTTAATTTTTCAAACGAAAAAAATAATATTTAGTTCAATAAAGACGAGAGTCATTTATTTAGCAGGCTTTTAAGCCATGGTATTTATTATTAAACTACGTTTTATGCTAAAAATAAAAAGACACACTTTTTTTGCATTGAGTACAGGGTAAGAAATAATATGTAATTCCCGCGTGAAAATTTTTACATTTGGCCAGACTTTTGCCAAAGTTCATGTGGTCAACGTTTAGCCAAACTTTGGCCAAGCTTGGGCAATGAGAAAATTCCAAAATTAGATTTTTGTTGAAATATTTTACTCAATACTTTTCGTGATATATATACGCAGACTAATTAATATCCTGACGCATCAAATTAATTTTTTAGACGTTGGGATGAACATTTGCTGAACTTGAATCAAATATTCCAACAAAAATCCAAATTTTGGTTTTTATCATTGCCCAAGCTTGGCCAAACGTTGACCACATGAACTTTCGCGAAAGTTTGGCCAAACTTAAAGAATTTTTACGTGGGTCAGCTTATTAAACAACTTTATATTTATCTGCCAATGCCTATGTATTCTTGGTCAAAACCGTACTGATAGATGTAGGAGTAATGCTGTAATTAGAAAATGCATAGTGGAAAATATTTTTTACTGTGAAGAACTTAATAGTTATGTACCTTTTATTTTCAGATGTAAATAACGCAAGAGCATATAGTTGTAGAAAAAAAAAATATTTTAAGCATTTGTTATTATGCCATAATAAATGGACAATCATTAGTTATACAAAGATTAAACAATTACGAAATCGAATAAAGTTTGAAATTTGCATAAAAAAAATTTTAATAAGCAATTAAAAGAGACATCTTCTCACTTTTGACGAATAAAAAAGTTTTGTAAAAGTTTTGTTATCGTTTTTTCAAAGTTAGAAAAAAAATTTTGAAATGGGGCGCGGAAAACGTTTAAAAAAAGTTTTATTTGACGCAATTTTCAGGAAAGTTTTTTCAAACTAAAATTTTTTCTAGCTGAAGGCTTCTAATCTTGTATTGCTGTAAATAGATCTTGCATTATAATTCAATATGATTTTCCAGTAGTTTCAAGTCTTGAAAACATGTAGTCAATTCATATACATAAAGTCTGATGCTGCTATAAATTGTGATGATCAGTACCTGCTGTTGTACACTTAAGAAATACGTTTAAGTACTCTTAGGTGAGGTTCTTTTTGAGGTGACATAGAGTTGGTTGTAAGAGAAAAATTTCTGCAAAGATCTGTTGAGTTAGTAACATAAGTTATTATTATACTTATATTTTAATCGATGAAGAAATATAAATATTAATATGTCAAATTTTTAATATATTTTTTATCTTTTGTATTCTTGAAATATTAATAAAGTATATATTATAAGTCTACTTTATTTTAATTCTATTAAATTAATTACATCAACACCATTAATGCTCAATTTCTTACAAAAAATGCACTAAAGAGGAATACAGTTCTAGGGCCTCTTCGACATTTGTTGCAATTTTAATATTTGGGAAAGCATTATCAACTGCATTTCTCAAATCGGGGTCCAGAATGTGAGGAGACTTTGTGATTTTGTCTAAAAGTTTGTTTACTGCATCTATGTTAACACTTTTTCTATAATCTTCTACGTGATATTGGTGAGGTAAGTTGTACATGATGTACAGCTTACCACCTACAAAGTTACGGTTATTTTGCCTGCGTACTGTGTAGATATTCTACAATTTCCTTATTAATCGTCATTCTTCAGCAATTATATTTCTAAAACAGTCCTGTAAGTATAACTTGTGCTTCTCACTACCATCGACAACGTTCTCGTCTATCATTTTTGTAAATAAAATTACAAAATAAACCATAGAATGCTTTCTCATCTATCCCTGGAACGATTTTATACGTTGGTTGTGCATACTACAACCTTTTATATAACTTTTTTCTTCAGATAATGAAAAAAGGACAATGTGGTTGCACCGTTACAACAATTAGGAACAAAACTCACTATTATATTCATTGTTGTTACCTTTCTTTCGTACATGACCAGTAATCAGATAACTTTAAAAAGCAGTCTCAAGAGTTAAACTTTATTAAGAGTTGATCTAAATAGTTATTAGTAAATGTAAAGATTAAGGAAAAACTAAACGTTATAAGATATATAGACAAAAGTCATCCTTACTTGAAACTGCATACATTATATTATACATTACGTCCTATTTTTCATGAATATCGTCAATACTTACAATAGTTTTGAGTTCTTTTTATCAGATTAGGTACTAATAAGCTTTAGAATACACGATTTGAGGTTACGTGCTTTGATTTCTGCAACGTTTTAAAAAAATAAAGTTTTTTTACGGCTATTTCATAAAAAAAAACCAATAATTAGTCACCATACTACTCATGCCTACCTCAAATCTATTGTATATCTTATTTTTTTTCTTACACAATCATTGCTTACAACGCCTGTACATTTTAATATGTCATCTGTGGTGGTTTGAGTTACAAACGCAACGGGTTACTATGTGAGATGTACAGGCTCCAGTATAAATCCTTATGAGCATTGTGGGAGTTCCAGGTTATTTTAGGTCCACTTTAAGTATGTAACCAATTTTAGCATCGTCACAAGCGATGAAAATACTCAAAGCAATTAAATTTTGATCCCATTTATAACCTGCATAAGGTAATATTCAAGTTATTGCCAAACTTTACAAGGTACTTAGGTCATAATACATTAAATATTTTTCATCCCTATCATCTTTGTAGCCTTTTTTCGTGTATGAGTTCTCAGCCTTAGTGTATTGATTACGACATTTAGATATGCCACCACCAGTGCCTTGTATAATATATAAAACCATATAGATTGTAGTCAACGATTTGAGTTTCATCAGCAGTTTTTATATGTTTTATAACTTAGAGCTTAATAAAAAAAATTTTGAAAAGTCTATTCTTTGTGTACTTTAACATGGCATCATAAGTTAAGCCCGGTGTTATATAAGAGTAACAGTCAGATCCAATTTATTGGATTTAAGGCAACTGTGTCAAAAATTTTTAAAATCTTTAGCAAGCAGCAGAATATCAGTCTTTAAGTATGAATATAAATATTTCCACATCGTTTTAACATTAACTATGGTCCAGATGATTTAGGCATGTTTATAATCATCATTTGGTATAGAAGCTTCGTATGAGCAGCTATTAAGATTATATTTCGGTGATAACACTTTTTTACAAGTTTTTTAAAAGAAGTATGATTATGAGAAAGTAACCTTTCCTTTTTTAATAAATTTATTTGGTTTATGACATACTAACCATGATTTGTAAACACTGTTTCTCATATTTTTAATTCATTTGAGTATGATGATAATTTGTCACATAATAAAGCCATAAATCCAAAGGATTTAGTAAATTGTAATTCATTATTAGTAACCTCTTTGTATTTTGTGAACAAAATATATACTTTTTAGTCTGTGTTAAATGTTGAATTCTCGCTGGAAAGCAATTAGCGAGTTCTTTCATACATAAATATGAATCATAATTACTTAGATTATGAAAATCTACAGGTATAGTTCTTGAGACTTGATAATATGGCACTTACTATGTGCTGACTTGTGATGGAAAAAAAAGTTCTTTTCATTTTCTTCACAACTATTAAATTTTTTTTTATCGATATAATAAAAAAAATACTTACTTTTCAGTGGGATGGCAGTAATCTTGAACTTTTATATCATTAGAACTCAAGGGTTAGTTGCAAATATGGCATTGAATAGCTTTGTCAGTTTTAGTTTGTTTTTTATACGCCAAATTATTCAGTTCCAGAAAATTTTTGCTAAATTCTTCCAACTTCATGGCTAATATATTAAGAGTCTTGATTGACAATAAAGCAGGTGTTTAACGTCATTTTTTGATATTATTAAGGGTTTAAATTTACAATCAAACATCTCTTGGTTTCTTTGAGCGAAAAATCTTTATTTATGTACTAGTCAATACTTCGTCTTGTCATAAAAACCTTTTGAAAACTGTTAACACATTGACACATATATAAGCTCATTATACATAAAATATCAAATGTAACAAGAGTCAAGATATAATACATGTATTGATTCTCACTTTTTTATGCAAAAACCTCACGCGCTATAGACCAACAGTTTTCTTTTATACAAAAACCATGGTATACATAAAGCAGAGAAACTTTTACGATGATCAATTGTAGAATGACTGCGCACAATGACGGACGAGCAAGTAAAGAGATTACAAATACGTAGTCTTCATGCACATGCATACATTAGCGGTCAAGTGTGATTATGTAGCTATTAATGGAACTGTGTATAAATATGTAAGCATAAATATAGTTACAAGGAATATATAAGTAAGGGTTATTATATTTGTGTTAGCTTCGACTTACAGTACTATTATTTTGTTGAGATATGGTATACATTTGTGTCTTGGATCATTTACTTGAGTCACTTTTTCTATTGATGTAGTAGTCAATGTTAAAAATTTTTGATATTTCTATGATTTCTCTTTGTAACTCTTTTTGTTAAGTACCTGTTATTTTGATATTTTTGTTATTTATATTATTATTAAAGTTAAACCAGTGGTTGTATTCTTTTGCATCTAGAAAAAAGACAGATGTTTCGGATTTATTTATTTATAGCCTCTAAATGTTTTTTTAATCTGATCGTATGTTTTCATGAACTCTGGCCTATTTAGATTCTGTTACACTTTTGACATTCGGTTAAGTATACGACGGGTATTCTTCTTTCTATATTTGAGGTGTTATATTCTTATCTTATGATTTCAGATAATTTATTATTATTACTGCTTATACCACTAAAATTTTTAGACTTGGATGAATAATTGCATTAAGAAGCAATAGTTGGATGGTAAGGTAAAATTATAAGTAATTTTCTTGGGTTCCTGAGTAAAAGTTTGTGATTTTTATTGCTGTAATAGTATTTTTTAAATCAATTTTTATTATTTTTGTAACACAGTCTTGTGAAAAACAATTTCTGGGCAACACACGTCGCATGTACAGAATGCTCTTAGCTTTGAATTTACTATCATAGAATTTAAGAATTCTGTCAATCATATTTGTAACAATGCCTTTTTTTGCCCAAATCGTGTGGTGTATGTGGTAATTTAATACATGGTTAGTGCTGCTAGGTTTTTTGTACCAATTCACGGAGCCACTTTTGTTGTCATTTCTTATGATTCACGTGTCTAAAAAGAGTAAGAAGTTGTCAACTTCGCTCTCAACTGTAAATTGTATAAATCTATTGTAACTGCTTAATTTATTTAGAAAATTTTGTTTTTGTATATTTTTAAATATTGTTAAGATGTCAGCTATAAAACGTTTGTATTGCACAATGTCATCTTGTAGTTTAGACAATACATTCTTTTGAATATGGTCCAACACTGTATCAGCAAACACCGGGCTCACAAATCCAACCATAGAACACCCTATAGTTTGCTAAAAAAAATTCTTATCTAACCAGAAACAAGTCGAAGCAAGCAACAACTTCACACCTTAAATAAATTCGTCCATAGACATGTTACCATAGTTATGTAAATAGTTTTACTGATTTCTTAAACCTCTAACGACGAGATCGTGGGGTAGGTTGATGTATAGAGACCCAACATCAAAAGAGACGAGAAAGAACTTTTCAGGTTTTTAAATATTCAAAAGAAGGTCTTTACATCTTAAGATCTTTTGACAGTAAGCTTAGGTTTTAGAACGTGTTTTGCTATTTATTTAGAGATAAATTTATCTACGAAATAAGTAGGTAAACCTATTGCTGAGACCTTTAGTCTGGCTGGTATGTACTTTTATGCACTTTGTGTACTTTAAGAGTTCTATATGCCCTCGACAAAGAAGTGTTGTCAAATACAGAGACAAAATTCCTTGGTCTATGTACATGATCAGCAATATTCTAATGATCCCACTTTTTAAACAATGTTTTAACTGATTTTTTTATGTTAGCTTCAGGGTTGACATTAACTTTATTTTATTGTGGTTGGCCAACCTAGCACGCTTCGATTTTTTTAATATATTAAGATCTACAAATAATACCATCAGCACCATTTTCATCAGATTTAGTTTCTAAAAGGTTATCTTTTAAAAATCGTTTATTAAAAAGTATGCCATTTTGTATTTGTTTGTCAATATATGTGAATCTATTATGATTATTTATTACACCATTAAATCCGAATTTTATTGAACTTTCTTCTCCATTCATGACTGTCATGATCGTCAAAGGAATTTTAAATTATACTAGATTCAAAACCTTTGATAATTTAAAACAAAAGTTCCTTTTAATGTCTATATAACTGTAGTTAAAATTTTGGCCTGACAATAACATATAAAAATGTTCCTGTGGTATGTTTATATAAGTTAAATTGATAAATTTATTAGTATGCACTGTTTTTCTGTAAATATCACATATTTTATTCTTATTAACGTGTTCAGCAAGCCATTTTTATCTTAAACTGTGATTAAAAATGTGTTTGTTTTTTACTATTAAAGAGTTTGTATACTTTGTTTAGAGGATTATTATTGATATCGTACTTTTTTATAAGCTTCTTTTTTTGTTTTTGAAAAAAAAAACTGTTTTTGTTTTGTAAAGAATTAGTAAGATTATAATAACTAAAATTGTTTTGGCAAAAATGGCTGTAAAGAAAAAATAAGCTAATTTTTTTCTCTCTCTTCAAAATTTATGTTTTCGTGTAAATCGTTAATTTCAATATTTAACATTTTCTTTAAACATATCTGGTGTGAATGATCAAGTTTTCTATTGTTTGATATTAATCGAATATCTACACTATTGAAGTATATAGATAAATGTATTAGGAGTGTAGGTAATATGATGTGATATCCAACGTAGTAAGTATACTCTCTGGTTAAAAGCTAATGTTTGATTCTTTAAGTTTTTGTACAGTTTAAAAAAATTATTTTATAGACGTATTTTAAATAGTTAGTATGAATTATACTTTAATTGTGTGGGTGTAACAGTTTTTTTCTGTCTCCTCAAGGCTGAGAAAACTTTGGTCGTAATAGCTTGTGTTCTCTTGTAGTGATATGTTAGTATTAGTCACTGATGGTGTTTGTGTGCGTGGCGCTTTCTCGTGGCAAAGGGAGATTATAGCAGTGAAGCATTGTGTGTGGGTAGATACAGCAGCAGAACGAAGCAAAAAAAAGCAACATCTTAAATATGTTTATGTATGTTTTAAACATGTTTGGGAAATGTGACTCAGATGTGTTTCGGAACTTTCACTTGCTCTTTTTATTATAACGTTTGTTCATAGAATAGGATTTTTTTAATAGTACCACAACCAAGCATATGCAACAATATACTGTTTTATGACGCTTGTAAAACGTTACATCGTTTAATCATAAAGATACATTATGGCCTGCTGCTACTGCTAAGTAAGGGTACAATAATTTTATGTAGGCAGATCTATTGTGCTCAGGTTGAGGTATCAGAACTAAATGTACTCTATAAAGATCATACGGCGTTTGATCTACGAGTGGATAGTTGTATATTACCATAGTTCTACTATCTTGGTTTACAACATTTAACTGGCTTAGAGGGCTGATTTTATCAGCATAAGATTTTTCATTATAGATACAAATCCTATGTTTCCTGACGAGTTATTAACATTCTAGGTTATTGTTCTAAATATATTTGAAAATAGTAACCTTGTACTCACTTGACCTCTTTGGTTATCATGCAAAATGTTAATCAGATTGTTCTGGAAACAAATAATATGATCCAAGGTAGCCTTAATTCTTTTAAGGTTAGTTAATAAATGCATCAGATATCTGATGAAAACAAAATTTTGCCTTGAAATTAATTGAGTAGCAGCTTGTTTTAATATGTACTTATGGCTTTTTGTAGTATTATACAGTTTTTCAATAAAGCTGCAAAAACATGGCCATTTTGTTTGTACAAATTAATATATATTTTCTTATCCTCATGCAAATTTTTTATGTCAGTGTTCAAAACACTAATGTCGCTTTTTTTTGACTAAAGTAAAAAAAACTTTCGTAATACTATTAATAATTAAAAAAAGTGTAAATCTTTTCGTTTTTTTACTGAGACGTAAAAAAGCGTTATCATTTTGCTTGGGTTCCAAAACTCATTTGTGTTTAGGATAATGCTGATCATAACATTATTTTTAATTTTAATTTAAGCGTTTGACATAAATAGTTATTTTCGGCTCTAGACAACTACACCTCGATATTCTTACTAACCTATGTCAAGTAAGCAGTGGCATACTCAGGCAATAAAAGGCCCTCTCGTTAATTCTTCGTGAATCACCAGGTGAGGCACATGTGTGTGACACTTTTCCTATATCTTTTTCATTCGATAAAATACGTGGTAGTTGAGTTGGTTAAACTTCTCTATTTTCTCTTGACGTAACTCTTCCCACTGTAGTAAATATTAGCCCTAGCATTTTTTACAATAACTTCCGTATAACTTATTGCGTTTTGCAGTTTGTATATATACTTATAAATACTACAAGTGTTTACTTTCAACTCAACAGAACTTATTTCATCAATATCTAGGCTGCTGCAGATTCCTCAGATATTTAACAATTTGAAACAGTTACTTTAAGGTTATTTATTAAATTATTTGTATATTCAAGAGATCTTCTTACATATCATTAGTAAAGTTAGTATAGCCAAGTTGTGCAATGCAATATTAAAGGTTCTAATTAATCCTTGAGTAGGTGTATGTTGTAATATAAGTAACTACCTTTCAATTAGGTTTTTAATTGTTATTGTACCAACTTGGTCATGGTCTTCTTCAGAGTTTGTTCTTAGTCTTTTTTTTTTTTATATAGTTGTCATGATTGAAAAAGTATAAATGTGCGTAATCTTCAGGCATTGCTACCATTAGAATGGCCATTGTAGTCTACATCGCTGTATTTTTCTCATAAAGCCATATAAGTATTATTTAAACAAAGATACGATTTTTAGAGAATGAGCTTTGATTTTTTTTGTATTTTTATATGATTTTCCCACGGTCTTCTTTAAACAATAAATTGTTTTCTTCTGAAATTGTTGTTACTTTTAGAAATTTAGAATTAGTAATCAGATTTATCAAACAGCTTCTTTTTTTACACGCACACATAACCTGTTGGCTTGAAACTTTAAGGCTCAATTTTTTGATCACAACCTAATCTGCTTGTATGTTTATTTTTATTTGCTAATTTTGCACTAATGCAATTTGCACTTTTCAAGGTCACTTAATATGATCATTTTAATATTGTAAATGAGCCCACAACTCTTTATTTCTAGGTACCTTTATAAGCAATCCTACTACTATCCAAAATACTAGCTGATAGGGCGTAAACTTTGTTGCAGCATGAACACTCGTGTTATACGTAAAAGCTGCTAATTCAGATTAACTGTTCTAGTCATCATGAGTTTCAAATAAACTTCTTGTAAAGTCAACATAAATGAAATAACTTTGCTACAGTAATCCGTTTGTTTAAGGATGATGTGCTGTTGTACTTGAATTGTTACTTCTTAAGGTTTTCATGAGTTTTTCTAACAATTAGGATGAAACTTTATTAAGCTGAATGCATTGGCAAGCGCACTTAATCAGAGATAAGTAGAGAGATTGCTTACGCCAATGCTAAGTAGTCAGACAACTTTTTTCCACTGATAAAGGCGACCCACCACTGCCAGCTGTTGAGCCAAGGTGTTCATTTTTCGAGAGTGCGAAAGCCACATACATCGATATATCGAAGAGCGTGTGCCTACGAGAATAAAAGTGGATTCGCGTGAAAATGAACATATGGGAGCACATTTTGAAGACACGTAGAAGGGGTATACCCAATGTGCATTTACGATAGAAGGAGTGGATTCGCGTGGAAATGTGCATGTAGGTGCACATTTTAGAAATACGTGGAAGAGGGATAAACTGAATGTGCCCCTACAAAGAGAGAGTTGAAAAGGACTATATAGCTATATAGCTGAGTGCACAGCCAATGCAAGCGATAACTTAAGTATTTTTCTCTACTTATAATATATACAATAACCAAAAACAGTAATAAGTATATGCTCTTTAACTGACTCTTATTTCAGTGATATCTATATCAATCTCATATACTTGAATTGTAGAAGTAAATGCTTATAATTATATATGCTATCTATGGATCTCAATACATGATTAGATTCTGTACATTCAGTACATATACTAAGAACCACTAATATTTTATCAAAAAAATTTTAGCCTAAGCTATTCTTTCAGGATGTCACTTCAGCTATACATACAAGCTTATAAGTTTTATCATGATAATTGTTTAAAGGGAGTTTGGGAGTGTTCTCCAGAATAGGACAAAATCTGGAGGTTATCTACAAACGTGTATGACTTCTGAATCGTAGGTGTCCAAATTTGAGATAGCTAAGATGGTTGAAGCTTATGTCACTTGTCGAATTGTTTTGTTATCTTGGTTTCGGTTTTAACATTCGGCAGATTTTTTTTAAATTTTTCCTTCTTGCAACTTATCATTGCATTTAATTTCTTTTTTTTTTTTTAATTATACTTTATTTAAAATTATATATTATGTTGTTGATACTTTTTTTTGATTCGTTGAAACAAAACCAAAGGTACATTATAACTTAACTTCGTAACAATAATGTAAATTATGACTATTACCAGCAAAGTAAAACAAATCTAATTATACTTAATATTCGTCTTCGTGCATATACTTTACTTTTGGAGTGTATTAACAATTTTAATTTATTCATAAGGTTACAACAACTTAAAACTTACAGGATAGATTTCAGAAAATTTCAAGTTTTGTCGTTAAAAAAAAGACATTTTTAAAATCTAAATTCGCTTTTTTTTTTTGTGTTTTTTTTCCTTACAAAATGGACCATAACCACTTTAAGACATCTTGAGAAAGGCTTTTGGCTTGTTAATTCTAATTTATGTAATCAACAAAGTGACCAGTAAGCATCCTGGGTCATCTGATGATAGGCACTATATGTTTTTATTTATTTAATATATAAAATCGCCTGTAAGCACTCTAAGTTCTTTGGTTATACGCACTTGTGTTACAGTTTATTGTTTTAACAACCGATAAACTGGCTAGTAATTTTATCCTAGGTGACCTAGTAATAGGTACTGCAGTTATGTATATTTTTTTCAATAATATATAAATTTGCCATTACGCTCTTTCAACTCCATTTGGTTATTGTTGCTTATGCTAACAATGCAATGGAAATAACTACAAATATTTGCAACTTTATAATGATAATAAATTCATTAATTTATTAGCTCAACATAATTAATTTATTCATTTATTAAATAAGCATATATATCTTCCTATATTATATAGTCATAAGAGTGAGAGCAAGGTTATTCTCCCCCCACTCCCCCCGACTCCCCCCGCTCCCCCCAAATAATGTAGTTATTCTTTCATTTTCTTGCATTTTTCGAGTGATCCTACTTTTTTGATAGCTCCCACCCTTCCACCTCCCCCTCAGCTCCCCCTCAGCTCCTCCCCATTTTCCCCATATATAATGTACATATATTATGTACATATATGATGTACTTATATTCGTAAAGCCTTGAATATTAACCGTTACAAGTGGTCCAATTTTCACATATGATGTTATTTGACCATAACAACAAATTTTGTTGCAGTTATTTTACATACGATGTTTATTTTGATTCTATACTCTAAAATGTCTTTTCAGGTGCTCTGGTCTTACATAACCTTTTAAATAATTTTGACAAATATTTTTTTGAACGTTTTTTTCACGTCTTTTCAAATGTCTGTGTAAGTGATAATTTCTTTGAAACTTTTTCCGCATTTAATACACTTAAAATTTCTTTTAATGTCTTGGCAAATTTTATCTTTGATGAAAGATAAAATTTGCAAGAGAGTATACAAATAGAAATGAACAATAGAATAGTTTTTTTGTTACTCTAAAATTTCATTCCAAACTATATTTTTAATTCCAAATTTGTTTTCTGATTCAATTGGAATGAAAATTTTTTTTTGGTTTCGACATCTAGACAGTGCAACATATAATTGCCCATTAGAAAATAATGGTTTTCTTAAGTACAACCCTTAGGCATCAAAACTTAGACCCTTAGAATTATTGATAGCAATGGGAAAAGTTAAGATAAATGGAAATCGTTTTCTGTACAATATAAATGGTAGTGAAGAAGAATTGTTTGTATTGAGTGTTATACTTAGACTAAAGACTTTATTTCATTTTTTTTACCTGAGATTATTCCAGCTTTGATGTTGTATGTAAATAGTTTTGTAATTCATAATCTTGTACCATTGCAAAGTCCTTTAGATATGTTTGAGTTTCGTATTAACATAACAATAGCGTTGATTTTTAAATCTAATTCGTGTAA
The DNA here is from genome assembly GCF_036245765.1 of Copidosoma floridanum. NCBI lineage: Eukaryota > Metazoa > Arthropoda > Insecta > Hymenoptera > Encyrtidae > Copidosoma > Copidosoma floridanum. Next base: position 2,341,476 of record NW_028321894.1, read on the forward strand.
AAAAAGACTTTTTTTACATTTATTTAAATATTCTGTAAAAAAATTAGTATAAATAATATTGTCTAACTTATCTTCTCCTTTGTGATTTGTTTTATCAATACAATAGTACATTACTATTATTCCTACCATATTATTTTAGATTTTGTTGTTAAAAAAATTAGTGTATTTATTGTGAGATGTTAATATAGCTTGACTTATAAAAGAATCATCATTATTAAAAATTTAAGAACACATATCATTTGTTTTCAATGTCTAAGGAATTATGAAAGTTTTAATTTTGCCTTCTCCTATATCCAGTAGCAATGAAGATAATTTTTTATTAATTAAACGTATATTATTTTTTAAATAGAAAATATTAAATAAAGGCCAAAAATTGGTAAATTTCATGGTTTCTTCAACAATAGTAATTTCATTTCCGTTTTTTACTACTGGGAGAATTTGACGAAAGGCTCCACCTAAAATTGTTATTTTATTTCCAAAAGGTTTATTACCACTAGATTCATCTTTTTAAGTCCTATCAGCAATTTCTAACGATTTTTTTGGTACCATAAAAGCTTCATCCAAAATAATTACTTTTTCATTACGTACTTTTTGTTTATCTGGCTCAAACTGGGAGAATGCACTTTCTATAGTGCTTAATTCCAAAGGAAGTCTAAAAGTTCTGTAAGTGGTCATTCCCTTTGGAAGCAGAATAGAAGCAATACCTGTCCAAGCCATTGTAAGAATCTTTTTTCAATGGATATGTAATAATAAATTAATCTTTCGTATAGAAAAAATTTTCCAGATCCACCAGGATCATTGATGAAATAAATTTTTCTTTTAAATTTTATTATTTCTTAAAAAATTTGACATTTATCATGATTGAGTTGTAAAAACATTTTATGGAATTTATGTTTACAAAATATTTTTTTATTATTGTCAGTATCAAAATTTTTTTTCATTGTTTCTGTTAGTTCTGGTACACTCAAATCTTTACAAGACATATAATTAGAATCAGAAATTTTGTTTGAATGTAAAAGAGCTTTATTTTTATAATCTTTACAATTTTCAATAATAAATTTTTTGTATTTTTTCCAAATAATATTTCCAAAAAAATTTTCGGACGCAATAAACCATGCAAAAAATTTTCGTAGTTAAAAAGGCAGCATAACGTTACATGCTTCTTCAAAAATTATATTGTTTTGAAAATTGTGTCCTACTAATCCCATGGTAATAGCTGATATTCGTGAGAAAAAATAAAAAGTGATGGTTAAAAATTCATGTAATTAATCATGATTAATTTACATTCATTACATATATAAATTTTAAGTAACCTTTAATATAATTCAGGTACTTTTCCATACTTCGTTAATCTTATTTGCAATTAGGGGGGTTGGTGCGCAGAGCGCGCAGGGGGCATATATTGTTATAAGAGCTTAGAAATATCTATTGACACATACAGAATAGACAGCTTATTTAAATAAGGGAGCCACTAGAAAAAATAATAAAGCTTACCAACAAAAATTTAAGGGCACATCTCTCTGTCTATATAAAATTTACCACTCTTATTTAAAATTAGCAGCTTGTTCTTTATATTCCTTCAAAAACAGACCAGTAATCATACTCCAGCGTAGAAAATTTATTCCCAAGTATTTTTGAAAAATGCCATAGTCTCCTGAATTCTGTAAAATATACTTTAACATATAATTTTGATACTAACAATTTATTTTATTATTTTTTAAGGCCTTGAAAAATATTAATGAAAACCTTATTTTGGAAAAATTACACTTATAACACAATAAAAGGAGAGGTTAGCGCGTGAAGCACACAGGGGGGCGTAGCCCTACTAGTGTATATATATATATATATATATATATATACTTTTATACATATTCTTCCCCCTGCGCGCTCCACGCGCTAACCTCCACTTTTATTGTGTTGTAAGTGTAATTTTTTCAAAATAAGGTTTGTATTAATATTTTTTAAGGCCTTCCAAAATGATAAAATAAATTGTTAGTATAAAAATAATATGATGAAGTATATTTCACAGAATTCGGAAGACTATGACATTTTTCGAAAATACTCGAAAATAAATTTTCTACGCTGGCGTATGATTACTGGTCTGTTCTTGAAAAAATATAAAAATCAATCTGCTAATTTTCAAAAAAAGTGGTAAAGTTTATATAGAGAGAGAGAGAGATGTACCCTTAAATTTTTGTTGGTGAGCTTTATTATTTCTTCTAGTGTCTCTTTTTTCTAAATGAGCTGTCTATCCTGTATGTGTCAATAGATATTTTTAAGCTCTTATAACTATATATGCCCCTTGCGCGCTCTGCGCACCAACACCAATACTTGCACATTAGATTAACGTAGTATAGAAAAATACTCAAATTATATTATTTGTTACTTAAAATTTATATATGTAATAAATGTATATAAATCATAATTAATTAGATGAATTTTTAACCATCACTTTTTATTTTCCCTCACTAATATCAGCTATTACTATGGAATTAGTAGAAAACCTTTTTCAAAACAATATAATTTTTGAAAAAGCATGTAACGTTATGCTGCCTTTTCAACTACGAAAATTTTTCGCATGGTTTATTGTGTCCAAAAATTTTTTTAGAAATATTATTTGGAAAAAATTCAAAAAATTTTTCATTGAAAATTGTAAAGATTATCAAAATGAAGCTCTTTTACTTTTAAACGAAATTTTTTTTTCTTAAAATATGTTTTGTAAAGATTTCAGTTTACCAGAACCAACAAAAACAATGAAAAAAAATTTTGATACCGACAATAATAAAAGAAAATTTTGTAAACAAAAATTTAATAAAATGTTTTTACAACTCAATTATGATAAATGTCGAATTTTTCAAAAAATAATAAAATTAAAAAAAAAAAATTTTTTTTATCGATGGTCCTGGTGGATCTGGAAAAACTGTTCTATACAAAAGTTTAATTTATTATTTCATATCAATTAAAAAAAAAGTCTTACAATGGCTTGGACAGATATTGCTTTTATTCTGCTTCCAAAGGAAATGACCACTTACAGAACTTTCAGACTTCCTTTGGAATAAAGCACTTTAGAAAGTGCATTCTTCCAGTTTAAACCAGATAAACAATAATTACGTAATGTAAAAGTAATTATTTTGGATGAAGCTTTTATGGTACCAAAAAAAGCGTTAGAAATTGCTGATAGGACTTAAAAAGATTTATCTAGTGGTAACGAACCTTTTAAAAATAAAATAATAATTTTAGGTAGAGACTTCCGTTAAATTCTCCTAGTAGTAAAAAACGGAAGCAAAATTACTATTGTTCAAGAAACCATAAAATTTTCCAATTTTTGGCCTTTATTTAATATTTTCTATTTAAAAAATAATGTACATTTAATTGATAAAAAATTATCTTCATTGCTACTGGATATAGGAGAAGGCAAAATTAATACTTTTTCAATTTCTCAGACATTGAAAACAAATGACATGTGTTCTTAAATTTTTAATAATGATGATTCTTTTGTAAGTAAAGCTATATTAACGTCTCACAATAAATACACTCACTTTTTTAACAAAAGAAATTAAAATAATATGGTAGGAATATTAGTAACGTATTATAGGTTTGATAAAGCAAATAACAAAGGTGTAGATAAATTAGACAATAATATTTATACTTTTTTTTCTACAGAATATTTAAATAGAAGTAAAGAAATTCTCTTTTTACATGAATTAGATTCAAAAATCAACGCTATTTTTATGTTAATACGAAACCTAAACATATCTGAAGGACTTTGCAATGGTACAAGATTATGAATTACGAAATTGTTTACATACAACATCGAAGCTGAAATAATGTCAGGTAAAAAAAAGGAAATAAAGTCTTTAGTCTAAGTATAACACTAAATACAAACAATTCTTCTTCACTACCATTTATATTGTACAGAAAACGATTTCCATTTATCTTAACTTTTCCTATTACTATCAATAATTCTTAAGGTCAAAGTTTTAATGCCTAAGGGTTGTACTTTAGAAAACCATTATTTTCTAATGGGCAATTATATGTTGCACTGTCTAGATGTTAAAACTAAAAAAAAATTTGTATTCCAATTGAATCAGAAAAAAAATTTGAAAATTAAAAATATTGTTTGAAATGAAATTTAAGAGTTTCAAAAAAACTATTCTATAGTTTATTACTATTCTAATACTCTTTTGCAAATTTTATCTTTCAATAAAAAAGCAAATTTCAGTACCGTCTAGTAACCAGATTTATGTAATCATAAACATTCCGTTTTTTGTTACATGCTTTCAGATTTACCATCATAGATGCAACATTTTATCAGTCCGATAAATGTTACTCAAAATCTTCGAATCAAGAGTGTCTATCGTCGCACTAAAAAATTCACAAAAAAAAATTTTTTGTGTATCATCTGTGTAGCAATATAATATTAAACAAGAAAAACTTTTTGCTTCACACAAAGGAATGCCAAAACATTGAAAAAATTTTTAAGAGTATTAAATGCGAAAAAAGTTCAAAAAGAAATCATCACTTACAGAGACATTTAAAAAGTCATGAAAAAAAAAGTTCAAAAAAACATTTGTCTAAATTGTGGAAAAGGTTATGCAGGGTTAACTTAATTTTTTATTCATATTATAAAATTATTCTAACAAGCTCTAACACGTCAAAAAAATTTCGGTGCTCTCTTGAGATCCTAAACAACAATTTAAAATTTACTGAGTCAATATTTAGTATCAAACTGTCTTACAATCATGGTAACAAAATGAAGTGAATTTACGGGTGTACGGTAGTTAGTGCATTTACCCCTAAAAGCAGAGCACCTAAAAAGACATATTAGAGTATGTAATTAAAATAAACATCGTAAGTAAGATAGTTGTAACAAAATTTCTTGTTATGGTCAAATAAAACTATATGTGAAAATTAGACCACTTGTAACGGTTAATATACAAGGCTTTACTAATGTATTTACATTATACATGTAGAAAATGGGGGGAAGCTGAGGGGGAGCAGGGGGGAGGTGGGGGGAGCGGGGGGGACCAAAACTTGCTCTCACTCTTACGACTATATAATATAGGAAGATACATATATATATATATATATATATATATATATATATATATATATATATATATATATATATATATATATATACATACATACAACATTATATGTAACAGTGGTGTTTCTCGAGCACCACGTGTAGAGCGATTTTTTCTGACGCAAACCCCGTTAGAATTAATTTTTTAGGGCAAATAGCTTTTAAATGGAAGCCAATTAAAAATACAATCCAAACTACCCCTAAATGGGGTTGGAAGGCTATAGCGCGCCGGCGTGTACTCGTGACGTTGCCACATTGTTATTGGAGCTTAGTCGGTAAGCAGTGAGAACTATATCCATGTGCGCACGGAAGAGCGTCAGCTACAGCTGGTAACTTGAGGTTGGATGTAAAAATTTTTACCTTAAGGTAAATATTGTCTGCTTCTTATGTTATCAGTTGTTTATACAAGCGCTTACTGTCTTTCTTACTCTCATGTTGGACAAAAACATCTTTAAATCTTTATCCTTATGAGTAATTATGTCTTAAATTAAAGAGAAAACAAAAGACAATATCAGTAGGGATTTGTCCACTCTAGACCATAGAATTATTGCGAAAATAGTCGACCTCTTGGTCAAAAATATTGTTATGTCTAGCTTACGTTCCCGGGCATGCCATCTGTACATGTTTAAGAACGAGTCCATTTATAAATTTTAATAATTAAAGTAAATAACAGTTAATATTGCTCATAAAAATCATTTATTTATCATTCAAATTCACATACTTTAAAATAATACGTTAAAAAATGCTCTAAATACTATCTAATTAATTCAACATAAATTATTTACCATCTATTTAAAAAAATCATGAACCTTACAGTGTATTGAATAATAATTTAAAAAGGTCACGTTAATAAAATGTTTGTTTGATGTACATCTTTATTCAGTTAAAACTTAACCATCAATATAAACTGACACAATAAGAATGAAAAATAGCTTACAACATACAGAAAATAAATTTAAACGAACTAAGTCCCCACCAAGTGCCCAGGAAGTACCCACCAAGTGCCCGGGAAGAACCCGCCAAGTACCCGGGAAGTACCCGGCAAGTGCCCGGGAAGTATCCGCCAAGTACCCGGGAAGTACCCGAGAAAGTACCCGAGGAAGCGCCCAGGAGGTACCCGGGAAGAACCCGCCAAGTACCCGTAAAGTACCCGCCAAGTACCCGTAAAGTACCCGCCAAGTGCCCGGGAAGTACCTGAGGAAGTACCCAGGAAGTACCCGAGGAAGTGCCCGGGAAGTACCCGCCAAGTGCCCGGAGAGTACCCGGGAAGTGCCCGGGAAGTACCCGGGAAGTACCCGGGAAGTGCCTGGGAAGTGCCTGGGAAGTACCCGGAAATTATTCGAGGAAATGCCTGAGAAGTACCCGCTAAGTGCCTGGGAAGTACGCACCAAGTATCCGGAAAGTACCCGAGGAAGTGCCCGGCAAGTGCCCGGGAAGTACACGCCAAGTGCCCGGGAAGTGCCCGTCAAGTACCCAGGATGTCCCCACCAAGTGCCCGGGAAGTACCCAAAAAGTGCCCGGCAAGTGCCCAGGAAGTACCTGGAAAGTACCTGCCAAGTACCCAGGACGTGCCCAGGAAGTACCTAAGGAAGTGCCCGGGAAATGAATTAATATTAAATAATAAGTTTTATATGTTTCGAGTATAAGGTTATGTGGTCAGATGCTTAGGGTACAGAGTTATTGGGTAAGATAGCTTGGAATTAGGTTTTTAAGGTTTATCTTATTTGAATTGGCCTCTTGACATGTGTCAACTCTGCCTGTAGGCTGTCAGATCTGACGGTGGTTGAATGACGGTCACGTCCTTGATTTTCTGCCGCAGTCAAAAGCACTAGTATACAATTCCCTCCTTAAAATATTCAGGTGACTTGTCATGTTATTTGTCAGTCGACATGTCAGGTCAAAAGTCGTGCCAATTTACTTTATAAAAGTGTCATGTAGAATTATCATGAGGATTTTTATAAGTTAGATTATTGGCGATTCGAAAATAAAAGAGTCAAACTTGTACTTCTTACTGCTTAAAAGCTGTGAGAATAGCTAATATAAATGGTAAAAAAAAGCATCCCTTAGCTCCAGTAAAGGCATTTAAACATGGTCCAGATCATTGGTAGTCGAGTGTCTTTACCACTTGGCCAGAATGGATTAGATACTAGGGACATAATTTATGTCCTTATCAGGTACATCTAAAACTTATGTTTATTTTATGATTTCGTGAATAACTTCTACCACCTTAGTTACCTAATTGATAATTCAATTTTTGTAAATGTACATTTTATATTGATCCGTGGCTCTTACTCCGTTCGTCAACAGTAAATCTAGTAATTAATTTTACAACTTTTTTTTGTTTACATATTTTACTTGAACTTTATAGATACTTGACTTTCCAAGGTAAAAAAGTCTATTTTTAAAAATATTATAAATTTGTTTTTCTAATTCTACAATTCTTACAAAATCTGACAATTTCCAATTCTAGTTAAGATAACGATTTTCACATTTTTGTTAGAATCTATTAGTTTTCGAAAAAAAAACTTATTTTGTGTATAAGCTTACGTTGCAAAAATTTATATTATTTATCTGAGTACTGTACAAACGACTAAAAAACTATTTTTTCTGCTTGTATTTAATACGCACATAAAAGTATTGAAAAGGAGCAGGCAATTCACATCTTTGTTGTAGCAATTACAACAAATTTTTTACACTTTTGTTAATAGACTATTTTCCTTTAGAATAAAAAGTGTACATAATATTTAAGTAAAATCCATGAACAAAAAGTAGTTGTAAGATAAATTACTTAATTTATTGTTGACGAACGTATTAAAAGACACGAAACAATATAAACTGTGCATTTACAAAAAATTAATTATCAATTAGGTAACCAAAGCAGTAAATGTTGTTTATAAAATCATAAAATTAACATTATTTTCAGATGTACCCGATAAGGACGTAAATTGTGTTATACGTGTCTAATCTATTCTGGCCAAGTAGTAAAGACACTCGACTACCAATGTTCCGCATCAGGTTCAAATCTCTTCACTGGAGCTGAGGGATGCTTTTTTTGTTTTAACTATTTATATTAGCTAAATATAAAAAAGTACAAGTTTTACATTTTTATTTTTGAATTGCCAAAAATCTAGCTTATAAAAATCCACATTACTCTTTCACATGACAATTTCAGATGACACTTCTATATGGTAAATTGGCACGACCTTTGACCTGACATGTCACCCGACAAATAACATGACAAGTCACCTGAATATTTTCAGTAGGGTTATACATTCATAAATGTTAAGTACGGTTTTATACACATGCATATACGTATATCTATACATACAATCAACTACATACAAAGTGAGTTAATTTACTTTTTATTCCCGCACTTGAACGTTTTTTTTATTCATCAGCCCTACCACCGCTGCCAGGCTGCTGCGAGCCACCATACGTGTGATGTGTTGACAGCTCGCAGTCGAAAAAAAGTACATTTATTGTTGTGTTCTTTGAGATTTCGAATCAATAAGTATATGGTTAAGACTTTACTTTGGAATTTTTTACACCAATTGTATACCATTGCATAGACATTCTTATTTCTTTGCACTTATTGTAACTACAGTGTGTATAAGTGGAAGTAATAGTGCAACGATATTAACAGTGCAGTTAAGTGATGTCGTTGTCAGTAGTTAAAATGGTGGTAAGAATCTACGATGTTTATCAGTATCGAGGCTGTCAGGAATTGAAGCAGTCTGCAAAGATGTTCAGGCTCTCTAATGCTACGACGCAGAAAGATCGTCAAAATTAATAGATTCTGCACTCTGGTGAGTTTTTATATCGAGCAAAGTATGGTCAAGATATTTTTAGGAAGATGTTTTTTATCGTGGGTTACTATAGGATACATACTTCTCCAAAATTCCCTGTCTTTAAGGACGATTGGAAACGTGGATCTATTAGCCAGAAAATGTAAAAAAAGCGTGCAGTCCCATTTCACTGTCCTAAATTAAAAAAAAAAAATTCTTATTCAACATGCATACACATGACTTTCATAAGTATATTTATTCATATTTGTATATAATACACTTATAGTTACATATATGGAACAAATCAACAGAGCGTGTGATTTTTCATCGATTTTTCATTATACGCGTATATCAGAAATGACCAAGTTCCCACTTCTGGCGCTCACAACAGAAAAACCCGAACGAATGCTCTGCTGAAAACGACGCGCATGGTTTATTATAATATAAACAATGTATTTAAATAAAAATATTCATGAAAAATTGACAGGGCACGTGATTTTTTATTGATATTCTGATAAACGCCGTAGCGTTGAAATTACCAAGTTCATAATTCTGGCTCTTATAACTTAAAACCTAAAACGAACGCCCTGCTGGAAATTATATACAAAGCAGGGCTACGAAAACAGTAAATTCATTCAGGGTCGATAGCGCAACTGCGGCAAATTTGCTTTCTAATGAGGGTATAGTAAACGTCTTTAACTCTCCAAAAACGCTTTAAAGTGAGTCATAGTGTATATTACGAAGAAATTACGTTCTTAGGCTCCACGACACATTTACGCATCCACACATGCACACACGCACACACACAAATGCGCGTATACACGTTTTTTGCACCAAATTAGCTTTTTTCTTTGATTAATGTTATTTATGAATTGACATAAAATTTTGAGAATTAATATTAAATATTTTTGTATCATTTCAATTTAAACAATAATACTTGTAGTGTGTGCACATCTCTGGGGGGAAGGGTGGTAAGAAAGCTTATTGTAAGGTAGAATTGTAGAGTTGCAGAAGTTTTTTCAAACTTAATGCATTTTTGACCGTATATTATTTACGTTCACAACTACTCTAGTTGTTTGGTATATACATATAAGAGAAGTCATAACAAGCCCATGCTCTACAGTTTTTTCATTGATAAGAAATTTAAGTTAACAAATTAATGACTTCATCGCAGTAAATAAAATAACAATATGTGGCTTGTAATCATAATCATACAGTTAAGTCAATTGCAGTCGGTTACGTCAAATCTACGTCACTTCACAGACTATCTCTATTCGTGCTTCAATACAATGATATTAAGGTTATGTTTCTGACTTTGTTAGCAACTTTATCTCACAATGCCGAATGTTTGCTTACAAATTTTATACAATTAACAATCACAATAAGCAGTTTTTATTGTTATTCTTATAAACACATTTGGCGTTGTAGTAATTTACAATCACATATTATTTTAATTTGATAATAAATTAAGTCTTCAAAAGATTTTGCAAATTGGCACAAGTCTGGTATCAGATGGCGCAAATATACTCGTACACAGCAAATAATAGACTCTTTCAGCTTGACAAAACACTTTTTTTTACTTTTTATTTATAGTAACGTTACGTTCATTATTTGGTCGATAAAAAGAGCAGGTTATTAAATAAACATATTTTTCAAATAGATAGGTAAATTGGAGAGTTCTTTTTCTACACAGGCAACAATGATCTTTTTACTTGGTCAGCATTTTCTACACGGTCAGCAGGTCTGTGCACTAATCATTTTACGGAGGATGATGTGAAACACAATTAAGACGGTACTCTCTACGCTTGCGGGCCAAAGCAGTGCCCATTGATTGGCGAGTGGATGAAGGTCAGATTATGGAGGGAGAATTTGAGCCAAAATTTGCTAAATTTGAGCAAATGGCGCAACCGTATTGTATGGACCATAACGCAAGTGACATACAAAAGGGATGAATGAACGTAGCTGTAAGTAATTAGCGAGAAAGTACAGGTAATAGTGACGCTTTTTCAATCCCCGCATACCAAAATAGCATAGTGAGTTGCAGCGTCAAAAATAGCAGTGAATCGTTTATCGTAACAAAACATATGAATGATTCATCATATCCTTCGAAAAACAACACTTTTTCAAAGGTTAATAGAAGTGAATCCAACAAATTTTATTTGAGTCATGAAGTTTGTCATGAGAGTAATAATATTGCAAAGGATATAATGGTTGATAAAGTAAAAACTCAGAAGTATGTAAATCAGCGTATTTAAAGTAAGAGATTTTTAAAGAAAAAAGCCACTATCCGAAAATTTTGTTCATGTAAGTGTGAACAGAAAACGCGGTTTATTAAACGTGGGATAACGTTTTTTAAGTAAAAAGTGAAGCATTTAACTACGGTATACAGAATAAGATAAGACGAATGACAGCTGCTATGAAAACTGCTAATGAAGCTGGTAAAAGAAGTGATGAAAACGGGTCGATATCAGACACGTGGGAGCAGTAGCCTGAGTTTGTTAAACTATTGGATGCTGTAATTAATTCATGTAATTCTTGTAGATCTCGTAATGTAGAGAAACAAAAGAGCCCACTGTCCCATCTTAACCTGAAAATCCAAAAGCGCCTTAAAGAGTTTGTGCAGTGGTCTAAAAAGTGGACGACATATCCGGTGCGCTTAGGTAAACGCGAAAAATTTGAAACAGTTGGTAGACCACTATGTTTTATTGGCTTATCTTAAACAGCAAATTACTTATCACAATTGTTTGAAGAAATTAAAACAGTGTTCAATAATCCAGAGTTTGATTTAGCAACTAGTCTTTGTAACCAAGATAAAGTTAAACATCGTAATTTAGAATGTTGAAGTAGAGGTAGCTTACATCATAATCCGGCTTGCCAGATGTACCATCTAACTTTTAGACACATTATGTCAACTGACTTTATTGCCACTTGTCAACATGAAAATGTTCAAACAGAATTAAACTCATTTATAATTACGAAAAATACTGAATGTTGCCATGAAAACGTGGATTCGTTAGCAGCTGTTGTTAATAATTTACCTGATTCTGAATGGGCGAAAAAACTAGGATTTTTGCAAGCAGCTGAGATAATGAAAACATTTTTACCCATAGACTCATTAAAAAAAGGAGATTTTAAAACCAAAGGTATGTGTGAGAGAAACGCTGTTACTTACTTGAGTGGTTACACTGCTAAAAATTGTCTAAAAAATAGTAAATGTCCTGATTATAAGAAGGTATTTGTTAAATCTGTGAAAAAAGCAGTAACTATTGATAAATATTACACTAAATGTAGAGAATGCACTCATACCGACGACATAGTATCAGAAGTTGCGTATTTAACTAGACCCACAGATGTTTTATCTAAAATTTTTTTTTGTCAGTTAGATGCTTATCAACAACATCATGCAAGTCTTTTGCCTCAAAGGAAAAGAAATTAAGTGTCTAATTAATGCACTAAAAAGAATTGCAAATGATAAATTTTCTAAATGGTTTGAGAATAGCAATCCATGCTACCAACACCAAATCGATGCACTAAAATTTTTATTAAAAGTAAAAGTATTTAATACTACTTGGCAAAATAATGCAAAATGCAGAGCAGAAGCAAATCTAGCGATTAAAACAAGTAGTCTTAAAATACAGATAGTAAAAAATGCTTAATTTGATCGCTTAGTATTTAAAATTTGATGACCTAACATAATTAAATAACAATTAAAGATTTTAGTAACGGTCTCTTTGCAAAAACTTTCTACCTGCGTAAAGCATTTAATAAAAAATATATACATATATATTTATTGCCAGCAACGAATAGTTTGATAAGTAATTAAGTATTAGTTACAATGACTAAGATTTCCTCTTATGTTCAAAGTCGTTTCACACTTTTTCAAAAATCATAAGCTTATCTTTTTATGCCAACATATAACTTATGACCTTTTTTTATTTTTATCATTGGTAGTTTTCTGCAAATAATTATGGAAATTCATCTTATGCCTAAGAGGCAGCAAACACAAATTTAAGTGAAAATATGTTGGTTATTGAGCATATAGTTCTGCTTTTAGTTGTTTGTTTAATGACTTGAGGGGTAGTGCATAAGCACACAATCAGTTGAGAGCTCATCAAAGAGCGATAATAGAAACTCCAGAACCTCGGATGTCTGTTTCAGCAACGATAAAAAATGCAAAAAATTGTCAATTACATTGTAGGGCGACTACTTAGAAATATTTTAACAATGCATAAGAATACTTATCATAAATTGTGTAAGGAACAAAAATTAATGAGGTATAGAAATTTTTATTTTCACCCGTACGTTGTCAATAAGTAAATTATAATTTTTATTAGTAGTATTTTTTATTCTTATTCGCTCAAATTAACCAACAGTCAGTTACGATCCTCATAACAATATACATGTGAGTAACTATTTAATTTTAGAATATTTATATTCATATTCCTTATTTGACTTCTTGTATGGAATAATTTTTTTGATACGTATATGGTTATAGTAATTTAAGTACCTTCTGGCGAACGTTGTTCAAACAAACATCTAACATTTAGGAGTTTTTATTCTAACTCCTTGATTAGCTCTTAACAGATCGAGTGCTTGCTCACTGCCCCTTAAGTCATTATTTAAGGGTAAATATACATCCAAACAAGTATGCATAAATAAGTGTGTATATACAAACGTATGGCTGTAACTATGTATAAAAATGTATATATGTAAATTTGTATTATCTATGTAGACATGTAAGTATAAAAATTTGTATTATATATTTAAGTATTTACTGCATTTGTAAATGTGTATAATATCTGTAAGTATGTAATTTGTATTAATGTATGTATATAGATCCTGTTTTATCATTGTACATAACGAAGGTGAGTTTTTTCTCCCTCTGGCTTTTTTTCATATAAAAGGTGTGTTATTCTTAAAGTGATACCTTATATTTTAACCTCTACAGTTAATAGCTTAAAATACTGCATAGAACTATTGGACCTCATTTATATAATTGATATCTGATGCATCATATTAATGTAGTAGACCATGGTTTTTTTTTAAAAAAACAAGGCTGAATTTAAAAAGTGCATTATAAATAGTTTATTATACACTAGTGCATTTATCTTAAAAAAAACTTTAATATTGTAAATGTGTGATTAGTTTATAAATAAATACATTAATTATAATGATTAAGTTACAAATATTTGCATTGCATTGGAAGCATAAGCAATAATAACTTGCGACGAAGTCGCAGAGTCGAGCACACGCACGCAGAGGCATGGCTGTAGTAAATCCTCAAGTTTAAGTGCGCGTGTCTGTGAGTGTGCTTGACACGATTGGGCGATGCCTCCCTGGCCGTGGGTCATGTGCGCACGCTCAGTGAGCGGCGCTGACGTCACTCAGGCATGAGAGGTATGTCTTATTGGTTGGAGGCGGGTAGACAGTCTATGACAGCGCCTCCACTCGTGAAGGAGTGGAACGGTCTGAAACACGAGGACCAAATCGGTGGAGGCACTGGTACGATTTGCTGGTCAAACTATTATGCCAATAAGGGTGAAGAAGTGATTAAGTAAATAAAAGAGGGTGCTGGTGTATAAACAGCCAATCAGCAATCGTTAATCGATGGTAGGCGATCGATCAAGGATTGTTGGTAGGCATTTTTCCGCGGTATCGATCAACAAAAAGTAGCTGGAAAAGGGAGCTCGATTTTTCACTATCTCCTGTTACGTTGTTTATTCGTGAAAAAAAAAAAAAACAAGATGAGAAATTCGGAGCAGTATCAAAAGTTACGGTGTAGCTGGAAATTTGTTAGAGTTTTTCTGTAAGGGTCTTGTGACTTGAAAGGAAGCCTGAGGGTCTTGGCTGGCTGGGTGCGATTGGGTAGCTGCATGAATTGACGTAAGGACTGAAGCCAGAGCCGACATTCTGGACTAGAAGTCCCTTAGTAGCAAAGGTCAATAGTAAGCCCGTGAGTACGTTCTATCTGTTGGTGTAAGATAACGGTGGTGGGTGTAGGGTACACGTTAGAGTGAATACGATGCGTTTCCGTGTCCCTTTTTCCAAGGTAGTGGCTTCCTGCAGCCGGGTGTCAGTGGCTATACGCGACGCGTGATTAAAAGAAACTCGGGTCACGAGGTATACTTCGTGCGCTCCTCAAGCATAGCTGGTAGTGACTCTAGGTCACGAGTAGTGGCTTCGGGGAAGATAAGTAGTGACTGCCTGGGGGGCATTGTTAGTGGCTCGTCTATTAGTAGCTACTTGATCGATTAGTAAGTTTTATCAATAACTGCTGTGCGGGGCACTTTGAGTAGCGGCGTTGGGGTACGATGGTCACATCAAAGAGGCCGAAGCTGCACAGCTGTACCCGTAGCATTGTACTTGGGCTAGTGGTGTGCGTGTGCTGAACTGGCCAGGTACAACGTTACAAATTACTAGCCAGTTTATCGTACGAAGATAAACATTTATTTATAATTGGATTTGTTTTACTTTGCTAGTAATCATCATATTCGAAATTATTGTAACAAAGGTAAGTTTTATTGTGCCTATGGCTTCGTTTCGACGAATCAAAAAAAAGTGTGGACAACATAATACATAAATTAAAACGAAACATAAATTAAAAAAAAAAAAGATGAAACATAATGATAAAGTGCGTTGAAAAAAAAAAGAAAAAAAAATCTGCTCAACGTTGGAATTGAAACTAAGATTGCAAAACGATTTGATAAGCATCATAAACCTTCACCGTCTTAGCTATCCAATCTTCGTACACCTACGGTTTAGAAGTCGTATATGTTCATCAATAACCTTTGGAGCTTGTCCTATTGCTATTGAAGCAATTATGGTGATAAAAATAATAAACTTGAGATTACAGCTGAACTAACATCCTTAAAGAGTTTTTTAATCAAAATTTTTTTTCAAAATATTAGTGGATTACAGAATAAGTAGTGAAAGTACGTAATCTAATGAATGAGTAATATCTTGAAATCTAAAGATAGTGTGTATAATTATGATCTTTTACTTCTAAAATTGAGTGATATGAGATTAATATAGATAACATTCAAATAAAAGTCAGTTGAAGTGCGTATATTTATAAGTGTTTTTGGTTATAGTATATATTATAAGTCGAGAGGAAGACTCGTGTTATCGCTTACATTGTCTGTGCACTTAGCTATATATTGCTAGATAGTCCTTTCCAGTTCTCTCCTTATAGGTGCACATTCAGTTTATTTTTCTTTTAACGTATCTCCAAAATATGCGCCTACATGCTCATTTCCACGTAAATCCCATCCTCTCTTCGTAGGCACACATTTGGTATGCTCCTTTTACGTGTCTTCAAAATGTGCGACTATACAGTAATTTCCACGCGAATTCTTTTTTTTCCTCGTAAGTGCACGCTCTTCGATATGACTCTTGTACTGTAAAAATGTGCACCTTGGTTCAATGGCTGGCCGCAGTGGATTGCCCTGATCATTGAAAAAAAGTTGTCCCTCACCGGAGCATTAGCGTTAGAAATCTTTGTGCTCATTTCTGACTTAATTTTTAATCTAGTACAAGTATTTATAATATACAGTTATAACATACATTTTTTTTATAATTATTTCATGAATAAACATCCTTTAAGATTATACTGTCGCTCAAAATGTGTGATAGGCTATTTACTACCAACAGCGGCAGATAATACTCCTCACTCATTATCCACCTACGTGCGCATGTAATACGTGCTGCATTGGATAAATTAAAATTTTAGATCCGCATTAGACTTTGACTGTTTAACTCTCTTATTTACGCAAGATACATTTTACTCTCCCTAAGGATTTAAAATAGTTCAAAGCAAAAATTTTTGTTGGAATGCTTTAGATCAGACTCTGATCGCTAAACCTTTGTGTACAACGTATACGCAAAATGCATAATAACTCTTACGAAGCTTAAGCGTTTTTGTAAACATTTATTTTATGTTTTTTAAATGTAGAAGTCTATCACAGCTCAGTTAGTAAACCGTGTCATGGGTAAGAATGGCTTAGTTTTATCTGAAAGTCTTCAAAACTTGTATTTTATTTAATTTACGATTTTCTAAGTGTAATAATGGAATCTTGTCATTTAGTAAAAATGACAAGTTTCTCTCAACAAGACAGATGATTATTAACTTTTTTTTAGTAGCCTTATGATAACTTTTTTATTACAAGAAAGTAAAAAGGATTTATGTGGATTGTAAAGGTTTTTGAAAATAAAAAAAACAAGAACAATAAATAATATATATACTATATTTTCAGATTTACTTATGAAAATATTATTATACAATGACAAAATCTGTTGTAAAGTGTATATTTATTTGTTAGTTTAAACTTACAACTACATTGAAATACCTACGTTTGTTTTTGATGTACAGTATAGATATAATTTCTTCTCATTAGTCTTGCACTGGTGTATCTGTTGATTATATATTTCACAAAAATAAACATCAATACTTAAGAAAGTGTTACAAACAAAATATTTTTGAATACTACAGAATCCAGACTCATGTCAATTCCATTTTTTTTGTCGATTGTAAATAAATTTGTTTTACGAATATTTGTAAGCATGAAGTAGTTAATTGTAAGAATTCAATATCAAAATAATTATCTCAGAATATGTTATTGATCAAAGAATAATAATTTCCTTTGACATCGTTTTTTATTAGATACAAAATTTTTCTAAGTATTTTTTTCACGCTTAAAACTTAAATGATTTTTCCAGCAGTTGGCTTTGTAAATAACAAAGTTAACTCGTCTACAATTGAATCTTTGCATTTATTGACTAATATGACTAGACGCTTAATACGGCGACTTCTTTCATTGATACCTCTAGCTACCTGTGTGAGCCATAAAAAAGTGCCCCTGTACATATTTACTGTGTTTAAACATGCTTCTTTTTGTCACTTGAATAAATTTTTTTCGATATTAGATAAGTTTTTATTAAATTTAACGGATTTTGCTTCATAGTATAAGGTTAATATCAATTTGGTATTACCTACCGGCAGCTGATTGAAATAATTATTGAAATAATTATTTATAGTAACAAAACAATTCTTTAATCGACTCCATGCATGTGAGTCTAGGACAACTCCTTCTTATAATTGTCATGTAAAAATGGCTTAAAATATAGAAGGATAGTACTGTAGTGCAGCCCCTTTACGATTTTTATTGTAGCTGACTTGTTGAGCAGGTAGAAATGAGTCGTTAGCTTCATACTCAATATTATATCATTATCTGGTTGATTTTTAATGAAGCTCTCTGAACTCCACTTTGTTCTATTTCTCTCCTATATTAAAGAACAGTTTTCTTGGTTTGCTTTCAGTAAAGACTTTTTTACATAAAGTGCATGAACTCGTATGATTTTATGCAACAATCAATATTTCTGTATTTTTTAAAAAATTAATAAAAGATAATACCGACAAGAAAAGATAATCAGTCGACAGCACGACAGGTGACGAGTAAGTCAACCAAACTTACGAATTCTCGCGTACCTGCGCCTGATGAGGCTGACGCATATTGTCAGTGAAACGTTGCGCATCAATAAATCAACGCAGAAAATTTAAATACACTTTACTTGTATTTATTTATTTTCTTACATTTCGCCCCCAACGGATCACTGATCACTTTGAATTTCCAAATTCATCGGAGGGCACTGAATATACTAGCAAATCAAAAGATAATACCATTCATTACAGTCTTCCACATCTAGACAACTGATTGATTGGTTAAGAGAGAACGCACTTTATCCACGAATATAAGACTTTATACGAATATAAGCTTTTACTTTAAATTTAGGATATTGTAATAAAATTATACATAAAAGTTTTAAAATACTCATGTTTTCTGATGATGATGTCATGTGATTCTGACCCCTGTTATTTGACAAGCTGTGCCAGCTAATAGTCCCTTAGTGCCAGTAAAATAAGTATTCAAAGACAGCCATCAGTAAAGCATACTAGAAGTTCTCTTCACTTCTGATTTTGAAAAAATTGACAGAAATTTTGTTACTTTTGACTTAAAAATTAATCTGTCTTCTAAAATGTTATGGATCATTTACTACCAACAGCAGAAGATAATCAGCCTCGCTAATTATACACCTGCGTGTGCATGTGATACGTACTGTATTAAATAAATTGAATTTTTAATCCGTATTAAACTTTGACTGCTGAATTTTAATTACATGCAAGATACAACTAACTCTCAACGGTGCTTCAAAGTAGTTCAATGCAAAAGTATTTTGTTGGAATGTTTTGGATTAGACTTGATATGCTTGATAAAATGCTAAACCTTTCTGTACAACGTATATGAAAAATGCATTTTGACTCTCACGAAGCTTAAGCGCTTGAGTAAACGTTAGTTTTATGTTTTTGAAATATGCTAGTCTCCAACAACGTAGTTAATTATCTTATTGATAAGAAGCAATTAGTTAATTTTGAAGATCTTGGAAACTTTAACTTTTATTTTAATTTTGGCTTTTTATGTGTAATAATTGAATCTTGTAAGTCAGTAAACACAAAAAGTCTCTAATTAAAAAAAAAGTTTGTTTTTGCTGGCCAGGCAGTCTTGATAATAAGATTTAAATTACGCACGGAATCTCGCACCATTGTTAACAAATTTTTTTGCGCACTGCTTATTAAATTGATGAATTAGATTGCCGAACACGCTAAGTCATGCCACGCCTCCAGCGCCAGCCGTATCACGGACGGACATTCACATACACATGCGCATGAACTCATACGAGTGTGTTTGTATGTGTCTTAATGAACACTGACAGTTTTTAAATTAGACTGAAATCTTGAATAAAGGAAGCAGTGTCAGATAAAAAGAAAATTTAGTTGAAAATTAAGCAAGTACTAAGCGAACTTTGTAAACCTTTCTCGTCAATTTTGGAATCATCCTGATCTTTGGCAGACATAGTGCTACTACCTTGAAATGAGAATTTTTTAATCATTTATCGACAAATTTTTCCTTCATAACATAAAAAAAAAAAATTTTTTTTCCGAAGTTGTCCTTGCATATACTACAAATTCTAATCACAACAAGAATTTAAAATCAGTACAATATAAATCTTAGAAAATATGTTTTTTCGTTGTCAAAAAATGTTATTCCTTATGATAATCAAACTAGATATCTTATAACAAGTATTATTAGACTTCTCATACTTGCTCCTTTGAGAATATTTTGTGTTTAGCATAGCCCATGTATAAAACGAAATAAAAAAGCCGTATTTATATCTATCAAGAAATGTGGAGTAAGAGTATGTATACGTGTAAACTGTTGTATTTACTACAATTTTAAAACTAAATTCATTTATTTAGCCATAAAAATACACCTTAATTTGTCCTAGTACAGATATTCAGAAAAGATCTTTAGAAATCGTTTTAAATGATGTCCTTAACTGTTATGAAATTTATTCTTTCTCAAACTGACATATGTTACACTTATTTTTAACATATTTGCATTAACCATCTACAGAGCTGCTATAAATTAAACTTTTGATGTCAATTCAGAATAATCCATCACTTTATTCATCAATGTATCTGACACATAAGGGGTTTAAAAATTTTAAGATAACAGAAACACATTTTGGACCACAAAACTAAGCGACGCAAGCTGATCTACGAATAACAGCAGTGACATCAGCAGTGACAGAAACAAAAAAAACTGCAACGCCTTTTCCACTACCACGTTTCACAACAGGTATTAGTAACTTTTGACCACCAGCAGCAACAGCAGCAGGGCCACCACCAACAGCTGCAGTGATAGCAGTAACGCCAACGCAAACAACAACAGCAATAGTAGCAGTGCCACCACCAATAGCAGCAGTATAGATCGCAGTAGGGCCATGACCAACAGCAGCAGCGATTGCAGCAACGCTATCACAAACAGCAGAAGAAGTGCCTTTAGCGACAGCAATAGTAGCAGCAGTGCAACCACCTATAGCAACTGAGGTTCTTCTACCAATAGCAACGGCAGGGCCATCACTGACAGCAGCAACTAATGCAGCAGCGCTATCACCAACAGCAGTAGCAGTGCTTTCAGTAACAGCAAAGATTGCAGCAATACTATCACCAACAGCAGTAGCTGCTGGGCCTTAAGCAGCAGCGCTACCACCAACACTAACAGCAATCGCAGCAGATCCACCGCTACTACCACCTTGACTTTACACATTTTATGATGAAACCTAAATCAGAGAGTGTGAATAAAAGGTCACAGCTCCTGTAGATATATCCTTGTCCTATGAAAGCTCTTTATTATGTAATAAAGTTAATAGTTGATAAGCAATAAAAAAGGTTTTTAAATCATTTGACCTCATTTACAAAAAGCTGCGCTAAAAGAGAAAGTGAAAAAAAAGTGGAAAAACGAGACAAGTTGTTATTTAAAGTAAGAAAAAAAAGCGCAAGATTACACACAAAGATTCTTTCCCTTTACAAACATGGTGTACGTTCGGCCTTCACTCGCGTGGTGGCGTGACATCACTCGCTTAGCCGAGTGAACTTCGAGCGTTCATCGAAAATTCGGGGGAAGGAACTACGTTCACTGGGATTTTCTAGTGAACGCACTCGTAGAGCCGAGTGAACTTCGAGCGTTCATCTAGAATTAGGAGGAATGAATTGCGTTCACTAAGATTTCCAGTGAACGCACTCGTAGAGCCAAGTGACAGCCTTACCTTCACTGAAATCATCGATGTTTGTATTATTATAGCTCACTCATGACTACATTGTTGTGTAGCTATAGCGATCACGGGAGATTAGAATTTGTAGCTAGGAAGTAAAATTTTATGTCCTTTCTTATGATGACAGTAACTGTCATACTATTTTGATAGTTGGGATAAGGTCAAAAGAATTCGAGTGTAAAAATTAAGTCATAAAATTTCAATTTTTTTCAAGTCCTTGATCTGAGAGTCCTGCAAAATATCACAGTGACCAAATACATGTATTCCATGGGAGTGATCACAACAGCTACATCCAGTGTGGCTAAAATTTTGTGCAGGCAAGTTGACAAAAAGTTTTAAAGTGCTTAATTAACTTGTGGTACCCAGATAAGAGTACACAAAATGATTTTAGAGCTGCCAAAATCAGTTTGCGAGACCACCCACAACCTCCCTCATCACTGTATTAGCCAGTTGTAGGCATCTGAATATTTATACCCATGCATCACACCAAACTGGTTACTGCAATTTTTTCTAGCATTATCTTTAGGAAAGCAGTGTTAATGCATTTTCAATTCATGACAATGTAGGTTTTGGACCAGTAAAGTTAATTAAATAGTTGCTGTACTCAGTTTGGTTTTGTATTCTAGGGTCTAGATGAGTATGACATTCAGATACCTACAACTGGCTTATACGGTGATTAGTGAGATTGTGGATAGTCCCACAAACCAATGTTGACAGCTCTAAAATCCTTTTGTGCACTCTTGTCTGGGTACCACAAGTTAATTGAGCACTTAAAAACTTTTTGTCAACTTACCTGCACAAAATTTCAGCCACACTGGCTGTAGTAGTTCTAATCATTCCCATCGAGTACCTGTATTTGGTCACTGTGATATTTTGCTCTTAGGCCAAGGACTTTAAAAAAATTTTAAATGTCATGACTTTTTACACTCAAGTTCTCTTTGCCTTGTAATAGCAATAATGTAGTTAGTCAAATAAAATATTAAAAATTTTTATAAATATACATTTTTTACTGCTGACCCAAAATTGTATTTTTAAATAGTGCTTATTGTTCTGAAATAATAAATGTATTTGTATTAAGCTGATCCAATCTTTAATAAACTACTAATTATTTAGTACCATGATTATTTTATTTATTGACATTTAACAAATAATGTTGTATTAGTACTCTCTCCATTAGTAGAATAGTAATAAATATTATATATACGAGATAAAACTTTTTCATAACTAGTATATTATAAAGTAGCTGTTAACCTCAAAATATTTATACCATGCAAGTTCAACATTCTTACTTATATACCCATATAAATACACACATACCAACATCTAATTAGGTATCACTCGGCTCTACGAGTGCGTTCACTGGAAATCTTAGTGAACGCAATTCATTCCTCCTAATTCTAGATGAACGCTCAAAGTTCACTCGGCTCTACGAGTGCGTTCACTAGAAAATCCCAGTGAACGTTGTTCCTTCCCCCGAATTTTCGATGAACGCTTGAAGTTCACTCGGCTAAGCGAGTGATGTCACGCCACCACGCGAGTGACGGCCGAACGTACACCATGTTTGTAAAGGGAAAGAATCTTTGTGTGTACAATTCGTACTTATCTTAGTTATAAAATAATTAAAAACATGGTAACAGTTAAGATGCAAAAAAAAAAAAAAAAAATTGGAAGCTGAAACTGAAAAAAAGCATTAAAAAAAAAAAATAAATCCAAAACATTAAAGCAAATCACAAATAACATTAAAAAATGTATAATTAAGAATTGATCATTACTTTTGTATAGTATAGTATGACTTGTAGTATGAGCTGCTGATATTGTATAAAGTCAATAAATTGTCAAGTGAATGCTCATATAGTCTTGTGTTTAACAAAGAAAGCGAATAAATTTTTTTATACTCTAGTCATTACATTTTTAGTGCTTAAGAACTATTTGGGTTCAGTCGACAGCGAGTATTTTAACGAAATACTCTTATTTTTCTTAATAAAGTGGGCTATTTTTTTATTTTACATAAAAATCACAATGTTTATATGCATAAAAATAGCTTAAGCGAGGTGTTCATCTACCATACTGTAACTGACCTACTGTATTCTATTTTAATCAATTTTGTTTTTTATACCTTTCTCTTTCTACAACATATGTGATTGTATTAAATAGTTGAACCACTACATTTTCTGATTACTTGATCTCCTATGTGGTTAAAAGACAGAACTAGCTATATTTAACAATTTGAAGAATATACTTTATTTACGAAAAGTAATTTTATTACAGTAAAAACAGTAGCAGTCAAGTCTTGCGGATTTTCTTTTCGTGTTTCTATTTTTCTATTCTTGGTACGTTAAACCGTTCTCAGATCACTCTGACAAAGTACATGCATTGGAGCGCCTTACAGTGCCCCAGAAGCACATTATTTTGTTAAGAGTCGATCAAATGGTCAAAAAACTGAGGATAACCTTTTTTATTGTTATTTGTCTTTCCCTTAGTGGCAGGGCATTAATCTGGATAAGTTCAAAAGCGCAGAGAGCAAGGGGCTATTTTGAATAGGTTGAATAATCTGAGGACCCTCGAACAGCCTACCCAAGCCATCTAGCCCACAAAAAGACCAGTGGTAGTCGTCAACGAGCCATCGGTTATAGACCTCACGGATGACCCGGAACCCGTAATTATACCCTATCACGACGAACTCGTACTCCTTGTGAATGAGCTGAGCAGTTGCCAGACGACTCAAATAGAGCGCCTTGACCCTGCCCTTAGAGAATTTGTGGCATTAATATTAACAGAACAAGCGTCTAATATTCGTACTTGATTGTCACCTAATGGATGTTAATAATCTGAGAGCGGCAGCACTCGTACGAATCTCCCACATGCCAACAGAGGCCAGCAAAAAGAAGATCCAGAGGTACTACTAAAAGATCTGGCGGTACTTAGTCAACAAAGAGTGCAGAGCAAATCTCGATTGCCTGCGTGTCTTTATCAACAAACACCTGCCACCATGGGGAAAAAATTTTGATTGGCGCTCGGCCCCGGAGTATGTGCCTCCATCGCGCCGTAGGGTTGGTGCAACGATCACAAAAACCAAGGAACTGTTACTAAATCCCCGTATCGTTAGCAACATTTTGCTACTTACAAGGGTAGTAGCCAGATTGAACGAGGTTACCTCTGCGGCTCCTTTCACAAGCGCCGCATAGGACCCAGAGCACCCCGCTATGACTGGGAGATCGTCGAGTATCCGACTCGAGCTTAAAACCTTAAAAAGAAAAAGGACTGCCTTGCTAAGCTGTCTAGAAACGCTTGACGCAGAGACTCCTTCAACGGCACCTCAGACAGCACCTGAACTACCAGTCACCCCAGGAAAATGATATACGGGCTGGCAACTGCCTGAGGCACATCGATCACGGAAGTCAGGGCATATCAAGACCCTCTTCAATTCCATGCCCACCTCTCAAACTTAAAATAATAAAATGTCGTGAACTTACGGAAAAATAACAAATAAATTCAAAACTTTGAGCGTAAAATGCCTTACTTTTTCTGCCCCAAGTACAAGTAATTTGATCACCTAAACTACTGTTGCGATAAAGTTTAAATTCCTGAAGTAAGAAATTTAAAATATATATATGTGTGTAGATATATATATATATATATATATATATATATATACATACATATTCATGTATATTGATAGTAATTAACATTGAAAAAAATACCTTTTTTTCTATTTGGATTATGAATAGAATACGATAGTATATTATAGTATACGATAGTATTTTGGATTCGCTATTTTTTTTTTTTTCTTAAAGACTAGATAACTCGCGGAAAAAGTCCTAAAATCATACGAACAATTTTAGCCCTGGGTGACGTGGAACGTCTAATATATATATTTAGGTAAAAGAAAATACTAAACCTGAGCACACAACGCCTTTATTTTCGTAGTGAAAGCGCGAAGCTGGAAACACACAATCTTAAAAGAAGGAGGCCACCAGGAACTCCGGCGGGTTTGTCAAATTAAAAAATGAGAAGGAAGTCAGACGGAAGCTCACGCCCCATCTGTGGTAGCAGAGCAAGCAGCTGCACCACAAAAAGCAGCAGTCCCACAGAATTTTGGGATTTACCTATGACTGTCAGCAGGCATGGTTGCCACCGCTCAGCAAGTTAGGGAATAAAAAGCAGCAATTCGCAATCGCCTAAAAACCTCGAGAAAAAACGGCACTATTTCAACAAGAACGGCAACTAATAGACGCCCTATAAGATCTTGGCGATCATGGCGACCCTTATAGATCAGATTAGAGTAAACAATAACCAAAGCGATAACGAATAAATGAACCAGAACATTATTTCAAAGAATAAACTGTTTTATTTTTGACTGAAAATTGAACAATATTTATTTTTTTTTTTAACAAAAACCTAAACCCATGCTATGCCAAAACATGGAGCCCCAAAATTTAGTGAATTTAAAAAAGCAGTATTAAACTTGCATTTCTCATCAGCCAGTCAATTCTTACGAGCACTAAATATACAAGGTAAAAGTATCAAAGTATACTTCTGGTATAGGGAATCCAATAAGACAATGGAATTTATTGATTATCAAGGCTAAGGGATACGATACTTCGAACTTGATTAAGGCTGCACTACACCGGTAACCTGTGGCGCCATTACCAAGGTTTTTGGAGGAAGGTTGAGAGCAGTAGCGTACAGTTAAGGGTGACGCCAACTATTTCCCAGCCCACTTACGTTCATGAAATCCCGCGGGTATCCTCTTAAGTTGGAACAAACCGATCAAGATATACTTGACGTACCAGAAGTATTACTGTTGAACCCCTTTTCGCAGACTCAGTAAGAATATGAGAAGCAATTAGATGAATGCTATATTTTCACTGTCAAAGAACAGATTTCTACCCAAGCACTCAGAGAATGTGATGAGGCGCTGAAACTGCATTGGCAAAATAAACAGTAATACGCTCTAATGCGCCAAGTGTAACCATGCTCAAAGTGGATGACATCCACGAGGTGGAATTATACATAGAGCAAGTTAAAGCCAAAACGTGGCATAATTTAGCTACCCTACGTCAACACACCGTAACGTTCTTTAGGATCAACGATAGACTTAACGCTTTAGAGCTATATGATGAGAGGATTACTGGGCGACAGTTGCTTTACTATATGAACAAGTCCATAACCTTCGAAGTTATATCTCTACCTTGCACACAGTTATCGAGCACCTCTGCAATAAGAATAAGGTTAATATAGATGAATTAGCATCACAATTTGCAACCCTGAGTGTGCACGATTAGATAATACGCTTTGTCCACCCCATGAACAATAGGCGCAACACTCGCCAACAGGCCCAGTCTAATAACGAGTTACGTAAGGAAATTAACAGGCACGCAACTCTACAAGGTCCAAGCACACAATCAGAATCATCCAACCCTTTTTTGTCATGACGGGATCTCTCAAGGACACCTACAGAAACTGAAGAAAACCAAAAAGAAGATGTCGAGAACGTAGAAGAGAATTTGGCGGAACACTTTTTTAAGGAGACACCCTTGAAGAAAATCACCAAATTTGAGGGTACAGCTGCAGCTGACACTAGGAACTTAATAAATACTGCTCAAAAGAAAACAAGCCCGCAAAACGGCCTAATCATACTACCATCTACAACACCCAGCGGTAGTACTACCCCTAGAGCAAGCGACCTACAACAAGACGGTACAGAAATTTCCCCACAGCTTAACCCACCCGAACCAACAACCATGGCGCAGGCAATTGCTTTAAAGAACGCTCTGAGGGTAATCCCAAAGTTTAGTGGTAACAATATACCCTTAAGTATGTTTTTGGAAAGCTGCGACGAAGCTAAGAATATGGTAAACGCAGCAGACGACGTCAATCTTACTAAACTAACTAGGTATAAATTGATAGGAGAAGCACGAATGGCCTTACGTAGAGTAACCTGTGGAAACATCAAAGAGCTAAAAAATTATATTAAACCTATCAATGCCCCCACCAAAACTATACATCAACTCCTTGGTGAGATGGGTAATAAATTTCAAAAACCAGAAAAAGCAGTACTTAACTATGGCGATAGAATACGCGATGTACAGCAACAAATACTAGAAGTAATGAGGTTAAAAGATGAGGAAGTAGTCCCACCCACATTCATCGCATCCTTACAGTCTGGGGTAATAGAGTGCTTAAAGAATGGACTTATTCCAGAAATTGAAGTCAAATTAAACACTATAGAAGACGAAGGCTTGAACCATATGTGTTAAGTCGAAAACGACTGAAACGTACGGGCCGCCACGTGAGCAGCAGAGAAGGAAGCCTTGCAGCCTGGACATGTATCGCAGCACGCCGAGCGCCCAGCAAAGAATTCGTTTCATGCTCGTGTTAATTCATAGTCAGTCGGTATTGTTTCACACTATTGTCCTGAAACGTCGCGCTTATTGATGGGCGTCATTCGAGAGACGCAAGACAAATTGAGGGGAGAGGGGTTGGCGCCACCGACGGCCGAGACGTGAGAATTAAGAAGATGTGGCGGGGATGTGGTCATTCCAATGCTACAGTTTGTATCGAACGGTTTGCAGTTTCCACTGCACTCTCGAGTACTTGCTGGTTTTTTCGGATTTCTTTGTTTCGTTGTGCAAAGCAAGTTTGTGACGAGGATTTTTCTAGCCGATAAACAGCCGTCCTGGATCCCCTCACAAAACTCTCACTAAGTTTTTTACCATCTCCCTACACTCTGGATATCTCTCCTCCGGGAGATCTGCCACAGGTGTCTGGCTCGGGAACACCAAACACTCCTGAAAAGAAAATAGAAGGGGGCAAATGGGGGTACTACTTCTCAATAAACACTTGCAGATATGAATTTTCACAGCGCTCTTGCACTATTTATTCGCCTTAATACACACTCTCCACAAATCACGTCTCTCTCTCTTTCTCTCTCTCTCTCTCTCTCTACATATATATTTATTTCGGCACACTATTCTCGAGGTAGATATCTTCTTGCTGTCACCTCCAGTCGTCCTCTCTGCCAAACTCCTCCCTGGCTCGACTGTTGGTGGCCAGTGCCTTGGTTACACACACACACACATACGGACACCACCTTAATCATACCTTTCGCTCAATTCAATCTTTCCTATCTCTATATAAACCCCCACACACGTTTACGTTCACTCGCTTGGACCATCCCCAACACATTACCTCGAAATAACACCTCGTGTACTGTTCCCAGTACAGTTACCTTCTCTCTGTCCTCGCGGTCACCCGGTGCTACCTGTGGTTCGACTTGCTTGCTACGTCGACTTGGCGGCACGGTTAGCCCTCAAACGCTTCTCTCTGCCTCTGCTTTCCTTTCCCTTGAACTCTACCCAGTTGTTCCTATCCCTGATCTCAACCTGCTCGTGATCTTCTTTCCTCAATCTCCACTCCTCATTTTCTCTCCTCTCATCTGTCTCTCTTTTCTATCCCTGTACTTCACTCTCTACCTTGTGCTCCCTATCTCCTTCCTCGTACCAGGCTCTCCACTATACTGCCTCCTGCTACGACTCGACTACTACTGCGTTACTGCTGCCCCCTTAGACCGACGCGCACGTCCCTCCCGGGCATCTGAATAATCTCCAACACGCCTAAAAATCGATAAATTATTGGAGGTTTCCAAAACTCGGGAATCGATGCGACAGCCCGGCGCTCCCTCCTCTCCTTCTCTATCTTACACACATGCTCACCCAATCATACATCCCACACATTCAATCTCTTTCATGGTCTTCGGTCCTTCTCTCTCCTCTGGCTCGTAGTCTGCGGCACCGAGAACACACATTAAGTAATTTGTTACTGATGTACATATAGAAAATCTATATGTTATTCTAGGACTCGGTAGCCACCGATGACTTGCCCCGAAATATAGGTATACAGTGACGTGATAGCTTTAGCTACCACGTCACAAGTTTTTATTTAAGTTTGCATACCGGGCTTACGTGTTTAATATCACGCGTTTATATCCCTTATTCATTTTCCTCAGTGTCCGTTCCTTTCTTGTCGACGTGCTGCGAACAAACACGTCAAAAATCTGCGTCAGTGGAACCGTGTCATTGAGGATCGAAAACGAGAACAGTGCGGACGCGCACTACACACATCCTTCACACATACTTCACACACATACACACACACAGAGTTTTGTTCATACCAAGAAGTTGTTTGTATCTTAAATTTTCATATTCATTTGTATCGGTTGTTCGTTTGTCCAGGGGATTTTTTCTTCGGAGTTTTCTCCTTTGAGTCACAAATATATCTTCGTTGTAGCTCATAAACAGCTTTTTTTTATTTACCTGACGTCATCCCTTCCTCCGTCATACGATAAAATTAGTGAATTGCATAAATCTCAAGTCAAGTAAGTTTGATTCTTCCTGTAAACGCGCGTTAAATTAAGTATCTTTCTAGGTGTCTAATAAGTTCAAAGTAAATTTATGTATCAGCCCTAGCTAAAGCTAATTTTGATATTAACGTGACCCCTCAGTTTTATTAAGTAGCACATTAATATCTCGGTTTTTCCATATCCATTAAATGTAAAAAATGAGTCAGTGACGTCACATAGACGCATTCGATAGGGTAGCAGAGGGCTGTATTCTGCTGAAAATTTTGTTCGAGCGACGATAATTAAAAGAGCCATGAAGGTATAAAAACGCTGCAAACGAGGCAAGCACTTAGACGCCAAGTAAAGGTAACGTCACAACCGGAGAAACGGCACTATGCCTTATACTACTGATTATGCCTATCTAATAATCACATGGATGCCGACTGAAAGTCTCAAACCACTTGCCAGTGATGGAAGCAAAAAGGCCAAGCCGCAGACAAATGCAAACCACCCGCCACAACAGTCCGTAGTAATACCACCCCTTTCGAGCAGCAGCCAAAAGAAGCCACATAGCCATCAAGTGTTTGAAATACTTAGGGCAAATAAATATGGGAGGAGCTGGTGCACTACCGGTCACATGCCAGTTATGTAACACCATGGGTTACGTTGCCTTAAGATGCATAAAAATGAGTGAAAATCTGGCGTCCAAGTTATAAGTGCGGCTCTAAGCGCCCCCCAAAGCATTCACGCACTCGGAGGATACAAGTCAGATTCTGCAAAAATTAATGCTCTCAAGCTAAACCCCAGGCCAAAGTATGAGCCCTGTTCAGATTTCATGGCAGGTACCCAGCCCATAAGTCTAATGATCGATTCAAGCTCCCATAAAAATTTGATAAAATGTAAGAGCGGCCATGCCAATGTCTGCATCTACACAAACGAAATAATGAAATTTTATGGCATGGGTGGTGACACAACCTCGACAACTGGAACAATAACCCTAAAAGTGCTCAATTTCGCGGTTTCCTTTCGTGTCGTAGAGGAGCCATTTAATATACCTTACGACGGCATACTAGGAATACGTTTTCTTTTAGACAAAAAGTGCGAAATGAGCTTCGAGCACTAACTATTGAAATTCCCTGGTTTTGTCACAAAATTTAAACGAAATCTAGATATAGTCACACGTGAAACTTACTGCTTCCACATTATTGAGTCATTTGAGAACTTTTGATATTTTAAAATACAGAAACCAACCAGACAGCTTTTGATAGATACCGGTTCAGAAGTCAGTATAATTAAACATCGTCAAGAGAATGATTAGTGGGTTTGAAACTAAAGAAATGGAAACACTTGGAAGTACTCTCATCGGCCTTGGAGCTTTAGAAACTACATTTCAAGTTATCCCAAATGACTCAAAACTACTCTTCGAAGAAGTCCTAGGAGCTGAGTTCTTTACCCGCAATAAGATTAGGATTAATTTTACTAACAAGCTACTGACCTTACAGAGCGATAGAGTCCCCTTTAGTATAAGATACGAAAAAACGCAGAGAAACAATCGTAAATGATGCGACACCTGACGACGAGAAAAATAATGGCTTCCTTAGTTGTGAGACCTTAGGTGATGAGTTTTACAGCTTCGGGGAAAGAAAACATTCCTCAAGTCAACTAATGAACTGTATGACGAATTAGATATCCAAAATATCAGTGACAGCGAAAATAATATTTACATTTTTTCAAAAAACCACTATTAACGCCAGTGGTAACCAAAATACCAATAGTAACATCAATAATTATCATTCCCAGGGTGAACAACTAGAAATGCTTATAGATTTAAAATCGCTTTAAGCCGACAAGATGGCTCAAGCTAGAGGATTAATAGAGCAGCACCACAGAAATTTTCCCCTTGAAGGAGATACACTAGTGGCTACCAACATTGCAACTTACGGCATATCTATGGTTGATAACATAACGGTGGTTACTAAGCAATACAGGCTACCTTACTCACTAAAAGCAGAAGTAGAGCATTAAGTATAAAAATGACTAGAAAATGGCATAGTGCGACGATATCGATCAGGTTATAGTACAGCCTTATGGATCGTACCTAAAAAGAGCACCGATGGCGCCCCTAAAATGAAAGAAGTGCTTGATTTGAGACCACTTAGTAAGAAAACTTCCCCGATGAATTTACCTCTTCCCAATATAACAGATATAATAGTCCAATTCGGGGATCTCAAATATTATACGGTAATCGATTGTAAGTCAGGCTTTCACCAAATCCTGCTGCACCCCGAAGATGCCCACAAAACCGCGTTCTCGAATTCCAACGTGCATAACAAGTTCGTCCAAAATCCTTTCAGCTTACAAAATGCAGCAGTAGAATACCACGCCGCTATGTTGAGAGCCCTCGATAAATTAACTGGCAAGGGTGTATTTGTATATATGGACGACATATTCATTCACGCGAAAACTCTCAAAGACCACGAACGGCTCTTTGACCTTGTAATGAAAAGACTATGTGAAGTCAACTGGAAATTAGAATTCAGCAAATGCAAATTAATGCAAAAGGAAGTAGTACACTAAGGCCATATATTAAGTGAAAAAAGATTAAGCCCGGACCCCAAAAAATCAGAAGCAGTAAAATTATACCCTACACAAAATAATTTTAAGAATGTAAGACAATTTTTTGGGTTTGCAGGATACTACAGACGCTTTTTCAAGATTTTGCGAGGAAAGCCAAGCCACTGAGCAAGCTCTTTCAAGGCAACGAAAGCTTTCATTGAAGAAGTTGAGAAGAGAATGCTTTCCAAGAACTCAAGAAAGCTTTGTGCACGGCCCCCCTTTTGCAATTTCCAGACTTAGATCAGCCGTTTAAAATAACATGTGACGCTTTTGGTTACGCTATAAGTGGTATCCATTCTCAAGGAAAACTTGGCAGTGACCGACCAATCACCTATACCTTACGTATTCCACGAGGCCTGGAGCTCCGGTACGACACCTATGAGAAAGAAGCTCTGGCAGTATTACATTCAGTGCAAACCTTTTGCTCCTATATATACTGCCGCGAATTCACGAAAATAACAGATTATCGACCCTTAGTATGGTTTTAAATAGCAGATCTCAATACAAGAGTGCAAAAATAGAGGCTTAGGCTTTCAGAATATGACTACGAAATAATCTACCGCCCTGGTCGGCTAATTGCACCCGCTGACGCATTATCAAGGAACCCCGTGCCACCAGCTCAAGTTAACGTTGTGACTAGATGACAAGCAGCTCAACAAGACTATAAGTCACCAATACTACCTGACAAGAATGAAATCTGCAGCCAAGTCCTTAGAAAAACCGCAAATGCCGGAAAACCCAATATTGAACAGGTAAAAGTCTCGGATCAACAAACATTAGAGCAAAAAAAGGTTAAGAAAAAACAAGAGCGTCCCAAAAAGGTCCCACCCCTTTCAAAACTCAACTTAAGCGATCCTTCATCTAGTGACGACGTTCAGTCAGAAGATAAAGCTAACGATCACTTATGCCCTAGGAACGAAACGTCTTCGAAGAACGGGAGTCCCGACTTGGATCAGGAACCAAACGTTAGGCCACAACAAGGCCGTTTCGTGGAAACAAAGGAACTGTTTGAGTACAGACATGATAATGTAGTGTACTTCTCAGACACATCCAGCCAACTCCTTGACGAAGGCGCTCGCAGGCTCATCAAAGCCAACAAAATAGCCGCACTTTATCTCACAGAGTTAGGAAGCATCACCATGAAAAAATTGACTAACAAGTGATATCAGATCGCGCTCTGCCTCATGGAAGAGAAGGAAGAAACTTAGTTGATAATTTAAAATAGACTAGAAACACTGTACGAAAAACTTAAGACCAAATTGGCTGAAAAACATATAAGCACAGTCAGTATAGCCAAAAGCCAGACCTTATGCAACTTACATCGGTCGGTAGTGGTCAACTTATTAAAAGATACGTTCTCGGATAGCGATGTCAAATTTATAATTTGTAAGAATATTTTAGCATATGCAGACAACAACGATAGAGATGGAATATTTTATGAAGCGCACAAATATCCTATCGGAGGCCACCAAGGTGTGTCCAAGACATTCGGACGAATACGGAAGGAGTATTACTGGCAAGGATTAAAAAACAACATCAAAAGACATATCCAGCAGTGTTAAGAGTGTCAACTAAAAAAATTAGTACGGGTAAAAAGTAAACAACCTTTGCTCATAAGCAATACGCCTGGAAACGTGTTTGATAAGGTAGCCCTAGACATTGTCGGCCGACTACTCAAAACAAAAGATGAAAATGAGTATATACCATTGATGCAAGATCAACTTTCTAAGTTTCGCCTAGCAGTGCGATTGAAGGATGCCACTTCGGCTACAATTGCCGACGCATTCGTAAAACACTTCATCTGCACTTTTGGAGCGCCTAAGGTAATTGTCACAGATCAGGAGAGAAATTTCCTAAGAAATCTAATGCAAAAAGAAGATTAGCTAGACTACCGTCGTCCACGCCACTGAGGGAATAAGACTGCCTACCTACATATAATGACTATATTGTCGATTGAGTAACTAAGTTAACTAGTATAAAGAAAGTAGTATATACAAATTGAGTGAACTTCAAACTTAAATTTAAGGAGTATTACGATAGGAATATAACTAAAAAAATGTTTAAGATAAACGATTACATCTTTTTGTTAAAGGAGGTCAAAAAGGGTAAATTTAGAGACCATTTTTCAGGACCCCATAAGGTTTTAGAAATATTAAGTGAACAAAATGTAAGAACTCTCATAGTTAATGAACATAAGATAGTGTATGCAAATAGATTACGACTGTCAAAAATAAATTTTAAGAATAATGAATGCCATGAATCCGATACCGAGAGCTCTGAATCAGTAGGTTAGTGAATTTGGCAGGGTTTACCTTTGAATTTCCAGCCTATCTTATTCCCGTCTCTCTCTCTCTCTCTCTCTCTCTCTCTTTCTCTGCCTTACAAATCTCAATAATACGTAATCATGGCCTTCAATGATTACAGCACAAGAAGAAAGGCATTATAAAGCTACTCTGCGTATTAACATCCTTCATGGATTCGATAGCCGTGGAATTGGTAGGGTACAACTGTGGCTCGCAAACTGTAAATGTAACCACTCTACCACAACTCGAGGTAGACCCTTGCGATATCCCGACTGATACAGTCAAGTCAGCAAAGTGCTACATACAACTGTTACAAATGATCCGTTATGTACAAACACACATCTTACAGGGTAGGTGGTAATTCAACGCCACTTTTGCCATTGCAGCATGCTTTCTCATAGTTCTACAGTACACAATGGAGACACAAACTTCATTGAAAAAATGGACTAAGGGAACTGCATGAGAATATACAACTCAGAATTATACAGGAAAGATCTGTTAGTTGTGCAAGGAGCCAGGGTTAACAAAACTACTAGCACCCCAGCTACCTTTGCTAGTTTGCTCACTTCTGACGGGGGTCGCAAAGGAGCCCACTATGTGGACCGATATGGCTCTTGAAGCAATGTGATAGCACAAGGCACGCTCCAAGTAAAGGTTCAAGAGTACTATGCTAGAGTCTATCTGCTGAAAGAAAAAATTATACTGAATTCTGGTATACGCTGCTTATTCAGTACGGTCAATGTACATACCAATATGAGAGCAACACCTATTGGAATGTACTTCCTCAAACTATCTGTCATTTTGAGATGTATAGAGTTCTCTTTAAAGGCTTAGCTGATTGTGCCGAAGACACCACTGACCTGCAAGGAGAAATTATTTACTCTTTTGAATCAGAAGATACAACGTTCACCGTGGCAAAGAAAAGATTAGACTAAATATTCGGCTACAGCGTAATTTGGACCGAGCACCCAAAGTTTCTTGTCTTTGCGATGCAAAAAGGACAAACCTTTTTGACAAAGGGGCCCGGAGATCCAAAAAATATGAAACTTTTTGCGTACATGAACTCAAAATTTGTTTATGCCGAAAGACATGTTAGAGCGCAAATAAAATTGTTGTATCGCGACATTAGAGAGCACCACTGTAGAGTAGAGCACATGACATTAGAAAACGCACTCGCCATAGCCGACAGATCCTCTAACCAGTTTGCCTACACCATCATGAAAGGACCTTGCTACATGGCTACCATCACTGAAGAGGCCATTCGAATTAACAAATGTATACCCGTTGAAGTGACCTTAGCAAAGAAAAAAAACTGTTGTGCAGAATTACTGGTAAAAACCAACGGTACCACAATGTTTCTGACACTGAAAACGTAGGTACTCAAGAAGTACGGAACGAAGATCGTATACGATCACATATTTTCTCAACTATACAGGATAAACAGCAGATGTTACCAAGTACTAGGTACCTTAAAGCATTAAAGCCGATGACGAAGACCACCTGGCATTATTCAGAACCGTCAAGCCTGGCAACAAGCAGCATATACATCTCCAGTGATCTAGAGAGGCTTAGAGACCGAATCATGTTCTCTATTAAGCAGCTATCATTTCTCCACTATATCGCCCGAGATATACATGGACAACCAGCAATTGACCATCAAAGTTCTATTTTCAAGCTCCTCAATGAGTCATCACTGGAGGAACTTGCTGATAATGCCTGGAAGCGTGTATGGGGAAAGCTGATCACTTTTAGCAACGCTAGTGCAGGATTTGTGGCTTTTACCTGATTATCTATGTTATAAGAACAATAGCAGAAGGTTCAATTAACATCTACTTGTTGCACCAAACCTACGGGGGTTTAGTACGCATACTTGGCGCAATCTGGAACACCCTTACGAAGTTACTACTTTTCGTTGGACAAGATCACCCAAATTACCAAAGAAACAGAAACTCTGCACTACTAGAAGATGGTGAAGCACAATACTAAATCTACGTATCCGAATACATGCAAATCAGAAATCCTACCGCTTTGAACATCCATGATACTATCCCAAAAGAAGACCCACTTTACGCCATTTCATAATAACCCACGAGGGCGTACCACAAAACCAAATGTAATACTTCCAAATCTCCAAACAGGAACTCAGCGAACTGCTTCTAGACCATTTTGTCAAAAGCTCTAGTTCCAGTTTTAGAAGAGGGGTAACAGGAAGAAGCCTAACCCTATATGTATGCAAAAAAATCAAATTTTTTTTCATAGCAAGTAAAAGCGGTACTAAACTTAGTTATGGTATTGGTCCCGGTAAAGGTTTTAAATTACTGTTTTCCTGTCACCACAGAGTCCTTCATCGTTATCTTCATACTTTGAGGCACCCTGAGCAAATGCGGGCCAATGAATAGATATAAGTCATAGATAAATAAGAATTACCAACTTTTAAACAGAGATTGAATTTTTCATATTGTTAACTAGGTAAATAAGTTATTAACACTCAGTGAGCTGTTCCTAGACTTCTTTGCTTACACCAAAAGCCCTAGTACCAGTCTTAGGAGGGGGGTGTAACATCGGTGTATCCCCAGTAATTTTTTTTTCCCCTTCCTTTAAAACTTTCCGTGCCGATTTTACAACACCAAACGCAGGGGCCAATGTGCATCTGAAAAGAGGTGAATCACCGACAAGATTGCTCATAGTTAAGGTACTACGACCGGGCATAACTCACATACTTGCACGCTGGCCCATGCTGACCAAAAAAGAAATCAAATGAAATACTTCTCGAAGAATAAAATAACAAAATAACCTTAAAGAACTAACAGATGCAAAAATTTAGCTAGGAACAGTTGCGCCGGTAGATAAAAACTAAGACAGGTAGACTAAGATGGAGTTAATGTATCGTTAATAAACAACCACAATATGAGCAATAATGTTAACTACTGTTAACCTAACAAAGCGACATTATAAGTCTTTCGCTCGTTTTTAATACATAAGTTGCCCAGCTACCATTTTACACCATAGAATTCTTATACCATTCGCAAAAATCTAATTTTCGTAATTCAGACAAATGTTGCTACTTTTCAATATGTAAAGAAAAGCGGGAAAGTTGAGCCAACAGTTATCAATAGCTACTTCCCCTTTTTCTGACTAAGAAATGTCGAGAGAGAGTTTGTACAACCGAGCCAATATAAGTAACGGAATTTTCAAATCATCAGGGCACCATGTGCCGACGTCCTCTCAGACGAGTAAGCAAAAGGAAAAATGAAAATTGATCATGCTTCTAACGTTTCAAAATATATCTGTAGCTAACAATAACCGATAAGCCTAGTTAAGTTAACAATCAATGGGTCGCGAAAAACACCCGATAAGTGTTTGGACCACAACTACAGCTGCTTCAGAGATAAATGGTTTGACCGTTGTTAACAATTACTTTTTCTGAATATCAACTTGTTTGGTTATTGTATCTGGCAACTCTAGCAACTATTATAGTTATTAATAAGTAAAAGTTACTATTACTAACCCTATTAATTATAGAGCAACGCAGTGAACGATTATTCAGTCAACACCTACATGAATTATTGGGCGGTTTTCGCCACTCTTGTTGCAATAAATTTGATTAAATAAACGAACAATGCTTAGTATAAGTAAATTTTAGCAATATGTCATCCTTATTTTAATATAAAATAACGTGGAAATTCTGTAAAATCTTAATGTAAAGGAGAAAGTAAAGGTTCAAGTGAGTCAATCACCTTTCCCTCTCTTCACGCATATAGGAGAGCTAGCCAAACGCCAAAAGTGCCAGTTTTGAGTGGCTAAACTAAAGCAACTTTAGCCAATCAGATCTTTGGCTTTTGTCTTTACCCCCAAAATTTTAGGCAGCAAGCTTTCCTGCATCGTTTTCCAGCCAACGCTTGGTCGTGGTCCACTACTTTTTATAAAAAGAGCCTGGAGGCACAGTGAGAAATCATTACCGTCCAATTTTACCCTCGAACGGTTGACTAGATAGCTAGAGTTCAGCTCTGCTCTCCCATGGTCCTCCAGGAGTGCCGTTTTGAATCTTCGATTTCGGACATTTCGCGCTGGTTCAGCACGTGTACGTTCCATACCAAAAATAAAAGTAAGTCAAGTTCAAATACTAAAGTAGCACATCTATTTTTTCTCCTGGTTTCAAAGCGAACGTGTTTTTTAGAGTTTAAAATACGGTGTCAGTAAAATACCACACTACGAGATTAAATAAAAAAAATATTCCTCACGTTGAGTCTAGGGCAATCACACTTACTCCGAATGGTACTGGTGGTTCCTGGACCGGTCGCGAATTTGAACCATTTTACCCCCTTGCGTAACCTCTAGAGTGTAACTACCTTCGCTCGTTATGGTACTGGTAACCTTTAGATCACGAACGAGATACTATTTGACACATCACACCGGGTGTCCTTGATAAATCCGAGGCTCGCCGCAAACGAGTACATCGCACTATTGCTCGACAACCACGTCAATTAAATTAAAACGGCCGTCCTTTCCCCCTTTCAAGTACTCAGAGAAGAAATATAACGACCTTTTGGCCCCCGTCCCACGTACGCGCCCAGTGCGAGTCTTAAGTTATTGAGCGAAAGCTTAGACTCGAATAATACGTTGCACCGACGTAAAAATATGATAATAAGAAAAAGCCATTAGTTAAACAGAAGAAATAAAAGTTAAAGAGTTTTACAGTAACTGATTTTTTACATACAAGTTTTTCTCTAAAACTTGTTGATAAAGAAACGTTTTAAAAAATACTTATTTTTAACGTTGTAAGTTTTATGCTATGCATAATATAAAGAGCATGAAGAAGCTTTAGTTTTAGATGTAAGGGGGTTAAGACTATCGGTTAAACTTCACAGATAGTGGCTTCTAGTTGGAGCTCTTAAAATCACAGTTGCTTGGTAAGAAATCTCTTTGATGTACTAAAACATTAACTGTAGAGCTAGAAATAATACACGTGCAACAAAAAAAAATGACGTATTTGAGTTTTGCATGTATGCACGTAAGAGATCATGCACGCTTGGACAGCGTTAAAGAGGTTTACGCATATTACCGCTGATTCTTACTTTTATAAATTTCCGTTACTAAAAAAATCGTAGCAACTTTTGGCTGCTGGTTTGTCTCTCGCCTCTAAAGCTCCATTGTCACTGATGCCATTTCCATGGTAGTTTCAATCTTTTCGAGTTATTCCATAACTTTAACCCCACGATCAAGAGCGATATATGTTATCAAAGATATTACTCAGTAAAATGGGTTATATTGTCGTCACCATCATCTTGATAAGTGTTAAAAAAGACGTGAAGAAGTGCGAAAGCATTTAAGCCACTAACATTTCAATGTAAGCTACAATTACTATAAAAATCGTTTTAGCATAATAAAAGTGACATACGTTGATAAGGCAGTCACCATACATGTATTAGTAACAGTACTTACCAGTTTTCTGACAGCTTAGTCAGCAGTTAATGTGACTGTCACCCTGGATAACAATGCTCAAATATCATTGAGAGCATGACATTTTTATTATTTCAAAATTCCTCGCGCCTAATACAATGAGAAAAAATTGTTTATTCAAAATTCATTAGTCTAATTATAAGAGTTTCTAAATGCATTAGGATCTGAAAAAAGGTGCCAGATTGAGCCCTGCTAGAGTGACCTTGTACCTAAAGGGGGGTAAGGACAGAAGTCACTATACTTTAGACAATTGCGTGAGGTAAATTATCGAACTACAGCTCATTAAATAACATGATGTGCACCAGAATCCCCATAGCTACTGGCACACCATAATAATTGTCAAACAGCACAATATATATCTTATCTGATAGCAAGAGCTGTGCCACAGCCCCAGTGGCTACTGGCGCACTGCGCTCAAACCTTAATAGCTTTTTTATAGTAGCTAACTTGTTACTGTCGGATCTACTTGTTAAAGTTACTCTAAAACACACCATCGATATATCATATTTTATTAATGCTTTATTTATAAAAATCTTATTAGTTGTTATTTAAGTAGCCAACTTAAAGACACTTCATTATAAAAGAATGAGCATTGAGAAGCTACACCACTGATCTTTTGTAGCGTTGTTACTGACTACATGTACTAAAAAATATGAGATTTATATTTATTAATTTTTGACCCTGTTTTGAAACGTACATTTTAAAACTTTCTTATGAAACTTTATTTTACCCTTACAACACTTCTGTTTCCACATCATACAGTGACTCTTACTACTTTAGTGTGGTGAGTTAAGTGCTTGATTTTCAAGCTGTGATAACACAT
This sequence comes from Copidosoma floridanum, assembly GCF_036245765.1. NCBI lineage: Eukaryota > Metazoa > Arthropoda > Insecta > Hymenoptera > Encyrtidae > Copidosoma > Copidosoma floridanum. Next base: position 2,382,562 of record NW_028321894.1, read on the forward strand.
CTATACACACAGACAGTACGCCCTCGTGGGTTATTATGAAATGGCGTAAAGTGGGTCTTCTTTTGGGATAGTATCATGGATGTTCAAAGCGGTAGGATTTCTGATTTGCATGTATTCGGATACGTAGATTTAGTATTGTGCTTCACCATCTTCTTGTAGTGCAGAGTTTCTGTTTCTTTGGTAATTTGGGTGATCTTGTCCAACGAAAAGTAGTAACTTCGTAAGGGTGTTCCAGATTGCGCCAAGTATGCGTACTAAACCCCCGTAGGTTTGGTGCAACAAGTAGATGTTAATTGAACCTTCTGCTATTGTTCTTATAACATAGATAATCAGGTAAAAGCCACAAATCCTGCACTAGCGTTGCTAAAAGTGATCAGCTTTCCCCATACACGCTTCCAGGCATTATCAGCAAGTTCCTCCAGTGATGACTCATTGAGGAGCTTGAAAATAGAACTTTGATGGTCAATTGCTGGTTGTCCATGTATATCTCGGGCGATATAGTGGAGAAATGATAGCTGCTTAATAGAGAACATGATTCGGTCTCTAAGCCTCTCTAGATCACTGGAGATGTATATGCTGCTTGTTGCCAGGCTTGACGGTTCTGAATAATGCCAGGTGGTTTTCGTCATCGGCTTTAATGCTTTAAGGTACCTAGTACTTGGTAACATCTGCTGTTTATCCTGTATAGTTGAGAAAATATGTGATCGTATACGATCTTCGTTCCGTACTTCTTGAGTACCTACGTTTTCAGTGTCAGAAACATTGTGGTACCGTTGGTTTTTACCAGTAATTCTGCACAACAGTTTTTTTTCTTTGCTAAGGTCACTTCAACGGGTATACATTTGTTAATTCGAATGGCCTCTTCAGTGATGGTAGCCATGTAGCAAGGTCCTTTCATGATGGTGTAGGCAAACTGGTTAGAGGATCTGTCGGCTATGGCGAGTGCGTTTTCTAATGTCATGTGCTCTACTCTACAGCGGTGCTCTCTAATGTCGCGATACAACAATTTTATTTGCGCTCTAACATGTCTTTCGGCATAAACAAATTTTGAGTTCATGTACGCAAAAAGTTTCATATTTTTTGGATCTCCGGGCCCCTTTGTCAAAAAGGTTTGTCCTAGGCAATATGAGGTAAGGTTAGCGACTGGTAGGAAAGTGCCAGAGAGGGACTTCGGGTATGGCATGAAAGTAATATTGTTCGTGTGAAGACTTTGTGTAGAGAATGAGCATGTGTGATTGAGGTAAGGAAAAATTTTCTTGATGTTGACAACAAAAGTGATAAGTGTAAGTGGGAATCGAGATCTCTAAGAAAGAGAGAAAGAAGTATATGTATAGAAAAAGAGAGAGATCTAAAGACGTGCATATAAGAGCAAGGATCAGGTTGTCCAAGAGGAAAATATTTAAGTCAGGGAAGAGAACTTGGTGGGTGCGGTCACTAGAATCACGGGCGAGCTGAGGCATCCAGTACAGTCAAGAGTTTCAGCGTTGCTAGTTGAGGGGGACATATCTCGCGCACGAGCGCGCGCGTGTTTGTGTGTGTGTATGTGTGTAATTAACATGTTTAAAAAGTCACCTGAGCCTCAGCAGTCACCGAAGGGCTGCCTGCCTGTTGCAATAGGACGAAGAGGGTGCATGCATTTTAAAAGGGGTTGTCTGAGTCTCAGCAGTCAGCGAAGGGCCGTTCTTCAGCGGCAATAGGACGTACTAGGACGTGTATGTAGGTACGCTTTCACAGCGTCGTCTAAGACTCGACAGTCCAGCTGGTAAGGCTGATGGTAGAAAACCCTGTAAACAAAGAGAGGATGTGCAGTGTGTGCAATCGTTGTCAAGTGAATGTGTGAGGTGACTTGTGACCAAAGGTTGCGTGGTGGCCAGGCATTCTTGTGATCGAGCTGGGTTGTTGTAACCTCAGAATTGGCCGTTTTCTGGGTCACGTGCGTGTATGTAGGTGTGTGAGTAGAGATGTATAAGAGCATAAGTGTGTATAAATCTATGAACTGTGAGTTAACACTAGAAATAGCTTTAATTCTATTGATGTGCTTATCTACTATAAAGAGTAGTCTAAAGTTAATGATGCGCTACATGTATTTATTTGTACGAGTCTATAATAAATGGGTCCTGTTCATTTCCTTTAAGAATTGTCCACATTTTTAAGTACAGTCCATGGGGCCTATTCTAGATTAAAAGTTTTTATAGGGCAACCAAAGCTCAGCAAAGCAGTGGTGTCGAAGAGTACATCGGAGGGTGTGTCGTCGAACTTTTGTCAGCATTTTTAAGAGTCATACGGGTTTAAAGGTGTTTTAAAGCGTTGCATCAGGATGGATTCTCATTGACTACAAAACGTCGATAGCAGTGAAAAAATGCCACGTTACAAATTTTTGACATTATTTGAAGAAATTAGAATAGTGCTCTGCCTGAGCTTTTTCTTATACTCTTAGAACTTGATCTTTTTAAAATGGAACAGAAGGGCAACTACAGAAAAGTATAATTACTTATGTCTTGTCTAGTGTAAAATGTAAAACAATATTAAAGTGTAACATTCATTTTTAAAACGTCTTACGATTGAGATCCTATGAACAATCATTTATGTAGTAAGAATTTAATATAACTAAGTACATCAAACGATAATTGCTTAAATATTTATAAAGCTAAGTTATATCATGATTATGAGTTAAGTTTAGGATAAAATCTGATACTGCCATTCACTAGAACTATGACAAAAGCATTATACAAAACAGTATAAAAGTGTACTGTAAGACCTTATAAAGACTCGTGACGGTTTGAAAATAGTAAAATAACAATTAATGTTAAAAAATCTTTTTTTTTAAGCCTATTGAAAAAAAATTTCCTTAACATTAAAAAAATTTATCAGTTTAATTTTTTATTGAAAAACAAAAAAAAAAAAAAAATTGAAAGAAGCGATCAGTTTGGATTAATACTGGTTTGACAGATGATTTATAACGTGGTTAAAGCCTTCCAATTAGTTGCGTAACATTCAAACAATAAGCTTATTTTTTATTCTCTACATAAAGGCTTCAAAATGATTTTTCATAAAAAACCAAGCATGAAAGGTCTCGGGATTTTTGACAGAAGCGAAACTGCCGTATATATGTGGCAGCACAATACTATCTGACATTAATTATGCCAATAATGTATGTAGATATATACCTACATATAAATGCCAAGGCATACGTGAATACCCACACACTTCTATACACATATATTTCTGGGACAAATATCTAACAATTTAATGTCCAATATGTAAGCATATATTGTTTGCTGAAAGAAAATAAATAATTATGAAATTAAAAATTGATAAAATTATAACCAACAAACAAATAGAATGTAGGTAAAAAGATATTGTTTATTTGGACAAAGTATAGCAGTATATACGAAGTATAGACACAATTAGTATAAATGTTTGTGTGTGTATATACATATATACATATATGTGTGTGTGTGTGTATTCAGAGCGCGCGGTGGCTCAGTCGGCTAGGTCTTGGATTGGGAGGCGGGAAACCGTGGCTCGATTCCCGGCCAGTGCGACTTTTTCGGGCAAGTACCTCTGTGTATTTTCACAAGTGCTTTTTCACCCCACAATGCTCCTCGAGGAGGGTTGAGGCGACCTCCTCGCAGCAAAATTGCCGAATTTTTCCCTACCCCCCTCCCAGTAATCTCTCCTGTCTCTCCACTATTCGCTGACTTAGTTTTAGAAGATCTTGAGACGGAAGCCCTACGCGTGTTAAAAGAAAAACATAATTGCGTTTCCTTTATATATAAAAGATACGTCGACGACACTCTCATATGTGTACATAAAGATCAGGCACAATTATTTTTACAGATTTTTAACAAACAGGACAATCACTTAAAATTCACCTGCGAAGTAGAGAAAAACAATTGTATAAATTTCTTAGACATAACAATTACACATAAAAACTTAAAAATAATTACGAATTGGTACGTCAAGCCAATTTCATCGAATAGATTAATTAATTTCAATTCTAACCACCCCCGATCTTTAAAAGTCAATGCAGTGTACAGTTTGGTTGATCGAGCTATTCTTTTGTCTGATAAATTATACCACAGGAAGAATATTCTCATGGCAAAAAGAATTTTACGTGATAATGATTATACTGAACTTTTCATACAAAAATATATCAAGAAAAGACTTCACCAAATAAAAAATACTAATAATGATAATAACAACTTACTTAATGACAATCTACGTGATAAAATAAAAATTTCTATTCCATATAACCCATTATTCTTTAAATTTTGTTCAAAAATTTTGAAAAAATTAAATATACAAATTTACCCTATTATTTAAAATAAATTGGACAGTGTTATCATTCTTGGAGAAGACAAGATTGATAGGCTCGATCAAACCAATGTTGTGTATCATTTTGCATGTGATTCTTGCTCTGCATCATATGTAGGTGAAACAAAGAGAGCACTGAAAAAACGCCTGTATGAATATAAAAGTACCAAGAAAGATAAACTTGTTGTCGCTTCACACATAAAAAAATTCAACCATAATTTTAATTTCTCTCAAACAAAGATTCTAGACTGTGAACCTAATAAACAGAAAAGATTAATATCTGAAATGCTATACATACACTTTACTAAGCACACTATTAATAAATAAGAAGATACCTTATTTCTCAATAACATATATAAAGATTTTATAAGTAATCTTTCTAAATAATACAATGTAGTGATGTACTGCTGTTATCTCCATTCGTAAGAAACGTACATTTACTGTTTATATGTATATGCGTAAATAAATACATGTTTGACATTTACGTTATTCGTTCGAGGCGCCCAACAGTCTGTAACGACCGTCTTAACGATATAGACGTGAGTGATTGTTCAATTTTTTAAAATTATTTACATTACTATTTTATTTGTGACTACTTACTTATAATTATTATTGCATTAATGTAGATATTTGTAAACATTGGCCCTGCAATGTAATTAATGAAATTTGTTGTGTGTTTTTTCTGTTAATAAAGTGAGCCTGATGAGGTTGGCGTTAAGACCAACGAAACGTTAGCTCAAACTAACACCTGACTTTGGAGTTTTTATTCTCACTCCTAAATTAGCTCTTACTGATCGTGTGCTTATGCACGAAACCTCAAGAAATCATGAAAACAATTGGGAGCAGAACGGCACGTTCAACAAACACCGTAACTAACAAAGAAATTCTATTATTTATCAGTTGATGTTAGAATGCATATATATATATATATATATATATATATATATATATATATATATATATATATATATATATATATACGTATATATATTTAGATTTTTTTTTTATATCATAGTGCTTTACGTCCGTCTCCTATAACGGGCACTACACAGGGCACTTTGCACTTGGGTGAAGGAAGGGAAGAGAAATAGGAGGCCTTACATTACTGGAAGGGGGGTAGGGAAAAATTCGGTAATTTTGCTGCGAGGAGGTCGCCTCAACCCTCCTCGAGGAGCATTGTGGGGTGAAAAAGCACTTGTGAAAATACACAGAGGTACTTGCCCGAAAAAGTCGCACTGGCCGGGAATCGAGCCACGGTTTCCCGCCTCCCAATCCAAGACCTAGCCGACTGAGCCACCGCGCGCTCTGAATACACACACACACACATATATGTATATATATATATACACACACAAACATTCATACTAATTGTGTCTATACTTCGTATATACTGCTATACTTTGTCCAAATAAACAATATCTTTTTACCTACATTCTATTTGTTTGTTGGTTATAATTTTATCAATTTTTAATTTCCTAATTATTTATTTTCTTTCAGCAAACAATATATGCTTACATATTAGACATTAAATTGTTAGATATTTGTCCCAGAAATATATGTGTATAGAAGTGTGTGGGTATTCGCGTATGCCTTGGCATTTATATGTAGGTATATATCTACATACATTATTGGCATAATTAATGTCAGATAGTATTGTGCTGCCACATATATACGGCAGTTTCGCTTCTGTCAAAAATCCCGAGACCTTTCATGCTTGGTTTTTTATGAAAAATCATTTTGAAGCCTTTATGTAGAGAATAATAAATAAGCTTATTGTTTGAATGTTACGCAACTAATTGGAAGGCTTTAACTACGTTATAAATCATCTGTCAAACCAGTATTAATCCAAACTGATCGCTTCTTTCAATTTTTATTTTTTTTTTTGTTTTTCAATAAGAAATTAAACTGATAAATTTTTTTAATGTTAAGGAAATTTTTTGTCAATAGGCTTAAAAAAAAAAGATTTTTTAACATTAATTGTTATTTTACTATTTTCAAACCGTCACGAGTCTTTATAAGGTCTTACAGTACACTTTTATACTGTTTTGTATAATGCTTTTGTCATAGTTCTAGTGAATGGCAGTATCAGATTTTATCCTAAACTTAACTCATAATCATGATATAACTTAGCTTTATAAATATTTAAGCAATTATCGTTTGATGTACTTAGTTATATTAAATTCTTACTACATAAATGATTGTTCATAGGATCTCAATCGTAAGACGTTTTAAAAATGAATGTTACACTTTAATATTGTTTTACATTTTACACTAGACAAGACATAAGTAATTATACTTTTCTGTAGTTGCCCTTCTGTTCCATTTTAAAAAGATCAAGTTCTAAGAGTATAAGAAAAAGCTCAGGCAGAGCATTATTCTAATTTCTTTAAATAATGTCAAAAATTTGTAACGTGGCATTTTTTCACTGCTATCGACGTTTTGTTGTCAATGAGAATCCATCCTGATGCAACGCTTTAAAACACCTTTAAACCCGTATGACTCTTAAAAATGCTGACAACAGTTCGACGACACACCCTCCGATGTACTCTTCGACACCACTGCTTTGCTGAGCTTTGGTTGCCCTATAAAAACTTTTAATCTAGAATAGGCCCCATGGACTGTACATCAAAATGTGGACAATTCTTAAAGGAAATGAACAGGACCCATTTATTATAGACTCGTACAAATAAATACATGTAGCGCATAATTAACTTTAGACTACTCTTTATAGTAGATAAGCACATCAATAGAATTAAAGCTATTTCTAGTGTTAACTCACAGTTCATAGATTTATACACACTTATGCTCTTATACATCTCTACTCACACACCTACATACACGCACGTGACCCAGAAAACGGCCAATTCTGAGGTTACAACAACCCAGCTCGATCACAAGAATGCCTGGCCACCACGCAACCTTTGGTCACAAGTCACCTCACACATTCACTTGACAACGATTGCACACACTGCACATCCTCTCTTTGTTTACAGGGTTTCCTACCATCAGCCTTACCAGCTGGACTGTCGAGTCTTAGACAACGCTGTGAAAGCGTACCTACATACACGTCCTAGTATGTCCTATTGCCGCTGAAGAACGGCCCTTCGCTGACTGCTGAGACTCAGACAACCCTTTAAAAATGCATGCACCCTCTTCGTCCTATTGCAACAGGCAGGCAGCCCTTCGGTGACTGCTGAGGCTCAGGTGACTTTTTAAATATGTTAATTACACACATACACACACACAAACACGCGCGCGCCCGTGCGCGAGATATGTCCCCCTCAACTAGCAACGCTGAAACTCTTGACTGTACTGGATGCCTCAGCTCGCCCGTGATTCTAGTGACCGCACCCGCCAAGTTCTCTTCCCTGACTTAAATATTTCCCTCTTGGACAACCTGATCCTCGCTCTTATATGCACGTCTTTAGATCTCTCTCTTTTTCTATACATATACTTCTTTCTCTCTTTCTTAGAGATCTCGATTCCCACTTACACTTATCACTTTTATTGTCAACATCAAGAAAATTTACCCTTACCTCAATCACACATGCTCATTCTCTACACAAAGTCTTCTTACGAACAATATTACTTTCATGCCATACCTGAAGTCCCTCTCTGGCACTTTCCTACCAGTCGCTAACCTTACCTCATATTACGCTGATATACCATCAGACAAACCATGTCCAGGGTAGACTCCTGCGTAGTGTCCTCGCAGTATTGCCCAGTGCTCTTAAACCTATAGTGACTGCACAGTCCTTAGCTAGGCTGCAGATGATGCTTCTTATAGGTTACCAGGAGCTCATGAATGAACAAAGGTTAGATGATGTCCTTACGGTGCATACGCTTTATATCCTTATCTCTAAAAAGCCCGTCAAGGAGTCCCCTCAGTCTCGCTGCTTGCAACTACTGCTTTCAAAATTTCCTCTATCTCATTCTCTACTCTTATCATATAAGCTAGCTTGCATCCAGCCCGTTTTTTCCCTAACTACGCACACACACACACACACTTACACACACACATCACACACATTTATACATACTTTTTTTTCTTTGGCAATACGATTTACAAAGACACTGTGGAAATAATTCCAATAATGGCTACAAATCAAACACATGTATCTCTCTTCTCATACTAAATCACACTTATATACATACAGATATTGGCACTCACAGTTACAGTATTATCATTACTTAAAATCTTTTAATGTACAATTCTTCCTCTTGTTTCTCTCGCATTAAACAAAGTAAACAAGCTGCACAAGTGCAGAACAGATTGGCGTTGTTTGGCTCAAAGTAAAAAATGACCCTGTCATGAATTTATAATATTTTAAGGTTACATGATTTAGTAAATCCTTATCATCCTAATCACTGTTAATTTTCTTTGAGAATTAAAAAAATAAAATCAGTTTTGTTCATGTCTTATGGGTTGTGACAAGAATCCTAATGATTAAGTTATTGAATAATAAACCTATTTTGTTAGTCCACTGCTGTCTCCTCCAGGCTGAGGACCTTTTTAATGATGCAACATTCATGCTGTTCAACAGAGTATAAATCACATATGCCTTAGGATTATACTGAATTTTAGCTGTGTAAAGAATATAAGTGACCTAACCAAAAAGTCTGTTACAGGAATAAATTGAAAATTTAATGGACTAAAGAAAAATTCTATAACAGTAGGTAAATCATGGGGGTTCTGGCACCCCCCCCCCCAAACTCCTTCCTGGGGTAGTAGTGGGAGTAGAGGTTGTAGGAGAGGCTGTGAAGAAAAGGCGATGGTGAGGGAAGGAGAGGTTAAAGCTATAGAACGACTGGGTCGCGGGGAGAGGGAGTGGGTGGGGCTGGATTGGGCCACTTAGTGGTGGAGGGAGATTTAACAATAAGGTATTAAGGATTACTCAGGCGGTAACGTGGGGCCTTGTGAAACGTATGCTGCTAGCTGTGCCGATGGAGATGGTACCGAGGAGTGCCTTTGTTTGTGGCTGTGAATTGACCTCTGATATCAGGATGGTTCGAGAGGCTACTAGGAAGCTCAGCGTAGAGGAAGATGATTATGCTTGAACGAGTATTTCTTATCAGTGGATTTTTTTTAAATTTTGCTCATTATTTAAGGCATCTTTGCAAAATTTATTTTTCTTGAGAGTGAGCGTATCAAGTTGTTGGAGAAAAAACGTATACTCTTTTATTAGAAAAATCGGATGCCCTTTCAACTGTGATCAAGCTTGAACGAGCATTTCTTATTAGCAGATGTTTTTTTCTTTCTTCCGCTCATTATTTAAGGTGTCTTAGCAAAATCTTCTCTTCTTGAGAGTAAGCGTATTATGTTGTTGAAGAGAAAATTTATACTCTTTTATTGGAAAATTCGGACGCTCTTTTAATTGACCGACGCTGGCTTGCTCGACGCACTACTAATAAAGCTATTATTTCTTATCCACATGGATGCGTTAGCCGTGACCAATGGCTTTTTTTGCTTTTAACTGAAGCATATAATATACCAGCGTCATATTTTTTTTCCCGAGAGCGGGCCTATTGAGTGATGTTAAATGTCAGAGAGAACATGTATACTATTCTATTACCAAAGCAAATAGCGTATTCTTTTCAATTGCTCAACGCTTGCTCACTATTTTTTGACGCAGTACCTTGCCAATCAATGGAGCTATTATTTTTTATCTACATGTACTGATTAGCAGTGACCAATGATTCACCGCTTCTTACTTAGAAGCAAAATGTATAAGCGTAATATTCTTTTATTGAGAGCAAGAGCATTGAGTGATGCGAGTTGCCAGAAAAAACCGGTATGCATTTCATTACCGAAAGCGTATTCCAACGTTGGCTTACTCGTCTTTATCTCAGAAAATCGTCAGCAAATAGTTCAGTTAATGTGACAAGGTAATTTAAAAGGGTGCAATAACTGAGAGGTGTGGAGTCAAAATCGACATAGAACTATCAAGAACTTATTTATTACACAAGTATTGTGTATCAGGTGTACATTGAGTAAAGAATATCGTTTTCTTGTTGCTGCTCTTTCAAAATCCATTTTCTAACAGCTGTAGCATTCTTCGCAACACAGTGAGTTGAATTTAATTGATGATTTATGCATTCGATATCATCCATTCTAATTGTTTTCGAAGATGGACACTGCTTGACATCGTAAATGCATCTATTAAAATATTGTATTACTTTAATATTTAGTAAGGCGTTCACATCATACTATGAGTAATGTACTTGTTTAATAGCACATGGCGCAATCACTTAATTTTTTCAAGACCTTTTACGTTAACAACATCATCTTCTTAAATAATGCCATAAAAGGTTGTAGCAAGATTCTCGTAGGGAACTTTTCCCGAGGTCCAAGAAAATCCTTGATTGTTAAACTTTAACCATCGATTTCAACATTTGTTATGGGGGCTTTACATAAAAACTAACGGTGTAGCATTTTCTTGTGAAGGTATGATAGCAACCTATTTAAAAATAAGTTCCTTGTGCATGGTTTCAAAGCCTTGAACATTGATCATGTATTTCGCCATCTTAACATTCTGATGATTGTAAGTCGATTTACCCATTTATCGATATGTGATCTCTTTATATACAACTACTAGTCTATGCTAGTGATCACTCGTATTGCTTTTGCAGAGGCAATTCAGTATGAATGGAAAGTTCAAGCAGCGTGCCGTTTGTTTGCGTGCGTTCAAGCAAGCTGTAAGAATGATGGAGCAATTCCGCAATAATTTTGTTAAAACTACCGCCATGGAGTGTTACGTAATTTTCTGTGCAACAGCGTGGATAGAATACCAACACTTGTTACATAGTGATAATATGACTGAGATACGAGATTTCGTTGATGAGAGTGAAATAGTGCTTAGAAGTATTTCTGACTATAAGCTGTCTACAAAATTGTCATTACGGTTGAGAAAAAAATTGTTGAATATTGAGTATCGTCGATTAACGTTTTTGGCAGCATTTTATAAAATGCTAAAAGTGTGGGGGTCAGGACTTGATAAAAAATTAGACACTTAAGATGATGATGAGTCTGTGATATGGAAAGATCTTGATAGTGCTTTTAAAAATCGCACAAGAACGGCTGTTATAACAAATAATAGGTATTAAGATTTTGTAAAATTCTTTGAGTCTGCGGAAATAATATTCATTTCAAAAGTGTGAGAGATTCCCGACGAGCAGAATGCTTTGTTTAATGAACTGCTTAGCTCACTCGAAACTTATTGAAGAAAGTCTCGAGTCAAGAGCGTCAGCAGGATTATGATTTAATTAGTATTGTGGTATGAATGGTTATCCAAAGGGAAGTAATGACGAAATAAGAAGTCGGGTGCGTATCTTAAATCAATAAACAACTATAATTTTAACAAAAGAATTCAACTACATTTATCTAAAAGAAATACGATTTACATTGCTTTAATTTTGTTAAGTTGCGCGTAAGAAACAACATCAATGTTTAAATACAACTAGAAAACGCTGATTTTCGATTTAAAGAGAAAGGAACCGTCTTGAATGTAAAACTAGGCTCACCAAGCCGAGGACAAGAAGAATTGCATCTCAAGCAGAAAAAGTAGAAAGGCAGCACATAATTATTGAATAGCATGATGTGCTTCAAAAACTGTCCCGACTCAGCAGCAGAAAACAGGCTCTCCCGCAGGTGTTACTTGCACACCGGTCTGTAGGCGAAGAGAGCAAGCGCGAAGCCTCGTTGCGTTGAGAAGCCCGAGCGCTTGAGGAGCCGGGGCGGGGATACCCTCGTGAGAGCATGTGTGTTTGGACAGTGGAACTTGAAAATAGAAACTGTAGTAAGCAAACCTCTACATTCGTAACACTCACGAGAGCTCCCCACTGCCGCTCCACGGGTGGAGGAATGTAATAGCACCGCTGCTTGGGCTCACCCTCGGCTTGGTGTTACAATCCTATTCTCCCATGACCATGCTTTAGAAATGAATACAGTATTAGTAGCAGAGTTTTTGATGGTAAACAATGACACAGAAACTATCGAAGTTGAATATTTTAATACTGAGGCAGAAGGTTTTTTTCATACAACAAACCTACACGAATAATTTGAAACAAATGTCAAAAAGCCCATTTCTACAGACATAGAAGAATATAAGGAGCACGATTCTAGGTGGACTCTACGTTTAATTTTAAAATTAGTAATAAATTTAAAGAAGTACAATGCAACAAGAGGTAGTTACATAGAACTTCATTTTACTATTGAGAGAAAAAAAATGTGCAGAATGCAGATCAGCAATGCTTGAAATAAACCATTTTGTTAGCCTTATATCCAATGAAAAAAAAGGTGCACAGCGATTGTCAAATTATACACAATACAAAAGTATTTACAATTTTGAGGGGATCACCTTTCCACTTCAGCCTTAGCAAGTTACAAGATTTATAGCAGAATTATGTGTCTGTTAACGTATATTTTAAGGAGAAACGTCAAATTAGCTATAAAACCTTACCCCTCCCTTTGACATCAGAAAAAAGGGAGAATAATATTAACTTGCTGCTCATACAAAATTATCATATTGATACGCATAGTGAAAAAGAATCAGAGAAAGCATAAAAAATATAAATAATAGATATAGATTAAAGACTTATCTAGGCTGGTAAGAAGTTCTTCAGCAAAACATAAAAATAAAATATATATTTGTGACTGCTGCCTTCATTTCTTTACAAATAATGAAAAGTTTAAAATACATACAGTGGAGTACGTTGAAGTTAATAAGTGTAAAATGAGCTTGCCGAGATACGATAACAAAATTTTAAAATTAAAAAATTACATAAATAAGAATCGTGTACCATTGATAGTGTATGCAGACTTTAAGAGATTATTAAAACCGATTTGTAGTTGGGAGCATGCAATACAACACCATGAAGCATTGAGTGTTGGATATTATGTAAATTGTAGTTTTTATAACGTGAAATCACGATACGCTCACTACAGAAAAAAAAACTTAAAGCAGTGAAAATCTGGCTACTTGGTTTGTAAAAGATATGCGAAATCTTGCATTAGATTTACAGAGTATATACAACAATCCCGTGTCAATGAGATTATTAAGTGAAGAAGAGGACCTTGATTTTTTCAATGCTGAAATATGTCATATATGTGAGAAGTATATTAAAAATGATGAAAAAGTTTATGACCATTATGGTTTTACTGAAAAGTAAGAATTACAGTTATTATTTTTTGGTTAAAAAAATTTTTCACTTTAACTAATATTTGCTTTTTTTACAAACATATCGAGGCCCAGCTCACAATGTATATAGTCCTCAATATAAAGACTCATGAGCAGTACCAATGGTTTTCCATAATCTCAGCAATTATGATGCCCACTTATGTATACAAGAACTTGTAACTGAAGTTCCTGGAAGAGTACAAATTATACCTTTAACGAAAGAAAAATACATTTCTCTTACGAAATACGTTATAGCGACAAGTATAAACTTACGCTAGATTGACTCGTATAGATTTTTGCCATAGTCACTTGATAAGTCGGAATCTTACTTAGAGCAGTATGACACTGTAGAAAAGGTTTTCTGTCGAGACGGTTAATACTTTTTCGAGCAAATTAATATGCTGAAGTGGAAGAGTGTATTCTTATACGATTATATAGCATCATTCAAAAAACTTGAAAAAACACCTCTCCCATCTAAAAATGATTTTTACAGTAAACTATATCACACACATATAAGTAGTGAAGATTATGCAAATGCTTAATAAGTATGGAGAACTTTTAATATTATAACTCTTGGACACTATTCAGATCTTTACCACAAAACTGATAAACTATTATTAACAGAGGTATTTGAAAATTTTAGACATAATTGCCTCAAGGTTTACAAACTAGATCCCGCTCACCATTTTACTTCTCCAGGGTTCACTTGCGATGCCATGTTGAAAAAAAAAAAAGTAAGACTTCTTAATAAAAAGACACTTTTAATTTTATTTTAGTTATTAATCAAAAATCCTTTTTAGATTTTACTAGAACTCATTACTAATATAGATATGATTATGTTCATTGAAAAAGGCATACGAGGTGGAATAAGCCAGTGCTGTAACAGATATGCAAAAGCTAATAATCAGTATATAGAAAAATTTATAAAAGATGAAACTGAAAGATCTGTACGATATTTTTATGTAAATAATTTTGATGGTTGGGCAATGACTAAAAAACTTCCTTATGGTGGATTTCAGTGGGTCGAAAATGTTGAGCAACAGCCCTTTAATTTTTATGATATTGGCAATGCAAATGCTGACCAATATATTTAAGAAGTGGATTTGGAGTATCCAGAGGAGCTCCACGATTCTCATACAAATTTTCTATCTTGTTCCGAACAAATTTTAGCACCAGGTTCGAAGCTGCCTAAATTAACGACAACATTAAATAACAAGCATAAATATGTACTTCATTACAAAGCCCTCAAGCCAGCCACAAATCATGGATTACGACAGACAAAAATATATCGAGCCTCAAAATTCTGGCGAAGTGCATGGCTTGGAGAATATATCGATCTCCATAGCGATGAGATGAAAAAGGTGAAGAATAAAATTGAAAAACAGCTTTTCAAACTATTTTATAATGCTATTTTCAAAAAAATGATGGAAAATGAGAGACAGCGTAACGATGTCAAACTTTTTAATCATTGGCATGAACGCTACGGTGTGGCAGCATACATTGCAAAGCCAAATTTTCATAGCTGTAATATTTTTGATGAGAATTTTGTATCCATACAGCTGCAACGTACAGAAGACTTTTGTACATCGGTTTTACTACGATTACATGCTTACCAAACTTAAAAATAATTGTAAACTCATATACACTTATACAGACAGTGTGATATATGAGATAACAAGCCAAAAAATTTATAAAATGGTGAATTCTGATATTACTTTAGTCAACACGTCAGATTATTCAAAAAATAATAAATTTAAGATTTCCCAAAAAAACATAAAAAAATCGTTGCTCTCATGAAAGATGAGTTTAATAGAAATGTTATACTAAAAGTTATTGGGCTCAAAAGTAAGATGTATAGTATTCTCGTTTAAAATAAAAATGTAATTAAGAAAGCGAAGGGTGTTAAGAGTAACGTCGTAAAAGCAACTATCGATTTCAGCGACTACACAGAATGCTAACGTGACCAAATCATGAACATCAATCGAGAAAAAGTTAATATAAGATTACGTCAGTATAAGCTCTTCACTGAGAGGCAAAATAAAGTTGCTCTTAGTTCTCGAGATAATAAACGATTACTTGTCGAATCTTTTATTTCCTCATAGACAAAGAATTTTTCTAATAAGATAAGTAACAGAATACTTGGTTTTCTGCAGTTCATGCTCGTAGAAGCCTGCAGAAATTGACTGATTTTGATAATCTTTCAAATGATAAGTTGGCGGATTGATTGAAGCTACTCGTACTATAGTGAATATCTTAGTCAACTTGTCAGGTGTGTATCCTTTTTCAAATACTTGCTTAGCATTGCTTATTTGCACTTTATCTCCCACTTCATATTTTGGTTATTTTCTCATCCCAATTGTTCTTGATAAAAATTTTTTCAAAATTTTATTTCCATTATCAGCTGACACATCCTCTTGTTGTATAGCTATCGTCCGAAGCCTTAGGTTATTATAAGACATTAGTAACTTAGGTAAAATATCAATTCACTTATATCTGCCACGCAAGTTGAAATTTTTTCACATGTTATGCTTTAGTATACGATTAAATCGCTCACATAAAGACGCTTTAAGGTTACTGTACATCGACTGTTAGTCAATTTTATTCTTGAGCATAAGACTTTGAAAATTTTCATTGTAAAATTCTTTGCTACGATCTGTTTGCAAATTACTTGGTACTTTTCTGTCTGTTCATATCGACTTTATAGCTATAGCCACATCTTTACCGGTTTTATTCTTTACGGGTACAGCCTATGCATACTTGAAAAATATACCTGTAACTGTAAGCAAATATCTATAACCCTAATTTTTACGAGCATAAGGTATTATCTCCACAAGATCAGCTTCCCATGTTTCATTCAAGCCCCAAGCATTAAACTTTTGGTGGAGATAGTTGCGTTTCGCAGGCTTATAAAGTTCTTCGACTACTGCTTCCATCTCTCTTAGCTATCTTCTGGAGTTGTATCAGATATGCGTGCTACAATCTCTCTAGCTGTATTTATTTCAATCCACAAATTTATTATTGGTTCTGAGAATACATTACTTAAATTGTTTTATAGGACATTTATTTTTTCTCCTGTTCATCCAAAATGTAACTTTTTTCTTTCTGTTAAGGAGTGAAATTTACAGCATGGTAAGACTGAATAGCTAATGCAACATTGCACAACTTCTATTTTTCAAATAAAAGTGACCCTCTGTGGTGCGCTTGTATTTGATTCCTCAAGGACCTCGACTACCACCTTCCAACTTAGTTGATTCACGTCCGAATACGTCGATGCTCCGAAATCCGAATAAGTCGTTAAAATGAGGCATAAATATTAGTTGTTAACAGACCGTAGTGCTAAAATTGAGAAACCAGAATCTTATTTTAGAAAAATTGATACTAATGTGTAATAATCAATTTGGAAGAAGTTTTGTTAAAAAATACCCTGTAAAATTAAAAATAACTAACGTAATCTAAATCTTGCCATTTTACAATAAAAACACAGAAAAATTTTTAGAGTTGTTATTTTTTTAGAACAAAGGTACACCAATGCTCTCACTGATGCAACATGTGTACGAAGAGCATTTATTTAAAGGTTTCCCGAATTATTTGTTTTCAGGAGCTCTGTATACGCTAAGAGGAGGAGGAGAGGATGCCAACGGACAACTAGCTAAGCTGTAGAGACACAACAAAGCCAGCGGAAAAGGACAAGAAAATGCAAACACGACTACTGGGACACACATTAGCTACTAGGTCAAGTGTGACTTTGAGGTGAGATACGTGGCCACAGCAGCGGTGGCAGACATTGCTCGAGCGACGGATTGCAAGTCAGTCTCGAGGAAAGTGTCAAGCTGAGCATCTAAGTGTGAGCAACAAAAGTGCCAATAATTTTTTCAGGTTTTCATGGTGAAAAAAGAGTTAGGGAGAAAGAGAGAGAGAGAGAGATGAGAGAGAGAGAGACGAGAGAGAGAGAGAGAGACGAGAGAGAGAGAGAGAGAGACGAGAGAGAGTAGAAGGCAAGTGTGTGTAGAAGTGTAGTAGCTCCTGTGTTCTCCCAGGACCACAACGTCTCCAGGTCAAGGACTGCAGAAGTAGCAGAGGTTAGAAGAAGAGAGTAGGAGAGAGAGAAAGAGAAAAAGAGAGAGGAGACGGAGTATAACCGTAGGACAAACAATCCACTCAAAAACCCCGGATGACATAGCATCAGGTTGGACTCTTGGGCGTGATCCAGGAGGTGAGACTAGAGAGAGAGAGAGAAAGAGAGAGAAATAAAGAGAGAGAGAAAGAGAGAGAGTATTCAAGAAGTTACGTGGACAGTGAGTAGAGAGCGAGGAAGTGGGAGGTAGTGCGTTGGTAGATAAAACGAAGTGAATGCGAGTCTGTAAAGTGTATGCTCTAAAATGCTACCATCATTTGTGCGTTTTAACGGGTGTGTGAGAATAGATAACAGAGGATCAGAAACCTACAGTAGTGTGTGGGGTTGCGAACAGAGTACAAGAGTGTGTATGTTGGTGTAGAACTAGGATGAGCAGAAGCCATTCCTGATCCAGGTTAAGCAGGATGTAGTGGATGTACAGCTGTGACTCACATGGTGTGAGGCAGAGTCACTGCAACACTGTCCAGGTGACGATGTGAAGCATTGTGTTATGTCAAGTAAAAGAAGATACTGTTAATAAGTGTGTTAGTAATTTAACAAAGAAATAGTTGAAGGTATTTGTTTGGGTGAATTAAACAGTTCTCCCTGTGAAACGAAAGAACTCCTGCACTAACCCTTTTTTTTGATAGGAGAAACTGAAGATGTACGAGAGACAAAAGTGACGTATGTGGTCAAAATTTGTCAACACTGCGTCGGTCCTTTTTTTTGTTATCAGATAAAGAAGCAGTATTACAGTACGTTAAATAGGTATACCAAGATAAATTGTAGTAATGAGTTGAGTAAGTGTTAGCAGTACCTTCTGCTTAATTAATGCACAGTTATTTTTGACTTACAAGTGATAGTCATTTGAAATTCGCAAAAAATTTTTATATACATCACTGCAGGCTACATATACGTGTGCATGTGTATTATACGCATTAAAGTACAAATTTATGTGCAGTGCATAAATTGACTAGACCATGCATGTTACAGAAAAATTTTGTTACCACTGCCACTGAAAAACATTAAACTTACTAGAACGAATGACACTCTTAAGGTACTAGCAAGAATTGTTTTAATAGTTAAAACGGTATCTTCTATAAATAGTTGCAAGTATATTATAACTGTCTTTCAACTTTTTCATTAGAAAGAATATTTCAAATATCAACTAATAAAACGGAAGCGTTGCTTCAGAAAATAAAAGAAAATTATAAAATTAAAGTAAGTATTATTCTCCGAAGGAGGACGCTTATAAATTCAAACAGTGATTGGGGTGCTCTGACTTGTAAGTGACCCTACCGATGTCTTCCTGGTGAAGACATTAAACTTACTTTAAAATGTTAAATAAGTAGAAGCCTGGCTTGACCTCTAATACGTCAAGAGATGTGTTTCTGGATTCTTTGTTCTCACTCTACTCTTACTCACTTAGCTCATATCCAACAGTGTATATCTATTATTGATTTAACAAAAGTAGCAGTAGATACTTATAGAGTACTTAAATGTTCATTCATCAATGATTTTAAGGGTATATTTTAAAGGCTACATTACCGCTTTTGATCGAAACTTCAATTCGAAACAAAAAACAGAATAAATCTTGATAAATTTTAATCTACGAATCATACTTTTCAGCACGGTAACATAAACTTTTTTTACAGTGTGCTTTTTAGTTTGTTTAATTTATATCCATTTACCTAAAGCCTATTATAAAAAAAACCTATTGCAGCACCACATACCAAGATATCTATCTACCACCAGATCCATTTCTTTATACTACCTGATTTGCAACTACAGTGTTTATTTAAGTATACAGATGGGCTGCAGATGAATCATTTTCATTACTTTAATAAATAAAAAATAAAAATAACTCATTCTTGAAAATGATAAAGTCAGTTTCTTGAAAAATTCATAATTTTTTTATACAGATATATAGTAATAAATATAAGTATGATTACCATAATTAATAAAAATAAGTATTATTACCATTCAATAGTATTTCCTGACACACTCTTTCATCCTTGATAGGATCATATGGTTTATGTCTTGCAGGTCCAATTGGTAACAATCTTTCTGGTAATGGTAGTTCTAAGCTAACAGATGTTGCTGCATCACTTAGGAAAGAATAATTTACTTGCTTAGCTGATTGTTGCTGAGCTAAAAAATAATTTGTAGTGTGCATAAATTACTATTTTTTGTGTGAAAGCTTCATCAAATTACCATTAAAAATATTTCTAGTAATTATTTACAGCTTGCTTGCATGTTAAATACTTATAATTTCTCTTTTAAAGGCAAATTATTAAAATTTGCAAAAGTTTTAATCAATTATCAACATCTATAAGAAATATACGTAAAATATGTAAATGCCTTATTTTTTATCTTTTACTACTAATTCTTAGTTCGGAAATTTTGTGATGAAATAGTCCAAGTCATTACTTTTGATGCAAAAATATAAGATTTTCACAAACATATCTGTGTAGTTACCACCTTCGCAAGAATATGAGATTTTTCTAAAGGCGTCAAGTATTGAAGAGATATGTTTATGCCTGATACATAAGTATTTTTAGAATCCATGCACACTGCCTGTGCTGTGGTCATCTGTTTTCACTATTTTATAACCGTTTGATATCAAATACATAAAATTTAAATTTTGCTTACTAAAAAAGTTTAAAAATATCCAAATGTAAAACAAATCAACATGCAAGAAAAAAATGCGGAGTAAATCATGGTTCTACTTGATGATTATTTTAGTTTTAAATAGTAAATAAGTGTTAGTCACTTTTAATAGAGTTGCATGTAAGTAAAAGAAGTTTACATAGATAAATCTCTTAGAACACATAACGTCAGCTTAAATAAAAACACATTATACATCAGTTATGTTGATATATAAAAGATGAAGATGGTATCTTATGACAAATAAGATTTAAACTAACAGTAATACCAAAGTAAAAAAGAAGTCCTTTAATAATCTTGGTGGCACCTGTTCATGTTGCATTCATTCGGCTTTGAGAACTTCTTGTACGTACCTTATTTAACTCTTATTTTTTCACTAAAAAAAATGTTAACCTCAAAAGGTAAAATTAACTTTAAGTATTAAAAGAACCTGTGAACAGTAGGTGATTGGGTAACCAAGTAAAAAGTTGTAGTTCTAGACAATTATATGGCAGATAATAAAATTATATAAATATTTATATTAGTGGGGCTCCGCCCCCCTGATCACTCCGCGCACCAACCCCTCCTTTTATTGTGTTACATGTGTATTTTTTTAAAAAAAAGGTTTGTATTAATATCTTTAAAAGCCTTAAAAAATGATAAAATTATCTGTTAGTATGAAAATAATATGTGAAAGTATATTTTACAGAATTCAGAAGACTATGGCATTTTTTCAAAATACTCGGGAAAAAATTTTCTACGCTGGGGGATGATTACTGGTCTGCTTTGAAGGAAATATGAAGAACAAGCTGCAAATTTCAAATAAAAGTTATAAAGTTTACATACACAGAGAGATGTGCCATTGACTATTTGTTGGTGTGCTTTATTATTTCTTCTAGTGGCTCTCTTTTTTAAATGAGCTGTCTATCCTGTATGTGTTAATAGATATTTCTAAGCTCTTATAACTATACATGCCCCCTGCGTCCTCTGCTCACCAACCCCCATAATTGCAAATTGGATTTACGAAGTATGGAAAAAAACCTGAATTATATTAATTGTTACTTTAAATAAATATATGTAATAAATGTATATTGATCATAATTAATTACATTAATTTTTAACAATCACTTTTAATTTTCCCTGACTAATGACTAATTTTTATATATTCAAAACGACAACGTATTAGAAGATTTTAAACATCGTCAAAAATTACAAAATTACGATATTGTTAGAATCACAAATTAATTTTGTTTTAACAGTATCGTTAGTTAATTGTTTTTTTTCTTTTAATTTTTTACAATCAAAATTTTGGCCAAAAGGTATTGCTTCTATTCTGCTTCTGAACGGAATGACCACTCACAGAACTTTCAGACTTCCTTTAGACTTAAGCACTATAAAAAGTGCATTCTTCTAGTTTGAGATAAACAAAAATTACGTAATGTAAAAGTAATTATTAGGGATGAAGCTTCTATGATACCGAAAAAAGTGTTAGAAATCGTTGATAGGACTTTAAAAGATTAATCTAGTAGTAATAAGCCTTTTGGAAATAAAATAATAATTTTAGGTGGAGACTTTCTTCAAATTCTCCCAGTAGTAAAAAACGGAAGAAAAATTACTATTGTTCAAGAACCCATAAAATTTTTCAATTTTTGGCCTTCATTTGATATTTTTTATTTGAAAAATAATATACGTTTAATTGACAAAAAATTTTTTTCATTGCTACTGGATGTAGGAGAAGTTAAAATTGAAACTTTCATAATTTCTTAGACATGGAAGACAAATGATGTATGTTCTAAGATTTGTAATTATGATGATAATTTTCTTATAAGTAAAGCTATAATAACATCTTACAATGAATACACTCATTTTTTGAACAAAAAAATTTGAAATAATATAGTAGGAACATTAGTAACGTACTATAGTATTGATGAAGCAACTCACAGAGGAGTAGATAAATCAGACGATAATATTTTTATAAATTTTCCTACAAAAAATTTAAATAGTATTAAAGAAGGTCTTCCTCCACATAAATTTAATTTGAAAATTAACGCTATTGTTATGTTGATACGAAACTTAAACATATCTGAAGGACTTTGCAATGGTACAAGATTACGAATCACAAAATTATTTAAATACAACTTTGAAGCTGAAATAACCACAGGTAAAAAAAGGAAATAGAGTTTTTATTCCATGAATAACAATAGAAACAAGCAATTCTTTTTTGCTACCTTTTATATTGTACAGAAAACAATTTCCAATTACCTAAGATCTTTCTATGACTATCAATAAATCTCAAGGTTAAGGTTTTGATGCCTTAGGATTATACCTTAGAAAACCATTTTCTTCTCATGGGCAATTATTTGTTGCATTGTCTAGATGTAGAAACCCAAAAAAAATTTTTATCTAAATTAAATCAGAAAACAAATAAGAAATTAAAAATATTGTTTGGAATGAAATTTTAAAGTAACAAAAAAACTATTCTTTAGTTTATTACTATTTTCATACTTTCTTGCAAATTTTCTCTTTCATTAAAAAAGCAAATTTCAGTACCGTCTAGTACCCAGATTTATGTTATTATAAACAATCCGTTTTTTGTTATATGTTTTCAGATACACCATCATGGATGCAAAATTTTATCAGTGTGACAAATGTACATCAAAATTTTTTAATCGAGAGTGTCTATCATCGCACAAAAAAATTTACAAAAAAAATTTTTTGCATGTGATCTGTGTAGCATTATAATATTAGATAAGAAAAACTGTTTGCGTCACACAAAGAAATGCCAAGACAGTGAAAGAAATTTTAAGTGTATTAATTGCGAAAAAAGTTTCAAAAGAAATTATCACTTACACAGACATTTGAAAAGTCATGAAAAAAACGTTCAAAAAAATATTTGTCAAAATTATGGAAAAGGTTATGTAAGAGCAGAGCACCTAAAAAGGACATTTTAGAGTATGTTATCAAAATAAACATCGTAAGTAAGATATTCGTTACAACATTTGTTGTTATGGTCAAATAAAATTATATGTGAAAATAAGACCACTTGTAACAGTTAATATTTAAGGATTTACGAATATATTTACATTATACATGGGGAAGCTGGGGAGAGCTGGGGGGAGTGGGGGGTAACGGGGGGGAGCTAGCAAAAAAGTAGGATTACTCGAAAAATGCAAGAAAATAAAAGAATAACTACCTTATTTGGGTGGTTGCTAAGGGGGAGGGGGGGGAGCAAATCCTCGCTCCAACTCTTACGACTATATAATATAGGAAGATATATGGATATTACATGAAAAAATATTGTGTATAATGGTGGTGCAATTGTCGTTGGAGTAAGCATACCTACGTAAATTTGATGTGGTTTCAATAAATATTCTAGTATTTAATAAATGAAACATTATAAACAATATATTATGGCACAATGCAATATAAACAGTTTCCCTTCAGGAAATTTATCACACATAGGTTTTTTCAATAGATATTATTCAAGCATCAAAAGTATACTAAAAATACCATAAGAAATACCTAAAGAAATTGTAGATTATTTGACTGTACCATTCTTTACATGTTAAATTTAAAAATTTTGCAATTGAACATGAACCTTACGGAAAAATCACTCAAAATTACATTTATAAGATTTGTATAAGCCCCCTAATTTTGTTTATATGAAACATTACGTTAAGATCAACCTGTCATTATTAAACAGATCTACTTTTTTTTTTTTGTTTTTTTTCGTTTAATAACACAAGAAAGAAGGGGTCAAGTATGCTCAAAAGCGTACATGTAAGCTGATCCATATAAGAAAAATAGTTTCCAGCGTTGCTGAATATATATTTGCGCTTCTACCACCTCTCTTAATTTCGTTCTAAATCACAAAGGGAATTTTGTGGAAGAATAAAACGCAATAAAAATCAATTATTGTTTCTATAAAGTAACAAATATTTTTTTTTTTATCTGAAAATTATGAAATAATGTATACATAATTATTTACTTATTTTAAAAGTAATAAATAAGTGATAAGTGAATAAATGTTTAATAATACATACAAAAGCTTCTCTGTTATTGTAGACTGATTCCTAAATTTTCGAAAAAAATGGATAGTAAAATATTAATTTCATTAAATATATTATTTATTTATTTAACGTATGATCAAACCAAATGTTAATGAAAATTTTTGTCAGAAATATGTTACGAACTATAAGATTTAATGAAGTAATCTGTCTCTCATTTCAGGTCTACTCATAGCAAAGTGGGTAAGGAACTTTCCCAGTGTGCAAGAGGACCGGGGTTCAAATCTCTTTAAAACCTGTTTTTTTTTTTTTTTTTCAGAAACTGGTTAAAAGACAAAATAAAAAAAATTCAAAATCTGGTGTGGTGGGATGCTATTGTGTGGTATAGTGCTACGACTCTGTGTGGTGTAGTACTGGGTACTGAAAGAGCGTCATGAGGGGTGTGATAAAGGAGGAGAATCAAAGCAAAATCCGTTTCCGTTACATTTTTTCTCCAGGTCACCAATCTGAAATCGTTGATTTATTCTGTAGGGTAGAACGTGCCTAAAGAAATTACTTTAATATGTTTTATCACAATTGTTATAAACAATTTTTTCTGTCATAATACAATTGTACGTTTATGTTTGTGATGCATAAAATAAGAACTTGCCCATTAGTAACGCTGTATATAGCATTACGATAACATACGTATGGAAAACCAAAACAAAAGAGACCCAAAAAATGATGAGTTTATTGTTACATCTAGCTTTTGCTCTAGCTTTAGCTTTTGATTAAGGTTTATTTAAAGAGTTTACGTAAAGACAAGTGTTCTTGAAGAACTTCATCATTAGTCAGCAGCATTGGCAATTCAATCCTTATTTTAATGAAGGAGTGAAAAATTAAGGGATTAATAATATTTTAGTTTTAAAAGCGCTACAGAAATAACTTGATAGATCTAAGATACGATAGAGATTGACAAGATTATGTGACAATATTAAATAGTAGTTAAGCAATAGAGGTTCAAGGTCACCCCTCATATTCCCTCAAGTAGTAGGGAAGATGCTGACCAGGCTATAAGTATGAAAGCGGTGGTGGTGTGGAAAAAGGTTTGAGCTACAGCTATTGCGTGATCGAATGGAGAAAGGTAGTGGAGGACAGATTGTGAGTAGTAGTGGGGGGTGGAGGCCTTATGTATAGTATGATCGGGTAGTGGGAGGTGGTAGTAGGGGGATTGGGTCATTTATCAGTGGGGGAGCTACTGCAGTTGATAAAGCAGTGGGTGGTAAGTATCACTCAATTAGTAACATTAGGGAACCTTGCACTTTTGATGCAGTAACGTCAGATAATACCAAAAGACCACCTCCTTTCTTTTAAAGAAAGAAGTATCAGATTTAACGTCAGGATGAGACAATGGTGTGTACTAGTGACGAATTCAGCAATAAGCAGGAGAAAAAAAATTAAGTACGAAGGAAAATTTCTTATACGTAGATATTTTATCTTTTTCTTATTATTCATGCGTCTCAGCTTAGTTTTTTTTCTCCTTAACAGCAGACGTATCGAGTTTTTAAAAAGTAAAATGTACCATTTGCCAACGAAAAGCCTATTGTGTATCTCTTTTTGTCTACCAATGCTGACCTTCTCATATAAAAAGCAGTACGTTGCTGCTGAATATAGCCATTATCTTTTATCTACATCCATACATCAGCCTAGAAAAGATGCACACTTTTTAACTGCTAAAATCGTATCCCAACGTTATCGTACCGATTTTTTATGCAGTACCTTGTTACCAAGCTCAGTAAGAGTTTATTACTTACTTACAAACACATACGTCAGTCCTTGCTGATGACTTATTTTGTTATAATATAGACGCATCATACGCCAGTGCAGTTTTTTTCTTTGCATAAGCCTCTGTGTTAAGATGTAAGAGAGAAAATATATACTTTTTCAGTACCAAAAAAAATCACGTATTTCTTTGAGTTGACTAACACAAGCTTAATTATTTTTAATGTAGTACTTATCTTACAAATTTAGCTATCATTAATAATTGACATGCATGCCTTAACTCTGACTGATAGTATACTGCTTCTTGCTGAGGCATATTGATTTATCAGTATAATACTTTTGCTGTTTTACTTTAATAGGCAGGGTATCAGACAGATCAGAAAGGACGGCATTGCTTTTAAAATAGAGTACAGTACTCTAGAGACTCGCAAATTACATGCTAAAACATCTAGACTACAGCTTGAAAGAATCTTTACCCTAGCTCTCCTACTCATACTTTTGCTCTTCAAGTAATACATGTATGGTCAACCAAAGTCCACTTTTTAGCTTATATATAACAGCAACACCCCCAATATAAGAAAACGTGGTAGCTAACTGGGCCACGTATCTTACACCTACACTGGTTTTACCTTCGAGTCTTATCTCTGGTATTTTCTAATGATTATTATTTATACATAGCTATCATCTTGAAATATTTATATAAGTGAAGAAATGGTTGAAAAAATTTGGTCAATATTTGATTTTAAACGCATTGATTTTTAAGCACGTTGTACAAATGTTAGCAAAAAAAGCTGCTTGCAAACTACTTTGAAGCGTTGTTAAGCCTTAAAGTATTTCTTATCGTTATAAAGAAGTAACTACCTCAGAAGATCAAATATTTACTTTTTAAACATTTTTATATATACTACACGTAAAAAAGAATATTTAAATCAAATTTGTTTTGCCAGCAAAGCTTATTATGTAAAGCCCTTGCTTGACAAAAATAGGGAAAAGTGTCACACTTATTCTAGCTCTCTCCATTTCATTTTGTCCCTCTAGCAGCACCTGCTGTCTGGACTGTAATAGTAGCATGTGTATATAAATGTATGAGGCATCGCATGCGAATAAAGAAAAAATTACAATTTTTTTCCTTCAAATTTTAAGGACTATAGTTACTATAGTTACTATATACAAAAACAATACTGTAATTTTTTCAGATATTTTAACTTACATTTTCGCTGTCAGTGATGATCACTAATTTTTAAGCTTTTCCGTTGACCTCCAAATTTTGAATTTGAGGGGATATGAGGTGGTTAAAAAAAAATTAGAAAATACGATTCCGTTAGCAATTTTTCCATAAAACACAAAAAAAATTTTTTTTTAACTTTAAGGTTGGGTCACCCATTTTTCTTTTGATTTTTCGAAATGTATAACGATATAAAAAAATTTGTTTTCAGAAAATACAGATTCAGTATGGTAAAGTTTTTATTTGCACTACTCATTTTTTAAAAAATATTTTTATTTTTTAATCTATTAGGAATTTGAACATCAATAGCATATGCATATATACAATAAAAGAGAATTCATATTTTAGAGTTTTAATAAGTACTGGAAACGAAGCAAGTTTTGGTTCTTATATAGCCATTGTTGAAGCTAATTAAACAATGTTTCTTCTGAATATTCTGAATTCAAGAGCTAATGTCAAATGTGTTCCTAATTTCTTCAAAATTACTTTTAATAGATTTTTTATCGCTACATTTTATGTTTATATTAAGCAACTGCTCCGTAGAATTAAGCCATTGATAAAGTTGTAAGCCTGTTGCAACTATTTCTAAGGACTGTAAGCTTGCGAGTACAACACTTATTTTTAAAGTTGCTTCTAAATCATTACATGGCCCTTTTTCGTGTGCTGTTGGTAAAAAGTTTAATTCAGTACTAAGTTAAAAGTTCTCGTAGTGATAAGCTAAGTTCCTGACACTTTTGTAATTTTTTTATTGTTTAGAAGCTTTATCTGTAAAATGAAACAGTTTATCAACTTTTTTATATCTTTTAAATTTTAATTATTTTTTAATTCTCGCAATATATAAATTGTTGCCCTGCTATGTAAACATTAGAAAATATTTTATAAATTTCGTTGCAAAAACTCTCAAAAAATTCAGACGAGCATTTGAAAAACGTTGCTAACATTGTTCGTGGTTGCGTTACATACATTAATGATACGTTATAGTCTCTGATTTATCAAGAAAAATTTCATCTTAATAATTTTTTTAAATTTCTATCCCTGAACACTTATCACATTGGTAAAAATAACGTTTCTCAGTAGCCTATGGACATAATATGAGTTAAAAACAGGTTTTGTGTACCACCAAACAAAATTCAGAATTAAGTGTTCTTTATCGTAAATAAAAATAAAAAAACATCAGAATTATTATTATCATGAATGATTGCAACAGGATATTACGTCAAAGAAAGAATAATGTAGTCGTAAAATGCTTCCGTCGTTGCCAAAATAATAAAACATTATAATTTATAAGTATTTTATCATATTATTAGATAAGAGATAAATTTCACTGTTAAATGTTTATGTAAAAATAAAAAACTATTGAAACATCGTTTAAGGACAGATTCAATTTTTACACAGTCATGAAAAACATTAGAAAGATCATTTTAACGTTGGAAAATATGTATAAATTTAAAGCTATTGCGGAGATTTAGATTAATCTAATTTTAATATTTTTCCTCTCATACTCCGTAGTACGTAACTTGCATTTGACAATGACTTTTTATTAAACTGTTAATACGTATAATACAAACTTTTTTAAAACTGTTGTTTATTTATGTTGCTGTTTGAGATTTATAACTCATTAAAAATATCTGTTGTCAAAGTGATACCTGATAATTGATGTGCAGGCTCGGTCAACTTAGACAATCATTATTAATGAGATGGTTGGCGAAAAGCATAATGAAGAATAACAAAATTTTTTCAAGTATAACTGTACACCATAATTTATGCCTAAGTTGTGAAATAAAAACTGGAAGTATATGTAAAAGCTTAAAACAAACAGAAGCTTATCATTTTTTTAACCAACAAGGTAATTTTACGAATTAAATTATGGCTTAAGAAAATCACAACGATAAATTTTTTTTTTAATTTTTACGAAATTTCTAGTACATATCAGGACAACTAATATCCTTTTATATGTAATTGCTAATCTTATTTATATAATAATAGCTATCTGAAAAATTCTCATACATACAGTTTGCTATAACGTTGTACACAACTTTTTTACTATCATAATTTATAAAACGTAGCCTAAGACTGTAAGACTGTAGCTGTGATTTTTTAAATAGTCTTAAGAATTTTTTATGGATATTAGTATATATTTTATTCACTCTTTTGCTTTTAACGTTGGATGTGATGCACCCAGTAACGTTAGAAATAACGAATAGCTATGATGTAGTTCGTAATGTCAGTATGGACTTTATTGATGTCTTAGAAAAATTACTAGACGATGATGTGAATTAAGCTTTACCAAGTGTACTAGTGACACAAGCTGTCGAGTCATTACGCAACCTTTAGTTGATACTTTATGATAAGTCAAGTACATACAATAAGAAATTGCAGATTTCAACACTTTTGCCTATAATTTCTAATATTAAACAGTATTTTGATGTATCAAGCAAGACAATATCAAAGGCTCGGCAAATGGAAAATGATAAACGCACTTTACTTAGTCCAAATAAAAAGATATGTATTTTTAATATTCTATCGGTACTTCTACAAATAAATGTTTTTACTTAAAAATATTTGATCTCGTAACGTTTTTTTTTTTTAAAAGAAGTTTGGAGTCAAGCACATCAAGTTGGTGGAACAATTTTACCTCAGAAATAATGTTTTATACACAATGGTGGGTAAAAAAGACTTTATAAGTATTAAAAATAACGATAAAAAAAAAATTTAACTGCAAAAACAGCTGCTTCTATTAAATATGAATAAAATTTAAGAAAATTTCAAAAGCGAATACCCAAACTTATGTATTGAATACAACAAGCTCTGTACATTAAAAAAATCCGGACAATTGTGTGTTAGCTGGCAGCAGAATGTTAAGCTCATGATAAAGCGTAAGTAATATATTTTAGGAAAATTCCTAATACGTTAGAAGTTGTACAAATAATCTTTAGAAGTTTCCAAAAAGTTGCCAAAAGAGTATTAAAATTAGGTAAATCTAAATCTCTGCCATAACTTTAAATTCATTCATATTATTCAACGTAAGAATGATCTTTATAATGCTTCTTATGACTGTGAAAAAATGAAGTTTGCCCTTGAACGATTAATTAATAGTTTTTGACTATTACATAAACATGTAACAGTGGAATATATCTTTTATCTAATAATATAATAAAATACTTATAAATTATAATGTTTTATTATTTTGGCAATGCCGAAAGGATTTTACGACTACATTATTCTTTTATTGACGTAATATCCTGTTGCAACCATTTATGATAGTAATAATTCTTATGTTTTCTGATTTTTGTATACGATAAAGAACACTTAATTCTGAATTTTGTTTGGTGATACACAAAACCTGTTTTTAACTTATATTATGTCCAAAGGCTACTGAGATAAGTTATTTTTACCGGTGTGATGAGCGTTCAGAGATAGAAGTTTTAAAAAGTTATTTAGATGAAATTTTTCTTGATAAATCAGAGCCTATTACGTATCATTATTGTATATAACGCAACCACGAGCAACGTTAGAAGCGTTTGTCAAATGCTCGTCTAAATTTTTTGAAAGTTTGTGCAACAAAATTGAAAAAATATTTTTTTATGTTAATATAGCAGAGCAACAATTTATATATTGCAGAGAATTAAAAAATATACATTGAACTGGGAAGAGTTCTTAAAATTTTTTAACTAATTCTTGACTACTAATTCTTGCATTTTAAAGTGAACCCACTGTCTGGACATCTAAAAAATAACGTTTACAAGCTTCTTTACCGACAAGACGTAGCATCAGACAGTCGTGGGATAACGTATAAAGGTTTCATAAAAACAGCACACCTTGGAGAAAAGAACAGTCTCGCCAACCCACCTAATTTTGGCACTTGCTAAAATTGCGAAGAAAGAATGGCAGTCTTGGGCTCATGCAGGCAATGTTGTGACAAGGATTATTCAGCCAATAAACAGCCATCCCGTATCCTCTTACAAAATCTCTTCTCTTAGTTTGCTATCATTGTCCCTACCCACTGGATACCTCTCCTCCAGGAGGTCTGCCACAGGTGTCCGGCTCGGGAACGCCGAGTAATCCTGAAAGGAAATTAGAAAGGTGGAAGGGGCACTAACTATAAATAAACACCACTGCTTCTCAAAATTTTTACAGTGTGCTTGCGCTATGTATTCGTTCTCTAAACACTCTCCAAAATCACAAACTTTCTCTTCCTCTGCACTATAAATATGAGCATTGATACACAGTGCCTCTCTCTCTATCTATGTTCTTACACCTAAGTTAATTATCTCATTCCTTTCTCATTCAGCTTAATTGTCTCTTTTACTTTGACACTTCCACCTACAATGAAGTAATCTTTAATACGATCTATCCAAAGATGATGTTGAGGTTAAGTTTAAGAAAAGTACATCGTCGATATACTCAACTATTAATACTTAGTGTTTAAGCCATTAGCTGGTTCTAACAAAATGGGTCCTGAATTCTGTTCCAATCACCTTTTGACTATCCTCTTTTTTCTATGGTTAATTTATTAATTTTCTGGATCTTCTGCTTTCCTCTGGTTTTTCAGTTTTCTCCATGAAATTTTTTTTCTCTCTTGATCTTTTCTTTCTCTCTTCATCTACTTTTTCTCTCTTAATCTTCTCTTCCATTTTTGATCTTCTCTTAATCTCCTTCATACGGCTGTTATCCCATACTCGTTGCCATTTTTTTATCTATAGATATAGTTTGACTTCCCCTTACCTGCAAAACAAAACAAAACGAAACCAGCAGATTTTTCCCTAGGATATCCTACCATATACATGCACTCTTATTCTGGTTGTTTTTCCTTATGCTTTATTTTAAACCAAGACTATCGGCGACTTAGTTTTGTTAAGCTAGCCAACTTCTGATTTACAGATATATTTTTAGTACTAGTGCTTTTGACAAATAACGTACCTTCTGACAAATTCCCCATATCTTTGATGAATGCCACTCTTCCTTAAAGACTCAAAATAACCCTTGACTGAATTATGGATCTAAATTAAGCGTCTCTTGAAAATCTCTCCTGAACATAATATCTTGATTTATCTCGTTAACAGCGCTAACCGGTATCTCTCTCTTGTAACCATTAATTTCATAACTCTTTTCAAAGTGCCCAATACTTTTGAAGAAGTATTGATGACCCCATTAGTTAGCTCGTTAGTTGGCGCCAATTGGTCTTCAAATCGTTTCATTAAGTTGGGTCCAATAATCGAAGACTGAGCTCTGGTATCTATAAGTGCCCCGTACTCTTGTCCTCCTAACATTACCAAAAGATACAGTCGATTATCGCTGTTGGCATTCAAAATATTCTCATAAAAGTCCTCTTTTGTATGTTTTTTTCTATTTGGTACCTCTTCTTGTACATTTTGTACATCTTTCAACTCGAACAAACTGAAAGCTCTTAATTTCAAGCTGTCTGGTACTTCTTCTATTTTTGGGGGAGCCGCACTCAAATTGCGTTTTCCGAAAATTCCCTTATCTTTACCTCTGAAAGACGTGTCAAAAAAGTTCTGAAGGTCCTCTGCGTAAATCAAATTCAACTCATCCTTTTTTTTTAAAAGTCGAGACTCTCTTTGCTCTCTCTTGTTGCTTACTATCTTTATCTGGAGACCACAACTCTGACCTCTCACTCGTCTCCACATATTTCTCCGTCGGCTTCTCTGTTGCTGTAACTTTGTCTGACTTCAACGCTTGATTAACCCCCTTCTCCCTCAGTCTGTCAAGGATGTTCCAAGACGATTTAGCTGCGTTTCGAACGTTATTATCCACTTGTCTCCACTCATCCTTTGATGGTGCCTCTGACCATTTATCCTTACTTTTACTCTATGGCTCTTAGAGGGTCTTTCTTGGGACCAAAACCAACTGGCCATCTACTTTAAGGATTCACGTTTTCTCGCTACTTGCTCTCTGCCCTTCACTTTTCTTTAATATAATCCCATCTTTTAACTTCATATCAACCTTTTCTCTCAGTCTCATCTTGATTGCACTTTTCCCTAACTCTAGCCTCGGACGGAACGGGGGGGTTGCAGAAGTTAACTTATATAATTCTGGCCCCCACGCGCACTGTTTCCCATCATCTTTTGTCAGAACTCACACCTGTGAGAGGACGAGAAGATTACTTCCTGGGTCCCGCAAACCTGACCCTTGACTGTTTGCTTAGGCTTCAGAATTACGGGGGCCTCCTTAATAACTGGCAATTTTGTGCCAGGTATCCTTTACTTCCATACGTGTAACACAGCACCTCCGGGCATTGCATAAAGTGATGACCGACAGCCTGGCAGATATAGCACGTGATATCAAATCAACTTTCTTCTCTAGCTTCTTCTCGACCCACCGATCGCTGAGGGATCACCCTCTGTTGGGTCCCGTTAGGAGTTAAAACCACCGGCTTACCCCCTTCCTTAACGTTAGTTAGGGATTTGCCAGCTTTCTGACTATTCCAAGGCCTAGTCTTCCCATACAAGGCCCACTGCACAGGGTTTGGAATTTTAGCAAAACTGGCAATCAACTATGGAGGTAGATTAAAGAATGGAGACCTGTTTCCATCCTTGCTCGCAGTCTCATCTTTACTCTCACTATTCCTGTTACTATGTTTGCTAGCTTTCTTACCGTTTTTTCTTCCCTTGTTTTCCCTCTTCTTGTTTGACTCCTTCTTCTCCTTTGACTCTTCCCCCTTACTTGCGTCGGTTACACTCACAATCTTCGCCTTGACGACTGCAGTGCCGGAGTATCCTGGTGGCTAGAGACATAGCGGCTATCCAGATTTTTCTGCCTTTCCCACTACAGACCATAAGTCTTGATATCCTTGAGACTCACGACCAGCTTGTCTGACATCGCCTGGCGATACTCTGGCAGCAAATTTCGTCGTGCCAATTATACCACTGATCTCATAAAGGGTGGTACCGAGAATTTTTAATTTTGATAAATACACAGCGACTTTCTCGGTCTTGGCTTGCGTGTGCTGGTGCGAATCATCCCACGAATCCTTTTTATCGTACTCTGCGATGTATTACCTCTTGAACCATACTTGAAATGCATCCCAATCTCTCAATTTTCCTTTCACCGTACGGAACCAACGGCTCACCCCCTTCGATAATATGCACAGTAGTGCGCTCAGGAGTTCATGGTCACTCAATTCCACATTTTTTTGACAGTCCTCTAACTGCTTTAAGAACTTTTCAGCGTCCCCACCTCTATTTCCACCCAAAAACTTTACCCCAAAACTTTTTAAAAGTTTGACGGCCTGAGACCGGGGACCGTTTGTTGTGTGGCCTTCCGTGGAGCTACTTTACTCGATCGAATTCTCCACGGCCTTGAGGCCTGGTATTCTTGGTCTCCGATCTTCATTACGCCACTCATTTCCTCCGGACTCGTGCCGATCATCGTGCCTCTCTTTTGGGGAGCTTACTCGTCTCCTCTGTTAGGCCTGTAGTTCCAGCCAATATCTTGCCTCTTGGTAGTCTGGGTGTCCATTCATCATGGAAACAACTGAGAGCAGAACGACATGTTCAACAAACGACATAAAAAAGTTGTTGATCTATTTTAAAATTGAACAGATCTATCCAAAAGTGATCTCTTATACAAACGAAAGTTAAGTGATTCATACAGACCTTATGAATCTAATTTTAAGTGATTTTTTAATAAAGTTACATGTTAAATCTCAAGTTTTTAGAATCACACATGTTAAATAAGGTGCAGTTTAACAACCCACAATATTTTTTTTGGGTTGTAAGATATTTTTAGTGAACTTTTGATGCTTAAATAGAACCTGTCAAAAAAACCTACGTGCGATGATTGTCCTAAAGGGACATTTACTGGCATAAACTTCTATGCTATTGAAGAAAGCAGTACTACAGAATGGTTTGTCTTAATTTTTCAGGTATAACAATATTTTAGATATTAAATATGGATGAAAGATAAAGCCTTAAGCGTATGTGATAAATGGAAGCACGACGTTACAGATGTATTTAGCGTAGGCACTGAGGAAATGCTCTGAAACCATCGGAAGATTCGATAAAAGTGCATAGTCTTGTACTGGCCAGCCTCCAAATTGATTGCATTGTTTTGTACAGTTATATATATTGCTTATAACTGCTTAGTTATTAAATATAAAATTAATTATTCAAAACCATACTTATTTAACGTAGTTATACTCTTCACAACGATAATTGCGCTACCGTTAAACACGGAGTCGTTTAATAAAAGATACATTATTATTTATAATTATATAATCTGCCATATTATTTTATAAAAGTATAACTTCGGACTTGGGTACCCAAGAACCCACTGTCCATTGGTTTTTTGTGGGCGTTGTATTTTTTGTTTATTTTTTTTTTTTTTAGGGGCAGGTGTATGTGTTCGTTGTTTTTTGAGTCTGTTTTTTTTTTTTTTTAAGAATTTTTTATCGACTTTTTTGGTATTTATAATTTGTGTTGTAGTGTGTTTCTTTGTTTTTTTTTTTTTTGGTTGCCCTGTAGGTGTAATTTTGAGTTTCATGCAATGATTAACGATTTTTTCGCTTTCTGTTTTTCCTGTTTGTTATTTCTTGCTTATACATTTATTAAGTTATATAACTTTTTTTTTTTGTAAGAAGAAAAAAAATACATCTTAACATTGTATACTGCTTTATTCGGGTGGTTATCCAGTAAATACGCCAGACACAACTGTTATACGTAGAAAAATTAGCAAACATAACTGATTGACATAGGACCATTTGGATTGTGTTCCCAGAACCTTCAAAAACATTAACTACCTTTAACCAATACAGGCCAATATAAATTCAAAGAACAAAGGTAGTTTCCACCCTCTGTAGGCAGCCCAAAAGGCTAGTGTAATAGAAAATTTCATAAAATTGATACTCAGCCACCAAGATAGTCTCTCGGGAGTTTCTTAGCTCGCTGAACACGATTATGACGATGGCGGTAATCTTTCAAGTATCTAGTGCCCAGGGTGGACAGTATCAGTGTCATCTCTTGGAGTTTTATGGAAATTCTTAACGTAGACAGTGAAAACTTATTACTCGGAGGTTTTAAGGATTGCTAAACACGTTTGTAACAAGGGCGATAATCTTTGAGGTACTTGTTGCCTAGGGTGAATAGTATTAACGTCATATCTTGGAGTTTTATGAAAATTCGTATCGTAGACAGTTGAGACTTGTTATTCAGGCGTCTCAGAGGTTGCTGAGCACGATTGTGAAAACGGCAATAATCTTGAAGGTACCTGGTGCCCAAAAAGGATAGTATCAACGTTATCTTTCAAATTTTTACAGAAATTTGTAACGTAGACAGTTAAGACTTATAACTAGAGGGTTTTGTGGATCGCTGAACACGATTATAAACACCTCGATAATCTTTAAGGTATCTGGTGACTAGGGTAGACAGTATCAACGTTATCTCTTAGATTTTTAAGGAAATTTGTAACGTAGACAGATAAGAGTCCTTACTCGGAGGTTTTGAGGATTGTTTAATACAATTATGACAGTGGCAATAATCTCCAAGGTAACTGGTGCCCAGGGTGGATAATATCTACGTTATCTCTGGGAGTTCTATAAAAATTCGTACCGTAGAGAGTTGAGACTTTTCACTTACGGGTTTGGGGGTCACTGAACACGATTGTTACAACGGTGATAATCTCTGAGGTATCTGGATGCCCAGGGTGGACAGTATCAACGTTATCTATTAGAGTTTTATAGAAATTTGTAACGTAGACAGTTAAGACTTTATACTCGAGGGTCTTAAGGGTTGCTTAACACGATTATGATGGCAGTGATAATCTTGAAGGTACCTTGTACCCAGAGTTAACAGTATCAACGTTATCTCTCGGAGTTTTACAGAAGTTTGTAACGTAGACAGTTAAGACTTGTTACTCAAGATTTTTAAGGGTTGCTGAACACGATTCTGATGACGGCAATAATCTCCAACGTAATTGGTATTGAGGGTGGACAAGCTGAATGTCCTCTCTTAGAGTTTTATGGAAAATCGTAACGTTGACAGTTAAAACTTGTTACTCGAAGGTTTTAAGGATTGCTAAACCCAATTATAACAAAGGAGATAATCTCCGAGGTACCTGGTGCCCAGGGTTAATAGTATCAACGTTATCTCTTGGAGTTTTGTGGAAATTCGTAACATAGACGGTTGAGACTAGTTACTCGGGGGTTTTGGAGGTCGCTGAGCACGGTTGTAACAACGGCAATAATCTTGAAGTTACCTGGTGCTCAGAAAGGACAGTATCAACGTTATCTTTCGAATCTTGACAGTAATTTGTCTCGTAGACAGTAAAGACTTGGTACTAGAGGGTTTTATGGATCGCTGAACACGATTATGACTACATCAATAATTTTGAAGGTATCTGGTGCCCAAGGTGCACGGTATCAACGTTATCTCTTAGAGTTTTAAAGAAATTTTTAACGTAGACAGTTAAGAGTTGTTACTCGGAGGTTTTGACGATTGCTAAATACAATTATGACAACGGTGATAATCTCCGAGGTAACTGGGGCCCAGGATGGAACATTAGAGTCTGTAACGATTGTCTTAACGATATAGACTGAGCCTGATGAGATTGGCGTTAAGACCAACGAAACGTTGCTCAAACTAACACCTGATTTTTTGGAGTTTTCATTCGTTCTTCCATAATTGTCTCTTACTGATCATGTGCTTAGGCACTGACCCTTAAGTCATCACAACAACTTTTTTTTTGTTTTAGTAACTCAAACAAGAAGTAGTTTAGTATGTGAAAAACTTGTGTATAAGTTTATTCGTATGAGAAAAATAATTTTCAGCGTTTCTGCATAAAATTGCGCTCTTTTCACCTCTTCGAATTTTGTTTTTAATCACAAAGAAAGAATTGTGCAAGAAGACAACGCAATAAAAATAAATTACTGTATTTATACCCAACGGAAATTGTTTTTTTCGATTACAAAAATTCTAAAAAAATGTGAAAAAAATACATAATCAATAACGTATTCTTCTTAGAAGTGAATAATTTGTTTTTAATAAATAAATGTTTATTAATACATGCGAAAAATGCTCTGCTACTATATACTAACTTCCAAATTTTTGAAAAAAATCTGTACCAAAGAAATTTATTTAAAAAAACCTATGGTTCATTTAATGTACAATAAAACCAAACGAATGGATACATAATAAATGAAACTTACATTGGAAATAAGTTACGAACTATGAGATAAAGTTATTGGTTTTCCATTATTAGGCCCGCTCATAGCAGAGTGAGTAAGGGGCTCTCCCAGTGTGCAAATGGTGAGAAGTTCTTATCTGTTTAGAAAATTTTTTTTTTTGGTTAACCAGTTATTACAAAAATAAGTAAAATTCAGAATGTGTAGTGTAGCATGGTGCGATAATAATGTGTGGTGTGGTGCGATGATGTTGGTTAGTAAAGAGGTACCAGAAGTTCATCAAGAGGGGTGGGGTGAATGGGAAGAATCTAGCAAACTTCACTTTCGTTACGCTTTTTCTCAAGGTCACTAATTTATAATCGTTTATTCATTCTGTAAAGAAAAAAAGGCCTATTGAAGTATGAATTTTGAAAAATAATTATACGAAAACAACACAAAAAAAAAAAAAGTTCAAAGTTACACTCACGAAAAAAGAGACACGCAAAATAAAACCAACACAAAAAAAGTCACAAAAAAGACGTTTTTGCACAAATGTATGGCGAAAGACTCTTTTATCTCTCTGATGGTAAATACGCACATATGTATCTCATGTTAAGCGCACATATATAATAATGGATGTATATTAACGTATGTAACCCATTTGCCAGTCACTAAAACTTAGTGTCACACACATGGGCCCATAAACCGTAATACTAACTCTGAGGATATTTGTTGGATATTTTTCAGAAAGATTTGCTAAAACAATCACTAAAAGGATATTAAATATCAAAAAGACTTTTCTAACTAGAGGAGGCCAACCATCATCACATATCGCATATCAACTTATACGCAACGGACCTTTCACACATGCAAGTATAAAACCGACCATTTCACAAAAGCTGGAAGTGGTAAAAATCTTTTTTAAAGCAGCTCTCTACATTTATAGTGTGAGACAAGTACGTCCATTTGGCAGCACTTGCGAACTTTACTTGGATAGTTTTATCGATAATATGGTGATGTATGTGTTACTGACCAATTCCGAAATCATTTCAGAAATCACTATCAAACACCAAGCAACGTGAGCTTTAAAGTCAACCCTTAAAATCCAAACAACGGATATCAGCATCGAAAACGAAAAAAGTTCATAGAACACCCCAAATGGAATCAAGCTAAAATCTCTAAATAAGAGTAAGTCACGATCAGCACAGATGGTATAACACACACTAGCCTTTAAGAGAAATTTCCGTTAGGAGGAAAAGGTAACGAACGACATGTAAATCCTCAGCCGTAAGAATCTTGTCTCCTAGACATTGAGCCCCTGGAAAGATTGCTGTCTATGCACCATTTATTATTTTCAAGGTAATAAAAACGACACAATCGCTAGATGACAACTTAAGGGCTCTAACCCAGTACATCACTAAAACACACGTAGTAATGTTTGCCTTTACTATTAGTCCACCTCTGAAAAATTTGACTACGGCATCGTGGTCCAGCGATAACCACCTGTTTTTACTCCTTCTATTCCACCTCAATGTCATCATAACTACCTTATTACCAAATAAACCTTACACTACCATAATCTGCTGTGAAAACATTGTTAAAAATCAGTAATAAAGTATTAACAGCAGAAATCAGGCACATTTCAAGCTAACCAAATCCATTGCACAAATGTTGTTTTTTAAATACAGTTGCCATTTGTACGTTAAAAAAAAGTGTAAGCTATTATAGTATGTGTAAACTATTAGTATATACATATATATAATACTAACAGTATTCCAAAACATTGTACTTTAAAAGTACGTCAGTTACAGTATCATTAAAAAATGAAATAATTGTTAGCTCCTTACTCACATTGTTATATGCAATACTACTTATATTTAAAGATAATATTTTATACGACAATATTTTGTCGTGTGGCATGGCGAAAGAGATATTGGATCGATTGCTAGCAATTCACGAGAAAAAGAGTAAAACGCACAAGCTACTTTTGAGTCAGCGTTTTAATAAGTATTGAATAGATCCGACTGATTCAATTTCCCAGCATGTCGCCAAAGTGCAAAACCTAGCTACGCAGCTGGTCAATTTGGATCCGAATGTACCAGATTTGTTAATCATCTTGAAAATCCTTGCTAGCTTGCCAGCAAAGTACTGGCACTGACATACGGCCTGGAGCAGTAATGATTCCTCAAAACAAACAGTTGCACATGTACAAGATAGGCTGATCTAAGAGGAAGCATATTTGAACGCCAAGCATGAGAAAGCTGTGGCACTTGCTGCTACCTTAAGTGCAACTCATTAAAGTGATGCGAATTCAACGAAATCCAAGCACAAGGAAAAACTTTGAGGCAAGAAAAACGTTGAGTGCTATGCATGGGAAAAGGAAGGAAATTTCACGCAGGAGTGTCTAGATCAGAAGTCGACCTCTCAGAACATAAGCAGCTCTAAGGAATCATAGAGTTCTTGTGACGTTGCAGTCGTTGCTATAAGCAGTTACAACCTCAAAAGCTTTGTGACGCTCAGTGCTTATACACAGGAGCTATCTGCCCGCGAGATAGCATGGCTGCTTAACGCTGAGAATGACGATGTGTGGCTAACCGATAGTGATGCATCCACACACATCACGTTCAGAAGAAAGTGGCTCAAAAAGTATCGTCCAAGGAGGGAAGGTAGTACCATCACTCTGCGAGACGATGGTGAGTGCGCAGTTGTTGGTGAAGGTACTGTACCTGTCAAGAGGCTCGTCAAGGGACAGTGGCTGGACGCATACCTCAAGACTGTTTTGTACGTCCCTGGGATGAAAAAGAGTCTGTTTTCCGTCGATGCATACAGGTTACATAAACTTGAAGTATACTTCAAGGGAAACAGTATAAAAATCTTGTGCGACAATAAAACTTAAACCACAGGTGTGAAGCAGTTGACTGAAATATACAGAATGTTCCTGCGAGCAGAGGCAGTAAAACATGAGGCTAATATATCTACTGCTAGTCTCAAGACATAGCATGAGCGCCTGGGACACCTGAACGTGCGTGCTCTGCAGCAGTTAACCTCCAAGAAGTCCATGCAAGGAATAAAAGTATCTAATCAGGATGATTTTTTTCGTGAGCCTTGCCAGCTCAGGAAATCCCCACAAATAAAACTAACAAGGTAGCAAAAAGAGAGGCTAAGCCTGATTAATATATACATGGGGATGTATGTGGACCAATGCCGGTAGATTTAATTGCAGGAGTGCGGTATTTTCTACTTTTCAAGGACAACGCATCTGGTTATCACCGTGCTTATTTTTTGAAACACAAAAGCGACGTATACAAGCGCTTCGTCAAGTTCAAACGGCAACTTAGGAACAAATTTGGAAAATCCATGAAGTTTCTAAGGAGTGACAATGGCAGGGAGTACGTCAACG
This sequence comes from Copidosoma floridanum, assembly GCF_036245765.1. Classification (NCBI taxonomy): domain Eukaryota; kingdom Metazoa; phylum Arthropoda; class Insecta; order Hymenoptera; family Encyrtidae; genus Copidosoma; species Copidosoma floridanum. The sequence goes on from NW_028321894.1 coordinate 2,424,324, forward strand.
AGAGGATGAATAGCCATCTTGCCTTGCATGAAATACTCCACAAATGCACTGTTCCTTATACTCTAGAGCAGAATAATAAGGTGGAGCTCAGAAACCACACAGTGATCAAGTGTGCTTGAACCATGCTCAAGGCAAAAGACTTGCCCGAAAATCTCTGGACTAAGGTAGTAAATGCTGCCACTTATTTTATGAACAGAGTCTCTGTAGTACCTCTTTGCCTTGGTAAAACTCCTTATGAAGTGTGGACCGGGAATAAGCCTGACCTAGGCCATGTGCATGTGTTCAGCTCTGAGTCATATGTGCACGTACCAAAATAGCTGACCAAAAAGCTCGATGCGTGATCGAAAAAAGTATTGCTAGTTAGCTATCAGGATGACTTTAGTAACTACAGATTGTTTGATCCGATTACAAAGGAGGTTACTGTCTCCCGTGATGTCGTATTTGACGAGTCATCTCAGGAAAAGCGTGAGGTTATTCGAGACAAAGAAGCTTTTGGTCTTTCTAAAGATTAAATTTGCTGAAGAACATGAAGACCATGCTGACAACGACAGTGAGAACGAATTAGATGCAGCAAAAGTTAACGGTTAAGCAGATAAAGAAGAAGAGGAACCAGTGCCTGCTCAAGAGCAGTCAGACTTTGACAGGTGTTTGCATGACAGGTTCAAAATTAGCAAACCTTCAGGCTTACTATACCCACCAGCTACAAAGCAGCTGTAAATGGTGCCGATGCTATCAAATGGTAGAATTCTATTCGACACGAATTTGATGCACATCGGTGGAATGGTGTGTGGACCATTGTACGTCGAGATGCTGCTGAACGGACCATCGACTTTAAATGGGTATTTAAAGTTAACTACGCTAGTGGAGAGGACGAACCAAAGTCAAAGCACGTCTATGTGCGCGAGGGTTCATGTCAACGACAAGGTGAAGACTGTACGGACATCTTCGCCCCTGTCGTCCGGTACGACTCTCTTCGGAATCTACTGGCTCATGTTACACAGCTCGGCCTCGAGATAGCGACGTTCGATGTCCGATCAACTTTTCTGTACAGAGAGCTGAAAGAAAATATCCACATGGAAGTGACCGAAGGTGTGCCCGTAAGTGGTGGCAATGTGGTGTATTTATTTAAAAAATCTCTTTACGGTCTCAAGCAGGCACCAAGGTGTTGAAATAAAAAATTCAAATGTTTTCTTAATTTGTGTGAATTCAAAGAAAAAAGTGCTGATAAATGTGTTTTTACGGGTATTTATAAGAATTTTACTGTGTGTCTTGCGGTATTCATTGACGATTGTTTACTCTCGTGCAAGTCTGTGGAAGTCTTAGATTTGATTTTATCTGAGACAAAAAGTGTATTTAAAATCACTACGGGCAATGCTAGTTATTTTATCAGTCTGAAAATTTCTCGTGATGAAAACAAGCAGCATTTGTTTGTAAATCAAAGTATATATGTAAATAGTGTGCTTGTCAAGTTCGGCATGAATAATGCGAACCAGATCAGCACACATGCTGATGCTCATATACATCTGCATCCAGCAGATAAGAATAATGTTTGCCCATTTGAAGCTCCATATCGTGAGGCACTTGGTTCACTCATGTTCTTAGCCACTGTATCGCGATCTGACATTGCGTTTGCTGTAAGAATGCTCAGCATATTTTTAAACAATTACGATCAGAACCACTGGCATACAGAAAAACGTGTTTTGGTTTATCTGCCCAGTACTAGAGATTTTGGTATTATATACTGTAAATGCGAATCAGCATGTGACATTAAGGGCTACTCTGACGCGGACTACGCAAGTGATTTGAAAACCTAAAGTTCCAAAATTGGTTATTTATTTTTCAAAAAAGGTCATTTAGTTACTTGGTTGTCGCAGCACCAGAATCTAGTTAAGCTCAGCACTACTGATTCAGAATACGTAGCTACTGCAGCAGTGGCCAAAGAAATCACGTGGCTCTGCAAACTGCTCAATGGTTTGTATTTCAATGTGTTTGGTGTCCGTCTTTTTGTTGACAATTAATGTGCCATTAGGCTCGTGAAAAATCAAAAGTATCATAATAGGACCAGACACATTGATATACGCTACCATTTCCTGTGTAAAAAGTGTGAAAGCAAAGACATTAATATACATTACATCTTATTCACCTGTCAAAAGGCTGATATCCTAACTGAGCCTTTAATGCGTGATCATTTTAATTTCCTTTGTGATATGATAGGAGTAGTTGATATTACTTAAATGTAAATTGTAAGAAACTCTGAAAACGGTGGAAGTGTCGTGTATTTCCGATCTATGTATATATATATATATATATATATATATATATATATATATATATACATACATGATTACTCACTATCATGTCTGTAACATTTGTCGTCGTGGGCAGTGCTCCCTGCAATACGTTCAATTCACTTTACCTACGATAACAGTTCAGATGCGTCTGTGTACTCGTATCAGTAAATCTTTTTATTAAACTCTACCTTAAACATTTGTTGAGTCTTACTTTTGCCCATAAGCAAATTGACATCCACACTACGTTCATTCTTGTTCTACTTGAAAAGTACACTCGATGGACCTTTCATTTTCAACATTAATAGTAACCATTACTTGTAATTTGTAACAAATATAACGTTTCAATGTGCCTTACCAAGGTGACATGTACTTATTTACAATAAAGCGTAAAAAATAAATACACTCCGTTAGTAGGTATTTATTAAAAAAAAAAAAAAAATATATTCTTCTGCTGCATTAAAGAAGACAGAGCTCTGAAATGACAGTTGCACTTCGTAAGGCAGAACACAACATCGTAATGCAGTTCGTTGATGATTTAGTACCATTGATTTAAAAGGTGGCTTTAAATTCCCCAGCCGCAAAGTGGCTGTACACGGAGATAAACTTTGTAATATAGGGGTACAAACGGTTGTGTTGCTGAAGTTCAACACATCACTAATCTCCTACAGTACAGGCACAAACATAAATGTAAGATACATCTGTATACAAGATGTATTTACCTATTCAACCTTCTGATTGACCAGATTTATACACTCAAATAACAAATGTGTGCAAATGTAGAAATATATAACATCTAATACTGCCAGCATAATAGTTAAGACTCTAGAACCATAATTTCATTTTACAAAAATTTGTGTCATTTATTGTCACATTATTTTACTCGAGCTTGTTAACTTAACAACCTCGCTTACAAAAAAAAAAATCTTTTATTTCGTTTTTTGTCTTACCTAAAGTAAATTTAAGCTTGTTGAAAAAAGGTTCATTATTAACTGTCTGAGGTTGTTACAAATATCTAGTTTAATAACACTAGTTTGCATAATTATTGTCCACGCAAAATGTTTGAAAATCTCGCATGGTGCTTCTTGATACATCATAGAAATATGTTAAGTATATTAATTACAATTTGCTGATCGTTAACATAGCTTAATATCACATAGCATGATAGATTTTAACAACCATTAGCTGTCATTTTTTGGAATTTATATTATTCATAGCAACCTTTCATGTTGGAGAAGGCTTCATGGTCATTTGTAGGCAGTTAAGTTTGTTAACATTTGTTCAACGTAAAACAAAATAAATGCATGTAAAACTGATAATTAACGCATATTTTAAAATCGTTTATTTATTTGATCAAAATTTTCAACTAGTAGCTTATGAGAAATCATTTTATTAGAAAAAAATGATGCCACAGATGAAATACGAAGGCATGCCCAGCATACGTTTGAGATACGTAGCCTACTCAGCTGCCGGGTACTTAAACAAAGAGGAAAAAATATTTTACATAAAACGTATAGCGGGCTTAGATTAATCATACATACATTACGTGAAAAAAAAGAGTGTAAATAAGGAGACTGTGGTAGAGACTCTTTCGAACTGTTGTCTAGTTGCATCAGCATGTACCTTAAAGCCTCTAGAGCACTGAACTCTAGAGGGGAATGCCATCCAGCGTGATATCACTGTACATTATGTGCTAAAGTTAGTCAATGAGTATACACATTTTTTATTTTCAGAGATTTTTTCTATTTCTGTCCCCCCTTACTGCACTTGGTCCTGCCACACCACCACCCACTAGTCCCATCTATACAACGCCACGCTATGCTAGTACAGTATGTACTTAAAACTTATTTGTTCGTCTTTGACTAATTCTTTACTAGCGAATGAAAAAATATTTAAAAACACTTTTTGAGATTCAAACCTACGATCTCTGGCACACAAATTAAGCACCTTACCTGCTATGCTATAGATGGTCCCCATGTAAGAACATTCATTGGTTTTTTCTATGGTGGAGTAGGTAACTTACTTGTAATGTAGATTTACATTTAATATTTATAAATAATTTCAGTCCGTTAAAAGTTACATCAATAAATGTACAACATTTATTAAGTACAAAGACTTTTTTTGTGACATTCTTTTTTTAACTTAAAATATAGTACATTACAGCAAAATATTATTGAAATATTAATATTAATTTATGTATTTATTATCAATTATAAATAAAATTGAGCTATTATTAAATAATTAATGAGCAACAATCTCGTTTTTGATTTTCTAAAGAATTTTCTAACAATTTAGCATTTTTAATCTATCCTTCTTACGGATCTGACAGCTGCGTAAAACATGCGAAAAAACGACAAAAGAGTTAGATCACCTACTTTAATGTTCAATTTCTCTGCGCAGTAAGTACATTATAAGGTAAATATACATAAAGCGCGTGGTGGCTCAGTCGGCTAGGCTGTGGATCGGCGCGCGGAAGATTGCGGTTTGATTCCTGGCCAGTGCGACTTTTTTAGGCAAGAACCTCTGTGAATTCATTGAGGAGGGCTTCGGCAAGTACGTTCGAAGACTTACACTTGTAACACACGTTGGACGTGTGTTTACATATTGTGTGGGTGTACTGTGTGCGTATAGTATGGTACAGTTACAGTTAGTCAGTCAGTCAAATCTTTGGAAAAGCTGAGAGGCACCACGAGTCACGAGGTTTTTTCATCATTTATTATCACTTTTTTATTATTATAAGAACGTAATATATAAAATGTAGAGTGTATTAAGTGTGAAATATAGAAAAAAAAGGGTTAATGAAAGTCACCATAGTTTTAATAACTATTGAAATATGTTAATATTAGGTATGATGAACTTTATTTTGCTTGTGCCTAACACGTACTGGTATTCTTGTATAAGTTTTAATACTTTAAAAAACGAGCTCTTACACGACAGGTAAGTATTTTGACCCACTGTTACTTGGGTTAAGATATTCAAAAAATATTAAATTTTAAACTTATGTATCTTGTTTTAATGATCACAAGCGTCTTAGGTTCTATAAATACATTAATTTACTTTTATTGCGTTTTATTTTTTTATGATATTTTTGCTAGTGGCTCAAGTAATTTATTGACTTAAACGCGTCCACTACAGCAAGTTGAGATAAAAGTTTAGAAAAATTTACTTTTTTTTTATTAATTAAAACCTATGAAAAAGGGTACCGTTAAACGATCTACACTTTTTTAACTGGTTATTTTTTGTGCTATTTCACGCATACGTTTCAAGTTTAACTAAAAACTGTCAAAAAACTTATGGGTAAGTACGTCCTTAAATAACTATCACTGGCATGTTATACTATCGTATCAAAGATCAAGGGGTGCTGCAAGGTAGTTTTTCTTAGCTTGCAGATAAAGTTATACTGTGAGTATTGCTACATCCCAAGATGTTACAGACAAACCATATCATAAGAAAAAAAGCAATTCATCTGTCTTATTCATACAAGAATTTAAATACATATGAGTAATTGTTTTACAAACCGAACACCTTTTTGATCATAACTTCTTTATTTAGCTAAAAATTTTAGTAAGGTTTTACATCGAGAAGAAAACTATACCTATTTAAAAACTCATTTTTCTTTTGGTACAGGGGGTTAAAAATTTAAATGTCTCGGAATATTTGCCTTGGAAACTTATTTTTAAACACTTTGAGCTTTTATTTTCATTAGGATGGAGTAAATTTTTTTTTGTATTTGAAGATAATACAGAAAACTTTTAAAGAAAGTATTTATAACAAAATTAAGAACAATTTTCTGTTGTGATTTAACTGGATATTTAGAACTGGAAATTTAGAACATTTTAAATGTTTTAACTGGCTTTTAACTATGAACTCTAAAATTTGACAATTATTTAATAAAACCATCGTATTTTACATCGAATTTTCCATGAAAAATTTGTTTTTTTATTAAGGGAGAGATTATAATTCCTGGAAAAGATAAATTAATTTACGTCGCGTTGCACGTCGTACCAGCGAACGGGGACCTTTGCACACCTCTTCTTCTAACCTAACATCGTTACTCTCACTTACTCTAATGGTTATCAAACACTTAGTAATTTTAGTCGTTATACTATTTGCTTCTACTTTAAAATTTGGTGAATTTTAGTCATAATTAGACTATAGACGGCAACACGTGCTCCAGATACACTGGTCATCTCGGCTGGCACGCTGGCCTGCAACGTACAGTATATATAGTACATTGTTAGAGTTACAACTCTTTCCTCTATAGAAGCATTGGCAGTTTTATTTGAAAGCTGTTATTGGAACTGGTTTCATAATTTTTTTTTTTCAGTTAATAGTTTTTTTATCTCTGTTTGGTAGTTGACAAAAACTTTTGTGAAAACTGCTTGGGATTTGTTGTCTCGTATAAAATCACGTGTCTGAATTAATTTTACTAATATATAAAGCAAAGTCGCTAAAACCGTTGTAATCGCTCACCACGAAAACTACTGAACCGATGTTGCTAAAGTTTTGCGTACTGATTCTTGATGACTCCGAGACAGTTTTCGCAAAGTTTTTTTCTTGAAAAAGTTTATAATAATAGTGATAAACCAGCTCAAAGTTTTGCTAAAATAAGCTAGATTTGCGTTTTAGTTCAGTAGGATCCACTAAGTGGCGTCAAGGTAAAATTGAAGCCACCCGCACTCAAAGATAGTAAAGAGTTGTTATAAGATGCCCCATATGGTTACCAATTACTGTAGTCGCTCATTGGCACTACATCAAGAGCAGAGAAGTCTATTATGCAGCTTGGCATTTTGGCTATCAATAACACTCTTCTTTGATGGGCAAGTGAAATTTATGGAATTTTACCCCGGATTGCCAAAATAACCGAGTGCCATGGAAAAATAGGCATTCAGATCATCAACGTCTCTGAAGGGATACCAGAAGACGTGTATAGCCAGAGCATAACCTTCTCCAACACTTCAGAGCTTTGAGGCCGTTCAACCATCCGACCTGGTGACATCAGATATTTTCTACTTCAAATACAAGCCAGGGAAGATAGCCCTGAAGAGTACGGGCAGCCACAACGGCTTTTTTCTTAGTGGTCGTCCCAACGGCATACCTACAGAGAAGGTATTCTTTCGACTAACGATAAACGGTTGGTTATCCGGGGAACGACCTGAAGACGAGACATTCCTTGGTCAGCGGTGTACCTCCCTCCTATACGGTCTCCATACACAGAGACTCAAAGCATAAGAGCCAAGATTTCCGCTGCTGGCTGACCATCATCAAGAATAATAATAAGAAATAGCTGTAAGTTTCACCACTGGCCCTTTTTAGGGCCATTATAAGTATTTACGCTCCCTACCTAACCATCAATCTCATCAGTTCTTTTAAGGGCCACCTAAGAGTAAACTACTTTGCCAACAAATTCATTTTTACTACCATTTCCCGAAGTGATTCGTCGAATGAAAGATTACGTTAACTAGAGACAGTCACTATTAAACCACGTCAGTCATTCACTGGCAGTCATCACGAGCGGAGTTGCTCTTCGCAAGGCTGGGAACCCCAGTGACTGACGACCCTATATTAACCTTTTGACTTTAAGCATTTAACCAGGAATCACCGATCCTTCCTAAGGTCTACGCTATGAAGAAAGAATAATAAAGGTGAGCCAACGGGACAGTTACCAACAGGCAAGCATCACAAACCAACCTTCTTACCTAAGCCATTTCCGCTAGCCATTGCCTACCAATCAAAGCTGGCCCTGAACCTGGCAATACAAGACAGTCTAATGAACGCGTTTTATTTACAAATTAAACCGGTAGATTAAAGAGTTTTTCCAATGGCTTTAGCGCTCTATTATCATATACTTTCAAACTTATCTCCGTTTCTGACAGTTTGTGTCCACTAAATTTTTCTTTGTAAATATTTTCTGAAATAATAGTCACGAACGTACCTGTATCTACTTCCATAGGCAGCTTAATATCTAATACCATTACATCCACAAACATAGGTTCCGTGTCTAGGTTATTTACAAAATTTATTTCACCTACGTTGAATGCGAAAAATTCTTCCTGATGTGCCTAATTGGTGTTGTCGTCGATGTCTTCTAACAGTTGAACCTTTTTTTGGCCTTTGCTGTTATCTTCTTTGCACACACGCATAAGATGTCCCTTTTGATGGCACAGGTTACATGTATACTCCTTGTAGCGACAACCTTTTACTTGATGATTTGTCTTTCCACAGCAATAGCATGTGCCTATTTGTTTACCTTTTCCAATCGTTTCGCGTTGCTGTGTGTTACTATGCTGGCCTTGATTGATTTGCCTTTGAGCACTTTGGAATTTGAAAACTTCTTGCTTATTTCTATTCTTTTGTTTCAACGTATTATATACAACTAAAACGCTTTTATTTGCTGATTCATTTGCAATTGCTTTCTTATAAACTTCGTCGAATTCTGAGATTGATTTCTTGAATAAAATTCTTTTTGTATTCACATCCTTTAAACCGCAAGCAAATTGATCTCTTAACAATTCTTTTAAATTTTTGAAATTGCAATGTAATGACATTTTCTTTAATCTTCCACAAAATTCTGCAACTAATTCATTTTCTTCCTGTTTTGCTTGATTAAATTTAAAGCATTCTAATAACTCCGATGGCTTTGGATTGAGATATTCTGACATCAATTTAACTAATTCATCGTATTTTTTTTCTTCAAGAGAATCATGCGCTGCTATTTGATGCATTAATTCAAACGCACTTTCATCCAATCACATCAGCATTTGCGCAGCTTGCTTCGCATCATCTTTAATATCTTTAGTGATAAACATAAAATCCAAGCGATCAATAAATGTTTGCCAATTATCTTTATTCCAGCAAAATTCTATTTTCGTAGAATCTCCTGACATCGTGCTCTTTGTCTCTTCTTCCGAGTCACTTACTGATTTGAAACAGTCCGAATTATCTTTGTCTCCTACACTCCTTTTCACTTCTTCCTCAGCACTACTATCTTTTACTTTTTGTCGTAATTTATTACGCAAAATGTCAATCTTTTCACTTTCACTGCACTCAATACCTCGTTGCTCCAATTCTTTTACAAGTTCTGTTTTATTCAATGTCTGAATCTAACTTGTTTTAATTTTTCCCTACATTCACACTGAATCTTGCGTCTATACCTTCTATAGCACGGCTTACACTTTTTATATTCATATCACCTTTGAATTCGTATTCCTCGTCGCCAAAGTTGTAATATATTTCATTAATAAATAAATACGCCATTAAACAATGGTATAATTGTAACATTAAGTTTATTGGAAATAATGAATAAACGTTGAATACATATGTTCGTATATAACGAGTAACGAGTATTGAAGTGAATTAATAAAACTTTTTCCAGCTACGCACTCGTCTAGTTTACTGGACGGCTGGTTACGCACTGAGCGTTAGTGGCCACTCGTAATCATCACACCAAGATCTTATACTAAAACATCACAATCACCAAATCAACTGAGTCTGCAAGAAAAGAAGGTGCTTTAGTCACTAACGTCTTCGACTTTATACCAGGAGACGTTTGAAAAGAGCTCTACAACTAGCTCCAAAGCTTCGAACGTTGTAGTTTTCTTTCCGATATGTGTGGTGCTAAGATAACAGGCCCGAGAAGATCACCTCGAGGTATCCAGGCAGTCACGTTTGCTGAAAACGTCAGTCAAGAAAGTCTTTACTTAAGAAGCTCACCGGTCCTTTTCAGGTTTATCGGACGTCGAACTACCTTGCCAACAAACATATAACAACCTTATAAAGTTGAATAAAAAATAGCCTTCAGGACTCACAAGAGTCTTTACTATGCCAAAAGCCACAAGAAGTCGAATGGGAAGGAAAACTTCAAATGCATTTTATGAATACAATTGTAGGCGTCAAGAAAATGAAATAATTTTTTAAGTAAGAGATCAGCTTTTTACTATAATCCTCATAGGAATCTCTTAAATCTTTTAGATTTTTGAATAGGTAGAATACGTATTTGTTTTTTTGTTGCGATTAATAACATTTTCTTAAATGGAGATGAAGCTCCAGGACTTTTTTACTCTGGTAATAAAGTTGTGATATAATAGAAAAAAGTTTTTTAATGATATATTTTTTGTGAGCTTTTAATCTTTACAACTTAAAAAAATAGCCCTTTAAAGAGATAAGAGAAAAAACTGCAAATCTCATCTTTTAAGGCTAACAATTATTTTATAATATAAGGTATGCATGGTACTTTTAAGGGTAATTTATTTTTTCCACTTTTTACAGCTTTTTACTTGACCAAATAAATAGTATGCAGTCTGAACAAATTAGTTTTCAATAAGAAAATGTTTGTTCTAAGAAGTGTCAGAACTAGATGTAAAATTTTTAATTGAAAACGTTTGACATTACATATCAACACACTACAGTGCTCCATTTCGTTAGTCTCGGGCGAGGCCGAGATGTGGAGGCCGCTAGTAGGTCATAAAACTATCTTCAAAGTGCGTATTTTAGGAAAGCAACGAGTCATCTTGATTGTTTAGAGTGAGACACACGTGCACGAGCACGTCCGAAAAAAATTGAATACCAGCCTGATGGCTAAAACAATAAACACAAACGCTAACACCTACAGTTTTTTTAATCCCTTAGATTTGAGAGAACACTCAAGTAAAGCGTCGCGATAGCAAAAAGTTACTACAGATCAACTACGTCTACTTAATGTACGAGTAACTGCTGAAGCTTTACAACAAGCAAATTGCGATTCCTGTCATCTGTGTATCTTGAATAGTGTCTAAAAAAAAAGATACAGCAAAAATTAAAATGATATTAATTAAAAGACATAAGATCTAGAGAAAATACTTTTTTTTTAAATTAGTTTCTGATGCTTCTAATCATGTATTATTTTTACAGCAGGAAGATGAATTAGAGTCATCTTGCGAAGTATCTGATATAAAATTGAGTAGTATTGAACCTTTTAGATATTCAGAAAAAAAAACAAAAATAATCAAATGACAGTGTTATTTGTTTAAATAAGTAATTGTGTATCTTGAGATCATTGCCTATTAAAAAGCGCAAACTGAAACAAAAACGTTATCCTCAGAAGAAAGTTAAAAAATTACTGGGACCATTAAAAAGAAAGTTTATTTTGCAGACATTGATGATCCAGATGATGTCAATAAAATCAACAGTAATGTTGCAATTTTATAAACCTTACAAGAAAGTTTTAAGATGAATGCAGACCGATGTCACAAAGTACAAATTTTGACTATTTCCAGACACTGGTCTTATTAGGGAATTCAGGTAAACTTTCCAACAGATAGGCTCACTCTATAACAACTATTACAAAAAATATTGCTTAAGATAACGGAATATTAGGCAATCCAAGTCTTCAAAGCCATCCATCTTTAGCAGTGGATGTTAGTTACAGTATAATAAACTTTTATCAATCTGATGAACAAACAAATTATTCGTGGTAAAAAAGGTTTTGGCTCTATGATAGTGAATGATTATAAAAAACAGATGCAAAAACGGCTAGTTTTAAATAATGTAAAATAATTGTATAAGCTATTTGAAAAAGAGTATCCAAGAATAAAGTATATTTTTTCAAAGTTTGTTCGCATACAACCAAAATATTGTGTACTGGCAGGAGCCAGTAGCACTCGTAGGGTGTGTATGTGTGTCTGATACATAAACATATTAATCTCATAATAGACGAAGTAAATTTAAAATATGTTATATTTGACAAAAAAAGACTAATTACTAACTATCATGATTGTTTGTATCGTATGACGTGTGATATTTAGTCTACTAATTGTTTTTTTTGGATTATGTGAGGAGTACCCTGTTATAGATAAAATTATTAAAGATGTATGAGAAAATTTCTATAACAAATTGACTGCAAATGTACAACACAAACGGTGGGTGACAATATATAGAATTTCACTTCAAACTTTGGTATCTAGTGTAGATAAATTTTCACAACTTTTAAGCATGGGCTTGAAAAAATTGCTCATTTATTCTTTTTTGCTAAAAAAACAAACGCAATTCTTAAACTTAAGGAAAAAAATAACTCTTAAATAATAAATATATACTCATACGTAATTCAGCGAAAATAATGCATTTGTTTTACAAAGTTCCATATAAGGTGTGCACTGGAACAATGATCAACCAAATGCTTATTCACTCTCAATGTACTATAAAGACGAAAAAAACTAATTAAATGTCAAAAGTTTGCGTTAGCATTCCTGAAAGCTTACACTGTAACACACTTGCTACTAATTTTTTTTTAAACAACTTGTAAAACTCATGAAAACGAGTCTGGAAGGTGTTGATTAATCAATATATTCCTTGGACAGTGCAAAGGCCCAGTACAAAAACAAAGAAAACTTTACTAATCTCATTCATCATATACAAGACCTCGGAATATCAGCCAGATGACTTTTTTTCTTACGTCTCATGGCAAGGAACCGTGCGAGTAAGAAGATAAGACGTTAAAATAATTTGCTGCCAGAGCTAGTCTTCAAAGGATAAGTGATCCTATTGAAACACCACACGAAATATTTATTTGGGCAGCAGAAGCCTTGCAAAGTGTCACGTGTCGTTATTCAACTGATGATGAGTATAATAATGGAGAACAAATATTACCAGAACACTTTCAAAAAAAATCAAAAATAAAAGGCATTTTATAATTCCGTTGCATGATACCGATCTTTTTTCAGAGACTAGAAGCAAAAATATTTTTATTCAATGATAAAACAACAATTGTACAGATCTTTAAATGTACATAAAGTTGATTATAAGTCATGTATAACAATAAAAATTAGAATGTTTTTTTTTTAAGTTTTTCATCGTTATTTTCATAACCATTAGTGTTGTTGAGAAAAACGATGAAGAGTTAGAAAGAGAAGCGTGCAGTGGTACCCACGCAGCGATACCACGTGAGATGCTTCATTAACTGATGTATTTCTCCCAGTAATAATAATTTCTTTATAAACAAAAAATATTTTTTTATTAAAAATTTGTTGCAGAATGCAATGAGTGTATTAAATAATCAATAAACTGTAGGGACTATATTTAAAAATTGATTTAAACATTAAAATTGTTAATAACAATCTTAAATTGCTTGTAAATTTTTTTGTAAATAATTTTACCTAAACTTTACTTTATCATCTTTAAAACGAAAAAGTAAGTTCACTCTAGCTTAAAAAAAACTGAGGTTATCTGTGTTGCAATATGAGTCTCTGAGGCAAAAGTCACAAAACTCTTATATTTTTAACTCCCTCTATCTAAAAAAGGAAAAAAAAATTTCTGAATAGTTCCATTTTTTTTCAACAGAACCAATATAAAATTTTGAGCCAAATAAAGCATATGTTGGTCAGGTTTTTCATCAATGTGTCCAGTTTGTTTAAGAATTACCAGTATACAAAAGCTCATATGACAAGTGGAGCTCATACGTCACATATATGCGTGTGTGTATTAGCTTTGAGGTAAGCATTTAGTAGTATGCTGACATTCAATACGACTTGCCTCGTTGTGAGAATTCATGTATGTATTAAAATTGTACGTTGCATGTATGAATGAATAAATTGTTTTGTATGTTGAAATAAATAATTTACTTGTGCATCGATTGTTGATTCAGCATAATTTATACCAATTTAAGAATTATAATTAACAAATCATTTTGTTAGATTGGAAATCAATTGTAAGATTCTCAAAGGGATTTATTGCGGAATTTGTTAACTTTTTTGTGACATAAGGGATGACAATTTGTTAGGGTCAGACTTGTTTGAAGTACGGCCTTTATTGTTTAGTTTTAGTGTCATTCGTGGGTCTAACAAAATTTAGCTTGTCAACTTTATTTGTTCTTTTCAGTTGGGTAATAATTTCTTATTCTATTGATATGGATAATTAAAATCAAGTTCTTTTTTATTAAAACAAATTAAAATAACTATTCTCTGAAACATAATTTACTTTAATTACGTAAACAATGTTCAAAATTATTCGTATTACTAACTAATTACTAACATCCATTACTCAATGTTGTTACTGCTGCTTGAAAGCTTTTAGATGCTTTGTGTGAAAATTTTTAGTAGTCCCTGAAACCACACAAATAAGTTTCTGGCTAGAAAAATGTCCATGTCTCTGTTTTTTCTTTTATTGCTGGGACCTTTTCTGCTGGGCGTTCTTTATTGTACCTTGCTTCCCAGCTTAGTTTAATACTTTTGATGTTCTGAAAATATACCCAAATTGCCTTAGCCAACACGTTATGACTTACGTGTCTGAGGTACTCCCAAGTCACGGAAGTCAAGAGTTGACTCAAGTCTTATAGGACAGGTGACATACGTAGAAAAGCGATTTTTCCTCTTGGTAGTGTGATTATTAGCGTCAAAGCGAGTAAAAGAACCCTCCAGTTGAATTCAGTAAGCCAATGAGCAATGTTCTCGCAGATTGCATTATAAGCATAACATTTAAGTTGTACAAAAACGTTTTATGTTATGATTTTTTGTATAAGAATATAAAAATGCAATAATTTCAATCGCGTTTTTCTAGCAAGTGCCATTCAGTTTTTTGGATAAGTGATGATAAAAGCTTGCATCAGCAATAAAAAAATTATCAAATAGTTTGACGAATAAGCAATTATTGCTTCTAGGGATTTTACAGTCAATTTTTAGTATAATACAATAATTTGTTATTATTAATTTTAAAATATAAGTACATTATCAACAATGGATAACAAGTGTGCATGCTAACTATACGTTCGTTCATACAAAATTATTTATGCATACATACACGTTACGTAAAATTTCGATGCATAAATGCATTATTACAACGAGCTTGGTTGTATTATATGTTAGCATATTACGAAGTATTTTTCTTAATACCAATACGCACACATGCATCTAAGTGACGTAAGAAATCTGTGTGTGATATGAGCTGTAGTATACGTACAATATGATGTAAATCAATTTGACAGAATAATTGCATTTTTTCTTATCATATGATTTGTCTGCATCATCTAGAGATGAAACAATGCTGACAATATAATTGTATCTGAAAAGCTAAGATAAACTACTCTGCAGTACCCTTTGATCATTGATATGGAAGTATTCAATGTCAGTGATTGTCATTTGGGGACGCATTTACAAATAGGTTTTTTGACATGGATTGATTAAACATCTAACATTTGTTCAGAATAGCATACAAAAAAACTGATCAAAATTGTATATTGTTTTACTAAACCTTTTTTTGATAAGTCTTAATTGAGAAAAAAAAAGAAATCTAACATGTAAATTTAATGAAATCTCCTTAAAATTGGATTCATAAGAAAATTATTAGTTAAAAACCATTAGATTTTGTTGAAGTATTAATAACATAAAGATACTCCTATCAAATGTTCAAAGAGATACACAAGTTATATTTTTTATTAACACAAAAAGAAGGCCTTGTACGTATAAATGTGTGGATGTTAATATATCTATAAAAAAAAAATTTATGTCAAAGTTGTAGCATGTTTGCTCTTATCTCGCTTCTTTCAACTTTTTCCCAGCTTACTGAAGAGGACGCGTTTGAGTCAACGAATTCGTTTGGTTACGTGCAAAATACAATAAAATAAATAAACGTAATAAAAAGAAAGTAATACATACATAGAATTTTATACGTTCGTGATAACTCAAATTATATTATTATGTTTGCAATTCAATATATTTAGGATATTTAAATACAAGTGTCAGTGGATCACAGTGCGCACCTGTCGTGTAGAGAACTGTTTCTGGAAGAAGTGAATCCTATACGACGATTCTCATATGTGTGTTGCAAGGAATTCACATAATTTTTTTCATTGAAAATTAACTTATTTTAATAATCACTCAAGTAGAAGTAACTGTTAATAACTTTTCCATTTTCTATAGCAGCTCTTGATATACTTTGCATTTTTAATACAACGTTATGATAATGAACAAAAATTAAAAAAACATATAAAATAATTTCAAAAAACTTATGACTGGCAGTGCCACTCAGCTGTTCAGAAGACTCAACTCATTGACTGACTATAACTAAACTATGCCTATACAATACGCATACAGTACATTCACACTTTATGTAAAAACATGCCCAGTGCCAGCATGTCGTGTCAAATTTTCTTGCAAACATACTTGTACGTATATATATGTACTTGTATCTATATCTTAACTTCGCAAGAAAATTAAACTTAAAAAAAAGATCTAACTCTTCAGTCACATTTTCCCGTATTTAGTGCAGACACCAGAGACACCAGATCTAGCTACAGAAAGAAAGCTTAAAAGTAAAATACGACAAAATTAACTTTAAGGGAGTAAAAAAAAATTTTTGTTATATTAGTCATTTGATGAACGTGATTTTGCATTATTAGTAAACTATTAATATCAAAAAAAAATTCTTAAAATATCGAAAATTTGCAGCTAAGATATAATATTTTGTGAGTAATGAAAAAAAAATTACAAGACGATTTTTGTACTTAATAAATAATGTTAATCTATTAAAAAGCTTTCAATCAACCAAAATAAATAATAAGTTAGTCAATATGTTAGCAGTATGGGTTTATGTTTAGGCGATTCGGCAAATAAATTGACAACACTCTTAATTGATAATCAAACACAGACACGTTAATGGTTACTATCTTTAGGCTTAACTATCTTTGGACTTTACTATCTTTAGTACAGTAGTAAAAACGAACAGAAAAGTTAGGGTCAAGTATAAAGGTTATACAAAGACAGAGAGTGCGTCTACGAACAGACTGACTGACTGCGCGAGAGTAAACAAACTGCAGTTATTTGACGCTGGAAGGCAGCGTCAGAGCGTTTCATCTCCTTGCTGTTGCACATGCATGATAATTTAGTTCGAAGCTCCAAAAATACGTCCATTACTTCCTTCCATTCGTATATGAATTTAATAAAATAAAAGAAAAGACATATTTGAACATTAACACTGAGTATGAATGAATTATTAATTATCTGAGGGTGTTGAGCACGTGGGCTTCTGGATCACTCATTGTGGTTGTTTGCGACGAGCTGAAACATACACAGAAAAATACATTAATCGGCATGTCTACTATCATTATCCATCTATTATTAATTTATTTATTTCACTATTTTAAGTTTAATTTAAACTATCATGCAATTTACACTTGTTTACTCTTAAAATTTCTTTTATCAGTCTTTCATGCAGTTCAAACGGCAGGGGTTTTGTAAAAATATCTGCTAGTTGCTCCTTGGATAAAATCCATTAAACAATTATTTTTCCTCTGGATACACATTCCTTAACGTAGTGAGCCTTTATCTCAGTCATATATCTCATTCTTTTGCCACCATCTATCTTAGCACTTGCTCCGGCGGCTTTGTTGTCACACCAAAGGTCTGCAGGCTACAGAGAATATGACAATATTAAGCTAATTGAGTGTTCCAATCCTATCAGCTCCTGACTTTCATCACACATCACTACGTATTCTGCCTCGCAGGTTGAGATTGCAACGTAATTCTGTTTTTTCGTCTTCCAAGCAACTGTATCGCCATAAAATCTTATGAGGTAACCATCTGTCGTAATTGAGCCTTAACAATCTGCCAAACTCGCATCTAAAGAGGGTTTCAGTTAATTTCTCCGGCCTCTGTAGGTTAATCCAAGATTTCTGGTGCGTTTCAGGTATCAAAAAGCTTGTTTGACCATTCTCCAGTCATCTTCAGTTGGGCAGATTTGGTGTCTGCTTAGTACGTTTACAGAGTACGAAATGTCTAGTCTGACTGTATTAGCTAGATACACCAGCCTTTCAACTGCTTCTCTGTAAGGTACATTCTCTTTAGTTTAAGTTTTGTTCTGTTCTCCAGTTTCTTTCGATTTTTCTCTGTCTTTTCTTTGCTGATTCAGGACTTGATTTGTCACCATCAGTGTTCCTCGTGATTTTTAGTCGTTAAATCCAAACCTTTCCAGAACTTTGTCTATGTATGGTGTTTGTGTAAGTGAAATTGTATTATGTTTTCGATCTCTTTCCACTCAAATGCCTACAAATGTGCCAACCTTCCCAAGATCTAACATCTCAAACTCAGATTGCATACTAGTCCTAATTTCATTTATTTTGCTTACACAATTGCTAGCTATCATCATATCGTCCACGTACAAGATCAAGACTAGAAAGTTATCTGCTTCTCTTTATGTATAGAGACAGGGCTCGCTCGTATGTAACTGTAGTCCCAATGCAGATGCAGTCTCGTAAAACCGCTCATTCCATCTTTTTGGGCTGATCTTACGTCCATAAAGGGCTTTCTCCAATTTGCAAACCTTATCTATCTTGAAACTGTCGCCATCAAGCAGGCCTTCAGAAATCTCCATCCATATCTCTTCTTTGATAAATCCATTAAAAAAAGCTGTCTTGGCATCAAGTTGGAAAGTCTTCAGATTATATCTATTAATTATTGATATTACTGATTTAACAAATCCAGCCCAGACATAGGGGCATAGAATTCTTGCAGATCGTACTTGTTTCTATCTTTAAAACCACGAATTACCAACCTCGCTTTAAACTTCGTATTTCCATCTTTGTCTATTTTTCTCTTTAAAACCCATCTAGAGTCGACAATCTTTGGCTTGCCTCTATCAGCGTTTATGGTTGGTTTTTCTACAAGTTTCCACACTTGGTTTTTCCTTATTGATTCCAGTTCTTTATGAGTTGCTCTGAGCCATTTATCGCGATCCAGAGATGCGACAGCTTCTTTGTAGTTTGCAGGATCTTTGTTCAGTCCAGCTGTCGGGGCATGCGTCATTTCATCTTCGACTTCTGCAATCAAACAGTCAACATCACCCTTTGATTGGAGCAATTTATCTAACTTGCTTGTGTCGATGGCTTCTGCAAAGCTCGTATCATTTATTCTAGTAAGTTGCTTAGGGTTTTCTTGACCAAGCACTCCAATTTTCTTGGACCGATCGTGCTTTCTCTTGACTACTAATTCTCCCACCGTTTCCAATGACTTCTTAGGACTAGTCTTATCAAACTTATTGAACTATTCACCTTGTTTAATATCTGTCTTGTGGTTCCCCCAGTTTGCTATTCTGTCTTTTCTCCAGATATCTTTAAATACAAGTCTTTCTTGGAATTTTACGTCTCGACTCTCATAGAATTTTTCATCTTCAGATCTTAAAAAAGAGTAGCCAGTGGTAGTATAACCAACCAGCACGACTTGTATCCCTTGTGGACCAAATTTGGTTCCAGTGTGCCTTTATATCTTGATAAAAGCGACGCAGCCAAATCTTCTGATTAAGGTTATGTCTATCTTCATGTTAGGCACAATTTTTTCCAAAGGGGCTATCATATCGTTAGACCGGTGAGGTGTCCGATTGTAGGCATGTTCTGCACTGCCCAGGGCTAAATCCCACCTGGCTTCCCTGACTCCGGAGTCGTACATGTAGGCTCGCACCTTGTTTTGTAAGGTACGATTAATTTGTTCTAAGACACCATTGTGCTAAGGGGTGTCGGGACAGGCCAACTGAAGTTCTGCTCCCAACCTCTGGAGAACGTCTACCATTTTGCCTCCTGTAAACTCCGTGCCTTAAACGGTTTAAGGATAGCATATCTTTGCATCAAAACCCAGCAGGTTCCGTGCGCTTGTCACAAAATGGTCCAAACAACGTCCTGCTTCACATTCTTTTTTACTGGGTATGCTATAGTCAATCTTGAGTAGTCATCCGTGTAAACGATTATAAATTTATATCCTTTAGGATAAGTGGCTGGACTGATCGGTCCCATGGTATCAGCATGAACTATCTCGAGTGGTTTGGTTGCCCTATCTCTTCTTTTACTAAAAGGCAATCTCTTAATTTTAGCAACTTGGCACACCTCGCATGTTGTAATGAAGCTGTCAAAGATGGCCTTATTTCAATCTTTATTTTCCGGAGACCTTCTTTGTAGAGCCTTGAGATATTCTGCTGAGGCACGTCCGAATCTTACATGCCAGAGCATGGCTCTGTTACTTCTTTTCAACGTTCTGTACTTCTCTGTAAATGGGCTTTGAGCTTCCGGAATCTCACCAATCATAAGATCAACACAATTACTAATTCTTCTATCTACAACAGTTTTCTTAAACTCCAGATTCCAGAGCAGCTCCTATCATTAGTGCTACCTTGCTGAACCATTTTGGTCTTTGCTTTTGGGAGATTTTCTACCATTAAACAGTATATTTCTTTTTTCTTTACACTTCATTTTTTTACACTTCTCATTGTTACTTGTGCTCTGGCTATCTTGCAATAGTTCTACTATCCAGTCAGGACTCTTGTAGATACCAGAAATTATAGTCTCATTAGAACGTGGATCAAATATATCTAGCATTGAGTTATCTCGGTATATACTCATGCCCCTTTCAGTGAAACGGCACAGCGACAGCAAGTTTCGCGCAGCAAGTTGTGAGCACCGAAGCGCATACAACTCTATCAAGGACTATCTTGTTTCGGTTATTTTCACCCGAAACACGTCCTTCTTTCTCCGCTCTTAAGTCTGCGGAGAAAACTTTGTTCGCGCATTAAATCAATCTTGTTTCACAGTCATTAAAATTTTTGGAGAAGAGTTTGAAATTCGAAATTAGCAAACTGAGCTCAACTTTATTGCAACCGTTATCTTGTGTTTTCTCCTTGCACGTAGAGAGAAAAGTTTTGGGGTTAACAGCAAACAAACCATTGCATGCATTAGACCTAGGTATTTCTACATTATTTTTATCTTCTTTGCCTTGCTTCTTGTTATCAACCTTGGCTTTCTTGTTGTTATGATTTGTATGCTGTTTTCCAGATTTCTGCTTATTACTTTCTTGAAATTCACTGTTATTCCTATTGTTACCATCACCAGTAGTGCGATTAAAATTTCAATCGTTACTTTTGTTAGAATTACCTCTGCACCTCCCTATGTGCTCTCGCAGGTTCTGCACGAACCATTGGCAGGTGTAGCACTGCCTGAGGTTCTGCCCTTTTTTCGGGCAGTCTCTTAAATAGGGCCCGTTATCACTGCACTCGTAGCATAGAGTGCTGATGGCGGCCACCTTAGCAGCAGTTACGTTGGTAGCTAGTCGAGAGCCAGCCCCACCTCGAGTTGGCCCAGCGCTAATCCCACCTTGACTCGGTCCAGCATTCGCCCCACCTCGACTTCCTCCAGCACCCATTGTTGGTCTTGAGAGTGAGCCTTTTGCCTCCTGTTTCAGGATATATTGTCTTAAGTACTTAAAAGATATGACATTCTCGCTTTTAAACAACCTATTAAAATCGGCTATGCTTACGTCCAGTACTTTTTTGATAATCGCATGATAGAAACTATCCCTTCCCTCATCTTCGGGGAAACTGTTAGTTTTACTAACAAGTTTAAAGTCTTTTACCAGTCTATCAAAAAATTTACAAAATTTAATAGCACTTTGCTTTTTAGGGTCAAATCTAACGGAATGTTTTTTTTTACGCATTTAATATGCGCTCATTTTTATATCACTTCTGTTTATATCTTTAATTTTTGTATCATTATTGATGGATCAGTTATTAAATATAATTTTTTTCGGTCATCTAGGGACAACCTACCTAGTATTACGTTTAGGGCCTGTTCTTTATCTTCTTTTATTTTTTCTTGAGTAAAGGTTAAAGTGGCTTCCAGTTTTAAATTAATTGTGTGAAGCAATTTTTTACTTCTTAGTTCTGACCATAATTGTTTTAAGAATAATTCTAGTTTAGTCGCATTAGTAAGAAAAAAATTGAAGCGCCCTAGACTATTTTTATTGATGACTTCTATCTTTAGACTATCATAAGCCACAGCGCGTTTAAACATCAGCGAACTATCAATGGAGTCAGAGTTTAGGTTAATCAATCATTTACATAAATCAGATCCCGGACTAGATGTAGTAAATTGATTTACCTTTTGTATTCAACTCCTGGCCAGTTCTCACTCAAGAGCCTCCATCTTTCTTTGTTGAGCGGCTAAAAGCTGCTTAAACTCGGTTCGGAGTGTCTCTCGGGCCCTCCTATTTTTCTCCCTTTCTTTTTCCAAGGCCTTTTTGTGTTGGGAGGCAACAGCCTGAAACTTAATGGACATCCAGGAGCTGTACTGATACCTCTCTTGTTTTATCGATTTCTTGATTTCCTTGATATCTTTCTTTGAGGCTTCTGAAATCTCATTTCGTGAGCTTATAAAGTTCTTAGATTGCATATTTTAACCAGTTTTTTTCGTTAGTTCTTTCTTAAGTTCATGATTTACATGCGCCATTTCTTTATGTAAGCTATCTAGCTCTTTCTTTACGTTATCTTTCCTGTCATGCAAGTTTTTAAATTGGCTATTAAATGAATCTTAATTTTTGCTTTTCAAATCTTTAACCTTTTCGTGAACTGAGGTATTGGTCAAATTTATATTTCTACTTCTCAAATCTTTATTCTTATTTTAAGATAAGGTGTTAATAAATTCTATTTTTATATCTCTTAAATCTTAGTTCTTATTTTAAGATGAGGTATCAATCAAATTTATTTCTCTATCTCTTAAATCTTTATTGTCATCTTGAGATGAGGTATCAATCAAATTTATTTTTCTATCTCTCAAATCTTTATTTTTATCTTTAGATAAGGTATCAATGAGATTTGATTTTCTATCTTTAGGGCCTTTTCCTTGGATGCGCTGTTGTTTAGCAACGAGTTTAATTTGACCAGCACATTCTTCTATCAAATTAAACAGGTCTGACATATCTTGATTGTAATGTGCATCTCCTCCCATGTAGACAATAGTTTCATTATTTATGAAAAACATGGCCAGGTTGTTTTTACGACTTACGACCACCACGTCTAGTGCTCCTCGATCGCCTTCAATATTTTTATATGCATCATTTATCATATTAATGGCATTTTGACCTAAAATTAACGGGGATTAAATAGGCAAAAGCAATTTTTTTTTTTTTAAGAAGTAACACGGAGATCGAGCGTGAGTAAAGGCATAGAAAGGGAGAAAACAAAAATGGTGAATTAACAGCATTTATTTTGCGACTCATACTACCAGCCATAGCGTAAGAGGACGCGCACACTCAGTTTGGCCGAACGCAAACCATAACCAAAGTACGCACCTTCCCTCTTTGCCTCAAGGGGTCCCCATTGGCAATAACTGGCAGGTTTAACGAGAAGCACGTATCCTTTATCATGATGCGGGATGCTTCCCCACATAAACAAGCGCGTGCTAGCTCTTGAGTTCCACGAACTTCTGAACAAAGAAAGCCTTTTAATAAAGGAAACCTTAATCATGCAATCTTAAGGAAGTTGTCTTGTTCTATCTTAAGGCAAGACACGAATCTTTTAAGGAGAATGGTAAACGACCATGAGTTAAAGACAACAACGCTTTACGTAAATAACGAGTCTTCAGAGCAATATATATATTTAGTACTTACTGCTGCTCACACTTTTCCTAATGCTTTCTAGAGCTTATTGCTCCACAACAAGCCTCAAGAGTTGGGCCATCGTTCGTATCTCAAGGTGACTTAGCCACTTCAACTCCATGCTGACTCTGCTCTGCCACCTCCTGGGGCTGACCTCCGCCCTTTTGGGAGGAAGTTGGTGTGAGAGGACTGCCAAGCTCTTTCATCTCACAGTGCTCACCACCCGACACAGCACTCCCAGTTGCTTTCACTATTACGTTAATACGTGAATGTAACAAAGGAAGAACACAGAGAATGTGAGAAGAGCTCAAGCGCGAAGCGAAAAAAATGAGAGATGAACAAGATGCGATCAAATAAATTCCACACTACGATTAAGGGCCCATTATCTGTTAGCAGCATGGGTTTATGTGTAGGCGATTTAGCAAATAAATATACAAAACTCGTAATTTATAATCAAACACAGACACGTTTATTGTTACTATCTTTAGGCTAAACTATCTTTACACTTTACTATCTTAAGGACTGTAGCAACAACAAACAGACAAGTAAGAATCAAGTATAAAGATTTTACGAAGACACAGAGTGTAAGTACATACAGACTGACTAACGGCGCGAGAGTGATCAAACTGTAGTTATTTGACGCTGAAGTGCAGTGTCACAACGTCTTGACTTCTTGCTGTTGCGCATACGTAATAACTCAGTTACAAGCGACAACAATACATCTAAAGAAATAAAATTCTAATTACGAGTCGCTTACCAACTGCACTAATTGAAAAAAAAACAAGATAATAATATGAAAACTGCTTATAGCATGAAGGTTAGGTGCCACGATTGTAGGGGAGAAAAAACCGGAAGAACCCTTTAACATAGTATTTTTTAGCTATGTTTGACTCTAGTGTTAAAGATAATTCGAAACCGTAGAAAAAGTTAAATAAAACAACTAAAGAGACATTTAATAATAATGTATCAATAGGAATAGCTTGTGTGGTGTAGAAGAAATATTAGAATTAGCATTATTATCATAACTATTATTATCATTATTATGTTTACGGTATTCCCATCGGCGTTATTGTTACTTTCATCATTATTTTTATCCTTATTAAACTAATTGCCATTCCCATTATAATCATCGCTTGTATTGATAATAATAATAACGCCGATGAGATTAATGATGATGATGATGATGATGATAACAATAATGATAATGATGATGATAATGATGCTAATGATAATTATGATGATGATAATGATGATAATGATAATAGTGCTGATGATAATGATAGTGCTTATAATAATAATCATAATAAAAATAATAAAGATGATCACGATACTGATAATGGTAATGATGATGACAATAAGGATGATGATAATAATAATGAAACGAATGATGATAATAATAATAATAGTGATAATGATGATAATGATGATGATGATGATGATAACAATATTATAGTTATGATGATAAGGATGATGACGATTATGATGATGAAGATGATGATAATGATGATCATGATGATGATGATGATGGTGCTGATGATTGTGCTGATGATAATGATGATAAAGATGATGAGAATTATAATAATAATAATGTTAATAGTGATAATGATAACGATAATAATAAATATAATAATAATAATAATGATGATAATAATGATAATAATAATGATAATGGTGATAATGATGATAATAATGGTGATAATAATGATGATAATGATAATAATGACGATAATAATGATAATGATGATGATAATGATGATAATAACAAGAATAATTATGGTCATGATCATTAGGATGATTACAATGATGATAATAATGATGATGATAATGATAATAATAATTATGACGACGGTGGGGATGATAATGATGACATTGAAGATGATGATGATGATGATAATGATAATGAAAATGATGATGATGATGATGATGATGATGATGATGATGATGATGATGGTGATGATGATAATGATGTTAACAATGATGATAATTATAATAATAATGATAATGATAATAACAATGATCATTATGGTAATGATGATAAGGATTATGACGATGATGATGATAAATATGATAATGATTATGATAATGATAATGATAATGATTATGATAATAATGACAATGATGATAAAAATGATGATAATGATGATGATGATGATGATGATAATGATGATGATGATGATGATGATGATGATGATGATGATGATGATAATGATGATGATGATGATAATAATGATGATGACGATGATGATTATGGTGGTGATGATAATGATGATAACGATGATAATGACGGTGATAATAGTGATGATGATGACAATGATTATGGTAATGATTATAAGTATGATGACGATGATAATGATAATGATGATGATAATGATGATGATGATGATGACAATAATGATGATGATAACGATGATAATGATAATAATGATGATGATTATGATAACGATGATGATGTTGAAGATAGTATTGATGACATGTTGATTTATAAAATAATGAAAACTTTAATAATAATAACAATATACAGGAACAAAATAATGATAATGACGATGACGATGATGACGCTCACGATATTTATGATAAGAACAATAGTCATCATGCTAAAAAGGATAATAACAATAATGATAATAAGGGTTACGAATTATTTTAATAATAATGACGATATTTAAAATCATATTAAAATATAAACAAATTGTTGTGATTATAGCGATAACTGGAATGGTGATGACAATAATGATGAAAAGTATTTTTACGATAATAATAATACTATTAATAATGATAATAATTAGACTTAAAATAATAATTATAATAATAATAACAATGATAATTATTGTTATAATAATAATAATGACATCAATAACGATATTAATAATCATAACAATCATAACGATAATGATAACTATAAAGATTATAGTAATAATCATAATTATATTATAATAATGATATAAATGTTGATGGTGAAAAAGATGATAATAATGCTGGTGATGATTGCAGAGATGATGATAATAATAATCATAATGATAATAATAAAATTAATGTGATAATGATTATCATAATAGTCGAAACAATGATTATTATAATTATAATGATGATTATAATTATGATAATAGTGATCATGATAATGATGATAATAATAATCATGATAATGATGGTGATAAAGATGATAATAATGTTGATAACGATGTTAATGTAAAAGACAAAAATTATTTTCATACTGATTATGATTGTAACAACGATAATAGTAATAATGATGTCGACAGCAAAACTGATGATGATAACAGTGATGATGACGATGATAATGATGACTCTGATAATGATGACAATGATGTCGATGGCTCTAAAGTCGCTAACGATGATAATGATGACGATGATAATGATTATGATCATAATAATGTGAAACGTTATGGCAATGACGATAACAATGACAATGACAATGCATATAGTGATAATAATTAAGATGATTATTGTGATAATAATGACGAAGCTGATAATGTTTGAAATGACAGTGACGAAGATGACGATGACGATGACATCCACAATCACGATGATAATTTTGATTGATTTTGATAATGGCAATAGTAATAATAATGATAATAATATTATTAATAATCATAATGCTGAAGAAAAAAATCATAATGATGACATCGACGATTACTAAAACTATAATGACACTGATGATGATAATTATGATGGTCATGATGATAAGGATGATGGTGACGATACTTACGAGTATGATGAAGAGGAAACCAATTATTGTAATAATTACGATGACGACAATGAGGATGACGATATAGATGACGACAATCATAATTATAATGATAATGATATTGGCAATGATGATGGTAACAATGACGATGATAATAATGATAACCATGACTACGATAACGATAACAATGAAGATTAGATTAACCATAATAACGATAGTAATAATGATGTGGACAAGGATATTAATAATGATACTGATGATGATGCTGATGATGATAATAGTGAATATGATGATGATGATGATGATGATGTATCGTACATTCTCATTTATATAACTTTTTTAGGAAAATTTGCATCTACAGCTGGAATCGAAACAAATTAAGTCAGGAAGCTGGAATAGATATCTTGCTTTCAGGTAACTATATGCTGACAAGGTCCTTGTTTGCAAACACAATCTTATTCACACCTACGTTTTGGGTTTGAGCTTAGTGACAATTTTGCATGCAGGCTTCGTGTTTAGCTGATGTCAGTGTTCATATATTTGGGTATGTTTGAATGGTGCATAATATAATTAATTCGAGAACCACTGTCTGAGTAGACGATATCCCACCGTGGTCTCGCAGCTGCGGCCAAAAAGACATCCCCCTTCTTCTGTTTCTAGGCAGCAAAGTGTTTGGTAGACCTTTTTTTATCATCCTGAAACTAAAACTACTAAAATACTTGTTTTTGCATGCTTTATTTTGCATTTCTGGAAGTTATATCTGGTAGGCAAAAAACACCAACCAGGCACTGATATGATTCTGACTTATGGTTGTAGGATTTTTATAATAACTTATTAATTTTTTTGTAGGCTCATTACTAGCGTAATGTGAGTTATATTCCTACCACGTACTGAAAAGCTCATAACCGCTTGTAGCATCGGATTCGAAACGAAAAGGGTGTTTTTGTTTAGCTACGTTAAGGGATTTAGGTAGAAACGATATAAGATGTGGTCAATAGAATATAGCAAGATATTTGAGCTCATCCACTGCAATACTCAAAGAAATCGTGCGTGGATTTCACTTGCAAAATGGTTTGCGTGTACTCTTGTTGGTATTGTATGAGTACTATGTTTGGTATGCACACGCAATACAGTCATTTCATATACATGCCGTTTACTGGTTTGGTGTCTTGCACTGTACTTATTATAAGACATAAATTATATGTTATCATACAGAACCCTTTGTATTTAGGAGCTATGATAAGGTGAGTCCAAAATCATATCAGATTATTCAACATTTAGCGATAAAATATTTATTTTGCTATTTAACTAAAGCAGTTTTCAAAAAGTCTTACAAAAGTTGTATATTGCAAATAGTGACATTAACATTTTCATACTAATTAGTTTTTTAATACTTAAAAAGATAATTTTGCATTCATTATACAGACGTTACGAGATGAAAAACCATTTGTACAATTTATTTTTAATGACTTATATATTAAATGTCTTTGTCAAATGTGATAAAGAAATTTATTTTCACCAAAATATTGATAAAAATTCTATTGTACACATGTAGCTGGATTTTTTTTTACTATTGATCGTAGGTAGAAAAGAGTAAAAAATTATTTAAAAACGACTCTGCGTCAATGAACAATACTGTAACTGCCAAACTGGAAATTGTTATAAATCTTTTTTTATTTTAAGGTACATATCTTAAATGTAAAGTAATAGCCCAGGTAAGTTAAAATAATGCAATAACAGCTGAGTAGCATGCTACCGAAATTCGTAAGAAACGCAGGTTTCAAACTTAAGAAATTTTTTAACTAAAACTCTGTTGGGCTTAAGTACAAGCAAACTAATTAATTTTTTGCTTATAATGTGCCAAAGAATAAGAGTAAATTTATTTTTAGCCAAATTTTAAAATTCTTTACTTGTTTATATAATTTAATAATGACAATTTATAACAAAAAAATAAAGACAATCACTATGATTAGTGTTTTTTAAAAGGTCAAAACGTATCGAGTAAAAAAAAAGCCAGGTTTGGGTATTAAGACCCGTGACAGATGTGGAATATCAAGGAATATGTTATTAAACTCGGTGGTTTTTCATTGTCTATGATAAAAGTATTTGTTTACATTAGATAAATGCCATTGTCTCTGGAGCTATTTTGCGGCCTGAAGGACCTTCAAAGACCTTACGACTTACGAATAGACACATATGGGGAGAATTACGTCAACTGTCCCAGCGCCGCGGTGGACGGCCCGCGCGGGCATCAAACACGACGTTTTCAACTCGTCGTTTCGGTGTCGAAACTTTAATAAAAAAATTATCTAAAAACATATTCTTACGAATTTTTTCCTCAGCTATCTAGTGGTGGCATCAGTTTTTCGGAAATTTTTTCCCATCACCTTGAAAAATGCACTTATTTAAAAAACACGTTTTATCTCCATGATCTTCAACTTTTGGAATTTTTTTGATAGTCTAGATCGAAAGATGAGACATTTTTACGTAGATATCGACAATAAAAAAAGAGGGGTTCTTCGTTTTTACAACGTATTTAAATGACGAACATCGATCCACAAAAAAATTTATGGAAATATGGCTTGTAACGAGGTAAATCTGGCCTCCAGACTTGGGCTGCTCTCGCTGACGCAACGCATATTACGTCACATTGGCAAAGGCTTACTTTCCAGGAATTATTGTTTTTGTTTTGGCTCCCAGAAAAGGAGAAGAGGACGACGCGACGTGGGGCACAGCAGCAACAGCGAAGAACGAGTACGAGTGAGTGCGCGCAACACTGTTTGGGCCATGGTGGCAGCCCTCGAGCATGAAAGAGAGAGAGAGAGAGAGAGAGAGAGACAAAAAGGGGGCCGAGACGTATGCACTGCAGTTGCAGTGGGGCGGGTTGATGCAGACTAATGAGTTAGGAGCAATCGTGAGTGGAGAGTGCTAGCGAAGTTTTTTTGGCGAGAGAGAGAAAGTGTGGGACTGAGTCGTTTGGGAGAGAGAAAGATATCGTGTGCGTCGTTATTCTTTTTTTCTTTTGGAGTGCGGATTCGAGGTCAGGAAAAGGAAAGAAAAGAGAAGTCAGTACGAGGGAGAGAGATCGGGATAGAGACGTCGCTGCTATGCCCGTACCCCAGAACACTGGCTTTCCTGGGAGAAAGAGAGAGAGAGAGAGAGAGAGAAAGCGAGAATCTGGACGAGAGAAAAGAAAAAGACCCGAAGGACTAGCCACAGCCTGAAGACTACCAGGCAGCTCAAGGCCCAGTGAGATGCCGATGCGCCACTGGCACAAGTTCAAGGAGCTGAGAGGTAGCGTGTCTCTTCTCCCCCGTTTCTGCGCGTTGTTCTAAGGCTTGCGAGCGCCAGTAGGACGCTCAGACAAGGTCCAGGAGTAAAGGAGAGTGAATGATAAGGAAGGTAAGTGTGCACAAGCGCAAGTGAGAGGGAGAGAGGGAGTGCTAGGGAACGAGAAGTCACGGGTGCATGCTCGGGAGTGTTGGATTTTGGGTGTTGGTGCGCTTCTATTCTGGGTGTGTAGGGTAGAGGGGCATAGCCCAGAGAGAGAGAGAGAGAGAGAGGACTAGGACCAGGGACAAAAGAGGAGAAGGGTAAGGTTACCGGAAGACAGAGAGAGTGTGAAGAAAATTCAACCGGACTACAAGGAAAGAGCAGCGAGGAGAAAAGAGTAAGATTGTGTGGTTAGCAGGAAAGGGATAGGGGGTCAGAGGGTACATGTGAGGGCGTGCGTGAGTATGTGTGTGCGTGCGTGACGTGGTTGGGGGTGCGTTAGGGCAGCGGCTCTTCCTGGTCTCAGGACCCCAAACGCATGCTCGTGGTTCGTTACAGCGAGGTGGAACCACTGTAGCGCCGTCGATGAGTTAATTTGTAAAATCGTGCTGAAAGTTTAGTTAAACAACTTTTTTAAGACTTAATATGATGATGTTCTTCCTTATTTATTCTCTGTCTCCTTAGAAAGAAAGAAATCCCATACAGGACCCTTCTTTATTACAGGTGCAGAAATCCAGAGGACGAGAGACAAAAAGGATACGGACGAGACGCGTAACGTCCGCGGCTTCAGTACCATCCCCATCCCTTCTTTTATCTCTTTACAGGTACAGTCGTGCACCGTTATATGTTCTGATATTGTCAATAGGGTTAACATATCTCGAAATGCTTACATTTACATTTCTTTAGTTTTAGTTTCAGCATAAAAAGATTCTTACCATGAAGTTAGCTACAAGCAGAATTTTTTCTGTGTAATTGCGATAAACGTATTCTTCAAATAAGGAAGCACTACCAATCACTGTGTTGGTGAGTGTAAATTAGCCACTGATATTTTACTACGCCTACCGTAGAGGGCGTGTATCCCACTAGGAGGGCTTTGGCTCGAGCCTCCTCTCTATATCACTTTTTTCCAGATAACTTTGTGGTGTTTTTTAAATGATCTCATAACTAGAATATCATATAAGTAAACAACTGTTGTATTGTTTTTTACCATGGCATGCAAACTTGCAGATAATGAGAAATAGCAACAATACCTCAGAAAAGAGGGCAGGATGGACAACTCACTTACATTAAAACCATATCATAAGTAATTAATAACACAAAAAATTAAATAAATGTGGTGAATTACAGTTATATGTATCGATCGTTGTGGAAAAAGTTGGGCTTTTTCAGTCCTGGCACTTAACAAACAGTTTAATTGTTGAAATTAAATTTGTACCCAAAAATTTTATTAAAAGTCATTGTTTTTTTTCAAGTCTATAGAACAAATCCTTAATTAAATACGATTTGGGAGCATGAACGAAGAATATTAGGTAATAATATCCTTACCATGAGCTGTCTCCAATAAGAATTTCACAATATCTGCCCACACTAAAAAAATGTTTTATTTTCGTTTGGTTATTTATAGAGAAATATTTAAAAGTAAGGTCAAATACATATTTAACTGCATGAGACATTAGAGTCTTGAAAAATTTTTTTAGGACACATTGTCTCTCGAAGTGTGTCTCACTATCTTGTTTATTTTGAACTTTTTACACAAATTCTTGCAGTACAATCGCTTTTTCCTTTTCATTGGGCTTGCCACTGACGGTACTTACAATTGTTCGTGTGGGCTACATTTACAAACCTATAAAGTGGTTGACATATAAAAAAAATTCTTTTTTGCGACAGTCTTCTTTCGTGTAATTGAAAAAATAATGACATCGGTAATTTCCGTAACAAGCTGGATCTTTGTCGTCAAGGTGCCAGTACATATTTTAAGAGGTGAGAGTTCAGAATTAGATAAAAATAAAAAATTACAAATGCGCGATTAACATATTTAAATAATCATTCAGAGAAGTAATCCATTATTTGAGATGATTTTTCATTATTTTGACTGTCAGTACCGTAATTTAAAAAAATTAGTTTTACTGTTAATAATTCAACAGATATATTTTTTCACGTTAATGACAGATTTAACGATTAAAAATGGCCCTAAGTTTGAAGAGGAGTATACTAAATAATTTAAGAAATTAATACTAAAACTAGTACACAAGTAAATCTTGATACATATAAATTATTATATCAAGAGATGCATGTGCATAGATGGCGGCAATTTCAATACAAGCACTCTATATCCTTTATACTTGCTGTTTTCTCAATATTTCAATTACTTGAGACTCATAAATAAGAACGAAAAAAATATCCTCTCTGGGTCCGGATCGAACACACAACCTCTTGTTCAGTAGACTGTTGCTCTATCATTTGAGCCACCGAAGAGCTGTACATTCACTTGCACCGTAACTTTAGATAAGCTCTTAATTCTTAATTCCTAAAGCTGTCACTCACCTAAGGTCGATATAGTAGTTATGTGACTGTAATGCTTGTCGGTTAATCAAAAATTAATACGGCCAATAGTAAACAAGCGAATGTTGATACATCTAAGTCATTGTATCAAGAGGTGCATATGCAGAGATGATGGCACTTTCAAACAAGCACTCTACATTCTCCGTACATGCCCTTTTCTTAATATCCAATATACTTTCAACTCTTAATTTTAAGCCACATCGTTTGTTTTTTTAAGAAAATTTCTTAGAGTTATCTTTAATTTATCTTAAAAATATTTAAGATAATTTTCAACAAAGTTCTGAAAATCGTAAAAATTATCTTAATTCTGCAAAACTGTCTCATTACCGTAACCTAAAAAATCTGAAATTTGTACCTACTCAGAGATTATAACGTTGGTGGAAGGTGCGACTACTTTTTGTTTTTTTGTTTCTACCTTCAAAATGAAGCTAGAATAAGAAAAAGCATGATAAGACTAGTTTTGTCTAGGATACAGATGACTTTCTCACCGCCCAAGATTTTTTTAACGGCTTATATAAGAAAATTTACTTACAGCAACTAAACAAAGCCAGACGAGACGTTATATTGCTACAGTAAGACATACTTACTTGGCAGGAAAAGTTAACTGATGCATAAAACTTCTTAAATCTTCAATAATGTCCAATTATCCTAACCCTTAATTTTGTACGCCTTTAACGTAAGCACCTTAATTTTAGCAGATATTATAAAAATACTTAACTTGATGTATGTAGAATGTGAAGCCACGCCTAGATTTGTTTTAACTGTCAATGTTATTACTGTACCCATGAAAGAGATGGTAGTACAGTTGACCGCTCTTAGTATTACTGACTCAGTTATTATAAGCCACCTATTGGGGTGGGCGGCTTCGAACAACGATAGGGAGTTGGGGTGGTCAAAAATTCTCTCTGAAGGTATCGAATGGGCCATACAGATAAATCAATGGTGAGAACCCCAGATTGGAGACTCTAGGCGTAGTGAGGTAATACTTCTTATAGATTCTGATGCTGCCACTGAAGCTGGTGTTACTGGGGCATAGTTTGGTAGTCAGGATCGAGCAGTAGTAAGCATCCTATGCTCGTGACTGTAGGGGTGGAGATGTAGTGCACTTCTGCTGAAATCTAATGCTACTGCTGGAAATGGTGCTTTTGAGGGGTGGTTGGGCAGTGATCCACAGCAGTCAAGCAGAGCCCATTGTTAATATTCTAAGTCAGACGTGACTACTAGCACTGAAAGAGCCTTGATTGTTTGTCCGATTCTCTTAATAGTTGGTCAACTGTGCCACTTACTGTTGATAATGATGGTGAGAGTGGGTACAACAAAAGTCAAAACACTAGATTTAACGTGGTATTGAATGCAGGTATTTTACCTAAATTAACTGGTACTCTAGCCAATGCCGTAGCAGAGGTCTCGTCAAGTGAAATCCTGGCATAGGCTTGTGTAGTGTAATCCGAGCGAATGATTGAAAGACGTCGTGTAGCCTTTCTGATATACTATAAACAACCTTTTGACTTGCAATTTTTGGTAGAAACTAGCAGTTGCCATCTAGTGGGAGGTAGGTGGTACTATCAGGAGCAAAGTTTTAAAATCGGAGCTGCACGCAACATTCAATAATTGAATTTATGAAAACGATTGAATTCAATCAACAATAATGATTTTGATGATTAAAAATTAATAAGATAATACCCTCAATCGTAACAAACCCCCATGTTTTAAGGAGTTTGTAATAAACTTGTAAAGCAGTGGCCAAGCTACAGAAGTCGAAGAAGTTGTAACTCTTGATACAAATGTTCGCGATCATTTATTCATTTATTTTTGATTGACAAAGGTCAGCGGTTTTATGCATACTCATACTCATTCTACCTAATTTTGTGTCTTTTTACTTTAAATATATTTCAACTCCACTTCACTGTAGTCTCGTGGTCGTTAGTTTTAGCGTTTATTTGGCCCATCGGGACCACCAGGTGGCTGTGCTAAGAGTTCACCTAACTCCTCTGAATTGTTTTGCAATGGTCTGGTGGACTTATTAACTTTGCTCATTTTGTTAGAATTGGTTGCCTCGATCTCCTTATCGGGTCTTGCAGGAGGCTCTAGGTCTGCAGTGAACTGTGAAGTTATCGATGCTGACAGGTAAAGTTTGCATTCGGACGTCAGCGGCGATCGATGTCCCCAGTGTGGGTGTGAAGCTTCGTGGTAGTTCGACTTGGAGAGGTCAGGTAGATATCTCTTGCTACACGTGCCATGATATGATATGGGCCACTGTCGATACGTGAAGCTACTTGTCTGAGCTGGCTTGGAATGGTCTAGCTGACTTGTCCATCTCGTTTGTATGCTAGTGCAAAGGTTGACTTAATCTTCTAATCAAGCCTAGTAGACTTATTGAAGTCAGTCCTTCAATCTGCTGTGGAATTAGAGAGTGTGGATCTTGAAGAGGAGCATCAGTGTGTGATACAAAGTACTAATGCCAGTGCGTCGAAGTGGGTATTCGAGTGTAGACGGCAATCCCCTCTGTGCAGACGAGCTTTGATTGGTGCGTCGTCTGACGTGGAGTTGGAGCTTGGTTGCTGAAGAGAAGCATCGACGTGATGCGAAGTACTGATGCCGGTGTGTCAAAGTGGCTGTTTCACAATAAGCCACGTCTGTATACGTGAAGCTTCATTGTAGTTCAGCCTTCAGAGATCGGGTAGATGATATCTCCCGATACATGAGTTAGGATGGGATAGGGGCCATCCTGTTTTTATACAAAGCTGGCATAAGCCATTCTGGAGCTGCCGATACACCTAGCTGTAATGGTTTGTCTGATTTATCCATTTGGTTCGCATGCTTTCGTATTAGT
Source organism: Copidosoma floridanum (assembly GCF_036245765.1). Taxonomy (NCBI): domain Eukaryota; kingdom Metazoa; phylum Arthropoda; class Insecta; order Hymenoptera; family Encyrtidae; genus Copidosoma; species Copidosoma floridanum. The sequence goes on from NW_028321894.1 coordinate 2,460,354, forward strand.
TAACTTAAATCCCTGATTAAGTCTTATGGTATTTTTTTTTTTTTTCTTTTTTTTTAAGTCATTCCTTTAATCTGATCTTAAATTAGAGCGTGAGCCCCCAAGGGGAACATCGGAGTTATAAAAAACACTGATGCTAGTATGTCAAAGCATCTGTTCGAGCGTAAACGGTGATCAGTCTCGTCTGGTTGGACGAGTTAACATAGGTGGTGCGTCATCTGATGTAGAGTTTGAGCTTGAGTCCTAAGGAGGGTATCGGCGTGACGCGAAGTATTGATGCCAGTGTATCGAAGCGGGTGTTCGAGTATGGATGGCTATCAGTCTCCTCTGTTCAGATACGCTTAGGTAGTGCATCATCTGATGTGTGGTTAGAGCTTTAGTTCCGAAGAGGAGCATCAGCGCGGTGCAACGTACTGATGCCAGTGTGTCGAAGTTAGCGTTTGAGCACGGACGATAATCAGTCTCTCTGGTGTGGACTTGCTTGGATAAGTGCGCTATCCAAGGTGAGTTGGGTGCTTGAGTCCCAAAAAGGAGCATTTGCATGATACGAAGCACTGATGCCAGTGTGCTGAAGTCGATATTCGAGTAGATCGGCGATTGGTCTCCTCTGGGTGGGTGAGCTTAGGTGGTGCATCGTCCAACATTTGGTTGGAGCTTGAGTACCAGAGAGGAGCATTGGTGTGGTGCGAAGTACTAGTGCTGGTGTGTTAAAGTGAGCGTTTGAGCATGGACAGCAATCAGTCTCTCCTTTGTGGACGAGCTCGGATTCGTGTGTTATCTAAGGTGGAGTTGGAGTTTGAGTCCTAAAGAGAAGCTTCAGTGTTATGCGAAGTATTGATGCTGGTGTGTCGAAGCGCAAGTTCGAGCGTGGACGGTGATCAGTCTCCTCTGGGTGGATGAACTTAGGTAGAGTAACGTCAGTCGTATGTCAAAGCATGTATTGGAACAGAAACGGAAGTCAGTCTTCTCTGTGTGGGCTAGAATTAATGTGGGCCAAAGTGCCTGACGAGTTGGTTGATATGAGCAGGTTGAGGCTTCAGCACATTTTTTGAAAGATGACAATGCCATCTGCTCTTATCTTCTTTGGAAGCTCGTTGCAATGTGCAAGACCCTGCTATACAACTGGTGCTAACGAGTTTCGAAGTTAGTTGGTCCTTCAGGACTATATCTATCTTGTGCTTAATGCTGAGTCTTGTAGGTTAGGTGTGTCAAGCACCACAAGGTGTTTCTCCCTACCTAGAAGGAGTGTTATTGGTTGCGGATCAGGTGTATATTAATCGGTGGTGACAATAAACTCTAAGGCTCGTGGATACCTTCCTGCAGCAGTAGAAAGTTCCTTAAAGAAGGCCTTACTTTAAGTGCCATATTATTATAAGCCACCTCTTGGAGGGGACGGCTTGGAACAACGACAGGGAGTTCGGGTGGTCAAGAATCCTCTCTGAAGGTATCAAATGGGCCGTAAAGACGAATGAATGGTGAGAATCCCAGATTGCAGACTCTAAGCGTAGTAAGGTTGTACTTTTTCTAGATTCTGATCCTACCACTGGAGCTGGTGTTGGTGATGTGTAGTTTGGTAGTCAGAATCGAGCAGTAGTAAGCATCTTATGCTTGTGACTGTAGGGGTTGAGATGTAAAACACTTCTGCTGAAATCCAGACCCTTATATGTACTGGTGTAACGATAAAAGTGAGAACTAGTCGTAGTAGTAAGAAGGGATTGATTTTGATAATCAATATTGAACATAAATAAAAAATAACGGATAATTCGAAGAAAAATTAAGTCTTGTACCTTTAAAATAAAATCTTTTTAATATCTTATTAATTCACAAACTTAATTACAAAAAGTAACTATTATAATGGTATTAGAAGTACTGCTACTTACCTATGTCGTTTTTTATAATTAATGAAACCCACAATTAGTGGTAGGATATGGATTTCAAGGGTAGCAATAGGTTGACACACAATTGAAACATAAAATTATTTTTAATTTTTTTGAATATTTTTAATTTAAAAAGCTCTGGTTTGATTAGTTATTAATAAAATTTGAGAATTAAAGCTCATTGAATAAATGACAAATTTGGAACTAACAATGCGTACTATTACTAAGTATTTTATCTATAAATTATACGATAGTAAATACTATACGATAAAGCGATTCAAAAAAAGTTTAAACAAGAATAAAGCATATTAGATAAAAATCTTAAAACTGTTTTTTCTAAGCCAACTTTTATTTCTCTGTAAATTTATGAACCATTTAAACAATGTAACTTCTGCACACATTGATGCATTAGGACTATTTTTGTATCATTAACTTTTAGTATAAAATAAGTAGGACCATTGCAGATCACCATAGTTGTTTTGTACAAACCTTGTATCTATTTAGTACGTTGTAGTACGAGTGATACATAATGTTATGAATTTTTTAAAAGAAATATTTGAAAAATAGTATTTCTCTTAAAAGTCAAAATATCCTTATAAAAATTTCTTTCTATGGAACAAAAAAATTGGGTATGTTTAATGTGTTCAGTAAATATTTTTTAAGAAATTTCTGGAGACTTTATACACCAGAAACGAATAGTATTCTTCTAAGTAAATGAGTTGTCTTAAGAAATCTGAAATCAAAGTATAAAAACGGCTAACTTTTTTTTTTATTCTGTACAAATTACTTTTTCAATGATACTTGTAGTATACAATTAGTTTGTACTTGTATTTAAAACATAAAAAACTAAGTTATACTCATGTTTGACTGATACTTCATAAAAACTTTGCATTTAATACATAAATGTCTTGCAATGATTAGAATAAATGTGAAAGTTGGAGAAAAACGAGTTTATACTTTAAATTAACCTAATCCTTACGTTTTGTTAAACAGTATATTTATAAATAAGAATTCTTGTATTTTTAACTAACACCTATTTATTTACCTAACAACCTGCAAATGTATTATCGCCATCCACTTCAGCCAATTCTAAGCAATCCTATCAATTCATAAGCCCCATTCCAGTACCTAACCTAAAAGCCATAGTAAAATTAAAATTAAGAACGAAACCAAGACACACCATATATTTTTTCAAAATGAGAAAGAGACTCACTGTTTGGATCTACCTGCAAGTTTCAATCTGAACGTGCATCCAGAATCTATAATGACAAATCACCAAAAAGCTGGCTAAAAATGAAAAAATTAAGTAATTGATATAAAATTCAGTACTTAGAAGCTTTGAGGGTCACTGATTACGAATTTCACATAAAACATCTAAAAATAGATCTCCTTCCTTCTTTTAGAACCACCCCTGCCCATAAAATATTACATTGTTTATGAAGTTATCAAGTTGCATACCATTTTCAAGGTTTTTGGGGTCATTGATTACGGATTTTACATCAATCATACAAAAATAAGCCCCCTTCTCCCCTCAAAAAGCACCCCTTCCATTAAATATCGCATAAATTATGAAGTTATCTAGTTCTATACTATTATCAAAATTTTTGGGGTGACTGATTACGAATTTGATACCAAACATACAAAAATTGACCCCTTCACCCCTCAAGAACCACCCCCTTGCATTGAATACCACATAATTTGTAAAGTTTATAAGTCGTATACCATTTTTAAAGTCTTAAGGGTCACTGATTACAATTCATAATGGACATACAAAAATCTACCTCTTTACATTTTAAAAACCACCCACTTGCGTGAAATACCATATAATTCATAAAGTTACCAAGTTGTATACCATTTTCAAGGTTTTTGGGGTCGCCGATTCAGATTTCATATCAAACATACAAGAATCTACCCCCTTCACCCCTTAAGAACTACCCCTTGCAAAAAATATCACGTAATTTATAAGGTTGCCAAGTCGTATATAATTTCCAAGATTTTTGGAGTCACTGATTACAAATTTCATATCAAACACACAAAAATTAACCCCCTCCATCCCTTAATGATATTTTTGCGTTTTCTTCTTTTTCTGTGATTGAATCATAATAATAATAAATGCGTTTTATATTCAAAAACTAAATCAAGCTTACGTGGGTGGCTGTTAAACGTAAAATCAATTTTGGCATTTAACCAGTCTTGCTGTTTCGCAAAAAAAGAATCATAATTACGTTTTGATGCATTCCATTTTTCACTGTATCTATTGTCAAATTTTAAATTTATTTTGTCTTCAAGAGCTTTTGTTGTAAAATAATCGTTAGAAACAATAAATTTATTGATTAAATTCTGTATAATTTGGATGTTTTTTTTTGGCAATTCATTTTTCAGTGTTTTTCAGGTGAGCATAATGGAATTCAGACAGTTTTATTTTATTTATCGTTCAATTGTATGTATACGCGTGAAAAATTTACAATGGACGAGACAATATTACTTTTCTTTTAACAATTATTTTATAGTAAATGATGGATGGATTCGTTTCTTTGCAGTATGCAACTGCATCTTACCTTTGTTAATTTTAATCTTATCGAACAGTGCGAAATTCTAAGTTACACGGTGATACCTTGTAGCGTTGTGTCCGTTCAGGTACGTGATTGTTTAAAAAAAAGCAAATATTTTATCAAATATTAAAAAGTGTCATTTATATTAAATAAAACTTATGTTTCTGATTTAATAATTCATTTGAAGTAGAAACGTTTACATGATACTTTTTCTATGAAATGCTTCTATCAAAAAATGTTGACAACTGCAGTTGATGAAAAATTTTCGATTTGGGGACTTCAAAGATTTATAACTTTTTTAAGATTTTTACGAAAAAATTACAAAAAAATGTTTCCTTTAAAAATATGCCAGATTCTTAGAAAAAATTGTTTAAAACCAAAGTCTTGATTTTTTTAAATGTTCTTATAATTAACTAAACAATTGCGTTTTAAAAAAGTATTACCACTCCAAACAAACTGTGAATAGTCAATTCGCATTTTGTGCAAAAATGTACACTAAAAAAATCTCTAAAAAACCTTTATTCATCCGGTGCAGACTGGTTATGTACCGGAAAAGACCTAGCCCTTAGACTATTGCGCTTACTTAAAAAGTGATTTTTCATCTCATTCAAACAGGGGCAAATATGGGCAAGATTTTTTAATCGGTTTACTTTCTAGGTATCTTCAGGTACATGAAATTGCTAGAGAGCCCGTGAAAGTTTGAGAGAAACCTTTTTAATTTTTAACGTTTATTTTAAATATTCTGATAAATAAATTTTTTTTTTTTTTTTAAATTAAAAACTTCAAAAATTTATGAATTTCCATAAGTCTAATAATCAATTTATTTGGACAATAATATAAAAAAAACAAAACTTATTTCTAAATCCAACCATAAAGTCTTACAATCAATTTAGGAAACAAAAATCACACAAAAAAAAGGAAAAATTCGGAAAAAGCAGAATTCACTTACTCGGGAGCTGCGTACGTTTAAGACCAAACTTTTTTAGGTCATGATTTTTACTGATTAATATGCTCTTAAGTATCAAGAAAAAGTAAACATTACAAAAAATGACAAACTTGAAAAGTAAAAAATTGAATTTTTGCCAGCTTTTTGGCAATTTGCCCCATTGTGCATCGGCGCGACGCACAGAGAATAGGTTAAATGTAAGTATACAGTGAACGAAAAATGTCCCCCTTCAGGTAGCGTGCCATCTTCGCGAAATGGAGTGAGTGTCCAGTGCTCACTGAGATTTTCCGAGCATGCACCCTACTACTGTACGCTCGTCTACATTCACTGAGATTTCTCATGCACGCACCTTACGACTGTGCGCTCGTCTGCGTTCACTTGGTTTTCTCGTGCCAACATCTGCGTTCACTTAGATTTCTCGTGCACGCAGTGAAATACTGTTAGTGTGTATTATCGCTTCTTATGAACCTTACTAAATACATACTTTTGTTCGTTTGTGCTATGAAGTATAAAAAAATTTTGGACCATTATAACGAATGAAATTCATAAAAATGCAAACACAAAAGTTTATTAAAAAATACTAAATAAGATTTCATTACAACTTATATTTTAATACATATACTGCCATTTGTATTTAAATACACATATTTATACTGTACTACAACATAGTTCACTCAATATATAAATAATACAATTTTTAAAATAAATTAATTATTTTACAAACGATGTCTTGTAGTTATGTATGTGTGGTAATTTTTAAGTAACACTATACAAAGATATCTGTGCGATAATTGTTCATAAGTAACACATCTTACCTTATAATCGATGAAGACACTGTAAGCAAAATAATGTTTATCAAATCCAATAACTTTAAAAGGCAAGTATTCAAAAAACAGTCTTCTATTGTTCAATACAATATTTCTTATTTCTCCAGACTCTAAATTATTTTCTCCAATCCTAGCAAGAACAACTGTTTCAGGTTCATAAGTAACGTCATTGATTGTGACGTGACTAAGAAACGACCTATTTTCTAAATGTAGACTAGGAACATCTTTATAATTACGTAAACTTTGGCCATAATTAACAAAACTTCATATGAACAATATTGTAACTAGAATATTCTTCCAAGATTGTTAAGCATTAACAATTTTTTGAATTTAAATGTGTTGTGATTCAAATTTCAAGCCGAAAATATTTACCAAAAGACCAAGTTTACGAAGTAGTCTAGCATAATGCACCGACATATAAAATTGAGGTATTAGTTCTCCAAATAATTGTTATATAATTTGTGGTGCTCATGTACATATATTTCTAATTGTAAAATATCACACTCTGACATGGTGGGTAATATTAAAATATTATTTCTTCTTCTTAGCAAGATATAAGACAATTTTTTAGACCTTTTTCCCACGATCAATCCAAAGTTCTAAGCAAAAAAAAGTGACTCTGACGAAGACATATTCAGTTTTTCATTTTTGCTTACATACCTAATTTTGATTGCTAACGGCACATTCAGTGACTCGTGACCAAAGTTGAGTTCTTTCAACATTTTATTAAGAAAGTCATTAGTAAAAAAAACCTTTACTAATAAAACCAACATGATATTGGCCATCACAAAATTAATAATCCCTTTAAAAATATCATGCAATATATCTTCATACTTGCTTATAATAACGTGATAGCGGGGAATATCATTAAATATACAAGATTCTTTCAAACCTGTTGCCGGGGTGTTAATTTTTTAAAAATTAATTTGATATTTATCTTTTCTTCTCAGTAATGGCTCAGACTCTTTTGTAAGAAATTCACTTTGAACACTAGTTGCATAGCAAATCCTGCAAAATCTAGTTGATGTGAAAGAGTCTACAAAACCAAGAATAGAATTCAATCTCAGGTCATCACCCAGGACGAATAAAATAAATTTTGTAACTTTTCCCATCAACTGTAATAGACAAGCCAGTATTTTAAGATTTTTGTAAATCTTTTAATAACTAATTGAAACACAATTTATTACCACACTGCTTACGACATTAAAAAAAAATATATATCTGTTACTACAATACGGTCAAGCTTCGAAGAGAAATTTGGAGGTAAGGATAAAATTTGTGCATAAGTCGCAGCAATCTTATGTTTTCCTAAATGCGATCCTCATTGATTGCCAGTCTCAACGTTGTAAAAAAAAAATACCTAGTGGTAAAACTATGCCACTTTTATCAAAATTATTTTTGTAATGCTTCATCCATATATTTCATCATAGCTGTAAAAAGTCCATCCATTTCAAGCATTATTTTTAAAGAACTGTCTAATAAAACTTGCACAGAACTAATAGATTTTTGAGATTAGAACATTTTACTACTTTTAAATCTTAACTCTGGAGTCTCGAGTAAAATGTTGTGTTACGGTTCAGTATAAAGACCTATTTTTTTATACAAATTTAGCCTTTTACATTCAGTTGAATGAGCTTCGAAAATGTCGCTTGATTTATTGAGTTGGCTTTTTATTTCAGCAACGACTTGATCATCGCCAACATTCATTAAAACTAAGCTTAGCGCATTAATGATAGCTTGACTACAATTAATTTTAATGAAATTTGGCATGCAAGTTTCTACAAATTGGACATAAGATTGTGATAATGTAAGGTCATTGTACATTGTATAAATCAGCCTGACAATATCTTTTTTGAGTTCCATAATTATTTAATATTTCAGAAAATTTTAAAGATCGCTGGAATTTCATTAAATTTTTGTGATTTAGCATGATCAATAACTTAACCATCAAACAAAAAGTCTAACTACGCTATCGTACATTTCATATAAATAAGTTAAATCCGAACGTATTTATTGATTTTTTTATTTTCACTGAATTTATCCAACTGAACAGCTAATGCTTCTATATACGTCATGCCAATAACTTATTTTAATAAATCGTTATTATATACATAATGTAAAACAAATGATCAGAGGTGTGGACACGCACAGGGATAGTCTAACTTTAAAGAAATAATTATGTGTAAGCAGGAATCAATAGTATTAGTCGGGGACTTAAAATCATAGTGTAAATCACTAAAAACTACTTGAAAACACATAAGAGACTCGATGGAACCACAAAAAATGACGTACGGCTGGTAATGAAGACCATGAGATTAGATCAAATCTTTTCTTTCTCTTTTTAAGTTATCAATTTCATCGTGAACCTACAAAAAAAAATATGTACGTAACAATGAAGGACTTTTAACGGTTTTAGAAAATATTTAGTAATATTGTTGATCGATACGATATTATTATGAAAAATACATAAAGTTCTTATATGCTTAAAGTCAATGTTACATTTTTTTCGTACATTCCGACAATATACCAGCTTTCAAAAATTCTACAATGACACGTAATCGCTATTCTTAACATGCCTTTATGTGGCTGATAAAAGACTGAGATACTTCTATGGACGTAGGTTTCCAATTAGTTATTTATAAATAACAATACTTGAAAGACTTAAAAGTCCTTACGCTTTTGCTGTGATGTGAAAATAAAGTTATGCACGTAAAATTAGTGAACATAATTTATCGTATACTGTAACATCACTCACAAACTTTAATAAGATAAAATAGACAAAAAAATATATTATAAGTTACTTTTAGTAAGCAGCTACAGCCAAGTTATTCAACAATTTCCAATTATTGTTTATATTGGCATAGTTTAACTGCACACATACACTTGTAGACGAGCTTTCAATTTCATTACAAACTTTCTCTTGAATTTATTTTTTTTTTTTTCGAATGGCTTGATTTTTTCATCGATTTTAGATTTCAAATAAGCTGTTATTTTTTTGGTAACTATTTTCCAATTAGGAGTAATTCTTACCTCATCTAGCCCATCAAAATCTAGTTTCAGCTAAAAAGTAATATTACATTTTGTTAAATTCTTTTTACATATTATTACTGTTATATTTCTAAATTTGGCTTTAATCGAACCACTATTTTATGTAATTACAACTTTTGGACCTAGATCCGTTTTCAAAACTGAAAATGTACTTGAAATATCATATGCGTTTTTACAGATGAAATTTGTTCCATAGCGAAGATCAAAGGATGAGGTCCCATTTTCATGTATTTTTTTTGGCGTTCTGGGTTTGAAATATTTCCATCATTCATTTTCAAACAAAACAAGTTCACGGGATGTTCTTTTCTTTCCAAAATACAAAGTTCATTATATAAAATAAGATTTTTAACGAAAAACCAGAAACATTTATAACCTTCATTTAATGTTGTACTGATCAAACATAAGGCACTTTTCAGAGTTAGTCATCCGGCTTCATGGATCATGGATCATCGTTAGCTAAAAAGCTGAAGACCTTGCAAAAACTACACAGCAACTTGACTCATTGTATGGGCCAATTGTCCTTCCTAAGAAAATGTAGGACATACAACTATTTGCCTCAACACATAAAAAATCTGAAAAGGTACTTTAATAATTTCTTCTTCCACAACAAGTCGTTGAAGACTTTCTTTCAAAAACGAATTTACTTTTTTACCTGCAGTTTGCTTAATATTGAGATTGACGATTGTTATGCACATGTGTCCGTTCTTAAAAAAAATATTCTTACTATTAGACAAATAATAAATAATCTGCATCCTAACAATTTATTAGTTCAAAGTTTCATAAGTAGTATATATTTTAACAATAGACATAAAAGACAGAAACTCAATCGTACGTATAATAAAAAATGGTAATCTATACAAAAGTCATGTAACCAGAACTCCTATAATAATAACAACAAAAAAGAAAAAATGTTCTGAAATCTAACAGATCTTGATGTACCGGAAAGCGTAAAAAATTGCGTCGTTTTAGGACCAACATTTGCGTTAAAAACACAATCTTTGTCAAATAGTGGAATTATTCAAACAATTAAAAATGTATAATATAGCTTGCGGAAAATTAATGATCTTAATAGTGAATTAAAAAGTAAAATAAGAACAAAAATCACACAAGCCATGATAATGTGTAATAACAAAAAATTAAAACTTGACAATGTTGAACATTCAAATACTTTCAATTTAAAATGTACAAAAGGATTCCTTAAAGAGAACAAAAATATTATGTTTACTCGTTCAGATGAAGGAAATGTGACTGTTTTCCTTGACAGAAACGTATATGTGCAGAACATGGAGTACATGTTAAATGACAACACTACTTACACAATGATAAATAAGAATCCATTACACAATTTACAATCAGATGTCCAAAAAATTTTAATGAAACTGAACGACAACGAACTTTTAAATTTTAAACATCATATTAATCAATTAACGCAAACCAATACAAATTTATCTAGATGTTATGGGTTGCCAAAAATACATAAACCTTTCCTTTCATTTGGACCTATTATTCCATCTATTAATTCTCCTACACACACACTCGCCTTAATTCTCTATAATTCTCTTTCAAAAGTATTTGAAAAACCTTCTTCACATTTGAATATTAGCGTTGAACTTATAAAACAAATTAAAAATCTTAAAATACCGGAAAATCATATTCTTATTTCTTTGGATATTATTTCTCTATTTACCAATATTTCGTTCGAATCAGTCATAGATAGTTTGGAAAAAAGATACATGCAAATCCACAGATTATCAAAAGTTCTTTATCATGAAATTATAGAATGCACAAAATTTTTGTTCAATAATGTGTACTTCACCTTTCATAAAAAATTTTATAAACAGATTTTTGGTAGCCCTATGGGCTCTCCTGTCTCTTCACTATTCACTGACTTAGTTTTAGAAGATCTTGAGACGGAAGCCCTACGCGTGTTGAAAGAAAATCATAATTGCGTTCCCTTCATATATAAAAGATACGTCGACGACACTCTCATTTGCGCACATAAAGATCAGGCACAATTATTTTTACAGATTTTTAACAAACAGGATAATCACTTAAAATTCACCTGCAAAGTATAGAAAAACAATTGTATAAATTTCTTAGACATAACAATTACATATAAAAACTTAAAAATAATCACGAATTGGTACGTCAAGCCAATTTCGTTGAATAGATTAAATAATTTCAATTCTAACCACCCCCGATCTTTAAAAGTCAATGCAGTAGACAGTTTGGTTGATCGAGCTATTCTTTTGTCTCATAAATTATACCACAGAAGGAATATTCTCATGGCAAAAAAAATTTTACGTAATAATGATTATACTAAACTTTTTATACAAAAATATACAAGAAAAGACTTCACCAAATTAAAAATACTAATAATGATAATAACAAGCTACTAAATGACAATCTACGTGATAAAATAGAAATTTCTATTCCATATAACCCATTATTCTTTAAATTTTGTTCAAAAATTTTGAAAAAATTAAATATACAAATTTATCCTATTATTTAAAATAAAATTTGACAGTGTTATCATTCTTGGGAAAGACAAGATTGATAAGCTCGATCAAACCAATGTTGTGTATCATTTTGCATGTGATTCTTGCTCAGCATCATATGTAGGTGAAACAAAGAGAGCATTGAAAAAATGCCTGAATGAACATAAAAGTACCAAGAAAGATGAACTTGTTGTCGCTCCACACATAAAAAAATTTAGCCATAATTTTAATTTTTCTCAAATAAAGATTCTAGACCGTAATCCTAATAGACAAAAAAGATTAATATCTAAAATGCTATACATACACTTTACTTAACACACAATTAATAAGAAAGAAGATACCTTACTTCTCAATAACATATATAAAGATTATAAAATCTTATAAATACTTATAAAAGTAATCTTTCTAAATGATACAATGTAGTTATGTACTATTGTTATCTATATTCGTAAGAAGCGTACATTTACTATTTATATGGATATGCGTAAATACATACATGTTTGACACTTACGTTATTCGTTCGAGGCGCCCAACAGTCTGTAACGATCGTCTTAACGATATGGACGTGAGTAATTGTTCAATTTAAAAATTATTTATATGACTATTTTATTCGTGACTACTTACTTATAATTAATTTTGCATTAATGTAGATATTTGTAAACATTGGCCCTGCAATGCAATTTATGAAATTTGTTGTGTTTTTTTTGTTAATAAAGTGAGCCTGATGAGGTTAGCGTTAAGACCAACGAAACGTTGCTCAAACTAACACCTGACTTTGGAGTTTTTATTCTCACTACTAAATTAGCTCTTACTGATCGTATGCTTATGCACTAAACCTCAAGAAATCATGGAAAAAATTGGGAGCAGAATGGCACGTTCAACAAACACCGTAATTTATATATTATCTTTCTGTTTTATAATACAACCACCACTATAATAACTTACGAACAATTATGCGGGCTCACACTTCTTCACTGCCTGCAAGGAAGATCTCAGTGAACACTTGACATTCACTCCATTTCGCGAGGACGGCACGCCACCTGGAGGTGAACGTATTTCGTTCACTGTATACTTACAGGAAACTTACTCTCTGTTCGTACTATTTGAGTTTAAGCTTTCACTTAATAACTCGGGACGCACGCTGGGTACATAACTAAGACACGGGGGAAAAGGGGTAGTTCAAGCTAACGACATGATATTCGCAAAGGGGTTACGACTGCTTTTACACGACTAGAATCGACTGCTGTATAATATTCTAATGAACTCGCTCACGGCTCGTCTAAGGTTGGTCGATTTCACCCGGAGCGTCGTACAAAAGAATATCCCGTTCGCGATCTAGATACTACATGGACGGAAAAATCATGGAGCAAATGCATAAAGCGATGGAAATGCCCCCCCCCCTTTTCTTAACCTATGCGATTGGCTCATGACGTTTGTGCTTTCAATGCATGTAAGCTATAGCCCACAAGGATAAGAGCTAACTACGGAGTAAGCGCATGAAGGCACTGGCTTTTTTCCATCGTGCCTATGCGTTTTCAGGAGAGAGGAGATACCGTTTTATAGTCAGCCGTAGTGCGTATAGCAGACTAGAAGTGTATACAAACCTATACTAACTACTATACGACGATATTTCCTCTCTCCTGAAAAGCATAGGCACGATGGAAAAAAAGCCAGTGCCTTCATACGTTTGCTCCGTAGTTAGCGCGTATGCTTGTGGGCTATAGCTTACATGCGTTGAAAGCATACACGTCATGAGCCAATCGCATAGGTTCAAAAAAGGGGCGGCATTTCCATCGCCACTAAGCGTTTGCTCCATGATTTTTTCCTCCGTGTACCAGCACCGTTACGGGTGAAGGTATCGTTTCAATAAGGATTACGTTGGGGTGGATGGTAATTTGACTTTTGACCTGACTAGGATGTACCAATACCGTCACGAGTACTGGTATTCGTGTTAATCCGATTTATTTTTGTTATTCTGATGGTACCACTACCATAGCAAGTAGTGGTGTGCCCGTAAAAGAAGAGCAAAGCTTAGTATTTCCCGGTAATCCACGGGTACCAATACCGTGGCGAGTAGTGGCGTGCGCGTGAAAAAAATTAACTTAGTATTTCCCGGTGATCCATGGATACCAATACCATATTGAGTAATGGTGTTTGCGTAAAAGAAAAAAACTGAGAATTTCCCAGTTATCCACGGGTACCAACACAGTGGCGAGTAATGGTGTGTAAGTTAAAGCTTATGCTCGCACCAGCAAGAGAAGAGTAAAAAGAAATTAAAAATGATAAACTTTGAACACTTAATTTTATTCGAAACAAATAACGTATGCACGCAGCGAACCAGTGCGAGATATCCGTATCTGAAATTGAAACCACGCTTGTGGAAAACCAAGTAGTAGAGGTGGACTCCAGCCACCTAGTCGACCATTCAAGGGTAAAACAAAAACTGGGTCCTCACCTTGTGGATGACTGGGAGGTAGCAGAGGAGGACTCTTACTACTCAGTTTACCGTTCGAGGTGTAAAAATTAAGAGAGGCTCTGGACCTTTTCATAAGGAGTAGCGGATCTTAGTGACGTGCTGGTTCGAAAAAGACGCAGGTAAACTTGCCGGAAAAAATCTTTAAGAAAATACAATAGTCAAAGATCCAAGTAGCTGGAACTGCTTCAGTTCAGTCACTCAAAAATTGGCACTCCTCACATCTGGCATGCTCCTCTACATGTGTCAAGAGAAGGAAAGGTGATTCACTTACTCTTGCCCTTCGTTTCTCTTGTACATGCAAATTTTACAGAATTTAACTGTAACATCAACATTAAGATAGGATATTAATAATATTTACTAATGCTAAGCACTGTTTATTTACTTAACTAAATTTGTTGCAAAAAGAGCAGTGAAAATCGCCTAACAATTCAATAAATGCTTGGGTGAACAAACGATCAGTGTGTTACGATAAATTGATTTACACGAATACTTAACCAACAGTAACAGTGGCTGTGGTCATAATAACTTATAATTATAATACTAGTAGTAGTAGTTATAATAATTATAATGATTATAATAATAGTAATAATAATAGTAAAAATAATAATGACAAAACAAATAATAATAATAGTAGTAGTAACAATAATGACAAAAATAATAGTACTTCACCTGTCACGGATTAACATAATTCAATACAGGTAGCTATGACTGTTTACAATATTGCAAAAGCAATACGAAATCTTAGTAGAATTTCAGTCACCATGTTTCTTGCTGCTCTCTGGACATCTTCAAGTTAGAAAAAGGGAAAGGATTAACCTCCCATTTTCCTTTACTATTAAAAAACTATTAACAATTAACTAGGTTACAAATAAGACTATTGCTGTATGTTTACGAAATTATTTATGCGATGCAAAAAGGATTACTCGGTAAATCATGAGCTTATGAACTTGAATGGTAAAAATCGTGTGATCCCTTAAAAATTAATAAAGTTGTTGACCAGGCTTGTCATAGTTTAAACGTAATGTAGTTTTTTACTAGTAGTGTAGTGTGTCTTGGTTGTTTGTGACAACTCTGGCTTTTACTAATATTTTAGCTTTTCTGTATGTATTAATTCTATACTATCCTAATATTTAACTTCATAATTATTGATCCTAATCTAATATTATATTACTATCTAATATTACCCTTCAAATTAACTGTTCCTCGTTAAACTTTTGCATCTACGGTTGTCAAAAGATATTTTGTTTTTCATTTCCGGTCAGTAAAGGTCAGCGTGCATGTACATGCATCATCATTGTACTGCAGGTACAAGTAACTTGCAGGTGATTTACCTCTTTCCAGATGCACGTTGGTCCTTGCTCAAATGCACTTAAAACAACATCCCTAGGGAGTAAGCAGGGAAAAAGAAATTTGCTGATAATTTTAGTCTGCCGACATTACATTAGATTTGGGCGTGGAAGTAAATGTTATCAGTTACAATGCAAAAGATCATTCTCTTCGAATTGCGCATCAACTGCTGATTCGAGGGAAAGAGTAGCGCCCGCGGACGATCCCTGTGATCACCGTGGCGTGGCCTAGCACACTTACTCTCCTTTACGTTCAGTGTGCTTAATTTGATTGTTAGCTTACTAAAAAAATATAAAAACCAAATAGATCGACAATAACAATGAAAAACAAAGTAAAAATAACGAGAACATTCTCCCACCCCCCTAATATGACAAAATAAACATTTAAGGTTTGGCGAAGCGAATCAATTTTCTTTTTGGACGTTCTAATGTTTTGTTGGCTGTGCGAATTTCTGCTTGACATACCTGGCCATCTCTACTTTCGACTACTCGTATTATCACACCTTTCTTCCATTGATTTCGAGCCACATTATGATCCAAAATTAAAACTAAGTCCCCTACCTTTAAGGGATCATCTTTTACATGCCATTTTTTCCTTGGCAAAAGTGTCGGCAGATATTCGCGAAGCCAACTTTGCCAAAATGTATCTGCAAAATTTTGACCTATTAGCCATTGCTTACGAGTACATTCTGATTGAATATCTAAGCGATCAAAACGAATTGCGCCCGAAGAAGAACCAATTAAAAAATGGTTAGGAGTTAGGGCCTCTTGATCTCTAGGATCGACAGATACATGTGTCAACGGCCTTGAATTAACTAAATGTTCAACTTCACAGAAAATAGTTTGCAGAATTTCTTCGCGTGGTGCATGTTCTCTTAGTATATAGAAAAGGGCTGTTTTTACGGTACGAACGAGGCGCTCCCAAGCACCCCCCATATGAGGAGCTGCTGGAGGGTTGAATTGAAATCGAATCTCATGATTTGAAGTAAAATCATTGACTTTATCTTTGTCGATTTTACTCATAGCTCGTCTTAATTCTGAACTCAACCCTCTGAGATTTGTACCGTTATCGCAATAAATTTCTATCGGAGAGCCTCTACGCGATATGAATCGTTTTAATGACATGATGGCGGAATGGGTACTGAGGCTATGAGCTAATTCTAAGTGGATTGCTCGCGTTGTCAAGCACGTGAATAAAACAGCCCATCGTTTTTCTCTTTTCCGACCTATTTTTACTTCGAGCGGACCAAAATAGTCCAGACCACAATAAGAAAACGGTCGGCAATGAAAAGCTATTCTAGCTGAAGGTAAAGCTCCCATACTAGGGTTAGCTGGTAGTGCACGTAAAAATTTACATATTGAGCATTTACTTATAAGATTTCGCAAATTCTGTCTCAAACGAAGAATCAAAAATTTTTGACGCATTTCATTTAAAACAGTTTCACTGCTTCCATGATAATACTTCTCATGATAATAATTTAACAACAGCTGAGACAAGATTTCTTTTGGGTCTAAAATTACACGATTCGGTAAATGATTTTCATGGAAAAAATTTGAAATGCGTCCCTTAGCACAGAGAATACCTCTTTGATCAATAAATGGTTTTAAAGTGAGTAAACGACTACATTTAGGTATTGGTTTCGAATTCCTTAGAGCATTTAGTTCCACCGAAAAGGAAATTGATTGGCTGATTATAATGCAGTATTCCTCTGCTTTCAGTTTCAGATCTAAAAAAGTAAAGTTCCTCTTTTTAAAAATTTCTACTGCTTGAAAAACTCTCACAACTGAAAGTAAAAAACGCTGCGAGCTTGAAAATCGCGAAAATTCTATAATACTAATATTATGAGATGAAATGGAGGCTATCACTTACATTTTTTCTTTCTCACTTTCTCTATGTTCACTGTTGGATAAGGTAAGTATTTGATTCGGCCATTGCGATTTTTAATCACGTAAAAACGAAGGGCCTACGAGCCATCTACTTCCCTTTTCCATCGCTTCAGGAATAAACCGCGTACCATCGTCGGCAGGGTTAAATTTACTCGGGACCCAACGCCATTCCGAAATCGCTGTGATCTCACGGATTTCTTTCAAACGATTAGCTACATAGGTCTTATACTCTCGTGGATCCTTTTTAATCCAATATAGCACTGTTTTTGAATCAGACCAAAACATTTTATTAGAAATTCTAAATTCATGCTCCATCTCAATAAATCTCGCGAGCCTGCAAGCTGATACCGCAGCTTGTAATTCCAGTTTAAGAATCGAAATGGGTTTCATTGGAGTTATGCAACTTTTTGCAGCAATTATTGACGTATAAAATGAGTTATCAGATAATTCAAAACGCCAATAACTAACAGCCACGCATGCTCGCGAGCTTGCATCACAAAAGGTATGCAATTCGGACATGACAATTTTTAAAGAGAGAGGACTGTAACAACGATTTACTCGACAAAGTTTCAATTTTTCAAACGCGTGAATCCAAATTTTTCATTTAGAAAGCTCGTTTTTTTGAAGAGCATCGTCCCACTTAATTTTACTGGCCCAAACTTCTTGCATTAGTTTTCGTGATTCGGTAGAAAATGGTATTGCAAAACCGAACGGGTCAAAAAGAGACAAGATAGCGCTTAAAAACTCGCGTTTTGAAGGGATTTTGTTTATATCGAACAGAAAATTTTTGTTACTATCAATCTTAAAAATTAGTTCGTCGAAATCGCACAACCATTGTAAGCCTAAGACTTTTTCATTTACTTTTTCACTCGAATTTAACGATATTTGAGTTTTTAAGTTTGATGTTTTATTCTTTTCGAGAGAAAAATTGTTCGCCCAGCTGTGCATTTCCCAGTTAGCTGCGGAGTTAATCTCTATAACTTGACGCACGCGTTCAGAGGTTTCTTCGATCGAATCACAAGAATCAAGATAATCATCCATGTACGTGTTGTTTATAATACTGTTAGCTGCCACGGGGTATTTTTCAATGAATTTTTTGGCATTTAAATTTTTAATGAAAAGGGCTGAACTCGGGGAAGATTTTGCTCCAAAAGTAAAGAGGTCATTACAAATTCTTGTCGTTCAATTGATCGATTTCTACCTCGCCATAAGAAGCGTTGAGCATCGCGATCCTCCGGTCTAATTTTGATTTTGAGAAACATGTCACGTAAATCGGCTTTGATCGCGAATGGTCGTTGTCTAAATCTCATTAATACGCCTAGTAAATTTTTAAGTAAATCTGGTCCCGTAAGGAGCAAGTCATTAAAGCTTGTTCCATTTGTTTTTGCAGCTGCGTCAAAGACAAGGCGAACTTTACCGGGTTTATTAACATTTTGCACCCCAAAATGTGGTAAAAACTATAACTTTTCCGTGTGAAGGTTATCACTTGCTCATTCAGCAAAATCATTTTTAAATAAACGGTCCATTTCCTTGTAATATAAATCCGCGTATGTTGCGTCGCGATCCAGTTTTCTTTCGAGAACTTTGAGACGATGGAAGGCAGTTGCGCGTCCGTCAGTGTTTAAAATTAGATCGGGTTTCCACGGTAGGCCAATTTGCCATTTGTTATCTTTATATTGACTCGTCGTAGAGAAAATTTCCAACGCACGTTCGTTATTAGAATCAATTACCGTGTCATTGGTATTTTTATTTAAAAAATCGCTTTCAAAGTACTCTTTAATTTGTTCATTTAGTTTGTCATTGCAATCGCAAAGTTTATTCTGAGTTTTGACCTTTATTGCGTTAACGGTACCGACTTGATGAGCGAAATTTAAAGAAAATTGACCATGAATAGACAAACCTAATAGAGAACGTGAGACTATGAGTGTTTTTTCCTTTAATACAAAGAACTCTCGAGTTATAATAAGATCTATTTCATCTTGCCCGATCAATAATTCGGGGATCCCTGCAAAGGGTTGTAATTGAACTTTTGTTTTTGTAGCACAATATTCAACTAATTCAACACTCAACCGTTGCTTGGGAAGTGCAATGTTGTCTATAACTAATACATTTTTTTATGTATAGTTAGAAGAAACAGATTTAAACTTAAGGTGTGTTTTTCTCTTCGAGACTGAAATAGTTTTAGATCCTATTCCTTTCAAGGCGACATTGACAAGTTTACTTTCCAAACCAATTCCATTCACAACCTCTGAGCTAATTATTGTGGACGTGGAACCTTCATCGAGAAAGGCTAAAATATCTTTTGACGATTTTACGCCAATTATTGTTACAGGTACGATTTTTAAATATACACCCGAAGCTAGTCACAACGCGTCAGACTTTAATTGAGAATTTTCTGAGTAATCGTTAGTTTTAGCCTCTCTTTGAGTGTACTCACGATTTTTTAATTCCGCGTCAGAGAGGTGTAATAACGGGTGGTGTCTACGATTGCATTGTTGACATTTGTCATTCTTACAAGACATTTGATTATGGCCCCTAGACAAACAGACGAAACACAATTTATTTATTCGCGCTACTTTCCAACGTTGCATAACAGAAGCTTGTTTAAAATCTTTACATTCTGTAATTGATTGATTCCTACGTCCAAAATAAGCACAAAAGAAGTCGTTAACGTTTTTTGATGAATTAAATTGAACGCTACTAACGTTAGGTCTGACAGTAGATTGCTCGTTGTGATTAGTCTCACTCTCATCACATTAGTATTCAGAGTCGTGCATACAAATTTTCTAGAGGTGTTTATATTTTTTTCATTTTTGTCAGATTTTCTACCAACTAACTCACTCACAGGAAAAGAAATTACACTAGCGGAAAGCATCATTTGATTCTCTTGGTATAAAAATTCAGATCATTTTTCTAGATCTGATTTTTCTTGATCTTCGGAGTCCGTGAATCTAATATAATTGCTAATCATTGAGTGAGGAAGTTTTTCCATAATTTTTTCTGAAATTTTAGGACTGTGTAAATAGCCTATACTATTTAAAGATTTTGTAGCTGTGACTGAATTTTTGAGGGAAGTAGCGAATTCTATCAAAGATACATTTTGTGATTCTATACTCGGTAGATTTTTCATTTTTTTGACAATTTTTTCCAATATTAATTTGGAATTTTCATATCGCATCTCAAGCATATCCATTATATTTTGAGCACTGTTACCTGCGGAAAGAAGAGTTATTGATCCATCTAAAGCTTCTCCCCTCAAAGCATCATACAAACGCGAAATATTTTCACCGTCACTATATTCACTTAACCTAGTAGAAAGCTCGTAACTTTGTTTGAATCTCAACCAAATGAGAGGGTTTCCCGAAAAAGAAGGTAAATGTTTCGAAGATGACATTCTATTAAAAAGTCTGGAATTTTCGTTGTTTTGATTTGAACAATTAATTGCAGAAAAGGAAGTTTCTAAAGCTTTAAGTAATCGATCCATGGTATTATTGTTTAATTGATTGAGATTCACATTCAAGTTTTGATTGTATGCTGTACTGTGCATTTGCGGGCAGATTATATGATCACTGAAATTATTACGGGTGTCGACAATTTCTGCATTTTTTTTCAAGTGGATAGTGTTTCTCAAGTGATGAAAATTTAACGTAGGAAGTCTATACGAAAATGCAGGATTTAAAGTACGCAAATCTCGTTGATGAGGTCTTTGACTGGACACAGGATTGGCGTAGTGCGACGAAGGAGGTTCTTCAAAGGAGGTTCTGCATTTTCGTATAGACTTCCTACGGTCAATTTTCATCCAACACCACACTATCCACTTGAAAAAAATGCAGAATTTGTCGACACCCGTCATAGTTTCAGTGATCATATAATCTGCCCGCAAATGCACAGTACAGCATACAATTAAAACCCGAATGTGAATCTCAATCAATTAAACAATAATACCATGGATCGATTACTTAAAGCTTTAGAAACTTTCTTTTCTGCAATTAATCGTTCAAATCAAAACAACGAAAATTCCAGACTTTTGAATAGAATGTCGTCTTCGAACCATTTACCTTCTTTTTCGGGAAACCCTCTGGATTGGTTGAGATTCAAACAAAGTTACGAGCTTTCTACTAGGTTAGATGAATATAGTGACGGTGAAAATATTTCGCGTTTGTATGATGCTTTGAGGGGAGAAGCTTTAGATGGATCAAAAACTCATTTTGCCGCGGGTAACAGTGCTCAAAATATAATGGATATGCTTGAGATGCGATATGGAAATTTCAAATTAATATTGGAAAAAATTGTCAAAGAAATGAAAAATCTACCGAGTATAGAATCACAAAATGTATCTTTGATAATATTCGCTACTTCCCTCAAAAATTCAGTCACAGCTATAAAATCTTTAAATAGTATAGGCTATTTACACAGTCCTAAAATTTTAAAAGAAATTATGAGAAAACTTCCTCACTCAATGATTAGCAATTATATTAGATTCGCGGCCTCCGAAGATCAAGAAAATTCAGATCTAGAAAAATTATCTGAATTTTTATACCAAGAGAATCAAATGATGCTTTCCACTGGTGTAATTTCTTTTCCTGCGAGTGAGTTAGTTGGTAGAAAATCTGACAAAAATAAAAAAAATATAAACACCTCTAGAAAATTTGTATGCACGACTCTGAATACTAATGTAAAAGAGAGTGAAACTAATCACGACGAGCAATCTACTGTCAGACCTAACGTTAGTAGCGTTCAATTGAATTTATCAAAAAACGTTAACGACTCCTTTTGTGCTTATTGTGGACGTAGGAATCATTTAATTACAGAATGTAGAGATTTTAAACAAGCTTCTGTTATGCAACGTTGGAAAGTAGCGCGAATAAATAAATTGTGTTTCGTCTGTTTGTCTAGGGGCCATAATCAAATGTCTCGTAAGAATGACAAATGTCAACAATGCAATCGTAGAAACCACCCGTTATTACACCTCTCTGACGTGGAATTAAAAAATCGTAAGTACACTCAAAGAGAGGCTAAAACTAACGATTACTCAGAAAATTCTCAATTAAAGTCTGACGCGTTGTGACTAGCTTCGGGTGTATATTTAAAAATCGTACCTGTAACAATAATTGGCGTAAAATCGTCAAAAGATATTTTAGCCTTTCTCGATGAAGGTTCCACGTCCACAATAATTAGCTCAGAGGTTGTGAATGGAATTGGTTTGGAAAGTAAACTTGTCAATGTCGCCTTGAAAGGAATAGGATCTAAAACTATTTCAGTCTCGAAGAGAAAAACACACCTTAAGTTGAAATCTGTTTCTTCTAACTATACATTAAAAAATGTATTAGTTATAGACAACGTTGCACTTCCCAAGCAACGGTTGAGTGTTGAATTAGTTGAATATTGTGCTACAAAAACAAAAGTTCAATTACAACCCTTTGCAGGGATCCCCGAATTATTGATTGGGCAAGATGAAATAGATCTTATTATAACTCGAGAGTTCTTTGTATTAAAGGAAAAAACACTCATAGTCTCACGTTCTCTATTAGGTTGGTCTATTCATGGTCAATTTTCTTCAAATTTCGCTTATCAAGTCGGTACCGTTAACGCAATAAAGGTCAAAACTCAGAATAAACTTTGCGATTGCAATGACAAACTAAATGAACAAATTAAAGAGTACTTTTAAAGCGATTTTTTAAATAAAAATACCAATGACACGGTAATTGATTCTAATAACGAACGTGCGTTGGAAATTTTCTCTACGACGAGTCAATATAAAGATAACAAATGGCAAATTGGCCTACCGTGGAAACCCGATCTAATTTTAAACACTGACGGACGCGCAACTGCCTTCCATCGTCTCAAAGTTCTCGAAAGAAAACTGGATCGCGACGCAACATACGCGGATTTATATTACAAGGAAATGGACCGTTTATTCAAAAATGATTTTGCTGAATGAGCAAGTGATAACCTTCACACGGAAAAGTTATAGTTTTTACCACATTTTGGGGTGCAAAATGTTAATAAACCCGGTAAAGTTCGCCTTGTCTTTGACGCAGCTGCAAAAACAAATGGAACAAGCTTTAATGACTTGCTCCTTACGGGACCAGATTTACTTAAAAATTTACTAGGCGTATTAATGAGATTTAGACAACGACCATTCGCGATCAAAGCCGATTTACGTGACATGTTTCTCAAAATCAAAATTAGACCGGAGGATCGCGATGCTCAACGCTTCTTATGGCGAGGTAGAAATCGATCAATTGAACGACAAGAATTTGTAATGACCTCTTTACTTTTGGAGCAAAATCTTCCCCGAGTTCAGCCCTTTTCATTAAAAATTTAAATGCCAAAAAATTCATTGAAAAATACCCCGTGGCAGCTAACAGTATTATAAACAACGCGTACATGGATGATTATCTTGATTCTTGTGATTCGATCGAAGAAACCTCTGAACGCGTGCGTCAAGTTATAGAGATTAACTCCGCAGCTAACTGGGAAATGCACAGCTGGGCGAACAATTTTTCTCTCGAAAAGAATAAAACATCAAACTTAAAAACTCAAATATCGTTAAATTCGAGTGAAAAAGTAAATGAAAAAGTCTTAGGCTTACAATGGTTGTGCGATTTCGACGAACTAATTTTTAAGATTGATAGTAACAAAAATTTTCTGTTCGATATAAACAAAATCCCTTCAAAACGCGAGTTTTTAAGCGCTATCTTGTCTCTTTTTGACCCGTTCGGTTTTGCAATACCATTTTCTACCGAATCACGAAAACTAATGCAAGAAGTTTGGGCCAGTAAAATTAAGTGGGACGATGCTCTTCAAAAAAACGAGCTTTCTAAATGAAAAATTTGGATTCACGCGTTTGAAAAATTGAAACTTTGTCGAGTAAATCGTTGTTACAGTCCTCTCTCTTTAAAAATTGTCATGTCCGAATTGCATACCTTTTGTGATGCAAGCTCGCGAGCATGTGTGGCTGTTAGTTATTGGCGTTTTGAATTATCTGATAACTCATTTTATACGTCAATAATTGCTGCAAAAAGTCGCATAACTCCAATGAAACCCATTTCGATTCTTAAACTGGAATTACAAGCTGCGGTATCAGCTTGCAGGCTCGCGAGATTTATTGAGATGGAGCATGAATTTAGAATTTCTAATAAAATGTTTTGGTCTGATTCAAAAACAGTGCTATATTGGATTAAAAAGGATCCACGAGAGTATAAGACCTATGTAGCTAATCGTTTGAAAGAAATCCGTGAGATCACAGCGATTTCGGAATGGCATTGGGTCCCGAGTAAATTTAACCCTGCCGACGATGGTACGCGGTTTATTCCTGAAGCGATGGAAAAGGGAAGTAGATGGCTCGTAGGCCCTTCGTTTTTACGTGATTAAAAATCGCAATGGCCGAATCAAATACTTACCTTATCCAACAGTGAACATAGAGAAAGTGAGAAAGAAAAAATGTAAGTGATAGCCTCCATTTCATCTCATGATATTAGTATTATAGAATTTTCGCGATTTTCAAGCTCGCAGCGTTTTTTACTTTCAGTTGTGAGAGTTTTTCAAGCAGTAGAAATTTTTAAAAAGAGGAACTTTACTTTTTTAGATCTGAAACTGAAAGCAGAGGAATACTGCATTATAATCAGCCAATCAATTTCCTTTTCGGTGGAACTAAATGCTCTAAAGAATTCGAAACCAATACCTAAATGTAGTCGTTTACTCACTTTAAAACCATTTATTGATCAAAGAGGTATTCTCTGTGCTAAGGGACGCATTTCAAATTTTTTCCATGAAAATCATTTACCGAATCGTGTAATTTCAGACCCAAAAGAAATCTTGTCTCAGCTGTTGTTAAATTATTATCATGAGAAGTATTATCATGGAAGCAGTGAAACTGTTTTAAATGAAATGCGTCAAAAATTTTTGATTCTTCGTTTGAGACAGAATTTGCGAAATCTTATAAGTAAATGCTCAATATGTAAATTTTTACGTGCACTACCAGCTAACCCTAGTATGGGAGCTTTACCTTCAGCTAGAATAGCTTTTCATTGCCGACCGTTTTCTTATTGTGGTCTGGACTATTTTGGTCCGCTCGAAGTAAAAATAGGTCGGAAAAGAGAAAAACGATGGGGTGTTTTATTCACGTGCTTGACAACGCGAGCAATCCACTTAGAATTAGCTCATAGCCTCAGTACCCATTCCGCCATCATGTCATTAAAACGATTCATATCGCGTAGAGGCTCTCCGATAGAAATTTATTGCGATAACGGTACAAATCTCAGAGGGTTGAGTTCAGAATTAAGACGAGCTATGAGTAAAATCGACAAAGATAAAGTCAATGATTTTACCGCAAATCATGAGATTCGATTTCAATTCAACCCTTCAGCAGCTCCTCATATGGGGGGTGCTTGGGAGCGCCTCGTTCGTACCGTAAAAACAGCCCTTTCCTATATACTAAGAGAACATGCACCACGCGAAGAAATTCTGCAAACTATTTTCTGTGAAGTTGAACATTCAGTTAATTCAAGGCCGTTGACACATGTATCTGTCGATCCTAGAGATCAAGAGGCCCTAACTCCTAACCATTTTTTAATTGGTTCTTCTTCGGGCGCAATTCGTTTTGATCGCTTAGATATTCAATCAGAATGTACTCGTAAGCAATGGCTAATAGGTCAAAATTTTGCAGATACATTTTGGCAACGTTGGCTTCGCGAATATCTGCCGACACTTTTGCCAAGGAAAAAATGGCATGTAAAAGATGATCCCTTAAAGGTAGGGGACTTAGTTTTTATTTTGGATCATAATGTGGCTCGAAATCAATGGAAGAAAGGTGTGATAATACGAGTAGTCGAAAGTAGAGATGGCCAGGTATGTCAAGCAGAAATTCGCACAGCCAACAAAACTTTAGAACGTCCAAAAAGAAAATTGATTCGCTTCGCCAAACCTTAAATGTTTATTTTGTCATATTAGGGGGGTGGGAGAATGTTCTCGTTATTTTTACTTTGTTTTTCATTGTTATTGTCGATCTATTTGGTTTTTATATTTTTTTAGTAAGCTAACAATCAAATTAAGCACACTGAACGTAAAGGAGAGTAAGTGTGCTAGGCCACGCCACGGTGATCACAGGGATCGTCCGCGGGCGCTACTCTTTCCCTCGAATTAGCAGTTGATGCGCAATTCGAAGAGTTCGGAAATCACGGGGCGAAGCGAGCTTTGCTCATTCACGGACGGAGGCCTTAATTTGTTTGTTAGTTCGAATGTTGTGGTTAATAGTTGCTATGACAACTTTTACTTTATAAATAGATCCTCAAGCGATTCTTTTTTGTATTCTATCTTAGAAAGTCAATGTGAAAACTTCTCATGAAATAAAAATAATTATAACCTTACAAAGTCTCCTCTTATTTTTGTTAATTAGCGAGTTGATCTGAAACAATGCATTTAAAGACAGCATAGAATTAAATTATTATAGTATCATCATATCATAATTAATAGATTTACAGCAAGTATACAATTTAGGTACTATTACGGTACATTTATTAAATACTGGTCACAAATTACACGTTTTAAGTTCTGAATAACTGATACCTAATGGATGTACAAAAAGAACCTTCTTTTCTTCAAAGAATGCAAGAATGAATTACAGCTTAAATGCATTATTTGTTAAAAGCCGACCAATGGAACCTTTATATTTTAGATGCCGAAAAAAATTAGCTCTATAAAACTTATTCAGGAACAAAAAAACCCTTAGGCTGGAGAGCTAAACAAAATTTTGAACCATATTTCTAAAAATTTTTTTTTTATTTTACAACAAAGATCAAATATCTTCACTCTAAAGTGTTACTTTTTATTATTGTTATTAAGAATTGAAATTTAATAAAAACAAGAGCTATTAATTACCACCCAAAACAAGGGTCGATATTAAGCAAGTGACCTAAAACAATATGACTGGTACAAATTTACTATTAGTTCATGAAATATCCGACTAAAAAAGTAAATAAGTTGCAGCTACAAAGTTAATAGGGGTTCTCGTTAGATTTGTTGCATGAATTTTTGTACGTTCACTTATTTAAGTGGAAAACTACCAGCAATGTGCTTTGTCGAGAAGTCTTTTGTAGATGTATTAAGGTATAATACAGTACTTTAACTTGATTAAAAATGCTCTCCACAAGAGTAAATTTTATTTAGTTCTTCTCACAAAATCCCTATTAAAATTAATAATGCAACACTTAATGTTTTTGCTGTGTAGTAAATAAGAAGCATCCCTTAATTTTAATAAAAAAGATTAACAGACAAAATGTTACATTTAAGCAACTACATATGAAAATACTGACTGACTAAGCACTTGCTTTACATTCCATCCAAGCCAAAGTAATAATGTAGCACAAAAATTCATTTGTAGGACAGATAATAATTACTTACCTATCCGGTATATATATATTATTAATATAATATTTTATTACCAGGACTACTTAAAAGTCTTATCTCATGCCAGAAAAGTATACACGAAAATCAACAATATTTCTCAACATTTTTTCTATCCCTTACTTCTTATGTTGAGAAGATCTTAACGACATTGTTTTTATTCTACTACTTTTCCTCCACTATGGCATTGTTTGAACCATAGTTCAGTAGTATTAGCCAAACTTATAACTGCTTTATTTACTGCTTACCTCAAAAACAAAATTTTAACTGCTTTAAAGACAAAAAGTGAGAAAATAAGCGTATACTATTATTGATACTTAACACACGCATTTCCACTAAAATTATTGAAACAAGCGTCATTGTAGGAATGTATATATGAAATAAAATATTAGGTTACATATATGTATGCGTGCATAAATTGTGTTAGATGGGTTCTTTGTCAGCTAATTGTCAATTTTAAATAATGAAACAAATAATGTAGCTCACAGCGTATTATATTATGTTCGAAATGATTGTAAAATTTTCCGAAAAATTAATTGCAAAACTTGCAAACTTTAAAGTCACACCTAATCTTATACTGAGTATATCTTCTGTATTAACAAATATAAAAAGTATCAGTTCAATGTAAGAAATAAAATAACATTAAGAATAAAATGTTGTTGATTTAAAAAATCAACAAAAATAATAAGCAAGTTTACAATAACGAATTTTTCAGGCAATAATCGTATTTACGCCTTCTGATGTCTTCATTAAACATGACTTTAAATGCACAGTAATATGAGCTTGAAAACAATTCAAAATCAATTTAAAAAAAAACAAACTGAAATTTAATGCAAGTTAGATAAAACTTAACAATTATTTCTTTGAAAGAAGACCATCTTTACTGTTCTCGTTACAATTTTTGTAGAATGATCATCTATTTCAATGAGTCATAAAAAGGTGATCATACAACGAACAAATAGGAAGTGTCACAATATAACTTTAGTATGAAAAAATATCTTCATATACTCAGTAATGAATATATCCCAAGCTTTATATACATCCAAAGCCAATTGTAAGTATTCTCGTGAGTAATTTAATTAATTCGTGTGATACACTACTTATACATAGAGATTAAACTGTAAACAAGGTTTTCAAATGCAGGTTGAATTTGAAAAAAGCGCAACATACAATTTTAAAATTAGAGCATGACACCAGAGTTAACGGGGTGTAAGCTATTTAACTAGTTGTATCACAGTTAATAAATTGCAGAGATCAAGTGGGACCCACCAGTAATAAATCAAGAACGTGTAAGAATTTACATTAAAGGAAATTTTACTGACTCCTTTACAAGGAATCGTCAGCAACGATTTGCGAGCTTTACAGAAAGTTACCAATCAACTTGATTTTGAGCCGGACGAAACTGCCCATGAGGACAGATATGCCACCAGAAGCGAGACTGCCTCTACTTAAGAAAAGGAGTCATGCTCCTTGTAGCCAAACTGCTTCATGAAGTGCCCTTATTTTTCATGGCCGTCTTTTTTTTATCACACCATCCCCCCTTATTACTGAAAGCCAGCAAAACTGCTGATTGCCTTCTTTGGATTTTGCGTTACCTCGCACCTAGTTGTGGTCTTTTGCATGCTCTTCGGGAGCTATTTACATATTGAGATCTGGTAACATCCTAGAGGGTCTTGTGATTTGACTAGCAAAATCCTTTGTATTAGCAATTTTGACTCGAGTTTCATCCAGATGAATACTCCCAACATCATGAAAACCAACTCTCAATGTACACTGATATTTTCATAGTTATTCTTGGACTTAAGGTTGTAAATTTGAGGAGCTAGCTTCTGATATAAATGACGGGCATCTGTTATCATCTGTTAAAGTAATGACGACTGGACTGGAGCAAGAGATCATACACAACTTACTTACATGGTTCTGGTGTTCGGCACTACGTCGTTGAATATCGTTGCGTTTTTGATTAATGAAGCCTCTAGTCATCTCCTGTAGAGCCTAAATAATTGGTTGCCTAGAAAATAGATGTGGGAAAGAGAACTTCCATGATATTAGATCGTATATTAAAGAAGAAGTTTTCCGGTCTTCTCAGTGTATTGCTAAGGGTCCAAATTTTTCAATCAGGTTTCCAGTTATTTACGCTTCTTTTTGTCCACACTCTTATCCCTGAAGTCGTGTTTACTTGCCTTAAGATTCATTCTGAATTGAATAAATGACTCATTGGTTTGAGTTGAAGCATTTTGCTACTGTCTTTTCCATGTGCGAAAATCTCGTTGGTCGTATAGAAGTTCACGTTGCCTATGATAAAGTTAACGCAGAAATCGTTTCTCACGTGCTTGTTGCTTCTTCCTACACTGTCAGTTCTTTGTTTGAAGAGCCTTTTAGTATTTGAGAGCAAGTAATAAGTCACTCAAAAAATATTCGAGGGTATTTACAAGAACTTGCCGTAGATGGCACATAAAAAGTCAGATAAAAGTAAGATATCTAAGCTAGGCTACGTTAAGGTCATTTAACTCTTCCCAGGGCTCTTTAAAATAAATACGAATAGCATCATTACCAATTTTACATATTGCATAAATTGGTGAGACGTCAGGCATACTAGCAACTTTGAATTCTCTCACGAGATTTTGTAAATTTTTTTTAATAATAATCAACTGTAGCCACATGCATTTTAGCTTACAATTTTACCGTTGTCGTTGGCGTCAATCACTTCTCACATTCTTATAAAAATAAACGTTTCTGTGATAAATGATACAATCGCCTTTTTTTATTTGTTATATAGTTCAATAAAGTGAAAGTGATGCTATAGTGTGGAATTAAAACATTAATGATACCCGTTTTAAAGTATAGCCCTTCACATATTGCAAGAAATATGAACGTGATTTCCGTCGATTTCATTGAAAAATTGTAAGCCAATACTTGAACCTTATTCCCTATATTATAAGTTAGAAGAGAATAGATCGCATTATATCACTCTCCTCTTTTTGTTCGAACTAGTTATGGAATAAACATTCTGTAAATGACGGAAAACATTGTCAACATCTTATGGTCCCTTATAGTCTTTTTTTAGGCACTTATTTTAATTTACAAGGGTTGAGGCTAAAGCAGATATTGCCAATTAATTTAATTAACATACTTAAAGGGTTAATATACGGACTATGTGATTGTTTAATAATGCCAAGCCTGAGTATACGTTTGACCTTCAGTGAACTTCATCACAGAAATCATCGGTACCGCATAATTTTTACAAAGAATGGTTTGTTATTTCGTAAAATTAATTCATATTTATGACCCAAAAAACTACCAGAAATTTCGCTAAGAATCTTGTGGTATGATTCAAAAGTTCTCTGCAAAACCACGCGTTGTAAGTCGTTGATAATTAAAATTTTACTTTTGCGTTTCATTATTTCTTGATCAGAAAAATTTTGATCACTCGAATTAGTGAAAAAATTAATTCATCAATGTCAAATTGACATAACCATGACGCGTAGATGGAAGAGGTAGACAAATAAAATTATCTTAAATACTATTGTGTCTTGTATAAATTAATTTTTCACCGAAATTAACAATAAAATTTAACTTTTCTTAGATATCCACCTCAAAATACGATTGCTTGCTAACTTTGGGATGGTGAAAAAGTCAGCTACTTCTTGAATTTCTTGCAAATTTTGATCGGCACGAATTCGACACTTCAATTTCGCTGATCTTTCACCAATAAAATCGTCAGACTTGAGACCTAAAATCGAAAAAGCCTTACAAGATACCAATGTCCCTCAGAATTTTTCATAGAATACTTCAGATAAACACGTCAGACTCCCTTCCATATGAACTAATACACATGATTCTATACCTTTGATATGGACAGTTATTACCGGACACCACGTTGGTAGATTTGATGTTTTCTGAAAAGATTGTGTATGATTGTTTTTACTAAGTAAATCTCCTGTCAGTGATATGAAAACAGAACTAATTTTGAACTGATGATCGTTACGGATTCCAAAGACAGTTTGGTTTATATCAGAAAAACTTGGCTTTTAAATAAATTGCTTTGTAGTTTTGCTGATCAGTTAACTGCCTCAAAAACTCCACTTTTACACGTTGTGTGGTGGAGAATCAAAAGACACAACGCCACTTAGCCTTTTAACTGCATCGTTTCCACATTGAGAAAAATCTCATGTACCTAACTTCGATCACACCAATTTTTTGTAGTTGGACGCATAGAGTTTGTTTGAGGGGTTTCATTGATGTTGGGTGGGTTTTGCGCGGTATTTTTAAGTAACAAGCAGTTATTTGAATTGTAAAAATAGTTATTGTTGTGATTACGATGACAGTAGATATGTTATGTCCTAAGCTAGGATATTTTAAGTGGTGATTTCCTCGAATAGGTGTTAAAGTATCTTGAGGGTGTAGCTGATTATGCTGGAGCGCTTCATTTTAAAATGTTGATTTCAGCCCACCCTCTCCCGTAGGTATGAAACAAATCGATAAGCTCGTCTTACTTGTTAATCATACGAGTGCCACATATTAACACTGCCTGTTTAACTTGACTATTAAAATGTTGCGCCAAGTCACGCAGGACATCATTTTAAGGAGGTGGGCGCAAAAATTGATGAAATTTATTATAGTGGCATGGAACATTCTAGATAAGTTGTATTCGACCGTATTATAACTGAATGCTAGCTTGCATTTATTTATGTTTTGTATTTAGTTACTTAAATAAATTCGGTAAACTAAAGTGAGAAATTTATTGGAATGATTCATTTGCCTTGAAATAAAAAGCCACTGATCTGAAACTGGTTATTTTATGACTGCTCTATGAGTACGTCAACTGATCGTAAAGGGCTGAGCTAAAATTGTCTAAATCTAATCGTTAAATATAAGCCACAGCACTTCCTATTCTTAAAAGATTTTGTCGTGGATGAAAATTCAAATTTCTGATAGGACGAGGTAATTTGTGTTATTAATGTTCTAAATTGTGTAATCAATCTTCTCGATTAACTTGCGTGCGCTCAAAACTCTCACGCGTTTCATTTATTGTAGCGTAAAGTAAGCGTATCGTTGTAACGTAACTTTAAGGAGGTTTCAGCACTATAAGTATGCATATGTCATTAAACAGTATAGCTTACGCTAAATCTAAGGGTAAAATAACCAGAAAATGTTTTCAAAAATTCGTGCTTGGAGCTTGCTTTTTTAACTAGAGCGCTTATGGCAGGTATAGTCAGACTAATAATTTGCAACTAGAATTAAAAGTGTTGGGTATTATCAGAACACATTTGTTAAAGGTTATACATTTATTGTTCGAATAACTTCGTGAAAAATATAGCAAACTGGTAATCTTTAAAGTTGTTCTATTTATAATTAATTGAATTGTCATATTTCCGTAGGATAGCTGACGTTTTTCTTGCGGTAGTTGTACTAACCATCAAAGTTTTTTGAGCAAATTAGGGCTCCAAGATGCAAGTTGGTATCCCTACTCGCTGAAACCTCCTTGAAAATTAAAGTTATTTAGTCATGTCTTCCTCGATATTATTCGCAACTACAGATTCTTGCGCAAGTATATAGAAAGGATGCATTTTATCAAAGGTAAAATCTAATGTGATGTTATAAGCCTCTTTGTAACTTGGCAGAGTTTTAGTGTTGACATTTTCAATAGCCTTTCCCTTTCAACTTGTTTCATTCGACGATATACTGTCGGTCGGCCCCCCCTCCTGATCGTCTCGGCGCTTCATTACGCCGCTGCCGCTGGCATCGACGGCCTGTGCCGGGACCAGCTCAGTTCGTCTCCTGATACACAGGTTCACGCATCAGCTGGCCAGCTACAAGCCTCTACCAGCCAAGCCACACTAGCAGCAGCCAGCAAGCCGCTCAAGACAGCTAGTCCATCAAAAATATCAGCAGAGCATCGTACGCAGAAAGCATTCTATTCATTGTCGCCGGGTCCGCTTCCCTTGTACTCAACAAATAAAGAGTTTCTTAAACACAACTCAATATCTTATCTGATGGCTGTACTAGTCGCGTTTGTGTACCTTGTGAACTAGTTGTCGTGCCCCCTCCCCCCAAAAAAAAAGCTACAGTTGACTCTACACTTGCATTTACATTTGATGATAAGTACAAACAACGACATTGGATGCCTATTTCCGAAGAATTAACTTTAATATGAGCTTTAAAATTATCAACGAACACAAGCAGCTTAATAATATTCTTAAAAACAAGTATAGAATATATGACACTGGCGTGAAAAGATAAATAGAATTAAAAAACAAATGTCGTTGATAAACAAAAT
The DNA here is from genome assembly GCF_036245765.1 of Copidosoma floridanum. Lineage (NCBI taxonomy): Eukaryota > Metazoa > Arthropoda > Insecta > Hymenoptera > Encyrtidae > Copidosoma > Copidosoma floridanum. The sequence goes on from NW_028321894.1 coordinate 2,494,495, forward strand.
GAACAAGCATAAAAAGCAAGATTCATTATTAATAATTTTCCATGCAATAATCGTTTTTACGCCTTTTACTGTATCTTTTAAACATAATTTATATTTAGCAGTGGTATAAGGTTGCAAGCAATTTGAACAGAAGAAGAAAAAATAAAGAAATTTAAGATAAATGCGATTGATATAAGACTTTATAATTACTTCTTCAAAGGAAAACCATCTGTACTTCTCTTTTGAAATAACCAGCTTACTTTATAAGTCACAAAAATGTAAGTATACAAGAAATAAACAATAAGTATAACAACACGATTTTTGTGAAAACGAAATGTCTGGATAATCCTATAGTTAGTGAGGAATATAGATTCTAATCCAATTAGTATGAAATCAATAAGTTTTCTCGTGAATTATTTATTTTATTCACATAGTAACACACTTGTACATCGAGATCACACTGTAAAAAAAATTCCCAAACAAAGGTGAATTTAAAAGAAAAAACGCAAAATGATATATCGCAGTTGGAGCACGTAGCAAGATTCAGCGGGATATCAGCTTTTAAACAACGTGGTATTGTAATAAATAAACTGTTGAGATCAAGTAAGATCCTACGTTACAAAATAAAGATCGTCTACGAAGCCACATCAAAGGTTTTAACTGCCTCTATGACAAGGAATCCTCAGCAACAATTTGCAAGCTTTATTTTATCCTTAGCGATCATCCGTCCTGTCTTACGGTTACCAATCAACAGGAGCTTAAGCTGGACAGAACTGCCCACGAAAAAGATATGCCACTAAATGTAAGACTGACACTACTAAGGAAAATAATAAACTCTCCCTGTACTTCAGCTGCTCGAAGACGTGTCCAAATTTTTCATGGCCTTCTTCTTTTCATATTCTTACATCTATTATATATACTAAATATACCCTCTTATTACTAAAGGCGCCAAAGCCGCTCATCGCCTTTGTTGGTTTTTGCATTTTCTCACACCTAGTTGTAGCCCTATGTGTGCTTTTCGGGCACTTTTTCTATATTGGGTCACCACTGTCTTTCATAGATTATGTGACCTTGCATCATCATTGATCCAAAATGTTCATTACAGCTGTTGGATACGTACTCTTGGTAAAAATATATTAGAACCGTTCTATGGTTATTTTCTAATGGATAAAATTGGAACAAACCATCATTGTTTTAACCAACTGTTTAAAAATATACCACTTGTGGGTTGACCTTATTTAACCAGAGGTATCCACAAAACTGCTCCATCAAGAAAAAAAACTTTTTTTTTACGTTTTACATCTGTCCTCTAACTTCTTATTTGACTATTGACTTCTGCGTCCCACAAGTGCATTGTAGTCATAACGTGTTGGCTAAGGCAGTTTACATATTTTTTAAGGGAATCAGAAGTCTTAATTTACGCTAAAAATTATGGTACAGCGGTAGAAGCTCACTAAAACTAGTTCTGGCGATAGCAGAGGAAGCAGAAATCACAACGTCTTTATTTTCCAGCCACGATCCCGTTCATGTCGTTTAAAAAAGTGCTAAGAAACACTGCACAAGACACTAGAAAGCTTAAAGTAGCAGTATTAACCAAAGTTGATAAATGTCAACTTGTTATTGGTAAAATACTTGATGTTTTATCTTCTTAGTATGATTCGATGAACTGTATTAAAAAACAAATATTGTTTTTAATTGGTTCAACAAAAAAAACAGGTGTTGGTCTTGGGACCCACTACAGATGTGAGATATTAAAGAATATGTTATTAAACTTGATAGTTTTTACTTGTTTATGATAAAAATACTAGTTTTCGTTAGATTAGTGATGTTGTCTCCAGGGCTATTTTGTGGCCCGAGGGACTTGTCAAACAGGGCCCGAGGGACGTAAAGCAGTCACGGAGTAATGTCGCTTTTGTGGCGAATCCTTTTTTTTCTACTAAGTGCACACCCTCCACTTAAAAACGTGCAAGGTAAAAAAAATATTAATTTCTTCGACTCGAAATGATCTTCATTTCATATTCTTAGATTGTTAAGACAGTTTATATATAAAGATGTATTTTTATTAGTAAATCTTATAGATTACGAAGAAACAAATTATGTGTGTCAATTTTTTTCTTTATTATCACATATACAATAAAAACAAAAAAAAATAATAAAACACGGTGAAGAGTATCCATACTACCTACCTATACATAGGTATATACAGCATGATATTTAACGGTGGCATTTCCCGGAAACAGCGTGTAGAGCAATTTTTTCTGAACCAAACACCGTTTGAATAAATTTTTTAGGGCAAATAGCTTTTAAATGAGGGGCGATTGAAAATACGTTTTAAACTACCCCTAAATGGGTTTGTAAGGGTATGGCGCGCGCACATGAACTCGCGACGTTGCCACATTGTCATTGAGCTTATTTGGTAAGTATACATAGATAACTCCATGTGCGCACGCACGAGCGTCTGCTATACTATACTGCTGTTAAATTGAAGGTTGGATGTTACAAGGTAAACATTGTCTACTCCTTATGCTGTCATGTTTTGAAGCCATGCCACAGATGTAACTGCATGAATATTTATAACATTTAAATCATGTAACACAAGAGTAAAATGGGATAAATGTTTAACTCACAATTAATAAATAAGTGCCGAACTATACTGCAGCCACTCAGTCGAAGTTCTATTGGCTTGCAGGGGAAAATAGTGTACCCTACGAATAGTTTCTTTATGTTCACAGGTGTTTTAAAATCCCCCCAAATTGATTTTTAACATGTCAAATCATGTAACAGCAAGAACATATCTTAGTATAGGTGATGAAAAAATAAGTAGTACCTTTTTCCCCATAACAAAATTTATTTTAAAATATTTTAAGAGCCAAACCATTATCTTATAATTATGAGTTAAGGAATTGACCTCCAAGAAATATAAAAAATGGAGCTTCTTATAATGCTTCAAATGCTGATTTACAAATACTATATGAATATGGGAACTTTAACTTTAATTATATTAGATAATAGTTATTACACGAAACTTTTTAAATACAGCTAAAAAAATGGTATGCTCAAATCATACTTGTGAAAAGGGCACAAAAGAGATCAAACAGAAAGACGAAAGAAACGGATTCACCACAGTCTGTAGTGTGACTTGTGCGCGGTACCTTCGAACAGAGTCCACGTGGCTTCCTTGCGCACGTTCAGGTAGAACTTGACGATGGCTTACTGTTTGACGGCAGGTAGGTTCAACTATTCTAGGTACGAGCCGACAAGGAGTTGCAAGTCCACGTGCTTGGTCAGCTTGACCACGTAGAACTCGGTGAATCGTTTACGCAAGCCGACGGGCAGTTTTTTCTTGCCAACATCGGTTGCCGGGTTCATGCAGGTGAATAAGGTGAAATCGGGATGGCGTGCTATGGCTTCTTGATCGCCACGTTCCAGAAGAGACAGGGAGCCTGGCGAGCCTTCGAGTAAACCAGAAAGGCAATCCGGAGTCTCGGCGTTAGCGAGATTGATCTCGTCGAGCAGGACCCACTGACCTTCTTTCAAAGCCTTAATTAATCTCCCTTACATAAAGGCAAAGGCCAACGAGAGCTGCCTCTTCACTTGAGCCGCCAGCTTTCTCAGCTTGGCAGCCAGCTGGTCTCACTTTCTTACAGTCTAGCGGCTCTTGTCTTCCGGCTCGCCGATGCTTTGACCTGAGTCGCTTTTAAGCAGCACCCGTACTGATATTCATCAGCGCGACGAGGGTCTTCCATTTGATTTTCGTGAGGCAAGTGTCAATGTGTTCCAGAAATTTTTTGTTGGGCTCGACCGCGAAGAATAAGCGAAACAAGATCTCGAATTTCTCGCAAATGGGAGAAATGAGGATCTTCAAGTCGACAGACTTGTAGCCACCGAGCAGATCAGCGCTCTCGATTTGCTGATTTATGTTGATGACGATCAGCTTGTGACCTGTGCTGCGGGCCGAGTACTCAACGCAGCTGGTTTTGCCAGTGCCGGTTTCGCCGACGAGCAGTACTGGCTCGTTTTGAGCTACACAGCAGCTGATGCGCTCGAGCAGGCAGGTGGATGGTCGAGTAAACGAGAATTTGGTGGTGCATCGCTCATGAGATAATTGCTTGGCTTTCTTGCGTTCCACTTGACAACGACTGCTAGTAAAATATTTTGCTGAGACGCTGATAGAGGGCTTGTACGTTTGGCAAAAGTAATCGGCTTGTATTTTAATGATGCCGAGTTTGTTACAGATCTCCGTTGCTAAGACTAATCTGTGATCTGAAAGAATATGGAAACTTAAATTGTTTGCGTGAAGATGTTAAAAAATAATTAAATTGCATTTTGTTAACAAATGTATTTTTACCTTGAAATAGCACAGAGCAACAGATTATGTCGATGGCGTCTTGAAGTAATTTAAGAGCAGAATCTTTGGAGTAAACGTTTAAGTCGTTAACAGCTCTATGACACTAATTTAATAGATCTCTAGTGGAAATTAATCTTTATGTCTTTAAAAAAAACAGTTCGTCGTCTTCATCACTATCAGTATTATGATTGCCTACAAAAAACAACAAGAAAACATCAACAAACTTAGAAGTAACAGTATTTCATACTGGAAACAGAGTTTGGACAATTGTACTTAATTCTTTTTTCGACAGCGACTCCATGTTAATGCACAGCAAGTGTTTTTCAAACAGACTACTGGCTCCGGATGACTGACGTTGGAAGCCGGACATCATGGGGATCAATCTCTGCGTGAAAAACAGCTGAAATCCACTGTTAACGTGAAAAGTGTCTTTGCATCCAGGAACAGACAGAGTTCCAGTTTGCATGACATTACTCAAAATGCTAGTAACGTCTCGTGCAGCACTGTATATAACATCCAGAAGGAGCCAATTTCCACTTGCTACTGCCTGCGTGAGCACACCAGCCTGCCACTCAAATTCTCCAGATATATCGGTGCATCTGTAAGTTCCCAGCAACATTTATGAGTCACTTTTATCCCCAAACTGTACTTTAATGAAATTGGATGGCCAGTGTCCAGTTATTTTGGCCAAGTATTTAACGATGGCTGTTTAACCGCAGCCAACTGCACCTTGCAGGCAAATGCATTTTCTTCAAGCTACTCTAAGAGCCAAACTGCGCAAGATTTCTTCCATTGCTGGCACAGGAATTAAATCACTATTTGTACATTGGATTTCGTTGTTTAAAACTGGTTATAAGACTCTAGCAATAGAAACGACGAATGAAATATGTCAGCCATGTCATATAACTCTTTTGTACAAGATATTTTTTGTAAGCAGACGTTTGTGTCATTTTTTTTTGTATCTAATTCAAATTTGTCTGTATTGCTCGGCAAAAATTTTGCACACTCCAACTGCAAAATTTCTGCCATTTATATCACTACCTAATTCACTGTACAGCAAGCCTATAAACAAAATACACAATTTTAAACTACTCATTTCACAAGAATCATTATAAAAATCGCACAAATAGTATTTTACATGTATTACCATTTTACATAATCTTCTTTATATCACAAATATTTGTAAAACTTTGACCACTTCCACATTCACCTTAATAGTTTCAATTGACAATACTCGTTGTATTTTCAATAATCACTAGATAATTTTGATGCATAATCAATGTACTCAAAGAAAACACAGAAGTGTATGAACAGAATCAATTATTTTTTAACTGCTGAGCAGTGCAGAACAAAGTTTTATCACCTTTAACATCTGTAAATATAAGAAGGTGTAAGATCATAACAACTCCATTAGAAATAATATAAAAAGTTTTAAGTCCCTTCAAGTAACAATTTTAATTTACGACTCTTTTTAATTATATTCTGAATGACGATTATATTTGCATATCATAATTTGTATACGATTTTTAGTTTTGTTTATGTAGATTTAAAAAAACTTTAATTATTGGAAACAACTTCCAAACATAAATTACAACAACCTAAGTATATTACAACAGACGCTGCTCATGTAACTAAAAACCATTAATTTATCATACACACTTGCATGCTTTACAAAAATAAAATTAATAATGCTATAAGTACTATACAATTATTTTATCTAATATTATTCAAAATCTTTTTAAAATATTTATATACTCAACAGTGTATCGAAAAAGAAACTTGAAAACGTCATGGTAATTGAATGTTTGGTTAATGTACCTGCCTTCAGTTAATTATTAACCATCAACACAAACTGACGGAGTTACAATAAAAAATTTATTACGAAATAAACAAAATAAAAAAGTAATAAAACTAAAATACATAAAAAAATAAAACTTCTATCATAAAAAAAACGTGCAAAGTAAAGTTATGTTTACATTACTTTATTGGGAGACACAGACAAAATCATCAAGCGTCCTTGCCTCAACTAATGTAAGAGTTGAAGGCTCTACAACATCCGCTAGATGGGGTAAAAAGTGGTTTCCTGTTACCGTGCTACGTACCAGTGGTGAGTGCAGTTCATTTATAAAAAAATTATTACAATCAGCTAAAAAGTAAACAGACTACTCAGATCACGTAATCAGACATCAGGTTAGATTACCTCTTTCTTACGTTAAACGTAGCAAATACTTCTCAGGCACTTTCTACGCACTATAGGTAAGAACGTAGCAGCTACAGGAATAAGCGCGCGGTGGGCAGGGCAGTGGGTCAGTCGGCTAGGTCGTGGGACAGATATTTTACATGTAACATAATAAGTAAGTTACCTCAGGTACGAGATCGTCTTTGAATTAGGTATGAGTATTGGGGTACTGCCACAGCGAGTGGCTGTCGGTCACCCGTCACTTTCCGTCAGTCCATGTACTTTTGTCACTCGTACCGTCCAGATCGGAGATTCAACTAGGCTGCCTCGTTAGTTATAGGGGGCACGAGCGCGTGGTGGCTCGGTCGGCTAGGTCGTGGATTTGCACGCGGGAGACCGTGGTTCGATTCCCTGCCAGTACGACTTTTCGGGCAAGTACCTCTGTGATTCTCACATGTGCTTTTTCATCACGCAATGCTCCTCGAGGATGGTTTAGGCGACCTTCTCGCAGCAAAAATTGCCTAATTTTCCCCTACCCCCCTCCCAGTAATGCTAGACCTCCCATCCCTTTCCTTGTCCCTTTCCCAAGTGCTAAGTACCCATAGTAGTGCGCTTATAAGAGGAACTGCACGTAGAGCCCTATAGTATAAAAAAAAAAAAATTTATAGGGGGCCCAGGTAGGCCCAAAGTAGGTTTTATAACGATGGAATTGGTAGTGACAAGGTGGGAAGCCTATCTACGTATCTTCCGTCTCACTCTTTATTATGATGTAGCTGTAGCTACGCCACATGATGGCTCTGTCAGTAGCGTGTTTGCCTACACATCTTGATGGCCGGAGTTCAAATCCCACTCTGGACAAAAATTTTCATTAATAAATGAAATTTTTTTCTGGAGGGAAATTGAGCTTTATTAAAACCTACCAATTTTTCTACTGTTTCACACCTACCATTAATTAACAAACGTATTGCTAAATACACTTTACAGTGTCAAAATCACCATGTCTAAGCCCCTTAGGGGGCGATGATAAACATAAAAAAACAAAGCTGTAGCTACAGTATGTGTATGTATAGTATACAACTGATGCGAATGACAGCCATTTTGGAGCAGTGTGCGTACAATAATTAATTGACATGTTAAGGATTCCCTGCATTTTTATTAAATAGTTAAAATAAATTTTTTTTTTGTCAAATGAGTGAGACAGTGAAACAATCGTTGCCATTAAGTAAGGAAAGGGTCAAGAGACATCGTGCTTTAAAACGTGCAATTGCGAAGGAGGAAGAAAAAGAAATACATGGCACCAATATTCGTGCAAATTACGATGGATTACTGGGTTATTGGGTCAAAATCCAAATGCTGAGGACTAAAACAATAAAAATATTCTTACTGTTTTATTCAACTTACACTATTTTTCCCCTACTGTATTTTTTTACAATGTAAAAATAATTTTTTTTTTTTAATAAAAACGTTACTGTGTTTTTAAAAGATAAAAATGTTGCAGAAAACTTTGAGGCTTCTCCATATAGTAATTGACATACAGTTCATGACACCTCACTCAACCACAATTTTAAGTAAACCATAAATTCAGTATACTGTAAACTATATAGGAAAGTGTAAGATATGTACTTTTATTGTCGAATTGAATTGTACGTGCTTTACAAGTGTTTGTATTATCTTTTAAAATTTATTTTTCTCTGTGCATCAAGAATATTTACATACTTAACAATTACCATCAGTTATAACACAATTTTTCACACACTTAAAAAGAGAAGCTTCACGTTCATTTTTATATCATTTTAATTTTTACAAAACGTTTCATTTGATTTTCTACGTCTTCTACGTTATTTACAACTTTCCTACGTTTTTGAAACTTTCTTACAAATCTACCTTAGAGTACACAAAATTTTGTAGAAAACCAATCCCTGCACAGAAGACAACGTTGAACTTGTTTCAGTAGCAACAACACAAGGGTTTTGTACAGTTGATCACTGGGAAGTTGGCTTCTCACTTGCTGGTTATTGCAATGATTGTTAACCATTTCTTAATCTGGATGGACAATACTTAATACGTTTGTTAATCAATTTAAATTAAAATAAAAGAGAAACCATATCTCAGATAATGACAAACAACAGTTATCATAAGACAACAGATATCTTTAAAACTATCATCAATCTTATTTTCTTGATCATAATAAGGCCGTCTTGTTATTTAGAAAAAAAAAATTTAACTTACAAAGCATTTTTTTTACAGAACTACACATATTACAGTTTATATCTGAAAAATTTTAAGAGCACTGAGGGAGCAAGTCAATTAGTGTGACATTTTATACATCTTATCTTACTCTTGCGCTAAGACATTTTTGTATCAGTTAGCTGTTTTTCGTACCAGAGTGCGGTCATGATTGTCCACGACCCACGATCAGCCATAAATTATATCTATGTGAGTACGAATTACATTTTGGCTTTTGGTTTGCACTAGAAGTCAATTCCGGGACACTTTGTGGGTACTTTCCGGGCACTTTTGGTGAGTATTTGGTGAGTACTACGGACTTGGTGGGTACTTGACGGATACATCCTATGCAGTTGAAAGGTACTTCCCGGCTACTTGACATGCATTAGTGACTAGTACCAGGGAATTTGGAGAGTACTTTTTTTGTAATTGGTAGGCATGTAGCGGGCACTTGGCAGGCGCTTGTTTCTCATTTTGCGAGTATTCAATGGGCGTTTGGCAGATATTTTGTGTATACTTTCCGATTACTTGGTGGCTATTTGGCAGGCACTTTGTAGACACTTGAATTAAATTGAATTTTATTGTATTGAATATCGCTGGATATGCAGGAGCGCGGTATGAGCAGAGTGGTGCCCCCTAAATCCCGATTGGAAGGGGTCCAGAAAATCAGCACGCCTGATAAACTGGTGGAGCATCTGCTCAGCTGCCACCAATTCAAATATTTTTTAAGCAGCTGAGAAAATACTAATAGGCCGTAAATGGCTCATCTCGGTAGGCAGCTTACGCTAAGTATAGCACGAACGGGAGCCAGCTTCCACGCTTCAGGAAACCTGCAAGATTGCAGCTAGCAGTCAAAGATGTGGGTCAGTACATGCAGTATCGTTAGAAGGCAGTGCTTCAAGTAGCGAAGAGGGACATCATCGGGCCCGATTGCGTTTGACTTTGCTGAGTTAATTGCCCTCCAGACACTTTCTGGTGAGACGTGAACAAAATAAAAGCAGTCGTCAGGTGGAATTTGCGCAAATGGACGGGCATCAGTCAGCGGCACGCTGCAGCCCAGGCCCACAAAGTGCTTATTAAGCTCGTCACAGCTTGCCGGCAGGGTGACAGAGCTCCTATTCTTCGAAGAGGCTCCCATCTCGCTCATACACCTCCACATCTCAGTTGAGCTCCTGGAGTTCACCAGTCTCACTGAATATTAAGAAGATATGGCATCACGTGTTTTAAGCTTTACCTCATTTCTGAGTCGCTTATAGGCAGAATAGTCATATACTCTTCTGTATCACCTGTAGGTGCTCCAAGCTCTATTACAAGCTCGTATTAGGGATCGCAGTGCGCCAGACAGCCAAGGTGAGTGCTTGTTTTTTGGGTATAATCTTCTGTAGGGCGCGTGGACATCGTATAACTGCACCAACGACTCTGTTAGGAATTCGACTTTGTGATCAACGTTTACGCGGCGGTGCAACTCATTCTAATAAATGTCGCGAAAGTAACGCTGAAAATTATCCAAGTTGAACTCGCGAAATGAGCATCGGGTGATTGGTTGCCGAGTAATTTGAGGTACTTCAAGCGACAATGAGACCAGCAGCAAGTCATGTTTGGAGATTTCAGGGTAAAATACCTGCGCTCAAATGTTAACACGTTCAATATCGCTAACACAAATGTAATCTACAGTCGAGTGAGACTCTCTGACGTGATGAGTAGGTGAATATTGCAGCGGCTCATGGCCACAAGCAGTTAAGGAACTGCGCAGAATACGGCGAGTAGTAGTATTGGATGTCCAGTTGATGTTAAAATCTCATACTAATACAGCCGACTCGTAGGCTACATTACAATTTATCAGCGCATCCTCAACATCCGACCAGTAGCCACCTTTGGGGGAAGGGAATATACCACTTCGAGTAGAACCTTAGCACAGCGCAGCTGAAGCGTGACAAATAGGTACTCAGGTCTTTTGGTATACGTATCCGAGTAAGTCAAATGACAGACAACTCTACTTGGGATCGACTCATGTGTATATAGGGCGACACCACCCCCTATCTTATTCACACGATCAGCTCGGAGCAAGACACTTTGTAGACACTTGGTCGGTGGATAGCAGGCACTTAGCAGGTACTTTGTGGACCTATCACACACACTTAGTAGATCCTTCGTGAGCACATAGTGTGTTATTTTGTTTTTTTATAATTTTCATGGTTATGATTTTGTATGTTCGAAATAAAAAATCTCATATGTCACAATTATTAATTTTCTTACGCAGATGATGTGTCGTATCTGAAACGCCTTGTTGTCTTGTCCAATGAAGCTTGCGTAGATCCAGAATTGTTTGGCAAAGGTTAATGGCGATTAAATGTTATATTGATTGAACCATCTTAAAGTTATTATGTCAATTGTTCGTTCGTATAGGTTTTATGTCTCTTATAGAATAGCCAGTTGTAGAGGTTCCGATGGAAGATGTATCAACTCAAAGTAATGATTTTATTAACTAAAGTTACATTAATTCATAAAATAACTGCACAAAATAAATACCGAACAACACCATATTTAACAGTTCAAAAAACTGAAGTAAAGTGGGATATGTGTTTCTTTCATATTTTATTTTTACTGTCGGTGGTTTATTGTAAAATACAAATATTATTCATTCAATTTGCCTTAATAATAAAATCTATGCCATTTGATTATCAATACTTATGTTTTAATCTGTGTTTCGGTATTTAAAGATACAATATTTTATAAAAAAATTTTTGTCTTAATACTGATAAAAATTGTATAATTACCGTACATTTCAGTATTCTCTATAAAAATTATAATAGTACTTATAAATATGTACACTCATTTGAATCTTATAATAGCTTGTTTTTATGAGTCATTTAACATTTTTTTATCGACAACATCGTAAATCATTACGAGCAAAGTATCTTGCAGGCTTATTTTTTTAAAGCAATTGTTTTTAGTTATAAAAGGCCACAATATTTATGTTTTCGCCGTCGGGTGGTTTTGGGAGGCTGGTATTTCAGGCAAAAAAGCAGTTTTCCAATACTCGTTCGAAAAGTCTCCTTTACGAACCTCGTTACGGACCTCACGTTCGGCTCGGGCCGCAAACCTCTCGGTTCGTAAACAGAGACTTTTCAAACTCGTAGGAAAACTACTATTTCAGTTACGTTGTAGCATTATGTGTTCAAACTTGAATACTCATTGTTAATATAGAATATTATTCCAATACAAATTTTTCTTGTCAATACAAATCTGTCTTGTTGTTAGCGTGCGAACCTTACAATGCAGAGGTAAATGCCGTAGCACAACTCTGTGACAGAAAATCATCACCAACTCCCAGTGAGAATGGTATTCATTGTTCATGTAACAATCAATACATGATTTCAAAATATAATTATCTTAATCACAAACGATATAGCTCAAAAAGTACCAGATGAATTTGATGTTGGTCAACGTAGTGTACCAGAGGAGAAGGTAATTTAATTTTTATCACAAGATTTATGTTAACTTTATTATTTGAATTGTATATAACAATATTAGGTGAGTTTTGCTTGAAGCTTACTGAACAGAGTTTACCCGATATTCACATGATATTCAGCTGATTTTTACCTAATAATCAGCTGATGATTACCAATTACACATCAGATGAAAATCAACTGATAATCAAGTGATTATTATGAAAAAATACGGTGAATAGCATGTAATAATATCAGGTAATTATCAGCTAATAATCAACTGACGCGCAGCAACTGGATACTCAAATAAAGTATTTGTAAAAAAGTACAACAAAATTTATATCCACCTATTCTACATTCCAAACAAAAGGTAGTGATTTACATCTCGATGAATTTTTTAGGGCAGCTTAAAATACAGATTTGTTCTTAATTATTATTAAAATTTACTTTATTATTCACAAAATTTACTACAATAAATGACTATATCTAACACAATATACTTACTAATACTTTTAAATTGTAGATCAAACTTCACAATAAACACAATATCTACGATTCGAAAAAGGAACTTGATTAAGTTATGACAAAATTTAATGACAGTGCTAAATTGACCAGGAAAGTGATGAAAATAATTTTAGGAGTGGAAGAGTTAAAAAAAATGACACCAACTGGGAAAGGCAAATTTAAGGAGATTCCCAGTGATATTTATGACTGTGTATTTGGTACGCACTTTATTGTTACTCTAATACTTTCAATTGGTACAAATAGTTAGTAGATAATATTTATACCATTGTACTAAGGGTTGTAACAAAAATTTTATTGCAACTATTGTACACTAGCAACCATACTCTATTTCTAAACTCTAGTTGAAGTATTTACTTGCTTAAATAGGAGAGTACCAATAAGTGTCAAATTTCGGAAGTTTTTTTATATCACTTGTTGTAGCTATTTAGTACAATAATATACACTAAATTATAAATATTACTTTGTCTCACCTTCAAATTAAATTAACATTTCCATCACAAATTTTTTTCCATATTTCGTGAATGATAAAACAGAACCAGACGAGCAACTCTTGCGCAGTGAATTCAGGATAATTTTAACCAAAATATGTAATAGATTAAGAAACCCATGAAATTTTGATATTATCTTTGTAAATAATATAATTAATATAAGCAATTGAAAATATTTTGATTCCAATAAGTTAATAAACAAATTCTTATTCACGATATTTATTATTGGAATAATTTGTTTTTCTTTAAAGAGAAAATTGTTTAATCAGTTTGAGCAATCACTTGTCCTAATTTGATGTGAGCCGCAACTACTATCGCCTAAGAGCCCGTACAAAAGTAAACGAAGTGGCTAAAGTTAAAACTTAAACTTCAGCCATTTCACGTGGTCAAAAAAATGCGCGAATATATAGCGCAATTCTATTATGTAAAAAAGCATCATGCGGCAATGACGGAAACTAGAACCTTAGCCATGCGTCTAACCTCGAACTGCTCCAACGCATCATTCAATTGTTTTATTTTATGTTAAAATTAAATGGATGATATGTGTGCATGAGTTAAATCAAGAATGTGGTAAAAGCTTAAGATGGAAAATAAAAAAGAATTCAATCAGCCTCAGAAGGAAGCATAGCTGATAAATTACTTGTCAAACAATGTACAACGATCATTACACTTTGCACAACAGTGCTACTACATGTATCGAAGTCTTGCAAGCTGACATTATCTCCATTTGTCGTTTAACATTGATTATGATATGTTTCGACGAAACAGTAGTTAAATGTACAAAAATCATTAAGTTTAATATTATAAGCAGTATATATGTATACTGAAAGCCATTATTGATTCACCATGAGGATGCCATTAGAGAGGCGGTCTGACATCATTCATCATTTTAACATATACTCTGATAGAAAAGATTTACTAAAATGCATCTTAGTTAAAATTGAATACACATCATAAGTTAGGATAGTGCCATTGATTCTCATAACAAATAAAAGCGTAATCTTAAGATAGGCAGGTGTAAGGTTACTAATTATTCTGATCAGTTACTTAAAAGTCCATATTTATTTTCTCATATAGAGATAAAAGTAAATTGTAATTGTACTTTACGGAAATATAACGGAACAGATGCATTAAAAACAAGAATTCAAAAATAAAGTACTACAAAAATAAACTTAAAAAATTACAAATACTGCTCAAAATGTTCACCATCATGGTCAAGGCAGCATTGGAGTCTGTGTTCAAAATTGTCCAATGCCCTGTCCACCATTTCTGGTGTAACACTTTCAAACACAGCTCTTATGCGGTCTTCTAGATCTTCCACATCGTTGACTGGATGTCTGTAGACTGCATCTTTTATCATACCCCAGAGGAAGTAGTCCAGAGGATTGAGGTCGGGAGAGCGGGAAGGCCAGGTAATAGGACCTGGGAATGTATGGTTATAAGGGTAAGGATAGGATTAGTGATTTCAAAGGATGCAGCACTTATGTCCTACATAAAATTAAGAAAAATGGAAAAATAAGGATAAAGAATAACTAAAAGTTAAATCTGATTTACATGTGTAGTAAGGGTAAATTAATGATATTGGTAATTATGGAAATGGTTAGGAATCGATGTCTGTCTTTCTTTTTGATATGTGTAAGAATATTATCGCTCACGAAATACAAAACAATACATAGTCTATCGTATATCTTTCAATGTAGCTTTTTGTATTTGGCGAATTTCTGAAGAATTTGTATCAAAGTACACTTATGGCAATGGCACAATAGTGCCGAATTAGTGGGAATTCGTTGTAAGTACTGGTAGTTGTGAAAACCATATGTCAATAATTTGCAGCTTATTAATTCTGTGCCGTTGCCTTAACATGCCATGTACAGTAGATACCATATACTAATTGACTGAGTATTTCAAGAAGCTTGCTGACGTCAGTACTTGAAAGACACAATATAAGCCACTGTTAGAGAAAAAACGAGCTTTACCCACTTATTCTGCTGCTCTTTCAAAGTGTGATTAAGTAGGTATTAACCGGAGATTCTCCCATTGTGCTTATGTATAATAAGTATGATAACTGCTAGGTGATTTGTAAATAGATGCAGTACTATACCCTCACAAATAGTTGGTGAGTAGGTGGCCCCAGCGACTAGGCCAGTAGGCCAACAGGCTGTCACGGTAACCCGGTAAAGAAAAGAAAAAAAAAAGGAAAAAAATGGTGTAATATTTTGAATTTGGCAAATAACAGCAATTATTGTATTAATATGGTTAAACATGTGCTATAGAAGTTTAAGAAAAAAAAAATTGATGATATATGATAAATAAATTTATGAATAACCTCCTCTGCCAATCCAACGTCCAGGGAACATCTCGTCAAGGGTATGAATAACAATACGAGCTGAGTGCGCAGGAGCCCCATCATGTTGATACCACATGTTCTCTTGCACATTTTGCGGTAAATTTTCCAGCACTTGTGGAAGGCGGTGTAACAAAAAAGTTCGGTAGTCAACGGCAGTCAGACGGTCTTCAAATTGATGAGGCCCAATGTATTATTTGTTTCAATAATGTTATTTGTAGTATACAAAAATTCTTTACAAAATTGATATTGTTACAACGATGTGTTAGTGGCAATAGATGTGCAAATGATAAATTTAAAGAAAGCTTACTACAGTTTATATTTTGCCAAATGCCAGAAATGTGATATGAGACCAAATGATTTGAAAGATAACACAATTATAAATTTTTAGTGAGAGTGACAGAACTGCCTCCTAGTATGCAACAATTAATATCTGTAATGTATTGTTAAACTTTTTTTTTTTTAAAGGTTATATTTCTAAGTACCCTCGTTTACTTCCGAAGATGTCACAGTTTATCGCTGTCTAAAACTTGATAAACAAGTTATCAGTTGTCTTTACTTTGTCCTTACTCTCCTTTGTACTTCTGAGATTTACTTTATTTTTTTCCTGGGGTCAGTGGACAGTATAAATGATGAATAATTATAGTGAAATTCGAAGATATCGTGAAAAACCTTATGAAGTTACATTTCAGATCTTAAAACTGGAACAATAACAATACGTATTAAGACAAAATCCAGAAGTTAGCGGCTTCGTCTATAAAATAAATAACTGTGCCAAGTATCCCACTAGCCTACGTTTTTGTGAGATCGCCATGTTGTACCTATTTTATACACTAAGCTTTTACTGTGCTAAGTAAGCGTAAATTGTACGATCGATGGTGTAGATTCCTCAATAAGAGAATTGCGGCTGTAAGAACAATGATTTCAACGAGTCTTAACTGTATCCAGTAACATCTAGAATTTACAAAAACATTATCAAAATTAAGCATTAGTGATGAAAGACAGACTACAATCACGAAGTATTCAGTTGAAGTCAACTAATAACTATGTCCTGTTCCATGTCACATGGATTTTAAATATTTGTATATAATGGAGGAACACAGTTAGAACTAAAGAGACTACGAGCTCAGATTCAGAAAACAAAGTCAGTAATCGTTATATCTTAAAATTACGGAGGACACAAATAAGTATCAAAATGAAGTTATCAGATACATTACCGGTTGCTGAGCGCCACATGATAATCAGCTAATAATCACCTGATATTTTGGCATGATATTTATCTGATATTCTCCCGATTTTCTCATGATAATCACATGATTTTAACCTGATGGATAATTGGTGACAAACAGCAGATTATCAGGTGAAAATCAGCTAAATATCATGTCAATATCATGTGAATGAAAGGTAAGTTTTGTCTGAAGCTTAGTGAACAGAGTTCACCTGATATTCACATGATTTTCACATGATTTTTAACCTATTTTCACCTGATAATTATTTGATTCTCGCCAGTTACACATCAAGTGAAAATCGGGTGAATATCAGATGAATGTCATGCCAAAATGTCAGGTGATTATCAGCTGATTGATTGTCATGTGACGCTTAGCAACCGGGTTGGTTTGGATTAAAAAAAAAAAGATAGCCTCATGAACCATTCTTATGAATCACGTAAACTGTTACTATACAATGATAAAGATTCTGTGGATAAAGATGACCTATTAAATAATTAGCTAACAGTCAGGCTAAATCATAAGCTTCGGTAAATCATGAAGCTATTGTCGAATGTTAACTAAGCAAAAGCATAATCTATCCTACTCCTTTTTTTTTTTTTTTTTTTTTTATATTATAGTGCTCTACGTCCGGCTCCTTTTTAATAAGGGCACTACTATGGGCACTTAGCACTTGGGAAAGGGACAAGGAAAGGGATGGGAGGCCTCCCATCACTGGGAGGGGGGTAGGGGGAATTAGGCAAATTTGCTGCGAGAAGGTCGCCTAAACCCTCCTCGAGGAGCATTGCGTGGTGAAAAAGCACATGTGAAAGACACAGAGGTACTTTGCCCGTAAAAGTCGCACTGGCCGGGAATTGAACCACGGTCTCCCGCGTGCCAATCCACGACCTAGCCGACCGAGCCACCGCGCGCTCTATCCTACTCCTATTTAAAGATATCTGAAACAGGATTAGGATGAACTGCTTGATAAAGTTATCACATAATTGATAAAGTTAATCCATTTCTATTACAAAATTACTACTAATAACAATTCAGTAAATATTTGTTTAAAAGTCGGCTTATTAGTCCGCTCAGCCAGATTTCTGTTATGCATTTATCAGGAAGATATGTGGGGTTACTACAAGTTTATACCATATTCGCTTTGAGAGCAATTCCAAAACAGCGTCCCCACTAAGAAACTTGGGAAAAATTAGTCGTACTAGAGACGGACAGCACTATATGAAACCTCTTCCAGCTGTACTCGCCAGATGGCCAAGTTGCAGAAATCGCTTCTCCGCAAACGTATTGAAACTAATTTATACTGCAATCTGTTACTAGTACAACCAATCGTTTCCAAGTTGCTTGGGAGGGAAGCGATGTTTAGGAATTGCGTTTAGAGCAAATAATAAGCTCACTCGTATAATTGTAATTTAGATAAACTTAATATGCATAATCATCAAAATTACAATGAATTTGTGGAAAGTTGTACATACCACCTGATTCCCAATAATACCAGCCCACTTGTTTGTTGAAAACCTAACTTGGTAGTTGCGAACAGCTACCACATGAGGATTCACTTCAGCCCAACAATGGTTGTTATGGATGTTAAAAGTTCCATCTCTACCGAAAGTCGATTCATCTGTGAAGAGAATCCTCTTGTGGAAATTCGGATCATCGGCTATACGGTTCAGCATCTCTTGACAAAATGCAATTCTGTAACGGGTTTTTAATATTAAATTACTGCATGTAACTAAAAAATGTGTTTTAAATTTCAAACGTTAGAGCCCACCGAAAATGCGAAAAAAAAAATTTTTGTTTTTGTCGTAAATAACCCAATAAACCAATGACAAGAGGTGTATGATACCGTAAAAAAAATATATCAACATCTAAACAGTTTAAACACAATTATTAACAATCAGAGTAACATATGTATAAAACAAACCTTTAGCACTATACCTTTCAGTTGAACACAGTAAAAAAAATCCGAAATAAATATTTCTGCGAATCTATGGTTGCACAAAACAAATTTGGTACTTTATAGGACTAGAAAACATAACTTCGTATAGTAATAAACTCCTAAAATTACGGAAAAGTCTTAAAAAAGACGTTTTTATGCTATCTACGTCAAGTAGGGGCTGCAAGTATTGTGAATTGTACGGAGATCCTTGTAAGGCACTAAAACTAATTGCCGTGATTTTTTTCAGAATTAGGAAACCTCACCTCACCTTGCAAAATGTCAAGAAATTCAAGAAAATAGTAAAACCTTATTTAAGTTTTACGTTTCTCGACCTAGAAAAAAGTTGAAAATTGAATAGTTGTCACGAACATCACCGGGAAATTTTTTTCCAAAGCAGAATAAAAGATACTGGTATACTTTTTATACAGCTAAAACGAGCCGACAGACTTAGCTAAGGTACTACATGGAGCGTCCTTTAAAAATTATTTTGAAAACGATGCAAAGAATGACAACAAGTAGCTTTTTCTGAATCGTTCATACCAAATACCAATTACTACTATATGTCAGGTACTTTTAACAGTTACAAATAATGATATTCAATGAAAAAACAATCCGAAACGCGCAGAAAACGGAATTATTCTATTAAAAGATCTCTTATAACTTTCTTCCAGAGTATGGGGTTGCTCTGTAAATTACCAAAGCATATATCTGCGTACCTATCAGCAATATCTTATTAATTTTCCTTCGGCAGAAAAATTAATAAAAGTCTCATTCATTAAATAATTACATGAAATCATCCAAAAAATCTAAATATTCGTAAAATTTCGTCTGTAACTTTGTTGCGAGTCATAAGATTAACGTAAAACCTGACACAGCTTATCGCCGTAGACCTATCAATAATATTTTATTAGTTTGTCGCAAAAAGAAAAGTCCATGATAATTTTATTATATAAATAAATAGACGAAATTTTTGGAAAAATTCAAGTTTTTGTGAAATTTTGTCAATAACTTTGTTTTAAAGCATAGAATTGATGTTAAAACTTAAACAGCTTCTCTTTGTGTCTATTTTAACGATATTTCATCAATTTGCCGTCAGCAACGAAATTAATAATAATCGTATTTAATTAATAATTGGACAAAATTTTTGAGAAAATATTGATTTTACCTGGATTTAGTCTGCAACTTTGTTTTTAGGCATAGCATTGATGTATAAATTTACACAGCTCATCTCTATGTACAAACCGATATTATTTTTTGAGTTTTTCGTCGGTAGAAAAATTAATAATGATTTAATTACATAAGTAATTGGACGCAATTTTTTAGAAACTTTTTTTCGAAAAAGTCTTGTCGAAATTTCGTCTAATGATTTACAATAAAGTTACAGACGAAATTTTGAATAAAATTCGTATTTACGAAAAAATTTTATCCAATTATTTGTTTATTAAAATTGTTATGGACTTTTTTTTTTAAAGCAAACTGATAAGATATTGTAAGTAGGTACACAGAGAGAAGCTGTGTAAGTTTTTTCGTCAATCCTATGCCTTGAAACAAAGTTGATGACTAAATTCTACTAAAATTATTATTTTCTCAAAAATTTTGTTTAATTATTAATTTAATAAGATTATTAATAATTTTTTTAACGACGAAAAACTGATGAGATATCGTTAAAGAGAAGCTGTTCAAAGTTTTAACATGAATCTTATGCTTCAAAACAACAAAGTTATAGACAAAATCTCACAAAAATTTAAATTTTTCCGAAAATGTCGTTTATGTATTTATATAATAAAATTATTACGGTTTTTTTGGCGACAAACTAATAAAATATTTTTGATAGGTCTACAGATATAAGCTGTATCAGGTTTTACATTAATTTTATGACTCACAACAAAGTCATTCATGAAATAAGTTATACGCTAAGGTGCCTTATAAAATTATACTCCATGTTTTAAATAGGTTGCATCCCCTAATGTGTAAAAGTAACTAAAACTCGTTTTTATCGCCTTTTTTATAATTATGGTTACATACACAAATTGAGGTTATGTTTCCGAGAGCTAATAATCACTGTAAGTATAAAATGTAATACAAAGACCGTAATACAAACTATTCAGACTCTGTACGGGCCCCTAATGGCTGACTGTAACCGAAAATGGCTAAAAATAGGCTATTTTCTTGAATTTCTTAACGTTTTGCGCGGTGAAGTTAGGTTTCCTGATTCTAAAAAAAATCATGGCAAATAGTTTTAGTGCCTTATAAGGATATCCGTACGTTTTACATTAATTGCAGCCCCTACTGGACGTAGGTAGCATAAGTCCGTACTTTTTCCGACTTTTTAATAATTTTAGGAGTTTATTACGCTTTGAGGTTGTGTTTTTGAATCCTATAAAGTACCAAATTTATTTTTTACAACCATCGATTTGCAAAAATATTTATTTCAGATTTATTTCACCATATATTACTGAAAGGTGTAGTTCTTAAGGTTTGTTTTATCCGTATGTTACTGTAATTGTTAATAATTGTGTTAAAACTGTTTAGATGTTAATATATTTTTTTTTATGGTATTATACACCTATTGTCACTGGTTTATTGTATTAATTACGACAAAACCAAAAAATTTTTTGTAGATTTTCGTTGGGCTCCAACGTTTAAAACTTTAAACAAATGATAAAAAAACCGATAAGAAATTTCAGGTTCCCGTAATATCACAAATACTTTATGAAATATAAATATATTGCGTTGGGAAGTATAAATTTTATAACCTTGCAGGATAATCTTCTTCATAGAGTTGCTGTACACGAGTGTAGTAATACGCATGTAAATGATTATCTTTCAGGATTCTTTGTACCACCCAGTACGATAAATCTAACTCCCTGGCAATATTCCTAATACTTCAAGTTTGATCCTGCTCGATACATCGCAGGACACGATCTTTATTCCGTACACTTCAGTCTCTCTGAGGAGCCCCAACGATCCGTCCACCATGATTACCACCACGAGCAGCTGCAGGCAAAACATTGCCGTCTTTGTGCAAGCGGTTACAGGCATTACTGATGACATTCTGATAAGGATGCCAGCGGTTCGGAAAGCGCTCAGAGTAGAGCCAAGCTGTTGCAGCAGCGTTCCTGTTACACTCACCATATATCCACATCATCTCTCACTACACCGCAGAAGTAAAGAAGCATTTGGTGGAGGGTTAAGCCGTGCAGCCATAATAACCTAAGACCATGGAATTAATTGTAATTCCAGATTGTTGCTCAAAAAGTTGTCATACAATAATTACTCTACACATAATACTACGATGCAAAATAATTTGTATTAGTTACTCTGTACAGATGCCCAGTGCCCACCAAGTAACCGCTAAGTGTTCGCCAAGTGCCCGGCAAGTACCCGCCAAGTTCCAAGTACCCACTAAGTGCCCAGAGCCCGAAAGTACCCGCCAAGTACCGGCGAAGTGCCTGGCAAGTACCCGCCAAGTTTCTAGTGCCCACCAAGTACCCATCAAGTGCCCGGTAAGTACCCGCCAAGTGCCCGCCAAGTACCCGCCAAGTGCCCGCAAAGTACCCACCAAGTGCCCGCCAAGTATCCGTCAAGTGCCTCGCAAGTACCTGCCAAGTGCCTGGCAAGTACCCACCAAGTGCCCGCCAAGTGCCCAGTACCCACCAAGTGCTTCCGAAGTGCCCGGCAAGTACCCGCCAAGTACCCGCCAAGTGCCCGGAAGTACCCGCCAAGTGCCCGCCAAGTGCCCGCCAAGTACCCGCCAAGTGCCCGCCAAGTATCCGTCAAGTGCCCGGCAAGTACCCGCCAAGTGCCCGCCAAACGCCCGCCAAACGCCCGCCAAGTACCCGCCAAGTGCCCGCCAAGTACCCGCCAAGTGCCCGCCAAGTATCCAACAAGTGCCCGCCAAGTGCCCGCCAAGTATCCGTCAAGTGCCCACCAAGTACCCACCAAGTGTTCGCCAAGTGCCCGGCAAGTACCCGCCAAGTTCCAAGTACCCACTAAGTGCCCAGTGCCCGAAAGTACCCGCCAAGTACCGGCGAAGTGCCTGGCAAGTACCCGCCAAGTTTCTAGTGCCCACCAAGTACCCATCAAGTGCCCGGTAAGTACCCGCCATTGCCCGCTAAGTACCCGCCAAGTGCCCGCCAAGTATCCGTCAAGTGCCCGGCAAGTACCCGCCAAGTGCCTCGCAAGTACCCACCAAGTTCCAAGTACCCGCTAAGTGCCCGGTAAGTACCCACCAAGTGTCCACCAAGTGCCCGGAAGGTACCCCCCAAGTGCCCGCCAAGTATCTGCCAAGTGCCCAGCGCCCGGAAGTACCCGCCAAGTGCCCGCGAAGGGCCTGCCAAGTACCCATCAAGTGCCCGGTAAATACCTGCCAAGTGCTTGCCAAGTATCCGAAAAGTGCCCGCTATGTACCCGACAAGTACCCGACAACTTTCAAGTTCCCGCCAAGTACCTGGCAAGTACCCGCCAAGTTCCAAGTACTCGTCTTGTTCCCGCCAAGTACCCTCCAAGTACCCACCAAGTTCCTGGCAAGTACCTATCCAGTACCAGGGAAGTACTGGGCAAGTTTACGACAAGTACATGGCAAGTACTTGCCAAGTACACTTTCTTATGAAGTTTACAGTAGACTAAATGTATGGTTTACTTATTGACTAAAATTAAGGTTATGTGAAGTTTGGAGGACTGTAAGTTGATTACTATGTAGAAAAGTTCAAAAATTTTGTACACTATTTGAAGTATTTGACGTGTTTTCTATGCGTAGAGAATTTTTTTATTTGACACTTAGTTTTCTACCAGCCTACCCTTTCTGCATACTGTACATAAAAAATAAACGCAACTATGAAATTGTAGAAGTGGCCTGTTTTATGTCAGTTATGAGAGATGAATATTTAGCATTTAAACCGTCATATTTACTACGTGCATAATTTTGAAGCAGCGCCATCCTAGGGAAAAACGAGAACTATTGGTCTGGCACAGCAGAAAGCAATATCCGCGACATGTGCTCGATACCTATAGGAACCCAGTACCTCGATAGATGCACGAAAGGTTCTGTGTTTATTATATCACGAATTAATACAATGTCTCAAGTGGTACAATCCTATGCGAATAACTAAGGACAAAATTTGTACTCAAGCACTATAAGCGCTTGGGTTTGTTCGTGTGTACTGTGTGATACGAGATATCTTTTATTAGTTTGCAATGTAGTCAACACAGACCTCCTCTGACCAATCAAAGAGCTCCGTTAGCCCTATACCGGCGTGTTCACACAGTATGTACACACGTTCATACGATACCCTTAGAGAATTGTGCCCCAGCTAAAATATCTAAGAAATACACAGTATTCAATGTATTTCACTGCGTTTTTTAATGAACATGCCTGAGTAAAATATGTACATACTACTCATAATTTTATCAAAAATTTAACCCTTAGAATGGTTGTCGATGTATAAACACATAACTTTTTAATAATAGTAATGCTTAAGAGTCTGCTAGCAGAAGACAAACTTATCGTTTAGTTTCACATATTGGCTCAGGTATTGCTGCGATCGCTTCTTCAGCTTGTGCACGTAGCAAATAGTGTGTATTACAAAATCATATTAATTAAGTAAATGAAAGGGTTATGTGAAGATCCTCTGTTAGTTTAGAATAATTCTGATGATTCTAGAGTTAATGTATTTTTTAATTCTGATATAAAGGATACTTATAAGATAATCTACTAGAATGTCATAAACAAGAGTTGTCTAATGCTCATTAAATAATATGAAAAACATGATATTTAATTCATAGTAATATAAATATAAAGTTTTATGCTGACCAATATTGTACGTAGTTTTTATCAGTGAAATATTTTATCACTGAATGTAAATAGTTATTTAATTATTGAAAATGAAAAAAATGTTAAAAATTTTTGTGTCTCATTGCTATTGTGTACATCTTTTTACAAGCCTGTATTTATTCTTTACTATTAATTGCAATACAACATGCAAAATAAATATAATTATCATGTTAGTACACGTAGAATGTTTTTCTAACATGCAATGGCCATTAAAACGTTTTAAACAATTGAAATATACACAAGTAAAATTCTCATACTAACTTTTCAGGATGTTGTCTGCTGAGAACAGTAGAGTTGGCGTAATACAATCACGTAAGAATGATGTAATGTCACAATGAAAAAAGTTGTAACCGCACTATTTATTTTGTAATGAGGTCACGTTATCACCAGTGGCTCGAATTATATCAAATTCGTTAAAACTCACTAGTAAAATGTAAATGGTCGTTCTTGACGCTACTATTGCTACGCAATACAACTCGTACATTATGAGAAAAACAGTTGAAGCGACTGTGTTAAGTCTATTGCGCCGCGCACTAGGGCTATCCTGCAGCGTAATAGACTTAACACAGCCGCTTATGGGGACAAATCTATCCTGCACGCTCTATTGCGCTCCATGGGACTGCAGCCTTAAGGCGGTGCAGTGCTGCTGGCGAAAACTGCGTGCGTGATGGGAGCGCAAAACAACGTGCGCAGACAGCAAAAAAAACGGTGCGAGCGCGCACGTGACATCAAGCTGATGCACGCTCTTTTCCCTGTTATGTTATGTTCTTAATGGATGGCCTCGGTTCTCATTCTCTGAGACACCGATATGCCAAATATTTCTATTATTAATAGTGTTTAGGTAAATTCGATTTATTATTCCAAAGATGAGGTGTGATGTGTGCTTGGTTTTGATTGGGGAGTAATTTTTTTTATCTTTTAGTACACTGAGTAAGTCTGAAGAGATGATGAAAAAGCCAACAAAATCAATTTGGGGGGATTTTAAAACACCTGTAAACATAAAGAAACTATTTGTAGGGTACGCTATTTTCCCGTGCAAGCCAATAGAACTTTGACTGAGTGGCTGCAGTATAGTTCAGCACTTATTTATTAATTGTAGGTGATACATTTATTCCATTATACTCTTGTGTTACATGATTTGAATGTTATAAATATTAATGCAGTTACATCTGTGGCATGGCTTCAAAACATGACAGTATAAGGAGCAGACAATGTTTACCTTGTAACATCCAACCTTTAATTTAACAGCAGTATAGTATAGCAGACGCTCGTGCGTGCGCACATGGAGTTGTCTATGTATACTTACCAAATAAGCTCAATGACAATATGGCAACGTCGCGAGTTTATGTGCGCGCGCCATACCCTTCCATCCCCATTTTGGGGTAGTTTGGAACGTATTTTCAATCGCCTCTCATTTAAAAGCTATTTGCCCTAAAAAATTTATTCAAACGGGGTTCGGTTCAGAAAAAATTGCTCTACACGCTGTTCCCGGGAAATGCCACCTTTACATATCATGCTGTATATATGAGTATAACAAGCAATCGTGTGTATTGCTTTCTCTGTCTCTATATCTCTTTTTGGATACCTGTTTACTGTGCGTGTTGCACGCGTACGCAAATTCTGTTGTCTCTTAATTAGAGGCGGGTGAAAATAGAGTTTAAACTAACACAGTTGAAGGACCTCGGAAAAACTTGGCATTATGGTCAAATTTCAATATTTTAAAATAATCTTGTTCACAGAAAAGAAATTTTTAAAAAATGATAAAAAAATGATTTTGATTCTAATATTCATTTATTATTTTTCACATGCATGAAGTATCAAAAAAAGTAATAAAAAAGGCCTACCTGTGAGAGTATAATAGAAGGAGAGAGAGAGAGAGAGAGAGAGAGAGAGCGAGAGGGAGAGCGAGAGAACAAGGGCGACAGCAGACGATTAATGGCTCTCTCTATGTCTTTTACTTTAACAGGTACTACCAAAATGCCTTTTTTATTTTTTTCTTAACATTTTGCGTTAGTCAAAACAAAATTAAAAGTGCTTATTGATAAAAAATTGTTTGCCTTACACGCTGGTATTTTTTTTCTGTATGTCAAACTGTTAAAAGATATAAGCAAAACAAACTCTAAAACGCGATCTTACATAATTTTGACATAATTAGACTACTCAAAGATAATTATAACTATTTCCTTTTAAATCAGTGGCCTCATGATTTGGAATTAATCTCCGAATTCAGAAGTTTCTCGGATGGTATCCATAAGTGATAAGAACAGAGATAAGATCGGCATGCTGCATAGCACTATCAATAAGGTCTCTGACCTCCAATCTACAAGATGTCGCTCCAGTTCTCGGAGTCAGTAAAATTAAAAATTTTTTTTACACATATACAATGTATCATAAGTATGAGTACGTATGTATATGCTGTATGTGAAACACATACATGATATTTCGTTATTACCTAATCTTCTATTTTGCTATACATACGGGTAGTACACTTTACAAACGAGAGAGCGGCGGCAGTAAGCGCGTGGAGGAATAGACAAAGAGTTGAGCCAAGCTAATCTGAGCCTAACCGAGTTAAACCGGAGATCGTGCCATCGCATAAGTTGCTTCATCGCGTCGGCTAAACCCCCAAGTGCACCAATAACTGTTTCACATTAAAAGTAGAATGATCAATCCTTGTCCCTTAAATTAAGCTTTTCCATCTAATTGAATAAAGGCCTGATAAAGCTTACGAGCTAAGTACTAGAAAATCCACAAATAAAACATTAACAAAATCTTTAAGGTCATGCATTTAACAAATCTGGTCATAACAGGGCTACGCATGTCGGCAATTTTTTTCCTAAAAAATAAAAGTTACAGGAAAAGCAAAACCACTAAATTAGTTATTGACAGCTTTTACTAACTTTATAGTTAATTAATTTTTCAACGAAACCTAATTCACAGTTGCCCTATTTTTGTCAGCGTTTGCTGGTCTAAGGAGTAGCTATGTTGTATAAGTTAACAGTTAACAGCTTAGTTGCTTATCATCAGTGCCTAATTTCTAGAAAGTTCATTTATTCTTTTTAAAACATTGTAAGTTTTTTGACAAAATTCTGTGAATATATGCAGTCCATGGCTCCTTTTACCAAAGATTTTCAGCAGCCTCACCTTAATGAACGAGTCAACAACACAGGAATCGCTTTATTAACCATAAAAACTCACACAACCTTACCTTAAACCGCTAAAAATTCAGTAACTTGAGCTTTTTTTACGGAATTCCAATAATTTATGCACCCATTATTTCTAAGACTTAATATCTTTGATAAAGAAACTTTTAAGATTAGCCAAAACCCTTATAGATATTATTTTAAAAAGGCCAAATCCTAAATAACCTATCCTTATATCTTAAATACCGTAACCTGTAATCTTTTTTTTATGAGATTCTGTAAATATATGTAACCTATGGCAACTATAACCAATTATGTATAATAGAATAGCTTTAAGACACAAGCTAATTTTCTTAAGATTATTTTTCGTACCACTGACGCCTTAATAACCTAACTTTTAACCACAAGTATCCAATAATGCATGCTTTTTAATAAAAGTTGATAAGCGTACACACTCCATGACACTTATAATCAAACATCTTAGAGACGACAGCCCTTTAACCAAAGCCTACTTCAGCTATACTATCTATCACTTAAACTAAATGCCTAAGCTTTATTTCAGTTAAAAACAGCTGAGGTTTTTTAATTGGCTTTAGAAACCGTGTATAGGTGATAGTCCACACGTTAATTGTCAATGTGCGTTTAAGTGTATACTGATTGTGCCACTTTATTTATTAAGCCCTTCAAAAACTTAAATTAGTTTTCGTACGGTATATTATATTATAACTCTTTTATCATCAAAGAAAGCTATGTAAATGTATATTTTGTAGTTATTATGTGGATTACTGAGTCTTTACATAAAAGTATTACGACTATAAAAAAAGTGACATACTATTCGTAATTATTAAAATGTGTATTTAAATAAAAAACAGATGATATTAGAATATATAGATAATTGATAATTACAAAATGTTGAGTTGTAAGAATATATTTTTGTTTTAAACGTCACTTGTTTTCTTCTTTTTAAATGATCAACAAAGAAATTTTCTTTCATGCACCGTAGCTATATCTCTTTTCAGGCTTTAACAGGAATCTGCTTACATTTTCTCATTTCAAATTTCAAGGTACCAATTTTTAAATTTTTTAAGCTACGGATAAAAATGTTCTTTATGTTTTCGCTAAAGTATCCTTAGTTTTTAATAAAATATTTGAGGTGTCAGCTCAAGACGTAGGGTTTAAAGTTGATGAGGCATCATAAATGTATGTATATTATCAGAGTGTTTTCTTTACCTTGGCAAAATATTAGCTCAGATCTATGTAAACGGACACAACATTTATATCAATAACTGGTTTATTGTAAATTACTATGTATGTTTTAATATACACATTCAGTGTAGATGTAAGACCTAATCTATTGTTCTGTTCTCAATGTATAAACTGTAAATATTAGCGTAGTGTGTATTTACATGAAAATCCGATGCAATGCTCTGGTGAGACTGGGTTCATTTAAGTTCACTTCTTTACAGTATGGAAAACGGATTAACTGTCAATAACTAGAAAAATCTTTCTATTCTTACAACTATCAATCCATGATGGTTATTGCTCATACCTATTGCCTTTTTATATAGCCCTTACTATTTTAGATACGTCCATCTAAAATCCACGTTAAATACAGGTTTTAGATGGTGCTGATAGGCCCATGAACTGACAGAATTTTATGAAAAAAGCTCATGGGTTTGGGTATTTAAAATATCAAGGTAAGGTTATTTTAGCATTAACAGTTCTAACAGCAATCCCAAAAGTTATTGGCTGACTTTTAAGGCTACTTTGCTAAAGATCTTGTGTTATAGGACTAATGGGTGCATGAGGTTATCAAACTTCGTAAAAAGCTTAAGTAACTAGATTTTTGGGGGTTTCAGAAAAGGTTATATACAAGCATTGATTATTCAGAAGGCAATGTCTGTGCTTTTAGCTTGTCTATGAAGGCTAGTCCGCCAACCATCTTTGGTTATAGTCATGGGTTACATTAGTTCATAGAATTGTGTAAAAAAAATTTACGTTATTCAATTTTTGGGTGTTTGAGGTTAGGTTAATGGAGCTACAGTCAATTCAAAAGGAATTCTATTTGTTAGCTTATGGTTTCAGCTATTTCGTTAAATATCATAAGTTATGGAGCCAATGGGTGCATGAGCCTATAGAATTGGGTTAGAAAGCTTGAGTTACTTGATTTTTTAAGGTTCAAAGTAAGGCTGTGTGAGCAGTGACAGTTTAAAAAGTGGTTTCTGTGTTGTTGTCTGGTGTTTTAAACATAATCTGCTAAGAATCTTTATTTGAAAGATCCATGGGTTACAAGAATTTACATAATTTTGTCAGTAACTTGTATAATTTAACTTTCTAAGGTTTTGATGTTAGATATCACTAAATCTTAATGTGCTGTGGTAATTCTGACGCCAGATTTGGTGTTAGTGACCTAAAAAGCTTAGACTAAGCTAAGTTTAACAAAAGTACTCTAACTTTTTTGTGTATTCGTAATATGAATATTGTTCCAAACAGATTAAACACAAAATTTTCTAACAACTATACTAACTAGAAGAACTAATTTATAAGTGTTAAGATTCAATAAAAAATATTAGTCATAAAATATCCCATCAAATATATTCAAAAATCGAGTAAAATAATAAAGCTCAAGATAAATGACATTTTGTCAATGTTGTATACAACAAATGAGTTTACAAATGACGCTTATTTCTAATGGCATTGATTAATAATATAATAAAAATAATAACTATCTTAAATGCTACGTTTTTTTGGAAAATGCATTTTTTATTTGACCTGCTCTGTGAATGATTATAAAATTTAAGGTTATCATAACAGAAGTTTCTACTATTACATACACTTTGATTTTTTTTTTAATACTAAACAATTAACATCTGCCGTATTCTGGATATAACAAGGGCATATCATGACCTTGCTCAGCATCTCAGAATTGTAGCATGCTGTTACAGGTCTATTATTTTTTCTTTGACATAGGATTTTTAAAGTTGACAGCATTGAGAATATGCTTATACTGCTTGACCAACCAGAACCAGTGGACAGTGGGTAATAGGGTACACAAGTGTAAAGTTGTACTTCTATAAAATTATATGACAAACAATATAATTATGAGTATAAGAATACATTCTATAAAACAACATCGTGTACAAAGATGGTGCAATCATAGTGGGAATGAGTATACCTACCTAGATTGGGTATGGTTTTAGTTATTATTTTAGTTTTTAATACATTAACAATTATAAGCAATATAGAACGGCTTAATACAATATAAATAACATACAGCCTTGCCAGTATACGACTGCAAAGTTTCATCAATTATTTTAATGATTTCTAAGCAACTTTCTACTACTTACACTAGTTATATCTTAAACATTACGCTTGAATCAGTCACATATGCTCACTTACTCATTCCTAGTCCATACTAAACTTCTAAAATATAATTGTATCAAAGAAATTAAGAAAAACAATCATGCATTACCACTTTTTGAATAGGATTATATTACTTGCCAGTGAATGTACCTTAAAGACGTTCATTACAAACTGGCTTTTTGGACAAAAATTATTTACATTATACGTAAATTTAAAATAGGACAAAAAATGCTAACAAAAAATTGCAGGTTGTTTAACTCTACTCTCTTTTATCTGTTTAATCCTTAAAAATGGTAATTTAATAATTTATTTTAAGGAAAAATCCCGTCAAATTGCATTAATAAAATAAGAAAAAAATTTTTTTTAAATAAAAAATATCCAAATAGATTTGAACCCTCAATATTCTGAATATTCACCGAGGCCCGTTAATACTTTGCTATAAGTAATCCTTACAAAGGAAATACATAATATATAAGTGCATCTTATGTTGTATTTCTAATTTAAAACTTACTCTAAGTATTAATTTTTGTTTAACTATTTGGTTCTTACATTGGCTAAATTATAAATAATAATAATAAATAAATAATTTATCAATCAAACCAATTTTTTTTGTTAATCGTATTTTTTTATAACTTAGAGATAAGTAAATTCTAGCAGAGCAGCATTCGTAGGTATGACAATTATTGACTTTATTATCATTCGTTATTTAACAGTAAACAAACAATTTTTAATACAGTTTTTTCATATTTTTTTTTAATTTTTGAAAATTAAAAAAATAGTGTTATGTTATGTATTAAGACAGTTATTTATGTTTATTCTTTTCCATTTTCTCACACTGTTGCCATTTGTGATGAGACGGATTTTTTTAATTACGGACGTCCTTTACATAGTAACCGAGGGAAAATTGTAGAGTTATGAGAGGAACACAAATATATGCAGCACGTTGGGAATTGCTATGTTTAAGTGGATATACTTACATACATGATATTATGCATAGTAGATCCCTTTTTTCAAGTTTGTTTCAAAACCAGATTGTTGATTTATTGAAATATTTTATCGGTATATCTAAAAGTAAGGAACTGTACCAAAACAATAGAAAGATTCTTACAGGTTATATAAATATCCTTTTACGTGATTTTTCTATAAGGTTACATGTAAATTTGCAATTTTTGAAAACTAAACATGTGAAAAAAAAAACAGTTGGACGATGTGCAATTTTTTTTTCTTTTTATTAAAATTAGTTAGAAAAAAAAAAAATTCATAAAATTTAAAATGTGTGTTGGTGTAATTGTTCGAGTAAGTTACCTTTTCTAAGCCCACACCCACAAACTTGACCTCACACACACATGCATATAGTTTAAATTTTGGTTAGTTCTGAATAGTATACACTAAGTAAATGCTCACAATAAGAACGAATCAAAAAGTGCTTATCAAACTCATGGTTTTTAAGAATGTGTGTCGTTCTACCTTGATTTCCTACAGAATGCACTATAAAATATATTCAAATTCGTCCAAGTATGTGTGATTTAGAGTTTTATTTGGTCAATCATAAGGTAAATAACAAATGCCAAAATTCAAAGTCATATCAGATTTTCATAAAACTATTTTGCAGCGTATTTTTACCACGAATTCTTTTTTTTTTTTTTTTTTTTTTTGAAAATAAATTCTTTTTTTCCTCATTACTTACTATTTGTAACTCATATTGATTTTTTAGTATTCTTCGCTACGAGATATTTCCTTAATTTTTTTTATCAACTGTTAACGTAAATTTTATTACCTTTTTTTATGGTTAATTTTTTTCATGGGTAATTCCATTTTTAAAGCTGTAAAATTATTACAAATTTATAACTTATATTTTTACTAGGGGAATTGGAGTGCAATTTATTTTGCGATAAGAAAGTTTCAAAAAATATTTGTGTTGTAAAGAAACACTGTATGGATGTTTTCTCTAAATTTGAACACAATTGCGTGTACAGAATTCAAGAAAAAAATATTCATTAAGTTTCCCTTTTTCGTCATCTTTGAGAGAAGCTTAAATGTAAGGTGTTAAAAAAGTTGTAGATATGTTTGTTGATATACAAGTAAGGTTTTAACAAAATTGCGTCTGCAGTTATAAGGATGTTTGCACTAACGTAAACAAATTTGTTTTTAGCTCTTATGCTACAATCATGCGGGAGACAATGACGCACTAGGTACACCATCTGCCGTCAGCTTCACTTTTAACGTGACATGATATTCTTTTACAAAATCTCTTCTAGAAGCTGCTCGACTGATAATTATGATCTAAAACTTGGAATAGGCCTTGATGATAGCTTGAACTTTAATGCTATATCTTTAAAATCTTGGATTTTGAAAATTTATAGGACAGTTTTATCAAAAGAAAATCAGATTCACTATGCCGTTTACTCCTTGTTTCTTATCATTCATACAAAAAGTACTTAGGCTATTTAATTAATACCATGACGAACTAGATACCTTAAAAAACATTCTGTTATTTTTGTAAGGTATATTATTTAAACATTATCGACTACGGGCAGATTGAAAATAATTGCATTTTCTGTAATCGAGAGAGCGAGCGTCATTGGACTAGGTAAGTACAGCAGACTTTGTCATGGTGCCTTATTTACATACACAAGCTCCCCTTCACCTCCCCGTCATAGTGACCCAACTCCCTGAAAATCTCTGAAGTAAAATGATTTATATGGCAATCGTAACCATTGCATATAAAATTATAAGCTGCTATTTTCGTATGTGCATTCCCATAAGATGATGCAGAATCAATAAAATTTTACTGTTACTTAATTAAGTGACATTGTGAAATAAGAAAGAAAACACTCATAATTTGGTCCACCAAAATATCTTTATGCTTATAAACGAAGATATACTTTATTTCTAATGCTCATTTTTTTTGTAAATAAATTATTTTAATTTTAATAATTCTAACGTTTTCTCAATCATTCTTGTTTTTCTAATAGCATTCAAATAAAAAAACATGAATTATCTTTTTCTCTTTAATAGTATGGATCAAACATTATCTAAACTACACAAATGTATTATAGCAAAAATAACATATCTTTTTGATACATAAGTTGACGTCTCCAAGGCCTGACACTGATATGTATCCACTGCACCTTTAGGGTTGCTTAGGAACTAAAGTCTGTTACTTTTGAAAAGGTTACATTTTCCAGGCAGCTACGAAAGTCAGATACTTTAGGACATTGTTGTCAACATCTGTAAAGCAGTGCACTTATACGTTCCCTCAGTAGATTCTGTCTTACCTATGGAGCTTAGATATTCTTGGACATCCTAGTCAATATCTATAAGACTGTGAACTAATAACTGCCAACAGCATCCTTTGTGTTGCTCAACTACTAAGCTCCTAAACACCCTAGTTGACGAAAACCAGACAGTGCACTTATATCTACCTGTAGCTTTTCTTATGTTGCCCAACTACTAAGCTAAGATACTTCTAGACACGCCAGTCATTATCCCCAAAGTAGTACACTCCCTTTTTTTATACGATAGATTATCCAATGGTATAAGTACTTACAATTAATGCGAAGAAATCGTGAGGTTATTATCTTAATTAAATAGTTATTTTTAAAAGATAATTCATGATATAAAAATAGTTATCAAAAAGTTTAGCAAAACTTCAATTGACACATAGGGAGTGCAAAATCACATTCCAATGAATATGAATTGTTGTATAGAGTAGTCAAAAAAATCATGTTGATTTAAGAGGCTAATAAAAGGATGACGGCTATCTAAGTTATTTAAAAGAGATTAGAGAAAACTCTAAAAAATAGAAGCTTTTAAGGGGTGACTATCAAATATCTAAAAACAATAAGAGTTCGTTAGAAAGGCTAAAAAAGGTTAAGGTCAAATTAGCAAAATACAAATGTTTTACGAGGGGCTGATTAAAACCAGAATAATTTTTGAGTCCTTGAGGATGGCTGAGAAGACTAAAAGGAGGCACAGGAAGTTATAGAAGGGGAAACTAGAATCTATAAATAATGACTTTTGATGTTGATTCTAAGAGTAGACGATCGATTTTAGGAGAGTGGATGCAGGAGCGGGTTAAGAAAGATCTAAAATAAATCATGATCAGGCAAAACATCTGAAACTGCAACGAATCTACCTTTTAGTTGAGGTGAGTGAATGGGGCTAGAGAGAGGGCCAAAATTTTTTTCCTTATTACTATATCGTCAGGTCAGCACAATAAAGAACCTATTACAGAGCTATGACAAGAACTAGCCTTTTCGAAATTAATTTTTTTTTCATGTGACCATGAGTTCGTAAAACATTTTATCTCCATTTCAGCGAGACAAGCGGCAGGTGTACAGCTCCGAGACCGCGCAGACAACCCAACAAAACGAGCTGGCGTTAGGCTCTAAGGTGCCGCCATATAGCCTCCTCAGTGGTAGTAAGCCTAGATTAGTTGGCCCACCACGTCTTTTTTGTTTATGAGGCGTACAGCCATATCAGATGTGGTCACCTAGACATACCTGGGCCTCATTATCTGGCTTCACCCGTCGCCGAGCCCCCAACGCAAGCCCCGGAAAGGACCCGCTAAACGCAACCCAGAACAATCCGTAAGTGTCGCTGTTTTTGTTTAGTAAAAGTGTGTGATGCATGTATCTAAGAAGAATGTTTTAACCACCGCTTACTTCTATATACGACGGGTGCTAGTTTTTTTGTTGGTCCGCATCAAGCAATGGAGTGCCACCTACGGAAGCAGCAAAAAGTGAAGAACAAGAAGCACAAGCAGAGCCGGCCCATGCATCCCCACCGATGGAGGCATGGGGCACTAGTCCCCCGTCCACATCGCCGCAGATACACACGCCAACGCTACACACGCCCCCCGATCCACGCCCCCGACCACCACCACAGAGAGCCACCCCAGCTGCCCATTGTCACCTCTTATTTTAAGAGAGTGCCCCTATCTGCCACCCGGGGAAGCGCCCGGTATAGAGAAACTAGCGAAAACCCTACCCAGAAGTAGTAGAAGTAGTAGATGTATTAGTAGTAGAAGTAGTAGTAGTAGTAGTAGTAGTAGTAGTAGTAGTAGTAGTAGGAGGAGTAGTAGTAGTAGTAGTCGTAATAGAAGTAGCAGTAGTTATAGTTTTTTTTTTTTTTTTTTTTTTTTTTGTGGAGGAAGGAAAAATATATTAAGGTACACCGCAGAGACAGCGGTAGTGTGGAACTCCGTGGGTTTTTTTATTAGACCATCTATACGCACTAAATCCCCCCCAATGCTAAGTGGCTTTTTATCAACCCTAAAACCGCGTTAGCACTACTTCAGGGTGGAGCCACCAGAAAGACCATCGCGTCTCACAGCATTAACGAGCTGACTCGCCACCATTTGCTAGAGGTGCTGATGCTCTCAAGTCCTGAAAAGGACTCGGGGTCTCTAAGGATCAGCCCCCTCTCTAGCGCTCCATAGTAGGCCACTAACCTAGCAAGCACTACTATAAGCTTGCTGCATCCCCTTGCTGATAGGGAAAAAGTACCCAGCACACCGTGGGTCCACATTAACCTGCCTTTCAACTTAAGGCCTTTTTACCTTATTTTCGTCCTGCTTGGGCCTTACCCCTGGCTTCTTCTAGCGCTTTGTTTATTGAAGGGCAGCTCCCACTGTCTTCTTCATGCTTGTTGTCTGTCGTTAGACAAAGGAAGCACCGTGCTGGACCCCAACAATCTTTTTTACGGTGGTTGAAGCTTCCACACGAGAAGCTAAGCTTTCATCTGTTGTCTTTGCTACAGTTAACTAAGACAAGTCTATATCTCAAGCATTTGTAACATCTTGTTACTTTTATTCTTCTTTGTATTCAGCAGCTTACGGAGCCAACTCGTACCCTGCCTTTCTCTTCTATTTGTCTGGCAGTTGCTTCGCTTACCTTTATCAATGCCAGCCTCTCTCCTCTGGCATTCGGCTGTGAGAGAGCTACTTCTTACTTCTGGCTTTTAAGTCCGAAAGTCCTAGCGAAAGCCTGTCTGACCTTATCTTACTATACAATAGCATCCAGGTTTCGGACCTCTTATGTCACTTTTTTATTGCTTATTTTGACAGTACCCTGTCCAGCAACCGACTTTTTAATTTGCTGTGCAATTTCAATGCAATAGCATTCTCTACACCTTTGGCCTTAATCAGTATGTCTCCTATTTGTGTAGTGACAACCCTTTGAACTGCCACATTAGCCTTATCGGGGTCAAAATTCACCTTCATCGTCCTCAGCACCTTTGCAAATGTCTACCCTTCAGCCATCTTCACTTCTTTTGTAGTTGTCGCATCCACTATTTTCTTCTGGCTTGTTTTTTCATTCAGGAGAATTTTTTTTTGTTTGCCACTGCCTGTTTTCTTTTTCTTCGAAGGCATGGTTTGCTAGCATTCTTCAGGGCTGTCCGATGGACTCCTGTTTCTTTTACTTTGTTCTATTCTCTTTAGGGCTGTGTTCAGGGTACTTTTCTGTATCTGCCGTCAAAAACTATCTCGCCTTTGTTCCCTCCACTGCAAGGATTCAAATAACGACTTCCAAGCGTTTGCATACACTTTTTCTTTTCTTTTTCTTGAAGGTGTTTAAGCGCGGCTTTGAGCCCATCCTTAACAGCGTCCGCTGTGTCGCTGTACTTA
The DNA here is from genome assembly GCF_036245765.1 of Copidosoma floridanum. NCBI lineage: Eukaryota > Metazoa > Arthropoda > Insecta > Hymenoptera > Encyrtidae > Copidosoma > Copidosoma floridanum. Next base: position 2,532,165 of record NW_028321894.1, read on the forward strand.
TCTTAATTAATTGTAGCGTCTCTGTAATATCTTTCGTTGCTGATTAAACTTTATAAGCCACTTACTGTCGCTTTACTCAGAGCTTAGCACCACTTTCTTCTAAAGAACCAAGTCAGAAGTAAAGACAGTCATTCGGGCTATCAGCGGAATGGAACTGCAGGCGGATTTTCTCAGAGAGGTTACCCTCTAGGGTACAAGTTTTGCATCGACGTTTTTCATATTGGCATTTTTTTAAATGTCGTACTGACTTGCGAAGGCCAACACTATTATTTTTTCTTGAAATAAGTATTTTTAAAGGGTTAAGACCTTCTCTGTTACCAGAGAAAACCACTACTTGCTCGGGCCGGCTGGGAGTCACTACTCTCCCTCAGTCCCACTCGCAGAGACTGCCCTTGCGTTAAGTAACAAGTCTAAGAATGGTGTCCGTGAGTAATGTATGGATATTTTGGTACACTAAGATCCTCTCAGCAAGACGAGCAGTAACGTACAGTCCCACGACCACGCAGACAACCCAACAAAATGAGCTGGCGTAAGGCACTAAGGTGCCACCATATAGTCTTCTCAGTGGCAGTAAGCCTAGATTAGTCGGCCCACCACGTTTTTTTTGTTTATGAAGCATACAGCCATATCAAATGTGGTTACCCAGACTTACCAAGGCCTCATTGTCCGGCCTCACCTGCCACCAGGCGTCCAACGCAAGCCCGGGAAAGGACCCACCACCCACAAATCGGAACAATCCGTCAGTATCTCTGTCTTTGTTTAGTGAGAGTGTGATGCATGTATCTGAGAAGAATGTTATAACCACTGCTTACTTTTATACACGATGATTGCTAATTTTTGTTGGCCCGCATCAAGCATTGGAGCGCCATCTACGGCGGCAGCAAAAACCGAAGAACAAGGAGCAAAAGCAGGGCTAGCCCATGCATCTACACCGATGAAGACACAGGGCACGAGTCCCTCGTCCACACTGCCACAAATACACACGCCAGCGTCACACATGCCTTCCAATCCACGCCCCCGGCCACCACCACAGAAAGCCACCCCATCTGCCCATCGTCACCTCATATCTTATAAGAATGCCCCTATCTACCACCTGTAGAGGCGTCCGGTATGGAGAAACTAGCAAAAACCCACCCCGAGGAGTAGTAGTAGTAGTAGTAGTGGTAGTAGTAGTAGTCCTCTAGGGGCTCCAAGACCTTGTTGCTAGTAAGAGTGCCCGGCTTGGAATGGGGTAGGCTTTAAAGAAATAGGTTATCATTCGTCTAAATGTGTGAGGGACCTGGTTTTCACGAAAACAAAAGAAAAAACAAAAAAAGGGGAACTTTAAAAAAGGAATAAGAGTATAAGTGGTGTTTGCGTGTAGGGACTAGAGCTTCAATAGAGCTGTCTGGATCCCCAAATAAAAACCAGCCAACTTGGAGGGTCAGCAGGGGCTGTCCTTGCGTTCAAGCCACTAAAAATCAGCCTGCTGCCTTGGTGTGGTTGCAACCTTAACAGGTCTTAACCAATCTCTAATCAGCTGACACCAGCTCGTTTTGTTTGGTTGTCTACGCAGTCATGGGACTGTACGTTGCTGCTCGTCTTGCTAAGATGATCGTTGTGTACCAACATATACATACGTTACTCACAGACACCATTCTCAGACTTGTTACTCAACGCAAGGGCAGTCCCCGCGGGTGGGACTGAGGGAGAGTGGAGACTCCCGGCCGGCCCGCGCAAGTAGCGTTTCTTTCTGGTAACAAAGAAGGCTGCTGCCCTGGCTTTAACCCATTTCAAATACTTATTTCTAGAAAAAAGGGTAGTGCTGGCCTTCACGGGTCAGTACGACAGTAAAAAAGATGCCAATATAAAAAACGTCAATGTAAAACTTGTACCCTAGGTGGTCACCTCTCTAAGGTAATCCGCTGAAATTTCTGATCCGGTGAAAGCCTGGGTGACTGACGCAGGCACCACGAACTCTGGGGGGGGGGGGAAAGACGTGTCTCATGGCCATCAGGGACTGCTTAATGTTCCATGGCCCTTTGTAACGGACAAAGGACAAAGAGGAAGCCTGTCTAGCATGGGCACCAACGACACCAAGAACAGTAATTTGTCAGTATTCAGCCACCAGACCCAGGAGAAGCTTGCCTCTTTATAAGAAAGTGGTGCTAAGCTCAGAGTTAAGCAACAGAAAGTGGCTGATAAAGTTCAATCAGCAACGGAAGATATGACAGAGACGCTACAATTAATCAATGATAAGTACGGCAACACAGCGAACGCTGTTAAGAATGGGCTCAAAGCCGCGCTTAAAGACCTTCAAGAGGCGGAGGAGCTATGAAAATGCTTTTTCATGGAAAAGAAGTGTATGCAAACGCTTGGAAGTCGTCATTTAAATCCCTGCAGTGGAGGGAACAAAGGCGAGATAAATTTCAACGGCTTGTACATGAAAGAACCCTAAACACAGCCCTAAAGGAAATAGAACGAAGTAAAAGAAACAGGAGTCCATCGGACAGCCCTGAGAAACGCCAGCAAACCATGCCTTCGAAGAAAAAGAAGACAGGTAATGGCAAACTAGAAGGAATTCTCCTGAATGAAAAAACAAGCCAGAAGAAAAAAGTGGATGCAACAACAACAGTAGTAGTAAAGATGGCCGAAGGGCAGACCTTTGCAAAGGTGCTGAGGACGATGAAGACAAACTTTGACCCTGAGAAGGCTAATGTGGAAGTCCAAAGTGTTGTCACTACAACAATAGGATACATACTTAGTAAGGCCAAAGGTGTAGAGAATGCTATTGCATTCTCACAGCAAATTGAAAAGTCGGTAGCTGGACAAGGTGCTGTTAAAATCAGCAACAAAAAAGTGACATTAGAGGTCTGAGAACTGGATGCTATTGAAGAGGAAGATAAGCTCAAAGAGTCTTTTGCTAGAACTTTTGGACTTAAGAGCCAGGAGCCAGAAGTAGCTCTCTTAAAGCCAAATGCCAGAGGAGAGAGGCTGGTGTTAATAAAGGTGGACGAAGCAACTGCCAGACAAATAGAAGAGGAAAGCAGGTTACGAGTTGTCTTCGTAAGCTGCCGAATACTTAAAAGAATTGAAGAAACAAGATGTTACTAATGCCTGGGATATAGACACGTCTCAGGCAACTGTAGCTGTGAGATGCGATGGTCTCCCTGGTTGCTCCACCCTGAAGTAACGCTAACGCGGTTCTGGGGTGGATCAAAAGCCACGCAGCATGGGGGGGGGGCTTTTAGTAGGTATGGGTGGTCTAATAAAAAATCCACCAAGTCCTACACTACCACAGTCCCTGCAGTGTGCCTCAATGCATTTTCCTCCCTCCATAAAAAAAAAAAAAAAAAATTTGTAGTAGTAGTAGCAGTATTAGTAGTAGTAGAAGTAAAATTCGTTGTATTAAGAGTGGTAGTCATAGTGGTAAATGTAGTGGTACTAGTAAAAGTGGTAGTAGGTGTTTTTTTTTTTTCGGAGAGGAAGAGTTAGTGCATTGAGGCTTACCGTAGAAACAGCATTTTGTGGGTCTGTAACTTTTGTAGATAAGTAAGAAGTTTGACATGGTTCTAGTAGTTATATAAGCAATATTAGTGCATTTATCGTCAAATTAATAGGAACGTATATATGGATGGTGCCACTTTTAGATAAGCACTCTTTAAATAATTCATGCAAGCCCCTTCTTGATATCAAATACACGGAAGATTTATTCAACAAATTAAAATGTTTTCTATTTTCAAGAAAATTCTTTATAAGAAATTAATAAAAACGATAAAAACACTTCTCTCGGTGCAGATTGTACACAAAACCTCCAGTTTACAACACAGCGGCTCTACCACTTGAACAACCAAGGAGCCGTACATTATATTATATAAGTTGTACCTTATTTAATTTAGTTTAAGTTTTTCTTGTTGTTCCGAATTAATTGTTGCACTTTTAAAAATTACCAGAATATATTCAATTTCATTTATACTTGGCTAAATAATGAACAAATAAATGTTTTGCACATTTGAAGTCAAAATATTTTAAAAAACTGTCTTATTTACGGTCCTGGAAAATGTTTTAATTAAATATGAATTTTTTACTTCAGATCACAAAAAAAATAATCTGTCAATGGCCGGGGTGCCAATGTGTCAGTACTACTACCGAACAAAATGGCAATTTAAAGTAATTAAATGCATTTAAATAATATGATTAAGAATTGCCGTATGACATTATTTATTAATATTTTGTGTTATAGTTTTGTTTAATGTATTTGCAGTTAAAATTTCTATTCAGGATAACTATTTATGATATTTTTTTGTTATACCTGTCCTCCAAATTTTTTTAGCAAAAACGGTTAAGTTTTCTTGTTACTTTGTATACGTATTGAAAAATAACGATTTTAGAAGACGCAAATTTAGAATCTCTTACTAAGAATTTTTTTCTACATTAATTATAGTAACTTATTAAATAGTAACATTAACGTATTGAAAAGTTGTTTTTTAGTTTGCAGACATAAAGAAAAGAGATATCAACATAGATGGATTTTTAAAGAAAATCAAGAACTATTACAAAGTGCATGTTTCTGTGAATCAACTTTTATAACTAATAATTACTTAATTAGGTTAACAGATTACTTTATTTGTAAATTTTTTTTTTTCCTTGATATCAGGCATTTGGGTGTTGTGTCCTTTCGTGGTTTTGTAGGGCAACTGGGGATGACTATAATGGTTTCTATTGCTTTTTCACAACTTAAGTTTAATTTAATATGTGTACGTATATTATGTCATCTAATAACACGATACTACTCGAAATTCATAGAATGAAAAAAATAATACAAACAAACGAGGTCAAAGCACCTCACACTTTATACTATGGAGTTTTATATAAAGTAATAACTTTTTTTTATGTTTTTTGTGCTCGATATTAATTAATACAAAATGTATCTATTTGCCTTCTAGTTAATATGAAAATAGTAGATAACTACATACGGCTATTAAAGGGTTTACTGTGTTGAGTACAAGCTGTTGCTTGCGGCTGCTGGCTAAAACTAGTTGCAGCTTATCACAAAAGACAGTAGCAAACAGTAGTGTTATGTGCAATTTTTGTATATAATAGTCTATCAAAGCACTATAGTTTGAGTTACTACTGGCTGCTGCCACCCACTACCTACTTTGATTGTCTAATGCTTGCTGCTGCTAGTTATATCTAGCGGTGACTCCGACTGCTAACCATAAGCTATGCCTAAGAGAAACAGTGTTTAGAATATATTCTGGAAATTGTAACAAAACAAACTAAATTAAAATCTTGTTGTATAAAAATAACGGACAAACCTGTAAAATTTTCCTTTATACTGCGAAGTATGCTGGAATGATAAAATTAATTAAAATGTAGTAGGAGGGCAGCGGGGGGTGTCAGAGCAGGGGCTCATAAAAATGTGTCAGGGGAGGCAGGGGGGCGCATCGAAGGAACGAAGGAAAGGTCACAAAATAGTGACACAGATTGTGTGGGGGGTCATGAAAGGGGACTTTGACAAATGTGCAGGGAGGCCAAGGGAACTTACGGAGCTCCAGCTATTTTTTTATTAGGTTAAAATAACATTTAATGCAATTTAATTTTCCCTTACTTTTGTGGGGGGCATTGGGGTGGGAGTGATATTGTTTTTATAATAACGGTAGAAGTGGGTCTGGTTGATTTGAAAAAAAAATAATATTTTTGTCTTTTTTATTTAACAATGATTTTTTCTGAATATCGTACGACTATAACGGTTGTTTATTTAACAGAGATCTTTTAATTATTATCGTTTTAATAAATCGCATGGTAATGCCTTTGATTAAGTAACTGTCAGTTATTAGTACAGCTGTTAATTCGAGTTTTCTTTCTTAACTTGTAACACATAGGCTTATCACAGTAATGATTATTTACTTATCTGTCAGTTCAGAGATGTCAAAAGTATAATGATTTACCTTTTTGTGAAAAATTACATTTTCTTAGGATCAGCAAGTTGATACTTTATAGCTTCTCTTACAAGTACGACTGATCAAATAGCAAGCGCAGAGCTTATATAAAAAGTTATTCTCTTTTATGCGGCCTAATTTAAAAATCTACAAAAATAATGTACCTTAATTACAAGAGGAACTAAGAAGCTTATCAGCACTCTTGCACTCTTTAAATGTCAGAAAATTTATATTTTGTCAACGTTGTATATCAAAAATTATTCTTGGATATTCTAAGCCATACAAAAAAAGTCTTTTTATCTCTGTGGGTAATGAAATTTTTTGCATAGTTTTAGTGTAGTTATTTAGCTCTACGTTAAACAGTTAATATAGGTGGCCTTTGTTAGAGTAACGAGCGATATTTTTCATAAAGATATACATAAGAAACTCTTTTTATTAGGAAGTCCTTCTGATTCTCACTTTAAACGTCATGTTTCATCTTTGAATCAAAAATTCCCGTAAAAATTATAAGAAACGTAACGGTTTTCTGAAAAAATGCTTTATGGAACAATTATAAAATCACGTCAAACATTCTAACGTTATATCTACTTCAAGATTCCTTTTTTATCAACTACTTTTGTTTTTTACTTTTAATTACCTGAACAAGTGTCACAGAAATACCTGTAATATCAATACTAAAAAATTCATAGTAGCTTTATGGAGATTCGAGTTGTAGCGTCCCAAGTAAGAGACATTTATTTACAGGAAAAATTTTGAAATGTAGTAACGATCTTATGAAACGAATGCAGCCTGTGATTCTTTTCTCCTTTCTAGCTCCTCACATGCTCTTTTATTATAACTTTCCAATACAAATGTTTTGTACGTGTCAGAAAGTAAGATAGGTTTTTAAAGACCTCAATTAGTTTTATTCACTAAACAGGTCTGGCTTTCTACTACTTTACATGTTTTATCAGTAGTTGGCTTAAGCTACAACATCGTGTCTCAATGCTAAAACGTGAAATTCATTTTCGAAGAGATTAAAAAGTTTAAAAGCTTAAATCAAATAGTGCAAATAGTGAAACCTTCAAAAAACGTTTGTCTTCTTACATTGGAAAAGACTGAAATGTTTTTAACAGTAAGAGTGATTTTTTGTTAGGACGTTTGTTTTTTCCTAATCCTATTAACTGCTTACCTATAAACATAAGATTCTCCTAAAATATGTAAGTATTTTCGTTAGTAATAGAAATAAGATTTTTTTCATTTTAAATGTGAAAACAGATAAGGCTTGTCAGTGTCAATGGTATATGATCCTAAAAACAAGTAATAAACAATTTAATAATAAACCTTTTATGACCTATAATTTTTTATCAGTATTTTCATTCAAGTAATAATAAAGTTAGCTGTATCTATGACCTCATAGGAGGTAGAGAGATTGGAAATAACATACACCTGGAATACACCTTTTACTCAAACAACATTATGCAGTTTAGTTAAAAAAAGTTATTGGATAACTACTGTTTTAAATTAAAATTTCTTTAAAACCTAAAAAGAAGCAAAGAAAAACTTTAGGGCTTCATTTTCTTTACGTGCGGGTCAAGTTGTTCGTTTTGTGCTATTACTTCACTTGCACAAAAAAGCTCTAAGCACGCAAGATGTATACACATCAGAAAAATACGCTTCCTTTACTTTCATTGACATTAAACTTTTTTAATGTGTATGAGAGTACATTAATTATTCTGGCTTGAAAATCCCTGAATTTTCTTTTAAGACTTCGTTATTTCTAACAACAACGATAACGCGAGAGTTACACTGTTAATGGACCGTGTATGGGATCGTGTATAAGTGGTTTTTTTTTATATTATGCGCATCACTCCTTTTTATATTTAATATTAAAAAGGTAAACTTAAACGACTTGTTAGTCCGTATTTCACATATGAGGTGCTGATAATGAACAGGTGAATATTGAAGTGCTGAGTGTCATGAGCTTGCGATTTCGCTTAGATGAATTTTCTGTTGCTAAAACTTTTTTAAACCAGACATTGAACAACATATAATAAAATTGTTGATATTTACAGTTAAAGGTTGTGTTTTGTTCTCCAATAATTTGTTTTCTTAATTTCGAATTGTTTCAAAAGATAGTTATTTGATATTTGATAACTACCAACCACATGTTACTTTAAAACTGGAAACAAGATAACAGAAAAATGACTTTATGCTTCGTCAATTTATTTCCAATAAAGAGTTGGTTAGCTGAACAACAAAACTTTTTTTTTAACACTTGCTATGGTTTCAAACTTTTTGACAATCGATAAGATTTCTTATAAACTAATATGTGATACTATTTTTGTAGTAATTAATTAATATCTTAGACATAATGTTTAATGAGCAGTTTAAAGCTCACTTACCAATAGCTCTTGACGATGAACCAATAGGCAGAAGCCTTTCAACAGTAGGTAAAGACATTAAATCCTCTGTCACGTACTTTTGAGTATCATTTGTATCATAAGACTTGGTATTATTTTGCTGCTGATTATCTTTTAATAATTGCACCTCTGCAATGCAACTGTCTGACGTGCGTAATAGATGGGAAGTCTCGTAGTTGCTTGGTTCTTTTTTTTTATGCTCATTAGAAGACCTACAAGTCAAGATGTAATAAAATTCACAATGTTTATGTTTGTTTGTCAGTATAATTAATTGACTAATAATGTTATAAAATATATTCTAAATATTTTTATATATTTCTATTATATTTAAATCATAGTCAACATAAACTGCAACAGCAAAAAAAAACAGTATCTTAAAAAAAAACTGTTGGTATATATTTGATGCAAAACAGCATAACCCATAATCAGTGTGTCACATTATTAAAGCTATTAATGTAATATAACTCAAAGAAACCAAACTTTATAACAACAAAACTTCCATACATAATAGCCATCTCAACTGCTATTATGAAAATCACGTAGTCAGTACTTACTTCACTTGTACGTTATCTTATAATGGAATATTTAACAACTTCTGAAGTAAGAACATCTCAAATACGCCTTTAAAGAGAGAATAATAATTTCGTTTGATTAAGTTTTTTAACAAAAATGATGACAATATTTCCTCTGTACCATATATAGTTAATTCGGTACAAATTTAAAGTTTGTTTTGCTAAAATGAACTAAGTATACATAGTTTAATTTCTAACATAAAAGAAAAAATGATTAAATTCAGTGATTGTTTTTTTCTTTAAAATTATAAGTTTGAGGCTAGGATTCATAACTATTCGAAAGTATGCTAGTCAAGAGTTAATTTATGCACTGTATATAGTTTAAATGTATAAGTTCGACTGTTACAGTGTATGTAAGAAAAAGAAAGTCTTCGTTAACCTAAAATTACACTCAATAAATTTTTTTTAAATTGTTACTTATGTTATTGGCATAGTCATTAGATCTTAATTTCTTAAAATAACTAGATTGTTTTGACATTAGGTTAAAAAACTTGTACTTTAATTTTTGCCCGTAATCCTGCCACTTTTAGTTAAGAAACCTAAGTTTTGGAATGAAATTTGCTCTTTTTTTTTAAATGTTCAAGAACTCTAAGCTGTTTTCTTACTGTCTATCTATTTTTAGTTAGAAATTTACTTGATTCATCAGCATTCTTATACTTGACGATACTGGTTATTAGCTTACTCATAAATGCCTTAAAAAGCCAAAATATACACTTCTATGTTAACAAAGTTTCTAAAGTGATCAGAATTTCACTTAGATACTTCTACTAGAAAAATTCTGATCACTACAAAAAATTTTTTCAACGTACAAGTGTTTTTTTCTGCTTCTCACAGCATTTATGAGTAAGCTGACCACCAGTTCCTAGACGTACCAATTCTTGCAAATTCTGAAAAGTAGTTGGAGTACCTAAGAACTGGCTCTCAGTTTTCAGTGCTCCTTCTAAATGCTTCTGATACTTTTCCTGGCTAAAAAATGTTTGTACTGAGTGTACTGTAGTACAGAATGAGCCTATACCCCTTACTAAGACCTTATTACTTTAGGGGCGTCCAGTCCTTCTTTCTAGCCTAATTTAGCACCCTTCTGTATGCCACACAGCTTTTACTTCTGTTTTAGTGCTAGTTATCCGCCATTTAGTAGAGAAAACACTATGATGGGCTAGAACGCTTTTTTCTGGTGGTTAGAGCTTCCATACCGGAATCATAACTTAGATCTATTTACCGTTTCATAATTACCCGAGACTTGTTTATATCCTAAGCAAATATCATATCTTGTGATCCATATTCTTTTCTTATAGTGTCACTTTTCCGATTCTAATTACAACCGCTCCTTATCTAGCTATCGACTTTTGTACTTGCTATGAAAGTGCAACATCATGCTTAACGCTTTTAGCTTCGTTTAGCATGTTTCTTCCTTTCGTAGTGATGATTCTTCCTATGCTTAAAATTGTAATTTTAGTCAAGTTAGAGTGAAAATTTGTTGTTACCACCTTAAGTACATTATCTCTGGTACGCCATTTAGCCACCATTATCAGTACCTTGGTTGTCAACTCTTTATTATTACGCTGATCTTTTTCTTTGTAACAAGAAATAACTTCTTTCTGTTGACGTCCACCTGCTTTTTCTTTAAAGGATATTGATTTCTAGCATTTCTTAGGAACTTTAATTTCCGTATACCGGTTCTATTTTCTTGATGGCTTACTTCAAAATTTTTCTCAAAACATGACGTCAAAAACCATCTCTTTTTTATCTTACAATTAACAACGATTGGAAACATTTTCTTCAGAATCTATAGATTTTACTTGCTCGACCTCTTTGTTATGCTCTAGTATGAAACTTACACTATCTTTGTTTATGCAGGGTATCTCACCTTACCGATTAAGTTAGGCACGCTAACTTCTTAAATTAAATCATTAAAAAATTCTAATATTCCTATTTTATGGATCGTTACGAAATTTTAATAAGTTATGGAAGGAATTTTATTGCATGGTTCTTAGTGAATTGCATTTAAATATAATATAGGCCTAGGATATTTTACTTACTAAGGTCCTCTTGCGTCCAGTGTGAGATTTGCTTATACTCTGAGGCAATTTTATTTCTTAAAATCTTTTAAAAAATTTTTTTAGATCTTTTTCTCATCGTTAAACCATTCTTACTCTGGTTGCAAAACATCGTTTTCTATGTTCTAATCTTCCTTGTTAAGCTGCATGTATCATAAGAGTTATCTAAATAACTTGCTAAAGTAATTATACAGCTTGCATATTTTAACTACAAATTATGATAGCAACAAACAGTCAGTTATTACTTACACTTAGACGAAGCTTAAAAAAAAAGGTTTGTTGTAAAGACTAAGAAGAGTTGACATTCAGCTACCCCGTTTTCTTGACTTTCTTATAACCTAACAGAAGAATTAGGAAGTTTTATGTTGTTACTTCCTATGACATAAGAAAGTTAAATTTAGCAGCTAAGAAAAATTAACAAAAATTTTTGGATTTTAGAAAAAAGCTCCTTAATGATAGATAACATTTTGTTTTTTCGTAATCGTGTTTTTGCTTTAGAAGATTATATTGATGAGATTCCGATGTTAAAGTCAATATAATCGCAGCACAGCACTTTACGTACTACTAAAACTAAATCAAACAATGACTCATACTGCTATGGAACTAAACGCATTTGAAACTAATTAACACAAGAAGTCAAGAAATAAGTTGGGTAATAAGCCCTCCGGCACTCAGTTAACAACGAGCTCTTAAAGTTTTGAGACATCAGAGAAAACAGCCCATTAAAGTATTGAGACATTTAAGAAAACATCCAACACGTCAAAATCTAACTTATAAGATCATACAGCTTGTAAAAACTCTCGGTCTTAAAATAAGAAACTCTGGTGAAAAATAAAATAGATATTTTTTTGTTGTATACAAATTGGTCGAGACTCTAAGCACTTAGTCTCTAGTTGCATTTGATGAATCTATCGTGGACTATGAGATTTATAGTCATCAGACGTATATATCGTCAACATATGATAACAGTGATAAAGTTTGTATTTCAGTTTAACATCAAGATTTTCGTCTGTTACCACCTAGATGTTTTCTACGTGTTTGTGTAAAATTAGTCGAAGTGGATAAAAATACAGCAGTAACAAATAATGCATTAATAATTAATGCCATTCACCACTAATTTAAAGAAATAAGATATGAGATAAATACTGGGGTCTGATCGGGGCATTCGATATGTCGCTTAAATAAGCAGTTCTTTTGATAACCCCTATAAAATAACCAAAATTAACTAAAATGCGCATGCGTAGTTTAGGGATTATCAAAAAAAACTGCTTACTTAAGCGAAATATCAAATGCCCCGATCAGACCTCTGTAGAGGTGGACAAGTGGAAAAATGTGAAAAATTGGTTATAGCTCCATCCAAATAGAAGATCTGTGATGAATGTAGATTGGCTTGGTATTGGCAAGGAATATGATGATCTTAGTAATAGAAATAGATACTTTGATATTATGCTTCCATTAAATATAATTTTAGGGCTTGCTGAAGACTATCGTAGGATAGTTGTTAATGTAAAACATAAGTTTATACTTACAAGAGCAAGAAACGATATCAATGCCGTGTTGCAAGCTCCGCCTAATGCCAATGCTACTGATCCCGAGGCAGCAGCAATTTGAAAAGACTTCAAAACAGTAATATTAAAGCCTGAGTGGCTTATGCCCTATGTGGTTATGTCAGATTCTCATAAAATTTGTTTATCAAATTATTTGCAAAAAGACATGTTTATACCTATGAGTTACCAAATTCGGGGATTCTACGAGTATTCTCTGATACCTAGCACATCCAAACATATATGGATAGTTATAACATTAAATCAGTTGGAAAAGCCACACTACGTTATTTTAGCCTTTAAAACAAACCAAAAAACTCAGAAAAATGTAAGCGCTAGTATGTTTGATCACTGCTTTATAAGAAATGTGAGACTCTATTTAAATTCACAATATTATTCTTTACAGAGATCCTAATCTCGATAAAGTGCGTTATCTGTATGTATTACAATACAATATGTACGCTTATTTACAAAATTTATACCATGGTGAAGAATGCGCGCCTTCATTAGGCAAATATCATTTTTGTAATCAAATACCTTTAATCGTTCTCGATTGTTTCAATTAAAACGAGACATTAAAAAGAGCTCCAGTAGATGTCAGGATAGAATTTAAGTCACACACCAATTTTTCTGCCAATACGTCAGCTTATTGCCTTATTTTGCATGATCGTATCGTTCCGTATAGTCCAATGAGTGGGGATTCCAAGAAACTTGCATAAGAGCCAATTCATGGGTTTGCTAGCACCAGTTTATTTTCAAATATCATGGATAAGGGTTGGAGCAACAGCTGAAGTAAAAAAGTAGAAAATAAACGACGATAAGAAAAGTGGAAAAAATTTATGAAGAAAAATGAGTGGAAGGACATAAAGGTTGAAAAAATAAAACCTGGTGGATAATCAAAAGATGTGTACAAAATTGTTTGACAAATTAATTTATTTGTAAGTTATGCTTTAATCTATGTGTCACATAAACCGTGAACAAGCCATTTTACAACTAATGTTAAGTATCAAAAATCTCAACTAAGGATAATGATGATAAATACACGAAATCTGGGCTAAAAAACCTTGTTGATAAGTATTCTACTATTAAAGGTGCTTGTTCTTAAAATGAAGGTTATGAAAAAATAAAAAAATCAAATTATTTACTATAATAGCTGAACATAGAGTATTTTGTGAACACGCAAGGTCTCAAGAAATCAGGTAATAATTATGTGCTCAAAGAATTATCCATGCTTTCGCTTAATGCTAACGATACGAAAGCTCTTCTTTTTGAAATATAGAAAGTTTTTCATTTTAAAGCACCCTTTACCTGTCGAAGATTACGACAAAAGTATAAACATAAAAATCTTTACCTTAAACTTTGCTGTCATGGACTTACTTGGGACTCAGAAAAAATTGAGTATTTAAAAATAGAAAATATTTTACGGGCGAATTTTAAAAATACTACAAAGGTATTTGTTATTATATAAAAAATAGATCAAATGTTCGGTGTACTGTCACCAGTAAGCATAATTAGGGAAAAGCAGGGCACCAACCCTTAGGCGCGTAACTTCGTTATTTCAATTTTTTAAAATAATAAAGCATGCTACAAAGCTACTTCTTTTGGGAATACATTAAAATGATATTTACTTGAAACGTTGTTAGAAGTAAAATAAAAAATTTCTATTAACTTTTTTAAATAAGAGATTAAAAGCTCCAGTCAAAAATAATCATCAAACAAAATTTCTGTGTACTGGCCAAAGAACAAATTTTGATCCTGTATCGATCTACCACTTATGATTGCAAGTTTCATTACTTAACTGTTTTATCAAATTTTTTAAGAATTCAGGAAACCGTTCAGAAATTCATACTAAATTAGTATGAAAGCTCCATAAGGGGTGCAGTTTGCCACCTATATAAGAGCATGGTTCGTCACAAACTCTCACAGTAGTGGCAAAGTGACAACCGTCACTATTGCTTTATAGTTTCGGGCTTTGTTTTGCTAATAAGGCTGTGGAACTTCACAAAAAAGTAAAAATACATATGTAGGATGAGCTGGACAAATAATAACATATACTTCGTTTTGGTAATAAAACAGTACTGGCAATAAAGATATTAAATTATGAATTTTATAAATTTGGAAACATGAGACAGATAATTTGTCACTTTGTACGTACTGAATAATGAAGCGTTACATATAATTAGGTTTTTTTGTAGTACAAGAAATCATTAAGTGTTATGTAATAATTACAATAAGCGTTATGGTGTGTTGTTTATCAGCTGTAATCTTAAAATGATGAATAAAGGTTGCAAAAAGATGAATCTTGTTTACAAAAACGTTAAAAAATTTTTGAATTTTGTTTCAACTAAAATTTATTGATTGTGTAGTAAAAGGCTTTATATTTTATATGCTATGCATAGATGGGAAAAATATGTTAGAAAAAACAAATGAACACTTGTGAGCATATTGTTTGGACGCTTTGAGCAAATCTTATATCTTGTTTCTTGTTTCTAAGAACAACTGTACCCCACCATATGGCAAGTAGTATTCCAATATGACGAGTTGTCCCCTTCGTAGAGAGTATTAGAAGTTGGTTTTGTATTACAAAAGTTTTAACTTCAACAAAATTTTTTAACGCTGCACTATATTCTTAATAGTTTTAACTAAGTGACTGATGCAAGTAAATTGTTATATTCATTGTGATGGTGGCAGTTTTTCTGCCAAGGATTTTCCCCTCCTGATACAATATTAGAGGTAAGGTGGATAAATATTTGGATTACTTGAGAAAAAAGCCTTGACAAGCCTCGTTTGCGATATACTGTAAGGAATTGACGAATTGCTGGTATTCTCTCGAGAAATAACGACCTACAAAGCAACGCATCAACCGTACAGGACTTTCTGCTTATTCAATCCTGTTGATAAGAGCTAAGAGCTATTCAAAAACGGCTGTTTGGACTTAGGGGGGTCCACAGGATAGATGACCGTCAGGACCGATGGTTTGCCGAAGCCAAGCCTATGCAAACAAGATGCCATTGCCTGCAGGTTTAGTGTCATTTATGGACTATCCTGCCTTCTGCACCCTAAATGTCCATCACGCTTAGAGGAAGCATAATCTCTAGCGTTACATTTTATTAGACTCGATGCAATGCATTGCGTGCAGTAACCTTTGATTAAGCACTATACATGCTGAGTAAAGCTTCTTTACTCAAATTTTGTTGCACATGCCATGGTTAAATTACATCAAAATCGCGAGGAGCCTTTACCTAAGCCATTACGCGTAACTATTGCCAAAACAAAATATATTAGCGATAAGACAGTAAAATATTTGATTCTTAGTTAACCTTAATCTTAGCGTTTGTTTTAAGGTGTTATACGTAATATTTAAATATATCAAAGCCAAAAAAAAAAAATATTGTTGCTCTCGTTATGTCTCATCCAGTGTCAGGTTAATTCACGTACATGCATAATAAGACCATAACAACATAGTTGTTGTTTCATAATATTTGAAAACAGATAAGATTACAGTAGTCTTCTACAATTAAAAAAAAGACAATTTTAAGATTAAGAGTTGATAATGAGAAAACAAAAAACAAAAAAGAGATAACGACGATTGAAATTATCGAAGAGACTAAAAGATTTAAAGTGAAACTTTTTAACAATTTATCGTTTCTTAGTAAATTTAAGAAGGCAGGTATGTCTTTATTATTATCATTATCACTTTTATCATTATTACCTGTATATCATGTACATTATTATCATCTTCTTTATCATCATTATCACATCGTTATCATCATTATTGCCAATGCCATTTTCATCGTCATTGTCACTGTCATAGTCTTTATTGTAAATAATACGTACAGTAGATTTTTTAACTACCGTACCAAAATAGCCAAAAGCCTTAGAATAAGTAATCTGTTATATTATATTTAGGACTAATAAAGTCATACAAAGGTCATAAATAATACTCACAAAAGTTACAATAAATTTTATACGTCCAAGAACTTTAAAAGGACTGCGTGACAGAAAACAGGATGTTAAATAATTCAGAAAAAAAGCCAAAATGTGTTTGTTAAAGTTATTAAGCTTTAAAATTCTTGAATTTTATTACGTATTTAACCAAGTATTGAATATTTTATTAATATTTTCATTGATGAATTTAAACCTTTCTATTACCTTTATTTTAACATTTAGCAATATCCTATACATAAGCTAAAGTGGAAAGGGAAGGTTAAAGCGGCCCGTGCACTTAACTTTATTTTAAATTATATATTCAGAAGGACATATTTGAGAATACCTTTAGCTTAGTCTCCTAGGGAGTGCCATGGAAATCTTACCGTAAGAAGCAAGGTATTTTAAGAAAAAGCTTAACATGCTCTACTGTTTCTTTAAAAGAACCAATAAGATGCATAAAGGTAATGTATTCAGCAAAAAATTAGCCTAATTTTTGAGACTACCTAGATCAATACTAAAGCCAGTCGAAATATTTTAATCATGAAATGCATTGAAAGATAACGAAAATCATATTTGTCTTACAAAGAAATAACAATTCCTAGGTTTTTTTATCTTTTTATTATTGATTATTTTAAGCTTAATTTCTTAACACTACAAAATGCTTCAATTTCCATAAAACTATTTTTTCTTTTTTTCCACTTTTTTAATACGTACCCTCTAAATTTAATGGTCTAGTTAAAGTAATAACAGCAAAAAATACTTTAGCATACTTTTCTCGAGGTTTATAAAAGTTAAGTTGATTTAAGTATATAATACTTACATTTTTAGCTAACATAAAAATTTAACAGTAGTTTTCTCTGTATCCTTCAGCTACAAAATATTTTATTAGAGCAGTCTTATCTTATATACAATAACTGTATTATTGATGAGTATGAATTCTAAAATTTTAAATGCTTCATTCTAAGGCTTTTTGACAGCGCATGTAGTATAGTAATAATATCAAAAGCTTCTGTGAGGACTAAGGGCATCTTCATGTCAGAGGAAGAATAAGAGTACACGTGTATTGGTTCTCTACTAATCACATTAACTAAAGACAAAATTTGATTAGCCAAACGTAACAAGTGCAAAAAAAGAACTTGCGTTTATATAGTACTAGCAGCCCCCCGTCTCGGCTTCGCCCGAGACTAACTAAATAAAACACCGTAGTGTGTTGACACGTAATGTGAAACATTTTTAGTTAGAAATTTTACACATATTCCTGATACATCTCAGAACAAAAATCTTCTTATTAAAAACATATTTTTTTGGAATCCATATAGTTTATTTGGTCAAATAATAAGGTGTTCAAATTCAAAAAAATAATTATGCTGAAAAGTACCGTGCGTTCTTTATGCCATAAAATAATCGATGGCTATAAGAAGTTGTTGATTTGGTTTCTTCTGTGTAATTCACGAAAAGGGCTATTTTTTAAAGCTGTTAAGATTTAAATCCCCCAAAAAATTTATATTAAAAAAAAATTTTTTTTTCTCATATCTCACAATTTTATTACCAGAGCAACAAAGTCCTGGACCTTAAACCCAACATCTTTATTGCCACAAAAACACAAATACATTTTCTACTCATTAAAAAATCTAAAGTAGGATCTTTAAAGATTTCAGAGATTGCTGTGAGGGTACAATGAAAAGCTGATCTCTCACGTAATGGACTCTTAAGTTGACGATTTTGACGCTGCTGTTTCAATCTCGATAAATTTTTTGCGTCAGTTTCTTGACGCCTCAAATTGTATTCATTAGATACATTTGAGGTTTTCTTTCCAATATACCCTTTTGCGACTATTGGTATTCTTACGACTTTTATGACCCCTAAAGGCTATTTTCAGTCAACTTTGTTAATTTTAATACATTTGTTGGCAAGGTAGTTCGACGTCCGATGGCCCTAAAAAAGACCGGTGAGCTTCTTAAGTTAACTCTTTTTTGACTGCAGTTAACAGCAATTGTGACTGCCTGGATACCTCAGGGTGATCTTCTCTGGCTTACTGTTGAAGACCCAGACTGATTGTGAGAAAAATTACAAAGTCCGAAGCTTTGGGGCTATTTGTAGTGCTCTTTCCCAAAGTCTCCCGGTATAACGTCAAAGACGTTGGTGTCTAAAGCACCTTTTTTATTTTGCAGATTTAGTTGTTTTGGTGATCTTAGATGGGGAGATTGGTTAGTGATACTTGTCCAGTGGAGGCTGTCCCGTTGGCTCAAGTTTTTTTTTCCTTTATAGCTGTTATAGGTTTGCCCAGCGCAGACCTTGGAGAGGATCAGTGATTCCTGGTTGAATGCTTAGAGTCGAGAGGGTAATATAGAGTCGTCGGTCACCGGGTTTCCCAGCCTTGCGAAGAACAACTCCGCAGGTGACGTCTGCCATTGAATAGCTGACTTGGTTTAATAGTGCCCGTCTTTAGTTAATATAGTCTTTTAGTTGACGAATCGCTTCCGGAAATGGTAATAAAAATGTATTTGTTGGCAAGGTAGTTTACACTTAGGTGGCCCCTAAAAAGAACCGATGAAATTGATGGTTAAGTAGAAAACGTAAATACTTATAATGGCCCTAAAAAGCGCCAGTGGTGAAACTTCCAGGCTATTCTTTATTATTATTCCTGATGATGAAGAGCTGGCTACGGGTTGCTTGATTCTTACCCTGGGAGTCTTGATGTACGGAGACTGTGATGGAGGGAGGTACGCCGCTGACCAAAGAATATCTCGTCTCGGGTCGTTCCCCGGATAACCAACTGCTCAATTGCTCATCTTTAGACGGGAACATGTGGGTAAGAGCGTAAGGGACGCGACTACCAAGAAGGTAGCCGTTGTGGCTTTCCGTGCCCATCAGAGCTGTTTTTCCTTGCTTACATTTGTAGCCACAAATTCTTTAACTACACCAGGTGGGATGGTGGGACTGCCAACCAACTCTGAAGAGTTGGTGCAGATTGTGCTCTGGCTAGATATGTCTCCTGGTATTCTGGCAGAGACGGCATCGGTTGGAATTAATTTATTTTTCTTTGATCGCACTCGTCGAGATTCAGGGTGAAGGGACACTTGGGTTCCTTCCCCCTTAGAGAAGAGTGTCGTCCGTAACCGGGATACCCAGCTGCAGGACTATCACCAGCATTCTCTGAACAGCTTGATGAGCTGCCGAATTTCGACTATACAGCTAACGACACGCTCCGGCCTATTATAACCACACTTATTTATTTATGTTGCAGGTAGCTTTGATTTTATGTCGACGCCACCTAGCGGATTTTACTGAACTAAAGTGAAAAGCTGGCGTATTTTTGCAAAACTTTGAGCTCATTTATTGCTATTGTTATTAAATTTTTTAAGATAAAAACTATACTAAAACCATCTAGGAAGTATCATGAATCAGTGTGCAAAATTTCAGCAAAATCGGTTCAGTAGTTTTCGCGGTTAGCGATTACAACGGTTTTAGCGACTTTGCTTTATATATTAGTAAGATGGAGATAATATAGTGGTTTTGATATGTGTATTCAAGTTCTGTTAAATCAGTTTGTTGACATAAAGTTTAACTATAAATAGTAAGCATGGCTATTTCGGAGTACGCTTTTTAGATTAGCCAAACCATGTATTAATTATTTTCCATAAAAGACATGCTCACCTATATTTATTTATGAACTTCGTTCAAACAAGAAGTGTAGACTTATTTTATTAATTATGGGAAATCAAATCAATACTTTTTTTATGAGAGAAGATGTACAAGTCTGTTATCAAAAAAAATATACTCTCTATGTATAGTGTATTCTGAAAAGTTATATAGTCTTAAATACTTTTCAAATCAAATGGAATAACACATCGTCTGTTTGTTATAAAAGTGCATTTGCAGTCACGGCTCATTACAAGCTCTGCATTATAAACCTTAGAGTGAGGGTGCAGTTACTCACTAAGTAGGAGTTTTTTCATAATACTACGTGTATTTCGATGACTATAACTACAGTCACAGTAATAGTACTTTTTTAGCCATGCTTAAGTAATAATGATAAGTTTGAAAACTAACAGGCTCAACTATTTAAGAAGCAGTTGACATGGATGTCTAGAGATACTTAGTATTTGTCAGTATATACCTAACGAAATGTACATAATAGTTGGCAGTAGTTCAGCAGTTTTTGTTATTTATGACTTATGTTTACATGAAACTACTTAAAAAATGTCAATTTTTTAATGAATCAGCTACTTATAAATTAACCAATAGTATATTTATAATCGTCTGATAGTTTCATGTAGTTGGAAGTGAGTCAAAAGCAAAAAAGGGTTTTTAATAGTTACTTATTGTAGCTTTTAATAAATATTGCAAAAGAAAAAAGTTGGCTACAGTAAGTAAGTCTTCTTAGTAGTTTCTAGAATAATGATGTTATTTATTTATTTTGAAGTTACTCAGTAGTCTTCTATCGTAGACTATTAAATAAGCCCTTTCTTAGAAGACCATATTTTAGACACTTCCATATAACATAACTCATATCCCCGGTCTGATAAGAACAATCACATTTAAGATCTTGAACTATATTAACTTTATTAAATGAAGCAACTAAGTGATAATAATTGCTTCTGAGTCTATTAGTAAGGAAGTCGTCCTTTTTTCCAAGCATTAATTGTAAAACTAAGGTGTTTTCCTTTTGCAATAAAAGTGTTTAAAATAGGAAGCCTGTTTAGTTAGGGTTTTTAAAAGGGATAAATCTATACTGTGAGTTGTTTTAAAAATAGAGAGCAAATCGGATAACGGTATCAGATGATGTTTATCATTTTATTTAAAGACTGCATTTCGAGTAAGCAAATCAGCTTTCTCGTTAACTTGAATTTCAAGGTGGGAAGGAGTTCAGAATCTTTCTAATTTTGTCTGATTGTGGTTATATTTAGAGGACAGGCTTATACTTCTCTTGATTTTATAGATTAAGTTGTTACTAGACATACATATAATATTTGAATTAAGAAAAGTTTGTATTCTAAAGTCATCTGTAAATATTCTGCAATTATTGTAATTATCAAGAAAGGCAACTTTAAGTGCTTAGTATATAGTTTCAAATCCGACCGTGAACATTAATGCATTAATATTCGGTTATGACTCAATTTGCAGGTTTAATTAGGGGCAGTAGCACAATAAGCCAACACCGCTGTTAGTTTAATTGCTATTAGTGAAAGAGTCACAATAGTTAATGTCGATAGCATTATTAGTGTAGTAAATAAGGTATGAATAAGGAGACTCAGACAAGAATTTGGCCAAGTTCTATGTTATGTTCACAAAAAGTATACAAATTATTTAAGTTCAATTTTTAACGTAGTAGAACCTTGAAGCTAGCTATTTGACGAAGTCATTCGGATGTTTCTTAAATCATATTTAGATTTAATTTCAGTGAATGATTTTAATACTTCGAGGTTAAGTTTATTTCTAGCAAAAAAAGTGTTGGCTAAAAAATTGTTACTAAGTCTGATTGCGTGATCGTTAAGAAAAGCTGATGTGAATTTGGCAAGGATAAAATAAAGACGTTCTATTTTTCTTTAGTATGCTTGCAAGATTGTTACATACACAATATTGATTCACAAGATGGATAAAGCTACAATAATTAAAAATAAAACAGATATATTTTCTGTAAGGGATACATAAAGATTGTAGATTGGAGCCATAGCAGTTTCCATAAGAATACTTAACTATTCCTAGACCTTTAAAGCACCTGGAATAAACTTTAATAGAAGGAGGACCAAAGAAAATTCTGTTATTAAATACAAGAAGTTACTGTCTTCTGAGAATTGTATTACGTGATCACAAATTTTAATTTAAGTGTTACCAAGAGTTACATTTTTTCAGTTAAAATGTCTACGGTCTGATTTATGTAAAAACAGTTTTAGACCTATGGATGGTAGGTTAATATAGACTTTTCTTATAGCAGATTCTAAAAGTTTTTTGTCCTATGCGGAGTTTGAAAATTGAATGTAAAGCGCAAGATCATCAGCAAACTGTGAAATCTTAAAACGATATCTTTTACTGCGATGGCATATAGTAAAGGGCTTACGACACTGCCCGAAAGCACTTCCTTATAAGTGTATATAGAATGCTAAGGCTTAGTATCTTTTAAACTTTAAGATGTCATTATAAAGTCCAGTAGCATGCCATTTTTTAAAAGCTGTTTGACAAAGTTTAATAACTTTGGCACGTTATTTGTCCCACCACCCAACTGGATTTGGTTGGCTGTAATATTGATTTTTGCAAAACTAGGACTTCTTTGTAGGAGTAGCTTTAAGTAGAGCTTTTTTTATGTAATAAGTGATTTTACTGTATCTTTTCAAGCCTTTCATATTCTTATATTTAGAAGAAAAAGCTAGTCTAAAATACGATTTAACATTTTAGTAAATACATTCAAAGTGATTTTCCAAGTTTTATAATTGTGCGATTCTTTATGGTACACTTATCCTCTATTAGATATCACTAACTTAACAGGAA
This sequence comes from Copidosoma floridanum, assembly GCF_036245765.1. Lineage (NCBI taxonomy): Eukaryota > Metazoa > Arthropoda > Insecta > Hymenoptera > Encyrtidae > Copidosoma > Copidosoma floridanum. Next base: position 2,555,080 of record NW_028321894.1, read on the forward strand.
TGTAATTAAAGCCCATAAAATCCTGAAAAAATAAGAAAAAGTCTTAGCTGACATCAAAAATAAATAATAAATAAAATCATTATTAAAAGTATTCTTGTATCGATCATTGACATAAGATCTTGTGTCAGTTTAATGGAAATTAAGATCAGAGTTATTTGTAGAGATTTTAAAAAAGGCACTATTTATATCAGTGTTATGAGAATTCCAAGAAAGATTATCTGCATTAAAGTCACTTACACAAAGACAGCATTATGTGTCAGAATGTAACTTAGTTAAGGAATTCCATTGACTTTCAATCAAATTATAATCGATGGCTCTGTAGCACACGTATAACTTGAAGTAAGAAGTAGTGTTACGAAACTCTCTGTCGCAAATTTGGGTTGTGTTACAAACTAAGGTTGTATTTAAGACCTTACGAAAACTTGAATGTAGACGAACAAGAATAAAAGTTTTGCCTTATTTCTTGTTAAGTCTATAAGTACTATACGAAACGTAACAAGGATATTTAATGTCAGTTGTGTGTTTCAGCCAAGTTTCAACAAATATAAGAATGTCGTTGTATTTGTAAAAATTTTTAATTTTAGAACTTCTACAGTTTTAGTATAAAAATTAAGTGTTATTAATAGTGTAAAAACTGTGTATAAAAAAGAGCAAAAAAACATAATAAAGGTATGAATTGAAGCTCATCCTTAGTTAGAGAACTAAGGCAGCTTTCTTCTAAGCCTCTCTCTGCCGGTCTCTTAAGTCTATTCTACGATTCATTGAGGCATCATAATCAAGTAGGTCTTACACAATTCGAGACGGTTTTCCAATTCGAACAACTTGGAATGAGGGACAATCAATAGTTTTAACGAGGTTCTTATCATAAGAGAAATGTTAAAATTGACTCACTTTTAATAAGCTAATTCAAGAATCATTGGACTCCTAATGATATTGTTTTTAATACGGTAAAAGCAAAAGATTGACTTTTTGAGCTGAATCTTGCAAGATAGTATCCTGTTTTTTTCTATTATCATTAAGCTTCTCTCACTGCTGTTGTTCAGAGGTGTAGAATTTAATTGAAAAATCTTTTCATTCTGGATTTTTATAACGTCAAAGTTCATGATTGATTGAAGTGCACTTTGAGAGAGAGCTGAGGTCTGGATGAATAATTGTAATTTAGAGTCTAAATAAGTTGACTGCTGCCCAACCTTAGATTAAGCTGATTCAGTGAGATTTTTTTAGAAAAGGTACGATATTTTCAATAAACAACAGTTTTTTCCAGGGTTTACCTTATCTTGCAATATGACTACGTCAAACGTGTCAGTTAATGAGAGGAGAAAAAAATGTTTTGGACAGTATTGCTAGAGAATAGTGCGAGTAGGGCTGGGAGCTTTTCAACTTTACTTTCTAAAATATAAGGCTACTTCTTGTAGCTAACTATGTGTGCAAACTGCGAGCCAGAAATACTAGCCTTTGTATTGTTTATTTTTTTTACTTAATTGATTTCCAGTTTTTTAAATTCTTCTAAGATCACTTGGTCTTACTTAGATAGTTACACATTGGGAATACTTATCCTTTGAGCTCTTGAAGTTAAGAGTCCAATAGGTAGTATAAGATTTTGAATTTTGATAAATTTAACTGAGTCACAAAGGTACTTGGTATCATCGATAGTTTTAAGAAACATAAAAACTCTGGCTTAAAATGTTCGTGAAATATTTGTGATTTTTTAGTGGTCAATAGTTAAAGCAATAACATAGCAGTACTCTGCAAAAGGGATATTATAAATAGCACCCATTATGATTGGTTGTTTTTTTGTATAACTTAGTTCAGTGACGTTGGCGGATAAACGCTTTCTCCTATTTGCATTGTGTCTATGATGAGCAAAACAGACTGTCTCAGCAGTTGTTTTTATTATTGTATTATTTCAGGCTGAAATGCTTTTGTTGACATAAGTTTTGTGACTATGGTTTTCCATATTGCTCATTAATTATTGTGCAGACATGTGTAGATAAGGTATAAAAGCCATTGAGGACGGCTCCCTATTTGGCTTATTATAGAGCCAAAGAGCACTTTATATACCATAAAATAATCAAGTTATTTATTAAGTGGGCACATAGTCAAAAGTGCGGTACCCAGAGTAAGAAACTACACCTTAAAACACAGTTATACTGTTCGAAGGGTCCTTTGCAGACTACGTTTTGAAAGGTTTAAAAAAAGTTTTACTTTAGTAATGAATTTCTTTTTGTATAAATTGGTTGACCATCTAGTCTCATATAAAATTTTTATGCTTATTATATTAGAATAAAACTCTGCTTTTTAATGTATATTTAGTGATTATAAAGTTATTTAAATAGACTGAAAGATCCACAAAAGAGCTAATGTTAACTTAAACACTTTTGAACATTCTTTTTCCCTAAGGTTTAATGGTTAATATAGTCTTAAAAAACAGTAAAAAGTATAAGGCTTTAACCACAAGTTGTTATTCTTGTAGCTTATATAAATAAGTATTGATCTAATAAAATTCAACAATATTTTACAAGAATTTAGTAAGTTCTTTAATAATTATTCATCAGCACCCTGGATAAAAACTATGCCTTGCTTTGACGCCTATACGAAGGCCGTTTTTTAGAGTACAGACAAAAACTATGGCCTTCTCTAGTGTCCTGACGAAAACTATACCTATTCGGATTAAATTCCTTGACTTACTAAGTGGACTGTATAACTTTTTGAAAGCCGGTAGTAGAAAAAGAGGAAAACAATTTGGGGTTATTGGTGTTTTAAAGTTCGTTCCAAAAGATTAATTTATTCATTTTAATTACTCTTTGGCTCTTAATCGCCTTCTTATTTTAATGAAATTCAGGATACAAGTATGGCCTAATGCAGTTACAAACAGAGAACTGGACTAATACATTTGATCTACTTATTTTTATGTACGGGAGGCTGCGAGAGAGAAAAGCTACTTTAATGCTTGTTGCAATAAGTGGCTTAATAGTTATAGTAAGTTGAGGCACACTGGCCTTGTATTCTCAGAGCGGTACGAACGCCTCGTCATTTTGATAAAAAGACGGCAACTGACTCGATACACAGGCTATGTCTCTTTTGCTCTGTCCTTACATGAGTACAGCAGTAGTACCAACGCTAGTGCTCTTATATCTCCCTTTACCAAGCCAATATCCGAACAAACTCTTTTCCTTGGCTTGTACTTTTGTGAAAAGGACAAAGTAATTTAAGTTTAAGTTCTTCTCTGCAACAAAAACTAAGCGATAGATATGTCGAGAAAAGGTACTGAAATAATTTATAATATTCGTGACTCTAACTAAGGAATCTTTACGGCGAAGAGTCTTGAGGAAGTGCCCGGGTGGCCAACGACCAGGCAATGAATTTTCAGCTTTAATAAGAACTTATTTTTCAGGAATACTTAAACGTGATGTCCTTTGCCATTTCTCTCTGGGTTGAAGTGATGCAAGATATTCAACGGACCATCTCTTTTAGAACTGCTAAGAGAGCTGAGCGATTAATTGCCAATGCTGGAGTAAAAGTCCGTTGGCATCATACAATTTCAGTTTAGGCACAACGTATGATTCTTTTAAGTTGAAAAGAAAGGTGGGAGTGGTGACCAGAAAACTCTCAACGTTGCTAGTCAACTGTACAAGAGGCCATGAGTTCAACATAGCTTTAATTCGGCACAGCAGAGTACAATATCGAGCAAACAAAAGTGTCTCGTTTTCAATCACTCTCTTAATATAATACTTACTGGACCAAACAGCAGCCTTACAGATTCCACCAAAATGAGACGCTGCTGGAGAATTATAGTTTCACGTGATACCCACGTCAACCAGCTGAGCCTTGGGGTAAGATTGACTGAGTTTAAGAAGCATCTGGGACAGCTTCTTCTTAGATCCAACAAAGTTAGTGCCCCTATTACTATATACCTTAGGACAAGCGCCTGGAGGTACGGTAAATCTTGTGAGGGCCGCTATAAAAAAACCAGAAGAATAATCCTCCACAATCTCAAGATGAATCACACGAGTGTACATGCAGACAAAAATCATAATCCAACCCTAGGTGATAATTTGACCCCTGGCCACAGAGAGCCGAGCCCTCAAGGGTCCAGCATAGTCAATCCCCACTTTGGTAAATGCAGGTGCCTGTGAAACTCTAAGTGCAGGAAGAGGGCTCATTATTTAAGACTAAGTTTGACCAGAGTTCCTCATGTACACTACAAAACGTCAGGTTACTGAACCTACCGCCTGAAGGCCATCCAGAATCCAAGATTCCTGCCAAAGTGTAACTAGGATAAGGTAAGGGCATTCGTGCAGACAGTGAAAGTATACTAATCTAATAATTGACGTAGTCAGTAACTCATCAGGGAACGAAATCAAAGGGAGTTTTGTGCCAAGGTTAAAATTTGAGGCTTGTGATTGCCTACCAACACGTATTAGATCATTATCAAGAAAAAGAGCCAGCTTGTAAAGTCTACTGTTCAGAGCTTAAGGCTTCTGCTGCTCAAGAGGAAGTTCTATGTTGGCTTTCAAAATCTTAAATTTGGGACTGAAATAACGCTGTTAATTAGTGACACCGTAAAGCGTGGCTTGAAGAATCTGCACTGAACTAAGGATAAATCCATGGGCCCTAGCGAAAAATTTTGGGAAGGACAACCCTGTAAAATCCACTCCTTCATTTCCAGACTGCCCCCTTTAACGTTAATGTATTTTTGAAACGAATTGTGAACAGTGAGTGGTCAATCTTGCTGATTTTTTATAATCCAAGAAGTGGGACAAGAGGTCCCAACTGGGATATTCTTCTTATGAGGTCTGGGCAGCAACAATCTCTTTCTTCGCATCCTGAAATTTAGGATAGACAAGATTAAGCTAATGCAGAAGATCAGGCCCGCTGTGACAGTGCTCTTATATCCACGTTTGGTCGAGAAAAATGCCTCCAGAAGCAACATCTGTGGGATTAGGTTTTTCGGGTACGTGATGCCAGCTAGCCCGAGGATTGAGAATCTGAATTTCAGCACAACAGTTGGAGACAAAAACAGGCCACCTAGAGAGCAAGTCGCTTAACCAGTGCAATACATTCCGGGAATCCGTTCACAGGTGAATTCCATCAATCGAATATGTAACCTTTCCAACGTAATGCTTTATTAGTTTAGCTAAGAGGTGTGCAGCGCACAGCTCAAGTCAGGGGACACTGACAGTTTGAAGAGGTACCACCTTGGTTTTGGCAAGTAGTAAGAAGACTTGAATCTTATCTTCCTGAACTACTCTGGGATACAATACGGTGGCAAAAGCCAACCTCGAAGCGTCAGCATTTTCGTTAATTTCAAGTTCCTTTCTCTAAAAAAGATAATTATTCCAATGTGGTATCTTAAATTGATTCAACTCTGGCAAACAAAGCCAGTGCAACCAGGATTTTACATGAGATTCTGGAACAGGGTTGTCCCAATTTATTTTTAAAATCCATAATAAATACAACAAAATCTTGCTGGTGATAATCACTGGGAAAAGCCAGCCCAATGGATCGAACAGCTTTGCAAACTTAGACAGAACCGATCTTTTTGTCCAAACTGCAGGCAGCTCCTTGAGTCCCACCTTATAACAGAAAAAATTCGAATCAGGTAACCAAACGAGTTCTAAAACTGTGATAAAACCATTGGTGTCAGTAATATCAATATTCTTAAACGTCACTTATTTTATACCCAAGTCTCGAATCAACTCTAAAGGGTTTAAGGACCATTTGCGAAACGGAAAGCCTCCTCCATTAGTAAGCGCCTACAGCTTCATGGTTTTGAGCTTGTACTCTAACTCAGTGTGGGTGCCCGACAAGACATTATCCATATGAAAGTCCTGATTCAGGGCCTCAACTCCCACTGAAAACTGCTTCTGACTTTCAGAAGCCAATTGTTTGATAACTCGCGTAGCTAAAAAAGGTGAACAGGCCGTCTGATATGTAACTGTTAGTAATTTGTAAATCCGTATTAGATCCTCCTTATTAAAGCCCCTCTTAATAGTATGGTGAATCCGGTCTGACTTCTGAATAAGAATTTGTCTAAGCATTTTCTTTTTATTAGCGGTAAAGACTATTCAATAACTTCGCCATCTCAATATGAGGTTGAAAAGAGGAGGTAGAAGGTTTGGGTCCGTATACAAAATGTCATTCATATATGGAGAATTTTTCATCTGGTGGAGCCGATAAAGACAACTCGCATTTTCATAGTAGTGCCGGACTCTTGAATTATGCCGTGATGTGGAAGCAACCAGTAACCATCACCAATGGCTGAGACAAATTTTGTCATTTGATCCAACTTAGGATACTCACGCTTGAACGTGGAGTAAGGCATTTTTAAGTCTTTGTTCTGCTTAAATTTTCTTTCCATATTGAGAAGCATGGCTCTGCAAGAGTTCCGATTGGCAAGAGTATGATCTTGCAGAACGAAGGCATTGACCTTAGGGGTAAGCCAATCACAAAACGACCTGACTCATCTCTGCGAGTCGTCTTCAAATAGTGTTCCTCGCATTCCTGCTCCTCAGTGCTAAGATTGTTTGTGTGATCTGGAGGATTTTCCAGGTGCCAGAATCTTCACAAAGCGTTAGAGATATCATTAATAGAGACAAAATTTCTTGAGATCATTTGAGCAACAAGAGTATATGTACTCAGACGAGCTGGACCTGACAACAACCATCCAAGCTTTGATCTTGTAGCAACGGGCTCGCGTGCTAGGCCTCTTTTAACCGTATCACTTACTTTTTTTGCAAGAATGGCAGCACAAAGTATCATATCAATTTAATCATCGAGCATAAACTGCGGATCAGCAAGATGTAGGCTCTCAAACCTGGATACCAATGAAGTCAAGGATTTGTTTGGCGGGTGGTATGAGGAAACATGAGGAAATACTAAGGCTTCGACTTTAAGAGAAACCTTTAATTTAAAACGAGGACCCACCTTGACAACACTGTAATGCAAGGCTGCCCTATGACTACGCGTCTCGGGCCAATCAGTCAAGCATTAGCTCTTCATCGCTTTAATTTGAGCAAGTTGCAGAGAAATTGTTATATTAAAGAGCATTAAGAGCCCTGATGAGTTAAAGCTCGAACTACGATCTCTTTATCATTAAAGTATTGTATGCAAATACGAGCGACTCACAAAAGAATACCTGCTTCTTGCTTGGTCTCCGCTTTATTTCACGGTGTACTGATAACGAACTTTTCTTTCCTGACACTGCCTTGACATCCTCTTCCGACACATCCTCCACAGAGTCTTAATGAGATGACGCAGGTTTCTTTAGTTTATCAATGTGAAGCAAGAAATGGGTTTTTAATTTACATTAAGTAAATTTTCATGATTGCACCGACCTTAAGAAGAACACTCTTCAATAAAGTGAGAGCTGCAGCAATTCAAACAACACCTACTTTAAAAAACAATGTCCTTGCGTTCCAAAACTAATTTCTTTTTAAAAGCTAGGAACGATCTTAGAGAGTGTTGTCCCTTTCAAAGTTGATACTGGGGCAGTTCAGCGTTTAATACATGAGTAGTGCTTGAACTAAGAAGGCTGCGGGTGAAAGCATTGCGTTTACTTATGCCTTTTAAAAGTAGCGACTGATTAAAAAAGAGGTTACGAAGCTGTTTCAAAGTTGGCAAGTTGTTACTAAAACCAAGAAACAGTTGCCAATCACGTTCGATCCCAATTTCAAACCTGCTGATAACCAGTTCAATGAACAAATTTGCATTACTGACATTTTTTTTAATGGTAATGAGAGAGTTTAGCGGGGTCAGCATCTCTGTTTTAAATCTCTTGAGCTCGCTTAGAGAATCCAATCTCATTGTTTTGCAAGCTTGTATGGCTTTCACGTAATTAGCCAACAATCATCTTCTGCTGCCACAAGTTCGGCTTAGTATTCCACGCAATATCGTATGTCTTGAATGTTATAGGCAATCTTTGTACCAATTCAGCTGCTTCTCCAGAAAGGTGTGATTGGAGGTGATGAAACTTCATAATTGCAGCAATGTCAGAACACCTATGAATCATGAAACAAAAGAGGTCCTTAAAGGGTTTCTATGGATTTAAGTCACCTGAGAAAATAGGAAGCGTGACACGGGGAAGTTGGGCGTAAGTTAGCAGAAGGACCAGGACCTATAGATTAGTCCATAGATCCAACTCATCTAAGTTGACTGAAGTGTTGAATTGGTCAAGAAAATCATGAAATGTACCCTTTGAGGTGAAGTTATCATTGCAGATGAGCTCATAAAGCCCACTCCTTACATTATCATGTTGAAGGTTGTAGTCTGGTAGCCTCAGGATTTTCTTATAGTTTTGCTTTAATTTTTGATACCTCTCACTTAAGTGATCTAAGTTTGATCTTACTGAAGCTGTAGTCATCTTGTCTCGACTGACCTTTTTAAAATTTTTGAAGGCATTAGCTATCGAACCATAAAGAGGCTATTAGGCTTTGACAAAATTTATCATTGTACGCCTTTTAACTGACGAGGAAAAAAAAAAAAAAAAGGTAAATATACAATGGGTATGAAATAAGAATTGAAACTATGGTGGTTTGCAACTTATTTAATTTAAAAAAAAAAAAAAACAGGATTTTGAATTTTAATTTTCCAAACTTGGTTAAATTGGGGTTTGGAGGTTTGGGGTTTCAATCTGTCTAACCTTATTTAATCTCTTGAATTTTGAAATCAGTTTAATTGCTTGCAAATTTTTCACCCAGATATTTTCTCGATTTGCTGACTCCAATCAATAAACATCGATCTTATTGTCGATTTGACGTGCTCCCATCTTGTATGATTATTACTGAACACGCGTGTGGACAGCACTGTTTATTATTCGTTTGATGTCATTAGTTTTGGTAACAACGTAGCACACGTGCTAACAACTTTTTTTTTCTTTCTCTTATTAAGGTACACTATAAAAATGTCTCTTCTTTTCGCAGCATGCAAGAAGAAAAAAGAGAAATATAGTGTTGTAAGCTTGCCTGGCAACGAAGTACAAACAATATATACTGCCTCTGCTCGGGGTACATGAGAAAGCAGGTTACTACTTAAAGAATGTCTTCAGCTCAGAAATACGGTACACGATGCTAGCCATATATATCTTTCTATATTATATAGTTGTATTGACGAAAGTAAGTCTCAGCCCACCCTGCTCTCTATCGCTTCCCCTCAGCTCCCCTGCGATTGACGTAGTCATTTGCATATTTTAATATCATTTTTGATCAAATTATATTTGAGTAAACTCCCCCCCCCACTCTCCCTCAGCTCTCCATCAGCTCCCCTTCACTCCTCCCCCACCTCCCATTCTACCTCCCCCCTAAAAAATACTTATTTATTAAATGTCTTACCATCATAAATGTTAAAAAATATACGTTATTTAGTACCTAAGTCATACCTCGTTTTGAGGGTTTTTTAAGTCACTAATCATAGGTCTCCCTCTGTCTATTCACTCCCGCTTACTCACTACATATCTCTGAAGTACCATTATTTGTTTAACTTGATTGAACTTTTACATTTCGAATCTCTTTCTGGTCCATGTTTACTTTACCCAAATATAAAATTCTGGATTACCGGAGGACTTTATCAACAAAAAGATAGAATATAGGAGGAGGTATAATTAAATAGACAAACACAATTAGGCTTTTAAAACAAAAATTTATTCTGTTTGCTTAATGTTGTAACATTTCATGTGTCGTTTTCACCCATTAGTTCTTTTAAAACTCTTTCCACATTTTTCAAATATTTGTTTTTTATGGTCATTATGAATTAACATACTGTGTTTAAATGTGACAATCTTCGAAGTTACATATTGTTAAATTACTGAAAAATTTCTTTCTAAACAATATTTTTAGTTTCTGATTTATTCTCTAATTCAATTTAAATAAGGATTCTTTTTCGATTCTCACATCTTAATCAAGCAACGTATAATTCTCTGTAAGAGAATAAAGGTTTTTTAATATACAATTCTAAGGAATCAAAACTCTGTTGTTTTGATTTGTTAATAAACATAGAACATGCTTATACCAAGGGAGACTGTTTTCTATAGAAGACAAAAAGTAATGATGATAAGGTCCCTGTTCCGTCAGCAGCCAGAAATGTTGTCAAATTAGGCGTGGAGAAGCGGCGATAGCAGTGCCGGAAGAAGAGCTGGCGGACGAATAAAAGAAGCTTATAGAGTGGGAAGAAGAAGAGTTAGGCAGTGAGCAGAGTGTCGTCGACAAAAAAGAGTTTTTCCGTTGTTCTTGCCTAATCTGTTCTTTTTCTCGTAATCACGAATCTCCCCGTCCTTCCTTTGAACGGTGTAAGTAATTAAGCTTAAAGGATCCTCTTGTAATGAAATAAAACCTATTTTTGTGTGTCAAAATGAAGTGATGTTGTTGCAAGTTATTCTCCCGAGTCCAGCCCGCTCCCCGATCCGGCAGGCTCTATCAAGCCGCTGCATTTTTGCACAGTCCCAGTATTCAATGTTATTCTAAAAATATACTCTTTGCTTTCTTTTTTTTTCTCCCGTTATTATTTTTGCTTCTATATTAAACTTTACCGATTTTGTTATTTTTAATATTGTTTCTCTACAGAGAACGTCTGATATACTTAAAGTTTTTATTAACACTACTATAGCATTTATTTTTAATTTTAATTTGTGTGGTTCAAGACCATCTCTGATATTATTTAAAAATACTATTGGAAAATTAATATTTATGCTATCATATGTTTTATCAACTCCTCTTTGAGTTACGTATTTTGCTGTTGTGAACTAATTATCAACCTGCATTAATAAATACATGAGTAATGTCGTCATTTTATCTATTTGATTTCATCTATTTAATCTGTTAGTGGTGGGTTGGCGCTCGGAGTGCACAGGGGGGTGTCAGCCCCACTAGTATATTTATACATATACATATCTCTGTGTGTGTGTGTGTGTGTGTGGCTTCCTTCCACAGCACACGAGAAAAAAAGCAGACATTGCACTGGCGTCGGAAATGGCCATCAAGGCACACAAAAAAAGGCAAGCAAGGTGGCGTCTTTGTCTTTACAACTTAGCACACGTTGTGAGTTATATGTATATACATGGGTATGTATACTGTCTCTTTCTTTCACAGCACACGAGAAACAAGGAGAGCAGCTTTTATCGTCTACTGCTACAACGCACATAATACGGTGTGCACTATATGTGTATAAGTACCCTTATGATAAAAAACTAGTAAAACTATGGTTGCTGCCAGAAGCCTCTCTCTCACGCGGCACTTTCCATTTCTCCTTGTCGTGTGAGCACGGGCTGGCGTGTCAAGGCGATTCCGACTGCATAGTACACCTCTTTCTCTGTCTGTATCTGGTTCAAAAGATTTTTGTTCGGATTGAGTCCCTTGACTTACTTAGTGGACTGTATAACTTTTTGGAAGCCAGACATAGAGAAAGAGAAGACCAATTTAGGGTCATTGGTATTATTGAGCTCGTTTCGAAAGATAAATTTATTCTCTTTAATCACACTGTGGCTCTTCATCGCCCTTTTGTTTTAATGAAATTTAGTGTAAAAGTAAAATTTAACGCAAGAACAAACAAAGAACAAGACTAACAGATTCAATACCTTTTTTTTTGATTAGCAGGCAATGAGAGAGAAAAATTACTTCAATGCTTGTTGCAATAAACGGCTTACTAGTTATAACAAGTTAAGATGCACTGGCTTTGTCGTGCTCAGTGCGGTAGGAACGCCTGATACCTTCGTTGAGCAGATGGCAACCGACTTAACACATGGGCTGTGTCTGTATTGCTTTCTCGTTACAGGAGTACAGCAGTAGTACCAACGCTAGTGCTTTCATACCTTCCCTTATCAAGCCAATATTTAAACAATACCTTTTCGTGCTCTCAGACAAAGACTGCGCTTATTTTTTTGAGTGTGGTAGGAGAAAATATACGTGATCAAATCAACAATAAGACTCTACCTTTTTTCTTAAGCTTAGAATTATGTTCCACATATCATATTTTTGTGATGTGTGTTTTATAGGGTTTTGACACCCCTAACTTATTAACAAAACAAAATCATAAATGTGGGAAAGGGATCTTCGTATCTCTTAAATAGTTATCGACGATGCTTTATTTGACTTATTATCAGCTTGCATATGAGCATCGTACTTCGTGCAATGTAATTTTCATGACCACTAAATGACAAACAATACTACTAGTTTAAAATTGTAGATCTAAGTGTATAAGACCAAGAAGATAAAATGTTTAATTAGTAACTTAAAACGCTTTTTGTGTACAGCTTTAAAATACTTGAATTCAGAAGGCAATGCATATAAAAGTATATGTACACTTGTGATATCTGTAAACAAGCTAGCGTGAGGCTACGAATAGGTGTAACTAGTTATTGGTGTGCATACTAATAGTATAAGTATGGCTACTATCAGCCTTACAGTAAAAAAGTGTACCCGCACTACCAGTCATTCTGACCATTGGCTCTCTTACAAGCAAGACGTGCCTAGGGCAGCTCCGTACTTGTAACGTTGTACAATATTCTTATTGTGTGTAACTAACGGCTAAGTTATTTCATGATCAATTTTTTTGCTATCTATTTCCTGTGTCATCCTCGACCTCAGCAACTTAGTACGCGAACATCACATTTGGCAACGAGGATTTTTCGAACTCAGTATTTAAAGGCATGACACGGTCATGTTAACTTGGACTTATAAATAAATAAGAACAAGTAATCACGGCAATAGTAAATCGGAATATCGCACCCAACGAGAGTCCAAAACTTCACGATCTCAGAAAATTGTTCATGAAAGCTGTCACAGTAGAAGCAGATAAAGTCAAAGATCAGCATACGAAGGATAATTCTGAGAGTGTGAAAAGTTTAAACATAGAAGACTCCGATAGTAACTAAGACGCTATGGCTACTGAAGCTACTAAATTGGAATTTTGTCTGGAAAAAGGAGAGTGAAACACATTCATTGAACGCTTAAAAAATTATTTTAACGCCAACGCCATTCTTGATACAAAGAAGGTAATAGTTTTTCTGATAAAGTTACATGATAAGGCATACAAATTATAAAAGAATTTGTGTTTGCCAACAGAACCAAGAGACAAGTTTTTTGTAAACTTAAAAAAATTGCTACAAGAGCACTCGAAACCAACATTATTAAAAGTCATGAAACGCTACAACCATAATTTCGCCAGACAACGAGTATCGAAGTCGGTAGCAGAATTGGCAGCTTGATCAAATAAGCTAGCAAAACACTGTAACTATGCAGAATGAAAAAAAGCTCTTCGGGATCAGTTTGTATGCGGAATCGTTGATCATCTCACTACGATTGAACTATTCAAGAAAAAAAAGTTAACGTACGACGGAGCGTCAACTGAAGGCATAAGCGCGTAAACAAACAGTAAAGAACGCAGAAAGAGCGACATAAGTGTTATGCAAAAACCAAGGTTAAGTGTTTAAAATCAAGAGTGCACGGAGGTTAAAGTGGTTACCAGTAGAACGCTGCAAGCCAGCATAACGGTAAAGTAGCTCTTAAATCTCAACAAAACAACTCGAAAAATGATTTTCAAGGCTTCTGCTGTAGAGGCAAAAATTACAAGGCATCGAAGTGCAAGTATTGTTCCAAGGACTGCAACACCTGTCATCGCAAGGATCATTTAACATCTATGTGTAGAGACAAAGGAAAATTATTGGTAAAGTTCCTGGAAAAAAACACGGCATCAATATTTGAATATGAAGGTGCACGTTATTGCCCGTGTGACGAACGTAATTTTTGCTCGACGAACGGAAATGACAACGATTTCTGGTGTATGTTTAGTAGTTAAAAATCAGACTCGTTAATGCGTAGTAAAGCCGAACCTATGTAGTTGCCACTAGAAGTAAACGGTAACGAGATTTATTTTGAAATAGATACATGTACTTACGAGACAGTAATTTCACAGAAAAAAAGGCGATTTATTTGGAAATGCAAAATTAGTCGAGCAAGTAAGAAGTTTAAACGCGTATGATGATGTATATGAGTGTAATGACACCGTTGGGTTCGTTTAAAAATTTAATAGTGACGTTCAATAACATACATATCACTTTAAGCAGTTTTGTTTTTAAAGGCATGGGCCCACTGCTTATTGAAAGGCGTTGGTTAGATACATTAAAGTTATGGCCTTTGAAACATTTTTCGGAACATTTAATATTAAAGTTAGATTCACTTGAAAACTTAATCATAGGTAAATTAAAAATTTTATTTAGCAAAACACAAGGGTGTTTCAATAGTATGCTTCTGAACATTAACGTTAAAGAAGATACGAAGCCTGTGGCCTTGAGAGCAAGACACATTCCGTATACTACGAAAGAGCTCGTGGAGCAAGAAATTAACAATTCAAATGTTTTAGGGTATATTAAGTGGAAAGGTAAGTAAATGGGCCGATTGGACTTATTGTTGAAAAAAACGGTGCGATTAGAATTTGCGGTGATCTTAAACTTACTTAGAACCCACATATAATTCTTCATAGGAATTCATTGCCTGAAATTGGAGATATCTCCGCAGCAATGCAAGGAGGCAATACATTTTAAAAATTGGATATGCCTCACGCATATGCGTAAATACCTGTAAAAAAATATTGTCAGAAGTTTTTGACCATAACAAGGCACCAAGGTTTATTTATGTATACGGAAATGCTAGAAGGCGTGTTGACTTGTCCCACTGAATTCCAAAAGATATTGAAAAATTGAATAAGAGGTATTCCGAACACGATCCCTTCTTTCGATAATGTTAACGTGATGGATCAAAGCGACGTGGAACATATAAATAAGTTAAAAGAAGTGTGTTTACAAATAGAGAAGGTAGATCTTAAAATAAGAAAAGATAACTGCTTGTTTATGAAAGATAAATTTAATATACTTGGTCATGTCGTAGACAGAAATGGTCTGCACAAATCGTACACGAAGGTTAAAGCCATTGTAGAAGCGCCTATACCGGAAGATAAAAACAACTGCAATCTTGGTTAGGATTAGTTAATTTTCAGGCGAAATTTATTACAAAATGTGCAGGAAATTTAAGCATTTTGTACACTTGCGCAAGTCAGGAGAAACTTACTTCAACAAAAGAATGCAAAAAACTGGTTTATTAGATAAGAAAAAAAACAACCTTTCCAACAGTAATAGCTTACTACGACATAAATCAAGAGTTGATTTTATCATGCCATGCATCAGCCTATGGTCTGTCAGCAGTACTCTTTCATCGATATTCGCTGTGTGCCTATGTCAGGTAGCGCCGTTGAGTAAGAGAAATTCCCCCTTACTCAAATTGCCAGAATGCATGCAGCCTCATAGAAAAACTGTTTTATAAATTGAAAAAAAAAATTTAACAATGGATTGACCAAATAAATCAGAGATTTAAGCATGTCTTATGTTAGTGTACAGTAATAAATTTTGCTTGGTGTTGTCATGTGTACTACAAGATTGGAAAAAATCGAAACATGGATTATGACTATAATAACACAGCAATTATTAGTGCATAGATGAACTTGAAAAACATAAGTACAACTTACATTTATCTTTTTCTCACAACACAGTGTTTGAGAACTGTAAATACTAATGACAGGTTAGGTTAACTTTTACACACTCAAATTATGTTTCCGTGGATTACTTGTGTCTTTTTAGCTTTACACAAGTGTAAGGATGTATATGCAGTCATAAATGCTATGTTATTATCGTCGCGATCAATGTTTTTATTTTTTCCAATCTTGTAAGGTGTAAGGATGTATATGCAGTCATATATGCTGTGTTATTACCATCGCAATCAATGTTTTTATTTTTTTCAATCTTGCACTCCACATGACAACACTAAACAAAATTTATTACTATATACTTTCATAAAACACGCTCTAATCCCTTATTTATTTAGTCAATCCTTGTCTTTAAGAGTGTAAGACACCGCCGCATGCACAGATAATGCCGTGGCACTGGCCAGATACACCATGGAAGCGTATTTACATGGAATTCTTAGGAGATTTTTTGGTAACATATTCTAAGTAATCGTGGATGCGCATTAAAAATGGTCAGAAGCCGTAATGTTTAAATGTAAATAATAAAACTGAAAGTTTGATGAAAGTAATAAGCAAACTACTAGGTATTAAACAACTGTCCCCTTCCCCTTATTACCCAGCAACAGGAGTAGCAAAAAATTTGGTAAAAACATTTAAAGGCAACATTATTCAAACTGTTAAAGTGGGGACAAAGTTGGAGAAAGCGACCAACATGTGCTTGTTTGATTATAGTAGCATACTGCACTGCACAACAGGTAGAATCTCAGCTTTCCTTATGTACAAGCAGAAGCTTTACATGCGTTTCAATAAGTTGCGTCAAAATGCAGATGTTGCCGTTCTGGCTAAATAAAAAGCGCAGATTGTGAGTGGTAGTGGCTTTTAAAATTCGACTTTTAACGTAGGAAACACGGTGATAGCAAATGATTACAGTGTTGGTAACAATAAACGAGTGCTGGCCAAGATTGTGAAGAAATTGATGCTATATATGTTCAAAGTAGAATTCAACAATAAAATACATAAACGGCACTGTGACTAGCTGATGGAGTGTAAAGCTAGATATTTGATAAGGCGTTCGAAGCAACGGCTTGAGAAAGAGCGAAAGAGCAATACTTATAGTGGAAGGAAGTGTGGTATATGTGAGCGAGCCAGCACGAGGCTACTGACAGGTGTAGGAAGTTATCGGTGTGCATACTGATTGTATAAGTATGGGGACTATCAGCCTTACAGCCAAATAGCGTACCCACACTACGAGTTATCATTGCCATGGGCTCTCTTACAGGCAAGACGTGCCTAGGACAGCTCAGTACTTGTAACGTTGTACAATATACTTATTATAATTTACTGACGGCTAAGTATTCTTATGATACCTTTTCTGGCTAAGCATTTTCTGCGTGATCCTTAACCTTAGAAACCTAGTACCAGAACATCACGCACTTGATGATAACTAAAATCTTGAAGACAAAGTTAAGTGATACAAGTGTGGTGCTAGTCAAGAAGCAAAAAATATGTGCAGGAATATTTGCTTAGAAAATTCATTTTAAATCCTTAAAAAAAAATTGGATCAACACTGTAAGCTATTGTAAAATATTTTGGTATTCGTTATAAAATACAAAAAGTAATTTACAGCAGGATGAAAAAAATATGAATTTCACATTTAAGTTATAAGTATAGAATAGTTCTCATCTAGGCACAACACAAGACAATAGTTTAAGCTGAGACTTGGAAAAAAGACATAGCCTTCTTCCTGACTTGAGAAAAAGATATGGTTTTGTCCTCATGTGACAGAATTGAGGGCTTTGTAAAGGATCAAAAAAGTGCATGTTTTCTATCTAGATGGCAAAATATAATAGTCTTTGCCTGTACTGAAAAAAGAGCATAATCTTTGTCTGGAACCAATAAAAAGCATTGTTGTTAACGAAACTAGAAAAAAGCCATAACTTTTTCCTTTAATGTCGAAAGGGCCCAGTTTTTTCCTAGAGCCGAAGGGCAGAATGTTCGTCCACAGAGTTGATACATTTATAAGCTTAAAAAGGGTCACTCATACTATATACTTAACAGATGCTTAATTTACATAAATACATTTTTTTTCCAGAAACTTTTTTTTATTACTACTAACATAAATAAATAATAAATCTTACTGTGTAACCAAGCCCTTGTGCAATGATACTTGATCTATCCAAGAAAAAGTTTTATAACGCAGGGATTTAAAGTTTAGTTAACGGGGGTTTAATATCGATACCTCAGGTTTACTATGTTTTTCTAAGAATTTGGCTATATCTATGTCTAAATGTATATTTAAAAAAATATTACGTATGTCATTATAGCACCTCTTATACATGTGCTTGTACAACAATTTGAGTCTTATATATATCCAAAGTATATTTATATCACGACAGCTTTTGTGTAACTTCTTTTTTTTTAAATGTGTTTTTTCTTTAGTTATTTGACTTGATGACCAGAAAAAAAAAAATTTTTGTCTACACAACAGAGACATTAAAGGTGTTACAAAAAAGTATTGTTTAAAATAAAGAAGTCATAGTTTGCCTTTTCATGATCCTTTCTCTTTCATTACAATACAAGAGCGGTCTCAAAGTTTTAGACTATTCTGGCATTGGATCATAAAATACTTTTATCAATTTTGTTTTATAACACAAGACGTTATAACATATGATCCTAAAAATTACCATTCATTTAATTATCAGTTAGATCATTAGTTTCTGCATAGGTTAATTATGCTTCAATAACTTCGCCTACAGCAAGAATGTATTATTTTTGTATAACGATAGAACTTATGTCTAGCATAGAGGCCTAACAAAGTATCAGTTTGAAAGACAAAGGTTTAAGAAATATTTTTGTCATATTATTTTCAATAGTCTTTATAAGATAAAGAACTTAGGCTTTTTTGTAGGCATACTGTTAAAATTATTATTATCAGAATCGTTGGTAAAATTGCTGTAAGATGCTGACGTACCTTTCAGAAGAATCGTACTGAGATATTTTACATGCATTTGGATTTTCTTTTGTGAATGAAGATAATGGTTGTGTAGTTTCTCGTTGAGCTGTGTCAGTCGCATTCACAGACACATTTTCAATTAAGGCTCCAATTGCACACGATGTATCGTTGGATTCTACCGATTCTTGGAGATCTTAAAATAATAAAGTTAGTGATCATTTGTTTTTTGCATTAATTTTTAAAAAAAGTTGCTTAAGAAATCATTTTTTTTATTTTTTAATAACATTGTCTTATAAAAATTGGTAAATTGTAGCCCAACGTACTTACATAATAAGTATAAAACGTAAATATAATTATAATAAAATTATATTTTAATAAATACTGGTACTTCATTTTCATGAGCTGTACATACTATTTTTCTAATATTTTAACTCACTGATTGTTACCAAGAAATAAAACTCTGATAGAGCTTACTGTTTTAACTTATGAGGATCTAATTAAATTTAAAGTTATTGCACCTGTGTATAGAAACAGTAACAAAGCAAGCTTATCTGAGATGGTGCCTGGGAGGCAAGACTTTGTTTATATTAAGAAGTACCTGTATATAAAAAGTGCTTACAGCTCTAATCGACTGAAAAAATAGCTTTCTTGCTCCCTCTTATCAGTTCCACGATAAGTAACCATTCTCATATTACATAACCAATTCGATGTTGATGAAGCATTACAAAGAGTAGGTTTAATTACAAAAAATGCAATAAAACGTAAAAGTAAAGAAAATAAAAAATATTACTGACCCATTGCGCTACTATATCTGTAATTTATGAGTTAATTTTGTACTTTAATTCTGGATTTATTCACGTTCAAAAAAATTAAAGTTAAGAAGACAATGTAAAAACATCAAAGTATTGGTTTTAAATATCAAAAAATTTGTCTCAGAAGAGTTCCTGTTTGCTATAAAAAAAGCTTTTAAGATACTTAGTTAACTAACTTGCTTACATTTGTAAATCTTCTAACTTTAACTTCTGAAACTCAGCAGGAAAAATAATTATTAACAAACAGTCTGTGAAAAAAAATATCTTATTACGCCATACGAGTTTCAATAAGCTATTTTCTCGTTCTAATACTTATTTCTCCCGCTCCAAATAAACGTAATTGGTCCGTTTACTAGTCGTAATGGATTGTAATCAATGCTTTAATCAGGAGCACAAATATAGCTAATTCTAGTGATCGTTATAATTTATTTTTAGTTGTAATGATTAGTTCATTTTCATAATAAATGCAATGATCAAATCCAATTGCAACGAAACTTTTATTGTAATTATTTATGTCATGAAAAGTGTGAAAAACTGGAAACATTTAGAGCTTAACATTATCTTTAATTTAGAG
Source organism: Copidosoma floridanum (assembly GCF_036245765.1). Taxonomy (NCBI): domain Eukaryota; kingdom Metazoa; phylum Arthropoda; class Insecta; order Hymenoptera; family Encyrtidae; genus Copidosoma; species Copidosoma floridanum. The sequence goes on from NW_028321894.1 coordinate 2,574,923, forward strand.
AAATCTCAATAAGTCTCATTAAATCGTATCAGTAACGATCTTATTGTGTTAGTAACGCTATCTGCAACGTTGTGATGTTTTAATTTAAAATTCAAAAATACTTAGTTGCATGGTCAACACGTTTGTGTTACTAGTTCCTTGACAAAAGATGCTTTTTTTGTTTATGTAGATACTATAATAGATAGTTGGCAAATGAAAATCAAGACATCAACGGAGAATGAGGTTATTGCCCTATAAACGACTATAAAAGACAGATCATTTCAATTTATGACTAACTTATTTTGTGAATAATCTAAATATTTCTTTAATGTAAATTTTTTTTTTTTTTTTTAAATATATATGGCATATATCATTAAAAGCAGAACAAGACTTAATTAAGTTAGTAAGCAAGCTTCTGTAAATAATAAATCCAGCTGACTTAGCCTCTAAAGTATGGATCATGAAAGATTAAAACCTACATTTTTAATACGACAGACTGAATTTAATGTTTTATTCACATTTAAGGAGTTCAAAAAAAACATCGCTAACATTAAATTACAAACTTTTCACTGTGTTTCATTTGAAAATTGAGCTGCGTTCACAGTGAAATGATCTTCTACTCCTATCTGCAACAAGCATCATGGTAGACTAGCAGTCCTAGAATTTCCTTTAATTCTTGATTTGTTTGCTAACAAGAGGTATCTGACTGAAAATCCCCCATAGTAACTTAGATATGGCGGTGCCACTGTGTATAGTCTAAGGTGAAATATATATAAATAAAAGAATAATTAAACGGTTGAACAAACTTCCCTATACGTGACGTTCGACCGTAATTGTACAAAGGAGCTTCGTTCGAAGATATCACGATGAACCCAATGTAGTCCCTCTTTCATACAGTACGTTAGCCACAAATTTTAGAGAGTATGCACATTTATAATACTTGAAAAAACTAAAGCGGGAGGGGGTCGCCAGCGCTCTCGCTGGTCCTCTGGCTCGCCCGCTCTACTCCTTATTATTTTCAGAGTGTTAGCAGGGAAGAATGTTTTTTTTTTTTTTTTTTTTTTTTTTTACATTAGTATGAGGGTGGAGTGAATTGTAGTTCCCTATGGGATGGACCGTGATATCTTTGAACAAGGCTCCTTCATATAATTATGGTCGAACTTCACGTACAGGTAAGTTCGTTTGACCGTTTAATTATACTTCAGTCACCTCGTTCTCAATATCACGATGAACACAATGTAGCTGTTTAGCGTAGAAATAAAAAAAAATTTTTTCTCATTATTTTATTTAATTTATTAGTTGTAATAAGTACATTATTAGTAACAAGGAAACAAGGCCTATACATTAGAATCTAGGACTGCAGATGCAAACATGCTCTTACTTTGGCCCACTAGTCTATTATAATGCTTGGCAAAAAATCGTGAACCCTCAGACCAGCCAGCTAATCTCTTAAGGACATCTAGGCTGACGCCTTTTCTTAGAGCTGCCGAGGTAGTCGCATGTCGCGTTGAGTGTGCCGAGAATATATCCATATTAATACCACTCTTTTCTAATACTGTTTTAACCCATCTGCTAATTATTTGTGAGCCAACAGGCGAGTAGGGCTTTCTTATAGCTATAAATAATTTGTCAGATTTATTGAGCCTAAGAGAGGCCGTTACAGAAATATATTTTTTGATCACCATTACGATACAGACTTTTGGTCTGTTCACAAATTTTTCAAAGGAAAAGAACGGTTGATATCTGCCAGGCCCAGAAGTCTTTACAAGATCTGGGACTCTGATCTCTAGGCTTACGTTTGAAGATGTGATATTTTCTAGCTTTATGCTAGCCAGGGTTTGAGCCCTGTGGCCGGTGGCTAGTGCTAGAAAAGTAACGGTTTTAAGCGTAAGGTCAGTTAGATTAAGTTCTTCCCAGGGTCACATATCCTCTAGAGACTTTAGAAATATGTCCACGTCCCATACAACATCGTATTTGGGTTTTGGCGGTTTTAATCGACTAACGCTCTTCACAAAGCGAGAAACTAGTAAGTCATCTCCTAATCTCTTTGGTGAAATGAGAGTTATCGCGCTTCTGTGTGTGTTAAGCACACTAAAGGATGCTCCTTTTTCAAAGGCATCAGAAAGGAGGCTCAGTAGAGTTTCTTTGGAAGGTTCTGCTGGGTCGCAACTTCTGATTTGACATAATGACCACTAAGCTCGTATTGAGCTGTATCACTGTTTGACAGTTGCGGGTGCTAAGGACGCAATTATGATATCTATGGCCTCCGGCGGTGCACCTTTCTTTAAAAACGACGCCCTGATACAATCGCTGCTATTAGGCGTAAGTGTTTGGCCTGCGGGTGACTGGTGGACCTGAAAGGGGAAAGCAGCAGGTCAGAGGCTGGGCCCAAGTATATCGGGTCACCAGATATTAAGCTCGTGAAGCGCGGATACCAGACTTGGCTTGACCAGTCAGGCACGACTAAAATGCCCCTCGCTCGTCCTCAATTATTTTATTTAAAACTTTTAAAATAAGAGCAAAGGGAGAAATCGCATTAAATTCCAAGTCAGACCAGTCTGCTGTAAGGGCATCTACAAGGGCTGCTCCTTTACAGGGATTTCAAGCAAAGAAAACCGCACTTTTAGCATTTCTGTTGTTTGCAAAAAGATCTAGTGCCGGCATTCCCAATTTTAGCGTAATATACTCGAAAGCTCTGTTATTTAAGGACCATTCGTTATCCTCGTTTTCCACCCGAGAAAGCTGGTCTGCTTTAACGTTATTGGAAGATCGTATGTAAGAAGCGAATAACCAGTTATTCCGGATTTCTGCTCATTGCCATATTTTGCGGGCCAAACTGTTAAAGTGTGGATAAGCCACACCATCCATCTTATTGATGTAAGACAATGCAGTTGTATTATCGATTCTTAGTAGTATAGAGCTATCCCATGCCTCCGTTGCGAGGGTATTGAGAGCTAGCTGAACTGCCAGTAGCTCCTTCATGCTTATGTGTAAGCGTTTTTGAGTCTCGTTTCAACTACCACACACGTCTGTCTTCCCGTCCGTCGCTCCCCAGCCTAAAACTGACGCGTCAATAAAAATCGTGACATCGAACTTCTTTGTCCCAATGTATTTTTTGGCTTTCAGTATGGCACTTAACCACTACAACAAGTCGGCCCGAACATCTTCTGAGATTCTCATGTTAGCCTCGTAATCTAAATCGTTTAAGAGAAGCGCTACAAGTTTCTCCCTCTCAAGTATTCTTGTATACAGGCCATAGCTAACTGCTGGTAGTGTTGCCACCAATAAACCCAGGAGTGAAGCACTGTCCCTAATTTTACATTTATCTTTTCTACGTATGATATAAATCATTTCAAGAAGCTTCGCTATCTTTTCTCGCGGCAAGCTGAAACAAAGCTCTATAGAGTTTATGATCATCCCTAGAAACCTACATATATTTTGTGGCACAAGCTGGCTTTTATTTGTATGGATAAGAAATCCCAGTCTAGTCAACAGATCTACCGTAGCTTCTACATTGTTTTTGCACGCTGTAAAGTCTTTACCAATACACAAAAAGTCGTCCAGAAAGACCACTGAATCGTAGCCTTGAGCTCTTAATAAGTGCACCACAGGCTTTAGTATTTTCGTAAAAACATACGGGCTAATATTCGGCCCAAAAGGTAGGCAGGTGAACTTAAAAATTTTGTTTCCCAACCGAAAGCTAAGGAACTTTCTAGAGGCTCTGTGTACTGGTACCATATGGTACGCATCTTTTAGATCTATGGTACTCATAAAGCAGTCTCTTTGAGTCAGTTTCGCAGCTGATCAAAGGTCTTCTAGTTTAAAATGTGGAGGAAGGATAAACTTGTTAAGGCTTTTTAGGTTCAGAATAAAACGGTCAGTGCCATCTTTTTTTGTTTCCAAGAAAAATGACGAAAAGAAACGGCCTTCTGTGGTTTTTCCTTCCTCCAACGCCCTTTGTACATAAAGAATCAATTGCGACTTGTAATCTAGCCAGTTCTTGTTCAGACTGATAACGTTCGCTAGGTACTCTATCTTGGATAAAATAAGAAGTAAAGGGAATCTCGAATCCACCTATTACCCCCAGAATAAATTTATACGTCGTTATCCTATAGCAGTTGTCACGGAATCGGACTAGTCGTCCAGCAATCTTACTTACTCCTAGTTTCCCGTCTCTGGAGAAGCAAACTGGGACAGTTGGTGCCTTTGGGACCCCCCCTCTTATCTGTGTTTAACACACATAAAAGCGAAATAACTCTCATTTCACCAAAAAAATTAGGAGATGACTTACTAGTTTCTCGCTTCATAAATGGTGTTAATCGATTAAAACCACCAAAGCCCAAATACGATGTTTTATGGGAAGTGGACATATTTCTAAAGTCTCTAGAGAATATGTGACCCTGGGAAGAACTCAATCTAACTGACCTTACGCTTAAAACCGTCACTTTGCTAGCACCAGTTACCGGCCACAGAGCTCAAACCCTTGCTAGCAGAAAGCTGAAAAATATCCCATCTTCAAACGTAAGCCTAGAGATCAGAGTCCTGGATCTTGTAAAGACTTCTGAGCCTGGCAGATATCAACCGTTCTTTTCCTTCAGAAATTTGTGAACAGACCAAAAGTCTGTATCGTAACGGCAATCGAAAAATATATTTCTGTAACGGCTTCTCTTAGGCCCAGTAAATCTAACAAATTATTTATAGCTATAAGAAAGCCCAACTCGCCTGTTGGCTCACAAACGATTAGCAGATGGGTTAAAACAGTATTAGAAAAGAGTGGTATTAATATAGATATGTTCTCGGCACACTCTACGCAACATGTGAGTACCTCGGCAGCTCTAAGAAAAGGCGTCAGCCTAGATGTTATTAAGAGATCAGCTGGCTGGTCTGAGGGTTCACGAGTTTTGGCCAAGCATTATGATAGACCAGTGGGCCAAAGTAAAAACATAAATGCATCTGCAGTCCTAGATTCTCATGTTAAGGCCTTGTTTCCTTGTTACCAATAATATATTTATTACAAACATAAATTAAATAAAATAATAAGAAAAAATTTCTTTTTATTTCTACGCTAAACAGCTACATTGTGTTCATCGTGATATTGTAAACGAAGTGACAGGAGTAAAATTAAACGGTCAAACGAACTTACCTGTATGTAAAGTTCGACCGTAATTACACAAAAAAGCCTCGTTCAAAGTTATCATGGTCCCATCCCATTAGTAACTATAATTCACCCCACCCTAATACTAATGTAAAAAAAAAAAAAAAAAAAAGTTTTTCCCTGCTAACACTCTGAAAAGAATGAGGAGTAGAGCAAGTGAGTGGAAGGACCAGCGAGAGCGCCAGCACCCCCCTCCCGCTCTAGTTTTATTAAGTATTATAAATGTGCACACAACTAAAATGTGTGGCTAACGTACTGTAGGAAAGGGAGACTACATTGTGTTCATCGTGATATCTTCGAACGAGGCTCCTTCGTATAATTACGGTTGAACTTTACGTACAGGTAAGTTCGTTTGACCATTTAATTATTCTTTTATTTATATCAATGTAACCTTAGACTATACACAGTGGCACCGCCATATCTAAGTTGCTATGGGGGATTTTAAGTCAGATACCTCTTGTTAGCAAACAAATTGAGAATTGAAGAAAATTCCAGGACTGCTAGTCTACCATGATAATTGTTACAGATAACAGTAAAAGATCGCTTCACTGTGAACGCGGCTCAATTTTCAAATGAAGCACAGTGAAAAGTTTGTAATTTAGTTTTAGCGATGTTTTCTCTGAAGTCCTTTAATGAGAATAAAACATTAAATTCAGGCTGTCGTATAAGAATGTAGGTTTTAATCTTTTATGATCCATACTTTAGAGGCTAAGTCAGCTGGACTTATTTCTTACAGAAGCTTGCTTACTATAACATAAGAGGGCGTGCAAAATTATTTTAACTGTGCAAGATTAATTTAAACAGAAATAAACAATCTGGACGTATCGCGAGACCTTTTATTAATGCGAAACTATAGATGCGAGAAAAAAAATGTACTACCAAAATGTGTACAAGTAGTCTAATGTTATCCAACAACGTGCGACTGAGAGGGCTGGGCTTGATCAAAAGGGTCGTATATGATCTATACCGTTGTCTATCATAGACTGTTTATGTCCATATAAGTACACAATGAGAGCACTCCGCATGACGATCATTCGTTATCTCTGTTGTGCTCTTACCTACGTTATCAAAACTTGCTACATACACTACAATTTTTCTCTCTTAATTTAAAATACAGCGTGACAGTTAAGTTATTATTTGAAATATTTACAACCTTGAAATTGAGCTTAAAATCTTTGTATTTTTTTTTTGTCTTGACTTCATCGTCTCTAGGTGTGCTCATGATCTTTGCATGACCGCTGATCTTCGTGACTACATTGATCAGGCTCGCTACGGCTACTGTTACACCAGTAATTCAATTATTAGCATATACTGCTATGTTCAAAGGCATAAGGCCACACTAAAATATATGTTTTGACGCAGGTTACGTTATAGAAATATTAACCACTCAAAGAGATTCTAGGGAACTCGTATGAACGTTAAGAATATTTATTCTTCTCCGTTCACATCTAGATCACTCTTATTAACCTTGAAAACTCTATCACATACTTCTTTTGAGTATATTAAAACTGTAGTGTGTGTAGCAAGATTTGATTACGTACGTAAGAGCAAAACAGAGATAACGAACAAGCGTCATGTAAAGCGCTCTTATCATGTATTCATGTGAAAATAAAAAGTCTATGATAAACAACGCTACAGCTCACATGTGTCTTCTTCGATCAAGCCTAGCCTTCTTAGTTACGCGTTGTCGGATACTTTAATGGCGATGAGGTTAATTAGTAATACGGAGAGTAAAAGAAAGTAAAAGCTCACGGAAATAAAGTAGGTGCTTAGATTAATAAAAGTGTTAAATTAAATAAAAAAAAAAAAACGTAAAAAAAAGTATTTGTGAGTAAGCAAGGGAAAAATAGATGGCCAAAGTAACTAGCACAACGCAGTTAAAAACATGATGGATGTATCGGCAGATTTATAATTCAATATTTAAAAAGACGATTGGGAAAAACTTATAAAGCGAATAAAACATTATTTTATATCAAGCAACGTGCAATTTTCTTTAGCAAAGTAAGTGACAAAACATACAATATCATTAATAAGATTTTTAAGCCTGGCTAACCAGCAATAAAGTCGTTTGATAAAATAGTTAAATAAGTAAATCAACATACTAAGCCACCAGCATCATATTTAGTACTTCGATCTAAATTTTGCCAACAAGTACAGAACAAAACTAACACCATCAGCGAATATATTGCAGCTTAAAAAAGTTTAGCCAATGATTGCAAATTTTAAATCCTAAATAAACAGGTGTTAGATCAGTAAGTTATTGGCTTAAAAAGCAAAGACATAGTTGCAGAAATTTTGAGAATTGAGTCATCAATACTTGATAATGCAGTCAAGAAGGCATTGGCGATTGAAGCAGCTCTTGGAAAAGCAGATTAATTTAAATCACCAAAATTTTACGGAAACCATAACGAGGATCTACGTAAGCTCAAAATTGGTAGAGAAAGAAAAAAGAATCGTAATGAAAATTCGAAACGTAGTTAAATTGGTGGACCATTTCGAAGAGAAGAAGAGGAAAAGCCAAGACAAAGGTCGGCATCATTAACTCAAGAAGCACCGAGATCGTCAACAACGGCACAAGATTACACGAAGACGTATTATTGTTGTGGCAAGTCGAATCACTTTATGCGTAAATGTGAGTATAAAATGTTAACGTACTATAAGTGTAAGTGGTGTGGTTATTTAAGTCGGGTATGTAAAGAAAGAGAGGTGCGTGGGAACAAGCGAGAAAATCCGAGATTGAGTTGTTTGGATGCGAAAAATGATGAAAGTGACTCGAATAAGTCCATCACGAGCGAAATAAAGTCTATGTTCTAGTAACAGGCTGTGCATCATCTTACTACTTACATACATGGAAAAACACATGTCAAGCCCGAGTTTCTATCTGTGAAACCTAATGATACTGAGATTCGTATGGAAATTTATGCTGGAGCCACTACGTCTCTAATTACGTCTTTTATGAAAAATGTATTTTAAGAACGTGGAAATAAACGAGTCTGATATAATGATAGTAAATCACGACGAATCTTTGTACCAACCGATAGGTACGTTGCGTTAAGCTTAGGTAGACGCTAATGGTATTGTTTTTGCCGTCGATGTGTACGTTACGAAAACAAATAAGCCAGCAATAATCGAAAGGCCTTGGCTTAAAGCAATGGGATTATGGCCCTTCCTAGAGAAATTCAATTGAAATTCATTAAAAGCTAGTGAAACAGTAGTAGCTAATGTGAAAGCCATTCTTTATAAATATGAAGATGTGTTTTCTGAGACAAATGATTCCTTTACAAAAGGTAAAGTGAACTTGATTTAAAAGATAATAGCTAACCGAAAAATTTTTTAGCAAGAACTGTACCGTTTGCTTCAGAAGAAAAAATCAAAGCAGAATTAAATATATTGAAAGAAAATGAAATAATTAAAAAACTTAAAAAGAGTGACTCTGTAACACCAATTGTACCAGTGTTAAAATCTGATGGCAGAATTCAGATTATCGCTGATTTTAAAATCACAATTAATCTACAAATAGTGATTGTGAGATTTTCTATGCCTCACTTTAATCATGCGATAACTAAGTTACAAGGTGAAAAAAAATGTTTAAAAATTGGTTTCACAGAATTTTACTTGCAAATCCATAACAACGAAGCCTCACAAACGTTGTTAACTGTAAGTAAAGGGATTTCTAATGATGCTATTGTTGTAGACAATATTGTTGTTACAGGTAAAAATACTAGAAAGCATTTAAATAATATGGAAAAAATCTTGTCAATTTTATACGAATGTGGGTTACGTGTAACAGTGAATAAATGTTATTTTTTTGAAGATGAAACAACATACCTGGGTTAAAGAATTGTTAAAGATTTAACTCCCATTAATACATTGAAATACTTAACAATTTTAAATTCAAAATTTCTAAAAAATAAAAGATCTTACTTTACTAATTGAGAAAACAAATTATTATTATCGATTGTTAAAAGATAGAGCGAAAAATTTGAAGCTATTGTATAAATGAAATAATGATGAAAATTTTGTTTGGAATGAAACTTGCAAAGCAGATTTCGAGAAAATTAAATTAAGTTTAGAACAAATTGTTGTAAATTATGATCCAAAGTTTTCATTGTTTTTGATATGTGATGCGTCACCATATTAATTATCTGGATTTATAAGTCAACCATACGACCATAGGGAGAAACCAGTAGCGTTTGCATCTTAGCACTTAACACCAGTATAAGTGAATTATTCTCAGATTGATTAAAAAGCAGCAGCAACTGTATTTGGTATTACTAAATTTAACGATTATGTTTACGCTTGCCAGTTTCCTCTTATAACACATAACAAACTATTGCAAACATTTTCTTAGCTTGAAAAAGAGATTCCTTGTATAGCAGCAAGTAGATTGCAAAATTGGGCATATTTTGTATCGGCTTTTAATAACAAAATTGAGCACATCTGTTCCGACGAAAATGTATTTGCTTATGCTTTATCAAAACAACCTTTTAAGCAAAGCAATAATAAATCAGATGGATTGAAAAAAAAATCTGAATATGCTAACTTGTAATATGTAGATTAAACTAATTAGGCGGGATTAAGTTATTCACAAGTTGCTTTAGAAGCATCAAAAGATAAATGTTTGTCAAAAGTGATGTGTTTGGTAAACGAAGGGTGGCCAAAAAGAAAACTAAGTGAAAAAGAAATCGACTTAAGACCTTATGTTGTTCACAAAGATAAGATGAGTGTCGAACGGGGTTGCTTAATATGGTAATAAAGAATAGCTCTTCCGTTTGAAATAAAAGCTTAAGTTATCGAAAACTAACATGAAAATTATTTTGGCATTGTTATAATAAAGTCAGTGGCAAGTTATACTATTTCGTAGTCTAATATTAAAACGATGATAGAAGGAAAATCAAAAGCTTGCAAAATTTGCGTTTAAGTTTAAGATAAATCCAAAACTACGACGTTAACACCTTGGCCATGGCCCAATGGCCCTAGTCAAAGACTTTATGTGGACTTTGCGGGACCATTTTTAAGGTCGCAGTTACTTCCCATTATTAGATGCATACTTAAAATAGCCAGAAATATTTTTGATGAATAAAATGACTGCAAATGCTATGATTGACGTATCCAATAAAATATTTGACACACACGAATTGCCGACACACATTGTATTTAATAACGGCAGTTAGTTTACTTGTGATAAGTGCAGAAAATTTTTTAAGGAGTTAGGCATTAAACAAACCTCTTCAACACCGTATCACCCAGCGATGAATGACGCAGCCGAAAATTTCGTGAAAATATTTGAACAAAAGATTAAAGCGATTTTAAGTAGCAGTGAGTTAGCATACATTCAGCAATGCAATGATTTTTATTCGCGTATCGAATCTCCAAACATGCAAGTACGCGTGAATCACTAACTAACATGCTATTTAATTAAAAGTGACGAACATCTCTTCATGCTTTTTATCATCAAACTAAAAATGTTGCCATTTTCAAATTATACTTCCAAGAACAAGATTAGAAAGAGAAGAGAGTAGAAAAGTTTAAGATAGGGAAGAAAGTGCTTGCGAGGGATTTTTGTAAGAATCGTGATGTAGTGAACGAAGCAAAAGTGGTAAAGGTGTTTTTTTCTTAGAATTATTAAGCACAATTTAAAGACAAACACAACATTAAGAAACACCATAGTTATTAATTGAATTACTGGTGTAACAGTAGCCGTAGCGAGCCTGATCAATGTAGTCACGAAGATCAGCGGTCATGCAAAGATCATGAGCTCACCTAGAGACGATGAAGTCATGACAAAAAGACGATCAAAGATTTCAAGCTCAATTTTAAGGCTTTGAATATTGTTAAATAATAACTTAACTGTAACGCTGTATTTTAAATTAAAAGAGAAAAATTGTAGCGTATGTAGCAAGTTTTGATAACGCGAAGTACTCTTATTGTGTACTTTTATGGATATAAACAGTCTATGATAAACAACGGTATAGATCACATACGACCCTTTTGATCAAGCCCAGCCTTCTTAGTCACGCGTTGTTGGATGCTATTAGATTATATGTACACATCTTGGTAGTACTATTTTTTCTCGCATCTATAGTCTCGCAATAATGAAAGGTCTCGCAACACGTCCAGATTGTTTATTTATTTTTGAACTAATCTTGGACATTTGAAATAATTTTTTACGCCCTCTAATGTTATATAGACACATATATGCACATATACAGTGCGTACGAATGCAGGTACATTCGTATTTATGTATGTGTGGGAGTAAACTGGATACAAAAAATTAATTAATTTTAAACAAAAGAGTATACATATGTACAAGTGGAATTTCTCCTTCCTGCACGCTTTGCGTACCACCCCCCCAAGAATACTTCAAAATTGGAAATGTAATAACAGCAAATGATTTAAATTTAATATCTATAAAATAATGGACTTGTTCGATAAATAATTAATGGTTACTCAATTTTCTCACTTTTCTAAGTGATGTTTTTTATATTTTAGTATACTTTATATAATTATATAACATGTAGTTTGGTATCACAATATTTTGCTATATGACAAATACAAATTATATTTAGAGTTAAAATATTTAGAGATAAAATTTTTTTTAATTAGTAAAGCTTTTTTGTAAAATAAATTATAATACATCTGTATTATCGTATAAATTATAATATTTATTAATTAATATTGGCTTTCACTAAAATATAGCAGCAAAATGGTACTTGGCATAAAAAATAAAATTATAAAATTCTTATAGTTATGAAATCAGCGATTAAAAATGTATGACAAGTTTTGTCATTCTAGAAATTCTTGTACGAAATTCAAGGCTGTCCTTTTCTTTATTATTGTAATGTGAGCATATCTATTTTTGTAATGTTAGAATTTAGAAATTCAGTGTCCTAATTTATCATTTTTTTTATGCTGTCACTTGTTTAAGATTTAATTTTCAAGATGCATTCTATGTATTAAAAAAAATTAATTTTTTAGAGAAAAATAAGACATTATAAGGAATAAACTTTTATAAACAAATAATGAAATTGTTAACGATAAACAATTTTTTCCCATGTAATGTTTTCAATGCTTGCTTAGTTTTCCGGATGATTTTGTATAAATATATTATCAGGTCTTCTACATCTTAATACCAATACGTATAGTCAACCATGAGAAAACAAAGGTCTTTTATAGTAAAGTCCTCATTTGTCAAAACTTTGACCTTGTGACTTATTGATTGTCATGGGAAAAACTCAAACTATTGGAAATTGTTTTCTGTAAATAATTAACAGTAAAGATAATTTATGTTCGGTAGTTACCGTAATTCTTAGAATAAAAACTTTATCACCAGATTTCTTACTTGTTATTATTTCTGCTTCTAAATGATATTTGAATAATTTTGTTATACGTTACTCAGTGCCATTGTACAATTCATCAAATATACTCGAGTTTCTTATTAACATAAGAGTATCATCTAATTTAAAATTTAAAACATGTGGCTGTAATACTTTACGTATATTATTTACAGTTTTTATAAAAAAAATGTATGTGTCTATTCTTATCAGTGCGATTACACCTTTAGGTTTTAATAATATATGCTGTTATAAGTATGTCCTTTTTATTTAATAAAACTAAAAATTTAATTATTTGAAATGTACAAATGTTTGTTATGAGTTGTCAGAATTACTTTGTATAGACAGCTATTTGTACCATATCTATCCATTTGTTTTGAAACATTATTAATTTTCCATTCCTGTGAGATTTCAAAAGTTATTATTGTTCTATTTGCAATGCCGATGAACAATAACGAAAACTTTAAATGTGTATATCGTATATTACTTCTTTATGTTATTATTTCACAGTTCTTCCATAAAAATAAATACCTTATAGTTTTACTAATTATAAACTTTTACAGTTATGCTTTATCACCAAAAGTATGCATCTAAAATCACCTCATAAGATAAATAATTTTCTACTTAATTAAATAAAATATAAATAAATAAAACATAAGTCTTTTAAAATTTTATCAACTATTTTTAAAGCTTATTGGGGCTTATGAAAGCTTAGTCCTAAATTATGACATTTACGTCTCGTAATTTTTTTTAATCAGCTTTGTATAATAAGAAAGAAGTTTTAATGTTATTGACATCTCATTGTTATCAAAATGTTCTATGACTGCTCATTTCTTTAGGTAATAAAATTAAAGCACTTTTTGTCAAAGCTATAGATAAAACATTTCTTTTTAAACAAAAACAAAAAAATTTAATGTTTTATATAAAATCGTCTTTCCAGAACTTCCTAGACCATCAATAAAATATGTATTTGTATTACTGTTAATATTTCTATTAAAATTTCTTTTTTCAACACTATTTGGGTTAGCAAATGAATCCCTAAAATTTTTTTCTAAATAAATAATAGTTTTATTGTTCTTCATATTTTCAAACTTTACTGTTTTATTCGTTTCCGGTACTCCACAGTTTTAACATGAATTTTTTATGAATTTGAAGATTTTATTTAAATGTAATAAAGCATTACTTTATTTATCGTCTTTTGAATCTTTAATAAATAATCCTTTGAATGATTCCCAAATAGACTTACCACAAACGTATTCAGACTTTAAAAACCATGCGAAAAGTTTTTTCAATTAATGTGGCAGCAAAACGTTACAAGCTTCTTTAAATAGTTTATACATTTTAAAGTCGTGTTTAACTTAACTTTTAGCAATAGCAGTGTCTCTAAACGTTCTGTTATGTATCTTATCAACTGTTTTTAAACTTTAAAAAGATTTTACTATACTCGCCCAATTAAAAATTAAAAAAAAAAAAAAAACGCTCAAATTTCTTAGGTGACACGATATTTAGTCACACTATTGTACAATTACGTCTAACTCTTTTTTTTTAGCCCAAGTTTTTACTGTCTAATAAGTACAGTAATATTTTAGAGTATTCACGTATCTAACTTTTGCGAAACTATATGTTTTATTCAATTCAAACCAAGCTGTTAATGCCGTTTCAGAGTTTTTTTGCTTTCAACGTATTATTTTCATGAAAAACAATTTTTTTTTTTTTTTTTTTTAATGTGTACTGGTAAATTGAAAACTGAATGACTACGTTCACCTGAAGAAAACTTTTGCAATTGCTGCTTTTATGGGGCTGAAATAGGGGCCATCTACATACTCTGATATTTCATCAAAAATTTTTACATCGTCTTTTTTATCACTCGTATCTATTTTCACTATCTTATGTTATGCTCTATCTTTCCTTTTATAAATAAAATCAAAAATATACTTTATACTTTGAATAGATGCACAATATTCAACATTAATGCGGCAATTACAATTTTGTTTACAAAAATGGATTGTATGGTTTTACCATAGAATTATCAACTAAAACTTCTTTATTACTTTTTTTGATTCCATATATGTGATTATCACATTTATCGTCACTTATTTTAAAATTTGGATTTCCATTTTTTACAAAAAAAAATTATTAGTAAGCTTTTTTAAAAACTTTTTTGTACAAACTTTTTGACGACTGGTAAGACATGGACTATCTTTACCATGAGGTCTACGAAGCATGTATTTAATGACTAATCTTTTGTAGTTGTAAAAAATTTACTGTTTAGATGCTATGTTACAATATTATGAAAATAAGGTAATTTTCTTTTTTAAAATTTAATAGTAAACGTAAGCAATGACTTTTCCAAAAATAGTGTGTTTGATTATATCGTCTAAAGTTGATTTTAATTTTGTATGAAACAATCTAACAGTTATTATCGGTATATTACTGAGAGTGGTACTTTTAGAAATGTTTTTTGAAACTTGCTCTATTTCTTTTTATTTAGGGTTAAATATTACCGTGATAAAAATATAAGGTTGTCCAAACTCTCGCATTATTGCCATTGTATCTTGATGATGTTTCTGCGTTTACCTAGTACCAACGATATTTGTTAAAAGTAAAATGAACATACTTCCAACTTTATTGTTTTTAAGATTTTTAAAAATATTTGAAGCACTATGCATTACGTGATCTGTTAAATCTTGATAACATTCAATTCTTAGAATTTTTTGCTTACTGCGAAAGAAGTTTATTCTATTGCTTTCTATCACAAAATTTGCATGTAAATAAGTTTGTTGCTTTAATTTTCCAGAAGAGGGTATGGGACTAAAAATTGTACTATTTGATCGATAAAAAGTTTAAAATAAGTAATATTAAAGCAACGTAAAATTTTCTGCTCTTGTTAAAAATTTTTGTCTATTATATGTACTCCATCCTCCTTCTTGGACTGGAAATAATAAAGAAAATACCATTAGATTGACATGCTGTATTCAGCATACAGCATCTATAGTGAAACCTATAAAGGTGTTGATAAATCAGATGATTATATACATATAAATTTTCCTGTAAAAATATTGAACAATATTCGTAAAGGCTTTTCACCTCATGAACTAAAATTTAAAATAGGTACAATTGTAGCGTTACCTTGAAATTTCTGTATATGAGACGGCTTATGTAACAGTACACAATTGCAAATCACTGAATAGTTGAAGTGTAAGGTAGAAGGCAAAATAGATATGGAAAAAAAACATTGGTGCTAAAGTTTTTATCCAAAAAATGACTCAATACCAAAAATACTTTATTATCACATATAATTCTACACAGAAAACAATTCCCATGAGCTGTAGCATTTGCTATGATTATAAACAAATCTTAAGGTCAAAGATTTAATAATGTAGGATTATACTTGAAAAAACCTTTATTTTCTTATAGTCAATCGCACGTGGCTGTATCAAGATGCCAGAATAAAAATAAATTTATTGTTTAAACTAATAGTGAAAACATTTAATATTGTGGAAATATAGTTTGGAAAAAAATTTTTGATTATGAGTTACAGTGTATCTAATAATAACAACATGATTTAAATATTCTTAGACTCGTATGTATGGACGAAATTTACTACCTAATAATACATCCCATAAAAGTATATTGTGTTCATCTGTTGTACCAATTTCAACATTAATTTAAAACAGAATAGGAATAGACCTCAGTCTTCGTGATTCAATAGGGCTTAATAGGTTGACTCATAAAATAAGTTATTTTGATACAAAACTTTCATGGTTTGTTTGAAGAATAAAATAAGTGTAATTTCAATTCGGGTCTGTATCAGTGTTATTAACACATAAACAAAATAATATAAAACATATAGATAATAAATAATATTTTACACATAGTTGATCATAAATACTTGCTAATAAATTAAAATATAATTGTTATTAGTTGGTCTCTTATTGTACTTTAAGTTGAGAAGTAATGGAACACGTTTACGAATTACAAAATTGTTACAGAATAATATAGAAGGAAAAATGACAACTGGAGAAAAAATTGGAAATAGAGTCTTCATTTCAAGAATAACTTAAGACACAGGAAACAGCATGAAATACCTTTTATTTTGTATCGTAAACAATTTTCAATCATTGTGGCAATTGCTATGACAATAAAAAAATGTCAAGGTCAAAGCGTCACTAATATAGGTTTGTATTAAAAAAAAAAATTTTTTTCTTATGGTTAATTATTAATAAATATTATCAGTTATTTTCTGAATTTGAAATTGGGTACTAGGAATTCCATCCCTCCGTGGTTATGATGTAGCTGAATTTCGTAGGTTATTTACTTAACCCCTTTAAATAAGGCAACACTTTTACAGTTATTATAATTGAATAATTATGTAACGTTTTGGTTTGAATATGTATTTGTATCATGTATGTACATGTAAGAAATAATGAATGTTGCATTGTTCTAAAATAATAGTAACACAAAAAAAGTTAAATGCATCAAGAACTTTATACTTATTTATAAATGAAAACAATTTTTTCTAAAATAATAGTAACACAAACGAAGTTAAACGCACAAAGAACTTTATACTTATCTATAAATGAAAACAATTTTATGATAATTGTATTGCCATATGATATTTATTAATATTTCATTGAACATGATTTCTATATATTATCAATATGTACGAAGTCCATCTTTTTGTTTCCTTGGAAGTGTGGAAAAACAGATGACAACTTTTTTTTTTTTTTTTACCTTTACCAAGAAAAAAGGTGTGGGGGAGCTTTGGGAGAGCACAAAAAATGGCTTGAGGGCTGTAAGTGGCTGTGAAGGGGTTTCAGAAGGATTTAGGAAAAAAGGTAAAAATGTTAAACTAACGGTAAACACGGTCAAATTTTAGCTTATATCGACGTGTGCGTGGAAGACTATTACAGGGTAATGTCACACCAGGTTATTTTAAATGGGGTGACGTCAATCTGTGATAGTCTTCCACGTACACGTCGATATGTGGTAGGGCTGTAGGAGGAGCTGGTGTGGAGGGGCTGTGGAGGGATATGCGGAATGCCCCACACAAATAACTATATTATATAGAAATATATATCAGGCTTATATACGTATATCTTTTGAGCGCGCGGTGGCTCAGTCGGCTAGGTCGTGGATTGGGACGCGGGAGACCGTGGTTCAATTCTCGGCCAGTGTGACTTTTTCGGGCAAGTACCTCTGTGTATTTTCACAAGTGCTTTTTCACCACGCAATGCTCCTCGAGGAGAGCTTAGGTGACCTCCTCGCAGCAAAATTGCCTAATCTTCCCCTACCCCCCTCTCAGTAATGTAAGGCCTCCTATCCCTCTTCCCTTCCTTCTCCCAAGTGCTAAGTGCCCTGTGTAGTGCCCTTTATAGGAGCTGGACGTAAAGCACTATAACATGAAAAAAAAAAAAAAAATGTATATCTTTCTACGTTCCACATTAATCTCAGTAGGGCATTCCACACAACTCCCCAAAGGCCTCTACAGATTCCCATTTGTCCCTCACCCCCCCCCCCCAAAAAAAAGGTAAGAACCCGTCATTTTTTTCCTTATTTTGACACACTGCAGTTTTCCCAAAACTCACTGCAGCCCCTCACAGACCCCACGAATTTTTTTTAACCCCCACCTCTCCCACACTACTTTTGCGTAACCTGACAGGGATCATACTGTCTTTTTCGGACCTAAATGAGTATACAGACGTATACGTGTCGATTATTATTTTTAATATGCTTTATGATGCTATTTTAAGACAAAACCATTTTATCGCCGTGATTTATCTCATCGTAAAGAAAAAATTTGAAGTCATAATGAGTTTATAGAAGATCATTGCAAAGAGTGTCCTTTGAATTATATATGAAGGTACGAAGTGAACTGTTATATTATATAGTTCACTGTGTTGGGCCTTCTAGACAACGTTCCACCATATAAAACCATTTGCATTCATAATCAAAAGATTTTTCATATATTTCTTTATGTTTTACTTAAAGTCTCCCAATAAAAACATTATGTTATACATCATAAATATAATATGTCATATAGATTCTATCTACATATTTTAAATATGCAATAATATCTACTTGATGATAATTTTTCTCTGATTATTTTGCACTGAGTCAATCGTATTTCTTACCACTTATGACCCCACAACAAATTAATTTTCAATCAGTGTCGTGGTTTAATATAACAGTAGTAACAACGGATAACATTACTGATGTTGCTATATATATATATATATGTTGGCTAATCAGTACGAAATAAAACTCGATATCACGCAAGCCTATCATCATGTTATCACCTCTGAAAACATTGGCTCCAGAGAGCTGCAGTGAAGTGTCAACCCTTAAAAGTTTTTTATTACAAATAAAAAGCCGTGGTATAAAAGTTTAACGAGTTTGCCAGGGCCCTTATTAAGTATTTTTCATGAGAGGGTTATGTAAGAAATAACGCTTCTACGCATAAACAAAAACCAATTTTTGTTGAGAAATAGTCTCTGCCTGTACGCGAAAGCGTTATTTTGTTAATAACGCTCGCGTAAAAAATACTGAATAAGTGCCCAGAGTCGTTGCAACTTTAAATCTACGTAAAATCACCTTTCTGTACACAGTTGGCAATGGTGCCCGAAATAATTGGATTTCAACCAAACAGTTGGCCAATTCATTTGTTTCGACATTCAGGTAGCCAATGGAACGAGAAAAGTAAGCTATTTTTGTAAAATATGCCCGAAAACTTATTGTTTTTTTTTCATCAATACCATTACCAAGACTTATCGGAGATTCGAAACCACGACATAGACAAAAATAAGAAATTTTCACTAAAGTTTTCCACCCCCTGTGAGTACAAGTCTCAACTTTTGACCCCCAATGTAAGAAATCATGGATAAGAGAGGACCAAATACGTATTCCTAACGGTATCTCAAGTATACGTAATTTTCAACGACAGAAGCGTGCCGCGCAAAAGCATTTTCATGCCCTACCCCTCTATCTCATAATTTTTTTTAGATTTGTATTTGTACGCACACGTATAACATAAAGGTTCACCCTTGCGCCGAATGCCTATCAAAGTTGGTGATGTCTCTGTCGTCTCGGCGTCCCTCTGCGTTGTACATATAATCCAGACTTATCCAACGAAGGGCGTAGAAACTCAATGCATGCTTATACTCCTTACTAAATTAGGAGCTGTACTGTTCTGAAGGGGAAGTGTCTGTGTCAAAAAAAGCATAGCCACTGTCAGATGCGTTGGCACGCACACGCTGTACCGTTTAAGACCACTATGCCCCTAAAATTGGTTAGTGTTAGTACTGCAGAGTCGCCAGTGTTAGTTATGCAACTGTACTCAGGTTCTCTCAAAGCACGTGTATGTTCACACGGCAGCTGCAGCGACGACTGATTCTCTTCTCATTTGTAATATCTTTTGGGTCTTTGATATTATTGCATATGTATGTAACAGCAGATGCAACGTGACCTTGACCGAACTGAGCTTACCACTTTTTTTTCATTCACTGCTCGCGTTTCTCTAAAGACTTACTATTAGAATCAAGAGGCTCTCACCATGATGCACTTTGTCATAACCCCGTGCTTCACTAACAGTTTATCCGCCCGTTGCCAACAAGTTCCATGTGTACAGAGACTGGCATTGTTGCAAACAAAAAATTGTATGAAAGCCGTGCTTGCTCCCACAAAAAATTGTACCCTGCCATGTCGTATGCATGGTAGAAATTTCAAGGAGTCGGGGCCACATCGTTCGAGCAATAAGATTTTGGTTTGGTGTCGAAAAAGTGTAAACAATACTGCTGAAAAGAGAAGGAGAGGAGAAAAAAAATTAATTCACTCGGTGGTAGCCCCGTTCTACTTGAACAAACGTCCGAAAGTCCTGGATTGAAACTCAACTCGTACGAGGTATACGCCCGGGCGCAAGTGAAAAGGAAGTGCGTAGGAGGGATTCAAGATATATGAGGTGCAAAATCGATGTAGATAAATAAGGAAGTACTCACGCCCTAGGAAGAACGATAAATCACCGGCCAAACAGGGCAAGGGCATCTCCCTGTGTTGTTGGTGAATACATAGTGCACCGATATATTTTGCCCAACTCGGTGTATATAATATACATCCATTAGAAATAAAACGATTTCGATTCAAGAACAAATTCTTACTCCCACTCATGAGGCATGCCTTTATTTGCCATTCACACTCTCCTTACGGGGACGAGTACTTGCTTCGAGGACGTAGTTAGCCACACCTGGATAAGCATCAGGTATCCCGTGTCTGTTCGAACGTACTTGCACTTGGAAAAGCCAATCTCACCTGGTACCTCGTTGAAATTCATGGGTTACTTTTCCCCTTGGTCAAAATGTTAATTAGTTCTCAATCAGCGTACCAACGTTATGTACTCCTTACACAAACGTTGTGTCACGCCAATTTGCACACTTGGATTTAATCTAATTAAACGTGCACGCATGCATGCACAGGCCAAGAAAACTTTGGTCGAGTGAAGCCTTTTACGGGCACGTGCTCTTCCCCTTCCCCCTGAGGCCCTTTAAGCGCAGAAAGGACGAGATTCTGATGCATCTATACCTGTAGCTAGGAGCTACCACCATTTACCCCTTGGCTCTTCGTTGATGTAACACTGGAACAATTACATTGATGTGGAGACTAAAAGTATACATTAGTTTCGAGTCCACTATACTCGTAACTGTACCTATTATGCAAATTAGTAGTTATTCAACGCCGAATCTATCCAGCAATGACAAGCAAAAGGTTTCATCGATTTAAAGAAGATTATTCATAGTTGATTAAAAAATATTTTTGTACTGTAAAAAAGCTCATTTGTAAAAATGCTAAATAATGAGAACACGTTTTTTTTCTTACAATAAATTTCTTTTCCATCCATTCTTCCACACCACCCAGGAGGCAAATAGATAGACTTTTTACGTACAAATAATAAAAAAAAATTTCATTTTTACAACTGAGTTCAACCAGAAACCAATTTTCATCAATAGTATTACAATTTATTTGTAAGTTTAAGGTTTATAGTGTGCTAACCCTTTTTTTGTTAGCATTGATGATAAAATATGTGAAAAAATTTTTATGTATATGTATTTTATTATTTTGTACATGAGTTAGTTATACTAATACACACATACATTTTAATTACATTTAGTTTATCATTAATACAAACCACGGTAGTTTCACATTAAGATGACTCATTTTATGAATCAACTTGTAAAGCCCTATCAAACTACAAAGCCTGAGGTCTATTTCTATTCTGTTGAAAATTAATGTTAAAATTATTACAATCAATAAACACAAAGTAAATTAATTAGATGGATAATTAAGTGATAAATTTTGTTTATACATGTAAGAATATTTAAATCATGTTATTATTATCAGATACATTATTACGTATATTAAAAAATTTTTTTTCAAACTGTACATTAGATATCTAGAATGTTTTTTCTATCAATTTGAACAAAAGTTTCATTTTAATTTTTGCATCTCGCAAAGCCACATACAATTGACCGTGAGGTAATAAGTTTTTTTTCAAGTATAATTCCAAATTATTAAAACTTTGACATTAAGACTTATTTTATGTCATAGCAAATGCTACAACTAAAAGGAATTGTTTTCTATATAAAATAGAAAGTAGTGATAAAGTATTCCTAGTATTTAATGTAATTCCTGGAATAAAAACGTTATTACCAACTTTTTCTCGTGTTACTATCCTGCCTTCTACGTTATCCTTCAACAATCTTGCAATTTGCTGTTGTGTACCGTTACATAATCTGTCTGATATACTCAAGTTCTGAGTCAACATGACTATTATATATTCTTTTAGTTTAAGTTTATGAGGTGGCAAGCCTTCCCGGTAGCTGGCGCCTAAATCGCGAAGGGGGTTGGAGCTGTATGTATGTGCGTAAGCGCGCGCGTGTGTGTGTGCTTATAGAAAGTGACTTATGTGGACTCCACGTCCATCTAGGACAAATATTAATATTATAGTAGAATTATGAGGACGTCCACATAGCTCCCCTTACATACGTGTGACTGTCCACATAAGTACCCTCTGGATGAACATAAATATATATATATATGTATATATATATATATATATATATATATATATATATATATATATATACATATATATATATACATGCGGTAATAATAAGGACAAAAGTGGAATGATTCGGAAGTTTGCCTGATTTTACCATGTTATTAATATATATCTTAAAAGCACGTAGAGTCTGCATAAGTCATTTTCTGTTAAAATATATGTATATGTTTATATGAAAATCTGATACAATGCTATGAGGACCCCCCTCAAACAAAAATCCCGGCTACGCCCCTCTGCTGGAGCTACCAGCCATTGATTTTTTATGAGAACCATGATTCTTATCCAACTTGACGGTTGGCGGGTCCTGTCTTACTTTGTTGAACCTTAAAGTGTCAGCTTGGTCCAAGTCTAACGTATAGATAATAGAAAGTATAAAGCATAGAAATAAAGTGTAAATAATAGAAATAATCGTGAAGAAAAACTAACTCAATAAAATTTTCTGTCGTTAGTGGGTGCCAACAGGCTTGAGAATATGAGTGATTACTTCAATGCATCCGTACATCGATGCATATACGTGCACACTGGCAGATATAAAGATTTGTGTTAGTACATCACTACTTATGAGATAAAAAGTTGTAACACTTTTTTATAAAGCTTAAAAAAAAAAAAAAAACTATTAAAATGCTCCCTCACAAAAGGAATCGAAATAGAATTTAGATCTGATCCATTGGTAAAGCACCGAATTTAAAAGTTTGTTTTTACATTTCTAAAAATAATGTAATATTGTAAGAATATTTGTTACATTTCTGGTTCATAGCAACTTTTAGAAATGAAAAAAACAATATCAACATACCATCCTCTGAGTTCTTTTTCATAACTCTCGTGTATCATAAGCATACTTCTAAATAAGGTTCAAAATATCTGATCACATTTCCATCTTTTTAGGGCCCTGGACTACTACTGTGTAAGATACTAAAGTCTAAAAAGACGTCATGTCCTCATTGTCTACAATTTTTACCGATGGCTCGTTTGCTGCGCTTCTATGACCACATGTGCATCTACAGAAAGTAAATCTGGGTGTACCATCTGTTTTGAATGTGGAGCTTTAAGCAAGCTTCAGTACGTCTATGCATAAGTTCAACTTATGCGAGCCTCGTAGCAGGTTTGTATCCGTTAATAATGTTTGAAAGAATATCGTGTCTTTATTTTTTTTGCGGTGCTCTACAAAAGAAGGTGCAATGTCTTCATGATCTTTCCTTTTTAATTCCAATCTTTGTTGTTTTCAAATCTATAAGACTCCTGTAGTTGGTTCAAGCAGTCTTGTAATCTGCATGAGAACTGTTTTGATTAGTAATTCCACGATTGGAGATCCAATTACCACAGTTTTCAGATGATGAAAGAGCTGCCAGTTAAGTATCGTAAAATTTTATAAGACTAAAAAAAAGTCATAAAGATGCTGTTATACGGTTTGGAGGATCATTGATTGAATCCATTTCCCTAAAATACAGATATTTTTAATACTTTCATCTTGCATTAAGTGTACTTTCTGTTAATATTTTATAATAAGAATTTAATGATAGAAAATTTTTGGCAGAAACAAAGACTTAAAAAAAAATGTACAAAAAAAAGACTCATGCAGCATCAACAGTAGTCCTTTAGCGAAATTATCATGTAATACTAGTGTAAGAAAATTTTTTCTACTAGTGCAGCACTGGACAAATACGAATAGCAAGGAGATATTTTTGTATAAGACAGCTATAAAAAGTAGTTCATCTGGATATTTGAGAAGAAAATCATTTAAGAAATATTTTTGGATTTACAGCATTTAATGTTAACGTATACCAACTGATTTTCAAAACAAAATGTACGTAGCTGTCGGAAAGGTATCAAAACCCATACATAGGTATGTTAAGGAGAATGTTTTTTATTACTGTGGAATCTACCAGGTTTTTTAATGGTTTTAAAAATAAAAAAATAACTATTTCAACTACAAGTTTACTTATTGAACAACAAATTTTACGACATAAGTAATACTACCATGTTTCGACGGTGGAATGAAGAACATCACTTCTAGAAGCTGTTCTACTAAAAAATATGATTTGTTAATATGTAAAATTCTTCAGACGACCTTGTACTTTAACGCTGTATTATTGAAATTTCTATTTTTGGAAGCTCATAGGACACTTTTATCGAAACAAGGTTAGATTTACTATGTTGTTTACTCGTTATTGTTTATTTCTTAAATATTAAAAATAGTTAATTTTTTAATTAAAGCTATAAAAAACTAGATGCCTTAAAGCATATTTTAAATTTCACCAAAAACAGCATGCAATTACTTTAAACTTTTATGGGAACAACGACAGATGGATGGGTAAAACGCAGAAGTGTCATGTTGGAATAGGTCTAAGATAGGGTATGTCTTTCTAAGTTTTGAGACAATTGTTCCTTTCCTTTACTGTTGGTCTAAAGAATTCAAGATAATGCATCGAACATGGTGGTACTGAAAAACCTCTTTTTATATTGTAATTGTTATTACGAATGTTAATACTTAATAATATTGTTAATAAACAGATATGATCTACGTGTCATGTATATATTATTAAAACTTGTAAAGTTTACGTTTATATTAAGACTTGCGATATCTGTCATGTATGCAGCGTTTATAAATTGCCAAAAATTTACTACGAATCGTTACCTCATGTTTCGAAAAATTGTGAAATATGTTAGGTATGGTACAAAGTGTCTCATTACAGAGCAAAATAACATGTCAAAGAACTATTTAAAAATAGATTTTATGCAAACTCGAAGCCTTTTCAACTTTTTTTTTTTTAAACTCCTTACCACAATTCATTTAAGTTATCAATATATTACTAATAAACAATCTATTTTTGCAAAATAGTCAACTTTTTTCCAGTGGGGGATACCAAAAAAGTACTAAGACATCGGTCCGCTACATAAACCAAGATAAAAAATTCAATGAAAAATATAAACACGTTAAATTTCTGTCACATCATACTGATACTGCCGTCCATTTTTTCGGAAAAATTTAAAAACGTTCCTGACAGCTTTTATCAAGATTTAGAGCAGGGTCTTACGAAAGGAAGCCCAAAATTATGTATCTTCTGGTGCAGATGGTTACTATACGAAATAGCTGGCTTGTTAGCCATGGCTACTAATAACTTCTCCTCTCAAGTTATGTTGGCCATTTTAACGTTAAAAATGTTGATAATAGCCTCCCATTCACGGAAACTCTACAGCAATAACGTAGCGTAGCGGAGAGTGCTGCAGAACGTAAATCGTCAACTTAATACGAGGAACTTAGAAATCCCGTAGCTCATTTAAAAATGCTTTACGCAAAGTGATGCAGTGGGCTTACATCTACACTCACACACGAGAACAGTGAAATACAACGATGAAAACAATAATGTAACTAGAAAGTTGCTGCAAAAAATGTGGGCAAATGCAAGCTATTGCTGCACGTATGTACGTATGTAGTACGATTGCGTCACTTGTTGACAACCTGTCATAGAAAGCACGAAAAGGCAGAAAGTATATCTGCAGGTGTAAAAGTATGCTAGACCAATAGTAAAGAGACGCGACTTCTGTGGGCTACAGACGTGACAGTAGTCGTTAGAGTCCTGAATATTTATATAGTCTAATATTTCACGATGGGAAGGTAAAAATAACGTTTGAATGAATTGTCATCATCGGTACTGCTATGGATTTTTCAGTATCGTCAAAATAGGGTCAACACACGAAATGAGTCGTAAATGTAGAAGCTGCTAAAGCAGAAGTCGTAACATAGAGATATTAGAGTTTGTCTAAATGCGTGTGCCGTGTGATATAAAAATGAAACCACGGTAAGAACTAAGTTCCTTAAACATGAGATGAGTATAAAGACACACAATTTCTAAGGTAACAAGGGGGTCACGAGACCCATGGGAAGAACGAAGCTCTATAAAAATTAGTACTGCATTTATGTAGTTCACTTAAACAAAAACTTGAAAAACAAACAAAAACTTGAAAACAAACAAAAAAAAATTAGAAAAAATGAGTTCAGTACTCACAATGGTTAAACTTTGTGAGTACTACATTGATGCATTACGTACTTACAAAGTTTGACCATCGTAAGTACTGAACTCAATTTTTTTTTTTTCAACTCATTTTTCAAGTTCTTGTTTAAGTGAACTACATGCAGGAAGTACTAATTTTTATACAGCTTCGTTTTTCGTATCCGTATCACGACCCCCTTGTTATTTCAAAAGTTGTGTGTCTTTTCTACTCACCTCATGTTCAAAAACTTCGTTCTTACCGTGGGTCCTATGACCCATTTATACCCCCGAGTTTGTTGCTTTTAATCTTTTTAAAGTGAAAACTTCTTAAGGCGCGTTGGGCACTTTTGAGGGTGAGTATTTTCAGCCATTCTCGCAACAGACGAGATTTTACACAGATATACTTCCGCGTGTATTCTTATAATGTATGTGTATACTATACGCGCTCTTTGCATGGGCATTCGTTCGTGCTCTCGCGATAGACGAGATTACATACTTATATGTATACTCAGAGTGTATAGGAGTGCAAGAGCGCTGCACACTATACTCAGCAGCGTTGGTCTCTTGGTCTGAGCATTATTCCACGCTCACAGTTCATGCTTGATCGCACATAGCGCCACTGCCTGGATCTCACCGCGAACTACTTGGCACGAGAATTCAAGTTCAAAATCATATGAATTTTTCAGCAGACAGTAGGCACAGAAATTTAAATTCGAAAGAAATCTTTGTATGTATTGACTAATTAATGCCTAAAAATATTGGATAATGTTGTGTGATTAGAGAGATCAAGTGGTCGTCTATAAGAGAGACATAAGGTGTTTTGTCCCGAGAGCACGCCAGGACTCATCAGTAAGGCTGATGACGTGCTCCCTGCCTTAGACACAGAAGAGGTGTGGTCTTTGAGTGACTTGATCGCGCTTATATATGAATCGTGCGAGAATTTCGCCGCTTGATGGGAGCGAATATCAGGGGCTTGGCCACCTGGCGAGTAGAGCCTGAAGCGCGAGAGATGTGAGACGCCACATGATTACATACATAAATAGTATGCCAAGAATTCTTTCGAATTGAAATTTCTGCGCCTACTGTCTGTTGAAAAAATCATACGATTTTGAATTCAAATTCTCACGCGTAGTAGTTCTCGGTGGGATCCAGTCAGTGGCGCTATGTGCGATCAAGCATGAACTGTGAGCGTGGAATAATGCTCAGACCAACGCTGGTACGCAGTCTTTGCATGGGCATTTGTTTGTGCCCTCGCGACAGACGAGATTGAGGGTTTTTTATCTTTATTTTTTTATGTACAATTTCTCATGTCACGAGCGCACCTAAAAATGCTCACTCAAAAACGTGCCCAACGTGCCATAAGTTAAAGTTTTCACTTCTGCCTGCACTCCCGGAGTGCTACTTGTACTTGGTTTTTTTTTTTTATTTTTTTTTAATTTTAGTAAATATTTAATATCTTTATGTTTTTACATTTAAACTAATAATTTTTTTTCTTTTTTTTCTTGCACTTCCTTTATTTTATTTGTTCTTTTTTTTTTATTTAATCTTCTTTTTTTCATTCCTTTTTATATTTCATTTTTTTCCATTCCATTGTATTTTTTTATGTCTTTTTTAATTTCATTCTATTTTTATTCATATTTAATTTCATTATTGTCTTGTCTCTAATTTTTTTGATGCATTTCGTTTTTTTTATTTTTTAAGATTTTATTTACCGCATTTTTATTTAATTTCCTTTTTTATTTTTTTTTTCCAATTGATTTTTTTTTTTAATGTCTTTTCTCATTTCATTTTTTTTTTTTGATTCTATGTTTTCGTTATTTTTCATATTAGTAATTTATTAAATAACTATATTTATATAATTATGTAACATTGTAACATAATTTTTTTGTCGAATTCGAAATAAGTGCCCTTAAAAACCATTGGTATGTTCTGCAACTCTATTGTATAAGTTGATTTGAATAATTTATGTATACATCAAAAAATTTTTTCATAACAGTGTTACTTGGAAAAACCGAAAGATAAGGAGGTGCTTCGCGAGAACGATTAAAACCTTGGAACCTTAAAGACTTTTATTTAAGATACTTATTAATAAGGCGAACAGGCGTGTGTGTTCCCAATTAATTGCCCGATCTCTGACTCGAGTGTCTATCTAATCTGTTTCTTCTCTCCGTTCTTTCTGTCCATCTTTCTGAGTCTTCTCTTCGTTCTCCCTGTCTGTCCGAGTCTTCTCTTCGTTCTCCCGCTTTTGAAGCTTGCCGGGCCTTATATTACCTCGTTCCCCTCCCGTCAGTACCCTCTTGATAAGGTAGCTTTGTGGACACCAGGGGGAGTTAGTATGATATGCCTAGTATATTGCACGTAACACGTCCGAGGCCGTGACGTCATCACCCTCGACAACGCTGGCTTTCTGATGTTTATGGTACTGAGCCTGTAGATTTGTTGCGAGTGTGCGTGTGTGTGCTGTATTGTATTCTGTTTTTTGTGTTGTTTATGTAGTTTAGTATCCTACACTCATTCTTCCATTCTTTTAGAGAACCGTTGTTTCCTTTACATTAATGTTTTTGCTCTCACAATCATTCAGTCTCCTCTCATCGTGTGCTGAGTGTATAACAAAATTTTTTTTGCATGCGCTTTGCCTTACATTACAACTATATATGAAATTGCCACAAAGCGGGCTTTTGTTTACGATTACTTTGCTTTAAGTGTGGTTCTAAAATGTGGTTTTTTCTTTTTTTTTTTTTTTTATACTTCCACTCGCACTTATTTATCAAAAAAGAGAGAAAAAAAATTCCGTACAATTTTATCATCTAAAGAAAAAGAAAATTTTTCAGCTCTGTCTATCTTTCTGCTCTGAGTTCTACTGTTGGTGTGGTTTAAATTACTGCCAATTCTCGTGCTTCTTCTTGAACCTTTTGTTTTCCTGTGAGTATTCTATAACATA
Source organism: Copidosoma floridanum (assembly GCF_036245765.1). Classification (NCBI taxonomy): domain Eukaryota; kingdom Metazoa; phylum Arthropoda; class Insecta; order Hymenoptera; family Encyrtidae; genus Copidosoma; species Copidosoma floridanum. The sequence continues at coordinate 2,604,435 of NW_028321894.1, forward strand.
TCAGTAGTAGCCCCCCCCCCCCCGATGAAGAAGGCACTTATACATAAGAAAAAGAAGCCCCATGCCAAATTTATTAACCCTGTAATATATAAAGCTGTTAGCTATTAGTTGCCAACCCTGATTTCTGTGGTAAATACTCGTCCTAACACTACTTATACTTCATCTATAGGTATTTATTTAAATGTATTACCGTACGTAGCTTACCTTTTTTTTTATGTTTCTCCTTTATTTGGTTAGCGTTGAGCTGCGAGTGTGGCTCTCTCCTCACACATAAAGTATATAATTATAAACGTACATCTTTTAATCCTCTTTCTTTACTTTTTTTGTATAATTATTGTAATTTATTTTAGTGTCTTTGTCAAAGTGGAAAATTTTCTCTTAGTTAAGAGAATTCTACATCGTCAATATGTTTCATTACGTTATTTTTTATTTCGCATTGGCTCTACGTACGCATATAAGTCGCTTGTTGAGTTTGTGAATAGTCGGATATGATATTATGCGTTCCATTTTGCCTGAGGGGTCATGCAACATATTCAAGAACACTGTAGAGTCGAATAGTTTGACGATTGGTTGCTTTACATTTCACTAGTATTTTTTTTGGTCAAGACAAGCTTGGAGGTATGAATTAAAAAAAAAACCATTTTCTGGCAGTAAAGTTTTGACCCGTATCGTACATATTTCTAATTCTTTTCACCCATACATTTTTTTTTATAATGTTTCCCTCATACTCCTCTAATCTCTTTTCTTATGTGGTCAGGTTTAGGAAACGATTTGTAAGGGTATTTTTTTTGTCAACTACCACTCTCGATGCCGTAGACGTATTTGCTGACTGAGTTCACTGCTTTTTTAATGTATATTTTTTTTTAACAACAATAAAGCTTTCATTTTTCCTCTCTAATGTCTAAAGAAAGTGTACTTTTTAAAATGTTTGCGTGGTGACTGAGTTCTCAAAGCTAAGCTTCAACTCTACTTGCGTCACAGCGTGATTTTTTTTTTCTTTTTGCGCCAGTAGAATCTCCGTGTGTGGTCCTTATAGATGCAATTTAATTTTTTTCTTTCTTGCAAAAGCAGAAGCAGCTCGTGTACACTGCTGCGCAATGTCGTTATGTGAGAGACAGCTTATGTGATTGCAAGCGTCTTTTATTTTTTTTAGTTAAGCATGCGGGTTGTAGATTCGTGTGCCTTCTCTTCAATATCGACGATCCTGTTTAAATGAGGGTGGCCTAGTAACGTTGTCCTTCGATGGCCAAGTTCTCAGAAACACTGCCGCACACTGGGTGCGGTCGATTATTCCTCTCGATCGTCGAGCGGTGATCTGGGTGCATTATTTTTAGTCTCCCTTACATGAACGATTAAGTACTGGTCCATGTAGTTTTTGCAAAATTATGCTAACTTTGAGGTGGACTGTTTCACAAACGGGCTATTTGTTGATTTAGACATGGCAGTAAATTCTATATCCCGTTACAATTATGTGTAGCGTTTCAGGTGTTGTGGTTATCAGTATATCATGATGGTAGGAGTGGGATTGTTTCTAATGTAGAACGATAGCAGAAAGTAAGAAGAGGAGGTTTAATCTCTCATACTCAACGCAAGCTCGTGGGCCTTTAAAAAAAATAGTTTTATTTTTTCTGAAATTGTTTTACTTATTTTTTATCATTCCTCCATTCTTCTCTCTACCTAACAATTAATGCTAAAATTTTTATTTTCTAATATATATATTTTTTTTTTTACAATAACGAAGTCAATGGGGTAATCAGGAATAAAATTATTTTTATTCACAAGTATATGTCAGCTTATCCGTCTGTTATTTCCTTTTTATTTGTCTTTACCATCCATAATTTGTACATTTGGCCTGTGAGTTTATTCTACTCCTATTGAGTACGTCTACTCACTAAAGAGTGCCACACGCGTGCCTTATTCGCTTTGCTTTTTTTCATTCACATTACGTCAAATTACAATTGAATAATATTATTAATGCTTTGTTCATGCGTACCTATCCATTATAGTTGTTGTTTTTTTTTTTTGCAAATCTAAGTCTAACGTATGTAAATATTTAGTTTGCGGCGCGTCCGGGGCCGTTAAATAAGTTTTATCGCAAACCTAATTAATCCTACTTTTTTCGTCATATTTTCGCACTGCGTCCGGGGGCTGCGAAAATTTTAGAAATCTGGATTTTTGTACGTATTTTGACAATAGTTTATCTCCACAAGGGCGTGGGTTGATTGTCAGAATATCTGTTGGTTGCGCAGTAATCAGTTATTACATATTTTCTTTTTGTATGATTTGTTGCTCACTCATGGCTCGTCCGAGGGCCGCGAATTCATGAAAACTAACACTTATCGCTATATATATGTATTATACACGTATGTTTCTGTTTATCATGTCTTCCTATACAATATACTATGTCCGTATACAAGCTTTATTTTTCTTATATCCTGTATTTCTTCTGTCTTCATTATTATTAATAATACTATCATTGTTATTAATATTATTAATATTGTTTGAACTATCGTCATTGTATTCTCTTCAGTCAATAGCTTACCATTGCTTTAAGGATCCGGCAGGGTCGGTGGTTCAGGTAGGGGCCTTATGCGCTTTTCGTTGGGCTCCCATAAGTCAATCCTCATTCCCGGCCTTCCCTCTACATCTTGCATTTTCATGACAATTATTACTAGAGCCCGTTATTCATCAGACCTTCCCTTGAATAAATTATGTATGTTCGGCTCTCCTTGTTTATTGGACTTGATTAGATTCCTTACATGTTCTTTTTCTTGTTTGTTCCAACCACTGTGTCTATGAGTTGCATTATTTTATCTACCCGTTTTTGTTTTTTGTAAAAATTTCAATTTTTTTTTTCGTCATTTCTTATATCTTCATTAAATAATCTTATAACTGCTTCCCCCAAGCTTTCGACCTTGTCCCCTTCAACGTTTTTTGAGTGTTTTCGATAGATTTCTTCGTACTTTAGCAGCTCTACTTTTGGAACAGGCACATATTTTATTTCGTCACTCACATTAATACATCCTGCGACTATTTTCCCATTTATATTTCTGGTAATAAAATTTCCAAATAATATTCCTTCCTTCATCTTTTGGAAAGGTATCCAACCATTTTCTAAATTATTTCTGTTTTTTATTTAGGCATAAGATATTTGTTTGATTTTGCAGGTATTTCGAAGCACTCTGGCTTTAACAGTGGTATCTCTACATTATTAAATTTAATCATATTTTTGGCGGCGCTTATCTGGCCCCAGTATCTCTTAAAAGTATCCCACCCTATGATTCCTTCCGCGTTAATTGGGAAGTCATGGAGAAAACATGTAATGTGCACTCCAATCCGTGCAATTGGGTCTGTACTGTGCCCAATGTTTTGCGTGATCCGCGAGTCACGCCAATAATAGCTACTCGATACCTTCTGTCTATCAGCATGTCTGTGCTAAGAACATTTTTCTTTATAATCAAAATCTGTGCGCCTGTATCCGCATAAAAAGTCGCTTTTCCATTTTTTAACTGTGGTCCTTGTAACTAGACCGATGGTGGCCTATGCCCTGTTCTTGCTAAATTTATAGTTATTTTACGAAGCTGTTCTATTTCTTCGTCACCCTCTAAAAGCTTGGGTTTGTAATTCTCTATGTGTGTTCGGTGCCTTTATCTGATTACTCTTTTTGTGGGACCTCCTATCTTTCCTTGTGCATTTGCCTCCCCGCTGTGTAGGAGTATCTTCGCATTTTGCTTTATTACGTTCTCTTCTTTCCCGCGTTGCATCATTGCTTGGGCTGTTGTGTGTTTCTACCTCCAATACTTCTTGCTCCGCTTTCTGCGGCCTCTCTCGCACACATTCTCCTTCTCCGTCTCTTTCTTTAATTCATGCTCAGCGTTTGGGAAGCACGCCGAACATCTTGCGAGTTTAAAGCTGCCGGTACGTCCCTCCTATTGTTAGGGCCGTATGCGTTGTTTTCTCGATGCTGTGGGCCCCTATCCTGTGGTGGCTCTGGCCTAATTGGGACCTTATTATAGCCGTCCGTACTGTCTTAATTTTTATAGTTGTTCCCAAAATGGTTGAATGATTCCCTGTTGTTGTTATTATACTGATCACTCTAGCCACGGTTAGTGTAATAATTACTCCCTGTAGGGTTGTAGTTATTATATCTATTATTGTAACCATTTCTGTCATAGTGGTTGTTATTTCTATGATTGTAATTGTTATTTCTCTAATTGTAATTATTATTCCTGTTATATTGTTCCACTGGTCCATTATTATAGCCCCTGTTGTAATTATTGTGATAATTGTTATTAAACTTATCATTTTTACCCCTATAATCATAGGCATTTCTGTTGGTATGGGTATTATTCACGGGTTGGTTATTTCCCTCGTTTCACCGTCTTTTCTCTTCCTCTATGTCTTGCATACGTAAACTACAGTCTCTCGCATAGTGTCCTGGTCTCTGACAATAATTGCAATTTCCTTGTAACTATCTTCCGTTGTCTCGCAAAGTTTTTCTGTCATTAATTACTGCTAGTAATTTTCGGCATTCCTCGACTGAATGCCCGGTTTGGCTGTCGCAATATATACAGCGTTTTACGTTTGGTGCTGTCCCTTGTGCCCCGTTAGTGGTTTCTGTTGTGTTATCTTCTTTACTTGCTAGGTTTACTAGTGGCCCTCGCTCGGTTGTTGCCTTATTGTATGCAGGCAGTGCACTTACTGGTATTGCGTGCCGTAGACTGAGGTCACTCTCTATTTTTAGTGCCTCTATGATTGCTTTACAGAGAGTCCTCGGATTTAAACTTATGATTTAGCACCTGTATGTTGGGTGCAACCAATATGTAAATTGTTCGACTGCTTCTGCCTTTACGCTTTCCTTTAGGACCTGCTTTTGAATTGGCAGTAAGCTTGGATTTAAATCGTGCAGCATCGTGAGCCTGTTATATGATTGTTGTACCCTTCTGCCGTAATCTTTCATTGATTCCCGATTTTGCTGTCTGATTATCTTCAATTGTGCCATTGAAGTGTCTGAATTATTTACACTCCCATATCTTTTCAAAAGTTCCCGAAGAAATTTCTGAACCGCGCTGAATAGAGCCAATCTAGGCGCGAAATGCTCAGCTGATTTTCCCTTTAGTCTGCTTGCAATGGTTCCAAGGAAAGAAAATTCATATTCTGGACCGATCATTTGAGCAGTCATCCTTACCATTCTTTCGAATAGCGGCAGATTAATTGGGTCGCCGTCGAAGATCGGGATGCTCTTTGCCATGTGACTGAGCGTGGGCAGAATGTTTTGTTGTAAATTCTGCGGTCTGCGTGGATGGTTGTGATTACCTGTAGCTTGCATATTTTCTGTATATAGGCCCATGGTTGGTCCTATATTGTCCCTATCCCTATGTTCATTAAAATCGGTCCAGTTTGTGTAATTATAAGTCAACGGTGGTTCTGCTACTATGAGGCTCTTTTACCGTCAAGCTTGAATCAGATGGCGCCAGGGCACGTCGCGGCTGTCATACGTACACACCGTCAAATTTACAGTTGTGTATTGTGTTCGTGAGCCTATCTGTGTAATGAGCAAAGCAGAAGACATAATTCCTTTGTAAATGATTGCTGTTGTTTGCAGACAATTTTTGTTTGCATTTACGTTTAAAGATAGTAGGAAAAATGAAGTGCAGTGTAATATCCTGCGATAAGAAAGTGTAATTTAAATTTCCTTCTGATAGTGTGATAAAAAAAAAGTGGCTCGAAGCAATTGGGAGACCAACATTTTTGCCGCTCCCAAGTCATGGCTTACCTGTCCACGAGTTTTGCTTTTCTTTCACTGACTCTTGCTCCTTTCCCTTTTAAAAGCTTTTTCAATTCTGAAACTTTGAAGCTTCCATAATATTCTTTCTTGTCTTCCTTATTCATTTCAAAATTTCAAATATCGCGCTTTACCACTACACTTTAATTTCCTGTATACATACAATACTGAAAAGTAATGTTGTGTGAGTGAGACGGCCATGACAGCCGCGACGTGCCCTGGCGCCATCTGATTCAAGCTTGACGGTAAAAGAGCCTCATAGACACAAATTTCTTTATTTTTCCAGGTTCTTTGTTCATATCTCTTAATCCGTCCCACAGCTGTTGAGCATGTAAGTCTCTCGTCCCAGAGTTTCTTGTGCCTTGATATTCGTAACAGGGTGTAACGGTAATCGGCCGCTCTTGTTTCTCTGGCATGCTCCATTGTGTTAATAACATATTTGTTTTGTTTTTTTGAGTTCCGCAGTTCCGCGTATTTCTTTAGTTTCCCTTAAGCTTAGCTCGATGACTCGTTCGCCAGAGAGAGGGTCCATTTCCTTATTTATACGTCCTGTGTGTTGCGTTTGTGTCACACAATATATTCCTTTGATCCCTTATCGTCGGGGACGGATTTCGGCTGGTCTCTGTGTTTGACTTATGTGGTACGTTTACTTCCTCTGCTCTTTTTAGTTTTGCTTTTATCTTTGAAAATAAACTCATGACTATCGCTTTAGTTTTTTCGTCCAGGGCGTCTAGTTTCTCGCACTCCTTGGGTTCCAGCTCCAATTCCAACATTCGTTTCGTCATATTTTCCTTTTGTTGTTTACTATTGGGCTCTGGCCTGTACAAGTCTGCCGTCATATTATTACTTGGGCCTTTGCTATGACTCTCTGACTCATGGATAATTTCGCGTAGATAAATCATTTTTTCCCTTTTATTTTATTCTTTTTTTTTTTCCTCCTTTATATATGTATTTTTATGTGTCGTATCCTCTTTTTTGGTTCTTATAAGGTGTATTTATTTTTCTAGCAACAGGGCTGCGTTTAATTACCTGTGTCGCAGCTTAACAATTATCGGGTGGAAAGAGTAGTGACAGGCGAGATGAGAAAATGAAAGAGCAGCGTTCGTCTTTCACTAGCTCTCTTTCATTTTGTGCCCTTTCTTTGTTTAGTGATAAGTGGGGAGAAATATAATTTTGGGAATATCTGTGGTCTGTTTTTGTTAATAAGAATCATAATGATGAAATTAGTGGTATATATGGGTGCGGATTATTTTATTGTAGAGCACTTAGCCGTGGGCACATGTCAGATGTCGACTGACTTTAGAGACTTTTTCAGCTCCTTATGTAGGCTGAAAGACGTGTGGAAAGTCACGTAGGCCCTTACCTCAAGATCTCCTTTTTAGAATCCAGTGCTAGGTTGGACTGATCTTGACTAGTCAAAAGCCAATCTACTAGCATTCCAGAGGTGAGATCAAACATCGTGGAATGTGTCGATTACTTAGGTCTTGAGGCTTGTGGCAGATTACTTCCACTGCATTCCTGAAACATATGAAATTTACTCCTCAAATTTTAGATGGCGTCAATAATATTCGTAATTAACTGTCTTACTAGCTCAGTATTTGCTCATAAGAGGGCGTTATTGTCAAGGGATTAGCAAAACAAAATTAATTCCTCACGCTTTTCTCCGTACGATGAATCGCGATCCATTGGCTCGCAATTTACCATATTTCCTTAAGGTCATCTAGGAGTATAAGTAAATGTTGTCTGCTAAGGCTCTATGCTAGAATTTTTCTGCAGCATATTTAAATGCCTCACAAAATTGATGCTGTCTGTTTTTATTTTTCTAAGTTTCTAATAACTTCTCGTGAACTGTACCCTGAGTATGATTTAGTTTATTGATGAAATCATCCAAATGCATAGCGTTTGTTCCATCTTCTATCTCGCTTCTCAAGTCACAAGGGAGCCAGGCCCTTCGTTTAAAGACAAGCTCGTGCGAGGTAAAATGAGCAGAGTAAATTGATCTATTATATGAAAATAGGGCGAACTTAGGCCAGGTATCCTATTTATCCGGGCTGGTATACATTTTTTAATATTCAACCAAAGAATGGTGGCTTTTTTAAATTAAGTCTATGGTTTGGGGCCTAAAAGCTGTTGATCTTAACTGGTTGATTTAAAGGAGCTTGGTAGATCCTTGCAATGATTGACTTTGGGAATTTGATCCCTGGTCTGCTCTTATTACCTTGGGACATCCATACCTTTAAGCAAGTTCTAATGCAGAATAAGTAGCAATTGTTTGGGCTGTAGCGTCGGGTTTATGAGAAAACACCTAATTGCTTTGTTCAATTACCTTAAATTGTTAATATATATTGATTTTCTTTGGAGAAAGTACGGAGTCTTCCTACTATATCAATCTCAATAACCCTCCTCAAAAGCTTCGTTAGGAGGGGAGACAATGGTCATGTGTAATGAAGTTTTGAACTAAACAAACTCTTTCCATTGACATTTTCTACATGCTCGTACGAACTCCAAGATGTCGTCCTTTATGGTGCCCAGAAGTTGTGGTCCACCTCTATTAGGAATCAGATCCTATTTCCTGCATTTCCAGGACTGTTTAAGATAATTCTACCAATAGCTGGGTTAAACTTATTTGTAGAAAAAAGATCCCTTTAAGCTCGGTGGATTATCGATCTAGGTTCTCAAATTTTTATACATTATTTGATTACGGGCATTTCCAATAATTTTTGATTAAATAATTTGCTTAAAAAAATCTTTTTCCTTTGGGCTTACATCAATCTTTAGAGCTTAGCACTCGCTAAAGAAAACGTTTATTAGAATTTTCTTATGATTTAACTCAGGGATCAAGTTGATCATTTCATTCAACTTTGTAAATTCCTCCATCCATTAGCATTTCAGAGGCAAGTTCGAAGAAGGTTGAACGGATTGAGCAATTAAGTCATGAAGCTTGTGTCAGGTTAGTTCTAGTTTGTTCCTGAATCATGAAATCAGCTCCCCAAGTTTCAGATAGCGTCAAAAATCTTTGTTATCAAATATCTTTATAGCTCGGTATTTGCTCACAAGAGGGCTTTATTTTTCCGGGATCAAGAGGACGTTATAAGTTCCTGTCATTTTGTACACTTTTTTAGAGAAATAAGATTTGATGGCTGTACCTCTTAGATAAGAGTATTTGGTAGGTCTCTAAACAAGCGTGCTGCTAAGTTAACGTGAAAGATTGTAATAGATCACCTTACAGGTATAAGCAAAGTCATGTTCAAGTTATTTTTTTAATTTACTTTTAAGTCATTTTTAAGTTATTTTTATGTTATCTTTTAGTTATCTCTAACTCATGTTAAGGTCATTATCGAATGTTTTGAAATTTATCTTTAAGCTATCTTTAAAACAATGGCAGATAATCCTTTTAATAACTTTAAGTTATCTTTGAATCATTTATACTTTATATCAATACGACAGAGCGATACCATCTTCTAAACATATGTGTATTAGTACAGTCACCTTTTAACTCTCTGGAAGCACAGTCGGTAACGTACCTGACTATTACCCCAGAGGCCAAGGCTTATATTTAAGTAAGGGGAAATTTTTATTATAAAATTTACAACAACCGACTTAATATAATTTTAAATTCTAAAAAATTTTAAAAATTATATTTCGAAACTCACGCTCACTTAAATAAGTTACTAATCCAGACACAAAAGTAGGGCGTTTATGGCAACAATGGGCGCTACGGGCAGAAGGGCCGAGGGCAAATACGATACAGATACAATAGTCATGGGCAGTATGGACACAACAGCCAGTGCTTATAGCCTCACGAGAACGATCACAGGTGAGAGGGGTGCGGGTGGTCTGATACGTACATGGGTAGAGTGGGCTTAAAGTAAGGTTAGGGGGTGACTTAGTACCTGTATGAATGGAGTGGCTTAAGCCAGGCTTTAAACTTGCTCTGTTTACCTACTATAAAGGTTTTGTATTTTTACTACTTGACTACATGTCTGCAGCTAAACACAGAATTAATCAAAGTTCACATCTAAAATCTTATTATGTTCGCCATGTTTCTGTTAACTGCATTGCCACGAGTCATCCTGGTCCTCTAGAGATCTCCACTACTATAAAAGTAAATAAGATAGAGATAGTAGATTGTCACGTTAACTACAAAATAAGTTTCTTAAACAAACTTCTTATAGGTCTACTATACACAAAATTTTTATAGAAGCTACCACCTTACATCATCGTACCATTAAGAAAGTGAATAATAAATTTCTATTGTATATTTAAAAAACGCCTAACACTAGAATGTAAGAAATTCATGTACATTATATTCTAAAGGGAAACACTTATTTGCAGTAGATTTTCAATTTAAGAAAAACTGTTTTTGGTTGAACCTATGTTTACAATACCACAATTGATTATTAGTGCTGATTTTGTACAATATATGAAGCAGATTTTTATACATTATATAAATACAATTTTACATCATTTTTCTATAAAGACAAATGTTAAATTGCGATTGTTATGACTTAAATATGTAGAAAAAGGGTATAGTTAATTGATCATTATTTTTGTTTGTGTACTTCTTATATCATTCAAAATAAACGTTAGATATTTGAATAATATTTGTCAAGAAAAAATGTGTAAGGAAATTTCTGAAGGGCCATCTTCTTTGACCAATACCCTTCTATGTTAGTCAGATACATACATTGATTCCATCGATAGTTATACATTGTGAGCGATAGAATTTCATAGAAGTATAACTTTAGATTTGGATATCTAAGCATCCACTGTCCACTGGTTTTGAAATACTTGCATTAAAAGCCATAAATACGTATGTATAAAATAAATCCACACATTTTTTTTTTATTAAATAAAAAAAAGGGGTCAATTTTTTAAAAAATCATACATGCAAGTACATCCACCCAAGAAAAGTAGTTGCCAGCGTTGATGCATATTCTCAGTCATGCTCCCACCTTGCTCTTGTGCTGCTACTCGTCATAAACGTCCTTGTTTTAAAAAATATTTTTAGTCAGGATTTAAAAAGTTATGAAATAATGAAACACGAAACTACGTCCTAATGTATCCATACTGTTCGAGGCACGTGTGTTAGCACACACTAGGCCAGGATAGGGTGATTGGAAAGACACAATAAAACACAATAAAATTAAACAGCATGAAAATAACAACGTTTTATATCACTCAAAGGCCAAGAAAAATTACAGTTAATATTCACAAAAATAGTAAAGGTAGAAATAATACAAGAGAAAAGAAATAATGTCTATAGTCTTAAAGCAATGAACTATTGAAATATATAAAAGCAAAGAATGTAGAAAGAGAAGAGTCAAGTTTAATAACACAATATGTAAACACGCACTGACCTTGAGCTTGCAAGAGAGTTTGAAAGATACAAGAAATAAATATGAAAATGAAAGCACTAATATAATATAACTGATTGAAATATTGATTAACGAAAAACGATTGTCTGTAGAAATGCACAATTACTGTTTGTAGAAATACACAAGAGTTTTACTGAGTCTTGCTGTTGATAATCACTGGTAGTTCGATGACAATAACTATTTGAGCTGGTCTACAGATTATGCAGTGAGCAACTTAAACAAAGCACTAAGTGCACTGCACTGCACAACTGAGTTTTGTCCACTGTATTGAGAGAGTTAATCTAAAGACTTACACTAGAATTTATGGTGATGTATGCACCTTTAAATGCTAGAGTTTGGCAACGTTAATTAAGAGAGTCTATCCTCGACGAGAGCTGAGTATAATCTGGCGCTTACAGTATACAAAGCTCGCCGCGTGAATACGCACACACACACCTGCAGCGCGCCAAGTCAACCAAGCGCACACGCACAGAGCGTTGAGCCGATAGAGACTACAAGTGTACACAATGTACACAAAAGCCGGGCCTACTGTCGGTCGCTCTCATTTCCAACACATACAGTACGAAAAAATGCTTAAAAATTTTTTGTAAGTAAAAAAAAAAAACAGAAAACTTGTGTAACAATCTTTAATTTTTTTAAATATTACTGTATTAATGATAAAAACATGAATACTGATTATTGTACGTGGGAATATTACTCTGCTAATATATATTAATTTCCAAGACTTGGATGTAAAAACTAGACTTAAAAAATTAGCTGGTAAGTAAAATATTTTTTTGAACTATTTGATTTATAATTGACACCTAAATAAGTAACTGAATAGGATATTAATATGAACATTTTATGTAAGTTACGTACCATACCATAGCAAGAAAAAATTTAAATTCTTATATTAGGTCTACTCATAGCAAAGTAGGTAAGAGAGTTAGTTTACATACACATTATCACCAATTTATACCTAGAAAAAAAAAAATTTTCTCTTACAGCATCGATTGACACAATAAAAAGTAAGATTCAATAAAATTTAAAATGTACGTGGCGTGGCATGCTGTAGTGTGGTGTGAAGAAGACCAGCGGAAGCCAGTGCAGTGAGAGAAAAGAGGGTATATAGTTATAAAATCCGCTTTCATCACATATCGTTTTAAGATCAGAATTCTAACGTCGTTGTTTCACTTCAGTGCATAATGCACCTGTCAAAGTATAACTCAAAAAATCCTGATACCCAAATAAACTGCATTTGTAATTGAATATTTGCTAGCTTCAACTTTCCTCATTCTACTCATAAACGTCTTCTTACTATGCATTTTCTAGGGGCCCAACTATTTAAACGTTTCAAATCCAAGTCCATCCTCAACATGATTTTCAACTTAATTTTTGTGTTGACTCAAAGATACTGTAAGAGAAAAAGTGTATTTCACCATAGCAAGTTGTGACACAATAAATCATGTGTGAGAATTTAGTTCTTATACTGTATTTTAGTACTAGTTCTTCATCAGCAATAAATAAGTCGATTTTTTGAAAAAGGTGTCCTAATTTTCTGTGATGTTAATTAAATAATTGGTTTTCATGAACCGTCAACAAACTTATTTAGTGCTCTCTCATAACTTTGGTAGAGCTTAAATTTTCCTGTCGAATACCGTGTATTTAAAAAATGTTAAAAAGCAGTCTTACTTAATAAAAGTTTATATTTTTAGAAAATTATTTACATGGAGTTCTTACTTATTAAAATAGTTAAATAATATATGAAAAATATCCAAACTTTCATACCTTTTCGCCTCGAATAAATATTTTCTACAACAGTAGTAGATGAAATGTGTTTACATTTATGATACTGCCCATCAAGAGTATGAATAACTATTTTCATTAGACACTGAAGCATATCACACCAATGAGCTGACTTGTACTCGTACTAGTGGGTAGTCATGAAATATGAATAATTTTTATAATGATCGTGTCTTTGCACTAACTTCTTGTATTTACTTTATAACAATTTGAAAAAAAAGTCTAGAACATGTTACATTTATATTTGACATTATTTTGAAACTTTAAACTAATGCTCTTAAATAGTTGTTAAAATTTACTTGTACAACATAAATTATAAACATATAACTAAATCAAACGGAAAATAAAGTAATTTATAGCTTTTATTTGGGCAGTCATTTAGCAAATTTTAGCATGGTTGCCACGTATGGCTTCATACTTAACGCTGCACTTTGCTTATTGCTGTTTGTTTTCATTAACTAACATTCAAGAGAAAATTTTATCTCTGATAGTTAGTAGGTAAGAAACATTTTCGGGAAAGATAGAAGAACGCCATCTGTAGTGATCTCGCATCATTGAAGAAAACACCTTTTTTTAACGTAAGCTACCCTACTAACTCAGACGTACTTAAGAAGAGCATCACTCAATTTGCCTTAATAACTCTTTTCATCAGGACTACAACCAAGCAGTTAATTAGCGTCATAGCACTACTATACTATTGAAAACTATTGTTACATCTTATTCTTGAAACATGCTGTGTAGTATTTGCATGGAAAATTCTGCTTATAGGGATTTGCAAGAGCGTGGCATTAGTTTTTTTTTTATACTCAAAGCTCTAAAAGTATAGGAAACATAAATGACTTGCACATTTATTATACATTTAAATATATGTGTTTATGTGGATCATTTTATGTGAGAAATAAAAAAAAATTTATTTTCTGCCAACATTAGCTATAGACAGCACTAAGTAAGCTGATAATACCCCAATTTTTTCCATCAGAACACCACAATTTAGATGCAAGAAAGTGTAAGAAAAATAACCTTTAAAATACCTACTTCATCAGATTTCTTGCGTAGAATACAATTAACAAATCAACAACAATTCTTAGGTAATGTTCAACTATAGTTTTAGCATTTTAAACTTTTATTTAAAAATAATTTAATGACTAACATAATTGATATTATTTTTTTTAACCTTTTATCATTATACTTTGAAAGAAGTGTGTCGTATGATGGTAATCGATCAAGAACAGGCCAAAAAGTAGGCCCAAAGTTAATAGATCACAAATTTTTTTTATTTTTAACACTGAAAATTCATAAGTTCTAACCAAAAACTAAACTGTATCGTTCTTTTAATGGGTTGTTACAAACCTAAAGTCAAAAAGCAAAAAATCTTATAGTGGATATAAAATGGTGGAATAAATTTTCTTAATCCACAAAATCTTAAATTCAAAGAACACTATTATATTCTATACAAAACGTTAAGTTAAATATGTATTTGTGAGAAGTATGATGCAGTTTCTTGTTGCTGCAGAAGAAATTTATGAAGTTGAAACATGTTTTGACCAGAATAAAATTTCCTAATTTTGCCTCGCATGTAATGATATTCGTATAGTACAAAAACTTATTATACACTATATACTTTTGACTATCAACATTTGTAGCTTAGTACTTCTTGAGAGTAAAATACGGAGTTTTCTCCCAGGTATGAGTTTCTACTAAAACTAGGGGTGAGGTAAGCAAAGAGAAACAGCAGTTATTCAAAACATTGTAAGAATAAGATTTTAGTTTAATACGTATCCAGAATACACCATTATGTATTTATTTTTGTTTTCCATCCCTCGTGAGAATGATACTTACATTAAAATAATGGTCTAAATAGTATAGTTTAGCTTTTTCTAGTAACAAGTAAAGTTGTAAATAAAAAATTAGAACGAAAAATAGGGTTGTTGAAAATTACGGTCATAACCACACAATGAACTTCTTTTAAAACTTTCTTTCTTCTAAAATAACAGTTGATTAAACCACTGTCATTCTTGAATTGAGAAAAAAATGAACAGCTTACCTTATTCAAAGTAAAACTACAGCATTAATAGTAATATCCAGCTAGTATAAAAATTTCAGAACCAATTATCGATATCTTAAAACTCGGCAAACTATTTAATATTACAAGTAACATAAATACCAAATCAAAGTTTGAACTTCTAAATCTACTAGAAGCAAAACTTAATTTTTTTTGTTCCAACGCTGATAAAATAAGATATAGCGTATTAAGAAGACTTGAGGGTCAGTGCCTAAGCACACGATCAGTAAGAGCTAATTTTGAGAGTACGAATGAAAACTCCAAAAAATCAGGTGTTAGTTTGAGCAACATTTCGTTAGTCTTAACGCCTACCTCAGCAGGCTCATTTTATTAACAAAGAAAACAAAAACAAAAAATCCAACAATTCTTGTGAATTTCATTGTAGGGATACTGTTTATAAATATTAATAATAGATACTCACGTCTATGTCTTAAAGACGATAGTTACAGACTGTTGGTCACCATAAACGAATAACGTAAGTGTCGAACATGTATGTACTTCTATATATACATATAAACAATAAATGTACGTCTCTTGCGAATATAGATAACGTGTGTACGTATTTGAAAGAGATTACTTATAAGAACTTTATGTATGTTGTTGAGAAAAAAGGTTTTCTCTTTTTTATTTATTGTTTGCTTAGTCGAGTGTACATGTATGGAAATCGTGTGGTCATCTATAAGAGACGCCACACATGTAGCATTTCTGATATTAATCTTTTTTGTCTATTTGGTTCATGAACTAGTATTTTGGTTCCAGAAAAATTAAAATTATGATTGAATTCTTTCATGTGTGAAGCGACAAAAAGTTCATCTTTCTTTATACTTTTGTGTTCGTTTAGCCGTTTTTTCAATGCTCTCTTTGTTTCACCTACGAATGATGCAGGGCAAGAATCGCAAGAGAAGTGATACACGATATTGGTTTGATCAAGCTTATCAATTTTGTTCTTTCCAAGAACAAAAACACTGTCCAATTTGTTTTGAATAGTAGGGTAAAATTGTATATTTAATTTTTTCAAAGTTTTTGAACAAAATTTGAAAAATAACGGGTTGTAAGGGATAGAAATTCTTATTTTAGCACTTAGATTGTCATTTAGTTAAAAGTTCTAATCATTAATAGTATTTATTATTTGGTGAAGTCTTTTCTTGATGTGTTTTTGTATAAAAAGATCAGTATAGTCATTATCGCGTGAAATCCTCTTAGCCATGACAATATTTTTTCTGTGGAAGGATTTATCAGATAAAAGAATGCCTCGATCAAACAAACGGTATACAGCATTGACTTTTATTGATCAGGGATGGTTAGAATTACATTTATTGTTTACATGTATTTATAGAAATACATACATGTTCGACACTTACGTTATTCGTTTAAGGTGACCAACAGTCTGTAACGATCGTCTTTACAATATAGACGTAAGTATCTATTATTAATAGTTATAGCAAGCAGAGCCTAAGGTAGAAGATGTAATAAGTAGTAAAAATAGTGATGTAAGAAGGAGTAAATCACAAAACAAGCTTAAACCCCTAAATTCAAAAGAAGTATAAAATTTTTTTAAGGAAGAACATCTAAATTTCATAACTGTTTTCAGTAAGTTTTTGTCTGTAATACCAAAATATTGTATGTTAAATGGCAGCAGTAGTACGCACAATATCTGTGTTTGCTTATACCATAAGAATGTTAAGCTAATAACACAAAACAGTTATGCAAACTGTAAGAACTTATTCTTGAAAGTATTTTGTACAAGAATATTAACGTGAATAGAGAAAATTTTCAAAAATATTAAGCTCATGCTAATAGTTACAATATTGTTTATAAACAATGACTCCAACACAATTTACCAAATTAAAAGCTGTATTGGTACAACAGTTTTTAAGTCACGGTCATATAATTTGTCAATATGTTAATATATAAGTGTTTGTTTCATATTTCGTGGTATTAATAGTAATTTTACTTTTAGGATAGTTAAAAAATATGTATTTATCAATAAGTAATTTTTCAGGTATAAGGCTTCATTTTACAATGATCTGTCACGTCTAGTCACGTCTACCCACAGTATACAGTCGGTAACAAATACCATACGATGTTGCTGACCTAGCGGGCGTTTTCCACAATCATCACTGGCAAGTAATCTCCGGTTGCACTCTACGTTACCGTCAGGTCTGTAAGTCAACTACCTTACATTGACTGGCTCTGTACTTCGTAATCTGGCCAGTAAAAACAGCAGACGATAGTCAACAGCAATAAAATTTTTTCTTCTCCTTGATTTTCACGTCGTCTGCTGTTTTAACTGGCCGGATAACGGAATAGAGTGCCACTTACTTCAAGGCAGTTGATTTACCGACTTAATGGTAACGTAGAGCATAACCTTAACTTGCCAGTGACGATTATGGCAAACACCCAGCGGCTGCACCCACGGATTAATACCAATGCATGCTCGATCGGTCACGTGCTCCCCAGTGATTCCCGACTCCCTAACCCCACCTACGCCAAACTCAATATCTGACCTATGCCTGCAGCTTCACATTTTCTCCAAGGATATGTTAATCAGATTTACCTCTACTCCTTGACTTACTACTGGTCCCACTCCCGATTATCAATCTGATTTGGGATTTAAATAGAACCACGTCCTGCAAGCTTTTTCTGTTTCCTAGAGAAACTGCTGACCAGCAAACAAGTAACTGATATTATCTAAAGCGAGTTGTATTATTAAACGTCTGTCTGCTTAGATCACCGTCATATTATTTGTGAACCAATAAAATAAGTTTTGAGAGCTATTCAATTAAGTTTTTTTATTTCTTATAATATATAACCGGCTTAACACGCAATCTACTTTACTGGCCATCGCAGGAAAGCTTCTGATCGTCCATTGCTTGTAAAGATACTAGTAAATTACTTTGAATGCTTTAACTTCATTCCAAACACTGCTGTACACAAAGTATTTGCTGTCCATGTGCTGCACGCTGCATTCAAATACTCGCACGCTAAATTTACGTCGAAGAGCCACGATGTAACAATTCGTGGCTTGTCCTTAAAAATACCGCTACCTTTCACATATTTAAAATAGACAACTGCAACGCTGACGCACTCAAAATTCTAGTAACTTACATTAGCAACATTAAACCTACTTTTACTGTTGAAAAACAACTCACTATATTTGATAATTCGACTTACTGACAAATGAGACCAAAAGACTTACCCGACACTATGAATCTTGCAAAGGACCCTAAAATTAGGAGACCAGCTACATTCTTATCTGGAATATAAGAGACGGAAACCATCACAAGCGTTTGCCAAGACGGATTAAGGATTGGTATTAGTATCTAAATACACTAATAAAAAAATCACTAACACTTCAAGCACTGGCACATTATCCAAAATTATTGAAACGCCTAAAAATCATAACTCCAAAAATTTTACTCACAATAATCACACTAGTCTTTTTTAAAAGCCTACATCCAGCACCTCCTTCTAAACTACGAATAGCTCGTATAACGTAAATAATCATCTTTGTACAACTGGCACAGTCGAAATAATACCTATATACAACAAGTCAAACCTCTCGTTCTTAACCTTTTCAGACAGCTGCAGAGAAGCATGCGACGTAATTCTAAAACCTCATTTGGCAAAATTCAGTAAAATGTGACTTTCGAGAGAAGCTCTACTTTTCATCAAAAATAAGATTTTTGATATCATCAAAGATGTAGCAAAATTTTTTAAAAACAGTTTCAGACCCACAAAAGCATGGCATCAAATAATGGGTGAGCTAGCGGCATTTAAACTAAAAAAAGGAGAAAGCGTTATCTTCCTTTCTAATAGAGCTAAAAGCACCGCTCGAAAATTATTTGAAACAACTTCTTGCGACGGTCAAATACATCAGGAATTGTATACACTAATACACCAGGACCAAGTTAAGTTAAATATTTCACTAGAGGAATACACTAGGTAATAAAAGCACGTATAGGTCAGGCAAACAGCCATGGAACTGCCACAACTTAACCTATAGAAATCGTAAGAAACTTTGCGTTATTATAAGCCCAAGATTTACAAGAAACAGATAACATCATAACTAATAGACAGTCAAGATGCATAAATAAACTTAATGCAAATTCCAGAAAAGTGCCAAATTTGTGAAAGACTAGGGCAAACAGCAGGCAATTATTGGTTTCGTTACAATACTTGCAAAGCCAACCCACATCAAGCCATGCCCATGTACAACGCTACAGCATCCATAACCAAACGTCGTCCAAGCCACTCCTCCACACCATTATACACGCAGTTTCAAAAAAAGGGCGTGTTATGGAGTTAACCATTACATAGTTATCCTGTATCTACATATCAACGTTAAAATGGTGCATCAAACCAATACACCCAACAAAAAACTTTCAGTTCAATTATTGATGATCGAAACAACCCAAAAATTTGCGATTTTTCCAAAAAATTAGGCTACTGTAAAAGTAAATGTTCTAAAAATGTCTGAAACGATAAAATCAAGCAAGAGGAATTGGGAAACAACTCAGGTTTTTTTCAGAGGCAAAGCATAGGAGAAACCAATAAAGTAACACTAACATTTCTTTGAAACAGACATTAGTTAACAAAACCAGCTTACTAAATATTTGAACCTAAACACCTACTGTAACAATCAAATTCAGTGAAATAAATCTACTTTTGTCGTTCATTCTTGACACTGGTGTGGAAGCATCACTCTTTAAAGAATCCATTATTCCACCGAACATCATGATTTTTCAAGATGCATTTCTGCACCTAAAAGAAACAACAAACGAAGAAACTTGGACTCAAGAGTGCTTTTTCGAATTTAACATCATAACGAATGATTTCCGCAGAAACATACGACCAAATAGAAAACGGTATATTTTGTAAAGATTAAGTACAAGTTAATAACTATAAAAATTACTTAAAAATACGAAACTACGTAATACCCATCAAAACTAGAATAAATAATACAAAGCATTCCCAAACACAGTGCTAAAATAACATCATATGCACAAGTATTGCATACAATTTTTTACGCGTTAAAGAAACAAAGCACTCTTACTCAGAACCTCCAAAAACTACACAATCCGAACTCATGACTTATTAAAAAAAAAAAAAAAAAGTTCTACATTATCAGAAATATTTGAGATCTAGGATTATAAAATGAAAAATGAAACTGCAAAAGCTGAAGTCCGAAATCATACAATAAAATGTAACATTACAAGCGCCAAAATCCAAAATAAACAATTATTTTACCAACACTGAATTCTGAAATCAAGATACAAAAACTTTTGTAACAAACTCTGAAATTCGAAATCAGAACACAAACAACCAAGACACTAAAACCCAGAACTTTAAACTCAACAATAATCAGGTATCTATAGTCAAAAATCAAAAAATTTTAACTTCGTAAGAAAATATTGCTAAACTGCTGATAATGGCGAAAGCACTGACGTTGAAAATCATAATGACATATATACGCGCTGCATCGTGATACGAATGAAAGGAACATGGGAAATAAACTCCTTAGAAGCCTTAAAAGCTTAGCAAAATTATCTAAATACAAAAATAAAGACCACGACTTTATTTGATATTCAAACCTATCTTAAAATTTTTTAACACTAAGTTCCTTGAAGAGCTTCAAATATGACAAGAACAGATAAAACTATATTCTAAAGAACAGAATCCTAAAAAAACTATAGAAGCAAAATAACGCCTTAAAAATTAATAAAAAAATGTAAAATTACTTATGATAATAAAAATGTACTGCAAACTTAAAAAATAAAAATATCTCAAACACATTAGTAAACTCAAGCGTAACACAACGCGAACAGAAGATTCTAAATTTACTTCATCTCAAGCACATCCAGCAAACAATCGTAAAAAAAAAAATAGACTATGCTGACAAATTATACCTTGTAGGTAAAAGTTTATCTGCTATGCACTTTCTGGAGCTAAATATTCCAACTATAAATAGTACCCCCATCAAAATTAGTCCTTTTTGGCAATCTCCCGCTTAAAAAGAAATTAACAAACAAGGCAAAGAAATGCTTGGAAACTAAGTCATTGAAACCTCCATGAGCCCTTACGTGGCCCCTGTTTTATGCGTGCCAAAAAAGCTGGGATCCGACGGACAAGAAGGACACAGAGTTGTAATAGACTTTAGAAAACTCAATGACGTAATACTCGAAAATAAGTATCCAGTACCGAACATAGCAGATATTCTTGATGAAGTCGATGCATCTAAATATTTTTCAGTCTTTGATTAAAAAGCTGATTATCTCCAAATAGAAATAAGAAAAGATGACAGACATAAAACTGCCTTTTTGTGCAATCTAGGACTTTTTCACTTGAAAAGATTCCCTTTTAGATTAAAAACAAGTGTGCCAGTATTGTTAGCAGTCATAGCTGCCTTAATTTCAAACATTTAAAGAGCAGTTTCTTTCTTGATGATAGATGCATTAATTCCTAAAAATATGATAAACACTTTGAAATTATTATTTAACTTTTAGAGCAACTAAAAGAAGCAAATTAAGTCTTAAAGCCAGAAAAATGTGAATTTTGAAAACCAAATATAAGTAATTTTGGTCACATGGTTAGAAAAAAAAAACTGTAACACAATGACCATAGATACAGGCAGTTAAAGAACTTCCTTGACCAAAAAGTCAAAAAAACGTTTGACAATTTTTTGGATTAGTAGGCTTCTACCATAGATTGATTGAAAAGTTTGCCGAAGAGCAAGATTTTTAAAACCACTACTAAAAAAGAATCAGAAGTTTTTATAAAACGAAAAACATACAAACAGCATTCAAAACCTTATGGTATAAAATATGCTTTTTCTCATACCCCCACCGAAAGTAACACTATACGAACCAGGCTTCCAGAACAATAACGCAGATGCCTTGTCTAGAAACCCAATCGACGCTCACAGATTCTTACTCACCTGCTCAAAAGGAAAGCCGCACAGCTGCCAAATACAATATTAGAAAAAACCTAGCAATATGGCACAACGATACTATAAACGACAGTTAAAAGCATCAGCTCTTGCTACAAAAAAGCTGTATTAGCCCTAGCTCTCAAAAAACGTAATCTTAACAACAACAAAAATGAAAACCACCCACCTCATCTTTTTTCGAGAACACAAAGCAAGAACAGGTAGTCTCCCCCGTAGAAGAAGAAACAACTGGAGGAAACTTGCCAATCACCCATCATTTATCCAATAAAAGTCAACAAGACTCTCCAAGTCACCAAGAGTCAGCAAGACTCTTATAACAGCAAACGAAATTTTTTTTATCTTTTTCATTATGCAAAGCATTCATTCTAGGAACACAAAGAGAAAAATAGACAGAATACTAATAATTATAATAATAATAGTAATAATAATAACAATAATAATAAAAAAAAATGATAGTAATCATAATAAAAATAATAATTATAGCTAACTCACCCAAAACACGCAAGAAAATATGATAATTTTTTCAAGAGAAAAGATCTATATGAGAAAAGACAATTATGCTTACTTTATCGACATTCTCAGTCAACCATTAGATGACAAAACGCAAGATATCCGTACAACAAATAAATTAGCCCTCGAGAAAAAATCAACAATCGGCACACATAAAATAACTAAACACAACACCTATTTCAACATAGTTTTATCCATAAAAGATAAAGACAAAAAAAGCATAACAAACATAACACCAGTGCTTAGTAAATTACTCATTTACTTAAACAAAAAAATAATAGACAAAAATATATTAACAATCAGCATCGCTAAAACCATTAAATTAGAAAATATCGAGTTCTAAAGAATATGACATATGGAACAAGAACATATTACACAAACCAAAATAATAATTTGTCTGAAAAAATACGATTTACTGCTACAAAAAAGATATCACATTTTTTAGAAAATACGTAACTTTGCTGTAGGAGGATATAAAGGTGTAAATAAAACTTACAATCGAATAAAGCACAGATATTTTTGAGAACGCTAGAGAGAAGACATTATATCTTGTATACAAAAATGCCCTATTTGCTAATTAAAAAATTAAGTTTGTTTGAAAACCAAACAAAATTCAATTATTACCGACACACCTACCAAACCTTTTGCCAACTTAATCAAGACATAGTGGATTTGTTACCAGCAATTCAACAAAATTATAAGTATATTTTAACAGTGCAGAGGTTATTCTTAAAATACGCTATATCAGTACCATTGAAAAATCAAACTCCTATATTAATAGCAGACGCTTTTGTTAAAAAATTATATTGCATTTAAGGGGCTCCAGCAGCCATACTGACGGATCAAGGCACTAACTTTCAAAGTAAATTTACTTAGAGAGTAGCTAGTAGATTAAAAATCAAGTAATTAATAACAACAGCATTTTATCCCTGATTAAATAGTTTTCTTGGTTGATCACATAACACTTTTGCTGAATATGTTAAAACATTTATTACAAGAGAACACAGTGAGATGAATGGGTTAAATTGGTGACATTTAAATTTAATACTAGTAAACACGAAAACACGTAACTCACACCTTTTCAATTAGTTTTAAAAAAATACTACGGTTACCTAGTAGTAAATCCCTTCAAGCAGATGACTTATTCCCCACATACTCACAATATATATAAGATCTTTTTACTTAACTAGATACCCTGCATAAGATCACTCAAGAAAAACTAATAATACCTAAAAATAAAGTAAACAAGATATACGATAAAAAATCGAATTCTTAATTTAATTAAAATAGGAGACAACGTATAGATCCTGCGGGGCCCCAAAAGTCATAAGTCTTACGATCAGTATGAAGGACCTTACTAAGTCCTTGACAAATGTGAAAATGGTATTGTGAAAATTAAGATCCATGAAATAATGAAATACACAGCAAATTAGTACACAGCAACTGATTACACCACTTATACATTTCTTACAAATCCTAAATTAGTGAATTATAAATTATAAATATCAATAATAATAATAATAATAATAATAATAATAATAATTATAATAATGATAATAACAATAATAATATAAATAATTATAAAATATGCACATATACTCACATTCGTATGCACCCTTTGCAGATAAGTATACCCTTTTTGCATGCTAAGCACTTGTGTGTATTATCGTCGTAATTTTTGTTTGTTGTGCCGTAAAGACCACGCTAAAGCATGAGTCAATAATATTACGCACAAAAAACAAAATAACAATTACTAATTTAACTGATAAAGAAAGATCTCTGGCTACTCATCTTTTACAAGATCGTTAACCAAGCCACAACAATCATTGGATACGACTGCAGCCAATATTTCGCTAATTTTACAACATTCTTTCTAGTCAATATAGGATGCAGGGACTAGACGCGTAGGGCCCCAACTGAGGGCGAGGAAACGCGAAAAGGCCCTAATACAGGCATCAGTTTTGGCGGCTCGCCACAGGGTAAGGGAAAAGCAGATAGAGGCTAGAGAGAAAAGACGTGAGTGTCATTCAGAGGAAGAGTTCCTCATGAACCGGACCTAATCAAGTTGAATGGTTAAGGGGTGCTCAGCAACCACTGGCTCTCTTCTTTGGGTCCCCTCCGGGAACAAGGTCTTCTTCATCCCAAGATTCTCGCCTCTGCCTGTTTTCTCTTCCCGGTCTGCGTGAGTAAAAGGGGGCTATTTAATAGGCAATTGGAAGGAGTTCGTGAATTATCATTATGATAATTCCTCGTCGCAGAAGCAATAAATCCCTTGCAGTGGCTTCGTAAGTGTACTCATATTTCTTTGCTGACTGACAAGCCTATCTCTTTCTTTTTGCAGCTCATTTCTTTTGTTGTTTTCATATATTGTGCTACCGTGTTGTCTAGCCGATATATCCCGTTGTTTCTGCGAAGAGCCCACGATTGTACTCTTTATGTTTTTTTTTTTAATACTATATCCGAGAAACTATTGAGTCTAATAGAGTGTAGAGTGTAAGGAATTTTAGTTCAAATATTTAATTATTGTCTATCAGTACATGAAACTCGTTCACGAGAGAGATCGTATAGGCGAATCCAAATTTTGTTATTTAAAATTACTATTTTGCGTTAATAGGTAATTAAATTTAAGTAAAAACGAAAGTCTGAAGTATGTTGTTGAACTAATTAGAATTATTATTTATTCATATACTAGAGCCACGTCAATCGTAAGCATCGTGTAAGACTCGTATAAAAAAAGGCGTTTTCTCGTGAGTTAAATACTATGTCACTGTTATAGGAGAAGTAGCGTTAATGCTCTACGAAGCAAGTTTATCCAAAAAGTTGTATAATTTTAAGATACGAAAGAGTGAGTTGTGCAAACGAAAAAAGCATATTATTTAATTTATTTTCAATCCCCGATTAATTGGGGTTGAATAGTGTCTAATAACTACGTTATAATTTCTTATTTTTTTAATTTCTTTTTTCATTATATCGATAAATTATTCATTTTGTCAAGACCTAATTTTGTAACTATTTTATAAGACGAGAGATTTGAATATACTTTGAAATTGAATTATAATCGTCTTATATTTCTTTCTTTATACACATTGTGCTCCTGGTTTTACCGTATACCTTATCCCACATAAAGAAGAACCCTTGCAAGGAGAATGCTACATTACAGAGCTGGTCATAAATTTAAGTAAAGAACACGTGTAGCTTATCCAATGAAACAACTGCACTTTTACACGTCTTATGTATCGCAAAATCAAGCTTAAAAGAGCAATACAACATTGCAGCATGTGGTCGTATAATTAAGTAATAAAAATGCGTAAATAGAATACCTTTTAGAAATAACAAAAAAAGAATGCTATAGAATGCATTTACACAGAATCAAAACACTAAAGTTACTGAGGGTAACAGCAATTTAAGGAGGAAAGGATCTTACATCCCAAGTTGCAGACAAATAATAATTTAAATAAAAACGCAGTTCATTCGTTTAATTCATGCAAGACGCACTGTGTGTATATACAAGCTCATAATAAGCTGACACGTCACTTACATATGTGTGTGCGTATTAGATTTAAAAGGAATATTTCATAACATGCTGACTTATAATTACTAGCCTTGGTGTGAAAGTGGATGTATGTAATAAAATGTTACGTTACGTGTATTATTACATGAATTGTATTGTAAGTATAAATAAATGGCTTACTAGCGCAACAATTGTCCATTTCTGATAATGTATACCAGTTTAAAAATTGTAATCATCAAGTTATTTTATTATATTAAAAATTTATTATAAAATACTGAAAAGGATTAATTGCGAGATTTGTTAACTTATGTATCACACTTAAACTTATATTTCATGCTTCTTTTGTTGCTGATGCAACCTTGCATCATCACTGATCCAAAAATCTCAATTGTACTGGTGAGAAAAATGTGTTGGTACTATTGCATTGTTGTTTTCTAATACATCAAATCATAACATAAAATACCATTGTGCACGCCTACTGTACTTCTATTAAAGCAGTCTACTAGAATATCACCCTTTAGTTGACTTTATTCAACTGAAGGCCTCTTTTACTCACTCAGACGCTCTAGGAATGCACTATCAAGAGAAAAAATTAATTTTTTTACGTGTGTTGGCTGTTCCCTACAGTTTTTAACCACTCTTGACTTCTGTAACTCATAAGTACCTTATACACGTCAGGCATAACGTGTTGGCTGAGGCAACTTAAATGCATTTCTAGAACATTAATAGTATCAAACGACGCTAAAGAGCTATGCAATGTACAATGGAGGCCCATCGAAAGTGATGTTGGCGGTTTCAAAAAAAGTAGAAACTGCAAAATTTTACTGTTCAGAAACTTCTTCGTGTAGTTTAAGGGATCAATAAAAACTACTGCATAATGCGTTAGGGAACTCCAAAGCAGCAGTAACATCAATCAACGATAGATTTATGTTAATTGTAAGTTTTATAACTAATACTAAACCTTGTGAAAGTGACCCAAGTAAATTGTTTTTCAAAAGGAATGAAAGTTTTTTAATTATTTCAATAAAAGAATACATTACTTAAAATTATATATCTCTTTTAAATAAAGATTCTTATCCAATTAAAAAAAATAAATAGAGCTTATGAGCTGAACCCTAGAAGTCCCAGGAATGAAGCTTGAATAATGCAGTTGAGACCATTCTCTACACAAGTTCAGTCATGCTTATTTTTATTTTTTTTTTTTTTAGATATACGTTGGCACCTGATTTATATACTATCCAATTAATATAACAAATGTCGAAGGAATGAGCGGAAAAAGAATATTATTTATTGTAGTTTATCAAAATGACACCAGCATTTGTGATTTTATTATGTGACAAATGTGCTTCTACTATAAACTAACACGGTCAAACAAACTAACGAATTTGAACACGCTTTGACCTTAAGGGTGGAGATAAGTCTTTCAAAAATGCCTAGATGATTGTTGTAAGGAAAGGAATGAATATCACAACATTAAGTTACTTGATTTATGAATATTGTGACGAAGAAGAATAAGTGGTAAAAATAATTGTTATAAAAGTTACAATATTTATAGTATGAATTATTACAATAAGTTTATGTACATACAAATTTACTAAATTGTTAAGTCATAAATTTCAGAAGAATATAAGTTTTGATTTTTAAATTGTATTAGAAATTATTATAGAAAAGATGGAAATTCTCTCCAGCCCCCTCTTGTCCTCCTGTTTTAAAAAATTCCTGTATATTAATAAGATTAAAGGTGCTTAATTAAATTATAGAAATTTTATTCATAAACAAGTAAACTTACGGTTTTGAGTCAGTTGTATCTATCACACAGTATTTAATGGATAAGGTGCAACTTATATTAAAAATATATTAAAAAACTATTTCTATGATCAAGTATTTTGTTATAGCTTCACTTTTGTATAGTGATTCCAACTCAAGAAGAAATTTATGAGTGTGCTAGTCATACAATTCTCCTAAAATATAAGCCATGGTAAATCTTAGGTTCTTAAAAACCACCCAAAACCACAATAAACATTAATCACCATTATAACGAAACTAACTACTAGATAGAAGTAAAAACCAATAAACTTAAGATGGTAATCAAAACCAGACAAACTAACTGTTTGAAAAACATTTAAAGTACTAAGCTGAGGATAATAGTCTATACATAATTGAAGGTGCTATGTGTGCAGGAAAAGTTCTCAATTTTAAATCCCACAAGTTTGGAGAGAAAAAATTACTACAAGAGGGAATCAAATATCTTACAAATTTTCGTCACAAAATGATACTACCTTAATTCCTAACTCTAACCCTAACCCACCCTAACATTTTAAGTCAAGCAAAAATCTTTTCCCTCAACTAAATATTACCTTACAATATGAATGATCTCAACGAAAGAAGCCATTATACGTTTTATAAACTGTGATCATATGTAACAGATAAATAAAAATAACTATTGATAAAAATACTATACTTTTTGAGTTCGCAATACCGCCAAAAAATTTAAGTAAAAAAGCGTGCAGTCTTTATATCGTAGAAGTATTATTATCCAGTAAGAAATAATACAATTTACTTAGCAAACTGTTTCTGGATCTTTATTTAAAGCCCTAAGCAAAATTTTCCATGTTGATTCAAAAGTATGTAAAGCAGAGGCCCACGTGCATCTAAATATAATGTATCACCTGCAATTTAAGCGCAGCTGTGTCACAATAACCACTGTCGCTTATGCACATGCACGTTGGTCTATGCTGATTGAAAATACGAAAATACTATTCTTCCATTTACAAAAAATTAAGAGCACTTTGAGGAAAAACTAACAAACACAAAAGCTTAACTAGAAACACTAACTTGCACTAAGATATAATGCTATAATAACTGAGAGTTAACGAAAATGATATCAAATTCTAGACTTGTTACATATAGTTAAAACACAAAACAACCCGTATATGCTAGGTCTGTAGCAAGCAATAGCCATATATAATATGAAGAAGTGTTAACAACGGTAAACCTAGTAGACCAATTTTATTTACTTTTAAGGAGTTACCTTATTTGAACCTTTTCTGTTTGCAGATGCATGATTAACCGTGTCACCCGTTTATTATCCCACTAACGGTTTTATAAACTTACTGCAACAGCCTTATTTGTGAACTAGTTTCATTTCATTTTTTTTTTTTTTTTTTTTTTTTTTTACGTAAAGGAAAACAATAAAGTTTTGGTCCTTTTTTTTCTTTCTGACTTCAATATGTCGTTAAAAAGTCTACTTACCTACCTTTAACACGTTTATGACATTCATTATTTCCTGAGACATGGGTGCTGATTTTCCCTCAAACGACCAGCAGTAAAAAACATATTGACTAAAGATTTACCGAAAATTCTGAACTGTTTTGGCAACATTATCATGAGTCAAAATCACCCGTAAACCTCATTATGATCACTCTTGAAAGGTGCGGTACTATCATCTTTATCATTTTTCAAAATATTATTATTATTATTCTTATTATTAATATTATTATTATAATTATTATTACTTGATGTAAAAGTACATATTCGTGGATTATGTTCCTATTATGAGAATCAGAAATAAATCAATAAATACCTAATAGCTTATAGTTTATAAAGCATAATAAAAAATATGAGTGAAAGGCGTGACATAACAACACTGCAGAAATATCATATTAAACATGTGAGTAATTCTAAGCGGGATTAAAAAAATTATACTTTCACTGACGTACTTTTATTGAACTGTATGCCTTTTTAGTCGAAGCAGACGCTACAAATGACTCTTTTATTTTTGATGATTTTGAAACTATGGTAAAATTGTCTTATGTAAAAGTACTTGAAAAAACTTAACGAGCCTTTTAAAATTAATTTTGAATTGAAGAATAATAGCCAAATAATTTTTTTTTTATTTCAAAAATAAGGATTCCAAATAGTGGACATCCATTTAGTGCCGATGCCGTATTTATGAAAATGAGTTGCGGAAATTTCATAATACGAACAAGGCTGCGTAACAACTATTGTACGTATTTATAAAATCAAGCACATAGTATAATCGATTGACTGTTTTTGTAATTTACAATGCAAAAGACGTCTTAAATTGTCTATCTAGTGCATACCTTTTAGTAAAAAATTATTCCGTACGTATTGCAGTCTCAAGTTGAATACTTATTTGTATGCGGAAGGACGTGTTACATCTCTAATGGTTAATCTTTTATTCGTGAGTAAATCTAACCTCTAAACAATAACAAAGATTCACAACACAATTTTGATGATTGTTATAAAAATATTAGATTGATGGTATTTCTTTATTCATAGATTGGTGCTAATAAATAAAATTAAAAACTTATGTAATGCCAAGCCAAAAAAAGAAGAAATCAAGTGATAAAGAATGCCAAAAAAAAGAGAAAAGTCAAACAAGAGAGTAAGTCAAGAGTTTAAAAAAACATTTTAAATACAAAAGAAGGTAAAGTAAAAAGAAAAAAACACTTTGCAGAAAATTTACGCAGAGCTATTGAGTGTTTCGGAAAAAAACCTCGTTGAAGCAGGCAGCAGAAAAGTTTAGGGTCCCAAAAACTACTCTCTTCAGAAAAATCTAGAATTCAGAGAAGCTGTCATGTAAAAGTGGTCCTCCAGCTATTTTGTCAGAATTTGATGAGAAAGACATAAGTACATGGATCAAATACCAGGCTGCAACAGGAGCACCAATCACAAAAGTACAACTTTTGGATTCTGTACAGATGTATGTGAAAAGTTTGAAAATCAAAACTTCATTTAAAGATGACAGGCCAGGTCATTATTGGTATGAGGGATTCCTCAACCAACATCCTGATTTGTCAATAAGAACACCTTGAAATTCAACTTTGGACAGGGCTTCAGTGACTGAAGCTGATATTAGGAACTGGTTTGCTGGTATATAACATATTTGTCAGGTAAAAGTCTGTTGAGCTTTGAAAGTTCTCAAATATTCAATTGCGATGAGAGTAGCATACGGCTGTGCCCATAATCACATAAGGTTTTGTCAGAGAACGGTGCTCACACTGTATACAAAGTCGTTCCGGACATGAAAAAAAGTGTTTAACTGTCCTTTTTATGTATTCTGCTAATGGTACTCAAGCTCCTCCAATGATTCTCTATAAATACCAAAAAAAAGTGCCCATAGAAATAGCAGAAAATTATCCAAAAGGTTGGGGGATTAGAGTCTCTGAATCTGGATGGATGACTTCTAAAACATTTTTTTAGTACATTACAAATGTTTTTCATCCTTAGTTGTTGGAAAATGGCGTTAACTTTTCTGTTATAATATACTTTGATGGACATTTGTCTCACATGACGATGCCTCTTGTTTCATTTTGCAGAGAAAAATATATTTAATCGATCTCACTCTTCCCCAACTCAACAAACATTATGCAGCCATTAGACATAGGTTTTTTTAATCTCTTTAAGGATACATGGAAAAAACTGTTACCCAGTGGTTAGGTCAACATGAAAAAATGAAGATAGAGAAAGATGAATTCGCTATTGTTTTAAAGGATGCCAGATGAGAAATATACTATTATAAATAGTTTTAAAGCCACCAGACTTTATCTATTGAATCCTAACATTATTAATTATAACGTTATAAACAAAGGAACAAAAAAATCCAACACTAACGAAGATGAAAACTCATTGACTGTTACAAATCTAAAATCAGATTCACAGTTGCCAAGGAAACAGTTTTTGTTTAAATTTGAGAAAGATCTCGATTCCGATTTATTAAATAAACTTCTAGCATGCGAAGTTACTACAGTATGGGAAAGTGACATAGAAAACATAAGATTATTTGAATATTGGCTAAGAAAAAAGAATAATCTTAATGGTTCTCATTATTTTTATTATTATTTACATTGAATTGTTATTCATTTAAAATTATTTTATTTTACTACATACTTTACTATAACAAGATTATTAAACTTTAATGATTTTTACTGACAAGAGTAATTTTTGGTATTTTATTTATGACTTTTTTTCATTTAATTGTCATAATTATCGATAACAATTTTTTTTTTTAATCACCTTTGTTTAACCATTTGATTATTTTTTATTTACACGATTTATATTTCAAAATTTTTTTGAAAAGCTCATTCATATGTTGAATTTTCAATTTTTTATTAAAAATTAGTTTTATTTTTAATTCTAGTTACAATTATTTTTATCTTTTCTATTTACAATTTCTATTTTTATTACTTTATTATTACTTTTTGTGTAAGTAATGTTACATACAATGTATCATTTTTGATATAAGTATAATTTCTAATTTAGAATACAAATTAAGTTTAAAGCCTGTTATTAAGAATATCAAAACGTTAAATAATCATAAGGTGATAATGCAAGAGCTTCCCCCTGAGACACTGGAACCTTTACCTATTATAACGATAAATTCACTATCACTAATCAGTAATATATCAAAAAGTAACTCACTCTATGAATTTATCAACCTGGATATTTTACCATATGATAAGAATAGTGCAGTAATCGATTCAGAGAATCCCGATCACTACTCAATACAAGATCTTTATAATATATACAATTCAAAAACGATAGAGGTGTCAACGACAGATAATATAAATTTAATCGCACCAATGCAAAGTATTGAAAACAGTAACGTCACAGTCATCTCATCTGTTGAAGATAGTGGTCCACTTCATAAATGTGGAAACGTTAATCATAATTGTGAAATCATTATGGACCTGACTGTATCCAATTCTTTGAACATGGAGAAAGAAACAGGTTTATTAATTATCTATTTGTTTTACCATTAAAACTTCTTAATTATTTACCAATGATTTCCTATGTTCAAACTTTATTTTTCTAGAATCTCCTCCAAGTGTAATAAATAAAGGATCTGCCATTTAAAAGGAAAATAATAAACTTACTTATACAAGCAGTAAGTATTAAAAAATCAGACAATAATAAATAACTGTACCTTTAAGTACATGTATTAAACACTCAAAATTATCTTATAATTCGCCACAAAGCTTTGCACAAGCTTTTACGTTCCCTTGCGAATTTAGGCCCAAAAATAAGAAAATCATGGCAGAAAAACAACGGAAACAAAAATTACCTGCAGTAGGCACATCTGACGAGTAATTTTAATGTAACAATGAAAAACGAGGAGAGCAAAGACTTAAAGAAAAACAAAAATTAAAGAAAAAGCAGTTAACAAAAGAGAAAAAAAGATTAGCTCAGAAACAAAAAAAATTAACAGATAAGATACGAGAAGCTCAAAAAAGTGTTAAAAAGATAAACTATAGTTTATTTATTTATTCTGCTATTTTTTAGAATAATAACCTTTTTTTGTTCAATGAATAAGGAACACAGCTTTTTTAAAGATACTTGTCCTTGTACATCATATTATTTCATGTCCATTGTAGTGTATATTTGACTTTAAATGATATAAATTCTTATATTACACTTGCCTTTACTTAATAATCCTGGTTAATTATAAGTTTCATAAATAAATACTAAAATCATTATTATTTTAAGTTAGACGTTAGCATGATTTCATAATAAGGAGATACGTAATAAAACACAGGGACAACAGTAAATTTCTTATTTTATAATACGTACATAAAAACATTAGGAACTTCTAATTATTTACTTATGATATTGTTAAACATATTTCTCTTTTTTTAAGATATGAATTTGTTTACTGAGAACTTATTTATTGGCCAGTGAAAATTTTTTTTTTGTGTACGATTATATTGGTTTAAGACAATCATATGAATCTTCATGACTGATTTTATTTCCATTATACGTACTTTTACCTTGCTGATTTTCCCTCAAACAACAAGCAGTGAAAAACATATTGACTAAGGATTTACCAAAAATTTTGAACTGTTTTGGAAACATTATCATCAGTCAAAATTACCCGTAAATCTAATTATGATCATTCGTGAAAGGCGCAGTACTATATTCTTTATTATTACTAATAATAATATTATTAATATTATTATTATCATTGATAATATTATCATTATTATTTTTATTGTTTGATATTATTGTTACTACTATTTTTTATTATTATTATTTATTGCTATAATTATTGGTGCAGTGATTATTATTATTACTATTAAAAGTTATTACAGCAATGGCCACCCTTACTACTGTTCTAGTGTTAGTGCTAATTGATATCTCATGACACACCAACGGTTTATTCACCCGATTATTTAATCGCAATGTTAAGCAATATTTAAGCTTTTTCGCAACAAGTTAAATTGAATAACTAAACAATTTTGAGTATTGGTTATCATTTATAATATTCTCACTTAATGTTAGTATAAAGTTAAATATAATTCCGTTAAATTTGGATGTAAAAGAGAAAAAAAGGGCAGGAGTAAGTGAATTACCTTTCCATCTTTTGACGCAGATAGGAGATCAAGCAAAATGTGGGAAGTGCCTCTTTCTAAGTGGCTGAACTAGAGCAGCTCAAGCCAGTAAGATTTCGGGATACTACCATTTTTTCAAGATCTTTTTCCGGAAGCTTTTCTGCGTTATTTTTAAGCCAGCTCATGACTAAAGTCCATTACTCCAAATAAAAAGGCTTGGATACCCCAACAACAGTCACTTAACAGTCACCCCTTGAACAGTAGACTTATTAGTTAAAGTTTACCTCTACTACCTTACAGATCTACCTCAAGGTAAAGACACAGTTTTTTTTTACTCCGATTGGTCGACTAAGTGGCTAGAGTTGGCCCTTGCTACCATACGGTCCTCCACGAGTGCGGCTTTACCTTGGCATGAGACACGTTACGCTTGTTTACTGCATGTATCTTTTTTATTCAGAAAAATAAGAGTAAGTTTGTTTAAAATCATTAAACTTCTAAAGCCTTTTATTTATTTTTTTTTCGATGCGGACATAATTTCCAGAATTTCTATCATCACTCGTTATAGTATTAGTACCCTCTAGATTGCAAGAATAATTAATTTGCTGTTAATACATAAAATCTAAAACGAACAGTCTTACTCGTGACGGTATTCGTGGCTTCTAGACCAGTCACGAGCTAGTCAGCCAGTCAGCGTTTGATCTCGAGACACCTTCTAGATACTGCTTCAGGTAGTATTGACACCCTCTAGATCCTTCGCGAGTAAGTTTATTGCATAATAGCACAACAACTGCTCCCAGATATTACAACTCCGTTCCCTTCGATCAAAAGCATTCGTCCCTTACTTTTAACTATTTTGCTACATTTTTTAACTATTATCTAGCCCTGTATCCCACTGACGCACCCAGTCTAAATCCTAAGTTGTTAAGCGCAAGCTTGGACTCAAATAATTCGTCGCACTGACGTAATACTACGAAAGGTATAAAGCTTCTAGGAATAATTGAAGTTGGTGGAGAGGACAATTTGTTTAAGTATTAAGTATTAAGACAACTTAAAGATGTATTAGTTTTACTGCAGCATTGAGAACTGTCATATATACTTTTGATTTTTATGCAGGATGGTTGTGTATTCAGCCTAAGTTTAAGGGCACTTGACGGTATTCATTAACACGGCCTGGTATACAGAAAAGTAGCAACAAACTACTGGTTATAGAAGTATTAGAGCTGACCTGTGTAGAACATGTTTTACCTTTAGCACAATCAATTATTTAAGGTATACTTAAACCGTTAAAGTTAATGACATCACCATCGCCATCATTAACACTCAAATTGAAAAAAAGCTTTAACTATTGGGTGAGTAATGGCTTTCTGCTATGTTTATAAACAAAAGTAGTTCTACTGTATTTATCTAAGCAATTTTTTTCGAGCAGCAGAGTCTATGATGCCGTTAGAGACATCAGCTTCACCAACGCTACTATTGACATTTTTATTTTAAAATCAATTTTTGTTGGCTGTTCAAGAATCAGGTAAAAGATTACTTTATACGTTGAGTATGTGGATCTGTGATATAATGTAATTGATATATTAAGTTACATAAATTTTATTTTTTTTAGCAGCAGAGTTTAAGGTGTTAGAAGAGTTAGAGCACACACTGCTGTTGACAAAGTTTGGAGAAAAGTGTCAACTCTTGCTTTAGAAAATTCATCGGAGATAATATTTTTTTAAGAAAGAGGAGCTTCGTCATAATCATCAGCACAGTCATTCCTGCAAACCACTTTCGTGCCATGGTAGGCATCCATATAATGGGCCAACAACTATGAAAAATATGGCAATAAAATTTATACACGCAAATAAGAATTACAGCATTTTTCACCGTAAATAATATTGTAATCCTGTAGTTATTTGTCATTAGGTAAATTTTTATTTCAGTAGAACATAAATTTTCACCATAGCTTATGGTCATTTTTATGGTGGCTGTAAAACTTATTCTAAATTCACTTTTATTTTTATTGTACGTCAACATTAAAACCTCCCTTGAAAGGGAATGCAGCAATGGGCTGTAGGGTCACGTGATTCAGAGGGAAGAGCAGACCAGATGTTTGCTGAGAGAACAAGATAGACCTAACATTTGTATTGCAGCAGTCAATGTTTATAGTTAAAAGCAAGGGTACTTTTAGTATTAGCTTTGAGTAATAAAGGAATGCATCTTGTTTCCTTTAATACGTTAAGTAACAGTTATATCGATGCAAATACCTGCTCAGGTTTGAAATTTGTAAGTTAGTCCGTGCTGGAGTAGACAACCGGTTAGTTGTAGAGTCTTCTTCCCTGGCCCACATTTCCCTGAAATCTACAGCTATATGGTCATTCAGAAGAAGCTTCACCCTTGCCATACAGTAAAAATAACACAGGACCACAAAAATAGAGATTCTAACGCACAAAGATGCCAATATTATGTACCATCTTTTTTTGAGGTCGCTGAACTTAAATGCTATGTCCAAATTGCTCTAGTACGTCACCTTTTTTTTCTAACCTAAGAAATAAGTATAAATGGAATGGATGTTAAATATACTGTTTTGCCAAACATAAATGATGACGATCTCAGAGATAAACGTTACTGTGTGAGATTTTCTGTAGTATTGTAAGTTTTCGTCTCAATGTTGTCTGGTTCTTTTATAAATGTCATATAATATGCTTATCTGATTTAGATAATGAAGATTTTAAGGTTTACCCAGAAGGCACGCTAGTTCGGAATGAGTACGTTAAGTATCCACAGTCAAGCATTCTTATTGAATTCGTCAAAGTTTATTCAGTAAGAACACATATTGGATTTAGTAAGCTCTATTATTGTTTTTATTGAATTCTTTACAACGTCCAAATATTATTTTAACGCATTCATAATGAGTTCATAAACTGTGCACGATACGGTTGTGAAATTGAGTTCTGCAACAGTTCTGAAAGCATTCATTTAATATTTCAAGTTAGTAACAGCCATAATTCGTATTGAAAATCAAAATATTTTATAAGTATACATTTTTTAAATAACCATTATTAGTACATTAGTATATATTTATATAAAATAAGTACTTATGTTACATATAAGCATAATACATGTATATGTTGTACCGATATTTACTGTAAACTTGTAAAGTGTAAAGTTTAAAGTGTTTTGAATATACCTATACATGTGTGTATGCATATATATGTCGTGCCTCCAAAGTTATGTACCTATCTCTGTATTCCAACATCAGGGCCCGGCCAAGTGGCCATGCCCTCTCAATAATCTCATTCCAATACTGGCTAGGCCCTGCGCAGGCCTCCTGGCCAGGGCCTGGTGTTCAGCTACAGCCGTCTAGCGGCCATTTCTTGTCGGGATATCACATAAAGCTCATTCGTCAGATGGCGTGACAAATGGCGTGAGAAAATGGCGTCGTTCACTGTGTAACAGTATACTTATACATACGAGTCATCTATATATAGAATATGTATAGGCACACACTACGTTGGAGTTGTATATATAAGTATCATAGAGATATAAGCATAGAGTAAACAAGGGCCGCAATTTTACAATAGAGGTGACGAGAAAGATAGATGCCCGATAGTCCTCTCTGTCTTTTTCTAACCAAGCACTGTGTAGTGTGTACCTACCATGACCGACACATCCATCCTACAAGAGCCATCACCCTATGCTTATATCTCTATGATAAGTATACTGTTACGCGTTCACGACGCCATTATCACTAAGGCATAATTACGCCATTTGCTTTGCATATAGGCTTACGCAGTTAAATTGACATAAGGTGCACAGTGCACAGTGCACTTATACATCGTTGCCTTGTTCGAGGATATATATATTTTATAGTACCACTTTCACCGCTAGATGACGCCACAGTTAAGAGTAAGATTTTAAAAAAAACTATGAAAATCTAATCAACGGCGTGCTCTCACGCCTGCTCGCTAGCCCTCATTCTTTTTTCCGCGTTCCGTGACGACATAGGTCTTGAGATGGCTCACATGCATGCGTTAGCAAGGAGAAGATTAGAGATCCAGGAGGAGATGGAGGTAATCAACGGTAGACTCCAGGAGCTACAAGGAGGACAAGACGACGGGGATGCCCTGAATTATGAGGGTAAGATAAGATTATTAGTCCCTCCTGTGCCTTTGATTGCAGATTCGCGCAGGTTCCCGCTCACCACTGCCCTATCGCGGGGCAAACACATAAAACGTTTAATAAACGTAAATACAGAGCTGACCCTCGGATCCATCCCCAATAATAAGTCAGGAGGTGGTGACTTTGATGGTTATCCGGGGGCAGATGCTTAACATCTATACCAAGCCTCGATAGCTTATCGTCGACGGTAATAGCAAAACGACTCACAGTCGATCTGCACATGTTACAAACATTCTCCTAGTAAACCAGCGTGAGAAGGAAGTTAATGATTTGGACCTGGAGGACGACAACCAGGAGGCAGAGGAGGAAAACGAACCGAAGGAGGTCAACGAATCAGTAAAGTTGCTGGGGGATGACCCGTCAAAGGAAGTTCTTGACGAATCGATCTGGGACGCATTCCTGGTCGACAGGGTAAAGAAATGGATCGAGGTGGGTCTGCCAAAAGAGGAGAAAGAGAAATCCCTTTCAGGTATTCGCCTCAAGGGTAATGTTCACCTCGAGCCTCCAAAGCTAATCACAGAAATAGCAGCGAGTGTAACGCCAGCAACGGTTAAGAAAGACTCTCATTTCCGAGACCATCAGAGGTCAGTAGCGGCATCGCTATCGGCGGCAGCCGCGGCATACTCGCAGGTCAGTGCCGATATGGACCCATCACCAGCGAGGACTAAGCTACTTTTTAACCTTGTAAACTCAATAAAACTCTCGGTAGAGCTCGTATTCCAATTAAATACGTCAAGAAAGGTGTATCTGGTTGGATGAATGGAGGAAAGGATCCAGACAGCGCTTAACAGAGCCAAGACCACGGAATGGCTCTCCGGAGATAACGTGAAATCCCTTATCGAAGAGACCAAATTAGTTGAGAAAGTGTCTAAGGACTTGCATCCAAAGCAGAGAGGCCTGCTGAAGCAGCAGAACCAGAACCGTTTCAACTGGAGAGGCTCCGTCGCCAGAAAAGAGGGGTGGGGAAGCTACAGGAATGCGCGCCAGCAAAGCTCTTACACCGCTCGTCACCCGTACCGGTCCAGCAGCCCCAATAGTTCCAGATCGCAGTTAGCGAAGAGGCATTATGCACAGACGTAGCCGCAGAGGTCGAGGTGATAGAGCAGGTAAGAATCGCTGGAAAGCTTTAGTTTTACGAAGAGCAATGGGCCCGCATAACATCCGATACATTTATCTTATCGGCCATAAGGGGGTTTAGACTTGATTTGCTACAAGAACTCTTCCAGCCCTATCTTCCTTCACAAAAATTTGTCAATAAAGACTCTCAGAGCAGTACGGCTAATGCGATAAAAGATCTGTTAAAGACAGGAGTCTAGACTGGCTCGAGCAATGGGATCCGCTAGAGTCTCTAGACCTTCGAAAGCTGACGTTAAAATTAACCATGCTCTTGGCACTGGGAGCAGCTTTCAGAGTCCAAGCTTTAGTATGAATAAAACTAAAAGATTTAAAAATTAAGGGTGAGGCAGCGGAAATTACGATTCCGAGTCTCACGAAGACATCGAGGCCAGGAGTTTACCAGCCCTACGTGAGATTTGCTCCGTTTCAAAACAAGTGGCTGTGCATTGCAACGACTCTCCAGTTCTACATTACTAAGACAAAAGAAATTATAGGTGAGGTTCTCCAGTTGCGGGTCTCGTTCCAGACGCCACACAAAGTGGTAGGAACAAATACTGTCAGTCGCTGGCTCAGAACGGTATTAAAAGGAGCACGAGTTGATGAACAATTTACGGCACACTCGACTCCGCATGCATCA
Organism: Copidosoma floridanum; assembly: GCF_036245765.1. Classification (NCBI taxonomy): domain Eukaryota; kingdom Metazoa; phylum Arthropoda; class Insecta; order Hymenoptera; family Encyrtidae; genus Copidosoma; species Copidosoma floridanum. Next base: position 2,644,680 of record NW_028321894.1, read on the forward strand.
ACGTCCAAGGTGCTACTAAAGGGTGTCAGTGTAGAGATAATTAAGAAGGCAGCTGGATGGTCCAAGAAATCTTATACGCTTAATAAGTTTCATAATCGACAGATAAGTAAGGGAGATAGTTGTTTTGCGGAGGCAATTTTGGAGTCCTAATAAGTCATTAAGGAGTTTTCCCTGGTCTTAACCAGTGGTTTACGTATTTCGAGATCTCAAGTTAGTTGTAAGAAAAGTTGTGATTAGCGGTCTGCTAAAAGCAACCGAGTATTTTGTACCTTCATGTACTTGATCAGATAAAATAAAAAAATAAAAAATAAACAATGAAAAATGAAAAAAAAAAAAAAATTTTTTTATTGCCTTTGACCGTTGTCGCTCTAAACATCTACAATATATATATTTATCCTCGAACAAGGCAACGATGTATAATTGATGATTAAACAAACTTCAGGTGAAGTTCAATCATAATTATACGAGTACCTTGTTCGAGGATATCATTTCCTCCTCTTAAGATGCTTTTTCTTTGTGTTTTCCCACCCCTATCCTAGTTCGAGCGACCTTTAAACTAAATGAGGGCTAGCGAGCAGGCGTGAGAGCACGCAGTTAATTAGATTCTCATATTTTTTTTAAATTATACTCTTAACTGTGGCGTCATCTAGCGGTGAAAGTGGTACTATACAATATATATATCCTCGAACAAGGTACTCGTATAATTATGATTGAACTTCACCTGAAGTTCGTTTAATCATCAAAAGAATAACAGTGGTTGGTATACTTATGTACACAATGCACAGCGTGTTGTGCTTTACGTTTTTACATACATAGATATACCAACCAATGTTATTCTTGTGCACTGTGCACTGTGCACCTTATGTCAATTTGACTGCGTAGGCCTTATACCCTTATTAGATCCGAAAGCTAAGGGTGTGTTTCAGTACCGTTTTCCAACAACTTTCCGACAACTTAAACATGACATATGATGTCATAAGATAAGATAAAGTTGCCAGTAAGTTGTTGGAAAACGATACTGGAACACACTGTAAGACCAGGGCTTGGCTATGCGAGTCTTACATCGATGCTACGGCCTGGCCAGCAGGCCTCGATGTAGAGGTTATCACGTAGTGTAATGAGCTAAACACTTGGCTATGATCAGGCCCTGGCTAGATTTTTTCTTATCATTTGTTTAACTTTCTCGACCATTATTCGTTCAATGCTTATACAAAAAAACAAATAAATAAGAATAAATCAAATACTAATTAGTGGAAGCATGCGTATGTGCCTATATACATCGCGTCTCGAAGATTACATATCTATATATGTCTCCCAGTATCAGAAGCTGGCTATGCCTTTTAGATAAACTTATTACAATACTGGCCAGATCCTTGTATCAAGCAACGGCCGGGTAATTATCATTTCTTGTCAGGTGGATGCAGAAATGCACATAGACATATCTATGAAAATACATACATATAAATGAGGATCTAGTGGCGCTGGCGCCCTCTGAGCGAAACTTTTACCGTACATCCCTCATTGGCATGTCTTTGTCAACTCTATACTTTATATAGTTAAGGTTGCGTTGCCATTGGCCGTTGCTACTAATTTTTTGCTACCTTAAAAAAGTCTTTTATAATGTCAACTACGTAATCTGAACATTTTATTTTATAATTTATTAAGCGGTAGTTTATGCTTTTGTACGAGCAAGATCTTGTTTCGGTAAGTATATTTAGTACTGTCTTTTAATACATTACATTATAATTTTGTAACTATCATTTCTACTATAAGGTGCACACGTTTACAAGTTAAGGAAAAGTAATTGTAAAAAGTCCGAACACAAAAAAGATAGACGAATCATTAGCGGTTCCAGGAACATCTCTAGTATCATTACTGTTACTTGACGACGAGATACATCTATAAAAGAGCTGCCTCTTTTCTCAGTTCTAAGGTATGTCTTGTTGTAATATGTTTAATAAAAATTTTTCAAAAGTTGACTGATATTTTATAACTTTCATTACAAATGATAATCGAACGCTTGTATGCAATACGTATACTTTTTGTAATATTTGCTTCTACTTGTTTTTTTTTTTTTTTTTAATTTAGTAGCACAGAGTCAAAATTTTTATGCTTGTCCCCATAATATTGCTCAAAGAAAGCTCATGTGCATTATTAAACAGTTCATGTTGCTTCACAGAATAGACATCCGTTAGTTTCCCCATCTGCTGACACAAGTAGTAACAGCAATGGTCAAAAAAAAGCCTTTTCAAATAAAGAATATACTAGAAAAATAATTTTTAACTTTAATATTAACAATTTCAAAACACATCATGGATTTTATCATTAGTATCCATGGCTTTTATAATGCTAACAGACACTTCATATCAAAAGAATTTTCAGTGATTTCCTTGCAAGAAAACGTTGTTGGCCATTGGATAATCAAGCCACCTTACAATTTTAATGATTTACCGTCTGATATAAAAAAGCATAATAATCACCAGACAGTAGAAGTCCATGAAATCAAATGGTTTGAGGGTGATGTTACTTTAAATGACTTAAAGTATCATCTTATAACTATTGCCAAGAACCTGAAAAGAATTTATAGTTACGGAAGTGATGAAACTAAGTTTATAAGTTCAATCCTGACACGGGAAGCTCACAATTGGTCCCAAATGCATTGTACTTTCAAAGACTTTGAAGACAAAGTCTCTTCTCCAGTATGCCTTGCACACGGACAAAACCATTTTGAAAAGAAAAAACTATTTTGAACCCTACATAAAGCACATTTATTGAAACAATGGTTTCTGACTAGCATATCAAAAAGGTTATTAAAGTAAGACAGCGATTTACATTATGCAGCATATCAAGGCCTTAAATGACAAAAGCAACAGGTTACATAGATGACTGGCTATAACGTGGTTGGTTAAGCGAAGCACATAATATAAATAATACTGATAAATTTTTTCTGCTAAATTTTTCTGTATTTTAAGGACAAAATGTTTAACAAAATCGTTTTGTAAATCATGTACATTTTTCATTAAATATAAACTAATTTTAAAAATGAAATAAAAAATGTTAAACAATTATTTCCCTTCTACTCCACATCCTCCATTATCATGCGAAGCGCTCGCTAACACAAAAAAAAGTTTTGTATGCATATAACTACCACTGGGCTGCTCACCATGGAGAGGAAGTGGGCCGAAATTGCCTGGTGACTCGAGCCCACCTGGGCCGAAATCGCCATAGCTTATCTACTATACTCCTATGAAAGAACACTTAACAAAGCCACTTAATTTTTTCAAGTCCTTTAACATAAATTACATCATTCTCTCTAATGATAGACTAAAAAGTGACGATTAAATCTTTGTAGGGCACTTTTTCAAAGTCCAACGGAGACCATGCTAGTTTTCTATTAACCCAGAATTTCGATCAACAGTGTTTTACATAAGCAATTTTGTCGGTGCTACATCCTGCAAGGAAAGATGCGTATCGAGTCTCAAACTACAAGAAATGTAAAAATTATTACAATTTTACTGGGATAACATTCCTAGTGCAACCTAAGTAAGTACCAAAACTTCAAAAATAAAATACTATTTTGGTTTATATATATTTCTGAGAAAAAAAAAAAACATTATAAAAACTATTACCCTCTTTTTAACAGCTGAAAAAAAGGCAAAACATGTAAATTAGTTACTCATAAAAAATCGGTATATAGAAATGAATGTTAAGGGATAAGCAAATAAAAAACAAAAAAATTCAACAATGAAGATTATTATGATTTTAATTATTTTTAAATAATGAAAGAGGTAGAAAAAGATGATGCAGAAGAAGATGCAGAAAAAGATGATACCAAAGAGAGTGAAGAGACAAATTATGATCTTAACCGTGCTAATAATAGAATTATAGAGGAGGTATACGAAGACGAGGCATACAAAGAATAAGATGCTGAGTCAGAGGAAAGCTTAGACAGCAGGATTACTCGTACGGATAATAATGGATACCATTGCCATTATGTGTGGGTTAAAGATATATCTCGGCTTGTAAGAAGCTCTCTTTCTGAATGTTAACGTAAAAAACACATTTCTGATGGTTGCCTGCATGACTTCAAAACTAATAAAAAACTTATAATACACACATTGGACTGCATAAACGTCAATAAATGTAAAGTTAGCTTGTTTTAATGTGGTCATGATATTTTGAAATTGTTAAAAATTGTAAGAAGAACCAATAAAAAATCAAGTACCATTTATGGTATAGGCAGACTTTAAGTGTTTATTAAACCCAGTACATAAAAGTGAAAGAGAAGTACAACATTACAAAGCTTTAAGTCGTGGATACTATGTAAAGTGCAGTTTAAACGACACTAAAGAACGATACGTTTGTTGTATAGAAAAGAGACTGAAATCTGTGAAAGTCTAGCTACCTGATTTGTACGTGGTAGTTATATGCATACAAAACTTGTTTTTGTGTTAGCAAACGCTTCGCATGACAATGGAGAATGTGGAGTGGTAGGAAAATAATTGTTAAAACTTTTTTGTTTTATTTTTAAAATCAGTTTATATTCAATAAAAAATGAACATGATTTACAAAACGATTTTGTTAAACATGTTGTCCTTAAAATACAGAAAAGTTTGGCAGAAAAAATTTATTAGTATTATTTATATTATGTGCTTCGCTTAACCAACCACGTCGTAGCCAGTCATCCATGTAAGCTGTTACTTTTGTCGTTTAAGGCCTTGATATGCTGCATAATGTAAATCGCTGTCTAACTTTAATAACTTATTCGATATGCTAGTCAGAAACCATTGTTTCAATAAATGTGCTTTATGTAGGGTTCAAAATAGTTTTTTCTTTCCAAAATGGTTTTGTCCGTGTGCAAAGCATACTGGAAAAGAGACTTTGTCTTCAAAGTCTTTGAAAGTACGATGCATTTGGGACCAGTTGTGAACTTCTTGTGTTAGGATTAAACTTATAAACTTAGCTTCATCACTTCCGGAAGTATAAATTCTTTTCAGGTTCTTGGCAATAGTTATTAGATAATACTTTAAGTCATTTAAAGTAACATCACTCTTAAACCATTTGATTCCATGAACTTCTACTGTCTGGTGATTATTAAGCTTTTTTATATCAGACGGTAAATAATTAAAATTGTAAGGTGGCTTGATTTTCCAATGGCCAACAACGTTTCCTTGCAAGAAAATTGCTGAAAATTGTTTTGGTACGAAGTGTCTGTTAGCATTATAAAAGCCGTGGATACTCATGATGAAATCCATGATGTGTTTTGAAATTGTTTATATTAAAGTTAAAAATTATTTTTCTAGTATATTCTTTATTTCAAAAAGCTCTTTTTTTCACTATTGCTGTGACTACTTGTGTCACATAGGTAAAACTGAGTTAACAATAACATACAACCTGTATTTATAACTTTTCTTTATCGGAGCTAGTAACATCTGCCCACCCGCAGCGCTGCGTAAGATTGCGCAATCTCTCTCTCCATCAGCAAGTATAAGATGTAGCATTCCTTCTGTCCGAGTGCCTAAGCAGCTCTTGTTATTATAATCGGTCAGTTAAATAGCGTAGAAGCACAACTTTAGTTTTAAAAATTATTTTTAATTATTTAATGTCACTTTTCTGACGCTTATTTTGACAGTACCCTGTCCGGCTACCGACTTTTCAATTTGCTGTGAGAATGCAGTAGCATTCTCTACACCTTTGGCTTTAATAAGTATGTCTTTTTTTTTTGTAGTGACAACACTTTGGACTGCTACTTTAGCCTTATCGGGGTCAAAGTTCGCCTTCATATTCTTCAGCACCGTTCCAAAGGTCTGTCCTTCAGCCATCTTCACTACTACTGTTGTCGTGGCGTCCACTCTTTTCTTCCGGCTTGTTTTGTCATTCAGTAAAATTTCTTCTTGTTTGCCACTGCCCAATTTCTTTTTCTTTGAAGACATAGCCTGCTGGCGTTTCTCAGGGCTGTCCGTTGGTCTTTTGTTTCTCTTACTTCGTTCTATTTCCTTTAAGGCAGTGTTCAGGGCTCGTTTCTGTACATGCCGTCAAAAATTATCTCGCCTTTTTTCTCTCCACTGCAGGAATTAAAATGAAGACTTCTAAGCGTTTGTATACAAATCTTCTTTAGTAAGACATCCTTTTCTTATCACCTCTGCCTCTTAAAGATGCTTAAGCGCCGCTTCAAGCCCATTTTTAACAGCGTTCGCTGTGTTGCCCTACTCATCATTAATCAGTTGTACCTTTTTTTTCTAGAAATAAGTGTTCGGAAAGGGTTAAAATCAGGGCAGCATCCCTCTCTGTTACCAGAGAAAACCATCACTTGTTTGGGCTGGCCGGGAGTCGCCCCTCTTCCTTATTCCCACCCGCGCAGACTGCCCTGGCGTTGAGTAACAAGTGTAAGAATGGTGTTCGTGTGTAATGTTTGTATTTGTTGGTACACAACGGTCATCCAAGCGAGACGAATGGCAGGTGTACAGTCCCGAGACCGCGCAGACAACTCAACCAAACGGGCTGGCGTAAGGCACTAAGGTGCCGCCATATAGCCTCCTCAGTGGTACTAAGCCTGACTTAGTCGGCTTACCACGTCTTTTTTATTCATGAGGCGTACAGCCATATTAGATGTCGTTACCCAGACTAACCCGGGCCTTATTATCCAGCTTCACCCGTCGCCGGGCCCTTAACGCAAGCCCGAAAAAGGACCCGCCACACGCAACCCAGAACAATCCGTAAGTGTCTCTGTGTTTGTTTAGTGAGAGTGTGTGATGCATGTATCTGAGAAGAATGTTTTAGCTGCCGCTTACTTATATACACGACGGGTGCTAGTTTTTGTTGGCCCATATCAAGCAAGGGAGTGCCACCCAGGAAAGCAGCAAAAAGCGAAGAACAAGGAGCACAAGCAGAGCCAGCCCATGCATTCACACTGATGGAGGCATGGGGCACTAGTCCCCCGTCCACATCACCGCAGATACACACGCCAACGCCACATACGCCCCCCGATCTACGTCCCCGACCACCACCATAGAGAGCCACCCCAGCTGCCCATCGTCACCTCATATTTTAATAGGATGCCCTTATCCGCCACCTGTGAAGGCGACCGGTATAGAGAAACTAGTGAAACCCCCACCCGGGAGTAGTAGTTTTTTTTTTTTTTTTTTTTTTTTTTTTTTCGTGGAGGGAGGAGAAATGCATTGAGGCACACCGCAGGGACAGCAGTAGTGTGGGACTCGGTGGATTTTTTTTATTAGACCACCCATACCCACTAAAACCCCCCCCTTGCTGCGTGGCTTTTAATCCACCCCGGAACCGCGTTAGCATTACTTCAGGGTAGAGCCACCAGGGAGACTATCGCGTCTCATAGCATTAACGAGCTAGCTCGCCACCATTTGCTTGAGGTGCTGATGCTCTCAAGTCCTGAAAAGAAGTCGAAGTCCCGGAGTACTAGCACCTTGTCTAGCGCTTCATAGTAGGCCGCCTACTTAGCCAGCACCACTATAAGCTTAATGCTTTCCCTTGCTGATAGGTAAGAAGTACCCAGTGCAGCGTGGGTCCACATAAGCCTGTCTTTCAACTTAAGGCCTTTCTGCCTTATTTTAATCCTGCTTGGGCCTTATCCCTGGCCTCTTTTAGGGCTCTTTTAAATAGAGGGCAGCTTTTGCTGCCTGCTTCGTGCTTGTTGTCTGTTGTGGGGCAAAAAAAGCACCGTGCTGGACCTAGGCACTCTCTCTTCCGGTGGTTTGTGCTTCCACACCTGAAGCAAAGCTTAGATCTGTTTTCTTCTTTACAGTTGCCCGAGACGTGTCCACATCCCAGGCGTTTGAAACATCTTGTTACTTCGATTCTTCTTCGAATTCGGCAGCTTACAAAGCCAACTCGTAACCTGCCTTCCTCTTCTACTTGTCTGGCAGTTGTTTCGTCTACCTTAATTAAAGTCAGCCTCTGTCCTCTGGCATTTGGCTTTAAGAGAGCAACTTCTGGGTCCTGGCTCTTAAGTCCAAAAGTCCTAGTGTAAGCCTTTTTGACCTCATCTTTCTCTACAATGGCATCCAGGTCTCGGACCTCTAAAGTCACTTATCTGCTGCTTATTTTGACAGTACCTTGTCCGGCTACCGACTTTTTAATTTGCTGTTAGAATGCCGTAGCATTCTCTACACCTTTGGCCTTAATAAGTATGTCTCCTTTTTTTATAGTGACAACACTTTGGACTGCCACTTTAGCCTTATCGGGGTCAAAGTTCGCCTTCATAGTCTTCAGCACCGTTGCAAAGGTCTGTCTTTCAGCCATCTTCACTACTCCTGTTGTTGTGGCGTCCACTTTTTTCGTCTGGTTTGTTTTGTCATTCAGAAAAATTTCTTTTTGTTTGCCACTACCTGTCTTCTTTTTTTTTAAAGACATAGTATGCTGGCGTTTTTCAGGGCTGTCCGATGGGCTCCTGTTTCTCTCACTTCATTCTATTACCTTCAAGGCAGTGTCAAGGGTTCGTTTCTGTACATGCCGTCGGAAATTATCTCGCCTTTGTTCCCTCCACCGCAGGGATTCAAATGACAACTTAAAAGCGTTGGTAAACAAATCTTTACCCATCAGACAGCCTTTTTTTAGCACCTCTGCCTCTTGAAGATGCTTAAGCGCCGCTTTGAGCCAATTTTTAACAGCGTTCGCTGTGTTGCCGTACTTATTATTAATCAGTTGCAGCGTCTCTGTAATGTCATTCGTTGCTGATTGGACTATATCAGCAACTTGCTGTCGCTTTACTCCGAGCCTAAAGAAACTTTCTTCTAAAGAGGCAAGCTCTTTCTGGGTCTGGTGGCTAAGTACCGACACGTTGCTAACCTTGGTGTCATTAGTGCCTATACTCGACAGGCTTCCTTGTCGTCCTTTGTCTGCAAAGAAAGGCCATGGAACATTTAGCAGTCCCTCATGGCTGTGAGACACGTCTTTGTGCCCCCCCCCCAGAATCCGTGGGGCCTGCGTCAGTCACCCGGGCTTTCACCAGATCGGAACTGCTAACGGATTCCCTTAGAGAGGTTACCGCATGGGGTACTTGTTTTGCATGGACGTTTTTCATATTGGCTTTTTTTTTAATGTCGTACTGACCCGTGAGGGCCAGCACTACCCTTTTTTCTGAAAATAAGTTTTTGGAAAGGGTTAAAACCAGAGCAGCAGCCCTCTCTGTTACTAGAGAAAACCGCTACTTGTTCGGGCCGGCCGGGAGTCGCCACTCTCTTTCAGTCCCACCCACGGAGACTGCCCTGGCGTTGGGTGATAAGTGTAAGAATGATGTTTTTGTGTAATGTATGTATTTGTTGGTACACAACGGTCATCCCAGCGAGACGAGCGGCAGGTGTACAGTCCCGAGACTGCGCAGACTACCCAACAAAATGGGCTGGCGTAAGGCACTAAGGTGCCACCATATAGCCTCCTCAGTGGTAGTAAGCCTAGATTAGTCGGCCCACCACGTCTTTTTTGTTTATGAGGCGTACAGCCACATCAGATGTGGTTAGTCAGACTTAACCAGGCCTCAACATCGGGCTTCACCCGTCGCCGGGCCCCCAACGCAAACCTGGAAAAGGACCCGCCACACGCAACCCAGAACAATCCGTAAGTGTTCCTGTGTTTGTTTAGTAAGAGTGTGTGATGCATGTATCTGAGAAGAGTGTTTTAACCGCCGCTCACTTCTATACACGACGGGTGCTAGTTTTTGTTGGCCTGCATCAAGCAATGGAGTGCCACCCACGGAAGCAGCAAAAAGCGAAGAACAAGGAGCCCAAGCAGAGCTGGCCCATGCATCTATACCGATGGAGGCATGGGGCACTAGTCCCTCGTCCACATCACTGCAGATACACGCGCCAACGCCACACACGCCCACTGATCCACGCCCCCGACCACCACCACAGAGAGCCACCCCAGCTGCCCATCGTCACCTATTATTTTAAGAGGATGCCCCTATTCGCCACATGGGAAAGCGCCCAGTATGGAGAAACTAGCGAAAACCCCACCCGGGAGTAGTAGTAGTAGTAGTAGTAGTAGTAGTAGTAGTAGTAGTAGTAGTAGTAGTAGTAGTAGTAGTAGTAGTAGTAGTAGTAGTAGTAGCAGCAGCAGCAGCAGCAGCAGCAGCTGCAGTAGTAGTAGCAGTAGTTGTACTAGTTGTAGTAGGTGTACTAGTAGTGACAGTAGTGATAGTAAAAATCCTTAAAATTAAGTAAATTTAAGAGTAAATTAAAAAAAAAAATAAAAAGGAAATGAAATGAAATGAATGTATTCTAAAATGTTGTGTTGAGTTTGTATAAGCAACTGTGTATCCCTCCTTCTTCTCTCTATATATGCCTACTGTTTTCTAAAACTTATTTTATATTAAGATTAGAGCTGCTTCAATAGCTCATTTTCATGTAATCTGTGAGTAAGTAAACTTGCAGTTTTAAGTTAGCTATGGCAACAGTACAATATTTTAAAGATGTGGCTTACTAGCTATAAAGAACATATCAGCAAACTATAAATAGATATGATGCTGCTCATATCCAAATTCAGTTGGATATCAGTCTTACAGTTCTAAAGAATAGTTTTTTTTTTTTAGTAAAAAAAAAAAGACTTAACAACTTCCGAATTACAAAAATTTTAATCAGCGATAGCTTTACAAAAAACTTTAATACAACTACTTTATGATCACTTAGAAGTAGTGGAAGCAGCAAAAATTTATATTAATGAGTCTGAAGTTTTTGTACTAGACAGTGATCGTGAGGATGAGGCAGCAGTTACAGCATTTGAAAATGAACCCGAAGTGTTTGAACCAGAAAATAATGTAGAATTCGCGTCAACTAGCAAGTTTGAAAATAACTTCACAAAATACGTTTAAGGTGAAGGTATAGCTGCAGGGGCATCTACATCAGCAGTAATACCGTCAACAACAACACTTTCAGTTGCTGAGAACAATAAAACAGTAAGTCTCGAAGATGTCAATAGTGCTTTCAAAAAACAAATCATGACAGCATTGATTGTTAATTTAAAACATTTAGATTTGAGAAATTTTTTTAAAGATGCAAAGAAGCAGTTTTTTAACCGAATACAACAGTCTCTTAGCAAACAAGAAGCACTAAAAGTTAACACAGTGTTGTCATCTGAATATGTTACAGTAAAAGATAACATTGAAAGTGCCGATATAAAATTCTTTAACACAAAGTCACAATTCATTCATCAAACAACTGATTTAGACCATTGGTTTGATAAAAATGAGCAACAACCAATTGAGCAACGTATAGATGACTTTGAAGATGCTGGTTCTAGCTGGTTTTTTTATTCAATATTAGATTTAGTCATCAACATGAATAAATTGAATTCTATGCAAGGTAGATTATTTATAGACTTACCAGATTACATTAAAAAAAAAAAAAAATGCTTGTGTAAATATTGTTAACACGGACAATCAATGCTTTAAATAGGCTATTTTATCAGCATTGCATCCAGTAAATAAAAATGCAAATCGTGTCTCAAATGATAGAAGATACAAAAACAAGTTAAATTTTGATGATATTGAGTTCCCGGTAACTCCTAAAAAAATTTTTAAATATAAAAAACAAAATAATGTTTCGGTTAATTTATATTTTTTAAATATTTATAATGTTTGTCCTAGTCACTTATCAGGAAACAGAAAAAGAATCATGTTTACCTTTTACTTGTTAAAAGTTTTTATATTGATGATGAGGAGGATGATAATACAATCAATGTTATAAACGATTTAAATACCGAGAATAAATATCATTACGTTTGGATTAAAAATTTGTCACGTTTAATACGCAAACAGTTGTCTGAACATCAACATGCCGCAAACATATGTGACCGATGCCTTCATTACTTTTGGTCTAAATATAAATTGAAAGCCCATGAAGAAGATTACAAAAATATGAGTACTTGCAAATTTATTCTACTTAAAAAACAGAAGAATGAGCACATACTTGAATTTAAAAATCTTACATACAAGAACCAAGTACCTCTTGTTGTTTATGCGGACTTTAAATGTTTATTGGAATCTAGTGAAAATAAACGTGCGTATCAACATAACGTACCATATAGTATTAGATGTTTTATTAAATGCAGTTATGATGATAGTTAATCAAAATGTAAAAATTGTAGACAAAATAATGTAAATAATAATGAGACACCTGCTAAATGATTTTTAAATATTCTTTACCTTCTTGCTTTAAAACTGGAAGGATTATATAAAAATCCTATCAAGATGATTGATTTGACAACAGCAGAAAAGGTCATGTATGAACAAGCTTGTTTATGTCACATATGTAACCATCCCTTTAGTTTAGTTGATAAAAAAGTACGAGATCATTGTCATCTGACTGGAAAGTACACATATTTTTATTTTTTATTTTACTGTAACAATTATTATTATTTCATACACCAAACAAAAAAATATTTTTTCTTATTGCAGGTTTTAAGGTCCTGCGCATAGCAAGTGTAATATTTATTATAATGATTCACGAATGATACCAATAATTTTTTTATAACTTAAGTTGTTATGATGCTCATTTGTTTATAAAAGAACTTGTGATTTACTTCCCAGGAAGAGTTCAACTTTTACTTCAGACAAAAGAAAAGTATATTTCTTTCACAAAATATGTTGAAGGAACTGATATTTATCTACGATTCATAGATACATTCAAATTCATGCCTCCATCTCTCGACAAACTGTCATCATATTTAGATAAAAAGAAAATTATCGAAAGATCATTCTCAAATGATGATAACTACGATATAAATCAAATAAATTTATTAAAAAGGAAAGGCATATTCCCGTATTATTAGATATCCTCGTTTGAAAAACTAGAGGGAAAAAGATACCAATAAAACAAGATTTTTATAGTAGCTTATACGAAGCTCATATTACTGATGAAGATTATAAGCATGCTAAAAGTATCTGGAATACTTATAACATTCAAACACTTGGGCAGTATTCAGACTTATACTTGAAGACTGATGTGTTACTACTTGCCGAAGTTTTCGAAAATTTGTTAAACAATTGTCTCGAAGCATATGAATTAAACCCAACTAATCATTATACAACACCTGGTTTAACTTGGAATGCCATGTTTAAGTATAGAAAGGTTTGAAAATATTTTTTAAATTATGATTCATTATGAAATAAAAATATTAATGATGTTAATTGATTTAAAATAAAACTTTAGTTATCAACTGATGTTGATATGCTGATGTTTATTGAGCGCGGCGTACGAGATGGCATCAGTCAATGTTGCAATTGCTATGCTAAAGCAAATAATGCATACATGGAAGAAGGCAAACGAGATGCTATGGATGAAAAATATCTTATGTATAATGATGTCAATAATTTGTATGGTTGGGCCATGACGCAACCATTGCCTTACGCTGGTTTCAAATGGATTGAAAATATAAGCCCAACAGGTATTTTGAATGAAGGAGATGATGCTGAAATCGGGTATTTACTCGAAGTAGATCTTGCTTACCCCGAAACTCTCCATAAGCACACAAGGATTTGCCATTCTGTGCTGAGCACATGACACCTCCAGAATCTAAACAAAAAAAATTATTGACTACTCTCTACGACAAAAAACGATATGTAATACACTATCAGGTACTTAAGCAAGCTGTAAGTTATGGTCTCCGTATAACAAAAATCTTTAGAGCCATACAGTTTCATTAAAGTTCGTGGTTAAAAACATACATTAATTTAAACAGTCAAAAACGTCAAAATGCAAAAAATGACTTTGAGAAGATTTGCTAGTATATATCGGTGCCCTCCGGTGAATTTGGAAATTCAAAGTGATCAGTGATCCGTTGGGGGCGAAATGTAAGAAAATAAATAAATACAAGTAAAGTGTATTTAAATTTTCTGCGTTGATTTATTGATGCGCAACGTTTCGCTGACAATATGCGTCAGCCTCATCAGGCTACAAAATTAAAATTAAAAACACACAATGAGTGATCTGGAAGGCTCAAACACAAAAATACAATAAATTTATTGTAAATTGTTACCGCAGATACGCGAGAATTCGTAAGTTTGGTTGACGCATATTGTCAGCGAAACGTTGCGCATCAATAAATCAACGCAGAAAATTTAAATACACTTTACTTGTATTTATTTATTTTCTTACATTTCGCCCCCAACGGATCACTGATCACTTTGAATTTCCAGACTTTGAGAAGATGTTGTACAAATTATTTAATAATGCAGTATATGGAAAAACAAAGAAAAATGAGTGCAAGCGAATTAATGTTAAGCTTATTATTAAGTGAGCAGAAAGATTTGGGGCAGAAGCATATATTTCACGTCCCAATTTTCATAGTTGTGACATATTTGACGAGCAAATTATTGCTATACAATAAATGCGCACTTATATTTTTATTAAAAAACCAATATAAATAGAATTAAGTGTCTTGGACCTGTCCAAAACACTTGTGTATCAATTTCATTATGATTTTATGAGAAATAAAATTAGGGATCAGTGCAAACTGTTGTATACTGACACTGATAGTCTTGTATATAGAATAACGAATAAGAATATCTATAATATGATGCGTGAGGATATCAGAGAATTCGACACGTGAGACAATCCTATCAGCAATGACTTCAATATGCCTCGTGAAAACAAAAAAAGTGTTGGTCTTATGAAAGATAAATGCAAGGGTTACATTATGTTGGAATTTGTAGGATTGTGAAGTAAAATGTATAGCGTAAAAATTCAAAATCAAAAACTATTAAAAAAAGCTAAAGGTGTAAAAAGCTCCATTGTAAAAGCTACGATAACCTTTGAAGATTACATCAAGTGTCTGACTCAAAGTTATAGCATCACTCGAGAGCAGAAAATTATAAGATCGCATAATCATCAACTATTCACTGAAAAAGAAACGAAAATTGCCTTAAGTGCACACGACGACAAACGATTTTTGCAACCTGGTTGTACCGATACTTTACCATGGGGTCATTATAGCATAGTGGGAGATGAATCATCCAATACGAGGGAAGGATCGATAGAAGGGGAAGCCAATCAGGTAGGAGAAGCTGCAAGGACTGTTCCTGTATTGGATCCCTCAAAAATAGACAGATCACTAGCAGATGAGCCTACAGTATGGGGGTCGGTACCATATAAGGTGTCGTCTCAACCAGGCAAGTTTTTTTTACACTTCAGCAGAGGTCCAAGTAAGGTCGAACTCAATCAACAGAAGCTGACATCACCTTTAAGTGAACCACCTCATAAAAAACCTAAATACAGTCAAGGTTACATATTTTTTTATGTTTTTTTTTTTTTTTTTTTTTAGTTAATATTTGTGCATGCTCACACAGAAAATGTAATGTATTAATAGTTATGCTAACTTTCATGTTTTTTTTTGTTTTGTTAAAGATAGATCTTGCAAGGACCATGAGTGACATACATACATACATGAGTTTAACATACGATTAAATAAATAATTAATGCGGAGTAAAGGATATGTAAATGACTTATTTGCTGATGTTTTTACACGAATACGAAAAAATTCAACACTTCTTAATAAGTAAATATTGAGTAACAATTACTCCTGTCTACAGTTGCTTAAATTCTGATGGAGTTGAAAGCTTTCTCAACTAAAAGAGCTATGTATGCAGTATAAGAATATAGATTGGTAATTTAAGATAATACTACTAGCGTAGTGTCAGCTTTTACATATAGTTAAAAAGTTTAATCTACTTTTTTCAAACACAAATTCTCAATTTAGTAACGGATTCTTCGTGAGCTTTACTCACTTATTCGCTTTAAAAAAAATAACGAGATCCTACGAAGTACTAACAGTAGACTATCCAACCGCATATGTGAGCATGTCCATGTGGAACCAGCCACCAGACACTCGCAGCACGGTTTTTTAGTAGAGGGTACTCTATTTAACGAGCTCAGAAACGATAAAAACCGGCAAAAAAAGAGTCTTAATACATAAATCGATAGGTTTTGACCTTCTCTTTCTGATAGTCACATGATTTTTTTCTGAAAAACTTTTTTTAAGCGGTGAAAATCAAGTTCATAGTTTGAATTAATTTTTCCCAAAGTATGTTCTTTTTTTTTATTTTATAGACCAATCCAAAGAGCAGCCCATAAACTACATGTCTTTGAGTTGTAGGTCAAATGTCTTGAGTGTTTCACTATTTTTAACTGGCAGTCTCTAGTGTTCAGAGAGTCAAACGTAACCAAGTGCTTGATTTATTTTGCCTTTCAGACTATGCTGCACGTGTTGGCTAAATGTCCCAAGTCTTTTACTACCTTCCAGACTTAGTATGCAAGGACAAACGCCTCTGTGTGCCAAAAATAACGGCACACTCCAAGAACATTCTTTTCCTTAATTACAGATACAGATGAATCACACGATAGTAGTCGGGAAGATGATCAAGAGAATGAAACTGCAGTTTTATGTGGAGAGGACACAAACCAAAAGGGGGAAGAACCAGAGCTGGATGCTGATCTTTTGAGCAGACTAGAAGCATGGATATAAACGGGGCTACCTAACGCTAAAAAAGAAGTGGTCTTAAAAAAAGTGCCTTTTAAGGTCAGACTAGACTTAGAAACACCCCAGTCTAATAACGAGATACTGTCAGATTTGCAATCCAGAAGCTCGAAGAGGAGTATAGCAAAAGACTCCCATAACCTACATAAACAGCGTTCGGTGGCAGCCGTACTGTCAGCTAGAGCTGCAGCATCTGAGGCGGGATTGGCAGCTGTCTAGAGAGAGAGAGCTTGCTTACTTGTTAATATTATGAACTCGATAACGAAGCCCACATAACTCTTTTTCAAGTTAAGCGTATTAAGAACGCTGTGCATTATAGGCCATTACGATGAGTGAATCCAGGGAGCACTTAAGGCTACTAAGCCTACTATTTTTTTGTTCGTTGATAACTTTAAAACAGTGATAAAAGGTGCCAGATCTATAAATAAAGTTGCAAAGGATCTATATCCTGGATCAAGGTCCTCTTTAAAGCAATTGGACCAGAATCAAGAGCCCTTAAGTAGTTCTTAAGAAAGACGAGAAGTGAGGAAAGAAAACACGGGGAATCAAGAATCATTCAGGTCTTGTCAGCGTAGCTTGAGCCCAAGCTATAGACCTCACCATGGGAGGGAATTTCATAGTTAATCCTAGCCACAAAATTATAAAAGATAATGGGATGACTCTAATGTGCGGTGTAAATTTAGGTTTTTTTTTTTTTTTAAAGTCCTTGAGATATTATCTAAATCATATCGTCATTTATAAGACAGAAGTGAAGTATTTGTACTTTGTCGAATGAAAGAAGCATGTTACATATTCATCAGTGACTCTCAACGTCTACAAGTTAATATCCTTGGACAAGAAATGAGGTATAACTTATCACTAAGCGAAGTTTAAATGAAAAACCTGCAATACCTGCATGAGCATATGACTAGACGAGATGAGGAGGCGTTGGTAAGGGCGCTTTTTTCTCTCAAAAGATCTCTGAACTGTGGCGTCATCTGAGAAGCAATATGGTGTACTACAAGTAAATATTTTCAAACAAGTTAAATGGTATAATTACGATTGAACTTCACGGAATCTCATTTAATCAGAAAGTGGCACGCACACTGTTTGCGTGTGTGTGTTATCATCAAAATTGTAAACTCATGCTCATTATCTTGAATATTTCTAGCTTAAGTTCTGGTACAAGAAACAACTGTAAGAAACGTATTCCATAAAAAATTTGTCAAGAACCAAGGTCACAATATTACTTTAATAAGTGTTAAGATTACCACGGGATTAATAAATAAAAGTTATATTTACTACACTTATTAAAAGATGCTTCTATTAATGAAGTTTCATATCAAACTTGGCATACTTCTAATAGTTCTTCACTACAAATACGCAAAGATTCTTCTGAAACATTTATTAAAAATTTGTTATTAGATTTAATAGAACTAAAAATACACTTTTTTAAAGTAAAGCAGCAAGCCCACTTTTAATCGTAATTTAAAAGATTCCCATTATCTCAAGAATTTTTTATATCAATACACTTCTCTTAAAATAACGCTTTTGCAACTAAAGATACTGCTCAATCATTCTATAAAAACAATAACCAATGCTGTCTAGCCACAATTGTCATTTATTACAAGGATTCAGGCTCAAAATATACATATAAAAACATCGTTTTTTTCTGATCATCTAATCCGTGGCACTGTGGCGATTTAATGTGCACAAGACATAGTTACTGAATTACTTCTGAAAACACTCCTTATTGTTAAAAAAAGTCATTTATTTCACTGACAGTGCGGCTCAGTACTTTAAAAAGAAATATAATTTTAGAAATTTAAACTCACATTATAAAGATTTTTCAGCCAAAACAGAATGGCACTTTCATGCTACATATTGAATAGCTGCATGCTACAGCTTATGTGACTGTATCAACGCTATTATTAAAAGAAATGCAAGACGAGCTAGCTTCAAAATGATTCTTGACTCTCATAATTTTACATCTATAGATTTATTTTCTTTGGCTTCAAAATATATTAAGAATATTACTTATCTTTTTCATTTAAAAATAGTTATGTATTTACTCAAGAAAAATTAAAACAGAAATTTGAATCAGCAAACACGATTCTAGCTACACTGTTATTTCACCGTGAGTACCGGTGGAAGGAGAAAACTAGCTGAAAATTACAGAACTTTCTGCTTTTAAATTATTACATTTACTTTCAACTTAGAAAAAAAAAAAAAAAAATAAGTAAGTCAGTTAAAAATCGATCGAAAACATACAAAAAATCAATAAAGAAATATGTAAAAAAAAACATCCCGTAAAAACTCTAAAATTGTAAAAAAATCTGTTGTTCGTAAAAAAAATAAAAAGTGTAGAAAACAGAAGAAATAAAAAAGTGTTTACGTTACATTGTAGTTCTTAATTTGTTAGTTACATTGTCAAGTTCTACTGAATACAGTGAAATTAAATTTTTTTTGTTACACCCCGTGAAAATGTTGCGAGCCTGCAAATATACAAGAGGCAATAGCGCATTTCTCTGATTTTACTTAGCGTCTGATTTTTTCATGCACAGTCTCCCATCGTGATGTTTACTTTTGTTTTCGTTTGAATCGTGTCATTTCATGTGCAAAAAAAATACATTGCGATATTCGTGGAGTAGTTAAAAATTCTAAAGGAAAATTTGTAAAAAAAGAAGTGAGAAAAAAGCTAAACTGCCATCAAATGCATGGTGGGAGAAAGAATAATGCTCTTCTTCAAAAATTAAGGTTAGTTGTTGCACAAGATATATGAACATCATTCTATTTGAAAGAAAAATCCCATTTTCTTTGAAGTATGGCGTAAAATAAATGACGTAATGGATTAATCTTTACCATAAGTGCCTTCACACTCTAGTCATGAAGCTGGAAAATCACAAGAGCTGCAAGGACGTAGGATTATTGAACTTAAAGTACTAGGCAATATATGGTGTTATTTATGCAACAAGCCACTGTCAGTTCATGACTTGCAGCATCAGAACCTTATAGGCTTGGTTAGCAAGTGCTATTTAAAATGTAGGTCTTGCTAAAATATTGTGGAGATAGAAACTGAGAGAAAATCAAATAATTATTATTATAATTCAAATTTTAAATCTGCCCTTGGTATGTAAGCAATACGCAACAATAAAAATTCTTACAGACAAATGGATGCATAAAAATTAACAACTATCTCATATTTTTAGGCATGCTTGACGCAGGGCTGGGAGGAACTAAAATGAACACTTGTTTATCTGCGCTTAACATACCCTCACTTAACAACAAATTAGTGAAACGTTATGAAAGGTATATTAGAGAAGAAATCGAAGCTGTGGTGGAAGAGTCTTGCATAGATACTATAAAAGCTATACAAGAAAAAAAATCAGCAATTTTAACAATTCAACCACTGAGTAAGCCATAATAAGTTGCAATAAATGGCAACTGTGTGATTTATACAAATAATTATCCGTGGATCATTTAATACTTATAGCTGTTCAAAGTTAAGCAATTGAATGGACAAATGATACTTTTTGTACAGTTTTATATGTATATATGAAACATCAGAAACTATGTTAAAATAATTAATTATATACACAAACGAGTCTTATTATACAGTTGTTATTTATACACATAAAATAGCAATAACGATAAATGCATTTTTAGTAACGTAGACGAATAGTTCTTATTATAGTATTTAAAAAATATACATTACCTATTGGCAACAATACGTACATTTGTGCTGTAAAAAATGCCTGTTAATGATAAATTATACAAAAAAATATTTCAAATCAATTGCATTTTGTATATAACAATAAATATCAATGAGTTTACAAACATCAAAATTACTTTCTTTCAACTGCATTGTTATCCATTATATTCTTTTTTTTAACGTTTTATATAGCAAAACCTCAACAACAGGAAGCACAGAAATCAGCAGAACGGATCTTACTGCATATTTTGATGCTGCACGGATAAAGAGATCTCATCGAATCAATAGCCTGAGTGGTCACTATTAAGTAATAAATATCAATACAATTGTGGCTCAAATTATTTTTGCAGCTTTTTATTACTTTATAGGTTACGCCTGATTAGTGGTAAAATTTTCGACCAAAACTCTTGGAATTACTTGTAATAATTTATATTGCAAACGATACAAGCAGTTTTCTGCGAAACATGACTTTCAAACGAACCACAGCGGTTCTTTAAAATCAATGGAAGCAGATATGGCAGTGAAACTTATTTTAAAAAATAACGATAAAGTTCAATTGAAATGTGGGACAAAGACTGTAATTGGCGATGATGATCAATGTGCCATTGCATCTTTGAGACATTTATCGTCTTATGCTATTATAAAGTTGTGATATTTTAATCACGTGGATAAACCTTTTAACTCTAAATTTTATGAACTAAAATTATATCCTGTGGTAAGAAAATACTTCTCCTAAATGCTTACTTTGTTAGTCAAGAAAAACAAAGGAGATGAATCAAGAGTCAGACTGGCATTAAAAAACATTATTCTTCATGCATTTGGAGATCATCATTATTGTGGATCTGTTTGTAAACCAGATGGTCATGGTATTCATACTTATGAATATTTCAAGGATGGGAAACGCTTGATTAATGTAACTCTAAGAGCTCAATCGGAAAAGATTATGCAGCCTTTTATCAAGAGTGTGCTACAGATAGCGCCCTGTACTTCGAGTCAGTGTAACAAATCTTTTAATAAACACAGTGACCACGGAGCATCCGAAAAATTTATTTAATGGAGGTTTAGAGTCACATTTTTACAGGATTGCTATTTCAGTTTGTCAAAAAAATCCAAGACACACTTTCATTGTTCGAGTGAATGTAAAACTAAACTGGTCTCCTGGACAGCACACCATTAGTTTTCATAAGAAAAAGCCAGAAACATGTGTGTTCGTAAAATAGAAAGAAAAAACATACGATTCCAATTCAAAATTGACGACTCATATTAGAAAGAGAGAAGTCGTCTAAGAGTGCCACTACAATGAACCGCGAAGGCTTATCATACCAATCTGGATGCGGTTATCTAAGCGCATTCAATTTAATTGATGAATCTATAATAAGTGAAAATATTAAGTTTTTTTGTATTAATTTTACAATTAATTTTTGAATAATACTCTCTTATTTTAAATTATTTCTTAGATAATTTTGACCTTAAAAACTTTAAATTCATAATATTTGATCTTAAATCGACAGGGCTATCCAAAACGGACGAGATAGTTAAGGTGATTATGCTTCAAGATTCATTTTTATTTGTCACTTTGACCATAACTTTAAAATATTTTCATCCAATGAGCAGATCGCTGCCAGTTCTAAAAATGAAAGTTTTAATGTTTTTGTACATGCAAGGAAGCGAATGTGCCAAAGAGCATCAAAAGTAATTGTAATTGAAATTCATGGTGACAAAGTATTTATAAATAAAAAATATGTTACATCTGTGCCACCTCAACATTGATATTTAAGTTTCTTGTACTTTTAAAAAAAGCAAGAAAATCATGTATACTAATAGCTCAAAATGGCACCTTATTTGATGTGCCAAAGATCCACACTTAGCTTAGTCACTATCCCTTCTAAAACAGTTAATTTTATTTGTTAAGGTATTTTGTGATATTCTTCTTGTGTTTAAATCCATGTTCTCTGATGGACGAAACAAGAAACAGTCATTCAGTAAAAGTAACTTAGCGCATAAATATTTAAACAAAAGTGATATATTGGATGCTTATGATGCGTTGAACGATACGTTAGTTCTTTAAAAGTAAGGTTGAAAAATAATGTACTAATAAGGATAATATAGGACATATCTAAAGCATTGAGTTCACATTTAATTTTATTACCCAAGCGTTTGAATCTGGTGGTAATCTCTCTCTTGTACTATTGCCACATGTACAATGCAAAAACAGGAACTCAATATCAACATGTTAAAATACTCTGTGCACCCTATTTTTTGCTATTTTTTCTTAATTTTCTGAGCTACTTAATGGTCACCATTATATCTTTATGATTGCAGTGATATAAGCGAACAAAAAGCTATAAAAACATCTCTGAACGACGAAGATTCATCAATTAATTTTTTCGTACGAGTGAGTTTAATTTCAACTTTTAGAAGATAGCATGTTAAAGTAAATAAGTTTCAAACAGTATTTTCTCGAGAATAAAGTCGTCAGCCGTCTGGTTTTTTTTCTACTACTTTATCTAGGATACCTTAATAACATTATAGATAACTTTCGTACCACTTTATTGATTAGAAAATACTTGAAGAAGCCACCTAAAAGTACGCATTCTTATTTGAACACTGTTTAAATATTTTTTATAAAACTTTTTGTTTTTCTTTTTTATTATTTATTGTTACAAACTAGATTCTTATTTTTATTATCATTTAAATATTAATTTTTGAGCGTTTATTTGTCAAAATTAACTATTAGTTTTAAATACAAAGAAAAACACGAGAAAGGTTTGCCTATCAGTCACAGTGAACAAAAGGTTTTGCTGTGAAGACCGCATCGCTGTCAATCAAATCATGATTTGTCACATGCGCTTTATTTCCTTTACCAGTAAGGTAGTTATCGACAAAAGGTAAAACCACGGAGCGTTTGAAACAAAAGAGTTTTGATCGCAGACATCAGGTCGGTAGGAGGGATTTGTCGGTGCTTCTTTTTGATTCGTCATAGCAACGAATTAATTATGTTTGCTTTGTTTTCTCTCTTTAGCAAACGATTGCGGGTGAGATTTAAAAAGATTGTTGAGCAATACACATCCCTTCCTATTTATTTTCCAAATCTTGTTGAATGAAACATATCCTTGGAAATAAAAAAAATAAAACTGATTAGCTTCGTGAACCAAGGATATTTTGGTTTATTGGTTCCGTTAAGAAAAACACCATTTATGTGATTAAAATTCTCGTTGAATGTAAGTTTGTCTACATCGCTTAACCATCACAAACCCAAATTTTTTTCTCTGCTAGAGTTAAATATTTTCAGTTTAATTGATTTACTTGTATCGTGGTTTTGTTCAGTATTCGGAAAAATCGATTTATCGTTGCTGCTCCAACTGTGTATCTTCCAATTGGCGTGGGAATTTATTTTAGTCACTCCACGAACACGATTTAAGGCTTTGCGTTTAGGTTGGCAGCTATCGAGATAATTATCCATGTGAAAATTATTGATTGTACTTTTCGTGCTTTCTGGATATTTTTCGACGAAAAGACTCGCATTTTGGTTTTTGATGAATAGTGTGGTTGAGGGGGATGACTTAGCTCCAAATAACATAGAGCTTGTGAAAAATTTCTTCGGCGAAGTCGTCCTATATTTTTTTTTCCAAGAAAAGTATTGCACGTCACGTTTTTTTTGGCAAATTTTGATTTTTAAAAACATGTCTCGCATATCTGACCTTACCTCATACGAAAATTGATGAAAATGCATTAGAACACAGAGAAGTGGTTTTAGTAGATCAGGGCCAGACAACAATAAGTCGTTAAAACTTTTCACGTTGGCTTTATCCATGGCATTGAAAACCAAACGAAGTTTTCCTGGTTCATTTATGTTTTGCACTCCAAAATGTGGTAGATAACGAATTTCTAAGTCCGTGGAGACTGTTTTTAACCTGATTGTGAATCCCTTTTGAAAAAGCTACATCGTTTTGGAATGATATAAATTAGCGCTATTAGCTTTATCGACTTCCCTTTCTAGCAGAAAGAGTCTGCAAAGCGCAGATCATCGTCCGCTTGAAAAGACCTCATCGTCTTTTTTCCACAGAAGTCTGACCTCCCAAGAACCATTTATATGATTACTATTTTCCTCTAAAATTTTTGAAGCTCGCTAATCTTTCACGCTTTTTCTATGACAATTATCTACGCCTGAAGTTTCTGAGTCGAAGTAAAATTTAATCAAGTTTTTTTATTTTTTATCATTTTTAACTTTCTTCTCTGTTTTTACAATGTTGCAAATATTTTTGACTCAAAAGTTTTTGATTTTGTTGCAATCAGTGATTTTCAAGAATCCATAAAGAGCTCAACCAAGTAAACAGTGACTTACAAAAAACGAATCTTTTTGAATGATTCCAATCTCACGTGGAATTATCAAATTAATGTTGTCTTGGCCTATATTTATTGACGGCAGTAAGTTGCAAGGGCTTATGTTTACACCAGTTTTTTCTTTACAACGGCTTGCTATCGTTTTATTCACGTGTTGAGAAGAGAGAGAAATACCCTTAACAATGATCACATTTTCAAGTGAAAATCCCGAGTTCTCATTTTTAATGTTAACTCTTGTCTTTTCGTTCGAGTACGTAATTTCTCCAAGACTCTTTAAAACGAAATTCAACTTATACTTTCTCGCGCCAATATCATTTACAATGTCTTTTTAAATCAATGTAGAAGACGAACCTTCATCAAGAAAAACAGCAATTGGTTTCGATTTCTTTTCACCTTAAATTATTACAGAAAAGATTTTTAAATACTATTGTGAGTTTAAGCTTTGAGTAAGTAAGCAGTTAATAAACTTTTCTTCTTCTAGTCACTGAGTATCTTCGTTCAAAGAGGGATTCGTAATTGAAATGGTGGTGGTTTGAGGCTGAGCTTTTGCGTCTTTGTGCAAAAGCTTATGATGTCTTCTTCCACATTTATTGCAAGAACTTACATTTTTTTCGAATGTGACCGCTGGGAAGGCAATCATAGCACAATATGTTTGCTTTTATTGCTTTTTAACGTTCGGATATGAAAGCTTTACAAATCTCTCTACACTTCTCAACGTGCTGATTTTTTTTTTACAAAAAACGCAAGCGGACTTTGGTTTTACATTTTTCTCGACTTTATAAACCAAACTCTCGTTACAAACTTCGGGTGCATTGATCAAGAATACGCTTCTTTTATTTCTATTTGATTAATTTTAACGCTCTGGCCTTAAATTAGTTTAAATTAAACGCACCATACCCAATTTCGAAACAATTTCAGTTTTCTCAAATAGAAAATTTGACAGTTCTTCCAACTCTGGGATTTCCTGATTTTCGAAAGCCGTGTATCAAGTGAAACCTCTTATCATTGATGCAGGAAACTTTTTCAAAACCTCGTCGAAAAGATTGGAGCTGTGTAAATAACCTAACTTTTTTAGACATTTATCTGCCAAGATGGAATTTCTTAAGCACGACGCGACTTTAATTAAATTGGAATTGCGATAGTCGATTCTCAGTAGTTCTTTATTATCTTTTAACAGTTTGTCCAAAATTACTCGCAAGCTTCTGAATCTCATTTGTAACGTTTCAATATTTCTTTCACATTTCTTCCAGTGATAAAAAGTGCTTTAGCTGCGTTTAGTGCTTTCCCCGTCAAAGATTCAGAGAATCTGACTAAAATTTCTTGGTCACTGAAATAGTTTTGTTCAGTTAACAAGTCATACGCCTGTTTAAACTCACCCCAATCAAGAGGATCATTTAAAAAGTTTGGAAGAGGTTTAACCATCATTCTACTGACAAACGTTAAATTGTTTGACAAGTTAGCGTTCCTGATGGTCACCAAGGTGTCCTCAAGAACGCCAGCCAGTCTTGCAACATCACAGCTCGATTGGTTTGATTACTTGGTACTGTGAAAAACATTCTCTAAAGGCGCTCTTTCTGTATTGTCTTTGCTGTCGTAACCCGATTTAGTTTTGAAGTAATCGTCTTCTTCTTTACCCGAAGGAGGATGATGCTTGAATGTGACTTGAGGTCATGTGGCTACTTGAAGGCGCATTGAAGGTGCCGGTAGGTGGTCGTGAGCTGATGTGGGTACCCCAGGTAGCGGAACCAGTTCAGCTACGGGCTCGAGTTGACAAGGTTGACGTAGCACTTGAGCATAAACTGCTACTGGCACTGTAGGTAAGGCCGCAGGCTCGTTCACTCGATTTGGACGATGTGGAGCTTATTTGCGAGCCACTGCTGAAAACATTGGTGCTGCCACAGGCTCTGGCTGTGAAATTCACGCTGCTTAACCACGAGCTACGGCTGGAGCTGATGGAGGTCCTGGTCGATTTATGACAACTTTGGGTTGTTGCAGTTGGCATGGTGCTCCACCGCAAACTGCTGCCGGCGCTACAACTTTGATGGCAGGCTGTTGACGCATTTGACGTGGTGCTCGTACACGGGGAATTGCTGGTGGAGCTTTCTGATTTTCCATAGATTGTTGCCATTGTCAGGGCGCTCGACCGCAAACCACATTGCAGGAGCCGCTGACTGGGCTTCAAGCTCGTAAAGAGGATCTGGAATAACTGGTGCTTGAAAAGGAGCTGGTACTTGAATTTTAAATAAATGATCAAACTCCTCGTCATATTCTTGCGCTTAAAGGTGATGGGGTATTATGACGTTGGCTTCTGAAGGACTTACTCGTTCTATTTGAAATTGACGGCAAAGCGCACGAACTCCTGCTGGATGTGCGGAATTTGCAGGCACCCCGATCGCTTGAGCGCATTTTTGACCCAGTGTTTGAGGAAATTCAGCTGGTCTTACTGCATTCAAGGGACTCACGGCTGCTTGACTGCGTTTTTGATGTAGAAGCCGAGGCTGATATTTTTCTGCCAGACGCGCTGCATTTAGGAGCTCCACGGCTGATTGTCTGCGTCTTTAACGCGGCGCTTGAGGCTGAGTTTTTGCTGATACGGTAGCCTGCAAATGCTCGGCAGCTTGAGCAACATTCGACACCGTGGACGCGATGCGATTGCTGCTGGTACAGGTAGAGAAAACTTCAATAAAAATTTGTCTACCTAATTTGCAGGTCCCTGACAAATTTGAGCGTGGAGCTAGTTGTCTGCAGCTCAATCTTGCACTTCGTCTAGATCCGAATCTTCTAAACGAAACCACACCGCTGGTGGTCAGTCTTCCGCCGATGGAAGTGGTAATCGTAGAAGGTTAACGTCTGAGTGGCTCGAATTTTTCAATTCCGCACCCTGTTGTTGATGGGCATCCTGGAGACGAGCTACGACTGCCACTAATCTACCTCACGCAGCAAGGCAACGTCATATCACTAATATTTTTATTGAAATTCAAATCAAGAAGTTCAAATACCTTAATATCTGCAATTCTAGAAGAGACCAAGAAAATCATAAAAACTTAGTATAATCTATTTTTCAATGCTTTCGAGAATGTGTGCTTCTAAAAAATTTTGAAACTGCGTCCTATTCAAGAGACTTTTATTTACAGCAACAAGCCAAAGCTGTTCAACCAATGTTAAACTGTCATAATCAATTGTAAATTATTTGTAACGAAGCCTACTTAAAATATGAGGAAAGTGCAAATAATACCTACCAACGGAAAGTTTACTCTAGATAAAAAAGTCCTGTTATGTAAGCCCTTTACCATCTGTACCAAAAATAATAACGTTATCGATCTTGTTGAACTGTTTGAAAAAACTAATAATGATGAAAAAATTCTTTAGTTAGTACTTCTAGATAAACATGGGCTCAGAAGAATTTTAAAGAAAGGTTACGTATTTATTTTAGATTGTTGTTTCAAGGACGTTATAAGTTTTTTAAAAGAAAATGGCTTTACGGTGTTAATGCCTGCATTAAAATAGGAAAAATAAACAGCTTTCTACAGAACAATCTAATATGAGAAGACATGTTACCAAACTCCGTAGAGTTGTAGAACGTTTTCATGGAATCATTGGCCAAAAATACAAACTCTTGCACCACCAGTTCCAAAACCAAACTCTACGTGATGCTGAGATACATCATTAAGCTACATGTTACTTTTATCATTTTATGTAAAAACGACTTTATTCAGATAATGGTAATTCGGAGAAAACGATTGAAAGAAGAAAATCACATAAAAGTGTGGAGAATTATATTTCTACAGGAGGCTTGGATAAAAGTTTTAACCACAAACAAGTATACTGGAGAAAAGTTAGAACTATTTTAATCAGTGACACTTACCATCTTTCATTTGCATTCACTGCAGCATGGTATTAACCACTGCCTTGTACGGGTTTTTCCGGTACCAGCATCGAAAAAAACACTTCTGAAATTGGTATACCTCCATTGGTACTGGAAAAACCTGTGCTAGGCAGCAGCAAATTTCATGCTGTAATAAGTTAAAATAAGAAATGGTACGTGTCACTAGTTAAATTGATTCTTACCCCTTTCAGTATATTGTTTCAAAGAGTGTCATCGACCGATTAGCTAGATTTTTTAGAATGAACGTTCCAGGAACAGACATTTTTATTTACTGGCTCTTATTACCTGCAACATACTTTATTATAATAAGGGAAATGCTTAATGATAGAAATAATCTTTCAGTCAGTTTCTTAAAAAAAGATTCAGAAACTGTGTGATTTAAAGTAAGAACAAGGCATGTTAACAGCAAAACATATGAATGCTAAATTACTACATTCCTAAGAGTGAAAAAATGAATGCTATTAAAGGGCATAGTTGTAACTGTCTTTATGTTCTACAGCCAATTGGCAGTTGTTCCCGTAATACAGCGGTACTATATCTGTTATCTCACGGTAGATGTGTGTCTTACGTATTTAATCGGTTAATGTTCTTACAAGCCTTTTAGACTTGAACAATATTTGTCCTGTTATTGATGAAGACATTGGAGAAGATTGAAAATATGTAAAAACAGAACAAGAACGTTTAATGTTTACTTATGCATCACTTGTATATGATTTTGTTACAAACTAATTAAAACATGCACTTATTTATTACAGTTGTAACACAATCGAGCTATGTAGAATGTATCGATAATAAAACCCTATCTCTAGAAAAAGTAGTTTGACCTTTTTTTATGCCTTACAAATATAATTGTTTTTAAAAATAAAAAAAAAAAATTAAAAATTGTGAAGTTCCAAATGTGAAGCCACTTAATGACAAAGACGATTAAAGTTAAAACACTGTTTAAATGGCTATTGGCAAGGATTCCCCGTAACAAATATCTAATTCGTTGATCATGAGACTTTAATGGTGGTGTAAAAGTCTATGAAATGTATATTGGAACTGTAAGAAAAATTTACTTAATATAACCTTAAGAAGTTGCCAAAGATTTAGAAACCCTGTAGTCATGCTAAACATTAATGACTTAAGGACCTCTCACATTTTCAAAATAATGCACCACAACAAATGTCTGAAGAATACAAAAAAGTGTAATTTTATTTTTTCTTCAGAATGATGTTGACCGAAAAAAGGCGACATTCTCGAAATCTTGTTTTGAAATCTAAATAGCTTTTTTTATGGTTATGGGGACATTGGATAATGTTTAAAAATATTTTATATAAGTGTTTCAATACTTGTATAGTCCTAAATTTTTTGAGATTTTTTTATTGTTTGGAAGCCGAGATAAAGAATAAATCCTAAAACAAGAATTTTTGCGTTCCAAGAACCCAAAAAGAGTATTGATAATTCGGACAGTTTTCCTATTTTTTGTACCTGAATAAGACTTTTTGCAAGAATTAAGCAAAACAATCAAGAGCATTTGAGCCTTATTAGCTGAGGATACCCTTTCCGATCAGGGTTCTTCGATAATATTATGGCTCGTACGTTATCTGCAAAGTTTGTACTTTACCCATTATATTTTCAAGTTTTTTGTATAAATTTATTTTTAAACTTTTTCACCATTTGGTGACACCTGAAAAGAGAGGGAAAAAGAGCGTGTGCATGCCTATTATCGTACATTAGTATTGTTAAGGTGTTTTATGTTCGCACCACCCGTCACGATACGCTGTGCTGTATGTGTGTGCGTGTGCCAGCCCTCCCCAGGCTCCTTTTGTATGGGACTGTTGTTCCCCTTCTTTGTCGATTAGCACCCCGAAGCACTTCTCGTCGAGACCACATGGTGTGCGCACGATTACCTCCATACATTGTATACTCCTCTTACTTTCATTTTTCTGAATAAAGCTTTCAACTCTTGAAGTGCTTCTTTTATTGATACAGACATTATTAGGTTATGGGCTCAGGACACACAGTAAGAGTGGACAAAGTGGTGAAGGTAAAAGGTGAACAGTGAACATTACAAGTGACATTGACCTTTTTTGAAAAAGTGAATTTTACGCGAGTGCAAAAATGGTGGCCAAAATATCAACGAGACAAGTTGACAAGTTCAACGAAACGAACTTCCGCTTGTGAAAATTTCAGCTGCAGAACTTGTTCGTCGCAAACGGGATCGATGGTATAGTCACCGGTGATCGGGTAAGGCCTGAGGACCTCACGACAGCCGATGGAAAGGCCTGGGTCAAGGAGATAGCCAAGGCGAAGTTCGTCATGTCATCGACGATGAACCAGGAGCAGATCGATCACATCCTGACCTGCACAACCGCCAAAGAGATGTGGGACAGGCTCGTCACTATACATGAGCAAAATTCAGCGACACACAAGCCGTTGCTCATTTAACAGTTCCACGAATACCAGATGGACTTGGGAGACTTAGTTGCTGCGCATGTTATGAAGGTTACTAATATGGTAGCTTAAGGACTTAAACGAAGGAGTCACTGAAGTCATAATTATAGCTAAAATATTAGCAGGTTTGCCGACAAAATTTCGAGGCTTTCGAAGTGCCTGGAACAGCGTGGATCCAACAAGGCAAACAGTGGAGTATCTGCAACAGCGTCTCTTGGAAGAAGAATCAGTCATGGAAGCCGACGGTGAAAAGAAAAACGCGCTCTTGGTAACAAATAGAATAAGCGACAAGAAGGACACTGGGGAAAAGAACAAAAGAAGAAAAAAGAAGAAAAACAAATCGGTTGAGTGCTTCGTCTGTGGTGTGAGAGGTCACTACGCACGCAAGTGTCCCGATAAGAAAAACAAAGCGTCGTCCGAGAAGGCTTAGAGTTCTAAGAACACCGGTGCTGGAAACGTGGCGCTGGTTGCCACAAACACAAACAAGTCGTTGGCGCGCAACGCTGAAAAGTTGTCGGAAAAAGCAAAGTGTCTGTTTAGTGCTAAAACGGCAGATGTGTGGCTTACCAACAGTGGCGCGTCAGAGCATATGACGCATCGACGCGAATGGTTCACTGACTATCGAGAGCTCAAAGATGGCAGCACCATCTCACTGGGAGACGACGGCGAGTGTAACGTTGTCGGCATAGGCACCGTCTGCATCTAGAGGTTAGTTGATGGCAAGTGGTACGACAGCCGCCTTGAAAACGTGCTACACGTTCCTTGCATGAAGAAAAATCTGCTGTCCATGGGAGCGTGCACAAGAGAAGGTTTCAAGGTTCTCTTCAAACACACGATGTTAAACATCTACGCTCAAGACGAGTTGTGTGATACAGGCGTTTAGCAGGACAACAATGTCTACCATATGCTGATTCATGTCGTAGGTATCTCCATGCGAGCTCAAGAAAACGTCGCAACAAGTCTGGCCTGTTGGCATGAAAGGCTAGGTCACGTAAATGCTCGTGCTCTGCAACGACTCGTAGACAATGGGCTGGTGCTGGAAGTGAAGCTCTCAGATAAAGAGAAATTCTTCTGCGAATCATGTCAGCTGGGAAAGTCACATCGACTGCCCTTTAACAAGCCGGTGGAGAGGAGAGCCACAAAACCCTGAGAGCTTGTGCACAGTGACATGTGTGGACCAATGAGTGATGCATCGCTGGGCGGCGCTCGTTTTTTTATCATTTTTATTGATGATGCGACCAATTATCGTCATGTGTATTTTCTCAAGCACAAAGGAGATGTCTTCGAGAAATTCAAGGAATACGAGAGAGCCATGGCTAACAAATTTGGTCAACCAATCAAGCGACCTCGAAGCGACAACGGCCTAGAATTCAACAACGCAAACATGCAGACTTACATGAAGGACAGGGGCATTATATTCGAGCCATCTGTGCTGTATACACTGGAGCAGAACGGCAAGGCCGAGGACAGCAATCGCATTGTCATTGAATGCACAAGAACAATGCTTCTCGCCTCGAACCTTCTGCGTTTTTTTTTGGCGCAAGCCGTTAATACAGCCGTCTACTTGATGAACAGAGTGTCAACATCGAGCAGCTCAGCTGAGATGAGTGCGTACGTAGCCTGGACCAGCAGAAAGCCCAATCTGGAACGTGTAAAGGCATTTGAAGCAGAAGGCTTCTTGCATACTCCAAAGGTTCACACAACAAAGTTTGACTCAAGGTCAAAGAAAGTTGTGCTCGTTGAATACGAGAGGGAGTCCAACAATTATCGAGTGTACAACAGGGTCACCAAACAGGTAACGGTTTCGAGAAATGTTGTTTTCTCTAGAGAGCCTCTTGGTTTTTAGAAGGAGACTGTCAACAGTGGAGAAATCGTTCTCCTCGGCAAAGCTGAAACTGATCCTTGAATCATCGGAGCAGATAGAGAGTCTAAGTCTTGGATGAGGAGGTGGAGCAAGCCGATCAACAAACTCAGCCAATTGCCAGCAGATTGAGAGACAAATCTCAAATCAAACCCCCCGAAAGATACAAAAGCAACATTGCTGAGCTTTAGGTGCCTGTTATCCATGAATAGGCTGTGAGCAGCCTGAATGTGGATGACTAGTCCAAGGCTATTCAAGAAGAGCTTGTGAGCGTGCGTGTAAAGAAGAGCCTTCTTGTACGGCGAACTCGACGAGGAGCTCGACATGGAAGTACCTGAAGGAGTGAGCCTCAACCCTGGGCGCGTTGCAGCTGCGAATAATCGTGCGATTGCAAAAAGTGAGATCGTGCGCCGTCTAAACAGGTCTCTTTACGGGCTGAAACAAGCACCAAGGTGCTGGAGTCTTTGTTTCAGAGCATTTTTAAATAAATTTAATTTTGTTGAAAGCAAAGCTGATAAATGCGTTCTTGTTGGTCATTTGCACGACGAATTAGTTTATTTGGCCCGTGTATGTCGACGACGGGCTGTTGGTATGTAAAACTTCCACGGTCATTCAATTCCTTGTAGAAAAGTTACCCGAAGAATTTGAAATCATGGTCGGAGACGGGAGCTATTTCGTGGGCATGCAAATTTATCGCGATAGGTCAGTAGGCGAGTTGTTCATATCACAGAGTACATATGCGAAACAATTGATTGCAAAAACTGGGATGAATGAGGCGAATCCTGTGTGTGTGCCCATGGATCCAAATTGTATACTCCATCCGGTCGAGAATGATGATGAGTGCGTACTGAATGTTCCGTAACGTGAAACCGGAGGTGCACTTATGTATCTGTCAACAGTATCGCGTCCGGATGTAATGTTTGCCACTAGTTGTGTCAGTAAGTTCTTAAATAGGAATAGTGAAATGCACTGGCGTGCCGTAAAGAGAATTGTAGGGTACCTTGTAGGTACAGTAAATAACTGTGTTGTTTATCGTCGTGGCGAAAACAAAACAAATCTAATTGGGTATTCTGATGCTGATTATGCAAATGATACAGAGACGAGACGCTCCGTTACCGGATATTTGTTTACTCTTTCAAAGGGACCTATCACATGGTCGTCGCACCATCAGAAGCTCGTAACGCTGAGCTCGACAGCGGCTGTGTAAGTCGCAGCTGCTACCGCTATTCAAGAAGCTATATGGCTTAGACAGCTGCTCGTTGACCTCGAACGTGCATGTGCATCGCCAACTTCTTTGTTCGTAGATAATCAGAGTACAATAAAATTGGCTAAGAACGCCAAATCTCATGAGCAAACAAAGCACATGGACGTTCATTATCCCTTTTTCCGTGAGAGAGGTAAAACCAACGAGATTTTGGTAAAATATGTATCTTCTGAAATACAAAAAGTTGATATCTTCACCAAACCTCTCCCTCGTGACAGATTTAAGCGTCTGCGTGATTATATTGGAATGAATGATATTCAATGCAATAAATAATGCACGTGTAAACATAAAAGGCGGAAGTGTTGAGGTATTTTTCGATGTTCGCGCCACCCGTCACGATACGCTGTGCTGTATGTGTGTGCGTGTGCCAGCCCTCCCAAGGCTCTCTCTGTATGGGACTGCTGTTCCCCTGCTTTGTCGATTAGCGCCCCAAAGCACTTCTCGTCGAGACCGCATGGTGTGCGCACTATTACCTCCATACATTGTATACTCCTTTTACTTTCATTTTTCCGAATAAAGCTTTTAACT
Organism: Copidosoma floridanum; assembly: GCF_036245765.1. Lineage (NCBI taxonomy): Eukaryota > Metazoa > Arthropoda > Insecta > Hymenoptera > Encyrtidae > Copidosoma > Copidosoma floridanum. The sequence continues at coordinate 2,679,187 of NW_028321894.1, forward strand.
CTTGGAGTGCTTCCTTTATTGATACAGATCTTTTCAAGTATAATCGAGGTAAGTTAACGGCAATGGAAATTCGGACTAGCACGAAAAAAATTTATTTTGGAGAATTCAACAAAGCTAATTAATTGTCGTAAAATTCTAACACATGGTTTTTAGTGTAAGAAATGAACAGTTAGCTTAAAAAAAAAAAAAAGGGTGTGTGGAAAAAAAAGAAAAAAACATCCTCCTGTGAATCCCAATTGGTCTAGTGGTTTCCCCGCAAATTACCAAAAATCTCGTTTTTTAAGTGAATACTCGAAAGTTAATAACTCGTTATTGCATACAAAATAAGAGCTGAAAATTTGCAGAGTTAAAGCTTTAGCCATCTATCATAGCCGTACCTAATCTTAGCAATATCAGACAGATAGTTTTTGGAAGTCGCAGCTTCATGCAAAAGAAGCTACTTTATCAATATGGTCTAAAGAAAACTGCTTAGAACGTTGGATGAATTTTTTTTTGCGGAATAGTATTATTTGATTCTCACTCTACAATTTACTAAAGTATCAAACTTTTCTACAGTGCGGAAGTTAGTTATTTGTTCTTAAAATATCGTTGTTTTAAATAGTGCTGGAAGTTTGAACGCTCTTGGTCGATAACACCGGAGTTGAGCTTCAGAGACTTAACGCAGTGGACACTACGGCAGCTCTTACTTGCCGTACTGCCGTCTGCAAAATATAAGCATGCAGTTTATTATTTTTTAACCTATTTTTACACTGTAAAAAAGTTGGATACTTTGGTCAGTTGTTAGGCAAGTGATAAATAATACGATTCCTCCAAAAAAATTTGTATCATGTCAAAAACTTTTTTTTATTGTTCTCAATAAGCTCTTATTGCTTATGCGAAAAAAGGTTCGTTTTGTTCATCTTTTTACCACAGATACTTTTATATATATATATATATATATATATATATATATATATATGCATATCTTTTTTTTTTAGGCTAACTGTTCGTTTTCAATGCTAAAAAACGTGTTTTACCATTTTTGCTTTTTTTTAAGCAATATATAAAAATGTTTTTTATTCAGTTTTACAAAAATTCATTAGTTCTGTTCAATTCTGTACAATGTTTTTTTTTATGCTAGTGTAAATTTCTTGAAAAAGTACCCATATTTCAGCTAATTTAATCACACCTTTATCATATCTATCATAGACAGCATGCGGTGGTGGGGGCATAAACAGAAACAAGAGGACAAGAAAAAGTGTGACGCTTTACCCTTTTTTCGTTAAGCAAAGGCCCTACGTATGAAACTTCGCTCCAAGCAAGCGATACAGAGTGACTTTCTGAAGAGAAAGTCTTTTTTCTGGAAATGACCCTTACAATAAAGCGTAGTGTTTTTACAATTTAGATCGCATAATAGATATTCAAGGCTCTTATAATGCTAACAGAAAATTCATACTAAAAGAAGTTAGAGTAGTATCACTGCAAAAAAACGTTATTCAGCATTGGTTCGTAAGAACTTTCTTGTGCTCTCAATGATTTACGTCATAAAATGGAAAGAACTAAGTTATTATTGTACTCTGGAGGGTCATAAAATTTAGCGAGATCAATGTGGCACCACCATGAGAAATGTGAGGTATCATTATGTTACCATTGCCAAGAATCATGAAAGGATGTATGTGCATGGTAACAAGGAGAAAAAGTTTGTTAGCTTAATTTTGTAATGTTAAGCTTACAATTTATTTTTAGTTTGTCTTTTCTTATTAAGGCTTAGTAATTTAGACTATCTTTCTATGCGTCTTATGCATGTGCAAACGCATTTAAAACATAAGCTACTATTTTGTGCCCTGCACAAAGCGTGCTTACCACGAAAATGGCAGAATGTAATACTAATTTTAAAAATTTTTGTACAAGACAATTTAATATCTATATAATTGTTTATAAGGACAACGTAAATGTAGAACATCATGCTCGTAATGGAATATTACTTGAAATACTTTTAACAGTACAGGACCTAATAAAATATATTCTACAAAATTATATTACACATTACTGCAGCTAACTTATAATAAATAAATACTTTAAGCTTACACAGTATACTTATTTTGATTATTCTTTCAACAGCTTTGTTTAATACTTATCTAAAATTTTTAATTAGAGAAATTTTAGAATATTTAATTTAAAATAAATTATATCAGTAAATTTGAAATGCCTAACAATGTTAAATAATGTTAAATAAAAAACACTCTCATTTTTATCAATAACATTGACAAAAATTCTGAAGTCTTCAAAAATTTAGGCAGAAGTTAACTAATTTCCGTCAGTGGAATAGTCAGTTGCCAATTGAGCTACTGAAGACTTGCTTACAATAGAAATTATCTTATGCTCAAGAAGTAGAAGGACTCGAGAAATTAAGGATCACTCGTAGCAATTTGAGCTACTCTCAAGTTGAAAGTGCGAACAACAAAAAGAATTTCCACCAAGTTGAGAATGCCGGCGCTAAGTGTCTAAGAGGCTAGAAAAATTCTAGCTATGACAAAATTAGTGGCAGAACTAAAACAGCTGTTTCAGAACCGTCATAGTCTATCTGCTTTTTGTTTTCTTGTACCATAATTTTATCTATTAGAACTAAGGCTTAAAAAATTTTGAATACATTGTATATTTATAGTGATAAATGAAAACGAATGAGGATAATGTTAATTGAACATTTTGATTTCTCACCTTGTACAGGATCACAAGCACAGCCATAAGCCATGATTTTCTGCAATAGGCTTCTAAATGCCATAGGCTAAACGTTGGTATTATACTCTCTTCATACAATTTGTAATGGGGTGGGCATGGGCAGTTTTGTAATATAGATAGGAATGGTTGAATCATAAAAGTACCCATGATATGGTTTTGATCCAGAACTTGTGGTAAATTAGCCATGAAGACATTAAAAACTGGAGATAACCTGTTAAATAATTTTAACAACATTATAAAAAGTTTTTTTTTCAGATTATTGTAAAAACAAAAGTCTTATACTAAACTCTTTAAGTACCAAAGTTAACTAACATCAAATCGTAGGTGGAGTAAGATTCTTTTAAAATTACTGTGTTACTTGTTACTTTGAATCTTCAGGTGGGTTTCTACCATTACATTGTATAAAATTGGTAATTATTATTATAGCTATCTGTTGTTACACAACCGTGAATAAAAGTAAGTTAACTATGGGGATTCTAAGACAGTGGAGATTCTAACACAGCTGTGTCAGAATCCTCACTATTTTAGAATTCCCATAGGACTTTTTGATTTGCTGGTGATCTCAAACTCCTTTGGCTTTACACCTTTACTTTTTTACCACTACTACCTTATATTCTCATGCTAGAACTTTTCTTTAATCATAGCAAGATGAAAATTATAATTTTTATTGATAATAATACAAAAAATAAATTCAAAATAAAAGAAAATTTTCCTTAGCTGTGTGCAGTTAAGACAAAAATCTGTGTTGCGTTAGGCAGATACATATACTTCGATTAGTAGTGCAGATTTTTACCTTAGCAGCACATAATGCTGAATAAATCTTACGCAGAATTCTATCTTAGCTATGCGTTGCTATTACTGCGCACTTTTTTTTGGCCATTGCTTGCATTGGGGGGTACCTGCAGCATGTAGGCGCTCACTATGCTGCTGTGCAACCGTCGTCGGCGTCGTCGTCTCGTTGCGAGTAAAACGTGGTGCTCTCATTGTTATAGTGTCTGTTAGATGTCGGCGCGCGTTTGCACGGACTTCATTGTCGCCGTCACTTTGATGCTCTGCTATAGCCCTAGACACTATGTTGAGTGTGCATCAGAGATTGTAGTTATTAAGTACTTATTCTTGTTAACGTTCGTTTGCTGCATTTATTAGTTCATCAATGTTGTATTTTAATTAAAAAAGGCGTATCATCAAACGGGATACATAGGAAGCTTGTGTTAAGACCAGATCACGACTGATGGAATAAGGGTTGGTCGGGGGTGTTTTTCCTCTCTTCAGCAACTCAAAGGGTTGATAAGAGGAGAGCCACGAAGTGTACAGGCATATAGGTTTGTAGACAGACGTTTGGTCAAGATGCGTTTCTTCTTTTTCGTTCCATTTTAATTGACAAGCGTCGTTGTCAAGACAACGACACAACTCTTTTACTTTGTTTTTTCTTTTGCTGTAAAACAAAAGTCAGTTGGCGATTATCCATCAGCCTGTAAAAACCGATTCAACTGAATTAGAAGTCTCGGCCCGCTCTAAGGCAGACCACCAGCGAATCATTTTCGTCTCAACGAAGATCAAGAACCCCTGTATCGACCTCTGATGGATGTTAAAGAGCCTGTGTGGTGTCCTTTCGGTTTTTTACAACGACCTTATGACAAGAATCAAGATGCTGATGCTGCTCTTTTAGAGATAGCGAACCTACAACGTCGCGGCCTGAAGGAGGATGAGAAAGAATTAGAGATTGAGGCATCTCTGACAGTTTACGATCGAAGTCATGCTGCTTCCCCACCAGTCCCAGAGCTTGCGCCTGCGCCTCCCGTGGTAGCTCGCGATCGAGCGCCACCACGTCAACGTCGTGCTGCTGCCCCGCTGGCCCCAGAGCTTGCAGCCGTGGCTGAGCATCTAGTTCTCCAACATCATAACCTCTTAGAAAAAGAAATTTCCTCCAACTCGTCTTCGGAAGAAGAGTTTATGAGTAACGTAAGAACATCCCCCTTTGATTCAGGTAGCGAATTTAGTTAAATTGACAAACAAAATTTAAACGCGAATTTAAACCATCGTTAACATAGTACGCATAAAGCACCTGAATCGAAGGATCCCATACATAGATTAACAAGTGCGATTGAAAACACTTTATACACTTTCAGAGAGGTTAGCTTAGCCTCCAATAATTAAACGCTTATGAACAGAATGCCGTCAAAATCCTTGCCTTCGTTTTCTGGTGATCCACTTGATTAGATAAAATTTAAAAAAGCCTACCAATTGTCAACAGAACAAGGCCATTATAGTGATCAAGAAAATGTTCAGAATCTTTAAAGGGAGATGCTCGTAAAGCAAGTAGTATGCTTTTTGGAAATATTGAATTGATTTGAAGCAAAGTTATAAACGATGTTCCAAATTTACCAAGAATTTATTTGCGCAAAAGTAGTTTAGTAGAAATTGCTACCCGTTTCAAAAATTCCGTATCTGCAATTAAATCTCTCAACAGCGTTGGTTACTTGCATAGTCCAGAATTATTGTCTGACATGATAAAAAAAATGCCTGAATCATTTATAAATAATTATATCCACTACGCCACTTTTAAAGATAATAAAATGCCTGAGTTAAAATAAATATCTGGGTTCTTATTTGAACGAGCAGAAATGGCAATATCCGCAGGAGTACTTTCATTTTCTCTGAATGAGTCTTCAAAAACATCTGAGCGTTTGAATTGTAGTAATAAAAATAAAAGAAATGTGTTTTTGGCAAGCGTAACTAGAGACAAGGAAGAAACAAAAATAAGAAGTACGGAAGTTAAAGCAATGTGTTTGAATTGTGATAATAACGATCATACAATTGTCGATTGTAGGGAATTTCATAAATTACCAATGGCTAAGCGTTGGAAGTTAGCTGAATCAAAAAAGTTATGCTGTAATTGCTTAAAAATGGATCTTCTTCGTGAAAATTGTAAACTACAATCATGTAAAAAATGTGGACGAAGGCATCATAAGCTTTTGCATCAAACTCAAAGAGAATATTTATATAAAATTTTTCAGCCCAACACAGAGTCATTATCAAATCAAATCAAGATAAAATGACTAGACTCATAAAATTTAAAAACTGTTTTTCGAGAACGAAATTTTTATTCCCAAGTTTCTCTCAAAGTTATTCCGTTGTATATTGAGGGTCTTAGGAAATCAAAAAGAATAACTGATTTTTCTTGATGACGGCCCTTTAACTTCTATTATTTGGTCAGACATAATAGATGAAATTAAAGCTAAATTCTCAGACATTAATTTGACTAAAAATAATCTCGGTGGTATCACTTTATCAAACAAAAAAGTCGATCATCTTTTAAAAAATGAAAACGCAACTTTTAAGATAAATAACGTCCTAATTGTCGACAGTCTTTCTTCAACATCTCAAACCATAAACAAACACGTTACATAAATATGTGAAAAAACGACTAAGATTCTCATGAAACCATTTAATGAAACTCCGGCAATGCTTGTTGGTCTAGATCACATAGACCTTATTTTACCGCAAGAAATCCGAGAAATGCGAAGTAATACTCTTTTCTTGAGTCAATGCTTACTCGGTAGGTCGATTTATGGTTATTATAATCTTAATATTATAGAAAACAGTAAAAATTCTCAAGTTAACTATGTTAAAACAGCAACAGATTGTTTCTCACTTCGGAACAGTACTTCTCCAAGTGAAATTTTGAACGATAGCGATTGTAATTGTTTATTTGATCAGCTAAATAATCTTGTGAGATTTTACTTCGGTTTTGACTCTTTAGGAATGAGCGATGATTTATTGGTGAAAATTTAGGACGAGAGAGCTTTAAAAATTTTGAATGAAACAAGTAGATATGTGAATGGCTCTTGGAAAGTTGGTCTACTTTGGAAAACAGACCATAAAATTTTTTCTTCTGGCAAGCAAACTGCACTTCGTAGACTGACTTTACTGGAAAGAAAGCTTGACGGAGATAAAACTTATTTAAATTTATATTATAAAGAAATGGCCTGACTTTTTGAAAATAATTTTGCAATTAAGGCTAATGAATGTCCTTTAAGCAATAGAATTCGTTATTTACCTCACTTTAGGGCTCAAAATTTAAATAAGCCAGGAAAAGTCCACTTAGTTTTTAATGCTGCTGCTAAATCAGAATTAAAAAGCTTTAACGATCTGTTATAAGCTGGTCCCGATTAATTAAAACCGCTTCCAGGCATTATCATGCTATTTCGTCAGTTTTCTTTCGCAGTAAAGTCAGACATGCGTGACATGTTTTGAAAAATTAAAATTGGAAAGGAAGACCGTGACACTCAACGTTTTCTGTGAAGGGGAAAAGATCAATCTAATTCATCACAGAAATTGCAAATCAGTTCTTTACTATTCGGTGCTAAGTCATCTCTTTGTACTGCATTATTTATGAAGGATAAAAATGCAGACTTGTTCAAATTAAAATTTCCAAAAAGTTAACAAAGTTTAATATGAAATTGTTATATGGACAATTTTTTGGACAGCTGTGAGTCACACAAAGAAGCTCGTAATCGTATTCAAGAAATCATTGAAATTAACTCACTCGCGAACTGGGAAATGCACAGCTGTTCCAGTAATGATTTATTCTTATTACCTAATCTACAAAAAATTAAGGACTCATCTCAACTTTTAAAAATAGATTAACCTGAAAATGGAAAAGGAAAGATTTTAGGCTTACGATGGTTTAATGAATCAGATGAACTTGGTTTTAATGTAAACTTGAATAAAATTGACAATGAATTCATTATTAGAACCAAAATACCAATAAAAAAAAATTTTTGAGCGTGATAATGTCGATTTCAACCCTTTAGGCTTTCTGATCCCTTTCACCATCCATTCTCGAATCTTGATGCAAAGTGTGTTTAAGTAGCGTTAACTGGGATGAAACGATATATAATGAGGAATTTTCTAAATGGAAGGACTGGCTAAATGACCTAAAGTTTTCAAAAATGTGTAAATTAAATAGATGCTATCAATTAAGGGAATTTTAAATTAGAGTAGCCGAATTACATATTTTTTGCGACGTTAGTTCAAAAGCTTACGCGACCGTTGCTTATTGGCGATTTTTACTCAGAGAAAATTTATTTTACACTAGTATTATTGCGGCCAAAAATCACATAGCAACAATTTAACCATCTACGATTGCGCAGTTAGAGCTCCAAGCTGCTCTTTTGGCCACCCAACTCGCGAAATTAAGTGTAAAAGAACACGATTATAAAATAACACGATCTGTACTTTCGTTAGATTCTGCTACGGTGCTTTCTTGGATTACAAAAGAGCTAAGAGACCTTAAAATATTCGTAACAAATCGTTTAATTAAGATACGAGAAAATTCAAAAGGAAGCAAATGGCGTTGGGTTTTTTCCAAGGAAAATCCCGTGGATGATGGAACTCGCTTTGCATCTGGAACCTTGAATAAAAATAGCCATTGGTTTATAGGACCAGCATTTTTAAGAGAAAAATAATCTCAATGGCCAGCTCAAAACATTGTCAAATACAGTAAAGTAAAGTACGGTGATGAATTAAAAAAGGAAATTTTCTGTTCTAGTGTCATTTAGGTTAGTGTCATTGATTTCAATCAATTTTCGAAATTTCTTTGTCTTATTTTTGCATTAGTACAAGTATACACAGCTATAGATAAATGGAAAAAAAAATGAAATTCGTTATCAATTTTAAGATTTACAGCAGAAGAATATTGCATTAAAAACTCTCAACAAATATCCTTTTTTAATAAATACATGGCTTTAACTAACAAAAAAGCAATTCCAAAAAACAGCCCACTTCGAAGTTTAGAACCCTTTATTGATAACAAAGGACTCATGAGAATCAGTGAAAGATTAGTAAATTTTAAAAGTATTGAGGATAAATCTTTTTATCAACCAACTATTTTACATGCAAAAGAAGCCTTTGTTAAACTTGTAATTAAATTTTACCATGAAAAACATTTTCATGGCAGCAATGACACTGTTTTGAACGAGCTAAAACAGACCTTTTGGATATTAGGGCTCAGACACGTGTTGAGAAGCTTAGTTTTTAATTGCGTAAAATGCAAATTACTAAAAGCAAAACCAGCAAATCCAAAAATTGCTCCACTTCTACCTGCTGGACTAGCGTATAAAATGAGGCCATTTTCGCACTGTGGGGTTAATTATTCTGGCCCGCTTCTAGTTAAGATCGGTCGATCGTGAAAAAAGGTGGGGGTTTTATTAACTTACATCGCAACAAGAGCCATACACATAGAGGTTACGCATAGTTTAAATACTGATTCAGCTATACTGGCTTTCAAAAGATACATTGCCCGAAAAGGTACTCCTTTAGTTATTTATTCGAATAATGGAACCAATTTTAAAGGTATTTGTAATAAACTAAGGGAAACTATCAAAAGCTTGAGCTCAAAGAATAAAAAGTTTGAAGAACTCGCAGCGCGCAATAAAATTTATTGTAGTTTCAATCCCCCTCTGCTTCTCACATGGGAGGAGCATGGCAGCGTTTAATAAGATCCGTAAAAGTTGCGATTTCTGCATCACTGCAAGAGCAAGTTCTAAGAGACGAAACTTTATCGACAACTTTTGCTGAAATTGAACATGCAGTAAATTCTCGCTATTTAACTCACGTATTCTTGGATCCACGAGACAATGAAGCCTTGACCCCCAATCATTTTTTGATCGGAACATTATCTGGCGTAATTAAATTTGATTCGTGTAAAGTAATAAATTTTTGTTCAAGACAGCAATGGAAAATTTGTGAAATGACGACTGAATTATTTCGGAAGCGATGGCTACGTAAGTACCTTCCTTCATTGATTCCAAGAAAAAGTGGAATGGAAAAGAAGCCCCTCTAAAAGAAGGAGATATTGTCTTAATTTAAGATGATGAAGTAAAACGGAATCAATGAAGAAAGGGACTTATTACGCGAGTTTTTCCTGGTTCTGATAATCAAATTCGTACGGCAGAAGTTCAAACTATATTTGGAAAATTTTTAATACCAGCAAGAAAGCTAATCAAATTTGCGAATGAACAAAATTAACATTTGTTTGGTGGGAGAATGTAGTTATTAAGTATTTATTATTGTTAACGTTTGTTTGCTAGATTGATTAGTTCATCAATGTTGTATATTAATTAAGAAAAGGCGTATCATCACACGGGATTCATAGGAAGCCTGTGTGAAGACTGCATCACGACTGTTCAAATAAGGGTTGGTCGGGGGTTCTTTACCTCTCCTCAGCAACTCAGAGGGTTGATAAAAAGAGAGCCACGAAGTTTACAGGCATTTAGGTTTGTACACAGACGTTTGTTTAAGATGCGCTTCCTCTTTTTAGTTCTATTTTAATTAAGAAGCGTCGTTGTGAAGACAACGACACGACTATTTTACTTTGTTTTTTCTTCGGCTGTAAAACGAACGTTAGTTGGCGATTATCCATCAGCCTATAAAAACTGATTCAACTAAATTGTAAAATAAATTTAATCTCTTAACCTTGGTCTTTTTTTATCAAACAGGAGTTGATAACAGAGATGTAATGCACCCCTATGCACTGCAGTCTACATTACTACCTCTGCTACATCATCAACGCATCAACGAGTTGGTCAGTCCTATCATATCTGTAAGGTGTGAGCATGCATTTGCAGGGACCTCATCATCACCATCACAAGTCTGCCCCAATGTAGCCCTGCACACTGCAGTCTATAATTACTTCTGCTGCATTATCAACAAGTTGGTCAGTATTATCGTGTCTGTGAGTTGTGAGCTCGCGTTTGCGGGGACCTCATAGTTGCCGTCACTACTCTTCTCCACTGCAGCCTTATACACTGCAGTCTTCATTGTTACTTCTGCTATATTATCAACGAGTTCATCAGTTTTCTTGTTGCAGCTACTGTGGTCCCGTCCTATTTACTGCAGACTTCATTACTACTTCGCTGCATCATCAATGAGTTCTTCAATATCCAGCTACTGCGGTCTACTCTCAAGTATGTATACTTTCTAAAATATTGTAGGAATAATGTAATTTATGCATGCATATTCTGAAGGTGTTAGAGCTTGAAGGAGCAAAATGCACAAACAGTACAGTGACTGCTCAAAGTCGTTGCTGTTACTTTCAGTACACAACAGGTTGCGTCCCTTGGTTGTCACCAGTTGAGTTTCGTCTCTCACCAGTTGCAGAACATGTGCGTAACGGATAAAGTGAGTATTAAATTGTAAGTAGGAGATAACTTAGTAGAATTCTCTAAGAGTCTTAACTTTTTAAATTTGCGTCCATTATGTGTATTTACTGGTACTAGAAATACACAACTTAGTTTGTGGAGCCTTTAATAGGCTCATACACATTTATCTGCTACCTTTCTTGGTTGTCGCCAGTTGAGTTTCATCTCTCATTGTAAGCAGATAAAGTGTGTCGTGAATACAGTGACTATTAAATTGTGAGTAGTAAACAACTTTGTAGAAGTCTGACGTTTAAAATTCGCAATTATTATGTGTATTTATAGGTTTTAGAAGTAAGTGACTTATCTCGTGGATCTTCTTAATAGGCTCATGCACGTTCCTTTGCTACTATTAACCTGTTTAATAGTTTCGTGCACCTTACAGTGCTGCTGTTACGTCCTCATGAACGCTGCTTTTTTTCGCTGCTGTTGATGCCACCTCAACACCGATGATGCTTTGGTTACTTGTGTTGGTGTTGCTCTGCTGCTGCAATCTCGATGCCGTTCCTTACATATTTGAACGCTGTCATCGATGATGCTGTCACTTCAATGCTGCTTTATGGGTTATCACGACGTTGATGACACTCAACATTGCTTCTTGTGTATGTGTGTGTGCATATGTAGTTAATAGTCTCTCATGTTGCCAGGTCTCAGTGATGATATTACTGCTTTTTAAAGTTCTTGTTTTTGTCTGCCACTGCTGTCTCACTGACGTGGACGATGTTACTCACAACAGCTTTTATTCAGCTGTTATTATTCGTTCGTTGATTAGGTCGTTACTTTCTACAGCTTCCATTTGACTTCTGTCGTCTCACCGATGACAATACCGTCTCATCATACATCTATTTTATCAACAATGATGGTAATGTTACTTTTCCATACCTTGATGCGTCTATATGTATAGACAGAAAATTTATTTAGAACAACTATAACAGTGATAACTTTGAAATAAGTATTGCAGCTTAGAAATTTAATACAAAATGATATTTCTAAATCACTCATATTTTATTCAAAGCTAATCAAGATCGATTAAAATACTTTTTAAATCATACCAGCAAATAGGATAGAACAACAATGTCAATCATTCGTGACTACTTTGAGAAGTTCTGTCACTCTCTAGAAAGTTAAGAGTGGGCAAACCAAGAGCAATCTGTAGTATAGATAATTAAAGATAAGAATCTGCAAGTGTAAAAAAAAGGAGAGAAAAAATCATCTCCATGATCCGAGAAAAATGTCAAATCATTCTAGCAGAGGAGCTCCCATGGATATTCCTACCCTGAATGGAGTTTAAACATTCAGATTAATCGATGATTATTGATAAGTGGCCAAAGCTGATTGTCAGGATTTACTTCAGAGCATCAAAACGATGGCAGACTTAAAGTACTTTTAACTGACACTGGAAATGCTACTTCGTTCATTAGATTATGCAGCCAGCATGGATGTGGATAGTTCATACTTACGCCAATGGATGAATTTATATTCTGAGGTGACAGCTGCATTAGGAGGCTAGCTTTTTTATCTCAATCAACCAGAGAAAATAAACAATCATGTCAAGCATTGATAACCAATTTGTTGAGTATCTAAAACAAATTGAGAAGATTTCTATATAAATCTAATGGAGAATTTAGGCTACTATTATCAGCTTTACCAGTACCACCTAGACATTTTGCTTGAAAGGTTAATGTAGCGTCAGATTTTGATAGACGCAGACGATCAGGAGTCATTACAAATCAGAAACGTCTGGAAATTGAATCATTCTTGAATTATGTTTAGTTTTTATTTGAATAAAATATTATAACAGTTCTTCAAGAAAATCTGCTTTTACTGTCAGTACCAAACTTTCAAGTGACTATGTAACACAAAATAGTGACTCTGAAAATAGTAAACTTAAAGACTTTATTACTCAAAGTGCTCTAATTTATAAACCAACAAGTCTCAGTGAGTGGTTTAATTGTAACGTGAGTAAGCCGTTGTAACAGCAGATAATGGAGTCTGAAGAAAGAGATTCAGGTTGGTCGTTCCAAATAGTTTTGAGTATGACTATAAACATACATAAGTTGAATTCAATGAAATGAGGCTTATATGAGCCGTTCTCTTCAAAAACGGCTGAAGTGAAACAACGTTGTTTTGAGATTACTGCATTTTAAGTTTCAATAACATTTTGTGAGTGGTTATTCTTATTTAAGATTATTTTATTATCTTTAATTTTAAAGTTTTAGTATTCACAAATAAATTGCGATTGGTCAAAGGGTATAAGATATTTTACATGATTGTTGATCAGAATATAAATAAATTAATACTTAAGCCGGTTCAACGGAAAATGACTGAAAAAATTGTCAAAAAAATGTTTAACGTAGAATATAGTAATATTATTTGCAATAATTCTAATTTTTAAGCATGATGGGATGTAATTTATTACATTTTTTAATACATATACCTCAATATTCTTGTAAAATACAGAGTATGTATGGATATTATATTTCATCGCTGTTAATGCTGTCATCGCTTGCGTCAATATTTTCGTCGATGATTTTACAATTTTTAAACAGTTTGTTATAAAATTTTTAGTGGTCTGATGTTAAATAAGGCAAAAAAGATAGAAGTTTTTTTTTTATCATGTTTTCTACTAATAAGAGTCACTTTTTCTTAACCAAAGTGTTCTTTATTACAAATTACGGTATTAAGTTAAGGAATTTTAGAACTTCGAGAACTACTGTTATAGTTCTTGTACGCTGGGATAATTCCTGATGGCTTGAAAATTAATTTAACATACCTTTGAATAGTAAAAGGATTTCTTTTGAATCTTGGATTTTTGAAGAATAGAGGTTCTCGAGCTGTTTTCCCATTTTCTAATAGTTGACCACTCATTTCTGTTTCTAACGAACTAGGTCTAGCTCTTTATTTGCTCATTATCGTTTAGTATTGAATCGGGATCTCGATTTTTTCATGTATTTTTTAGGATAGCCCAATAATTTTGAAGATTTTGATCGCATTAGCAACAACTATGACCTTTTATTAGGAAATTTCGAGTAGCCATTTTATTAAATGTAGTAGACAGCAAAGAGCAAAAACGAATCACAGTTTTACTTTTGTTTTGACCTCTACATAAATCTGATAAGAATACAATATTTTCCGTGTTTACATGTTTTTCTTAATTTTTGAAAACAGAATTATACAAAAAACTATAAACTAAGTTAGCACTTTTACCCCCCACACGTTCAATAAGACAGTAATATTTACTTGTCTCTCTATTAAAATATTATTTGTTCAGGACAAATTAATTAAGTTGTTATTTATAACATTATAAAATAACGTTTAGTTTCGGTAATGCAAGATTCTGTGCATAATAGAACTCAAACACTAATGTTTTATTTCCGACATCCTTACAAAATTTTGATAGATATTTGTTTCGTACCTTATTGTGCACCTTGAACCTGATTATGTGCATATGAAATTGCTCTTTGTATGAATCGTTCAGATCTTCTGAAAGTCTTACGTTATACTCTGTACAATAATCGCATAAATCAGTTTTGAGTAGTTGCATAGAAAATTTTTTGTGTTCTCGAAGGAATTTATGGTATGTCTTATAACTCAGTCTTAGCTGCCCCTCTGTTTTATTCTTGCAATATTCTAAGAACAGTAAGTATACCTCTTTTACGGTAAGAGTTGTGTTTAAAAATATTTTCTGTTGTTCCTAGAGATTCTAGAATTAAAGTTATTTAATCAGAAAATTATAAAAAGAATTGACGTCTTTTACCCCATATTTCAATTTAAATAGTATATTATGATTTGAGTGCGCGAAGCATTTTAAGTGCGAACAGTCACCTCACACACACACACAGAACAGGCACAAAAAGTTTAGCTTCTTGCATGGAGTGTCAAAAAAATTTAATGTTGATGTGTAGTGAACGTACGTCCTTTTTTTAGTGAACTGCAGTACAGTTTTTATTCTTCTTTTGGTGATTTGCAACAAAGTTGTTAAAAAATGCTTACACACTGGCTTATCAAAATTATTACAGTTTCACGAATACGTTCAAGAATATTGCCTTCTTCTATTTTTGGGATTGAATTTTGCATGTTGTATAGGCTGGCTATGCACGCAGTTGAGTAAGAATGTATCATGCTTCTCTTTGTTTTTAAGACCATAAAAGCTTTCAAAGATCACTCTTTGTTCTTCTTGATCAAAGTATAAACAACAGTTACAGTTTTAACAGTTACTGATGTGTCAAAAATTTTTTCCGTGACGTTTCTTGCCCTACCTTTAAAATGAAACCTTTGCCTTTATGATGCCCTCGTTTTCTTACATTTTCTTCCCATTTATTTCGTCGTAATTTTTTTTTTTTTCCAGATTCTCAGACCTAGTAGTCATTGTGGTAGTTGTTGAGCTCTTCCTTATATTTACATTACAGCACAGAAAAATAACTAGCAAGTACACGAAAAAAACTACTTTGCTTACGTTTGCGACTGCGCGCGTGAACGACTTCAGGACACGGGATGCCACGCTGCAGGCGCTGCAGCTACCACGCATTCTCAGATCACAGTGCAGACTGACATATTGCCAACTATGTAAGCTTATCTATCAGTTTGTACTGCTAGAAAAATCACAAATACGTAGTACAGACGTGCAATAATAAAATAAACGGTAAATTTTAAAAATGACGTAAATTGACTCAAGCCATTCTTTCAGAGAACGGCTCATATGTTGAACTACAAGCCGCAATTAAATCAATGAAAGCTTGCGTCAATGTAAAAAACATTGACAGTAAGGGTTTTATGTGGGCAATTTCATCTGCTTTCTATCCTACATCTCAAAATCAATATTATGTTTTTTACTATTTACATTATCAAAACGACCTTAACTCTAATGCTATAGAGTTTCCGGTGTCACTTAAAGAGATCATTAAGTTTGAAAAACAAAATACTATTTCTGTGATATATATATAGTCTTCAGAAAATGAGAAACAAATTTAATGTTACCTCACGTCACATAAATTCTTTTAAGAAAGAAAGACACCTAAATTTATTACTTATTTAAAAACTACTTTATCGATGAGAATATAGAAGAAAAAGAATATGATGATATGATAAGTGATAACAGTGTTTCAGAACTCAAAGTTCACTATGTGTGGATTAAAAATTTATCACGATTCAAAAGAAACAAGTTAATTAATTATAAGAGCAAGAGTTTTGTTTGCAATAGATGCTTACACTTTTTCAGCACTAACCTTAAGCTTGCTACTCATGAAATTAACTGTGCAATGATTAACAAGCGTAAAGTTAAGCCATCAACTAAAGATCAAAGTGTGCTTCAGTTTAATAATTTTAATTATAAAGAAAAAGTGCTCTATGCAATACTTACTGATTTTAGGCTCATTTTGAAGCCTGTGGATGTGATGTACGAGAATTTCAATAACATAAGGCATACAGTATTGTTTATAGTATCAAGTGTAGTTCTGATGATACGTACCTAGTTTATTGTAGGTACAGACAAGAAGAAGATATAAATGGAGTAAAAACCCTTCCAGAGCGGTTGGTCGATCAGCTTCAAGCTCTCGCAGATGAATCAAACCAAATATATAGAGACCCAAAGCCAATGAATCTTACCAACGGAGAAGGGATAATTTATACCATAGCAAAATCGTGTCATATTTGTCAAAAAGCATTAAAAAAAAAAGAAAAAAAAGTACAGGACCACTACCGTTTCACTGGAAAGTTCAGAGGAGCAGCTTATATAGGATGTCATTTCAATTATTAAACCTTCAGATACATTCCTGTTATTTTCCACAATCTAACTTTATATGATTCTTACTTTATAATAATAGAAATTAATTTAGCTACTGACTTCAAAGAGCGTTTAATCCTCATTGCAGAACATAAAGAGAAGTATTTGTATTTTACAAAGCATATCGATGGCAGTTCTATGAACTTCAGATTTATTGACTCATTCAGATTCATGGCCTCATTATTGAAGAAGCTGGCATCTTACTTGGATCGATACGATATAACTTTAAGTGCGTTCTTAAAAGATGGTTACACTCACGATTAAATAAAGTTATTATTAAAAAAAGAATTTTTTCTGTACGATTACAACAATTCTTTTAAAAAGCTGTTACATTTGCAGTTACCTTGTAGAAAAGACCTGCATAGCAAGCTCACTAACAGTGACATCTCTAATGAGGAGTAGAATCATGATATAAATTTCTGGAATACAAGTATTATTTAAACTCGTGGTGAATACTAAGATTTGTTCTTAAGAACTGACGTGTTACTGCTTGCAGATGTTTTCAAAAATTTTCGCTCAACGTGTATAAGCGCAAACGAAATTGATCTAGCTCACAAACTAAATTGGAGCTTTTTATTTACATAGACACGTTATTGCTCATCAAGAGAGGCATAAAAGATGACATTACTCAATGTTGTTACTGCTTTGCAAGGCTAACAATAGATATATGACTAAGGGTTATATTCTGGAGGATGAGGAAAAGTATTTGATGTACTATGTAATATTTTCTATAGATGGGAAATGATGCTAGTTTTACTATGAGGCGGCTTCGAATGGCTGAGCTATTTTGAGAGACCCAATTTTTTCTATGGTCCAGACAATTACTTTTATGGCTATATATTGGAAGTGGACTTGGAGTGCCCTTGAAGCTTACAGGATATACACCAAGATCAACATTTACGCCCTGAACATGTGACTCTACCTGGTTTTCAGCAGAAAAAGTTGATCACAACATTATGCAACAAAGATCGTTACATTATTTATTATTGAGCTTTAAAGCAAGCTTTAAGGCTTTACAGCATAGAATGATATTAAGAAAAATTCATACAGTATTAAAATTCAATCAAAGTGCAAAGTTAACGTCAAACGTTGATTTAAATGCTGATAAAAGGGAGAATGCCAAAAACGAGCTTGAAAAACTCTTCTTAAAGCTCTTGATAACTGCTATTTGTGGTGAAAAGATGGAGAATCAGCCAAAAAGAGTCGATATTAAATGGTTAATAAGTAGTATGGATGCTACAGTGCCAAAACTCTCATTGCTAAGCTAAACTTTCATAGTCATAAAATATTTGCTGAGAATCTTATAGCCATGCAACTTACACGCTCGAATGTAAACATCAAGAAACCTATTTACGTCAGACTCAGTGTACTTGATATAAAAAAGAATTTGATATACGATCTTCATTATTCGAACATAAAGCAACGTTTTGCAGGTATGTGCAAGTTACTATACACTAATACTGATAGTTTGATTTATTGAATTCGGGGTACAGATATATACAAAATCATAGGTAAAGACATTTATAAGTTCGATACATCAGATTGTGCAGACGATGATCGTTTTAATTCACCTTAAAGAAGCAAAAAAGTAATTGGGCTCATGGAGGATGACTGTTGTTGAAAAATTATGCTCAAATTTGTCGGTCTTCAAAGTAAAATGTATTGTAATCGCGTGGAAGACGATGTGGTAATTGAAAAAGTGGCACGTGTGAAAAAATTTGTTGTCAAGACAAAAATAAGAGTTAAAGACTATGAAAATTGTTTATTTAACAAATCTGAAATAACGTGCGTGAAAAATCTCATTAATTCTCAACACCATGACGTTAACATTGAAAACCAAAAAAAAAGCTCTAAGGCCGATGGATGATAAGCGCCATCTGCTGCCAAACTCTACAATCACACTGCCTTAGGAGCACAAGCTTATAATAGACGAGGAGAATGAAGCATTCCTACAAATACTACTGCAGAAAGACGAAACAGTAAAAGAAGACAGAACAACAGCTGATGGAGGACGATGGTGTGAAGGAAGCTTCTGAAGAGGGAATATCCCTATATCAGGAGTAACCTCAGCCTGTAGAGCTCATTCCAACACTGGATAAGTCGAAAATCACTTCAAGACCTTCTTCAAGTGAGAGATAGAAGCTAGCCCTACATAAAAATGTATATTAGCCTGTGGAAGTTATTCCAACGTCAAATGTGCCAGAGAGCACATAGAGTGCTTTTCGAAGCAATATACAAAGATCTTGACTCTTTTTATGTATTAAAAGATTATGCTAGACTTTGAGGTGAGTAGCAACTTTTACTATAAACTATAGCACATATTGATTGAATCATCAATTTGTTTTAGAAAATAGACTTTGCTGGGTTCAACTGTATCACTAATAATTCGTACCTCCCTACAATAAAGATATCAGAGTTAGAGAAAGATAGCAGGTATATGGTGACAGAGCTTAGAAAAACAGATACCCGCTTTGGGTGCAAGGTCATTATCACAATCGATTATGAGTTCTAAATCGTTTGCTCCAGATCACGTCTCCAAAGACGTCGTAAGAATAAAGACTTGTATGATAAGTTGAGGTAAAAAGTTAAAAAGTATGGTTTATTTATAGATTACCATGGTGATAGCAAACTTGACATCGTGGATTTGTTATATCATTTTTGCATGAATATATGTATATACATAAAGACAAGAATAGAAAAAGAAAGTTCATGGAGATAAAAATAAATGATAGATGGGTTGTTTCCCACAGAAGGGGGCATTGGTTAGTGCTCTGTTTACTTTCTTTCTCTTATTTTATTATTTTTTCATTAAATATCAGATTTATTCATTTAACTATTAGGGGAATTATCAAATCCTAACTTGATAACAACGTTTTTTAAGAACTCTCTCTACAAGACAGACAGCAAAATGCTTGGCCTTAAGAAGTTCTTGCTTGTAAAGTCTCCGGTGACTGGTTGACCTTTATAATGTTTTAAATGGTAAGTAGTTAGATTTATTTTTAATATTCAAGCAATTGTACAAATCTATGTCAATCGATTTGGCGAATAACCTTTTTAAAAAGCGTTTTTCACTTTGCTTGTACGCACTCTATCATTAACTTTAAATTTTAGATTTATTTCTTCATTCTAACATTTAGAATGAAAGCGTTTTAAAAGTTTGTTTATAAATGCCTTAAGGTTACTGTAAGTTAAATACAGATGGCATTCATACTTTTTCGTGAGATCTTGAAAAACATCACCTGTTTTTCGTTTTACTGGTACGACCCAAGCATACTCTAAAAATATATCAATCTATAACCTTTATTTTTTTTAGTATAAGGTATCATTTCAACGAGATCAGCTCACCATGCTTTATCCAATCCTCGTATATCATACTTTCGATGTGGATAGTTACAATGAGCTAGGTTTTGGAGCTCCCCCACTACAATCTTCTTTCTGTGATCCATCCTTTTTGATGTCTGTTGATAAAATGCAAGAAAATATTACACACGTATAGCCAGTATATTTGAATTCCAATTATTCTCTAGAGTAATGTCACATACTTGAGATAATACTCCTCTAAAAGTATTAAGTGCCTGCTCCAAATTTTCTATTCTCCAAGTAAGTGAATCATTTAAAGAACTCAGCACGGCTTTGAGCTTATCTTGCTCGTTAACTAGAACCTTACTCTTGTTCTGGAAATCCAATAGTAGCAGGAACTTAGCTGCTGTCTTTAGTTCTACTTTGCTGACGTCTGAATATGCCAGTGCTCATTGCGGCACTGACTTGAATTTACCTTTGACTTAGTATATAAAATCTCCTTCTCGTAACTCTTTAATGTTGGATATTATCTCATTATCATGGCTTGGACTTCCTACAAATTTTTCAGCTGTTAGTAAGCGGAGACGATTTACCAGCTCATTTGGATGGTCCCAGTGTACATAATCCACTTGTTGCGTTGGATTAGCAATTTCATAGTTAGGTAACAATGATTATCCCTATTAATTGCTGATAAAATCAAACATCGGATCTAAAATTTTTTTGAATTTATCACTATTATGTGTTCAAATAGTTCCATTTTTGCTAAAACTATTTTGATATAAACTTGAAGTTTCCAGAAGAACATAGTATTTACTTAGATCATCTCCAATAATGCTAGCCATGTCAGGACGTGCTTTCACAAGTAGCTCCATCAGTTCAACTGTTATAGGAAATGCTTAGAAATGAGATTTTCTATGAAATTAATAAGCTAGCGAAGAAGCTCGCTAGAACCACAGGGAGAGAATTGGGAGGTTGAAGTCACAATCAGACATAGCAACAGCCAAGACACATACTTTAAAATAAATTACAAACTCTCTTTATATAACTTTAACTCAGCTTTACTAAAAAACTAATATTCATGGATACAAATTTAACAGTAATGTGAGCCATTAAATCGAATTTAATAAATAATTTTTGATATAAATACTTGGAGTGGCACGAGCGCAGAGAAGCAACGAGCAACGCTTTACCAGCCTAAAAGGCAGAAGCGTACTAGCGAGCGAGCTCGTGGCTTCTCTCCGACTTTGCTATATATATATATATATGTAAGTAGTAGACGCGTACGCTTGCTATAATATATATACCTTACTACATAAATAACGCTTATACCTATATAATGTTATACACAGAATCTTATCTTATTTATCCTAATTTCATTGTTCTTTCAATTTATTGGTAAATTTCCAAACTTATACTTTTCATCTTTTCTTCGAAGTCCATACACCAAATCTGATAAACATTCCTAGTTTTTGTTAACTATTCGTAAGTATGAGCTATTGAACGTATTCTTATTATCATCATCTGTCTGGTCTGATTTTAAATAGTTACATTCATGTCATTATCATCGCCATTGTCATTGACTTCATCATTACTATCACTTTGACTGACAGCAGGCTCAAACATCATATCTTTATTATCGCTGAACTCTTTTTTTTATTTGTCTGATGGGCCACTTTAGAGAAGAAGTGTTATTAAAATAATCATTAATAATGGAATAAGTTCTTTTATTTCCTTTCTTTGTTTTTGTCACAATTTGTTGTTAAGGATCGGTGATTAGTTTAAAAGTCCTACTAAGTCCTCTTTTAACTTTATCTTTTCCAAATTTAAATAATCTATATTTTTTTTTTGACGGCTTCACTCACCTTGACCAGATAATGAAGAGCGTCTTCTTCTCTTTCATACATGTTTACACTTTCACGTCTCAGAATAGACTAATTAGTTTACGCTATATACGTCCTACATTTATAGCAAAACTATCGAAACCTTTACGCTATTGGCTGCTGTTCATCTGCCTATCCTTGTTGATGACAACGAAAACGTATTTATCATCATTCTAATAGCTTGAGCATAGATCTTTAAACTGACTATAGAACATATCAGAAATAGCGTGATCGTCGTACCCATGATCCTAATTAAGCTTATCTTGTCAAAATAGAGCTAGAAGATTGAGGTTATCTCTTACAAGGTGCTTTGGTTACAAGGTACATGACTATCAGAGATAAAAACAATCGATATTTTTATGTCTTTGTATGCAGTTGAAAGCTTTCACATTATTTCGTTTTTTGCATGCAATATCATCAAAAATTTTAATAGAGCTTTGTAGAGTATCGTCTGGAGACAATACTGTTTCATGTTCACTAAAAGGAAAGTATTGCGTGCCATCTATAGGCATCAAAAGCTTCTTTGATAACTTATTTTTAAGTTGGTTAAGTCACTGTAAATAAAGATAAATATTTCTAAATCGTCGTCCATTAGAATATATCATTAGAACTAATTAACTGTTTGTCTTACCACAATTAGAAGGATCTCAGAAAACAGCTCGAATACTGTCAGGTAATAAGTCACCATGTCGACTGGAGCGCTTTTACTGTTGTAGAACAGCATCGAGGCTAGGAACATGCAATGTTACAAATTGCTCCTTAAACTTTATGACTGCACTATACAACAGTTAAACTACGTCTAACGTCTAGATTATGCAAACACAGCTCATATACTCTCGTGGTTACACATTTTGAGACCTGCAGACTACAAATACGGTAACTTTCTTCTCTAAAACTCAGTTGTTATCCAATCTCCAAGAGTAATGATCACACATGATAGATAAGAGAGGACGTGGTCTCCTGAATTACATTATAAGCCCGTTAAACTTCACATACCAGACTATCAGTACGGTGGTCCAGGTACTAAACTTGGGAAACGTTTTGCTAAAGGTGATGCTAGTATAAATTCACTAGACGAAGCATGCAAGGAGTAAGATATAGCTCATTTTTAGAATCAAGAAAACATTACAGCTAGAAACTCAGCAGATAGAGTCTTAGCCGAAAAAGCTTGGGAAAGAGTCAAAGCCGGAAATTCAAGTATAAGGAAACAAACAGCTGCTATAGATATTACGAGTACCATGAGGCTTATAAGTAAATTGGATATTGGTTTAAAAAATATGAATAGACCGGGCACTAACTTGCGTTCAGTCGTTAAGACTGCATCGTGAAAAAAAAAATACCAAAAGCAAAGATGAACACAAGGTTATGACTTTGGCTTAAAGGGGGCACGTACTGAAGTTGAGAAAGTTGGTGGTAAGGAAACTGTAGAAATACCACGTCTTAGCTCTCTCTACGTAAACTGGCAGTGTACTATCTCGAATGCCCTTATTTTCTGGTTTGAGTGCAACCAGTGCACTAGCTTAAGGTGTAGCTGAAATATTGGAAAATATAAATGCTAGTAAGGCTGCTAAACAGCAGCTGCCAAAAAGCCAAAGACACAGTATAACTATGGATGCTATTGTACTTGGAAAAAGCCTTAAATTTTAATCGGATACAAATGAATAAAGTGTCTATATAAAATAAAAATTCTTTATCGAGTTAAAAACAACATTGATTTACTGAAACATGCTAAGAAACTGAGAATTCACAATTTTCGTAGAGTATTTATACGAAATAACTTACTTTGGAATGAACCACGATATCGTAAGACTGCTATTGTTAATCTTGACGATAAGTATGAACTTCATACTTGTTGGGAAGCGTACCCAAAATGTGGTAATAATGTTACTTACTCTGACAGCTTTGGCGATCTGCAGCGACTTTTTGATTTAATGATGTAGTTGGAAGATGACAAGGTTAAGTATAAATATCGAGAATATCAGGACTTCGATTATCTTAACTGTTCTAATTGGTGCTTGTTATTTTTATTGAGGAAATTGTCAAGAAGAATATAAGAAAGTAGGCATTTTTCCAACAGGTACTTACGAAATTCGAGATATCGAGTAATTTTTAGCAGATTTATAACAGCTAAAAGATATAACTATTGATATTAAACCCAACAATAACAAACTTGTTGGTATCATTATCTGTGGCCATGCAATGGATTAAAGACTGAATGATCTCTTGCCCACAATATCAAAACATATAGAAACCATCAAGACGTCCAATCAGTTAAAAAAACCACGTTATGTTATTTTAGCTTTTTAGATAAACAGTAAAAATCAAAAAGGAGTAAATGCTAGTATGTTTGACTACTGCAACATAAGAAATGTAAGACTCTATTTAAATTTTTAATATTATTTCTACGGTGATCTTAACCTTAATAGAGCAAAAAGTTAATTTGCACTGCTGTATGATATATATGCTAACTTTTATGATTCATATTAATATAAAGATCGTGCCCCACTGTTAAGCCAAATCCAATTCCTATCTCATATAGCTCTAAATATTATTGATTTATTCATACAAAATGAGTCGCTAAAAAATGCTCCAGTAAATGTATGTTTAAAATTCGAATCTCACAATAATTTTTCCGCCAACACATTAGCCTATTACTTAATTCTGCACGATTGCATGATTAAGTACACTCCAATGAGCGAAGTTGTCAAGAAACTCATGTGAATTAGTGGTAGGGGTAAATGGTAGTAGTGGGGATAAAACTGTAACTTCTTGTGCCTAGCTCTCTTAACATAATTCGTCTTTCTACTGTCATGAAGAAAAGTCACAGTAGCACCAACAGCTGGAGCAGAGAAGAAGAAACGAACAAGCAAAGACAAGAAATGTAGAAAAAATTCAAGAAGATACGCGGAGAGAGGAAATCAGTACAGAAAAAGTCTAAAGATAAATCTAAGAATAAAAAGAAATGTGGTATTTTTAAAAAGCTATTCATACATCACACAAGCTAAATATAACGGGACAAGATCAGAGTGCGGAAAAGAAGAAGTACGATAGAAAAAACAAAGAGTGTTAAAAGTTTGTTGACAGAAATGTGAAGTGGGCTGAGAGCAGAAATAGAAAAAGAAGTTAGAAAAAAGTAACAAAAAATAGTAATTCATTAGGCAGTAGGACATTAAGTATCAAAATAAACCTTAGCACTTGAGACTAATAGATTACATAGTTAATATGCAAGGTTTTTAACAGCCTGTCGATGATATAGTTCTCAAGGTGTTATTCTGACGGTGAACCTATAGTATTTCTCTTTAAAGAGCCTTTTCCATGACAAAGACTTTAAGACAAATAGTGAAGAAGAAACTAATGGTTAAAACGCTGTTTCCATGGTATACCGTAAAAGTCGGGAAATTTTCCATACAATACTATAGGAACAATTCTACGAGTATACCAACTCAATGCTAAAAAAGTGAATATATTAGGCTCATTGAGAAACCAATGGTTTAGAAAATTTCAATTTATTGTTCATGATGTTACTAATTTGGGCTATTCTCTAACAGCTGTAATAAAGCAAGCCACTATATGCCCACATTACAATGAAGTGTACAAGGCCAACTGGGCGCATCATGACAGTGAACTGTACAAAAAGTTTCTTTTAAATTTGCCTGAGTCCATGAAATGGATGTATAATTTTTTAATCACGTAACGTTTTGCTTAATGTTATTCATATTTAGACAATAAAAACAGTAGTTTCACTACAATTTTTTTGTTTTGTTTTTGTATTAATATAAACAAGAAGTTTAATCTTTATCTTCCTAAAATAGAAGAAAAACTAGCACTAGAGGGTGAGGAAGTAGGAACAAAGTAGTTGGAATGTGAGGTCAAAGGGGTTTAAATTCACTGCCAGGTCGAAGAACGTTACGGGAATTTTAAAACACTGGGGATTCTAACATAGCTGTAATAGAATTCCCACTGTTATAGAATCTCTATAATTTACCTACTTATAAAAAGTGTAGTTTGATAAAGGGTCACTAAGGTACAAAATATTTATCTATAGAAGGTAAATGATACAAAAATACCTTACTACACACATTTTTGAAATCACAAAACGCCAATATTTTTATATTAGCTATTGCATCCAACTTGTTACGCATGAAATATTGTTGAAAGTCATCCATGGTGACCGTAGGGTAAATAGTCCAAACAGTGTTCAGTCAACAATTAATCAAACATTTTGATGGCATAATCAATAGAGTTATTGTAGGGCGATTTCTAGTGATCACTTGGAGATGCGTCTTGTAAACAAGTCCACTATATGATTACAAGGGGTGGAGATAGAAGTACATTAGACAGCTGGATTTAGTACCCAGAACCCAAGCAGTCCCATCAGAGTCCCTTATTTAAGGCATTTTAAAACAAAATGATAAGATCACTTACACGTTATACGTTATAAATACATTTAAATCCTCCCACGTGTTTTTTTTAGTATTATATATTTTTTTTGTAGCTATGTATTCTATTCATATTTATTTAGAGAAGTCCAATTTGTTAAATACAATTCGCCTTTTATTCGAGATTAACTTGTGTATCATAGTGACTGCGCATGGGTGAGTTTAATTGTAAATAAGCTTGTTGTGCTAAGACTTTTCTTATTTTTTTTTTTTTTTATCACGAGTTTCTTTGTCTATTGACTCTAGGACAATGAAAAAAAGTGTCTTTACTTGTTCAGAATTCAGAAGTATAAAGTAAATTGAGATGACTCAAGTGTGATATGACTAAACGAAAAATGTAAATATTATTTTGCAAATAAAGAAAGTCATAGAAAATTAAAAGGTAATACAAAATATATGTAAATACTTAAAATTGAGATATCAAACTTATGAACAACAGATATAAATGGCGAGGAGTAAACAAAAGTTACTAACTGTTCTTATAAGCATAGATTTCGTATAATAATAATTTTTTCTGCCTTACATACATTAAAAGAAATCAAATTTAGTCAACTTTTATTTCTACTGAATAGAACGCAAAAGAAAGTAAGTAAAAAAAATACATACGATTTTTTTTTTCCTAGAATCGTTTAGGCTCCTTGAAAAAAGTATAATGGAGAAAAATAGGTTGGTTATAAAACACAGTAACATTTTAGTTTTCATAAAGAAATATATTAATAAGGGTGGCTAACAGTAACTGATGTGAGGAATAACCGAAGATGCGAAAAGAAGGCAAAAAGGGCTTGGACGCTACTAAAAATCATTCGCAGATTGCTGGAGCTTACTAATAAATAAATTTCTTACACTTTAGTAAGAAAATAGAAAAAAAATTTCCCTTATTTTGTGGAAGGAGGGCTGAATTGGCCACAATATTTACGAGTAAAGATGTTATATTCTAAACATAAAGGCTTACTTAATATGAAAAAAGATGTTAATACATTTACCTCCCTGTACGCATCACGGGCCAATTTCATAGTTAGACATCAATCGACGCTTTTTTGTACAATAAAAAAAAAGTTTTATTCAAACGAAATTTATTGTTTTCTCATCGTAATTATTATTAAAGAGATATACTGTTTGACAATTAGTTACTATTTATAACTTAATTGTTTAAATGTTATGACAGAGTGATGAATTATTTCAGTCCATGCTTATTCTTAAAAACTTAGGACTTACATTAGGCACGTAAGTGGGACGTGGGGCTAATAAATAGATGAAATACGTGGTATGGTACTTAAAAAAGAGACACAAATACTTTTAAATAAAGGGAAACAGGATGTAACCCCTTGGAGCAGTTGTTGTGCTGTACTACGATACACTGACTCTCAATGCTTTGGGGCTGTTAATACTACCTAGAGGACCAAACTAGAAGCTACCTGCTTGCAAGCTAGAAGCTACCTTTACCATCACGAGAAAAGGTTAATGTTCTCGAGATTATGTAAGAGGCAATTCTTAAATTAGTTCGTGAGCAGTCCAGAAACAACAAATACCTTGAAAAAGATGCAGAAGAGCTTGCAGAATAAAATTTTAAAAACATGATAGCAGCCAAAATCTAAACTGCTAGAGCTACTCTAGTTGAGCCACTTAAAAATTGGCACTTTTCACCGTCAGCTAACTCTCCTACAAGCGTTGAGAGAAGAAGTTGTAATTCATAAATTCCTCGTCTTTTTTTTTTGTTTAACGTCCAAATTTTTCAGAGTCTTATTAACACTCAATATTAACATTAAAATAGAATATTATTAATTTTTACTAATACTTAACACTGTTTGCTTATTTAATTAAACTTTTTGCAAAAAAAAACCATAAAATTCACGTAAAATTTAATTTAAATGCTCAAATAAATTAACAGTCAGTGTAACAAGATACATTGATTAGCACTAATGCTTAAACACTAGAAATGGTGGCCGTTATTAAAGTAACTTATAATTATAATATCAGTAATAGTAGTAGAAGTAGAAAAAGTAGTAGTAGTAGTAGTTTCTTTTTATTTGTCAAAGGAGAAGAAATGTAATGTGAAACTTAGTAGATGTTTTTTAATCGGACTACCATTACTCCAGGGTGAAGCCACCAGTGGAGCCACCAGTGAGAATGTTCTATTTGACAGCACTAGCAGGCAAGCTAATCACCATATGCTAAAGGTGCAAATCCTCAGAAGTCCTGAAAATGACTAGGGGTACATGAGAAGCAGCAGCCATGTTGGCCACTTCATTATAGGCTGAAGTTTTGCAAATGGCGCTAAATGCTTGTTGCTATCCCCAGCTAATAAATAAGTACACTTAGTGCAGCGTGGGTCCATATTAGCTCACACTTTTTAGAAAAAAAAAAAATTTCCACCTATTCACTTTTGCTTCTTTTGGGCTCTTTTCCCATCTTCCACTAGCGCTTGTCTAATCATTGGGCAGCTTCCACTGCAAGCTTTATGTTCTGTCTTTCACAGAAAACATCAGCTGTACTACTGCAATCTTTATAGCGGTGATTACATCATCCATATTTAAAGCACAGCTTTTATCAGTCCTCCTCTTTACAGTTATAGATGATGTCACCATATCCCAGACATTGGAAATACCTCGTTACAACAAGCCTTTTTCTAATACGGCAGAAGATAAAGCCAATTTAAACTCAGCCAGCGTATTCGACTTCCTTGGTGACTGTTCTGTCAAGGATCAAGAGCACCATTTTTCATCCCATACCGTTTGTCTTAAGGGGTTAAACCTTTAGATCTATGTTTGTGTCTTACAGATCTTTCTTTTAAATTACTTGATTTCCTTTTCTTTGACAATACTGTCGATGTCTTAATTCTTAAGCGTCACTTTTCGTGACGTAGTAACTACCATTTCTTGAGCCACTACTTACTCTACCACATGTTGAGAAAAGTCTTCTACATTCTTATAACCTGTAGCTTTCAAAAGTAAGTTTTTTTTTTTAGTGGCAACAACACTTCGGTACACTACTTCGGTCTTTTTAAGATTAAAGCCCACTCTCATCGACTCAAGTACCCTGGCAAAATTTGTCTTTTTTCAACCTTTACACAGATTTAAGATCCATGTTGCACTGAGCACACTTTTTTATCAGCTTGTAAAAGCATCAAGCATTTACTGATGCTTGCAATGAGTTTAGCCTACAAAAGAGTAGTAAATATGGCTGCTGCCTCTCAGATACTGCAGGTACTTTTGAGGACTTGAAAGAAATTGCACTTAAAGCAACTGGTGGTCAGCTTGCTTGCTAATGCTGCAATATAAAATGTTTTTCCAGGTAGCTGCTCCCTAAAGTTATGCTAACGCGTTTTTAAAAAGAAACTAAAGCCACGCGTCATGGTAGGCTTTTAGTAGGTTCCAGTGGTCCGAAATAAGATCCACTAATTACTACTCTACAACTGATTCTCTGGTGTGCATCCAGGCATTTCCTTGCTCAATATAAAGAAAAAAAGAAAAAACTACTGCTACTGCTACTGCTACTGCTACTGCTACTGCTACTACTACTACTACTTTTTTTTTTTTTTTTTTTTTTTGTGGAGGAAGGGGAAATAAAATGAGGCACACCGCAGAGACAGTGGTAGTGTAAAACTCGGTGAATTTTTTTTATTCGACCACCCATACCCTCTAAAATCCCCCCACCCATGCCGCGTGGCTTTAAATCCACCCTGGATACGCGTTAGCATTACTTCAGGGTGGAGCCACCAAGGAGAGCATCGCGTCTCACAGCATTAACAAGCTAACTCACCACCATTTGCTAGAGGTGCTGATGCTCTCAAGTCCTGAAAAAGACTCGGAATCCCTGAGGACCAGCACCTTGACTAGCGCTTCATAGTAGGCCACCTACTTAGCCAGCACCACTATAAGCTTAATGCTTTAACTTGCTTATAGGTAAAAAGTACCTAGCGCAGCGTGGGTCCACATAAGCCTGTCTTTTAACTCAAGGCCTTTTTGCCTTATTTTGATCCTGCTTGGGCCTTATCCCTAGCCTCTTTTAGGGCTCTTTTAAATAAGGCAGCTTCCGCTGCCTGCTTCGTGCTTGTTTTCTGTTGTTGGGCAAAGGAAGCACCGTGCTGAGCCTGGACACTCTTTTTTCCGGTGGTTTGAGCTTCCATACCGGAAGCAAAGCTTTGATCCGTTTTCTTTTCTACAGTTGCCTGAGACGTGTCCATATCCCCGGCATTTGTAACATCTTGTTACTCTTATTCTTCTTCGTATTTGGCAGCTTACGAAGCGAACTCGTAACCTGCCTTCCTCTTCTACTTGTCTGGCAGTTGCTTCGTCCAACTTGATTAAAGCAAGCCTCTGTTCTCTGGCATTTAGCTTTAAGAGAGCTACTTCTGGCTCCTGGCTCTTAAGTCCAAAAGTCCTAGCAAAAGCCTTTTTGACCTCAACATCCTCTACAATAACATTCAGGTCTTGGACCTCTAAAGATACTTTTCTGCTGCTAATTTTGACAGTACTTTGTCTGGCTACCGACTTTTCAATTTCCTGTGAGAATGCAGTAGCACTCTCTACACCTTTGGCCTTAATAAGTATGTCTCCTTTTTTTGTAGTGACAACACATTGGATTGACATGTCAGTCTTATTGGGGTCAAAGTTTGCCTTCATCGTCTTCAGCACCATTGCAAAGGTCTGTCCTCTAGCCATCTTCACTACTACTGTTGTTGTGACGTCTACTTCTTTCTTCTGGCTTGTTATTACAACTACTACTACTACAACTACTACTACTACTACTACTACTGCTACTACTACTACTACTACTACTACTACTACTACTACTACTACTACTACTACTACTACTACTACTACTACTACTACTACTACTAGTACTACTACTACAACTACTACTAGTCCCAGGTGGGGTTTTCGCTAGTTTCATCATACCGAGCGCTTCCTCGAGTGGCGGATAGGGGCATCCCCTTAAAATATGAGGTGACGATGGGCAGCTGGGGTGGCTCTTTCTGGTGGTGGTTGGGGGCCTGGATCGGGGGGCGAGTGTGGCGTTGACGAGTGTTTCCGTGGTGATGTGGACGGGGGACTATTGCCCCATGCCTCCATCGGTGTAGATGCATGGGCCGGCTCTGCTTGCGCTCCTTGGTCTTCGCTTTTTGCTGCTTCCGTGAGTGGCACTCCATTGCTTAATGCAGGCCAACAAAAACTAGCACCCGTCGTGTATAGAAGTAACCGGTGGTTAAAACATTCTCCTCAGATACATGCATCACACACTCTCACTTATCAAACACAGGGACACTTACGGATTGTTCTGGGTTGCGTGTGGCAGGTCCTTTTCCGGGCTTGCGTTGGGGGCCCGGTGACGGGTAAAGCTGGATAATGAGGCCAAAGTAAGTCTGGGTATCCACATCTAATATGGCTGGTCGCCTCATGAACAACAAAGACGTGGTGGGCCAACTAATCTAGGCTCACTACCACTGAGGAGGCTATATGGTGGCACCTTAGTGCCTTACGCCAGCCCGTTTTGTTGGGTTGTCTACGTGGTCTCGGGACTGTACACCTGCCGCTCGTCTCGCTGGGATGACTGTTGTGTACCAACAAATACATACATTACACACGAACACCATTCTTACACTTGTTACTCAACGCCAGGGCAGTCTCCGTGGGGGTGACTAAGAAAGAGTTGCGACTCCTGGCCGGCCCGAGCAAGTAGCGGTCTTCTCTAGTGACAGAGAGAGCTGCTGCCCTGGTTTTAACACTTTCCAAGTACTTATTTCTAGAAAAAAGGGTAGTGCTGGCCTTTACGGGTTAGTACGACACTAAAAAGATGCCACAATGAAAAACGTCGATGCAAAACAAGTACCTCAGGCAGTAACCTCTCTGAGGGAATCCGCCGGCAGTTCCGATCTGTTAAAAGCCCGGGTGACTGACGCAGGCCCCACGAATTTTAGGGGGGGGGCTACAAACACGTACCTCATGGCCAACAGGGACTGCTAAATGTTTCATAGCCTTTCTTTAAAGACAAAAGACGACGAGAAAGCCTGTCGAGTATAGGCACTAACGACACCGAGGTTAGCAACGTGTCGGTATTTAGCCACCAGACCCAGAAAGAGCTTGCCTTTTTAGAACAAAGTGCTACTAGGCTTGGAGTAAAGCGACAGCAAGTTGCTGATAAAATCTGATCAGCAATGAATGACATTACAAAGACGCTACAACTGATTAATGACAAGTACGGCAACACAGCGAACGCCGTTAAAAATGGGCTCAAAGAGACGTTTAAGCATTTTTAAGAGGCAGAGGTGCTAAGAAAACGCTGTCTTACTGAAAAAGATTTGTATACCAACGCTTGAAAGTCGTTATTTGAATTCCTGCAGTGGAGGGAAAAAAAGTAAGATAATTTCTGACGGTATGCACATAAACGAGCCCTGAACACTGCCTTAAAAGAAATTAAATGAAGCAAGAGAAACAGGAGCCCATCGGACAGCCCTGAAAAACGCCAGGATACTATGTCTTTAAAAAAAAGGAAGACAGGTAATCGCAAACAAGAAAAAATTCCCCTAAATAACAAAACAAGCCAGAAGAAAAAAGTGGACGCCACAACACCAGTAGTAGTGAAGATGGCTGAAGGACAGACCTTTGCAACGGTGCTGAAGACTATAAAGGGGAACATTGACCCCAATAAGGCTAAAGTGGCAGTCCAAAGTGTTGTCACTACAAAAAAAGGAGTTATACTTATTAAAGCCAAAGGTGTAGAGAATGCTACTACATTCTCACAGCAAATTGAAAAGTTGGTAGCCAGACAGAACACTGTCGAAATGAGCAAAAGAAAAGTGACATTAGACGTCCGAGACCTGGATGCCATTGTAGAAAAAGATGAGGTCAAAGAGGCTCCTGCTAGGACATTTGGACATAAGAGCCAGGAGCCAGAAGTTGCTTTCTTAAAGCCAAATGTGAGAGGACAGAGGCTGGTTTTTATAAAGGTGGACAAAGCATCTGTAAGACAAAAAGAAAAGGAAGGCAGGTTACGAGTTGGCTTTGTAAGCTGCCAAATACGAAGAAGAATAAGAGTAACAAGATGTTACAAATGCCGGGGATATGGACACGTCTCGGGCTACTGTGAGAACAAAAACTGATATAAGCTTTGCTTTCAGTGTGGAAGCTCAAACCACCGGAAAAAAGAGTGTCCAGGCCCAGCACGGTGCTTCTTTTTTCTGACCACGGACAACAAGCACGAAGCAATCAGCGGGAGCTGCCCTGTATTTAAAAGAGCCCTGAAAAATGCCAGGGATTAGGCCCAATCAGGATCAAAATAAGGCAAAAAGGCTTTGAGCTGAAAGACAGGCTTATGTGGACCTACGCTGCGCTGGGTACTTTTAACCTATCTGCAAGGAAAAGCATTAAGCTTATCGTGGTGCTGGCTCAATAGGCGGCCTACTATGAAGCGCTAGTCAAGGTGCTGGTCCTCAGGGACCCCGAGTCCTTTTGAGGACTCGAGAGCATCAGCACCTCTAGCAAATAGTGTCGAGTTAGCTCGTTGATGCTGTGAGACGCGATGGTCTCCCTCGTGGCACCACCCTGAATTAATGCTAATGCGGTTCCGGGGTGGATTAAGAGCCACTCGGCATGGGGGGGGGGTTTAGTTGGTATGGTTGGTCTATTAAAAAAAATTCACTGAGTCTAACACCACCGCTGTTTTTGCGGTGTGCATTAATGCATTTTCCCTCCCTCCACAAAAAAAAAAAAAAAAAAAAAAGAAAAAAACTACTACTACTACTACTACTACTACTTTTACAACTACTACTACCACTTTTACTATTACTACCACTTTGACTTTTACTACTACTTCTACTATTTATCTTCTAGAGGCTGCAAGACCTTGTCGTTAGGTGGGGGGGGTGCCTAGCTTGAATGGGGGATGGTTCCGTAGCAACAGGTAATCATTAGTTGAAATATTTGAGGGACTAGGTTTTCCTTAAAACAAAGGAGAAAACAAAAAAGGAGGAACTTTAAAAAATTAATAACAGTATAAGTGGTGTATGCATGTAGGGACTAGAGCTCAAAGAGAGCTATCTGGATCCCCAAATGGAACCCATCTGACGTGCAGCGCCGGCAGAAGCTGACCCCTCGCCGGTCGTGAGATTGTATGCTTGGCGCTCGTCTCGCTGGAATGACTGTAGTGTATCAATACATAGATACACTACACACATACACCACTTCCAAAGTTTCTCTACATAACACCAGGGCAGTCTCCGCTGGTGGGACTAAGGGAGACTCGTGACTCACGGCCGGCCCGGGCAAGTAGCACCTATCTTCGGCAATGAAGTGGGCTGCTGCGCTTGTTTTCACTCTTTTTAGACACTTTTTTTAGGAAAAAATGGGGAGTGTTGGCTTCTACTGGTGAACACGATTTTAAGAAGAACTGGAAATGAAGAACGTTAATGTGAAACTAGTACCCCAGGCGGTAACCACTGGGCCGGTAAAAGTTCAATGGCCTGTTCTCACAGAAATAAGACGAAAAGGGAGCGTGACCAGCATAGGCAGTCACGTCAGTGAGGGCAGCAACTTTTCAGTTTTCAGCAACCAGACCAAGAAGAAATTTGACTCTTTTGAAATCACTAGTGCTGAACTAAGAGTAAGGCGACAGCAGCATACTAAGCAAGTTCAATCGGCAACAAAAGTGATTCAAGAGACGCTGAAAACAATCAATGATTAGTATAGAAACACGGCTAACACTGTTAAAAACGGTCTTAAAGCCACGCTTTAACACCTACAAGAAGCAGAGGTAATAAGACACTGCTTTTGGCTTCAAGAAGACGCGTTTACAAAGTCTTATAAAGATTCCTTTGAATCTCTAAAATGAAGAAAACAAAGGCGAGATAATTTCCAATGGCATGTTTAGAAAAGAGCTCCTAACACTGGCCTTAAGAAAATAGAACGTGTTAAAAGAAACAGGAGTTCATCAGACAGTCCTAAAGAACGTTAACAAGCCATGTCTTCTGAAAAAAAAAAAAACAGGCAGAGGCCAACAAGAAGAGGTTTTTCTGAACAACAAAAAAAACTAAAAAAGAGAGTAGAAACTTGACCCTGACTAGGCCAATTCCCCAGTCAAGAGTGTTGTTACCCCAAGGAAATGAGACATACTGATAAAATTCAAAGGTGTAGAGAATGCAATTGCATTCTCACAACAAATCGAAACGTCGGTAGCTGTACAGAGAACTGTAGAAATAAGCACAAAATAAGTAATACTAAAGGTCCAAAACCTAGACGTTGTTGTCAAGAAACACAAGGTTAAAGAGGCTTTTATTAAGACTTTTGGACTAGACAGCCAGGAGCCTAAAGCAGATCTTTTAAAACCCAACATTAGAGGACAGATACTGGCGTTAATAACGGTAGATAAAGCAACTGCTAGACAAGTAGAAAACGAAGGGAGATTAAAAGTCAGCTTCATTAGCTGCTAAATCTGACGAAGAATAAAAGTAATAAGACGTTACCAGTGCCTGGGATATGGACATGTCTCAGACAACTGTAAAGAAGAAAGTAGGTTCAAGCTTTGCATCCGGTTTGGAAGCTGCAATCACTGGAAGAAAGAGTGGTTTGTCCCAGTACGGTGTTTTCTCTGTCCAACGGCAAACAACAAGCACAAAGCTGGCAGTGGACACTGCCCGTTATTTAGAAAAGCGCTAGAAGAGGTCAGAAAAAAGGCTCAAGCAGGCCGCAAATAAGGCGGAAAAGCCGTGAGTAGAAGGGAGGGCTAATGTGCACCCACGCTGCTCTAAGTACTTGTACTTATCAGCAAGGGAAAGCATCAAGCTTATAGTGTTGCTTGCTAAGTAAACAGTCAAATATAGAGTGCTAGACAGGGTGCTGGTCCTCTGGGACCCCAAGTCCTTTCTAAGACTCAAGATGATAGACACCTCTAGCAAATGGTGGTCAGCTTGCTCGTTAGTGCTGTAAGACGCGATGTATCTCCCTGGTGGCTTCACCCTGAAGTAATGCTAACTCGGTTCCAGGATGGAACTGAAGCCACGTGGCATGGGAAGATTTTAGTAGGTATGAGTAGTCCAATAAAGAAAATCTATTATGTTCCACACTTCAGCTGTCCTGTCCTTGCAGTGTGCCTCAATATATCTCACCTCCCTTCACAAAAAAAACTACTAATACGACTACAACTGCTACTAATTTTTTTCCTGTCACCATATATTTCTCCATGGTATGTGTACTTTTGATAAAGACCGCACTGCCTGCAGCCTAGGTTGGGTGAGGAGACTTTAAACTAATGGCGTATCCACTTTCTAATACTTTTTCAATTTCTCTATCCTGCATCATATTTCTAAGAGAACTTACATACATTAACACTTACATACCTCTGTGATATTTACGCTTTAAACCGTTTGTCGGGGTTTGGCTGCTGCCCAAAACACTGTGTTTGTGCAAGAGTAGGAGGTGAGACTCGATGTAGTGACTGGGGAGGCTTTAATATCCTTACCACTAATGAAGTCAAACGTTCATACATAAAAAAAGATGTGGTGATAGTTTTATTTAAGAAATTTGGCCATGGAGGCACTTCTGATGCATACCAGCCAGTAGTCTCTTGCACGGCCAAGGTTTGTCAGTTGGTGGTGGTTTTTTCTGAATTGTGACCTAGGGTTGTAATGATACAGGGGAACCTAACACTTATGCTTAAACAAGATCCTATCACCTAGCTCACTATTTCTGAAAGCGTCCAAAAACGGTCTCTAGCCAAGGGTAGGAGGTTTGTCGTGTGGTGCGACCCGTAAATAGCTTAAGGGGGATCCTGAGCAGCAAAGCCATACCTAAGCTGCGTGCCGAAGTGACCTAAACTTTCTTTGGCTTCTGCTGACTGCAAGATAGAAGGCAAGATTCCTAACAAGGTCCAGTCAATCGTCCAACAGTGAGGAAGACGTGTGGTTTGGGCTGGATTGACGGTGCTGCTCCAGTGATTCTGCTGGGTGAAAGAAGCCTGTGGGGCTAGGCTGGTATAAGTAATTGGGTAATTAGGTTAGTGGGCTAGTATAGGGGCTTTGTTTAAAATGTCTGACTCTTATGCCCACTTGGTCTGGCATGTGCTCGCCCAGATAGGTGTGGTTGCTGCTGTAGCGCTGCTGGTTTTCTGTGGCTGCAGGGTTTTTTCAGTGTGGTTAGTGCATCTTGTCACGTAATATCTGCCAGAAACTCTTCAAAGACTGAAACGCTTTTTGCTTGAAGTGTTAAACTCGAATAAGGGAAGGTCAACTTACGTGACAGAGTGTACTACATCTCGGGGTTACCTACCTAGCTGAAGGCCGCCCTTTAGACGTGTGTTTTAAGTAAAACAACAGCCCCTACTGGTTGAAAGATCCAGATGCGTTTGTTGGAATCCTAGGATCAATCTTTTTGTTGCAAGCATGGACTTTAAAGAAATAACTTTTAAAAAAGTTCAAGAGGACAGGTGTGGAAGCAGCGTGGCTCCGTCAAAGAGTCCCCTGCTTCTGGATAAACCAGAGTGGCCAAAAAAGGCCAAGATGCCGTCTATGACATAAATGTGGACATTGCAATTGATGCACTTGTCAGAGTAGCAGCAGAGCTGAAGGTACTTTTGGTAAGGCACCCCAACATGGCTAATACCATCAAGGACAACGTCGTGCAGGCAGTGGCTACTATAGGCCTCCTTAAATGATACCAGATGCTGTTAATTGAAGCCGAAGAAACGCCGTCACTAACATCATCATCGACGGCAAAAAAGGAGGCAAAGCAAAAACAAGGGCGAGAGGAAAGGTCCAAAGCCTAAAAATAATACCCAAACAGGCGCCGAAAAAGGCGTGAATGTCTGGCACTTAACAGCATCTAGTGGATAGTGCGGCTGACAATATGACCAAAGAAACTGAATGGACAAAGGTACAGAGAAGAAAAAAAAAGGAAGAATCCAAGAAAAAGTAGCCCAAGGCATAGTGCAGCCCTTAAAAGTCACTAAGGAGGGACACTGGAGAGCCAGACTCGAGACCATACTGGTAGTATCTGCTGAAGAAAAAAAGTATCTCAAGGTTCTGACCCTTATAAAGAAGGTCAACTTGATCGAGATCGGGTTAGGCGTGGGGTCTGTCAGGGAGACGAGGACAGTGGAAGTCCTCGTAAAACTGAGGAACACCACGCTTGAGCATCGAAATTCGCTCGGTGAGACACTAAAAAATGCTATGACGGGCGTGGGCGACGTAATAACCGGTGCTTCATGCATGACCTGGAGATCGGGAATGTCGACCCAACGGTTACAAAGGAAGATGTTAAGGCAGCAGTAAAGGGCTGCTTTGACGAAAGGGTAGCCCTTGACATGGCTGTGTGGCTTTTCTCTGGAATCATCAGAGGAAGCCTTATAGCTAACATTAAGGCACCTGCGACAATAGCGGTGGTTCTTGACAAGAAGGACCATGTAAGGCTTGGCTGGGTAAGCTTCAGAATGCGTCTATAGTCCAGAGTTGAGTGCTGCCTCGGATGCCTGGGCTTCAGTCACATTGCAAAGCAGTTTAGCGGAGCTTATAGGACTGGAGCGTACTGAAGGAGTTGTAAAAAGCACCACGTTCTAAGAAACTACTCCAAAAAAGAATTGAGCTGTTTTCTGTGCGAGAACGTGAAATCAACGCTGGACAATGGACACGTCACTGGAACTGCTGGGTGTTGAGGGCTGTAAGCATCTGCAGAGCAGCTCAGCATAAATAGTGGTGATACTGCGGATGAGCCTGGATAGGACCATGCTCACGCAAAATTGGCTGGACCAGTCTTTGCGTGCCGAGGGCATAGAATTGTTCTTTATGAATGAGGCGGCCTGCACGTTACTGGGTTTGAGCTTATACTGCAACAGTACTGGATGTGCGGTCGCTCTAATCTGCAGTGACAAGCTCTCTTTATCTGACACTGGAGGTGGAGATGGGCTTATGTAAATTAGTTGTGGGTGTATTCAATGTAAGTTGTTATATGTCCCCTATTATTCCGATTGGTATCGTCAGAAAGCGGCTTATTGAGCTCGAGGATGCTGTTCGTGTGTAGAGGGAAACTGGCACATAGTCCTGGCCAGCGAGTCTAACTCCACGGCTATCGCTTGTGGAGCGCCGAAAAGTGTCTTCAGGGGGTGGGGAGTGCTAGAGATGGCTGCAAGGCTAAATCTCATCATCATGAACTCTGGTGGTTCAGCAACGTTCAGGTGGCATGGTAATTAAGACACGATTATTGATCTGATGCTAGTGTCATCACGAATGATCGGAAAGGTGTTTGACTTGCAAATCCTGGAGTTAAACACCATTAGTTATAACGAGTTTGTTAGTTTTATGTTGAACGAGGATCGGACAGCAAGCTCGCAAGAAGTAAGCTGAAGGCGCGTTGCTGGGTGGAATGTTGCAAAACTTGATTGAGATTTGCTGCAGAAAACCATGGTAAATGCGCCCCCTTCTGCTAATTCAAGCAAGATTACAAATTCATTGGAGATCAAGGCACTCGTGAGCGGCACTATGGGATGTGTCATGGAATAGTATGATTCGTGTAAGCCTAAAAAGTCTAACAGAAAGAGTCATCTTTCGTCCTACTGGTGTACGAATGAAGTCGCTAACCTAGGCGGAAAGGTGCAGCACCTTTCAAGTCATGCATAGTAACACAAAGCTCGTAAAGACGCTAAGACAGCTGTTGCCGCAAACAAGAAAGACAAAAAAATTTTAGTAAAGGTGATGAGGGTGAGCAAGAACCAATGCTAGCGCGAACTCATCACTGATGTGAATAAGGATACATGGATAGATAGATAGATAGATATAGTCTTTATTTATACTCCTGTACAAAATACAATATACAATCTTTGTCTATCAAAATAAACAATGATGATAATAGTTAGAATAATAACAATAGCAACAATGAAACAGCATTAATAGAGACAATCCTGGTATAATTTAATTTAGTACAAGAATATTAAAACGACAACTATAGATGGTTTTTGGTGTAATATGATGATTTATAATTTTGCGTATGATAGCATGTTAATTATAGTTAAAACCCAATATCTAGTAGTATTCAAGAATTTCGAGTAATTTTACAAAGTACGACAAGATAGGTATCAATTGCTTGCTGTAAGCCAATCCACCAGTTAATTTGATAAATTCAATAAGTCAAAGAATATGAAATAGTTACAAATTATACATTCAATGAAATAAATAAATGAACAAATAATTAGTTAATTAAAGTTTACTAATAACGTTTATGCATAAACGTGTCATCGTATGTGAACAAATAGTTATATGTCTATATTGAAAACCACAATCACAATAATTCAGTCCAAGCTCGTGATATGTTTTTAAAAGCTGGCTTGAACCACGACATGATGGAGATGTTATGGATTTCAAAGAGAAAAAAGTTTTAAAATCCAGCCTCGACTCACATGTCTCATATTGGTGTAGTTTTCAAAGAGAGGAACTAGGTAGCTTGGTGCAGGCAGATGCAGAATATTATATAAAACCAGACTCATGAAATAGTCTTGACACGTATTAACCCAAAGCGATCCCAGATATCTCCTTTCAGGGGTAATAAGCTCATCTCTTCTTGCACTTACCAAATACTGGACGCAGGCATTCTGTAGCATCTGCAGACTTTTCCTCTGCTCGTAGGAGGCGTCCAGGCACATGGCGGCACAATAATTGAGAAGAGGGAAAATCAGAGCAGGAGTAAGCCACTCACGTAGCGCCCTGGTGGTGTACTGCCAGAAAAATCTGAGGCTATAAAGCGCTTGATTGACTTTTTTAGCCACGGCAATGACATGTGGTTACCACGTGAGCTTTAAGTCAAGGATGACGCCGAGGCTCGTGATGGCCATTGAGAATAGGACGAAGACCCCCTACACCCAGAACGATACCAGAAAGATTCCGAGCATCAAGCTCGTTCATGTTTCGGTTACTTCTAAACATTATAGCCTTGGACTTTTTATCCCTGAGCTGAAGAAAGATGCTTCCCACTGAACTCAAAACTGCCTGCGCTGCCCGCTCGAAAATATAAATCCCCTCCCCCACAGTCTCTTTAGAAAGCTGTAGACCTACAAGTCATCAGCGTACATAGTATTATCGACGCCAACCAGAGAAAGGACGTTTTGTATGTAATTAACGTAAGAGAGTAATAACAAGAGACCGAAGACCGAGCCATGTAGGACGCTGAGATTAACGTAGGATACTTGAAACCTGGAATAACGGACGGCATTAAAAAGACTGTGGGGCTCGGACCCAACGCTGCCGATGAAACCTTCCTTCTAGGGGAGGGTGGACCCTTGCCTCTTTCTAGAGCATCCCAATAAGAGGCGGAAAAACACAAGAGCAGACAAAGTACCTCTCTTTATCACCGATTAGTTGAGATCAGTGGCATTGGAGACGCTGGGGCGAAGCACCCCCAGTTTTTACAGAGAGAAGGTACGGGCATACGCACTTGCGAGAAAGTATATCTGGAAGCACCTGACTTTGGTACAGCAGATTAAGTCCCTCAAGATCACGTGTGCGTATAGCATAGGCTGTTTCACTGCTGCTATGCCAATAGCATGAACAATTTCCATTGTGTTGCTTGCATGGGAGTAGCATTGAAAATTCCTGGGCTTCAACGACGAAAGCGATAGCGACAAGTGGAAGAAGATGTTGACGACGTGGCCACACAAGTGGGGTCTGTTTAGTGTGTGTAGGTGGAAGCACTAGGTAATACCGCACCTGCAGCCATAGGTAGAGAGGTAAACACCTATCTTTCCCAGTTTCTCTTCAGGTATGGCCAGTTTAATGACTATCTACATTACACGGCAGTGATAGCATTACCCAGATGCATTAATCACCCTGCGTTGGACGATACTGTAAAACGTATATATGTGAAAGATGATACCGTAAGCACCAGCAGCTAATAGACAGGTTTGGTAGGGCATCCGCTCCCAAAACCATTATTTCTGAGATGCTACGTACCGAAGAAGGGTGGAAGGTAGTGAATGGCTCCGTCGGGTTCGTCATCTGGCGTAAAAAAAGTGATCAGAGAGCTGCTACGCAGAAAGCGAGGGCCCCTAGGTCGACTGTTAGAGATGTCGAGGTCATTACAGTCTGTAAAGTTCAATGCGAACTGAAGCTGCACTGGGTACAGGTACTTATTGGCAAGGAAAAGCATAAAGCATTTATTGGCACTTGCAAAGACTGCAGCCTTTATAGTTGTGCTAGACACGGATGCTTACATTGAGGGACCCAGAGTCCTTTTCAGGACTCGAGAAGATTGGCACCTCCAGCAACTGATGACAAGCTTGCTCGCTAATGTTGTGAGACGCGACGGTCTTTCTGTTGGCTTTATCCTGATGTAATGCTAATGTAGTTCTACGATTAAACTAATGCCATGCAGCATGAAAGGAGGGTTTAGTGGGTGTGGGTAAGCTTGCTTGCTAATGTTGTGAGATACAATGATCTCCTTGGTGGCTTCACCCTAAAGTAATGCAAACGTCGTTCCAGGATACACCTGAAGCCACGTGTCGTGAGGGAATTAAAGTTGGTATCAATGGTCTAAAAGAAAAAATTCTCTAAGTCTTACACTACCGCTGTTTCTGCATTGTGCCTCAATGAATATTTCCTCCCTTTACAAAAAAACAGAAGAAAAAAAAAATTAGCACTACTACATTTACTACTACTACTAATGTGATATTTTCAAGTTACTTTAGCAACAACCACCGTTTTTACTGTTTTAGTACTAGTACTCATAAATGTACTCTGTTACACTGACTGCTTATTAACTCAAGCATTTAATTGAAAATGGAAGTGATCTTTATCGCTTTCTTTGTAAAAAGTTTAAATAAATTAGCAAACATCGTTTGGTTCTCTATCATTTAGTTTCTTATAAGCTTGGTTCAAATTTTTTTTTTGATACCTCGTGATTGCTTGCCATGTATAAGATTATTTTAGAAAAAAAGAATAAAAGTAAGTGGTGAAAAATTATTTTACTAGTGACACTATTAATAGCTTCTGGACCAGTTGCGAACTAATTTACAAATTTCTGCTAACATAAGATCCAGAACAGTTATCTATACTCGTGATGGTACGGGTAGCTTCTAGATTGCGAGCGGGACGCCTTGGATACGCTGCTCCAGATAGTATTTAGAACCCCCAGGCGCATCACCAGTAAGTGTATCGTGGTTCAGCACAACAACTACACTGAGGCATACCACCTTGATTTTCTTCACTCTAAAGTATTTGTGCTTTTTTTTTAAATACCCTATCGTCTATTTTAATTATTTTCTAGCCTCACGTCCTACCTACATGCCCAATGTAAGTCCTGACTTATTAAGAGCAAGCGTTAAGTCAAGTAACTCATCAAGCTGTCGTTATAATTAAAAAGATAAGAAACAAATGGCAGTACATTGTTAACTAGTGTATTTTTATAATAACAAACGCGATGAGAAAAAAATTAAGTGTTTTGAACATTTTCTATCGCACGAAAGATCGTGGAATAATGTTTTACTGTTGAATCAGTACGCAAAGGGGTAAATATATATCAATATGTCTTTATATATTTCGTTAATCATTGGGTGGGGACTTTCACACCTCTAACTGGAAATTATATGGCTAACCCATTAATTTTTTTTGA
This sequence comes from Copidosoma floridanum, assembly GCF_036245765.1. NCBI lineage: Eukaryota > Metazoa > Arthropoda > Insecta > Hymenoptera > Encyrtidae > Copidosoma > Copidosoma floridanum. The sequence goes on from NW_028321894.1 coordinate 2,723,086, forward strand.
TTTTTTACTAATGTGCATAATTTTAATTTGTTTTTAAGCTTCACCAAAACCTTAACAATTATCAGTAGCCCTTACACCCCCTTCGCTGCCCCTTCACACAAACTGTCATTAGGAATATTGCCATTTCTCACATTTGTTACTACAAGCTGTCCTCATAAATAACTTTATTTGTTTCAACTAAAATGTTAATGTTTATCCGAACCTCTGTGTTCTTTTTTATTATGTTTTTTTATAAGCCTGTATAATTCTAAGAACTATAAGCATCGTATCATAATGAAACATAAATATTCCTTTACTTCTTATTTCATACTAAGTAAAAAAGGAATAGACTGTTTCTTATTTCTTTTATATATGTTAGACTCAAAAAATTATTATAATCCGTAACAACTACTTGTAATCTACCTTAACCATCTTATATGCAAAAACTCGATCTTTTAGTATTGATTATTAACATAAATTTTATGTCTTCTTTTGATTCTAAAATAACTTTTAAACTTGCATAACAATACTTATAATTACCGTTTTAGCATACCACCCTTAAATCATGTTATTTTTCTTATTCTTGTAAACTTAAAATAAATAAGAACGCTTTTTGTTTATTGTCTCTTTTATTTATTAAAAATAAATTTCTTGTAATATAAGACTTTAATAAATGTTTTTTTTAAACATATTTTTTTAACGATAAATGTATTAGGTTATTTTTACAATGTATATTTTTAACAACCATTTGCATTAAAACTATCACTCTACATAACTTTTCTTTTTTTATAATTATTTCTTTCTTTAATTTATATACAAATACTATTCTTAGTTTTACACAGTTAAGATACTACATAAAATTTTTCGTGAACGAATTAATGTTCTTTCAAATATAAGCCAACACAGTCAAAGCTTTATTTTCATAATTCATTAATTGTCATAGGAAGTGCTTAACCTAGAAAAAATAGTTTTCTTTATGGTAAAAAAAAGAAGAGTAACAATTTATCTGTAAAAAAGTTATTTTGAGTAGAAGAGTTTCTCACTTGTTTATGAGTTACTGCTTTTGACTCAATATAATTTCAAAATAATTTCTTAATTTGCAACAGTGTACCATAAAACTATCTGTCGTACATACTAAGCTTCTCACTAACATGATTTAGCTTTAACTTTTGAACAGAGATCAAAGATGGGAATAGCTCCTAATTACTGTCAAAGATTTATGTAAGATCGTCCATACTATTTCTGTTAGTGATGTCATTAACTTTAAACTGTTTCAAATACTTAAAATAAGACTTTAACGATGTAACTTTTGTTAAATTAAAAAAAGGTAACTTTGATGTCCCAGCAATTGAAAAAATGCTCAGAGACAAAAAGTTGAATAAAAGTATAAATGATACGGAGAAAGCTGCCTGGTTGAGGTTCAAAGATGTAGCAGGTTCTTTCAACATGCTCGGATAGTGCGTATGTTCGTGTACACGGACAATGTACATTGTAGCAGGACTTTGTTATAAGCGGGCTATTGGGGTGGATGGCTAAGAACAGAGAAAGGGAGTCGGGGTGGGTGAGAAGCCTCTCTGAGGGTGTCAAATTGGACGTTCAGATCAATTAACGGGGAGAACCTTTGATCAAAGACTCTAGGCGTAGTAAGGCAGTACTTCTGCTGGATTCCGATGCCACCGCTGGAGCTAGTGTCTCTGAAGAATGGTTTGGCAGTCAGGATCAAGCAGCAGTAAACACACTGGGCTACAGACTACAGGCATGAAGGGGTACTGCTTCTGATGAATTCCAATGCCACCACTGGAGCTAGTGTCGCTGGTGAATAGTTGGACAGTGACCTACTGTAGTTTATGAGAGCCCATTGTCAGTATATTGTGTGAGACACAACTATAAGCGCAAAAAAGCTTCGAATATTTGTCCGATCCTAATAGTAGTTAGATAAAAGTGCCACCTATTGTAAATAATGATGGCAAGAGTGAGTAGAGTGAGAGTCAACACGCTTAGTTTAACGTGGTTATAAACATAGGTATACTATTAAAATTAATTAGGGCTCTTTGCCACTGCCGTAGCGTAGCTTTCGTTGGTTAAGTGAGAACCTGGCTCTGGCTTAGATCAACTAATCTGGGAGGATAACTTTGAGAAGTCACGCAGCTCTTCTTATGTACTATAAGCAATTTTTTCACCTGCGATGTTTCCCAGAAACTGGTAGTTGCCACCTAGCGGATGGTAAGCAGTACAATCAAGCGCAAAGTCTTGAAGCCGGAGCTGCACGTGACAGTCAAAAATCAAATTTATGTAAAACAATTAAATTTAAAGAATAAAAATTATTTTATTAATTATAAATTATTTATTTTAATATATAATTAACTATTAAAACAAGTCACATCCAATAAAATAATGCCCCAGATGGAAACAACTTTTCTCTAGAGGTGCAATTTCATTTATCTAGCAGAAAATTATCAAAACAACTTACAATTCACAAAATTAAATGTAGAAAATCAAAAGCAACGTATTACAGGATCAATGAAAGAAGCAAAGATTCAAAAAGATTAAAATATTTTTTTTTTTAATTTATATAATTTTTTGCAAATTAATATTATTTTATTTAAAAAATACAAAATTCAATAATGCTTATTTAAAATTTTTATATTTATAAATATTTATTGTGCGTACCTTTGCCGTCTTGTTTGATATACTTTAAATGCGTTAATTTTAGACATTTGCGCAGTTTGAAAACTTTACGTTTACACATATTCCCGATCGGAAGTATTAACTAGACTACCCACCTGAACAATAGATGGCAGAATGTCATATATATTTACTTTGGAAAGCCATATGGCCTTCTGCATGACCTTACAAATAGATTTACAAAAGGGGTTTCAGATTCATGATGTCATATCCAATGCCATACGGAAGAACACATGGAATTACAAATTTGCAAAAAAAACCTACAAATCGCTGCAGAATACTCTTATCCATCGTACTTTCCAGTTTCAAGTGGTTTTGTTATCAAGTGCATAACAGAAAAATGACCTGAAGGATGTTGCCCAGTTGATGGATTTTTTGGTCGGTAACTTTATTAATAACACTGAATGAAATGGATCAACATAGCAAAATACTAATAGAAAAAGTAACTCTTAATATATATTTATTTATTGTAATGTTTTAATCTGTAAAAAGTATTATAACATGGGCTCAAACTTTGCACGATTACACCTTAACTGGTTTTGTATGAGTCCTGTAAGTTTTGTCGATATGTATTATTTCCATCATAGTTTTACATTTTTATTTTTTTTTTATAGTGTTATTTCTGAGTATTTAATATTATGACACATATGTTATTATCATGATATGATATTACTATATTTATAGATAAACTTGGGAAATTCTCACAATCTTAAGAAAAGGCAGAGAGATCTAGTTTCAATGGCAATTGAGCCACTTTACGTTTTGCATTATCTTAGAAGTGAGTAGTTTTGAAATAATAATCATAAAGTGCTTTATCCAATGTTAATTCGAATTCAAATTTCAACTCTTTAAAGCAATGCAAAGACACTAGTTTACTGAAGGAATTGCTGCTTGGACCTATGGCCCCTGAGATTATTCAACCGAGATAAGTGCAGGTAGCAGTGGGTTTCTTTAAAAGCGCCCTTACAGACTATGCCTTTTTCTATCGTAGCATAAACATCAGTTCTGGATATGATGTCAATCTTATTAGTAAACTGAACAGTCTCAAACTAAAGGAAGCACCTTAGTTTTAACAGAAAGCTTGAATGGGGAAAAACATCTAGGTCTTACTCCAAAGTCAACTATACCCTTAGCTAATCCTACCAAGGAGTCCCCAGTGTCATCAATAGGTATGCTAGCCTTCAAACAATTTGATTAAGTAGAGAACTAGGAAACTCTCGTGTGATCAACCACTAACAAAATTTGTCAACGAGACCCTTCGCTAAAACATTGATACCAGTTGGTGAAATCATCCAAACCCGAATGGTTGCAAAGATAATACCGAATCCTCACTAAAAGCTTTCCTGGATTCTACTGTAAAGGTTCGGAAATGATTACGTTTATTTAGAAAATATTAACTACTACAGACAGTAAAGATAATTAAATCTTCGACAAATGTTCATGTCTTAGTTGTGGATTTAACAAGATTGTCTTCCTCCTTTAGGATGGAACCATCAGAGTTTTGTGTAAGTTGTAAGAGCAGGCTTATTTAATTGCAATTTAAAGATGGTGTACGAATTTTCATAAGCTTTATAGCTTACAATTTTTTATGAAATCAACGATTTCAATTGTTCGCAGGCGGGAGGCTGAACCGTACTACATAGAAATTTCTGCTAATTCCTATTTGTCCCCATATCGAATTTGCTAACCATGACAACGATAAATAGATCTCCTGACCCTGAGTCTCAACCTAACGCTTAAAGCAATTGTATAGGACCTAAAATTCCCTCAGCTAAAAGTTTCAATTTACTACCAGACACAGATTTCATAGGTTTGCAAGCTAACATACTCTGGAGGTAACAATAACCAATACGGCAGCGACTGTCATAATAGTTGACTAAAACTTGCCAACTGTAATTGTACTGTTCGTTGGTTAAAGGTATAAACTTAATCACATTAAATGGCTTACCACTAAGGTGAGTACGTAGGTGGTAAATCTTTTAATATCGTCTATGTCTGTCTTATGGTGTACTAAGGATCTGAGAATATCTTGGATCCCTGCCAACCCGAGTACCTGCCTAAAAACTAAAGAAATCCATGCGTGAAAAATGAGAGCTACTATAATGTTAGCGTAGAAGATTTGGAGTAGCTCTATAATTAATAGAAGAACTATTATTAATAGGGATATAAGTGGGCAGATTCTTAATAAACTTAACGAAATTGTCTTTGATTAAATAATACAGATCCTCAACCTTTTCGTATAACTTTGTCGTCAAATATAAAACTCACTATCCAGATCATCGAGTTTCATAATCTTTTCACAGTTATGATTAAATCTGTCCAAAAAACTATCTAAAGCTACCTTTAAAGTCTCCACTCTTCCTTAAGTCATTTTTTATACTTTCGACTTTCTGAAATTCTCAAAACAATTACTAACTTAAGAATGTAGCTTAGTTCGATTTTGGTATAAATCCTTCATCGTGCCTTCGAAAGCAACAGTTTTTGCTATAATTCACTTGACAGCAAAGTGTTGTAACGTTTTAACCTTCAGGAGTTGCAACGTCACAGAAGAAGGTCCCAAAATTTTAATAATCCATTGTTGAGACCTGCAGAGAAGCAGAAGATGGGTTGCACAGGCAAATGTGAACACTGGACCTAAGAATACAAGTGTGCTGAAAATAAGGACTGACTCCCTTTAACTAACCTTTTTTTTTATGCTTAACTGTGTTAACTTGGCATGCAAAGCTTTTTTTCCTATGTCTATGGTAATTGATTCAATCCAAACACTTCCAGAATGTTTATCATCATTTAATTACCCGAATTGAATATAACAATTAATTTAAACATTATCTACTTAAACGTAATAATGTACCCACATTATTTGCTATCGTGGCATTGTTATTTGAAAAACATAACAGAAGATATTTTTACCTGTTTAGCAAGCTACTGATTTTGAGTCAAACAGGTGTTGTATTTTGAAATTATCAGATAAAGGCAATAATTACAGTAATATGGTTAAGCACATTTTTTGATAAGCTTAGAAAAGGTAATATTAATATGATATAATGAATAAATTAATTATTAAATTATCTGCCAATTTATCGTCCACGAAGCATCTTTTTAAAATTGTTAATATCGGGTTGAGCTGCGGGTACATAAGCTCTATCATGCTTATACTACATTTCTACTTCCACATCTTGTGATAAATTTTCCAGCATTTGAGAAAGGCAAAATGTTAAAAAAGTGGTGTAGCCTGAAGCAGTCAGATGATTTTTGAATTAATAAAGCCCAATCTATCATTTGTTTAAATATTATGGGTTTAAGTATAAAAAAATAATAAAGAAGATTAAATATGTTATAAGGTTGTGTAATTGGCGACAGAGGCATGAATAAAAATTTAATAGCCAACTCATGAAATCATACCTATTGCCAAATGTCAAAATTGTACTATGACTTTGATTAGTCTCAATTAAATCTAGTTAAATCAAGAAGCTAGGAAAAATTATGAAAACTGAGCAGTAGTGACTAAATAGAGGCCATTATCACAGATTATTCAGTTAAAGTCAACTGATAATTGTGTCTTGTCTCATGTAACATGTTACTAGACTACGCTTAGTATCAAGTGGATAAAGATGACCTATTAAATGATTTTAAAGCTACAGGGCTTAATTATCACCTTAATTTAACAATAACGCTCCATTGAAATGGGAACTTAAGAACAACATATTCTATTTCACAACAATTCCAAGATACCTCCAATAGGGTAAGCATTACCTGATAGAAAAGGAAAAGTAAAAAACTGACATTAAGGACTGCATACTCTTCGCAATATACTGAGAAAAGTTGTAAATAAAATGGTGTGTTAGAAAAAACGAACAAAAGTAAAAACTCTTATACATTACTTTATTGATTATAAAATTTATATTCATTATAAGATAATTCCTTGTGATAATTAAGTAATTATTTGTTTAAGAGTAAGCTCTTGTTTCCACACTGACAGTTGTCAACACTCTTTAAATGTGCCATCATCTAAAAAGTACACAGGGTTACTATCAGCAAAGTGTATAATCAGTGCTGCCATCATTTTACCTCTAAAAACCCAATTAAAATCATATGAGAAATAAATTGATGTATTGGACGTTATTGGAAAATTAACCCTCTACAGCCTATAAGACACAGTGTTAAAGTGACTTATAGAGCCAGCCCTTCCCTCTCACCTCATGCACCAAGTGGATAAGCATATTCCATAGAATAAGGTAACTCATACTATTACAACATAGCATTAGTACATACGTTTAATCATTAAAATAACAATAAATGATCAACGTTTTATACATACCACCTGATTCCCGACAATATGAGCCCACTTGTTGGTTGAGAACCTTACTTGGTGGTTGCACACAGCCACTACATCGAGATTTACTTCAGCTTAACAGTAATTCTTGTGAACGTTAAATGTCATATCTCTACTAAAAGAAAGATCATTCGTAAAAAGGATTCTCTTATGAAAGTTTAAATCAATGGCAAAACGACTTATCATTTCTTGGCAAATTGCAAAACTGTAAAAGTTTCCTAATACAACAGAATAAAAACAGTATCACTGGTAAATAATCACAATTTTTTTTTTCATATCAAAAACTTAAAAGTAGAACAGGTATTCCACCAGAAACTACAAATTTGTTTACCTTGCAGTATAACTGTGCTTATTAACACTCTACTTACGAGTATAGCGATATGCGTGTAAACAATTATCTTTGTGGACTTTCTCTATTGCCCAATGAGATAACTCCAACTTTCTGGCAATTTTTCTTATACTAAAAATCATATCCTTCTCTATAAACTACAGGATTCGCTCTTCGTTCCACATATTATGAACTCTGCAAGGAGCACCAACAATTTGTCTATCATAGTTATCACTTTGTGCGGCTGGAAATATCACATTACCGTCTTCGTGAAAACGGTTACAAGTGGCAAGGATAACGTTTTAATGAAGATAGCGGCAGTTCAAAAAGCGTTAAGCGCAAAATCGATATGTCGTAACAGAATTCCTATGGTATTCATGATACATCTACGTAATCTCTTAGTACTCCATAGCATTAATAAATACGTTAAAAGGTGAATTAGGCCATGTAGCTATGATATAAAAGACCATGTTATAGAGAAAATTTTGCGTATGTTTTAAAAGTAGTTTGTAGTAATAAATTGTTCTCAGTGTTCTTTACTACGATAATAAAACAATTAGAATTAAAATCCTACTTTAAAATACATGAATTACAAAAAATAATCATAACTATTGGTAGTGATGTATTTAATACCATCCAAAAAAGCAAATACAAGGACTTTAAGTGCCTGTAAGAATCAAGCTAGTACATTAGGACTAACGAAAAATAAATAATAAATGCCTGAACTATCAATATTTATTTTAAGAAAACAAAAACAACTACTTGCTTACTACCAGCAATGTACCGACAAAAAATCTACCAAACACCCACCTAGTGCTTGCCAAGTGCCAGCTATGTACCCATAAAGTGCCAACGGAATACCTGCAAAAAGCCAGCAAAGAAATCGTCAAGGGATTGCCAAGTACCCACAAAATACCCACCAAGTGCCCGTAAAAATTATTTCCAGAATCTATTGAATACCATAGAGTTGTGAGGCTGTTTAACCATCTAGTATGGTGCTGTCAGAAGATTTTCTACTTTAAATGAGAGCTAGTGGACATAGCCCTCAATAGTATAGGCAGCCACAATAACCTCCTTCTAATTGGTCGTCTAATCAGCATACTTACAAAAAAGGTATTCTTCAGGCCCCCTTACCCCACTAACAATAAGCGGTTGGTTATCCCTGAAACGACCTTAAAACGAGATATTCATTGGTCAGCAGCATACCTCCCTCCAGTATGGTCTACGTACATAAAAACTCTAAGAATAAGAGTCAAGCTATCCGTAGCTAATTCTTTATCATCAAAAATAATAATCAGAAATAACGGAAAATTTTACCACTGGTCCTTCTCAGGGCGATAATAAGTACTTACGTTTTCTACTTAACCATCAATCTCGTCAGTTCTTTTAAGAGTCACCTAAGTTTAAACTACCTTGCCAACGAATACATATTTACTACTATTTCTGCAAACGATTTGTTAACTTAGAGACTATGTAAAGCCGGCCACTATTAAACTAAGTCAGTCAATTACGGGCAGACGTCAGGAGCGGAGATATTTGTCACAAGTCTCACAAGTCTGGAAGCCCTGGTGACCGACGATCCTATATTATTCTCTTGATTCTAAGTAATCAACCGAGAATCACTGATCCTCTCTAAAGTCTGTAAAAGAAGAACCTTACATTTATGAAAAAAAAATGAACTGGAGCCCACGGGGTAGTCTTCAACGGGCAAACGTCACGAACCAATCTCTTTACCTGAGATCACCAATACAACTGAGTCTGCAAAAAAGAAGGTGCTTTAGACACCATTGTCTTTGACGTAATACCAGAAGACGTTTGGTAACAGCTTTACAACAAACTCCAGAGTTCCAAACGTTGTAGTTTTTCTCCTGATCAGAGTGGTGCTACAATAACAGGCCAGAAAAAAATCATCTTGGAGTATGTAGGCTATTACTTTTGCTGAAAATTTTAGGCAAACGAAAGTTAAATAGTATAAGATGTCTTATAACAGTTGCTTAGTAATTAAAAATAATGTCGAATAAGGGTACTGTTAATTTTGTATTTACTAAAAAACAAAACGATGTTTCAGCCGTTTTTACAACATTCCAGCCCTCATTAGGTACAAAAATCTATGTGTATGAAAAATTCTTTACAGTATACGTTTTGGTTAATACAATACACGCAAATTCAGTAAAGTGTAAGTGTACATACCTCTGACTTTTACAAAGGGAATGTGAAGTCGGAATGTAGTCAGAGTTTTAAGCTCAGTTGCTTTTATACCCTCTACATACGCAAATGATATAGTAAACGCATGTAATACAATTAAGTAAGAATCGCAAGCATTTCCTTGTGAGACGAACGTTAACAGCTTATGGTTTCCAAACTCTGTAAATAGAAGGGCCCCTTAGCTTGTATACATCAAGTTCGTCTTTTTTCTTTATTGAATTAACAAAAGACTTATAACAATTTAAAAATTTTTTTGTATTTTGTTGTCTAATAATATTATTACACAAATAATGTATAATGAACATTTTGTATAGCAGGCGTTTTTTGTAATTTTGTTTTGTGTCTCAAAATTTTATTTTATCAAAATTAAAGTTGTGTATTAATTTAATGCTGAGTTATGATAGTACAGATTCTTTTTTTTATATGTCTCTTTTATATTCTGGCATTTTTACAGCTCTCAATGTTCGACCGACATAAAAGCAGTTACAATTTGCACGTGGTATGTGGTAAACGAAGTTATTTCTATTGAGTGGCTTGGTTACATCTTAACCAAGTAAAAAAATCACATTTAATTTATTGTTTTAATTGCATAAAAGACCAATGTTAAGCTTCTTATAACAATATTCAATAGAACCGTCCTTATTTCAAATGCAATTGTCAATCATGTTTATGTTTTTTAAGGTAATTATTTTTTGGTTAGATAATTTATCAATAAACTTTTTGAGTCAGTAAATAGCTAGTAAAAAACTATTAATTAATTTCAAATTATCGTTATAATATTAAATGTCTGCTGATTCATTGAAAAAGTCTACGTATGTGCAAGTAATACTTAATTAATGTTGTATAAGATGGTGGGAGAAAAAATTCTAGTTATGGCCCAAATAAGTGGGTTTTAAAGATCAATTTGTCAGTACTGTATTATCTAGTTCAATGATAGTTTTAAAATCAAGGAAACTGATGCTGTTGTTATTTGGAGTCTCAACAGTAAATTGTAATTCTGGACGATAGCTGTTAAAAATGTTTTTAGTATAGTAAATATATTTAGGCACACGTATGAGAATATCATCTATTTATTTTTGCACATACGGCCAAATATCATAAAATAACTTCTCTGAGCATGAAGTTTCAAGCAAACGCATTACAAGATCACACAGCACTGAACTACCTTGACTGCTTATTAAAGAACTGAAAAATTGTTTAAAAAATTTGTTATTGAAATAAGAAAAAGTGGAATTTAAAATCAACGATACACGTGTACAAAATTTATTGAGAGAAACAATAACTTTACGGTACAACAATTTCCGAGACTGTTTTATTGTATTTATGAGTACGGATTCACGAATATTAGCAAATAAACTAACTCAATTACGACTATTAAGAGTATAACCAAGTAAAATGATAATGTCTTCTAACTTTTTTCTTAATTCATAACTATTTTTAACGTGGGATTCTGCCAGCAAAATATTTTTAATCAAAAAATCAGAAATAAATTTTGAAAACTTCAAGTAGGTGAATTCAAGGGGGGTTCATGATACAGATAAAAAAGTCTAATTGTATATTTTTACCAGTCCGAGGCTTTCAGATAATTTTTTTAAATAAACATCTTTATCAAATCGAGTCAATGCATTAAAAATACCTTATTCAGTCCCCTTGCTCACAAAGTTTTTGTATTTTAAAATAATTGCTACTAATGATTATTTTTGAGCTATAAATAAGATTCATTATCAGTCAATACGTTTTCTACTTTATTCTTGTAAGTTTCTTTGTCAATGACAACAGTAATATTACCTTTGTCTGCTTTAGTCATTAAAATATGTTTATTCTTTTTAAGGGGGACTCATGTTTGCGTTTAATTGTCTTGGCGAATTTCGTAATTTAAAAAAAAAAGTGTATACATTATGTCTAATACCACCAACAATATTAAACAGCTCTTTTTTAGCAGTCCTAAGTTTTCCATAATATTTGAATAAATATTCAGTATTCTTGAATCTGGTAGCAGTTTATTAAAATGGTTACACATCCAGTCGTCCTTTATTTTACTTATACTTATATTGTTGACTAATTCGAGGCACCAAACTGGCCCAGGGTCACTGGCACTTGTAGCTGGGAGTGTATCGTATACACCTTTGAGCTTGGATTCTTCATGTTAAAAAAGAGCATCGAACTTTTTCTCTTACTAATGGCAATGTTCGCGAAAAATTATTTTTTATTCTTATTCATAACAATCAATTAATTAAACTAAGTAATTATATAAGATTCACGTCCACAACCTAACACTTTATTCCTAATTAATTTCATTTAATTTTTTTTTTTAAATTAGTGTTCATATGAAATTCCGTATTTATTTATTCAAAATTAAAATATTTAATTTAGATATGGCTAATTTAAGTTCTATGTTCGATCAGAAAATAAAAAAAAGGAACATGCTTAGGTTTGATAGTACGTCGTGTGATATGTCTAGTAAAAATGTCATAAGGGGCTATTCATTAATTACGTAAGGTGCTCCAGGGGCGAGGGGGGGGGGTTCGAAAAACTCTACATGCCACTATCTGGGGGAGGGGGGAAAGGGTACCACATTTTTATGTAAGATTTTGTCTACAATAAATGATAAAATTATATACAAATACATAAGCTAAGAGAAATCATCATTTATATGATTTTAAAAATCCCGCTTGAATTCTGTGCTGGTAAAAAATGGCAGCTGTAGAAAGGACTACACTCTATTTCATAGTCCATAGCTGTCACCGTAAACATATATCAACAAGCTCTGCGCTACATGTCTCGACTGTCAGATGTCAGCGTAAACCGGCACTTTTTTTTTTTACCAGGTATCTGCAATGGCTACGTACAACAATTTGTACCAAGCTTTCAACAAATGTTACGCGAGTGAGCTTACAAAAAAAAGAATGAAATATGAGTGCAATAAGTGTTGAAATGATTTAAAAAAGCAGTGCACAGGAAGCGAGCTGAGCAATGCTGTCGACAAGGAAATTTTGGACTTAAAAGCTTAGACAAAGTCTACGCAATCAAATCTCACTAATTTTTTTACAAAGGTAACGTATACGAGTTTTTCTAAATATTTCATACTAGACAAGTAGGTCAGTTGGACTGGCCTTGTTGTTTGTCGCGAATGTTGTGATTTATTATTGCTCACGATTTCTTTTAAAACAAATTCATTCACAAATATATATATGTATATATATATATATATATATATATATATATATATATATATATATATATATATATTTGTGCGTGCACAATACAACTCTCTATTATACATACTACTCTATTAAAATAGTTAATATCTAGAGCAGCAAGCCACATAGACAAAAAATAGCAATTTAAAATTAATACGCAGTGATAACAAGTTTCGTGTCTTTTTTATAGGCATCCACTTCATCAAAAGCAACTAGTAATAGCGAGTCTTACCATTCCGAAAAAAGCTGCAGCAATTAAATACCTACAAACAATTTTGAGAAAACTCTTGAAGAACCAATAAAGGATTCTTCTAATGCTCAGCTAAAAAATCTTCTGAAGCACAAGTATTCAACCACAGTGCAGGACGTAATAAAACAAAAAATTCAAGCATTGCAAGGTCAATTGTAATCCTCTTTATTAGCGAGAGACATAGAGATAGATCTTGATAATGTAAATGATTTTGCAAAAACCCGTAAAGAGCTGTCAAAACAGCAGCAGAAACTTAAAAACAGAAAAAATAACGCAAAACATTAGGCTAACTATCAAAAAAAAATCTAAAAAAAACTTGCGAAAACTGGCTCTTTGTTCACTGACATTGGCGAGCGATCAGATGCTGGACGTCCTAGTTAAAAAAAAACCAAGGAAGGCTTGCTTGATGCAATTACTGCTGCAGCAATTTATGGAAGCGCATCTCATGAACGTCGTAAAACAGACAAAATCAACTGTTGCAAAACATTAGATAAGTTGTCATCTAAAGTGCATGATTTACTATTCCAACAAGTGCTCTTTACACTAGGCTTGTACCGAAAAATTCTCGCACTGGGCAAGGGTCACGCCACGTAGTGAATTCTCCTGTTGTTCGTTGTAATAGTTTCTGTTCGTCTCTCCATACCTAGCAATAATTTGCACAAGCATTATCCTGATGGTGAATTTTTCACTGCCACTTTAAGAAACTTGGAATCGCTTGCCTCGACATTGGGACCAAAAAAATGTGCCTTTTTAATCCCAAGATGACAAGGCACGTGTGCTGATTGGCATTACCATTTCTGAGAAGCAACGATCCCTTGTGATGCTCGTTGATTATAAAGTTCAGCTTCCAGACCACGACTTTGTTGTTGGGGAAAGACATAAGCTTATACCGTCTGTCTACGCTGGCATTTGTATCAAGCTGAACGGCAATGGTGATCCTAGTGATGTTACTTATAGAGGCCTGACATTCATCGCTATTCGAAGAAGAAAACACGCTCAGTCTTCTGCAACGACTTATACTCATGATTTCCATACTCTACTTGCAGATCCTAGCTTTTCGAATTTGCTGAAAACCGATGAGGGCGATCTTAAGCTAATTTTGATTTTTACTGCCAATGGGGGTCCAGATGAAAATCTAAGGTAGGTTCAGTAACTTGACAACTTTTATGCAAACGTTATTAATTGAGTTCAGACAGAGCTTAGTTAACTTTTTTCCAGGTTTCCCAAATATATCGCCTTTGCAGTCCATTATTTCAAAGATGTTAATTGAAGTGCGATTTCCATAGCGACAAACGCTCCAGGGCGTAGTGCTTTTAATCTTGTGAAGCGCGGGATGGCTCCATTAAGTAAACAGTTAACAGGAATTATTTTGCCACATGACACCTATGGAACACACTTCGACTCACGAGGAAAAACCTCTGATCCCGAGCTTGAGCTTAAAAATTTTCAAGCTCCTGGTGAGGCTTTGGTAAATCTCTTGAGTGAGTCGATAATAGGTTTATTTCCCGTAATGGCGCATTATATAAGTTTGGATGTGGAAAGAGTGATACCAACGCCTGTAGATGCAGATTGGTACTCAAGACACGTCATAGAGTAACAATATTGTTTGCAGAGAAATTTGAAAGAGAAATTTTACTTGCACTTGATTCTAGTGAAAGTTATTCTGTATGTTTTTTATTTTTTCACAGATTGTTAAATGCGACAATGTTGATTGTTGTGGGAAATTAATTTGAAAATGATTTTAAAAACGGTCTTCTTTCTCCACCCGTTCAATTTGTACATGATGCAGAAACAGGTAGACTACGCAGGTTGGAAGCTTTGGAAAATATTTAGAACGCTCATTTCTTGCTACTATTTCAATCAATAGTAGTCCAGTCCTCAGATCCTATTATTGATGAGACTCTGCCGTATGATTCTGCTTGCCCTACAAAGTAAGGTGACGTTGAGTCTGGACGTAGAATATACAAGGTATATTAATGTATACAATACGATTCGTCATGGTTTGAATATACAATGTTTAATGTATAAATCCTTTTTGCATTTAATTTTATTGCTAATGTGTGTATTGTATTTTGCATCAATTTCAGCGGCACATAAACACAATCGTACTGTCCATTCCTGTCACCTGAATCTTTGTACCAATCAAGAAATAGTCGAGGTTAACCACAGGCACTCCCAGCGTATCGCAGCCAAAATTGCGAAGCTTGGCAGAGAAGTGCTGTGCCGTACGATTCATCCCCCAACTGGTGGAGAAAACGTTGAATGGTTAGAGGATGATAAGGTGCCAACGGACGTGCCAGATGAAGTAGAATCTGCTGCTGATACGTCTGATGAACTGCCGATTGTCTCTGACTGAGCACCATGGCTAGTTAACTCTTTTAGCCCAGTTGACGAATAAAATTATAGTATCCAGATTCTATCTAGGTTTAACGAGCTTCGTACTTTTTATTTGTTTCTCACATCTAGTCGCTCATTGCGACATTAACTTGTAGTTTTTTTAAAGATATCAGGATAATCGTAATTTTGTTCTAAATAACCTTACCTTAAGTTACTATTAATTGTCTAAAGAAAGAAGAATCATTCATCTTTTAAATAAATTTCTGTGATTTAGGCCAAATAATTATTTTTCTGCACGTTGAAATCCAGGGGGTCTAGACCCCCTCATTGGCTCATCAACATAAACCTAAGCAATTAAACCCCGTCACCCAATAGATGAGAAGCTTTAAAGCACGTCAACCCATCCAGCGAGGAGCCTACTAATGAATAGGTGTATGAGTATTTTTAAATTTTCCGCTCTCCAAAATCACTATATTTCAGTTTATTTCTAAAGTCTGGTTCGAGGAACATAGAATTTAAACCTTCTGAAGTCGGGTGCCCTAAATGTATTTATACCTTTAGATATACGTTTATCATCATACGTGTAGGTTTTAAAGTGCCCCGTCAAACGATTGCATAATATTTTGTGAACAATCTACAACCGATATGGATATTCGTAAGTTTTTCAAAAAACGTCGTATTGACAAGTCTAGCGTCGCTGAAATATTTGAAATTCAAGAAAGTGAGCTACAAGCATTAGAATTAGTAGTTATTGTTCGATTCTTCTTGTAGACGAACGGGATTTTCAAAAAATTTATTTTGAACTGTATATAATTTTTATCATAAAGCAACAGTTACTTCTACCCACACTACAGAACACTCAACAGAATAGAGGTTTACTGAAGCTTAACCTACAAACAGTGGCAACGTTGATACTGTTGTTACTACTTTGTTTACAAACCTCGATCTCTTGCATGTATGTGTTCATGCTACTTATTCAAAACGATATCATGTGTGTCCTCTGGCATCCCAGCTGGAATAACCTTTATTACACAAACATCCGCATTATTTTTTCTCAGTGTATTTGTATGTTGCACATACAATGTTGAGCAAAACTTACTTACAGAGTGATTCCGAACTTGCAACCACTTCGTCTGTAAACAACACAAGTACCTTCCAGCCCCCATCTCGGTTAGATTCATTAGCACTTACGTATTAACATGACTTTAGCGTATATGTAAATAAAAGTAATACCTTAAAACTGATTCCTGGTCTGAGAGATATGGTTTGGGCTCCTGATGAATCATTCCAATTTCCCGCCACGTTTATAAAAAAAAAGAGTTTTAAATTTCAAAGACATTGGTTGCTTAAATAACCTTGGTTATCGTACTCTGCAAAACAAAATGGCAGATTTTGTAAATATTGTGTGTTATTTAATGCAAGTAAAGGTGGTACAGGTAATCAGCCTTCAGACCAATTAGTGACCAAACCTCTTACAAACTTTAAGGATGCACTGGAAATTTGCAATAACCATGCTCTAACAAACTATCAATTATTTTCGAGAGAAAAATTGACTGCTTTAGATAATGTTGAAAAAGACAAAATGTTACCTGTAGATCAACAAGTTTCAGAACAACAAGAAAATTTCATTAAAGAAAGCAAAGAGGGTTTCATTTCTATAATCAAAACAGTAATGTTATGTGGTCGTTAAAATTTTTCTCTTAGAGACCATGTTGATTCTGGAAGAATTAAAGTATCCAAGGAACCTTTATTTAATAATGGTAATTTTTGCGCCCTCCTCAGGTACTGTACTGAGAAAGACGAGCAGCTTAGAATTCATTTGGAAACTAGTCTAAAAAATGCTATGTATACGAGTCCGGAGATTCAAAATGAGTTAATTGGCATTTACCATAATATAATATTTAAAAATATTGTTGACCGAGTAAAAAATTCTAGAGGTTTTACCATACTGGCCAACGAAACTGCAGATATTGCTAGCATTGAACAAGTGTCAATAAGTGTCCAACATGTTGAAAAACTTGTACCAATAAACGGGAAAAATAAGTTTGGGCTACGTGAAGATTTTCTGAGCTTTGTTCCCGCTACAAATTGCACAGAACTTGGTTTATCAAAAGTAATTTTAGATTTTCTCGAGAAATCTGGTTTAGATTGTACTTATTTTATTGGTCAGGGTTATGATGGTGCAAGTGCCATAAAAGGCGATTATCATGGAGTTTAAACATACTTCAGATAGAAACACAGCTTAGCACATTATTCGCACTGTGCTAGTCACTGTATTAATTTAGCAATTAATGCTGCATGTGAGTATCCAACCATTAGGAATGCTCTTGGAACTGTTGAGAGCGTATATAACTTTTTCAAATATCCAAAGAGGAATAATCAACTAGAAATTTCTATAAGCAGCATTTTAAGTTTGAAAGAAGAGCAGATAAAGAAACTCAAGCGATTATGCCAAACCAGATGGGTTGCACAGCACGAAGCGTTGGATACTTTTGTTAGACTTTTACCAGCAGTTATTCACGCCTTAGAAACTATAACGGAAACGTGGAAAGATGATATTGTGAGAATCTCTGCATATTCTTTATTGTTAGCAATATAAAATATCCATTTTCAAGTTGCTGTTTACGTTGTTCGGTCAATAAATACTATCGCACTCACTCTCAGCCACACTCTACAGTCTGAGAATCAAGATTTGGCAAAGTCGGTACGACAAGCTTCACGTGCAGAAGAAGAACCACGATGTAAGAAAGCAAACGCAGAAAGTAAGTTCCAAAAAATTTTCGAGTGTGTAAAAAAAAATTGTGAAACAAATCATATTGAAGTTGGCAAACCTCGAGTCACTGCCCGCGAAACTAAGCGTTCTAATATACAAACCGAATCAGTTGAAGACTACTCCCTCGTAAGCACTTATATTTCATACCTTGATTTGTTTATTTCAAATTTAAATGAAAAATTTTTAAAACATCGCTATACGTTCGAAAATTTTTAATGTTTGTTTTCCAAATCCAGTAACGGGGACATAAATAAAGATTTCGATCAAGAGTCTTGTTTAGAATTATTTAAAAGTTATGCTACAATTTTTCCTGACGATTCAGAGGATATCTAAGTAAATGAAGTACATTGCTGGCAACGGCAAATTGCATCTCTTGGAATGAGTAATTCTCCTGAAGCACTTGACTTTTCAGAAGCTTATCCGATTACACGCCAGATATTATTAGTTATGGCCGCATAGCTGATAACAACATGTACTTATATAAGATCGCTTTCAACATTGCGAAGATTGAAAGCCTACTTGAGATCTGTTATGTCTAAAAATCGACTGAATGGGCTAGCAGCTCTAAGCATACATTAAGATATTGTAGTTAAAAGTGAAGATGTTATGCAGCAGTTTTTTGCTACACCTAGAAGAATCGCAATGTCAAAACAAATCAGGGATACAAAAGGGAAGAAATAACTATTATATTACTTACTTACTAAATTTTATGTATACTTAAATTAAGATTAATTGTAAAAATAAAATTAATGTTTATTTAATAAAATTTATGCATGGTCTTTTGATTTAAAATACTTAGAGTTAATTGTCAGTTAGGTTATTCCTTATTGGGTTATGAGGTTTTAGGCTTCTAGTTTTATATATGACTTAACGAGTTGTGCGTGTGTGTGTGTGTGTGCCCGTATATATATATTTGTGACCCCCCTTTACCGCAATCCTGGCTATGCCACTGATGAATGGCCCCTAAGTCCTACATTTAATTAAAAATTTGCACTGACTGCTCTTCAGCTTCTTCTGAACACAACTAAGCTTATAAAAACTAAAACTTACATTTCTACCGAAGCATGGACTTATGAAGTCCAGCACCCTTAGGAATGATTCAATCTTTGTACTGGGAAGTATGGTAAGTAGTGTTTGTAATCTGATGTTCTCCATAACAGCACAGTGTAGATGCAGATGCAAATATAAAGAACGTACAGCTCCCACCAGCGTCCACAATTAATAAAATAAGGCGTCCACACGTAAGTAAAATAATATCATACACATACCGCACATATCGTGGAACATCATAACATAACTTCTCTTAGCATGAAATTTCAAACAAACGCATTACAATATCACACAGCACTGAGCTACAGGGACTGCTTATTGGAGAACTAAAATCAAGTTTATAAGGTTTGTTATAAAAATAAGAAAATGTGGTATTCAAAATCAAAGATGCACCTGTACAACATTTTTTGAGAGAAACATTAATTTTACCGTTCAATGATTTAGGAGAATTTTTTATTGCATTCATGATTCGAACTTTTCTAGTATTAGCAAATAACCTTACTACATGTATACTGATATGAATGTAAACATGTTAGATGATAATATCTTTTAACTTATTTTTTAACTCACAACTATTTTATCCGTGTGATTTCACCAGCGAAACATTTTTCATCAAAGAATCAGGAAGAAATTTTGAAAAACTATTAGTACGTAAATTAAGTGTCGAGACAAGAATATGGATAGCAAAGTCTTTTCTGTGTATTTTTATAAGTTAGCAGCATTTAAGTAAGTTTTCATTAGACGTCATATATTATTATTTGTGGACACCGGTGAATGCTGTATGTCCTTTATATTTACATCTGCATCTACAGTGTTCTGCTTTGAAGAACACAAGGTTGCAACAACTACTTACCATACTTACCAATAGAAAGTTTGAATCGCTTTTGAGGGTGCTTGACTCCATACGTTCATGCTTTGCTAGAAATGTAAGTTTTAGTTTTTGTAAGCTTACTTGTATTCAGAAGAAGCTGAAGAGCGGTTAATTAAAGTGCAAATTTTCAAATAAATGTAAGACTTATGACATTTTTACTAGACATATCACACGACGTACTAACAAGCATAAATATGTTACCTTTTTTTATTTTTTGATCAAACATAAAACATAAATTAGCCATATATAAATTACATAAACTAATTTTGAATGAATAAATTCTGAATCTTACTCGAACACTAATTTAAAAAAAAATGAAATTGAATTAATTAAAACAAAATGTTAAGTCGTAGCTGTAAATCTTATTTAATAACTTAATTCGTTGACTATTGTGAATTAAAAAAAAAGCATTGTTCGCGAATGTTACCATTTGTAAGAGAAAAAGTTTGATGCTTTTTTTTAACATGAAGAATCTGAGCTCAAAGGTGTATACGATATATTTCCAGTTACAAGTGCCAGCAACCCTGGCCCAGTTTGGTGCCTCAAATGACTCAAAAATAAATGTATAAGTAAAGTAAAAGAAAACTGGATATAAAACCTTTTTAATACACCACTACCGTATTGTGTCTGAAGTAAATTAGAGTTAAGCGATAAATTTATTTTTATTTCTAATGATGATAAATATAATAATTTACAGCTTTTTAGGAGTACCGAACATTAATGAAAATATCCTGGAGAATATAAGACTCTTAGAAAAGAACTACTTAACATTATAGGTCATAATAGACACAATGTTTCTACTCGTCTTTCTTTAAATTATGGAATTTGCCAAGACAATTCAGTGCGAACACGAGTCTTTTTAAAAAATAATGAGCAGATTTAAATTACTTAAGCCAACAAAGGTTATATTACAGTTGTCATTAACAAAGAAACTCACAAGAATAAAGTAGAAGAATTATTTAGTATTTGTAAATTTTATTTACAGCTCAAAAATAATGCTTAAGAAGTAATTATTCAAAGATGAAAGAAATTTTTTACGTAAGTGGGATCCATACGGTTTTTTTTTTAATTTAATAATTTCAATAAAGATATTCGTAAAAAAAAAATAATTTAAATACTACCAACTGATAATAATATACAAAAAAACGTTCCTATTCGTACTATTGTTTTGAAACTAAATTCACCTATTTACAGTTTTTTATAATTTCTTTCTGATTTTTTGATTAAGAATATTTCACTGGAAAAATAACACTTAAAAAATAGTTATTAGTTAAAAATTAAGTTAAAAGATATTATCATTTAATATGTTTACACTCTCATCAGTCTAGATGTAGTGAGTTTATTTACTAATACTAGTGAAGCCCTATTTATAAATGCAATAAGACATTTTTAGAAATTCTTAAATAATAAAATCAATGTTTTTCTCAATGTATTTTGTGCAGATGTATCTTTGATTTTCGGTTCAACTTTTCTTCATTGAAACAAAAAATTTTATAAACAAGTTTTCAGTTCTTCAATGAGCAGTCCCTGTAGTTCAGTGCGTGTGATCTTGTCATGGGCTTGTGTGAGATTTCATGCTTTGAGAAGTTATGTTTTGATGTTCCACTGTATAAGTAATGTGTGGATCATATCCTTATATGTGTGCCTACTATATATATTAACTATACTAAACACATTTTTAACAGCTATTATAAGCTAATCTTATCAGCACTGTATATTCTCCACTTGCATGGTCCAATTGAATATTATTGTAAGAAGCTTTACAATGGTCTTGTATGCAGTTTTAACGATAAATAAAATTCGATTTTTTCACTTGGAAAAGATGTAACAAAGCCACTTGATAAAAATAATGTCGTTTACCACGTACCACGTGCAAATTGCCACTGCTGTTATGTCGGTGAACAATCGAGAGCTGTTAAATTTAGAATGGCAGAACATAGAAGTGATATATAGAAAAAAAAGTTCATATGTACTAACACAACATAGCATTGAATTTACACACAACTTTAACTGTGATTAAATAAATTTTAGACACAGAACAAAATTACAAAAATCATTAAATGTCTCCTTTTAATTATAGTATTAGGAAAACATGAACTGTTTACGAGCGTCTCACAAGAAACTGCTTGTGATTCTTATTTATTTGTATCATATGCGTATACAATATTGTTTGTGTATGTGGAAGGTATAAAAGCAACTAAACTTGAAACTCTGACTACATTACGATTTTACATCTCCATTGTAAAAGTCAGAGGTATGTTATACACTTCACTGAATTTGCGTTTATTTCATTAACCGAACCAGTACCACCATTAGACATTATTTTGATTCCAGCAAATGTTTTTGCCTTTGTACCTCAGGGTAATCTCCTCTGGCTTGTTATTGAAGCACAGTACAAATCAGGAAAAGAACAACAACGTTTAAAACGTTGGATTTTGTTGAAGAGCTATTACCCAACGTCTTCTGGTATTACGTCGAAGACATTGGTGTCTAAAGCACCTCCCTTTTTGAAGACTCAGTTGATTTGCTGATCTCAGGTAAAGAGATTGGTTCGTGACATTTGCCCGTTGAAGACTACCCCGTTTGCTCCAGTTCATTTTTTTTTCATAAATGTAAAGTTCTTATTTCACAGACCTAAGAGAGGATCAGTGATTCTCGGTTGATGGCCTAGAATCAAGAGATTAATATAGAGTCGTTGGTCACCAGGGCTTCCAGACTTGTGACAAATATCTCTGCTCGTGACGTCTGTCAGTGAATGACTAACTCAGTTTGATAGTGGCCGGCTTTCCATAGTTTTGTAGTCAACGAGTTGGTTTCAGAAATGGTTGTTAACATGTATTTGTTGGCAAGGTAGTTCAAACATAGGTGGCCCTTAAAAGAACCAATAAGATTGATGGTGAAAAAGAGAACGTTAATACTTATAATAGCGCTAAAAAGGGCCAGTTGTGAAATTTCCAGTTATTTCTGATTATTATAAGTAGATAAACTAGGCCGATACGAGCACACGCCGAATCCAACACACGTCCCCCTCCCTGCCCACGTGCACGACTGTGCGCGGACAGCTACGACTCTGCACGAAGCGCTAGGGGTTGTGCACAGCTTCCTTTTCTCTGGTTTGCGTGTAGGAGAGCGTGTTGTTTTGTATGTATATGGATGAGAGCCCCAACCACACGCTTATATCTGTGAGGTGTGAGGTGTGACAAATAAGTATTACCTTTCCAAGGTAATACGTGTACACATATACATGTTTATCTACATACATAGATAAATACTTACGTACGATGCGTGTATGTATATATTTTTATAAAGATTTTTAATTGAAAATGTATGATGGGTAGGTAATAGGATATGATTAGAGTTAATGATGTAGCACAGTATATTTAGATCGAGTGGTCATTGGTTTCAATTTGACTATGTATAGATTTTTTTTATGGGTGGACTGTTTATGCACAGCAGGAATAGAATCAGGAAAATAACAGCAGTAAGAATCATCTTGTTTGTGTATCGACAGGTCCTTCGTTTGAACTTGACTACCAGCCTATGTATAATGTGTTTTATTGGTGGACTGTTGACGCACAGGTAAAATCAGCAGTAGGAGTTATCTTGTATTATTATTACCTTTCTACGTATAACTAAGAGATCCAACGATACACTTACCTGTAGGATACATCAGTAGCCAGAACTATCTTTCATTTATGACCGAAATGTCTCAGCCATACGCTCTTTCGCATGCAGTACAACCAATACTTATTACTAAGACGGGGTTTATCTGAATAGATACGAACACGAATGGAACAAGGATGGAATTTTGAAATTATAAGGTAATAAGTTCCGTTAAAAACTTTATTCAACGAAAACTTGATTTATCAAATTTTATTTAACTTTTTTATCATTTATTTTGTAAGTAATAAAAATATTTGTTTTACAACATTTTAATAAAATTTAGTTTGTATGTAATACTTCAACATTCTTTTTTCATATAATACTTCGACATACTTTTTTTTTCTTCTTTCCTCCATTGATGGTACTCTTCTTTTCCTTTTTTTTCTGACGGTTTTCGAGTTTTTAAGTTCAACTGGTGGCGGTGGGGGTGGTACTGGTGGCATATTATCCTGCTGACTGAGATTTTTAGTTGATAAATCCAGAGGCTGCAGTACATCCCTATTCGGGCCAACTATTAGCGGCGCTGCCTCAGACATCACCAATTGTTTGACGGGTGACCATGTAAGATCAATTATTGGTGGTGATGCAGGTCGCGGTGACGGTGATGTTGCCCGATGACTAGTATGCTTCTTTTCGAACTCCTCCGTAAATGAAGGAGTTGGGCTTGATGGTGATATTAACGGCAAACGTATATTTAGTATTACTGGTGGTATAGGGTCAACATTTGACAACATTGCCTTTGATACCGGTGACCACGTGAGGTCAATTATAGGCAGCAGTTCAGGAGGTGGTGGTGACCACGTGAGGTCAATTATAGGCGACAGTTCAGGAGGTGGCGGTGATGTCTGACGTCTAGCGATTTCACGCTGCTCATCGAAATCCTTCGTAAAAGAAGGAGTAGGACTTATTGATGTTATCGGTGGAAAGGGTCCATCGAATAATAACGGTGATATTGGGTGAGCAGCCAATCTCTGCCAAAACAAATCATCGTCGTTGCGGTCATTACTTTGTAAATATTCAACTAATTCACCCTGCTCTTCTTCAACTGGCAGCGATGGAAAAAGGCAATCAGCGATGAGTGGCCCTGCATCCTGAGAGTTATGTGGTTGCAGCAGCAATTGATGGTCAGCGACGACTTGTCCGGCATCCTGAGAGTTGGTGGTTGGTGAAGACTCAAACAACTGCTTGCAGACTTCCATTTCCGAACGCTCCGTCGGTGTAAGAGATACTTGGCGAGAATCCATGTCGACGAATGAATGAATTTCTGAGGGACTAACACCTCGTTTAAATAGGCAGTCGAACAGCTACGCCAAAAAATTGTAGTATTAGAAAAGGATACAATTATGTCTGCTACTATCTCTCTTCTTAAAATGCAAATAGCATTATACATATAGAAATTCGTGAGAAGGGGAAAACTACGTCTTTCATCTATTGGACCATCAGTGAGCAGAAATCCATAAGTAAGGGAAAATTGTATTAGAAAAGGATACAATTATGACTGTATCTATCACTTTTCTTTAAATTTAAACAGCATTATACATGGAAAAATTCATGAGTAGGGGAAAACTGCGTTTTGTAGCCATTGGACCATCATTGGGCGAAAATTCATGAGTAGGGGAAATGGCACATCCAAAATACACCCCCCCCCACCTAATACATACATGTGTATGTACGCAAGTTAGTCATGCACTTGATTTTCTTCGAGCGGCGAAATAAATTTGCCCACTTCTACAACAGCATTCAAGGAAGCAACAAGTCTGAAAGAAGAAAACAGCAAACAAGGAGCTCAATTCCAGAAGGAAAAGGAAAAGGAATATAAACGGTAGCCGAAACAGAAGCAGCAGTAAAGGAAGTGGTCCATAAATTTGACGCAGCAAAAGTAAGAGTGCCTCGATTTTAAAATCATAAAATCTTTTGCTTTTTTCCCTTACATAGTTGCCTAAATATGTATGTCTAAAGTTGTTTCTACTTTTTCCTAAAACTCGCTTGACTAAAACTATCTCTCTGAAAAACTTTTCGTAAAGAAAATGTTTTTCTTATTTTTTTTTCTGACACATTTTACTTTAAAATTAAGCTACTAAAAAATTTTTTTTTCAAACTAAAAATATTTTTTCTCGTTGTTTATTATATCCATCTACATACGTTTGATACAAGCTACCTTTCATAAATTATTCTTACTTTTCTTGCACGCGATTTAACGCAACAAAAGTGAGAGTGCTTTGATTTTCAAATCCTAAAATATTTTTCTCTTACAAAGTTAACCAAATCTGAACTTTTAAAATTATTTCATACTCGCTTGACTAAAACTTTTCGTAGTGAAAATATTTTTTCCTAACACATTTTACTGTAGCTACTAAAATTTTTTTTCAAACTAAAAATATTTTTTCTCATAGTTTTATTATATCAATCTACATAGGTTTGATACCAACTGCTTTTCATAAATTATTTTCTACTTTTTCTTATACGCGCTCAACTAAAACTATATTTCTAAGAAAAAATTTTCCGAGTGAAAATATTTCCTTGACACATTCACCGTTTACTTATTTTTTATTCTCTAAGTGAAAATTACTTTTCCTTTCACATAATTCATTACATCTCCTACATATGTTTCATTCACACTGCCTTTAAATTTTATTTTTCATTTTTCAAACTTAAATTATTTTTGTTCGTTTAAGCTTGATTTAATTTCTGTATCTACACCAGCATTAGGAAGAAAATAGATAAGACGATAAGCAGCAGCAAGCAGTGAGCCATAAAGTTACAAGGACTGAAGTATCTCACGAGACCCATCCAGCAGCAGCAAAGGTAAGATATCTGTATTACAATGATTGGTTTTATTTTTTCTTTCTACGATATATTGTGAAAGAATGTTTTCACTTTCTACTGCGGTCGTGATCTTCATATTATAAATTTCAACCATTTCTCAGATAGAAAAAAAGTATTTTTATTTTCAAATAATACATAATGCAGTGTTCATTTACGTATTCCTATTTTTTTACAGCATTACGATGGTCAAGACAATATCAACTTATCATTCAGGAAAAAATTCAACATCACGGTCTAAAGATCGATCAGTAGAAGAAAAAGGAACAAAAAAAAAAGAAAAAGGTATCTTTTGATATTTTTTTAGTTTTTCTAATTTTACTTGCTTATAATCTAACATCACTTTTAAACTAAGAATTTTTTTACAGAGCAGATGTCAGTATTATTTGACGATGTCTTCGAACAAGTGTGTAAAAATTTCATCCCGCTACCACCACCAGTTTCACCAATTCAATCAGATGGTCCTTTATGGTGGCTCTTTAATGAAGAGAATGATGACACCGACGATAAATTACCTCATCTAAATCAAACACAACCAAAAGAAAAATTACAAGTGCCAGCAATAAAAGAAGATGTCCTTTCAATGCCACCTACAATAGAAGTAAAGGATATACCGCTACCATCTACTATATCATGGAGTGAGTGGATGGAGCTGTACAAGCAACCACCACCACCTCCTCCATCATCAACACCACCATTACCACCAGCTCCGACTTTACCATCACAATTTAAAGAATTACCGCCACTACCACTATCACCAACACTACCACCAACATCATCGCATTAGCAGCAGCAGCAGCAATCACCATTGTCAATTCAACCGCTGCCAGAGAATATTGAGGAATGGACAGAAGATGATAAAAAAGAACTGGATATGAGAGTCCAAATCTTGCTAAAGCAGCAGGAGTTAAAAGTCAGGGCAGGTGAAATCATAAAAATGATGAAAGTTCGGTTGAAAATAATCAAAAATAATCGGAAAAAATTAGAAGAAAAAGAGAAGCGTCAAGCTGCCCAGCTGAAAAAAAAAGCGATTGAATCAAAAGAAAAGAAAAGAAAAAGAGAAAATGAAGAAAATGAAGAAAAAAATATGAATGTGAAAAAAAAAAAAAATTATAGTTGTTGAATAATGAAAATTATATTTGTAATTTCGTAAAAATATAACTGTATTATTAAATGTAATAAATATTATTCAATTTTTTTAAGATTCAGTCTTTTATTTAACATAATGTTAAACTTCTTTTTAGATGAGAAAAAAACTTTTAAAAATAAAGTTTTACCACAATTATTAATTAACTTTTTGTTTAATGTTAATACCTTTCTAATAACTATAATATTATCAAACCTGTAATACTGACTTCTTGTAAGGTATTTACCACCACCCCAAGTCATCTCTTTCTCTCATTCACACACATATACACGTGCTTCCCACCCCTATTAAAATATGCTTTTTGCTAAACTCTGAAGGTATTAAAAGGAGTTAACGTTGACAGAGCAGTTCATTTTAACCCAGTGACTCGATGACTAAGCTTCCTCCTGCAAGAAGTCATGGCTACTATACAGCATTTCAAGGATTCGGCTACTTGCCTGTGGCAATCATACCAACAAAGTCAACGCTGCTCAAATTCAAAGACTGTTAGATTGTAGTCTTGTAACACTGAAGGATGCTGATAATTTTAGTAAGAGTTGCAAGTTAACAACCTCTGAAAAACAAAAATTTCAGGCAGCTGTGGCTTTACTCAAAACTACCGTACAATTTCTTTATGACCATTTGGAAATAGTAGAGGCGGAGAGAATTTTTATAGATGAACCTCAAGTTTTTGTGGCAGACAGTGAGCAAGAAGTGACAGCAGCAGCTAAAGCATTCGAAAATGAACCTGCAATTTTTATACCAGAAAGAATACAAAAAGCAGGCCTTGCAATAAGCGTCCAAGGTAAAGGTGTGACAGAAATGGGCCCTACAACAAGCATTCAAGATGAAGGTATGATAGAAGCGACAGCAGCTCCCGTTCTTCAGGATGATAGATCAGTGAATTTAAATGACGTTAATAGTGCATTTAAAAAACGCATTGCGACAGCTTTGATCGTAAATTTAAAACACCTAGATCTGAAAAAGTTTTCAAAAGACGCTAAACATAAGTTTGTAAAACGGATCCATTGATCTCTTAGTGAATATGAAGCGTTGAAAGTAAATACAGTGTTGGCAGCTGAAAATGTAATAGTTAAAGATAATTTCGAAAATGTAGATTTAAAATACTTTAACACAAAATCACGAGCTATATTCCAGACAACAGACTTGAATGAGTGGTTTGATGTGAATATACAACAGCCAATAGAAAAAATATGGATGATTTTAGTGACAAAGAATCAGGCTGGTCTTTGCTTTCAATTTTGAATTTATTTGTGAATATTATTAAAGTGAATCCTATGCGAGGTAGTTCTTTAATAGATTTGCCAGGTTACATAAAAAACAAAAATGCTTGTGTAAATGTAGTGAACAAAGACGTTCAGTGTTTTAAATGGGCTAGAGTGTCAGCAATACATCCAACAAAAAAAAATCCAAATCGGGTCTCGAACTATGTTCAGTACGAAAACGAGTTAAACTTTGATGGAATTGATTTTCCTGTTAACCCAAAGCAAATTAGGAAATTCGAAAACCAAAACAAAGTATCGGTGAATTTAAATTTTTTTTAATTAATTAATAATTTATATTTTTTTAAAAAAGAGATACAAATGATGTATACAATGTTTTCCCAGTCACTTAACAATAAATAAAAAAGAAGTTTATGTGAATCTCTTACTTCTTGAAAGCTTCTATGTAGATCATGAAGAAGATAATGATATAAATGAAGGTAATAATCATTTAAACGAAGAATACAAACATCATTATGTTTGGATAAAAAATTTATCCCGCTTGGTATGTAAACAATCATCTAAACATGGACATGCAGTACATATATGTGATCGCTGCTTTCACTATTTTTCGTCAAAACAAAAGTTAGAAAAGCATGAAGTCGATTGCAAAATTCTAACTAAGTGCAAAATTATACTGCCCAATAGAAATCAGAAAGATGATATACTACAATTTAAAAATTTTACGTATAAAAACAAAGTATCTTTCGTTGTATATGCAGACTTTGAGTGTTTGCTAGAACCTGCAAAGAGCAGTCGTGCTTATCAAAGTCATAGAGCATTCAGTATTGGTTATTTTGTTAAGTGCTCTTACGACGATAGCAAATCAGAATATAAGAGTTATAGAAAAAGTGACGAAAACGATGATGAAACACCTGCTAAGTGGTTTGTACGTTCTCTGTATCTTCTTGCTCTAAAACTAGAAGAATTATACAAAAATCCTATAAAAATGACAAATTTGACACTTGAAGAACAGTTTAAATATAATGAAGCTTCTTTGTGTCACATATGCAACCAACCATTAAGCTTGGATGATATAAGAGTTAGAGATTACTGTCATCTCACTGGAAAGTAAGTGTACTTTTTTTTAACATATTATATCATAAAGCGCACAATATTTTTTTATTTTAGATACCGTGGTCCCGCTCATAACAAATGCAATCTTAATTATCAAGACTCAAGAATGATACCCGTAATTTTTTACAACTTAAGCGGATATGAATCACATTTGTTGGTAAAATAACTTGCTACATGCTTCTCGGGAAGAATCCAACTTCTACCACAAACAAAAGAAAAATACATTTCATTTACAAAATATGTGGAAGGGACTGATTTCAGTCTTCGATTTATTGATTCCTTCAAGTTTATGACTTCATCTCTTGATAAATTGTCATCTTATTTAAAGGAATTAAAAATATTGAAAACAGTATTTTCAAATGATGATCATTACACTACAGATAAAAAAAATTTATTTAAAAAAAAGGTGTGTACCCTTAATACCCCAGATGTTTTTTATTATTATATAATTCGATTAACGTTTGTAAAACATGGAACCATTTGTAATTGCCTTGTGAGCTAAATTGTTTCCACATAAGGTCTTTTAAAGTACGATTGAATCGTTCGCATATAGATGCTTTGAGGTTGCTGTAGGTTGAGTATAAGTTTATTTTATATTTTTGCATTAGATTTTGAAACTTAAAATTGTACAATTCCTTGCCATGGTCAGTTTGCAAGTTTACTGGCACCCTTCCGTCCTTTAATATAGACTGCATCGCTGTTGACACTATTTCACCTGTTTTTTTCTTTATCGGTACAGCCCATGCATACTTTGAAAAAACATCTATTACAGTAAGTATATACCTATAACCTTTGTTTTTACTAGCGTTAGGCTGCATCTCGACAAGGTCCGCTTGCCAAGTCTCATCTAAGCCACGCACGTCAAATTTTCGACGAGGATAATTACTTCTTGCTGTCTTGTGAAGTTCCTCGACAACTCGGTCCATGTGTTAAATTTATTTTTGTTGAATCAGCTTGAATAAATGGGAATTTTTTTTGTAAATTGTATATGAAAGTTCGAATGCTATCTATTTCTTTTTCAATACTTATAATTTTTTCAGTTAAGTAAGCACGATTTACAGCATCTCGAGGTTGTTTCGGTGCTGCAACATTGCACAATCTTTTATTATCTAAGTCATACTGTCCATCTTCAGTAAGTTTGTATCTGACCCCAGGAGGACCTTGGGTACCGCCTTTACTCCTACCTTGTTTACGACCAAATACATCAACACTCATTGTGATACTGAAACAAAATGACTGCTCACCTAAATATATATACCCTGCCTCACGTAGCTCTTCAATAATTAATATTATTTCATTGTCATGACTTGGATTTCCTGCCGATCTTTCAGCTGTGAGTAATCGTAAACGATCCACAAGTTCGTTGGGATTGTCCCAGTGCACATAATCTACATGCTGTGTTTTTCGAGCGATTTTGTATTGTGGTAATAATGATCCTCCAGTTTTACTTGGAACGTAATCGAACATAGGAGCAATAATTTTATTAAATTTGTGACTGTTATGTTGCCTAAGAGGTTCATTTTTATCAAATCTTCTTCTATAAACACTCGAAATTTTTAAAAGCATATAATATTTTTGCATATCCTCTTCCGTTGTAAGATTTGTATTCGGGTGTTTTTTTGTGAGTAGCTCCATTAATCCGTCAGTCATTGAAAATTTGAGTTTGTCCATTGTAATTTTATCATCATCAAAATGTATTGGTAAATTCCCAAGTTTATATGTTCTATTTTCTTTTCGTACCCCATACATCAAATCCAATAACTTTTTTTGATCATTATCAAGCATTTGCAAATATAAGTTCCTCGATAAGTTTTCATTGATTTCAACATTATTAGACATATATTGCATAGTTTTATTCATTTCATCAGTATCTTCATTCATATTATCATCACTTTCACTGGCAGCAGACTCGAACACCGTGCTATTATCATCGTTGGGTGGTTCTTTAGTTTCTGCTTTCGTAACATCTTTATTTTTATCGTTGTTGAATTAGTTATAGGTTACAGATGAATTCCTTTTATTTTTCTTGGTTGTAGTAACAATTTTCTGTAAAGGTTCTGTTATTGGTTTCAAAGTTTCGCTAAGGACTTTTTCAACTTAACCTTTTTCCAACTTCAACTGTCTGTACTTTTTTTTCACGGCTTCTCTTGCCTTTACTAATTGATTAAGTACGTCTTTTTCTCCTTCATACATGTTGATGCTTTAATGGCTTTCGTTGGACTACAAATTTTTGCTATGTATCTCTTATATTTAAAGCAAAATTGTCAAAACCTTTTCTATATTGACCATTTTTTATCTGTACATCCTTGTTTATAACAGCAAATCCATATCGATCATCATTCCAACAGCTAGAGCATAACTCTTTAAATTTAGTATATGGCATATCTGAATTTACATGATCATTATACACATGTCTCAAATTTACTTCATCCTGACGAAATAAAGCTAAAAAATTTACGTTGTCTCTCACAAGATGTTTTGGTACTTGAGCATAGGACTGACAAAGATAGAAACAGTCTACATTTTTATGTCTTCCCATGCAGAAAAAGGCTTTCACATTATCTTGTTTTTCACAAGCTATATCATCGAAAATAATAATAGAATTTGGTAAGGCATCATCTGGTGAGACTACTGCTTCGCATTCACTGAAAGGTAAGTACTTCACACCATCTATAGGTTCTAATAGCTCTTTTAAAAATTTGTATTTGGGTTGATTCAATGACTTTGAATATACGTATATATTTTCGAATTTTAGTCCGTTAGGATGTACTATTAATGCTAATAAGCTATTGGTTTTACCACAGTTGGATGGACCACAAAATACAGCACGAATACTATCTGAAAGGAGCTCACCATGTCGATTTACACGCTTTTCTTGTTTTACAATAGCATCAAAATTTGGAACTTGCAATGTTACAGACTGTTCTTTAAATTTCATTTCTGTGCTGTATGACGTAATAGTTACAACTGAACTGTGAGATAAAATAATACTGCCCTTTATACTCTTGCATTTTTTATGTGCTATGACTACATTGCAACCGATCTGATGAGTATAAGTATACATATTTTTTTCGCAATACTCAGTCACAACCCAACCTTCAAAGTGAAATGATCATACATTGTAAGCGAGGATATGGTCTTGTAAATAAAATCATAAATTCTTTACCTGTAGAAATTCATTTACCAGGTTATCAGTACTGTGGTCCAGGTACTAAACTTACGGAACGCCTTGCTAGAGGTGATCTTGGAGTAAATCCTCTGGATACGGCGTGCAAAGAGCATGATATAGCTTATTCGAAAAATCGATACGATCTTGAGACTAGAAACAAAGCAGATAAAATTTTATCTGAGCGAGCTTGGCAAAGAGTAAAGGCTTCAGATTCGAGTATTGGTGAAAAAACAGCTGCTGTTCTGGTAACAGGTGTAATGAAGCTTAAGAGTAAATTAGGTATGGGTTTGGAACAGAAAAAGAAAAAGATATGAGGTTCAAAAAAGAAATGCTGTATAAAAAAGAAACTAAAAACTACTATGAACACAGTTATTAAGGCTGCCTCGCATCAAATGAATACTAAGAGAAAAAATGCTCGTAAAGTAATCAGTAGTGCTTAAAAGGTGCTCGCAATGCAGTTAAAATGTGTGGTGGTAAAAAAAGTATTAATATTCCTCGTATTTTACGTGTTCCTGCTTGAATTGGCGGAGCTTTACCTCTGATTCCTTTATTTGCTGGCTTGAGTGCAACTGGCGCTTTGGCAAATGGTATTGCAGGAATTATGAAGAGCGTAAACGCGGCTAAGTCTGCAAAAAAAAAACTAAAAGAAAATCAAAGACATAATAAAACTATGGAAGCTATTGCATTAGGAAAAGGTCTCTATCTTAAGCCTCATAAAACTGGATAGGTAGTATATTTAAAACCATTTGGTAAAGGTCTGAAAAAAAAAAAAAAAAAAAAAAAAAAAAAAAAAAAAAAAAAAAAAAAGTAAAATTACCTTTAAGAGCTTTAACAAATGTAAATTTAATAAAATTCTCTAAGAGTTTAAAAACTTCTTTTTTTCGTGGAGTATTTATGCGAAATGACTTACCCAGTGATGGGTCATGGTATTGTAAAACTGCTATAGTATATCTTGACGACAAGAATGGACCTGGAACTCACTGGGTGGTGCATCGAAAATATGGCCAGAATGTTGTTTATTATGACAGTTTCGGAGATTTTCAGCCACCTATTGATTTAATGTTGTATTGGGGTGTTGATACAGTTCAGTATAATCACAAACGAAATCAAAAATTTAACTCTTACAACTGCGGTCATGTGTGCTTAAATTTTTTGTCAAAACATATATAAGTACTTAAAATAGTAAAAAAAATCTCAGTTTTACATTGATGGTCATGGAAGAAACATTAACACTTAGTTTGTCTGGTACTTCTTCTACCCTAGAGGCGCAATATTTTCCACCTATTGAATTATTACCAAAACACAAAAATGTTCTTGGTTCAGTAGAACTCCTAACGTTCAATTCAATTCCTTATATTGACATAAATAACAATAAATTTCACGTGGGTGATCAAGTGGTAGTTATTCCAACTGGCAGTTATGAAATTGAAGATATTCAGTCATTTTGAGTCAATGTATTACAACCGAAAGATATAAGTATTAGTATCAAGCCAAATAATAATACGCTTCGTAGTGTTGTTAGGTGTAGTCATACTATTGATTTCAGACCAAAAGATTCTATAGGGCGACTACTAGGTTTTACTGAACGATTACTACAAGATAACTTAACTCATGACTCCGATTTACCTGTATCCATTCTCAAGATTAACGCATTACGAGTTGAGCGCAGCATCACTAGTGGAGCTTATATAAACGGAAAAAAGTTCATACAATTCATAAATTTTTTTCTGCGGTACCACCAGGATATAAAATTATTGAAGTTCCATCACAAATAATCTACTTACCTGTCATTGGACGAGTCATAGATCACTTACAACTACGCGTAGTTGATCAAGATGGTAATTTAATCAATTTTCGTGGAGAAGTCATCACGATAAGATTGCACATTAAACATTCATCGTAATGGGTATCATTTATAATCACAAAAAGTATATAAACAGCTTGACATGTACTTCTGCGCTCAGTCAACGGCAAGCTTTTAAATCGTCGAGACGTCAGAAAGGACTACTGAAGCATCAAAAATTGACCAATCAAAACATACAGTTTCTTAAAAGTCTTGGCTTAAAAATAAAAGGTGTAAACTAACGTTCAAATTGTTACCTTCAAGATGGATGACATTTTAAGCATTTAGTCCCCCGTTGCGTTTGATGAGTCTATCGCACACTATGAAATTCATGCTCATCAACCATATGCATCATCAACATATAATAATAGTGATGAAATTCGTATATCAATTCAACATCAAGACCTATGCCTGCTACCATCCCGCAGTTCCTTACATATTCATGGAAAGGTAGTCAAAGCAGATAGTACTACGACAGCTGCAAATACTAAATTGGTAAACAATGCTATCCTTCATCAATTTGAAGAAATAAGATATGAGATTAACGCTATAGAGATAGATAAGTGTAAAAATGTAGGTTCGACAACTCTCATTAAAAACTGGCTAACGCTCAATCCTGATTAAGACGTATTAACTGAAAATGCTGGTTGGCTTGGTACTTCAAATGAACTTAATCAAACAAATAATAATGGCTACTTTGATCTTTTGATTCCTCTCAGTATTATTTTTGGTTTTGCTGAAGACTATCGTAAAATAGTTGTTAATGTAAAGCACGAACTTATACTCACAAGATCTAGAAATGATTTGAATGCAGTTTTACAAAGTGAAATTCCTGCTGCAGAACCTAATGAAGTGGCAACTTGGGAAGACTTCAAGATATTAATATTAAAACTAGAATGGCTTATGCTTTACGTTGTAATGTCAGATGCACATAAAATTCGTCTACTTAATTAATTGCAAAAAGATAAATTTGTATCTATGAGCTATCGAACTTGGGAACTTTATGAATATCCACTTTTACCTACTACATCGAAACATGTATGGACGGTCCAGACGTCCAATCAGTTGGAAAAGCCACGCTATGTTATACTAGCCTTTCAGACAAATCGTAAAAATCAGAGAGGTATAAATGCTAGCTAGTTTGATCATTGTAATATAAGAAATGTAAAAATGTATTTAAATTCACAATATTATCCTTATGGGGATCTTAATATCAATATAACAAACAATCATTTTGCATTGTTATATGATTTGTATGCAAACTTTTAAAATTCATATTATGGTAAAAATCGTGCACCTTTGTTAAGCAAATATCAATTTCAACATGCTGTACCTTTGATTGTCCTTGACTGTTCTAAACAAAATGAGTCGTTAAAGAATGCTCCCGTAGATGTGCGATTAGAATTCGAATCTCACGACAATTTTCCTAATAATACATCAGCTTACTGCTTAATTTTACATGATCGTATCGTTCAGTACAGTCCCATGAGTGGGGATGTCAAAAAACTTATGTGAGGCCATAAAACCCGATGCATGACACTACAAACTTCATTAATCTGTTAACTGTCATGGAAAAAGGTCAGAGCAGTTTGACTAGAGAAAAAGAAGAGAATAGGCGAAGGCAAGAATAGTGGAAAAAATTTGAGAAAAGACACGCTGAGGAATGGAAAGAAAAAGAAACTAGGCAAAAATCGAAAGATCTTAAATGTTGTAAAATCCTTTAAAAATAAAAAAATCATCTTGCTCAAAAAGATATTTATTGATCAACATGTCTCATAAGCCAACCATTAGCAAATTCACTACTGATGTCAAATATCAAAAACTTTCAACTAAGAATGATTATGATGACGGAAATAAAAAATCTTGGCTGAAAAATTTAACAGAAAAGTTCTCAACTAATAAATAATCATTTTCTAAACGTGAAAATTAAGAACGATTCAAACAATTATTTGAGGTTTTTATGTAGGATAAAGGATAAAATGGAATACATCGTAGACATGTAAGGCTTTAAAAAACCTGGCAATGATTACATGCTTAAAGAATTAGCTATTCTACCGCTCCATCCAAACGATGCTGAAGTACAACTGTATCTTTTAAAAGCACCCTTTGCTTGGCGTAAATTATCACAGAAATATAAAGATCAAAATTCATATCTTAAACATAACTATCATGGACTAGCCTGGAATTCAGGCAATATAAAGTACACTGAGATTGGGAATATTCTACGAGAGAATCTTAAAGATGCCACCAAAATTTTTGTGAATGCAGAACTAAAAAAAAAGTGGCTTGAAAGATTTGGATTTAAAGTCACTGAAATGACAGATTATCCTTTGTTTGAGCTCCCAAAACAGGTTACCAGTTGCCCTCATCATAATGGAGCTTACAAAACCATGTGTGCTCTTCACAATGTCAAACGCATGAAAAAGTTCTACTTATATACAAAATGGGAAGATGAAAGTGATGATAATAAAGAGCTGTATACTTAAATATTTAAGAATTATGTAATTCGTACTTTGTAAATTGTAACTCAAAATAAATTTTCTAAAAAATAAGAATAAATGTTTTAAGATTTACTATTATTTTCCTAAAAAATAAAAATCCACTCCTTGTCCTACCCACTCTCATTATACATTTTAAATTAAAAATCTTTATAAAAATATATACATACAAGCATCGTACGTAAGTATTTATCTATGTATGTAGATAAACATGTATATGTGTACACGTATTACCTTGGAAAGGTAACACTTATTTGTCACACCTCACACCTCGCAGATATAAGCGTGTGGTTGGGGCTCTCATCCATATACATACAAAACAACACGCTCTCTTACAGGCAAACCAGAGAGAAGGAAGCTGTGCACAACCCCTAGCGCTTTATGCAGAGTCGTAGCTGTCCGCGCACAGTCGTGCACGTGGGCAGGGAGGGGGACGTGTGCTGGATTCGGCGTGTGCTGGTATCGGCCTAGTTTATCTACTATTATTCTTGACGATGGAGAGCCAGCTACGAGTAGCTTGACTCGTATATTTGGAGTCTTTGTGTACGGAGACCATACTGAAGGGAGGTATGCCGCTGACCAAGGAATTTCTCGTCTTCAGGTTGTTCTCCAGATAACCAACCGCTCATTTTTAGTGGAGAAAGGGGGCCTGGAGAATACCTTTTATAAAAGTGTGTTTATTAGATGACTACTTAGAAGGTGGCCGTTGTGGCTGCCTGTACTATTCAGGGCTGTCTCTTCTATCTTGCATTTTAAGTAGAAAATTCTCTGACAGCAACATACCAGTTGGTTAAACGGCCTTACAACTCTACACTCTAAGGTGTTGGAGCCGGTTGTGCTTTGGCTAGACACGTCTCCTGATATTCTCCTGGAGACCTTAACGTTTTTAACGCCTATTTTCTTGAGCACTCAGGTATCTTGGCAATCTGGGTTGAAAACTGATTTATTTTGCTTGCCCATGAAAAAAGAGTGTTATCAGTAGCTGGGATACTCAATTGCACGACTAACAACTCTGTTTTTGGTGTTCTGCCAATGAACAACTATAATAATCGACAACTTGATGGGGCATCTGTTAACCACTTTTCACTATCTCTTACTGTGGTTGGATTCAATTTCTTTCTGATGCTACCTAGCAGATCCTACTAAACTAAAGCGTAAAGGTAGCTTACTTTGGCAGAACTTTTAGCTTTTTTATCACTACTGTTATTGAAATAAAAAATAAAAAAAACCATACAAAAGTCAATTTCGAATTATTAAGAATCAGTACGCAAAATTTATGCATAATCGGTTAAGTAGTTTTACGGTTAGTGATTACTGCGATTTTTGCAACTTTACTTTATATATTATGAAATTGCTTATAAAAATCAAATTAAACTTTTCTTATACACCAAAAATAAAAGTATACATTGCATTCAAGCATTTTGTATTCCAATTTTTTTTAAATCAATGTATAGTTTTCTGAAAACTTATTAAGCATAAGCAACAGTTTTCCTAGAAAAAAACAATAACAAACTTGTTATTTTGTAGTATGTCAAATCAGGTACCAATTATTGTCTCTTGACAATTGTTCCACGAATTTTTTGTACGTACATAGCTCTTGTTAGTTTTTACTTGCATTGTTGCTCATTAATGTGACCTACGGCTGAAGTTCAATGAGAAAATTAACTTTCAAATTTGTTAGGAGAAAAAATTAAAAGAAATATTTAAAAATTCTTTTCTAAAGAAATCTGTGCAACAAACAAGATACAATCATCATAACAAGATTAACAA
This sequence comes from Copidosoma floridanum, assembly GCF_036245765.1. NCBI lineage: Eukaryota > Metazoa > Arthropoda > Insecta > Hymenoptera > Encyrtidae > Copidosoma > Copidosoma floridanum. Next base: position 2,762,349 of record NW_028321894.1, read on the forward strand.
ATAGACCTTTTAGGGAACACAATGTAATTAACAAAAAATTTGCATATACGTATATTTACTTTTAATAATTCCATGGCAATGTTACAATTCTTAAACAATAATTCTAACTTCACATTATATCTTTGTTACTCCGTAATTTTGTAATTATCATTCGATTTTCTAAATGTTGACGTATTGATATAAGAAGCTTATACTACAATGTATTTTTAGCATTGTTTATTAAAATTTTGACATAAATTCTGCTTAAACCAGAACGAAAAAGATATTTTAATTTGTGAACGTTAACCATATAACAAAATAGTACAGAGAGAAGAGCCTTACAAGAGATGAGTGCCTGCACATCTAACGCAAGAAATTCGGAATCTTAAAATAGCATAAATTATATGAGAGAAAATCACAATTTCAATGACATTTACAAACGGAAAATCAAGAACGTTTGTTATTTAATTGTAGTAACAGTAAAACATTTTTTTTTTATTGAAACAATTGGAAAAATTTATTAACGACTTAATTGAATATAAGTATTGCTACTGTATATAGTTTTTGTGTATAATAATCCGAAAACAAATATGTTTCAAAGAACAGCAAAGTAATAACAAAGAACGAAGAAACAATGGAGTACTGTTAAGTGTAAGTGTTACCGTTACATCTTATAGCTATAACTAGACATAACGGCATTTTTTACGACTCGTTTTGTTATAAAAAACAAATCTATTGTTCTAAACGTCTCTGAGGACTCATTTCTTTCTTAGTAAAATATTCTTTCTTTTGTCAGTATTCGGGATATAACATTTAAAATTTAGATATTAATAGATAAATTATCTTATCAGTATCTCCAATGTCCAGTATGTTTCAAATTCATTAAGATACTACTTTTCTTAGCTAAAAAGTAAAATTAAAAGTTTTAGTATAACTTGAATAATCAAATTAATTTGTGCCAAATACTTTAACACTAATGACTTTTTTTCTTTAGCTTTTATTTGTTTTTTTAGCTGTAGAACCTGTCACCTAGTTGGTTGTCCCTGACATCACGGCTTTCGCTGTGGTACCCTAATCTTTTAGGACAGCAGCAGCATTGTCATCCACAAGCTGTCTCTGGATGTTAAAAGCGCTTTCATCATCCAAAGTCGTGCATTTTTACTCTTCTTCCAGTTTGTCTCTGCTTGGTGAATTAATCGTGTACACATAATCAAGCACTTACAAAAACGATACTAGTTTAAATGTGGTAAGACAGACAAAAATCCTCTTCAATGAAAACTCAACATGAACACTTTTCTAACATCAAGACTAACGTATAACCTGATAATGGTATGGGAGTATTAACGCATGTTATTAAACACGGTACAAATATATAGTTTTATTGTAATAATCAGCTCTTATCTGCATAACAAAAGGCTATTTTAAATATATTTTAACCACTTACGTCATTATATACAGTGACTATTATTATTTTACGTGCAAATTTATACTTAAAAGCAAAATTTACACCGTTGAAAAACAAAAGAAAGAAAGTATTTGGACAAGAGAGTTAATCACCAAATAGACAAGACGAGATAAAGAAAAGAGAGAGCTGTGGAGACATGTAGTACGTTAGGGCAGTGCCATTGAGCTCTGAGCTCTGTTAATAAATATCAACTGAAGTTTAGCGACAGGTGCCAGTAATTAATATAACAATTTATCAATAAGCGTATTCATGAAGCATGTAAATCCATTCTTATAAAACTGTCTATAAACTAAAAGGTTGAACTTTAAACATGATGGATTGAATAGTTTTTCATTACAGCGTAAAACAATAAATAAACTTTAACTTTTTTTATACAAGTATTTTAAAGTATCTTGTAGTCTTTAAACGACATTTATATGAAGACTAATCTCATGTTTTTATATATTTTTTTAAATATTTAAAAACAAGCAAACAGTACAGACGTAACTCCTGATTTCGAAGAAATGAACATTCAAAAAACTATAAAGAATAGAATTCTTACACGGTGAGAAAGTATTGCATTAAAAGTCTTTTTTACCTTAATTTAGATGGTGACATGTAAAAATACTTTTCTGTCTGATTATATCCAAGTAGTAGATATAAATGCTTAAGCACAGCATTTTGAGTTTTTGATAAGACCTTGTCATCACTTGGATATGCCTAAAAAAAAGAATACAAGATATAAATCATTTTGTTAGATATAAAATAAGATGTGAGGTACGATTAAAGTGAATACTGGTTAAAGTTTAAGATTTTGAACCTTATCTTTTTAAAGTTAATCAAAAAAACTTTTAAATCTTAGTTTTGATCCTAAAAAAAGGGAAATCTATTAGTGTGTACTAGTATACGAACTCCTTATCCACATTTTAGACCTAGCTTGTTGTCTTTTAGTTTAAATATATACAGGCTGATGTTTTATTTATCTTATTAAACAACACAGTTTTATAATGCTTATGGTACTCTGTATGAATATTTTTACCAACAAGACCTTAATTTCAAGGTATATTTCAATTATGCAGTATCTATTTTAACATTTCTTTCGACCTTTCAACATAGTTATTCTGATTTTTTTAGTACGTGACGATTATCACTTTTACATTAATATTTTACAAATATTCCTTCGTATTAAAAATTTACTTATGCTGCAACTGAGCTCTTGCATGCATTTTTTACAGCATTTAATAGTTCTTAAATAAATAAGAAAATTATTTTTTTGTAGAAATTATGTCTTCCTTACATCAGCTTATCCATTTCGTTCATATGTGTTAAATATGTGTTTTCTAAACTTTTCATTTACTACTCGATTAATCAAGTCACGTGGGAGAGCAATGAGGTAAGTTTCAGTACCATTAACTTTGATGTTTAAAAATGGTGTTTCATAAAAAACATGTTTTTATACATAGGGCTAAGATAAAAAAGGATAGCCGTTTGTGTCTTACAACTTTTTTTCTATTATGTCTTTTATTATTGCAGCTCTTCCGAAGGCTTTTATTAATTTTAAGAAGAAGTTAAAATTTACTTTAAAAAAATCGAAGAATACAGGTATTAAAAAGGTATTTGGTAATTTTTACTTACCAACATATAACGCAGAGATGACAAAAAACATTTGTATGGTGTAAGCATATTGTCTCTGACTTTCACCATTGGAATCTGATACAACTTAAGCATTATCATGCCACCAAAAGCATCAGGCAAAGCCATCAAGAAAGCTGGCAAAGCAGTGAAGAACATTACTAAGGGTGACAAGAAGAAGAAGCACAACAAAAGGAAGGCAAGCTACGCCATTTTCATCTGCGAGGTTCTGAAACAAGTCTATCCCGACACTGGCGTATTTTCCAAAGCGATAAGCATTATAAATTGCTTCGTAAATGACATCTTTAACTGCGTTGCCTCCAAAGCTTCCCGTTTGGCTCATTACAACAAGCGATTCACCATTACTTCTCGGAAAATCCAAACTGCAGTCAGACTATTACTCCCTGATGAGCTAGCTAAACACGCCGTCTCTAAGGGAACCAAGGCTGTTACCAAATATACAAGCTCCAAGTAAATTAAAAATTCGCTAAAATATCGGTCAGCTCAGAGGGCATGAAAGCTTCAAATTTTCAATAAAAAGTACATCTGTACATATCACTACTAAACAAGGCACTGTTTTTAAACATATACTTTTCGTTCTGAAATGCTTTTATACAACTGGTAGAAGGCTCTTCGTTTTAGTGCCACTTAAACAGAGCTTACCAAGTCAGTAGTTACCTCTTGTATTCTGTTGTCAACTTATTTTTAAAAGTAGTGCAACGACATAAGATATCTTTATCACTTTAAATAACTTATTTTTATTGCAGCACATAATCCGGGTATTGTAGAAGATCTAAATACTAAGTTTTTTGCTTCAAGAATTCATTAAATGCAATAAGCTCTGCTGCATTGTCCCATTATATTGCTCATGTAAATGAGATCCACAAGAAAATCACCACTTCAGTCAACAAAGTAACAGAAATAACACATACGATCGTCAATATAAATCTGAACAAGTTCTGATTACTATGACTCCCTTTTAGTTCATGTATTTGAGGTTATAGATCATTGTGTATTTACATGCTTAATAAAAACTCTTATATCAGAAAATTTAGGGTAACGTATTAAAACCAGAGAATGACTTCTAAAACTATGTTGTGATGTATTCAAATATAAGATCTCAAATGTTGGCAAAACAGGAAAGATGTCAATCGTTTATAGAATAACATTACACTTTTCAGAAACTGAGATTCCTGTTGTATAAAAAAATTTTTAATTAATTTAAATTTTGCAATGACAATCCCTAATAAAAGTTCGAGTTCCAAAAATTTAGTGCTGAAATATTGAAGTAACATCTAAGGCAATAAACACATTAGTGTTCGTTTACCATTATGCGTTTCCACTTTTTAGCTTTAATTCTCAAAGCATAATAGTTAACTACTGCGTAAATAATTTTTTACAGTTCTTTCTTAGTGCTTTTTTTTTTTATTAAGCGTCTAATGAAGTAAAAAAGTAATGATTTGGTAAGATACATAAGGATAAAGCAGTCAGTAAGTTAGGAACTTTTTCTGATTCACTATCATTACGATCATTACGTTTCTTCGCTAGTTGGTTAAGAAAACCGTTGTGATTCTTAAGTTGTAATTTACTTAGCAAGATTGGATTGTTTTTAAATTATGTATTTTAAGAAAGCTTACTGTTTACTTAATGACATGTGATATCCACCAAATGATAATTTATTATTTTTTTGCTCAAATCTTCGTGGCCAATCAATGGTACATGAATTTGTAGCTCGACCGGTAACCGCCACCTGGCGAAGTACTATGTCGCGTGTAAACATAACTCTTTGTCCCAGTAGTTGGCCTTTGAGCTGTGCGTGACAGGGCTGTCGTACTTACGTTCCGTGCATATGATTTTATAATTAATTAACTAATTAAATAATTTGATTGGTTATATTTGAATTTCTTATCACGATAAGTATTAAGTACAAATTTTCTTAAATTACTTCTTACTATATAAATGCATTTTTTGCTCAAAGCAACAAAATTTCGATTAATAGTTTGTTTGGTTTACAGATTAGTACTTAAGTATTTTCTAGCAAAACAAACTAAAAACGTAAAGGCAAAGCTAAATTATAGCCAAGAAGACCTCCAGAATGGCCTCAACACAATGGATGAAGATATGTCAGCACGCAAAGCTGCTGTTACTTTTAATGTATCTAGAAGTACATAACAATCAAAATTCAATTATCAAATTCCTGTGAACTGTTTAAGAGGCCCAAGCTCATTTTTTACTGTTAAAGAAGAGAAGTCTATAGTTAATTGGATTTTTTACTGTTCTGATAGGGGTTTCCCTATAACAAAAGACATGCTCATCCAATCTGTTCAAGATTTAATTGTAAAACTAGAACGTGAAACGCCTTTTAAAAACAATATACCTGGCAGGCATTGGCATAAAGCCTTCCTACGACGGCACCCCAGCATAAGCAAAAAAGTAGCTCAAAACTTGGAAACCCACAGAGTAGCTGCCAACGAAGAAGCAATCATAAACTGTTTATTGAAGTGGGTAATTATTTGGAAAAATTGAAATTAAAAAGTATACTCCTATCACGCATTTTTAATTTTGATAAAAGCGCTTTTTTTCTTGTACCCAAAGCTGACATAGTGCTGGCACAAGAAGGTTCTAAGGCTGTGTACAAGGTAGTGCATAGTGATGAAAAAGAATCCATAACTGTGTTGTTTACAGTGAATGCTGCAGGTACAATTCTTCCACCACTGGTGTTGTACTGTTATGAGAGAATCCCAGCAAGTGTAACCAATACTCTATCTACCATTAGAGTGGTTTTTTGGTAATACAGAAAAGGGTTGGATGACTGGTGAGATTATTTTTAATTACATAACAAAGAAATTCCGCCCCAGGCTTTGAGAAAATTAAATTGAGTTGCCAGTTATATTGTACGTTGATGGACATACCTCGCATCTAACGTTTGCCCTTTGCCCAGTTTTGCTTATCTAACGGTATTGAACTTATATTGTTGTACCCAAATGCAACACATATTCTTCAACTACTTGATGTGGCTGTTTTTCATCCATTTAAAAGTAAATGGGAAAAAGCTGTTGATAATTGGAGGATGGCTGAAAACGAAATGCAAACGATAAAAAGGGAAAAGCTGTGCTCCTTTATTGAAAAGAGCGATGGACCAGGTGAAAAATTTACCTCTTACTATACAAAATGGATTCACATCATGTGGCCTTCATTCCTTTGATGTTTATGCAGTCAATTTAAATCCATTAAGAAAAAAAAAAACGAAGCATTCAATTAAATCCAAGACAGAATGATGAAGAGACTCCAAATGGCCTAGAAACCAAGTCCAGTGATTCTAATAACTCTATTTCATCAATTCAAGAAGGTTTGGATAGTTATCAACAGTCAGAAGTACTGGAAAATTTTAAAGAATGAATTACTAATGGTACTTTTCAACCGAGTGACGATAAAAGTGAGGGCCTGTTTTTTATATTGGCTGCATTAACAGGGTTAAAATAATTTTAGTATACGTGTAAGTTACAAAAAAATTTTTATTATTTGATAATTATTTGCAATAATTTTAAAACTGAAATACAATTTGAAATAGGCTCATCATGACATGATAATGCTTCTATTTTATACTGTATTATTAAAAGCTCTTGTATTATGGCTGCAGGTATTACACTTTGTAATAATAGCCACAATGGGCTAAACCTGATACAAGAGAGTGAAGGATCTGCAGAGGACGACGCTTCGCACTTACAGACAGATGTGTGAAAACCGGAAGCTAATGAGACAATTGTTAAAAATAATATACATCATATTGACCCTCTGGAAAAAACGACAGTACTGTCACTTTGACAAGAGCGAGCAGAACAACATTGTCTGAGCCACCAACTTAACACTTCTTCAACAGTGCAGGGTGTTGTGTCATCGTCACTCTAGAAGCGCACGCCTCTCTCAAGTCCGATGCTCCAGCTCTCACTCACGACCCTTGTCGTCGTGCCACCACCTGACCCAAGTTCAACGCTCCAGCTGTTGCCCACGACCCATGTCGTTATGCCACCACCTGACCCATGTCCAACGCTCCAGCTCTCGCCCACGGCCCAGGTCATCGTGCCACCACCTCTCCCAAGTCCAACGCTCCAGCTTTCGCCTGCCGTGTCCCAGGCTGTCGTGCCACCACCTGACCCAAGCCCAACGCTCCAGCTCTCGCCCGCGACCCAGATCGTCTTGACACCACTTGACTCAAGCTCAATGCTCCAGTTATCTCATTCAGCCACGGTTGTCATGTCTTTACCACTTCATGAATAAAATTAACAAATTTCATTGACTCTTCAAGATGCTCAGGAATCATAAAAAGGTATAGTACTTATGAGTATAATCCCCCCACGACAGTTTACATTTTTCTCTTGTAAAAAAATAACTTTTATTAAAAAAAATCAAGGTGATATTGACGTACAGTCATGATTACCACCTGCTTTTTAAACTGCTTTTGTTTGGCCTAAACATATTCCAACACAGAAGAACAAAAAAAAATTTAATAGCAGCCTAATTTGTTCAAATGAGTGGCAAGAGTATCATAAAAAAATTGCTAAAGACAAAGGGAGTTAGACAAGAAAATAGAAAAATGTAATTGAAAAACAGTTTAAAATAAAATACTGCAGCTGAAAAGAAAAAGAAAATTGATGAACAAATTGAAGAATTGCAAAAGCAAAAGAACAACATTGTTAAAAAAATTAAACAAGAAAAAATGTAGTCTACGACTTACGTATGATATTTATAATAAGTTGTAACTGTAATGTTAAATCTAAACTTGTTCTAATTAAAAATTTCTAGTATATATGTATTTACTAGTGAGACTTCGTGCCCCTGCACGCTCCACTGGCCAATCTTTTACTGTTCTAACTTAAAAGGAGAGTCTTTAAACTTCATCTAGTAGTGGGGAAAGGTTGGTGCCCAGAGTCTCCTGAGAAAGAAGAGTTTTTGATCTACATCTTTAAGCATTAGTTATATATTTATTAGTTAATTTTCACACTACTCAGAAGGTACTACTGTGGTCCGTTGAGAGTTTTTTAGAACTCTCCGTTATGTTTAGAGAAAAAAGGTGTACATTATTTTTTCAATGGTTAAATTCTAAACAACAAAAAGTTTTAATCACTTTAATCACGTATAAATTATTTAAATTTTATATAATGTATACTTCATATTATTTTTGTTACTTTTATCCATTCTATATTTAATCCATTGATAAAAAGGGTTAGAAAAAATTTTTCATTTTCAGATTCAATGACAAATATAAAAATAATTTCTTCACAGTTTTCCACACTGTAAAGTGGAAAAATCATTTGTACTTTGTACGATTAAAATTTAATTCAAAATCAAACTAAACATTTTCAAAATTCTTAAAAATAATTAATATTAAAGTTAGCGTAAGAGGTGATGAAAATTGATTATTTAGAACTTTTTCTTATTTTCTGTATAGTTGCGAAGATTTCCACATGAGAGCTCGTTCTTTAGTTATTAATAATGTTGTAAAAAAATGGCAAAATTATTATGAATTTACAGTAAGAAACAATAACAATCAAAATGTAAAAAGTAGTTATAAGTACATTAACACTAGCGGCCCCCTGTCTCGGCTTCACCCGAGACTTACTAACTGGAACACCACAGTGTGTTGATATGTAATGTGAAACGTTTTCCTAACACTTCTCAGAACGAAAATCGTATAACTTACGAAAAGAACTACTTTTTAAAGCTGTTAAGATTTTCATCTCCCAAAAAATATGTTTCTAAAAAAAATTTTTTTTCTCTTATTCCACATCTTTATTATCAAAGCAACAAAGTCCTGGAGCTTAATCTTTACATTTTTTATTGACATAAGAATACAATTACATTTTTTACTTATTTCAAAATCTTAGTTTAGATCTTTTATTATTCAAGAAATAACTGTGAGGGTACAATAAAAAGCTGATGTCTCACGTAATGAATTCTTTGTTTGTCGATTTTTAGGCTGCTGTTCCAATCTCGATAAATTTTCTGCGTCAGTTTCTTGACGCCTAAAATTGTATTCATTAGATACATTTAAAATTTTTCTTCTAATTCACCCTTTTGTGACTTTTGGGACCCCTAAAGGCTTTTTTCTGTCAACTTTGTTAAGTTCTAATATATTTGTTAGCAAGGTAGTTTGACGTCTGATTACCCTTAAAAAGACCGGTGAGCTTTTCAAGTAAACTCTTTCTTGACTGAAGTTAACAGCAATTGTGACTGCCTGAATATCTCACGGTCATTTTCTCTGGTCTGCTGTTAAAGCCCCAGACTGGTCGGGAGAAAAATTACAAATTCCGAAGCTTTGGAGCTAGTTATAGTGCTCTTTCCCAACGTCTCCTGTTATAACGTCGAAGACGTTGGTGTCTAAAGCACCTTTTTTTGCAGACTCAGTTGTTTTGATGATCTAATATGGAGAGATTGGTTCATGATGCTTGCCCGTTGGAGACTCCTGTTAGCTCCAGTTCTTTTTTCCTTCTGTAAAGAGGATCAGTAATTCCTGTTTAAATGCTTAAAGTCAAAAGCGTAATATACGGTTGTCACTAGGGTTCCCAGCCTTGCGTCAAACAACTCCACTCGTGACGTCTGCCAGTAAATGACTGACTTTGTTTAATAGTGGTCAGCTTTACATCGTATTTTAGTCGACGAATAACGTTTTTGGAATTGGTAGTAAAAGTGTATTTATTGGCCAGGTAGTTTAAACTTAGGTGGCCCTTCAAAGAACCGGTGAGATTGATGATTAAGTAGAAAACGTAAATACTTATTATGGCCCTAAAAAGGGCCAGTGGTGGAATTTCCAGTTATTCCTTATTATTATTCTTGATGATGGACTCTTACCCTCAAAGTCTGTGTATGGAGACCGTACATAAGGGAGGTATACCGCTGACCAAAATATATCTCGTCTTCAGGTCGTTCTCCGGATAACCAACCGCTCATCGTTAGTCGGGAAATTGGGCCTGAAGAATACCTTCTCTGTAGGTATGCCGTTGAAACAACCACTAAAAAACTGGCAGTTGTGGCTGCCCGTATTCTTCAGGGCTGTCTTCCTTGGCTTAAATTTGTAGTAAAAAAATTCTCTGACGGCACCAGGCCCAATCATGGTACGGCCACATAACTCTGAAATGTTGGAGCAGGATGTGCGCTGGCTAGACACGCCTTCTGGTATTTCGCCGGAGACGTCATCAGTTCAAACAAATTTTTTATTGGTTGCACTCGTCAATCGTGGAGATTCAGGGTGGAAGTAGATCTAGATCACGTGCCCATCAGAGAAGAGCGTCATCGGTAACCAGGATACCAAGCTGCACAACTATCATCTACATTTTCGATGCAGCTAAATGAAGTGCCATTAGGCAATTGCAGAAATTTTTGTAAAGCTCTGGCCTTTTATAACCACACTTTTAATTCTGTTGCAGGTAGCTTCAATTTCATCTTGACTCCATCTAGAGGATCCTACCGAACTAAAGTGAAAAGCTGGCGTATTTTTGTAAAACTTTGAGCTTATTTATTGGTATTGTTATTTAATTTTTTAAGATAAAAACCCTACTAGAACCATCTAGGAGGTGTCAAGAATCGGTATGCAAAATTTTAGCAAAATCGGTTCTGTAGTTTTAGCAGCTAGCGATTACAACGGTTTTAGCGGCTTTGCTTTATATATTAGTAATATATATATATATATATATATATATATATATATATATATATATATATATATATATTTAGGTAGTATGGCTTATGGAGCCCGACATATGTTTGAATTTAACATCATATATTGGTGAAATTGATCATTTCAATGATGAATCCGTTAAGAATATTTGTATGTATGTAGCACAATTAAAGTTACAGACGAAATCGTAAAATTATATTTAGTAGATATCTATGGAGCCCACATTTATTATATTACATGTCTATGAAGCCCAACCAACATATTAGTTATAAGATAGCATAAAATCTTATCTCAAAAGTTTTCTTTCCATTTAATACATTTAATTATTATTTTGACAGAAAAAAAAAAAACAAACAAAAAAAAGAAGAAAAAAAACTGTGGGAGTGATCAAAATATTAATAGTTTATAGAATTCGAGTTTAATACTATTACTTCGACTCTAACTCAATAGTTAGCTATTATACTTTAAAAGAATTTCAAAAAAAATAAGGTGTCTAAGAACTTTATTCTACGTGTTCAATTGTTTTCGTATATTGTTGTTCTCATAGTGTGATGCAAAATGAAGTAATACTTTTGAAGAACATAAATGAAACTAAGACTATAACTTTCTCTATACAAAATATTACATGTACTTCAACAGATGACTCTTATTACTATTGCTTAGTACTTGTTTACTGGAATACTTTTTATCCTTGTGAGATACAGTACTCGACGTTTTCAAACTATAATTATTAACTATTAATCTTTTTATACTTTTAACATTATGTGTTTTACATTATTCTGAAAAGTTGTATGAGTACATCAATGTCTAAAGTACGAAAAGTCAGTGTACTATATTGGCCTATGTGAAAATAAATTTCTTGGCAACCATTTGTCAACGAACGTTTGAATTATATCTTTAATAAAGTTCACAATCTAAATTATTTCTGGCATCAGCAGCTTTAAATGATACAGATACATCAGGTGAATCTAATGTGTTTGTTGAATAAAATACTTGAGCCTTTAGTATTTAGATAATATAATATATTTTTGACACTGCGGTATTTAAATATTATTCTTTTAAAAAATCTGGGGTTTGCTGTGAGCTTTGCTCACTGTTTAATATTTGCATAACTATTACAACGATTTAGTAAAATTTCTTTTAGTTCATATTTAAAACCGTGTTTTTAGAAGAGTAGAATATCAGTCATAAATACTGATTATAAAAGATTGTTTAATTTCAAAGAAACCGTCTATTTGCGACCCGTATAACAATTATAAAATTTTTGTATGTAAATTATCCGTATAACTTTAAAATAATTGACAAAACATTTATCTATTATATTTAAGCATATATTAATCTTATTTTTATTCTCGTTACATCTTACAGGGTCGAAAATTATCTTTATGAACCGATAATCGCTTCCTAGACATCACGTTGAGCGGGAGAGTGCTTTTACATACATGTTATGTTAGCGTATAAATTGATAAATTTGTTTCGTACCCTTCCTTCATATGAATATATCAATAATAAGTAATAGCTGAATTGAACATAAAATGTTTAATAAATATTAATAATTTTAATATGAAAACCATATTATTTATCTTATACCACCTTTGTGCAACCCAACGAATTTGCCAGATTTAAAAAAATTGAATTTCAAGTATCAGTTAATAATAGCGCTTAAATACTTTTTTACGTATAAATTAGCACATTAATACAATATTTATATTTTTCTCATAATGTTACGCGCAAAAAAAAAAGTTTAAGTTGTAATCGGACCAAATTACTTTAAATCTATGGTAATAAATAGTGGCCTTGTTGTATAACTTAAGTAAACAGAAAAATAAGCTCACTAATTGTTATTAGCTTCATTATTAATATATATAAAGAAAACTTAAATAAGTATGTATTTGATCACTGTCACGACATATAGTTAAAAAGCTTATGTTATTATTCAAATTAAAATCCATTCAATATTCATAAAACCACCTTTCTGCGACCCGAAGAACGAAGTCGATATTAAAAAAAAAATTTTCTGATTTCACTCAAAAACTGCTGTCCAAAGATTTAACATTTATTATGAGGCATGAATAATTTTTTTTTTGTTTTTCTCAACCATCCCACACCACCAAAAAATTATTTTATGAAACGATTATACAGGCTTTTTCTGACCTTACATTGTGTGAAGGAACACTTTTTTATACATTCTATAATAGCGTTTAATATCATTTATTTGTTAAGTGAACTTTAGTCTTATAGTTATTATAAATGAAAAATCTATTGGATACATAATTTTTTAAAGCTACTTACAAGATTAGTATCATAATAATTTTAGTGTCTTTGTACCAAATTTCTACATCCCAAAAAAAATTAGCAGATTTATGAAACTTAAATTTATAATTTTAGTTCATAATTAAACAAAAAAGTCTATGCGTGTAATAATCAACATATTTGTACAAAATTTGCATTTTTATTTTAATTTATTTTACAGGATTAGAAAAAAATTTATTGTTTCAGTAAAACTAACGCTTACCGGCAAAATGGAAGATTAATATTAAAGTCATTGAACAACTTAAGTTAGCTGTTAAAAGTGTTCAATAATTGTTTTTTGCTCAATTATTTGTATTGTTAAATTAAATTGTTCAATAATTGTTGTAAATCACTGACATTAAAGAAAGATAAATTGCTGATATAAAAATTAAACTCTAAAAATTTTTTTGATTTTTTGAAACTACCTATCTGCGATCCAAAACACAATAGAAGATTGTTTTAAAAATAGTTACTTTTTTTAACCCAAAAAGTATTATTAGAATATTTCCCACGTATTTATAGTTAAACATGAGTTTAATTTAATGTTTTACAAGCATCTTACGGAGTGGAGAAATGTTTTTATAAAATACAAAGACGCTTTTTGTGACCAAACGTTGTGCGAGAAACTGCAATTCCATATATTTTATGATAGCCTTTAATATGATTTATCGGATGCGTCTCCTTCAGGCGTATAATAATTACTAGGAGCAGAATAATAGAATATTAAATTCATCATTATTACTAACACTATTAGTATGCAAATGGTATTATTCTTTTTATACCGACATTAAACGACCCTGAAGATCTAGGCAGATTTGACAAAATCAAAATTTGCAGTTTAAAAAAAAAATAATAATTAAATTTTGTACATGCATTTATCAACTTCTGATAAAATTATTTTTATTTTTTACTAATTGTCGGAGTTATAAAAACATTTGATATTCGAATAAGACAATTCATATTTAACACTGCAGTATATAAATATCATCCTTTAAAAAAATTGAGGGTTAGCTGTAAACATTGCTCACTGTTTGTTATTTACTTGATGATTTGTATATTTTGATGTGATTCATCTCAGTTTATATTTTAAACGACTTTTTAAGAAAAGTCAAAAAGCTGTTGTGGACATTATTATAAAAAATTGTTTAACATGGACAAACCACCTTTCTGCCATAAACCGATAGTAGAATTTTTTAACATCATTTATTGGTTGTACGCAAAGATAAATAACACAATATCTAACATTCATCAGAAAGCATATAAAAAATCTTTGTTTTTCACAGTCATACGTCTTACAGGTTCAAAAAATATCTTTATAAAACGATAAAACAGGCTCTACGTGTCTTTTCGTTATGCGAAATAGCGCTACATCATACATTTACGATAGCATTTAATATTATCCATCGGATAAGCCTTCTTGAGTCATTATATTTTTACAAGCAGCAAAATAATGAAATATTTAATTTCAAATTATTACTTAAACGATTAGTATACAAATAATATGATTCGCTTCACACCACCCTTTCGCGACCCAAACAATATTGGCAGTTGTTTTGAATTTAAACATCTAGGTTTAGTTAATTATTATGTATAAAAATTTAAATATGTATAAATTAACTCATTACTCCATTATTTTTATTATTTTAGTACTCGTATGAAAAAAAGCCTTTAGTATTTAGATAATATAATTTATTTTTGACACTGCAGTATGTAAATATTATTCTTTTAAAAAATCTGGGGTTTGCGCTAAGCTTTGCTCACTGTTTAATATTTGCATAACCATATCAACGATTTAGTAAAATTTCTTTTAGTTCATATTTAAAAACGTGTATTTAGAAGAGTAGAATATCAGTCATAAATACTGATTATAAAAAATTGTTTAATTTCAAAGAAACCGCCTATTTGCGACCCGTATAACAATTATAAGATTTTTGTATGTAAATTATCCGTATAACTTTAAAATAATTGACAAAACATTTATCTATTATATTTAAGCATATATTAATCTTATTTTTATTCTCGTAACATCTTACAGGGTCGAAAATTATCTTTATCAATCGATAAAGGCTCCTTAGACATCACGTTGAGCAGAAGAGTGCTTTTACATACATGTTATTTTAGCGAATAAATTGATAAATTTGTTCCGTACCCTTTCTTCATATGAATATATCAATAATAAGTAATAGCTGAATTGAACATTAAATATTTATTAGATTAATTTAATAAATATTAATTATATTAATATGAAAACCATATTATTTATCTTATACCACCTTTGTGCAACCCAACGCATTTGCCAGATTTAAAAAAAAAGAATTTCTAGTATCAGTTAATAATAGCGTTTAAATACTTTTTTACGTATAAATTAGCACATTAATACAATATTTATATTTTTCTCATAATGCTACGCGCAAAAAAAAAAGTTTAAGTTTAAATCGGACCAAATTACTTTAAATCTATGGTAATAAATAGTGGCCTTGTTGTATAACTTAAGTTAACAATAAATAAGCTCACTAAATATTATTAGCTTCATTATTAATATATATAAAAAAAACTTAAATGAGTATGTATTTAATCACTGTCACGAAATATAGTTGAAAAGCAAATGTTATTATTCAAATTAAAATCCATTCAAATATTTATAAAACCACCTTTCTGCGACCCGAAGGACGAAGTCGATATTAAAAAAAAAATTTTGTGATTTCACTTAAAAACTGCTGTCCAAACATTCAACATTTATTATGAAGCATAAATAATTTTTTTTTGTTTTTCTCAACCATCCAACACCACCAAAAAATTATTTTATTAAACGATTATACAGGCTTTTTCTGACCTTACATTGTGTAAAGGAACACTTTTTTATACATACTATAATATCGTTTAATATCATTTATTTGTTAAGTGAACTTTAGTCTCATAGTTATTATAAATAAAAAATCTATTAGATACATAATTTTTTAAAGCTACTTACAAGATTAGTATCATAATAATTTTAGTGTCTTTGTACCAAATTTCTACATCCCAAAAAAAATTAGCAGATTTTTGAAACTTAAATTTTTAATTTTAGTTCATAATTAAACCAAAAAGTCTATGCGTGTAATAATCAACATATTTGTACAAAATTTGCATTTTTATTCTAATTTATTTTACAGAATTAAAAAAAAATTCATTGTTTCAGTAAAACTAACGCTTACCGGTGATATAGAAGATTAATATCAGCGTCATTGAACAACTTAAGTTAGCTGTTAAAAGTGGTCGATGATTGTTTTTTGCTCAATTATTTGTATTAATAAATTAAATTGTTCAATGTTTGTTGTAAATCACTGACATTGAAGAAAGATTAATTGCTGATATAAAAATTAAACTCTAAAAATTTTTTTGATTTTTTGAAACTACCTATCTGCGATCCAAAACACAATAGAAGATTGTTTTAAAAATAGTTACTTTTTTTAACCCCAAAAGTATTATTAGAATATTTTCCACGCATTTATAGTTATACATGAGTTTAATTTAATGTTTTACAAGCATCTTACGGAGTGGAGAAATGTTTTTATAAAATACAAAGACGCTTTTTGTGACCAAACGTTGTGCGAGAAACTGCAATTCCATATATTTTATGATAGCCTTTAATATGATTTATCGGATGCGTCTCCTTCAGGCGTATAGTGATTACTTAAAGCAGAATAATAGAATATTAAATTCATCATTATTACTAACACTATTAGTATGCGAATGGTATTATTCTTTTTATACCACCATTAAAAGACCCTAGGCAGATTGGACAAAATCAAAATTTGCAGTTTAAAAAAAAAATAATAATTAAATTTTGTACATGCATTTATCAACTTCTGATCAAATTATTTTTATTTTTTACTAATTGTCGGAGTTATAAAAACATTTGATATTCGAATAAGACAATTCATATTTAACACTGCAGTATATAAATATCATCCTTTAAAAGAATCGAGGGTTAGCTGTAAACATTGCTCACTGTTTGTTATTTACTTGATGATTTGTATATTTTGATGTGATTCATCTCAGTTTACATTTTAAACGACTTTTTAAGAAAAGTCAAAAAGCTGTTGTGGACATTATTATAGAAAATTGTTTATCATGGACAAACCACCTTTCTGCCATAAACCGATAATAGAATTTTTCAACATCAATTATTGGTAGTACGCAAAGATAAGTAACACAATATCTAACATTCATCAGAGAGCATATAAAAAATTTTCGTATTTCACAGTCATACGTCTTACAGGTTCAGAAAATATCTTTATAAAACGATAAAACAGGCTCTACGTGACTTTCCGTTGTGCGAAATAGTGCTATATCATACATTTACAATAGCATTTAATATTATCCATCGGATAAGCCTGCTTAAGTCATTATATTTCTACAAGCAGCAAAATAATTATATATTTAATTCCAAATGATTACTTAAACGATTAGTATACAAATAATATGATTCACTTCACACCACCCTTTCGCGACCTAAACAATATTGGCAGTTGTTTTGAATTTAAAAATCTAAATTTAGTTAATTATTATGTATAAAAATTTAATTATGTATAAATTAACTCATTACTTCATTATTTTTATTATTTTAGTACTCGTATGAAAAAAAGCCTTTAGTATTTAGATAATATAATTTATTTTTAACACTGCAGTATGTAAATATTATTCTTTTAAAAAATCTGGGGTTTGCGCTAAGCTTTGCTCACTGTTTAATATTTGCATAACCATTTCAACGATTAAGTTAAATTTCTTTTAGTTCATATTTAAAAACGTGTATTTAGAAGAGTAGAATATCAGTCATAAATACTGATTATATAAAATTGTTTAATTTCAAAGAAACCGCCTATTTGCGACCCGTATAACAATTATAAAATTTTTGTATGTAAATTATCCGTATAACTTTAAAATAATTGACAAAACAATTATCTATTATATTTATGCATATATTAATCTTATTTTTATTCTCGTAACATCTTACAGGGTCGAAAATTATCTTTATCAATCGATAAAGGCTCCTTAGACATCACGTTGAGCAGGAGAGTGCTTTTACATACATGTTATTTTAGCGAATAAATTGATAAATTTAATCTGTATTCTTTCTTCATATAAATATATCAATAATAAAAAATAGCTGAATTGAACATTAAATGTTTAATAAATATTAATTATTTTAATATAAAAACCATATTATTTATCTTATACCACCTTTGTGCAACCCAACGCATTTGCCAGATTTAAAAAAAAAGAATTTTTAGTATCAGTTAATAATAGTGTTTAAATACTTTTTTACGTATGAATTAGCACATTAATACAATATTTATATTTTTCTTATAATGTTACGCGCAAAAAAAAAAGTTTAAGTTTTAATCGGACCAAATTACTTTAAATCTATGGTAATAAATAGTGGCCTTGTTGTATAACTTAAGTAAACAGTAAAATAAGCTCACTAAATGTTATTAGCTTCATTATTAATATATATAAAAAAAACTTTAATAAGTTTGTATTTGATTACTGTCACGAAATATAGTTGAAAAGCTTATGTTATTATTCAAATTAAAATCCATTTAAATATTTATAAAACCACCTTTCTGCGACCCGAAGGACGAAGTCGATATTAAAAAAAAAATTTTCTGATTTCACTCAAAAACTGCTGTCCAAAGATTCAACATTTATTATGAGGCATAAATAATTTTTTTTTTGTTTTTCTCAACCATCCAACACCACCAAAAAATTATTTAAAAAACGATTATACAGGCTTCTTCTGACCTTACATTGTGTAAAGAAACACTTTTTTATACATACTATAATAGCGTTTAATATCATTTATTTGTTAAGTGAACTTTAGTCTCATAGTTATTATAAATAAAAAATCTATTGGATACATAATTTTCGAAAAAGCTACTTACAAGATTAGTATCATAATAATTTTAGTGTCTTTGTACCAAATTTCTACATCCCAAAAAAAATTAGCAGATTTTTGAAACTTAAATTTTTAAATTTAATTTATAATTAAACAAAAAAGTCTATGCGTGTAATAATCAACATATTTGTACGAAATTTGCATTTTTATTCTAATTTATTTTACAGAATTAAAAGAAAATTCATTGTTTCAGTAAAACTAACGCTTACCGGTGAAATAGAAGATTAATATCAGCGTCATTGAACAACTTAAGTTAGCTGTTAAAAGTGGTCAATGATTGTTTTTTGCTTGATTATTTGTATTTTTCAATTGAATTGTTTAATGTATGTTGTAAATCACTGACATCGAAGAAAGATTAATTGCTGATATGAAAATTAAACTCTAAAAATTTTTTTGATTTTTTGAAACTACCTATCTGCGATCCAAAACACAATAGAAGATTGTTTTAAAAATAGTTACTTTTTTTAATCCAAAAAGTATTATTAGAATATTTCCCACGTATTTTTAGTTATACATGAGTTTTATTTGATGTTTTACATGCATCTTACGGGGTGGAGAAGCGTTTTTATAAAATAAAAAGACGCTGTTTGTGACCAAACGTTGTGCGAGAAACTGCAATTCCATTTATTTTATGATAGCCTTTAATATGATTTATCGGATGCGTCTCCTTCAGGCGTATAGTAATTACTAGAAGCAGAATAATAGAATATTAAATTTATCATTATTACTAACACTATTAGTATGCAAATGGTATTATTCTTTTTATACCACCATTTAGCGACCCTAAAGATCTTGGCAAATTTGACAAAATCAAAATTTGCAGTTTAAAAAAAAAAATAATAATTAAATTTTGCACATGCATTTATTAACTTCTGATAAAATTATTTTCATTATGTACTAATTTTTGGAGATATAAAAACATTTGATATTCAAATAAGACAATTCATATTTAACACTGCAGTATATAAATATTATCCTTTAAAAGAATCGAGGGTTAGCTGTAAACATTGCTCACTGTTTGCTATTTACTTGTCGATTTGTATATTTTGATGTGATTCATCCCAGTTTATATTTTAAACGACTTTTTAAGAAAAGTCAAAAAGCTGATGTGGACATTATTATAGAAAATTGTTTATCATGGACAAACCACCTTTCTGCCATAAACTGATAATAAAATTTTTTAACATCAATTATTGGTAGTACGCAAAGATAAGTAACACAATATCTAACATTCATCAAAAACAATATATAAAACCTCTTCGTTTTTCACAGTCATACGTCTTACAGCTTCAGAAAATATCTTTATAAAACGATAAAACAGGCTCTACGTGACTTTCCGTTGTGCGAAATAGTGCTATATCATACATTTACAATAGCATTTAATATTATCCATCGGATAAGCCTGCTTGAGTCATTATATTTCTACAAGCAGCAAAATAATTATATATTTAATTCCAAATGATTACTTAAACGATTAGTATACAAATAATATGATTCTTTTCACACCACCCTTTCGCGACCCAAACAATATTGGCAGTTGTTTTGAATTTAAAAATCTAGTTTTAGTTAATTATTATGTATAACAATTTAAATATGTATAAATTAGCTCATTACTTAATTATTTTTATTATTTAAGTACTTGTATGAAAAAAAAGCCTTTAGTATTTAGATAATATAATTTGTTATTGACACTGCGGTATTTAAAAATTATTCTTTTAAAAAATCTGGGGTTTGCTGTAAGCTTTGCTCACTGTTCAATATTCGCATAACTATTACAACGATTTAGTAAAATTTCTCCTAGTTCATAATTGAAAACGTGTTCTTAGAAGAGTAGAATATCAGTCATAAATACCGATTATAAAAAAATTGTTTAATTTCGAAAAAACCGCCTATTTGCGACCCGTATAACAATTATAAAATTTTTGTATGTAAATTATCCGTATTACTTTAAAATAATTGACAAAACGTTTATCTATTATATTTAAGCGTATATTAATCTTATTTTTATTCTCGTAACATCTTACAGGGTCGAAAATTATCTTTATGAATAGATAAAGGCTCCTCAGACATCACGTTGAGCGAGAGAGTGCTTTTACATACATGTTATGTTAGCGAATAAATTGATCAATTTTTTCCGTACCCTTCCTTCATATGAATGATTTCATAATAAGTAATAGCTTAATTGAATATTTAATGTTTAATAAATATTAATAATTTTAATATGAAAACCATATTATTTATCTTATACCACCTTTGTGCAACCCGACGCATTTGCCAGATTTAAAAAAAAAGAATTTCTAGTATTAGTAATTAATGGCGTTTAAATACTCTTTTACGTATTAATTAGCACATTAATACAATATTTATATTTTTCTCATAATGTTATGCGCAAAAAAAAAGTTTAAGTTTTAATCCGACCAAATTACTTTAAATCTATGGTAATAAATAGGGTTCTTGTTGTATAACTTAAGTAAACAGAAAAATAAGCTTACTAATTGTTATTAGCTTCATTATTAATATATATAAAAAAAACTTAAATAAGTATGTATTTGATTACTGTCACGACATATAGTTAAGAAGCTTATGTTATTATTCAAATTAAAATCCATTTAAATATTGATAAAACCACCTTTCTGCGACCCGAAGAACGAAGTCGATATTAAAAAAAAAATTTTCTGATTTCACTCAAAAACTGCTGTCCAAAGATTCAAAATTTATTATGAGGCATAAATAATTTTTTTTTTGTTTTTCTCAACCATCCAACACCACCAAAAAATTATTTTATAAAACGATTACACAGGCTTTTTCTGACCTAACATTGTGTAAAGGAACACTTTTTTATACATACTGTAATAGCGTTTAATATCATTTATTTGTTAAGTGAACTTTAGTCTCATAGTTATTATAAATAAAAAATCTATTGAATACATAATTTTTTAAAGCTACTTACAAGATTAGTATCATAATAATTTTAGTGTCTTTGTACCAAATTTCTACATCCCAAAAAAAATTAGCAGATTTTTGAAACTTAAATTTTTAATTTTAGTTCATAATTAAACCAAAAAGTCTATGCGTGTAATAATCAACATATTTGTACAAAATTTGCATTTTTATTCTAATTTATTTTACAGAATTAAAAGAAAATCCATTGTTCCAGTAAAACTAACGCTTACCGGTGAAATAGAAGATTAATATCAGCGTCATTAAACAACTTAAGTTAGCTGTTAAAAGTGGTCAATGATTATTTTTTGCATAATTATTTGTATTTTTAAATTGATTTGTTCAATGTACGTTGTAAATCACTGACATTGAAGGAAGATAAATTGCTGATATAAAAATAAACTCTAAAAATTTTTTTTAATTTTTGAAATTAATTATCTGCGATTCAAAACACAATAGAAGATTGTTTTAAAAACAGTTACTTCTTTCAACACAAAAAGTATTATCAGAATATTTTCCCCGCATTCAAAGTTGTACATGAGCTTCATTTGATGTTTTACATGCATCTTACGAGGTGGAGAAGCGTTCTAAAAATTAAAAAGACGCTTTTTGTGACCAAACGTTGTGCGAGAAACTGCAATTCCATATATTTTATGATAGCCTTTAATATGATTTATCGGATGCGTCTCCATCGGGCGTATAGTAATTCTTAGAAGCAGAAAAATTGAATATAAAATTTATCATTATTACTAACACTATTAGTATGCAAATGGTATTATTCTTTTTATACCACCATTTAGCGACCCTGAAGATCTTGGCAGATTTGACAAAATCAAAATTTGCAGTTTAAAAAAAAATTATAATCAAATTTTGTACATGCATTTATTAACTTTTGATAAAATTATCCTCATTTTTTACTAATTGTCGGAGATATAAGAACATTTGATATTCAAATAAGACAATTCATATTTAGCACTGCAGTATATAAATATCATCCTTTAAAAGAATCAAGGGTTAGCTGTAAACATTGCTCACTGTTTGTTATTTACTTGTTGATTTGTATATTTTGATGTGATTCATTTTAGTTTATATTTTAAACGACTTTCTAAGAAAAGTCAAAAAGCTGTTATGGACATTATTATAGAAAATTGTTTAACATGGACAAACCACCTTTCTGCCATAAACCGATAATAGAATTTTTTAACATCAATTATTGCTAGTACGCAAAGATAAATAACACAATATCTAACATTCATCAGAAAGCATATAAAAAATCTTCGTTTTTCACAGTCATACGTCTTACAGGTTCAAAAAATATCTTTATAAAACGATAAAACAGGCTCTACGTGTCTTTTCGTTATGCGAAATAGCGCTACATCATACATTTACGATAGCATTTAATATTATCCATCGGATAAGCCTTCTTGAGTCATTATATTTTTACAAGCAGCAAAATAATGAAATATTTAATTTCAAATTATTACTTAAACGATTAGTATACAAATAATATGATTCGCTTCACACCACCCTTTCGCGACCCAAACAATATTGGCAGTTGTTTTGAATTTAAAAATCTAGGTTTAGTTAATTATTATGTATAAAAATTTAAATATGTATAAATTAACTCATTACTCCATTATTTTTATTATTTTAGTACTCGTATGAAAAAAAGCCTTTAGTATTTAGATAATATAATTTATTTTTGACACTGCAGTATGTAAATATTATTCTTTTAAAAAATCTGGGGTTTGCGCTAAGCTTTGCTCACTGTTTAATATTTGCATAACCATATCAACGATTTAGTAAAATTTCTTTTAGTTCATATTTAAAAACGTGTATTTAGAAGAGTAGAATATCAGTCATAAATACTGATTATAAAAAATTGTTTAATTTCAAAGAAACCGCCTATTTGCGACCCGTATAACAATTATAAAATTTTTGTATGTAAATTATCCGTATAACTTTAAAATAATTGACAAAACATTTATCTATTATATTTAAGCATATATTAATCTTATTTTTATTCTCGTAACATCTTACAGGGTCGAAAATTATCTTTATCAATCGATAAAGGCTCCTTAGACATCACGTTGAGCAGAAGAGTGCTTTTACATACATGTTATTTTAGCGAATAAATTGATAAATTTGTTCCGTACCCTTTCTTCATATGAATATATCAATAATAAGTAATAGCTGAATTGAACATTAAATATTTATTAAATTAATTTAATAAATATTAATTATATTAATATGAAAACCATATTATTTATCTTATACCACCTTTGTGCAACCCAACGCATTTGCCAGATTTAAAAAAAAGAATTTCTAGTATCAGTTAATAATAGCGTTTAAATACTTTTTTACGTATAAATTAGCACATTAATACAATATTTATATTTTTCTCATAATGCTACGCGCAAAAAAAAAAGTTTAAGTTTAAATCGGACCAAATTACTTTAAATCTATGGTAATAAATAGTGGCCTTGTTGTATAACTTAAGTTAACAATAAATAAGCTCACTAAATATTATTAGCTTCATTATTAATATATATAAAAAAAACTTAAATGAGTATGTATTTAATCACTGTCACGAAATATAGTTGAAAAGCGAATGTTATTATTCAAATTAAAATCCATTCAAATATTTATAAAACCACCTTTCTGCGACCCGAAGGACGAAGTCGATATTAAAAAAAAAATTTTGTGATTTCACTTAAAAACTGCTGTCCAAACATTCAACATTTATTATGAGGCATAAATAATTTTTTTTTGTTTTTCTCAACCATCCAACACCACCAAAAAATTATTTTATAAAACGATTATACAGGCTTTTTCTGACCTTACATTGTGTAAAGGAACACTTTTTTATACATACTATAATAGCGTTTAATATCATTTATTTGTTAAGTGAACTTTAGTCTCATAGTTATTATAAATAAAAAATCTATTAGATACATAATTTTTTAAAGCTACTTACAAGATTAGTATCATAATAATTTTAGTGTCTTTGTACCAAATTTCTACATCCCAAAAAAAATTAGCAGATTTTTGAAACTTAAATTTTTAATTTTAGTTCATAATTAAACCAAAAAGTCTATGCGTGTAATAATCAACATATTTGTACAAAATTTGCATTTTTATTCTAATTTATTTTACAGAATTAAAAAAAAATTCATTGTTTCAGTAAAACTAACGCTTACCGGTGAAATAGAAGATTAATATCAGCGTCATTGAACAACTTAAGTTAGCTGTTAAAAGTGGTCGATGATTGTTTTTTGCTCAATTATTTGTATTAATAAATTAAATTGTTCAATGTTTGTTGTAAATCACTGACATTGAAGAAAGATTAATTGCTGATATAAAAATTAAACTCTAAAAATTTTTTTGATTTTTTGAAACTACCTATCTGCGATCCAAAACACAATAGAAGATTGATTTAAAAATAGTTACTTTTTTTAACCCCAAAAGTATTATTAGAATATTTTCCACGCATTTATAGTTATACATGAGTTTAATTTAATGTTTTACAAGCATCTTACGGAGTGGAGAAATGTTTTTATAAAATACAAAGACGCTTTTTGTGACCAAACGTTGTGCGAGAAACTGCAATTCCATATATTTTATGATAGCCTTTAATATGATTTATCGGATGCGTCTCCTTCAGGCGTATAGTGATTACTAAAAGCAGAATAATAGAATATTAAATTCATCATTATTACTAACACTATTAGTATGCGAATGGTATTATTCTTTTTATACCACCATTAAAAGACCCTAGGCAGATTGGACAAAATCAAAATTTGCAGTTTAAAAAAAAAATAATAATTAAATTTTGTACATGCATTTATCAACTTCTGATCAAATTATTTTTATTTTTTACTAATTGTCGGAGTTATAAGAACATTTGATATTCGAATAAGACAATTCATATTTAACACTGCAGTATATAAATATCATCCTTTAAAAGAATCGAGGGTTAGCTGTAAACATTGCTCACTGTTTGTTATTTACTTGATGATTTGTATATTTTGATGTGATTCATCTTAGTTTACATTTTAAACGACTTTTTAAGAAAAGTCAAAAAGCTGTTGTGGACATTATTATAGAAAATTGTTTATCATGGACAAACCACCTTTCTGCCATAAACCGATAATAGAATTTTTCAACATCAATTATTGGTAGTACGCAAAGATAAGTAACACAATATCTAACATTCATCAGAGAGCATATAAAAAATTTTCGTATTTCACAGTCATACGTCTTACAGGTTCAGAAAATATCTTTATAAAACGATAAAACAGGCTCTACGTGACTTTCCGTTGTGCGAAATAGTGCTATATCATACATTTACAATAGCATTTAATATTATCCATCGGATAAGCCTGCTTAAGTCATTATATTTCTACAAGCAGCAAAATAATTATATATTTAATTCCAAATGATTACTTAAACGATTAGTATACAAATAATATGATTCGCTTCACACCACCCTTTCGCGACCCAAACAATATTGGCAGTTGTTTTGAATTTAAAAATCTAAATTTAGTTAATTATTATGTATAAAAATTTAATTATGTATAAATTAACTCATTACTTCATTATTTTTATTATTTTAGTACTCGTATGAAAAAAAGCCTTTAGTATTTAGATAATATAATTTATTTTTAACACTGCAGTATGTAAATATTATTCTTTTAAAAAATCTGGGGTTTGCGCTAAGCTTTGCTCACTGTTTAATATTTGCATAACCATTTCAACGATTAAGTTAAATTTCTTTTAGTTCATATTTAAAAACGTGTATTTAGAAGAGTAGAATATCAGTCATAAATACTGATTATATAAAATTGTTTAATTTCAAAGAAACCGCCTATTTGCGACCCGTATAACAATTATAAAATTTTTGTATGTAAATTATCCGTATAACTTTAAAATAATTGACAAAACAATTATCTATTATATTTATGCATATATTAATCTTATTTTTATTCTCGTAACATCTTACAGGGTCGAAAATTATCTTTATCAATCGATAAAGGCTCCTTAGACATCACGTTGAGCAGGAGAGTGCTTTTACATACATGTTATTTTAGCGAATAAATTGATAAATTTAATCTGTATTCTTTCTTCATATAAATATATCAATAATAAAAAATAGCTGAATTGAACATTAAATGTTTAATAAATATTAATTATTTTAATATAAAAACCATATTATTTATCTTATACCACCTTTGTGCAACCCAACGCATTTGCCAGATTTAAAAAAAAAGAATTTTTAGTATCAGTTAATAATAGTGTTTAAATACTTTTTTACGTATGAATTAGCACATTAATACAATATTTATATTTTTCTCATAATGTTACGCGCAAAAAAAAAAGTTTAAGTTTTAATCGGACCAAATTACTTTAAATCTATGGTAATAAATAGTGGCCTTGTTGTATAACTTAAGTAAACAGTAAAATAAGCTCACTAAATGTTATTAGCTTCATTATTAATATATATAAAAAAAACTTTAATAAGTTTGTATTTGATTACTGTCACGAAATATAGTTGAAAAGCTTATGTTATTATTCAAATTAAAATCCATTTAAATATTTATAAAACCACCTTTCTGCGACCCGAAGGACGAAGTCGATATTAAAAAAAAAATTTTCTGATTTCACTCAAAAACTGCTGTCCAAAGATTCAACATTTATTATGAGGCATAAATAATTTTTTTTTTGTTTTTCTCAACCATCCAACACCACCAAAAAATTATTTAAAAAACGATTATACAGGCTTCTTCTGACCTTACATTGTGTAAAGAAACACTTTTTTATACATACTATAATAGCGTTTAATATCATTTATTTGTTAAGTGAACTTTAGTCTCATAGTTATTATAAATAAAAAATCTATTGGATACATAATTTTCGAAAAAGCTACTTACAAGATTAGTATCATAATAATTTTAGTGTCTTTGTACCAAATTTCTACATCCCAAAAAAAATTAGCAGATTTTTGAAACTTAAATTTTTAAATTTAATTTATAATTAAACAAAAAAGTCTATGCGTGTAATAATCAACATATTTGTACGAAATTTGCATTTTTATTCTAATTTATTTTACAGAATTAAAAGAAAATTCATTGTTTCAGTAAAACTAACGCTTACCGGTGAAATAGAAGATTAATATCAGCGTCATTGAACAACTTAAGTTAGCTGTTAAAAGTGGTCAATGATTGTTTTTTGCTTGATTATTTGTATTTTTCAATTGAATTGTTTAATGTATGTTGTAAATCACTGACATCGAAGAAAGATTAATTGCTGATATGAAAATTAAACTCTAAAAATTTTTTTGATTTTTTGAAACTACCTATCTGCGATCCAAAACACAATAGAAGATTGTTTTAAAAATAGTTACTTTTTTTAATCCAAAAAGTATTATTAGAATATTTCCCACGTATTTTTAGTTAAACATGAGTTTTATTTGATGTTTTACATGCATCTTACGGGGTGGAGAAGCGTTTTTATAAAATAAAAAGACGCTGTTTGTGACCAAACGTTGTGCGAGAAACTGCAATTCCATTTATTTTATGATAGCCTTTAATATGATTTATCGGATGCGTCTCCTTCAGGCGTATAGTAATTACTAGAAGCAGAATAATAGAATATTAAATTTATCATTATTACTAACACTATTAGTATGCAAATGGTATTATTCTTTTTATACCACCATTTAGCGACCCTAAAGATCTTGGCAAATTTGACAAAATCAAAATTTGCAGTTAAAAAAAAAAATAATAATTAAATTTTGCACATGCATTTATTAACTTCTGATAAAATTATTTTCATTATGTACTAATTTTTGGAGATATAAAAACATTTGATATTCAAATAAGACAATTCATATTTAACACTGCAGTATATAAATATTATCCTTTAAAAGAATCGAGGGTTAGCTGTAAACATTGCTCACTGTTTGCTATTTACTTGTCAATTTGTATATTTTGATGTGATTCATCCCAGTTTATATTTTAAACGACTTTTTAAGAAAAGTCAAAAAGCTGATGTGGACATTATTATAGAAAATTGTTTATCATCGACAAACCACCTTTCTGCCATAAACTGATAATAAAATTTTTTAACATCAATTATTGGTAGTACGCAAAGATAAGTAACACAATATCTAACATTCATCAGAAACAATATATAAAACCTCTTCGTTTTTCACAGTCATACGTCTTACAGCTTCAGAAAATATCTTTATAAAACGATAAAACAGGCTCTACGTGACTTTCCGTTGTGCGAAATAGTGCTATATCATACATTTACAATAGCATTTAATATTATCCATCGGATAAGCCTGCTTGAGTCATTATATTTCTACAAGCAGCAAAATAATTATATATTTAATTCCAAATGATTACTTAAACGATTAGTATACAAATAATATGATTCTTTTCACACCACCCTTTCGCGACCCAAACAATATTGGCAGTTGTTTTGAATTTAAAAATCTAGTTTTAGTTAATTATTATGTATAACAATTTAAATATGTATAAATTAGCTCATTACTTAATTATTTTTATTATTTAAGTACTTGTATGAAAAAAAAGCCTTTAGTATTTAGATAATATAATTTGTTATTGACACTGCGGTATTTAAAAATTATTCTTTTAAAAAATCTGGGGTTTGCTGTAAGCTTTGCTCACTGTTCAATATTCGCATAACTATTACAACGATTTAGTAAAATTTCTCCTAGTTCATAATTGAAAACGTGTTCTTAGAAGAGTAGAATATCAGTCATAAATACCGATTATAAAAAAATTGTTTAATTTCGAAAAAACCGCCTATTTGCGACCCGTATAACAATTATAAAATTTTTGTATGTAAATTATCCGTATTACTTTAAAATAATTGACAAAACGTTTATCTATTATATTTAAGCGTATATTAATCTTATTTTTATTCTCGTAACATCTTACAGGGTCGAAAATTATCTTTATGAATAGATAAAGGCTCCTCAGACATCACGTTGAGCGAGAGAGTGCTTTTACATACAATCTTATGTTAGCGAATAAATTGATCAATTTTTTCCGTACCCTTCCTTCATATGAATGATTTCATAATAAGTAATAGCTTAATTGAATATTTAATGTTTAATAAATATTAATAATTTTAATATGAAAACCATATTATTTATCTTATACCACCTTTGTGCAACCCGACGCATTTGCCAGATTTAAAAAAAAAGAATTTCTAGTATTAGTAATTAATAGCGTTTAAATACTCTTTTACGTATTAATTAGCACATTAATACAATATTTATATTTTTCTCATAATGTTATGCGCAAAAAAAAAGTTTAAGTTTTAATCCGACCAAATTACTTTAAATCTATGGTAATAAATAGGGTTCTTGTTGTATAACTTAAGTAAACAGAAAAATAAGCTTACTAATTGTTATTAGCTTCATTATTAATATATATAAAAAAAACTTAAATAAGTATGTATTTGATTACTGTCACGACATATAGTTAAGAAGCTTATGTTATTATTCAAATTAAAATCCATTTAAATATTTATAAAACCACCTTTCTGCGACCCGAAGAACGAAGTCGATATTAAAAAAAAAATTTTCTGATTTCACTCAAAAACTGCTGTCCAAAGATTCAAAATTTATTATGAGGCATAAATAATTTTTTTTTTGTTTTTCTCAACCATCCAACACCACCAAAAAATTATTTTACAAAACGATTACACAGGCTTTTTCTGACCTAACATTGTGTAAAGGAACACTTTTTTATACATACTGTAATAGCGTTTAATATCATTTATTTGTTAAGTGAACTTTAGTCTCATAGTTATTATAAATAAAAAATCTATTGAATACATAATTTTTTAAAGCTACTTACAAGATTAGTATCATAATAATTTTAGTGTCTTTGTACCAAATTTCTACATCCCAAAAAAAATTAGCAGATTTTTGAAACTTAAATTTTTAATTTTAGTTCATAATTAAACCAAAAAGTCTATGCGTGTAATAATCAACATATTTGTACAAAATTTGCATTTTTATTCTGATTTATTTTACAAAATTAAAAGAAAATCCATTGTTTCAGTAAAACTAACGCTTACCGGTGAAATAGAAGATTAATATCAGCGTCATTAAACAACTTAAGTTAGCTGTTAAAAGTGGTCAATGATTATTTTTTGCATAATTATTTGTATTTTTAAATTGATTTGTTCAATGTACGTTGTAAATCACTGACATTGAAGAAAGATAAATTGCTGATATAAAAATAAACTCTAAAAATTTTTTTTAATTTTTGAAATTAATTATCTGCGATTCAAAACACAATAGAAGATTGTTTTAAAAACAGTTACTTCTTTCAACACAAAAAGTATTATCAGAATATTTCCCCCGCATTCAAAGTTGTACATGAGCTTCATTTGATGTTTTACATGCATCTTACGAGGTGGAGAAGCGTTCTAAAAATTAAAAAGACGCTTTTTGTGACCAAACGTTGTGCGAGAAACTGCAATTCCATATATTTTATGATAGCCTTTAATATGATTTATCGGATGCGTCTCCTTCGGGCGTATAGTAATTCTTAGAAGCAGAAAAATTGAATATAAAATTTATCATTATTACTAACACTATTAGTATGCAAATGGTATTATTCTTTTTATACCACCATTTAGCGACCCTGAAGATCTTGGCAAATTTGACAAAATCAAAGTTTGCAGTTTAAAAAAAAAATGATAATTAAATTTTGTACATGCATTTATTAACTTTTGATAAAATTATCCTCATTTTTTACTAATTGTCGGAGATATAAAAACATTTGATATTCAAATAAGACAATTCATATTTAACACTGCAGTATATAAATATCATCCTTTAAAAGAATCGAGGGTTAGCTGTAAACATTGCTCACTGTTTGTTATTTACTTGTTGATTTGTATATTTTGATGTGATTCATTTTAGTTTATATTTTAAACGACTTTTTAAGAAAAGTCAAAAAGCTGTTATGGACATTATTATAGAAAATTGTTTAACATGGACAAACCACCTTTCTGCCATAAACCGATAATAGAATTTTTTAACATCAATTATTGGTAGTACGCAAAGATAAATAACACAATATCTAACATTCATCAGAAAGCATATAAAAAATCTTCGCTTTTTACAGTCATACGTCTTACAGGTTCAGAAAATATCTTTATAAAACGATAAAACAGGCTCTACGTGACTTTCCGTTGTGCGAAATAGTGCTATATCATACATTTACAATAGCATTTAATATTATCCATCGGATAAGCCTTCTTAAGTCATGATATTCATACAAGCAGCAAAATATTTAAATATTCAATTTCAATCTATTACTTGAACGATTAGTATACAAATAATATGATTCTTTTCACACCACCCTTTCGCGACCCAAACAATATTGGCAGTTGTTTTGAATTTTAAAATCTAGTTTTAGTTAATTATTATGTATAACAAATTAAATATGTATAAATTAACTCATTACTTCATTATTTTTATTATTTTAGTACTCGTATAAAAAAAAAGCCTTAAGTATTTAGATAATATAATTTATTTTTGACACTGCGGTATTTAAATATTATTCTTTTAAAAAATCTGGGGTTTGCTGTAAGCTTTGCTCACTGTTTAATATTCGAATAACTATTACAACGATTTAGTAAAATTTCTTCTAGTTCATCTTTGAAAACGTGTTTATAGAAGAGTAGAATATCAGTCATAAATACTGATTATAAAAAATTGTTTTATTTCAAAGAAACCGCCTATTTGCGACCCGTACAACAATTATAAAATTTTTGTATGTAAATTATCCGTATAACTTTAAAAAAATTGACAAAACATTTATCTATTATATTTAAGCATATATTAATCTTATTTTTATTCTCGTTACATCTTACAGGGTCGAAAATTATCTTTATGAATCGATAAAGGCTCCTTAGACATCACGTTGAGCGGGAGAGTGCTATTACATACATGTTATGTTAGCGTATAAATTGAAAAATTTGTTTCGTACCCTTTCTTCATATTAATATATCAATAATAAGTAATAGCCAAATTGAACTCTAAATGTTGAATAAATATTAATAATTTTAATATAAAAACCATATTATTTATCTTATACCACCTTTGTGCAACCCAACGCATTTGCCAGATTTAAAAAAAAAGAATTTCTAGTATCAGTTAATAATAGCGTTTAAATACTTTTCGACGTATAAATTAGCACATTAATACAATATTTATATTTTTCTCATAATGTTACGCGCAAAAAAAAAAGTTTAAGTTTTAATCGGACCAAATTATCTTAAATCTATGGTAATAAATAGTGGCCTTGTTGTATAATTTAAGTTAACAGAAAAATAAGCTCACTAATTGTTATTAGCTTCATTATTAATATATATAAAAAAAACTTAAATAAGTATGTATTTGATCACTGTCACGAAATATAGTTAAAAAGCTTATGTTATTATTCAAATTAAAATCCATTTAAATATTTATGAAACCACCTTTCTGCGACCCGAAGAACGAAGTCGATTTTAAAAAAAAAACTTTCTGATTTTACTTAAGAACTCCTGTCCAAAGATTCAACATTTATTATGAGGCATAAATAATTTTTTTTTTGTTTTTCTCAACCATCCCACACCACCAAAAAATTATTTTATAAAACGATTATACAGGCTTTTTCTGACCTTACATTGTGTAAAGGAACACTTTTTTATACATTCTATAATAGCGTTTAATATCATTTATTTGTTAATGAACTTTAGTCTCATAGTTATTATAAATAAAAGTTCTATTGGATACATAATTTTCAATAGCTACTTACACGATTAGTATCATAATAATTTTAGTGTCTTTGTACCAAATTTCTACATCCCAAAAAAAATTAGCAGATTTTTGAAACTTAAATTTATAATTTTAGTTCATAATTAAATTAAAAAGTCTATGCGTGTAATAATTAACACATTTGTACAAAATTTGCATTTTTTTTATAATTTATTTCACAGGATTAGAATAAAATTTATTGTTTCAGTAAAACTAACGCTTACCGGCAAAATAGAAGATTAATATTAGCGTCATTAAACAACTTAAGTTAGCTGTTAAAAGTGGTCAATAATTGTTTTTTGCTCAATTATTTGTATTTTTTAATTGAATTGTACAATGTATGTTGTAAATCACTGACATTGAAGGAAGATAAATTGCTGATTTAAAAATTAAGCTCTAAAAATTTTTTTGATTTTTTGAAACTACCTATCTGCGATTAAAAACACAATAGAAGATTGTTCTAAAAATAGTTACTTTTTTTAACCCAAAAAGTATTATTAGAATATTTTCTACGTATTTATAGTTATACATGAGTTTTATTTGATGTTTTACATGCATCTTACGGGGTGGAGAAGCGTTTTTATAAAATAAAAAGACGCTTTTTGTGACCAAACGTTGTGCGAGAAACTGCAATTCCATTTATTTTATGATAGCCTTTAATATGATTTATCGGATGCGTCTCTTTCAGGCGTATAGTAATTACTAAAAGCAGAATGATAGAATATTAAATTTATCATTATTACTAACACTATTAGTATGCAAATGGTATTATTCTTTTCATACCACCATTTAGCGACCCTGAAGATCTTGGCAAATTTGACAAAATCAAAGTTTGCAGTTTAAAAAAAAAATGATAATTAAATTCTGTACATGCATTTATTAACTTCTGATAAAATTATTTTTATTTTTTACTAATTTTTGGAGATATAAAAACATTTGATATTCAAATAAGACAATTCATATTTAACACTGCAGTATATAAATATCATCCTTTAAAAGAATCGAGGGTAAGCTGTACACATTGCTCACTGTTTGTTATTTTCTTGATAATTTGTATATTTTGATGTGATTCATCTTAGTTTTTATTTTAATCGACTTTTTAAGAAGAGTCAAAAAGCTGTTGTGGACATTATTATAAAAAATTGTTTAAAATGGACAAACCACCTTTTTGCCATAAACCGATAGTAGAATTTTTTAACATCAATTATAGGTTGTGTGCAAAGATAAATAACACAATATCTAACATTCATCAGAAAGCATACAAAAAATCTTCGTTTTTCACAGTCATACGTCTTACAGGTTCAGAAAATATCTTTATAAAACGATAAAACAGGCTCTACGTGACTTTTCGTTATGCGAAATAGTGCTACATCATACATTCACGATAGCATTTAATATTATCCATCGGATAAGCCTTCTTGAGTCATTATATTTTTACAAGCAGCAAAATAATTAAATATTTAATTTTAAATTATTACTTAAACGATTAGTATACAAATAATATGATTAGCTTCACACCACCCATTCGCGA
This sequence comes from Copidosoma floridanum, assembly GCF_036245765.1. Classification (NCBI taxonomy): domain Eukaryota; kingdom Metazoa; phylum Arthropoda; class Insecta; order Hymenoptera; family Encyrtidae; genus Copidosoma; species Copidosoma floridanum. The sequence goes on from NW_028321894.1 coordinate 2,797,631, forward strand.
CCCAAACAATTTCGGCAGTTGTTTTAAATTTAAAAATCTAGGTTTAGTTAATTATTATGTATAAAAATTCAAATATGTATATATTAACTCATTACTTCATTGTTTTTATTTTTTTAGTACTCGTATGAAAAAAAGCCCTTAGTATTTAGATAATATAATTTATTTTTGACACTGCGGTATGTAAATATTATTCTTTTAAAAAATCTGGGGTTTGCTGTAAGCTTTGCTCACTGTTTAATATTTGCATAACTATTACAACGATTTCGTAAAATTTCTTCTAGTTTATATATAAAAACGTGTTTTCAGAAGAGTAGAATATCAGTCATGAATACTTATTATAAAAAATTGTTCAATTTTGAAGAAACCGCCTATTTGCGACCCGTATAACAATTATAAAATTTTTGTATGTAAATTATTCGTATAACTTTAAAATAATTAACAAAACATTTATCTATTACATTTAAGCATATATTAATCCTAATTTTATTCTCGTTACATCTTATAGGGTCGAAAATTATCTTTATGAATCGATAAAGGCTCCTTAGACATCACGTTGAGTGGGAGAGTGCTTTTACATACATGTTATGTTAGCGTATGAATTGATAAATTTGTTCCGTACCCTTTCTTCATATGAATACATTAATAATAAGTAATAGCTGAATTGAACTCTAAATGTTGAATAAATATTAATAATTTTAATATGAAAACCATATTATTTATCTTATACTACCTTTGTGCAACCCAACGCATTTGCCAGAGTTAAAAAAAAAGAATTTCTAGTATCAGTTAATAATAGTGTTTAAATACTCGTTTACGTATAAATTAGCACATTAATACAATATTTATATTTTTCTTATAATGTTATGCGCAAAAAAAAAGTTTAAGTTTTAATCGGACCAAATTACTTTAAATCTAAGGTAATAAATAGTGGCCTTGTTGTATAACTTAAGTAAACAGAAAAATAAGCTCACTAATTGTTATTAGCTTTATTATTAATACATATAAAAAAACTTAAATAAGTATGTATTTGATCACTGTCACGAAAAATAGTTAAAAAGCTTATGTTATTATTCAAATTAAAATCCATTCAAATATTTATAAATCCACCTTTCTGCGACCCGAAGAACAAAGTCGATATTAAAAAAAAAACTTTCTGATTTCACTCAAGAACTCCTGTCCAAAGATTCAACATTCATTATGGGGCATAAATTATTTTTTTTTTTTGTTTCTCTCAACTATCTCACACCACCAAAAAATTATTTTATGAAACGATTATCCAGGCTTTTTCTGACCTTTCATTGTGTAAAGGAACACTTCTTTATACAATCTATAATAGCGTTTAATATCATTTATTTGTTAAGTGAACTTTAGTCTCATAGTTATTATAAATAAAAGTTCTATTGGATACATAATTTTTAAAAGCTACTTACAAGATTAGTATCATAATAATTTTAGTGTATTTGTACCAAATTTCTACATCCCAAAAGAAATTAGCAGATTTTCGGAAATTAAATTTATAATTTTAGGTGATAATTAAATCGAAAAGTCTATGCGTGTAATAATCAAGATATTTGTGCAAAATTTGCATTTTTATTTTAATTAATTTTACAGGATTAGAAGAAAATTTAATGTTTTGGTAAGACCAACGCTTACCGGCAAAATGGTAGATTAATGTTAGCGTCATCAAACGGTTTAAGTTAGCTGTCAAAAGCGGTCACTAATTGTTTTTTGCTTAATTATTTGTATATTTTAATTAAATTGTTAAATGTATGTTGTAAATCACTGACATTAAAGAAAGATAAATTGCTGATATAAATATTTAACTTTAAAAATTCTTTTGATTTTATGAAACTACCTATCTGCAACCCAAAACACAATAGAAGATTGTTTTAAAAATAGTTAATTCTTTTAACCCAAAAATCATAATCAGAATATTTTTTACGTTTTTATACTTATCCATGAGTTTTATTTAATTTTTTACATGCATCTCACGGGGTGGAGAAATGTTTTTGTAAAATAAAAAGGTGCTTTTTGTGACCAAACGTTGTGCGGGAAACTACAATTCCATATATTTTATGATACCCTCTAATATTATTTATCGGATACGTCTTTTTTTCAGTAGTTTGATTATTACTTGAAGCAGAATAATAGAATATTAAATTTATAATAATTACTAACACTATTAGTATGCGAATGATATTATTCTATTTATACCACCATTTAGCGACTCTGAAAATATTGGCTAAATTGACAAAATTAAAAATTGCAGTTTAAGAAAAAGTTGATGTTTAGATTTTGTACATGTATTTGTTAACTTACAATGAAATTATTTATATTTTTTTACTAAGTGTCGTGGATACAAAAAAATTCAATATTCAAATCAGATAATTCATATTTGACACTGCGGTATATGCATATCTTTTTTTTTAAAAATCTGGGGTTAGCTGTAAACTTCGCCCACTGTTTGTTACTTGCTTAATGATTTGTATATTTTAATATGATTTATCTTAGTACATGTTTTAAACGAATTAAAAAAAAAATTAAAATAGCTGTCGTGGATAATATTATAAAAAATTGTTCAATATGGACAAACCATCTTTTTGCCATAAATAGATAGTAGAATTTATAACTATAAATTATTGGTAGTACGCAAAGATAATTGCCAAAATATATAACATTTATCAATAATCATACGAAAATCTCTGTTTTTTACTCTCATACGTTTTACAGTGTCAAAAAATATCTTTATAAAACGACAAGGCAGGCTCTATGTGACTTTTCGTTATGCGGAAAAGTGCTATATCATACATTTATTTTAGCATTTTATATTATCTATCGTATGCACCTTCTTGAGTTATATTACTACAAGCAGCTAAATAATTAAAAATTTAATTTCAAACAATTACTAAAACTATCAGTATGCAAATAGTGTTATTTTTCTTACACCACCATTTTGCGACCCAAAAGATATTGGCAGTTGTTTTGAAATTAAAAATCCGGTTTGAGTTAATAATGCTTAAACAGTTTAAATATGTATCAATTAACGTATTAATACATTATTTTTTTTATTTTTGTACCTATACTTTTAGTTTATATTTGAGAACGTGTTATAAGAAAAGTAGAATATCTGTCATGAGAACTCATTTTAGAAAATTGTTTTATTTTGAAGAAACTGCCTTTTTGCGACCCGTATAACGCTTGTAGAATTTTTTAATATAAATTATTTACATGACTTAAAAATAATTGACAAAACATTCATCATTTATAATTAAGCATATATTTATCTTATTTAGTTTTTTTTATACATCCTATAGGGCCAAATAATATCTTCATGAAACGATAAGATAGGCTCCTTGAATATAACGTTATGTGGGAAAGTGCTTTTTTATACATGTTACGTTAGCGTATAAATTTATGTAGTAGTTCCTTACTCTTTTGTCATATAATTATATAAAGAATATGTTATAGCTAAATCAGATATAGAGATATTGATAAATATCAATAATATTAATATAAAAATTATATTAATTATTTTATACCACCTCTTTGCGACCCAAAAGAATTTGCCAGATTTTAAGAAGTTGAATTTCTAGTTTCAGTTAATAATAGCGTCAAAGAGTTCTTTTACGTATGAATTAGCATATTAATACATTATTCACATTTTTCTATTAATTTTACAAGCAAAGAAAAAACATTTTATGTTTCAATTAGACAATATCTTTTTGACTCTACAGTTACAAATATTGGCCTTGTTGTACAACTTGAGTTAGCAGGAAAATTAGCTTACTAATTGTTAATGGCCTAATTATTAATATATTTTGAAGAAACTTTAATTTGTATGTATCTAATTACTGTCACGAAAGATAGTTAAAAAGCTTACGTAAATATGTAAGTTAGAATTCGTTCAAATTTTTATGAAACCGCCTTTCTGTGACTTGAAAAACGTAGTCGATCTTAAAAAAAAAGTTTACTGATTTTACTTAAGAACTTTTGACAGAATATTTAACATTTATTATTAGGCATAAATACCTTTTTTTTTGTTCCTTATGCATCTTATACAGTCAAAAATTATTTTTATGAAGTATTATACAGGCTTTTTGTGACCTTACATTGTGCGAAGAAATGCTTTTTTATACATTTTATAATCATCAAGCAACTCATGTTAGCTGTAAAATGTGATCACTAATAGTTTTTTTTGCATAACTATTTGTATATTTCAATGAAATTGTTCTTAGTATGTAGTGGATCCCTGTTATAAAAGAAAGTTAAAATGCTGATATGAATATTTACCTCTAGAAATCTCAAACTTCTTTAAAACCACCTATTTGCATATTATAATGTTATTTATTTCAGTATGTATTTGAAGACGTTTGTTAAGAAAGCTTTAATAGTTGTCATGAATATTTACCTTAAAAAATTATTTAATTTTTAAGTAACCACCATTTTGCGTCCCATAAATCCATGATAGAATATCTTAATGTAAGTATTCGTATCACTCAAATATAATTGACATAATATTTATCATTTAATAATAAGCATATAATCATCCAATGTTTTTTCTCTCATCTTACGGAGTCAGAAAATATCTTTATGAAACTATAAGACAGGCTCTCTGTCACCTCACGTTGTGCGGATAAATGTTTTTCCATACATTTTATGACAGCGTTCAATATTTACTTTTGCGTATTTTTTAGTCATATAGTAATGAATAGTTATATCCCTATTCTACTTTTAATTCTTAATAATTACTAACAATATTAATGTAAAAAAAATTTTATTCTCTTTTTACTACCTTTTTGCGACCCATAAAAAATTAACAGATTATTGAAAACTAAATTTCTAGTTCTAGTTAATAAGTATGTTTAAAAGTTTTTTTATGTATGAATAAACATATTTCTACATTATTTATATTTTTTTGTTAATACTACAGGATCGAAAACAAGTTTCATGTTTCAATAAGACTAACTCTTTTCGACCCAAAGGTATGTTAATGTCAGCCTCATTGAACAACTCAAGTTAGCCATTTAATTGTTTTTTGTAGAATGATTTGTATATTTTAATAAAATTGTTTTTAACATCTATTTAACAACGGTAATAAGAGAAAGTAAAATAGCTGATATGAATATTTAACTCTGAAAATGTTCAAATATTTATAAAAACGCGTTTCCGTTACCCGAAAAACACTGGTAGAATTAAAAAAAAAAATTATTTGTTTCACTCAAGAATTATTAACAGAACATTTAACATATAATAATAATGATATATAATTTTTTTTTGTCATACATTTCAGATGGTCAGAAAATATCTATGAAACGATAAGACAGGCCTTATGCGACCTAACGTTTTTTGGACATTTTTATACATCGTATGTTAGTGTTTGAGATTATTTATGGGATGCATACTCTTTAGTCATATGATGATAACTAATAATAGCATAATTTAATATTAAGTTTTCAATAAATATCAACAATACTAGTATGATTCTAGTATGATTCTCTTTGTACCACCTTTTTGCGATCCAAAAGATATTGGCGTATTTTATGAAATTAAATTTTTAGTTTTACTTAATACTTATGATTGGAAGTTTCTACATAGTACGAATTAGTATATTACATATTAATATATCATTACTATTTTTTTTATAACTTTCACGTGATATGAACAAAATTTAAAGTTTTAATAAGACAATTGATGTTTGACCCTGCGGTATGTAAATATTAGCCTTATTAAACAATTCAAGCCAACTGTAAAGTTGGGTAACGAAAATTTATTTGCTAAATTATTCGTTTAATATAATTAAATATATTTTGGTATGTATTTGGTAACGTTTAAGAAAGAGAGGGAAATAGCTGATAAAAATATTTAACTTAAAAATTCTCAAATTTTTATAAAACCACCTTTTTGCGACCCAAAATTCGATGGTAGATTTTGTCACTATAAATTTTTTGTTTTACTCAAATATAATTAACAGAATATCTGAAATTCATTATCAAGAGTATACAAATCTTATTTTTTTTCTCTCATTAATCTTCCAGGTTTAAAAAATATCTTTATAAAACGATAAGACAGGCCTTTCATGACTTAACGTTGTGTGGGAAAATGCTTCTTTAAACATCTCATCTAGCGTTTTATATCATTTATTTGATGCGTACCGTAAAGTTATATAATTAAAACGAGTAATATCAGAATTTAATATTAAGTTTCTAATAATAAACTAACCATATTAGTATGGAAATAATATAAATCATTTTATACCACCTTTTTGCAACTTAAATTATCTTGGCAGCATTTTTTGAATGAAATAATTAGCTTCACGCAAGTATTTCGACTATTAAGTCTTATGTTTATTGATAAACAGATGTACATTTTTTTTATTTCTTTATTATGATTTGCAAGATCAAGAAAAACTTTTATGTATATCGATAAGCCATACGTTTTTTACCCTATGGTATGAAAACACGTGCCTTATTTGACAAATGAAGTAAGTTGTAAAAAGGGTTTTACCGTTTATTATTTACTTTTGAAACTTTCTTAAGTCATCTTAGCGCTGATCACCGTTTACAGTGTTAAGGATACCCTCGTTAATATGATCTCTTGAAAGTAGAGTAGAAAGCATACAATTTTTATTAGAAAACAGAGCAATAAACAGCAGAAATCAAACACCCTCTACCTTTGTTTATATAGTTTCATATAAATAATCTTGATATACATATGACGATTAAAATTTGTTGTGCTTCGACCTCTGCATACAGAGTTCCTATAAAAAATAAAATACATTTTTTAGTTTTGGGGAAGAGAAATTTCGTTTTATGTTAACTAAACTTCAATTTTTTTTGATATTAGCAAGTTTGCGAGTAATAATAAATCCTATAATTATAATTAAAATTTATTTTGTTTATCTTGAAGTTAGAAAAGTTTCCATCAATATTCAATTTAAAAAAATAAATGATTTTCTCCAGACCCCCTTTTCGTAGTTCAAAAGATGTTGACAGATTTTTTAAAGCTAAATTAATAATAATAAGAAAATTTTACATTTACTGATAAACATAATTATATTATGTCTTATTTTTTCTTATAAATTTTACAGGATCAGAAGAAATTTACATGTATAACGATAAGAGTGACTTTTTGCAATATTACGTTCTGTGAATAAATACGTTTTGATACATCGTGTGTGTATATGATAGACTTCCTTTAGATCTTGATAATATAGAAAGTGCATTTTTAGAATTCAAGTAAGATAAAAAAAAATTAAGAGGAGTTGATTTAATTATTTAGGATGAAGCTTTAATGATTTCGAAAAGAGCATTCGAAATAGTAGACAGAAGGTTAAGAGATTTATGTAGTACTGTTCTAAATTGAACTCAGTAAGATAGTGGACTGTATAATTGTTATATTGCACGCCGGATTTGGGGGAGCGTGAAAAAAGATGTAATAAAAGGACACAATAATAAATGCACAACACACTTTTAAACACTTTAGCCGTTTGTTATAAAAAAACAATCTCTCTATTTAATTTTACTTTTACAAGTCATAATACTTGCTTACATGCAAGATAAAAAAAGGAAGAACTAATTTTTGAGTCAGACGGAAAAATTACGTGTCAATCGAAAATTGTAAATCGTTTCCGTTACAGAAATCTTACATTAAACGAAACACGTGGGAATTATAAACATGAGCTCAAAGCGATTTACCGAAAAGGGCGTTTGAGGCTGACTAACGATAACCACAGCAGCAGCAAGCTGCTGAACAAAGGTAAGTATAAACACAGTCTATTGGTGTATTAATAAATGCGCGCACGCTTATGATTGGCCCTTATAGGTAAGAGAATATCCTAAAGCACGAAATTTCAAATCTAATAAAATAAATTTTCTATTTATATCAGTACAATGTTACTGATGTTGCACATAGTCCCAAGGTTGATAGATAAAAGTGTAACGAATTTATATCAATAACAAGTCTTAGAAGGACAAAAGGGTGGATCGCATTCCACTTACAAAAATTCGAAATAATGAAAGTTTTATTTTTTAATATAATGACACTCAGCCGGTAACAATGAGTAATACTGATGTCTTACATAGTCCCAAGGTAGATGGACACAAAAATGGAATAATACACAATCAAGTACTGTGTAAATAAAACAGTGGAACGCTTTCCACGTACACTAGCAAACAATTAAAAAAATAAAATAAAAAAAACATAATAAACAAATTACGGATAATCTTACATATATTTTCGCAAGGTTTGTGACTTTAAGATATGAGATTTAATAATCATAATAGTAAATAAAAGAAAATAAATTGATCTAAATAAGACTAATTATTATTGTGTCCTGACCCAAGCTCAGATACGGTACGCAATAATATTAGTTTGTGTATTGGCCTTACAAAACTAGATGAAACGGTTCTAATCTTGGCGACTCTGACGAGAGACTTTGCATCCTTATAGACTTCAAGAACCATGCCTAAAGGCCATTTACCAGGTGGAGAAAACTAGTTTTTTATGAGCACGAGATCACCAGGCTTATCTGAGCGTTGAGGATTCAACCACTTGCAACGAATTTGTAAAGTGGAAAGGTATTCAAGTGACCACCTTTTCCAGAAGACTTGGAGAGATTGTGTCAAAAGCTTCCAGCGTTTAAGTGGCGGTACCTTTTCAGAAGAAATATCGAACTCTGGCACAAGAAATGAAGACCTCATGATTAAAAAATGAGCAGGAGTAAGAGGATCAAGCTCAGAGGAATCATCATTAAGTAAGGCTCTACTCAATCTGCCCCTAACTCTAATCAATCTGCAGTTTATAAACGGCGTAAGATGAAGCAAACGGCTAGATCAAAGTAGTGGTAAGCTATCTTCTAAACTACGATCTTGATTTTAAGTTAGTATCTTGAGCTCAGCGAAAAAGTGACATTGTTGATACTGATAAACTAGACACAGTCTAGCACAATCAATTTCTGATGTTGAAAGGTTAATCAAGTCAACTTTAATGAAAGAATACAAGTTAATAAACTGCAAACTAGCATGTAAAGGGAGCTTAAGATTTCCAGCTATAGGTAAATATGAATTCTTTTGTTTAACTTTATGTAAACAACGGTTTGTAAAACGAAGCCAATATGCTGTTACTCCTAGCAACCGTTCTCACTTGAAACAACGAGTTAATAGAGTCATATAAAAAGACTCAGAATTATTTACAAGACTATTTACAGAAGGCATTGAACTATTAACATTTATAGAGGTTGGGGCAATTATTTCTACTCAAAACTCTGAATAGTTAGGGTGCAATTCATAAAGAACCTTAAGGCCCTGAAACCATAATATTTAATTTTTGTGACAAGTTGGATCCTGAACCAAAAGGCATCTGACCCGATAACAACCAACTAATTTGCGAAGCAGAGGCAATTGGGTAGTCAGGGGCTAATTTGCAAACTTCCTGACCGATAATAATTGCATGGACCGATGCATCTAACAAAGTATCAATTTTATTTACACTGTAAAGTTGTGAATCTGCTAGAATTACATCCTTCCCAAAATCTAAATTTGCCAAACGACTACCTAGAGGTGGTTCGTAGTAAGAAATTTTGGGCACGACTATTGCATCAACAAGGTGCTCAAAACCAGACTTAAAATGAGGCCGAAATTTGAAAGCAATTAATTTACAAGCGTCCATGGAAATCAGTCTACCCACTTCTGACAGAGTCGTACTAACTGATATTGGTTTCAAATGCAGCATATCTTAGAGAGATTTAGTGATAAGACAACTCTGTGAGCACTGATTAATAAGAGCTCCTACCAATATGCGAGATCCATCAGTGGCATACACGAAAACACGAGCAGTAGCTAGAAGCACTTTGGGTGACACGATTTTATTGCTACTACACGACAGTACATTCACACTAGACTCTGAAGAAATCTGAGTTTGGTTTTGTACAGTAAAAGAGTTCGTCAAGTTATTTACAGATTTTGTTTGCTTATTAATAGCAGAGACAGATGTAGAATTGGACTTATCCTCTCTGTGCATAATGGTGTGATGCTTTTGGTTGCTGTGTGAGCACTTGTTATTAACAGAGCACTCCCGACTAAGGTGAGGACCAAAACAATTAACACAGAGACGATGGGACTTCAGAAATTTGCATTTATCGCTCCACTCTTGTGATTTAAATGAATCACAAGAGACATGATGATGTTTTTGATTACAGAATTGGCAAACAATGGAATCTGAAACAACTGTCTGATAAGCAGTAACACTAGATATAGGCTTACCACTAGAAGATCCCATATTTTTAAAAAGAGTGGTTGCGCGAATGTTTACAATCTTATTTACATGTTTAAAAGGAAACGATTCCATTGTAATGATTTGTGCTCAAATAAAGTCTCGTAGTTGACCTAAAGTAGGAGGATCACTGCTACTACCTAACATTTTTTGCCAATCCTTGTTCGTTTGAAAATCAAATCTACTAACTACAAGAGCAATAAATATGTCAGCATCTTCTACTGCTCTCTCTAAAGATATCAAGGAATCAACAAAGTTTATCATCTCCTTAGATATGCGCTTCATTTTAGAGCAAGAACTGCCTCTCAGAGCTTGACAACTGAGTATAGTAGTTGTATACGTAATAATGAGACGATGTTAGTTATCATAATACCGGGTTATGGTATCCCAGGCCTGTATACAACTCTTTTCAGACTAGGGGATATTTTTAATGAGGTTTAAAGCTTCACCCTTTAGATGCGCCCTAAGATGTTGATATTTAATAATAGATGGTAATTCTTGCTTCCTATGGACTATAGCTCTATAAACATCGCGAAAATTCTCCCAACTAGAAAAATCACCATCAAAGGATGGCAAGTCTATTGAAGGTAAAGAAGATAAACTCTGAAACGAACTAACATTGGCATTGGCAGGAGGTTAGGTGCCTGTTGGATTCGTATGATCATTAAGCAAATTAAAAAAATCGTTAAAATCACCCTTAACTGAATAAAAAGTATCCTCTCCCACTTCAAAGCACTCATTTTAAAAATAATCATGAGTTGTGGGTAAAGATTTTATATTCATAATATCATCAAGAGTAGATTTAAACTGTTCAAAAGTCTCTCTGAGTTGTTAAAGCCTAGAGTCAGCTTGACCCCTGATTATTTTTACCTGGCCAAGTTTCTTAAAGTTTGTAAAGGAACCTTTAATTTTGTTAAACAGTTTAACTTGTACCTAATAAAGTTTATCCATTTTGATAAGGTAAATTTCAATTCAAGTAACAAATATTAAATAAATAAAAATCGTGCACCGTAGCCAAACTTGAGTCAGACAAAGGCTAACTAATTCAACAATAACTCTAAACGACGGCAGTGTGTTTTTACGTAAGTTAAGTTTGCAAAAATTTATTCAAGTCAATTGGTAAACAAAAAAACACAAAAAATATAAGAAACTGATAGTACAAACCACAAAATATACAATTTTACAAACCGTGTAAACAGGACCAAGTATTCATAGTTATGTTGAGTTTGAAAGACCTGCAGGACTTGACAGCAGCAGTGCTGACTCAATAGCCTGTATAAGTTGGCAGCAGCACACGCTGAAGATGAAAGGACCCATGGTGCCAGCAGCAGCAGCAGTGTTGTCTCAATAGCCTGCAGAGGCAGGCAGCAGCACACGCTGACGACGAAAGGACCCGTGGAGCCAGCAGCAGCAGCGGTGTTGTCACAATAGCCTGCAGAGACAGGCAGCAGCACACGCTGACGACGACCAAAGCACGAGCAGTAGCAGCGGTGTTATCACAATAGCCTGCAGAGACAGGCAGCAGCACACGCTGAAGACGACCAAAGCACGAGCAGTAGCAGTGGTGTTGTCACAATAGCCTGCAGAGACAGGCAGCAGCACACGCTGATGACGACCAAAGCACGAGCAGTAGCAGCAGTGTTATCACAATAGCCTGCAGAGACAGGCAGCAGCACATGCTGATGACGAAAGGACCCGTGGAGCAACCAGCAGCAGCGGTGTTGTCACAATAGCCTGCAGAGGCAGGCAGCAGCACACGCTGAAGACGACCAAAGCACGAGCAGTAGCATGCGGTGTTGTCTCAATAGCCTGCAGAGGCAGGCAGCAGCACACGCTGAAGACGACCAAAGCACGAGCAGCAGCGAGTCCCCAAAATAAACAATGGACTTGCTCGCACCCAATGACAAACGAATAAAGAAAAGAGAGAAAAAGATATGGCTATATGTGTGTGTGTGTGCGTACGGACTACGCACTGGTGCGTTGACCACGTCAGCCTCGTCGCTCGAGAAGAACGCAAAAAAAAGCCAAGATGGCCGATAAAAGGACCACGTGTCTTACACAAAAGGAAAATGTCCTACACCTATATTTCACCTCCCCACATCCAGCTCAAAGGACCATGTTCAAAATTGAACTCAGTAAGATAGTGGACTGTATAATTCTTATATTGCATGCCGGATTTGGGGGAGAGTGAAAAAGGATGTAATAAAAGAACACAACAATCAATACACAACACCCTTTTCAAACACTTTAGCCGTTTGTTATAAAAAAACAATCTCTCTGTTCAATTTTACTTTCACATCTCATAATACTTGCTTACATGCAAGATAAAAAAAGAAAGAACTAATTTTTGAGTCAGACGGAAAAATTACGTGTCAATCGAAAATTGTGAATCGTTTTCGTTACAGAAATCTTACATAAAATGATACACGTGAAAATTATAAACACGAGCGCAAAGCGATTTACTAAAAAGGGCGTTTGAGGCTGACTAACGATAACCGCAGCAGCAGCAAGCTGCTGGACAAAGGTAAGTATAAACACAGTCTATTGGTGTATTAATAAATGCGCGCACGCTTATGATTGGCCCTTATAGGTAAGAGAATATCCTAAAGCGCGAGATTTCTAATCTCATAAACTACATTTTCTATTTACATCAGTACAATGTTACTGATGTTGCACAAGTACTAAAAATATTTTGAAAGTTAATTAATTATTTTAGGAGGTGATTTTTGTCATATTCTCTCAGTGATAAAAAACCAGTAATAAAAAGATTATACTTGAACAAACTATTGAGTTTTCATTTTTATGAAACTAATTTCAAGCTTCAAAACAAGAAATCAATATTTGTTCTAACCATAAAGGATATTTTACATTATAATCATAAATTGGGAAAGAGAATATAAAAACTCTAAACATTCCTGAAAATTAGATCTCAAATGATGAGTGTTATAAAATATTTTCTAATATCGACAATTATTTGATGAATAGTGTTATACTTACATCGCATGACGAAAACACCTCTTACATAAATAATGAAATTTTAAAAAAAATTAAATGAAGAAATTAAAACTTAGTTTAGTATAGATAGCGCAACTTATTAAGGGATTGATAAATTAGACGATAATATTTATTTAAATTTTTCAGTGGAAATGTTGAACAATATTCGTGAAGGATTACCACCTCATGAACTAAATCTAAACATTGGTACAATAGTGATGTTACTAAGAGATTTAAGTGTATCAGATGGACTCTGTAATGAAACACGTTTTCGAATCACAAAATTATTACAGTATAATACAGAAGGAGTAATAATAGCCGGAAAAAATCGGAAATAGAGTCTTTGTTCCAAGAATAACCTTCGACACAGGAAGCTCCTAAACATTTCCATTTATTTTGTATCGTAAACTACTTCCAATTGTTGTGGCATTTGCTATGACAGTAAGCAAATCCCAAGGTCAAAGTTTTGATAATATAGGTTTGTAATAAAAAAAAAAAATTTATTTCAACCGATGACGCTTCCGGTGAAGTATCAGGAGACGTGTCTAGCCAGAGCAGATCCTGCTCCAATCCTTCAGAGTTATACCTATGGCCGTACCACAATCTGGCCTGGTGCCGTGAAAGAATTTAATACCATAAATATAAGCCAGGGAAAACAGCCCTGAGGGGCATGCGCAGCCATAACGGCTTCCTTCTTTGTGGTCATGTCCCTAACGGCATCCCCACATTTCCCCGACTAACGATGAGAGGTTGGTGATCCAGGGAACAACCCAAAGAAGAAATATTTTTTGATCAGCAGTGTACCTCCCTCATGCACGGTCTCCGTCTACAGAGACTTCGAGAGTAAGAGTCAAGCTACCCGCAGCTGGCTCTCCATCATCAAGAATAACAATAAGGAATGACTGGAAATTTTACCACTGGCCCTTTTCAGGGCCAATGTAAGCAATCACGTTCCCTACTTAAACATTGATCTCATTGGTCCTTTTAAGGGCCACCTAAGTTTAGATTACCTTGCCAACAAATACGTTTTTACAACGATTTCTGGAGACAATTCGTTAACTATAAAAGACTATGTAAAGCCAGCCACTATTCAACCAAGTCAGTCATTAACTGGCAGACGTCACGAGCAGAGTTGTTTGTCGTAAGGCTGGGAGCCCCGGTGACCGACGACCCTATATTACCCTCTTGACTCTAAGCATTCAACCAGAAATCACCAATCCTCTCCAAGGTCTACGCTAGACGAACCTAACAGCTATGAAGGGAAAAAAAATTTGAGCCAACGGAAGTCTCCAACGGGCAAGCTTCGACGTTATATCAGGAGACCTTAGGAAAGAGCACTACAACCAGCCCCAAAGCTTCGGACTTTGTAATTTTTCTCCTGATCAGACTGGGGCTCCAACAGCAGACCAGAAAAGATTATCTTGAGGTATCTAGGCTTTTTTAGGGCTATCGGACGTTGAACTACCTTGCCAACAAATATATTTAAACTTAACAAAGTTGATGAAAATAGCCTTTAGGGGTCACAAAAGTCGTAAGCATGCCAATAGTCGCAAAAGGGTAAATTGGAGAGAAAACTTTAAATGTATCTAATAAATACAATTTGAGGCGTCAAGAATCTGACGCAGAAAATTTATCTAGATTGGAAAAGCCAAAATCGCCAAGCAAAGAATCCATTACGTGAGAGATCACCTTTTCATTTTACCCTCACAGTAATCTCCTAAATTTTGAAAGATCTAAATTCAAATTTTTAAACCAGAAGAAAATATATTTGTATTTTTGTAGCAATAAAAAATGCAGAGATTAAGCTCCAGGACTTTGTTACTCTGGTAATAAAGTTGTGAAATAAGAGAAAAAAAATTTTTCTTCATATATATTTTTTGGGAATTGGAAATCTTAACAGCTTTAAGAAAAAGCCCTTTTCGTAAATCATACGGGAGAAACTGCAAATCAACCGCTTTTTTTGGCCAACGATTTTTTTATGGCATAAGAAACGCACGGTAATTTTCAGCATAATTATAATTTTTTAATTTTACAGCTTATTATTTGATCAAATAAACTTCATGGATTGCGTGGAAATATGTGTTTAGTAAGAAGATTTTTGTTCTGAGAAGTGTCAGGAATAAATGTAAAATTTTTAACTAAAAACGTTTGACATTACATGTGACACACTACGGTGTTCCATTTAGTAACTCTCGGGTGAAGCCGAGACTGGGGGCTGCTAGTACATATATATATTATTTAATTTGTAATGCACCTTTTCTTTTAATAATATCTATATTTTGTATACTTAAGGAGTTTGCCTTTTGTTCGTGCAAGTACGCAAAGTTGCCTTTAGCAAAAACGTTGTATTTAGGATAACGCATTTTTACATTATTGACAACTTTCTCTTGTATTTTGTTTAGCTTGAAGTTTTCTTAACATAGGATATTTTATTTAATTTTTACACTGCAGAACTTGAGTACAACAACGCTCGTTAAGTTATTATTTAAAAACGCTGATCCCCTGAATTGTCTTTTAACGCTAATGGAGTGACCAAGAACTGGGACTTAGATTCTGGCCACCAGGACAGATTTTATTTTGTTTGGCCAAGTACTGGAACATTTTACCTACGAACACAATACGTGTAAACTATTTATTGAATTTTTAAAATAAAATCATATTAATTTTATTAAGTGAATGGATCCTCAGATCTTATAAGGATTAGAAAATTATCAAACAAATATTCTCTATTAATTTGTAACGGGAATTCTTTGTATAGACTTACAATGGTAGCCAACTATTCACCTTACTCTATATCCTTCATACATGATTTTTTTAAATATTTAATATACTTAAGTCTCATAAGATCAAACCACATAGTTTCTTTTTCAAGAGAATTTTCTTAAGAAATAAATAAAAATGAGAAAAATATCCTTCCCAAGTGTGGATCGAACACGTGACCTCCTGTTTACTAGACAGTTGCTCTACTACTCGAGCTACCAAGGAGCTGTACATTCACTCGCACCATAAGTTTAGATAAGTCTCTCATTCTTAATTTTGTGAGCTGTCTTTCACTCAAGCTTGATAAAGTAGTTATGTGACTCTTATGCTTGTCAGTAAATTAGAAATTATTATGACCCATAGTATACAAGCAAATGTTGATACATCTTAGTCATTGCATCAAGAAGTGCATATGCTTAAATAGCAGCACTTTCAATACAAGTACGTTATAAGCTGTATATGTCGATATTACCTAGATCGTCAAACATTCATATACTTTTAATTTTAGATTTACAGTCCATGTATATAGTTATTAAATTGACCGTTTTGTTAAATCTCACCCCTTGATTCTAACGTTTCTGAAAGCTTGAAGGGATGTTATTCTTCAAAACTTACATTGTAGTGTCACATTTAGTGACGTCTACCCAATGTCGGTAACAAATACCATATGGTACTTGTCACTTAGCTACTGTACCCATAAATCGATACCACCACACGCTCGGTCTATTACGTGCTCACCACCCATTGCTGCTTCCTAAGCCCACCCACGCCAATTTCAACAGCTGGCTTATGCCTGCAGCTGCACCTTTTTTCTAAGAATATGTTAATGACATTTACCTCCAGTCCTTAACTTACCAACGGTCCTACCCCTGATTATCGATCCGATTAAGGGTTTTAACAGAACCGCGCTCTGTGTGCTCGTCCTGTTTCCTAGAGAATCTTTTGACCTATAAACAAGTAGCTAGCTTTGCTACCACTGCTAAACGCAAAAACATTTTCTGTCCACGCACTGCACGCTGCATTCGAATTCTCGCGCACTAAAGTTACGTCCAAGAGCCACGATATAACAGTAAAGTAGGGTGACCATAACGTAGAAGCAATTTTGTTACATGGTTAAAAATGTATGTTAATGCTTCAAATTTAGAACTAGATTAAGACTACTGTAAACTTATTTTGCGTATTATGAGTGGCCCAATGAAATTTTATATAAAACAATAAAAAAATTTTTTGATAAATGTTACTATAAAAAGTTTTAGGTACTAATTTTTTTGCTTTTGCCGTAAATGACATATTAAAAAAAACACAAAAGAAGAACACTTTACAACTATTATAATCAACAATTAAGTAAAACTCGTAGTTAATACCGTGTTTTATTTATTTATAGTTATTTTGTTAATAAAGTTTTTTTATGGAACTTATCTGACAATATATTTTTGTCAAATAAACGTAAAGTCTTTTTTAATTGTACAATATTCAATTATGAGTTATCACTTATATTCATTTTCATAATTATATGAATTTATGCTCACGGTATGTGGATAAGCATTTTCGAGTTTTATCAAAGAATGAGTTTGTTGTGAAAGTTTCGGTGGAGAAATTTAAGAAGTAGTAAGTAGGTAGTTTCATCAATATATAAAAATCCGCTGATTCCACCAGTGTCTTTATTTACCACTCCATCAGTGAAGAATTTAGAGATATTTGCCCTCAAAGTTCAGATATTATATACAAATTTTTCATGGAGCAACGTAAAAACATCGTAACTTTTTAACTTTAATTGAAATATATTTACATATCACAACCGTTTCTGTTTTATAGAGAAAATACCTTGCTTTTCGATAGTACCTTGCAAAATATAGTTGATTCTAGAAGAATTTGAGACACATCATAAAGGACTGATTAACTCAGAATATGAGTATGCAATTATACAAACATATACATGATGGTGCTTTTTGTCCCTCGCTTATTATATATACTTATATATACTTACAGCAGTAATACCATTTGACCTAACTGTTTTTAAGTTGGTACTAGAACTCGTTCAAGCTCTTGTAGGAGAATTATCCGTTTGCTTCTAACAGAGAAATTGAACATTTAACGATGTTTTTTAGGATTTATGGTTTCTTGTCTCAATAATATAATGATATAACTTTTTCTACTGCTTTTTATCATTCAGCTTCCTTACTCATGATATAAGTATTATTACTTCTGTATCACTTCTGAACTACATCTGAGATAACACTATGGTATATGTACCTTTATCCTTTTTTTTCATTTCTACACGAATGACTGTTCTAATACTAGCAATAAAACAAAATTTTCTGCTAGTTATATTTTTTTTATACCAAAAAAGTTCTTTATTGGAAGAAAATATTAAAAAAAACCCTTCATTCATAGAACTTATGAGGTTCGTAAATTTCTATGAAAGTAGGAACTGGTCCCATTTTTTGCTTTAAGAAATCCACTGCTGGCAGCAATAGAAAACTATTATAAACTTCTCTGCTCTCCTGCACATCTTAGCCTCAAAAAAGTTGAGAGCAGACTGACTGTCTCTTTGCCCTTTTCTTTTTTTTTAGAGCCCCTGCTTATAACAAACTGTCCATCTTTTAAATGTCTGTACATACTTTCAGAATCAGTATATAAGGTAAGCATGACTCATTTTTTTTTACTGCAGTTTTTAGCTAGCTATGAGTTAAACTGTGTAACTATATATTTAGATGACTGCAGTCATATAATATGTAGAACACAAAAATAAATTATAATAATTGTGTCTGAGTCCAAATTTTTTTTTTTTTTACTGCATCTAACACTAAAAGTGCTAAGGATAATGATATACTCATAACGTTCTTATAACAATCAGACTAAGTTTTTTAATTAATTTTATTTGTTCACAATTAATCATTAGAAATTATTAAGGTACTAGAAGTCATTTTTTTAAAAAAAAGTACTTGTATCACTTTACCTTACTTTATTTAAAAAAGGTTCAATATTACGCACAAAAAAATTATTATCCTACTTAAGTGAGAAGGTAGTTACAGCCTTAAAATCATACAATAAAATAGAAAACCATCCAATGTAGAACTACATTGAAAGTTGTGTATACTATTTTAATTCGTAACTGAAAAGATGTAAAAAAAAAATCTATTGTCGTCCCTTATTTTATAAAACTAATTACATGTATATCAAGACTGTCGTTAATTGCTTAAAAAATGTCTAGTGAGTCGATGTTATAATTATACGAGCAAAACGTTTTTTAACAATAGTAGCACAGGATCTTTTAGTACCACAGTGACCCCTGACGATTTATGTACAGCCCATAACTTCTTGCAATTTGCACAGTGCATTGTATGTATCGTATATAAAACATAAGTACATTTGTTAAGCTACGTTGTGTCTACATACGTGCAAATAGATGTTATAACTTTGAATATCACTAATATCTTTTACTTTTCACAATGGAACATAACAGTGAAAGGCACAGGTACAACTATTTTTAACAAAATTTGTGCTCACTAAAATAAAAAAAGGTTGCATTACAGTTTTCTTACGGCTTTTTTCGATCTTCAAGTAATTAAGAGAGTCAATTCATATGTACGTAGAAAAACCACTGCAACTACACCCTCTCACTTAATTTACTGATAATCAAGTACAAGAACAATGGATGATTTTGTTTAACAAACTTCGAAACACTAAAAGTCTTGAATAGAATAATGCATACATAAGTCTACGATTTGAGTTTATGATTTAAAAAACCTACCAGTTGATTCTTTTGTATAAAAATTAAGATGATTACCATATACTGTAATAAAAAAGGGCTCGTCTACTTAATATTAATTTAAGTTCAAATTATTTGAATCATAAAACAGTAATAAGAAAGTGAGCCCTAAATAATATGAGGCATGAAGCAAGAGTATTTTGAGAAATGTTAACTGCACTTTTATCAGTAGAAAAAGTTTTCGACCTGAACTGAAAGATGAAGAAAAAATTCCACACGACTTATGTTATTTTACAACATAATTTTTTGCCCATTATTTAACGGTGGAATACGAAGAAGAAGATTGCCCGTATACAAAATCCAAACGATGTTGGATTTCAGTTAGCGTGTGGCTTTCTATTGTTAAGAATTTGATCACAGCTTGATACTCAATCTTATCTGTTTCAAATTTTTAATCGACTATCTGACTTTAAAATGCTGTATCTTGCTAACGAAATGGAAAGACTTGATAACTTTTATTGTTGGTAAGTAGCTGAAAGTCTAGTAATTTATTGATAGGTTAGTTTTGTGTCTCTAATTAATGTGATGTGAAAACCCTGGAAAATTTTGGACCTTACCACGTACATCCCGGAATAGGAGACTGGAGGTATGCAGTGAATGACTGACTTGGTTTAATAGTGGCCATCTTCATGGAGTCTTTAAGTCCAATAATTTTTGCTCATAATAGTTGTAAAAGTGTATTAAATGGCAAGGTAGGTCATCTTTAAATAGCCCTAAAAAACTGGTAAAATAATTGGTTGATTAAAAAATGTAATTACTCTCACTCTTAAAGGGGCTGAGTACGGAGACCATGCTGAAGGAAGGTACGCCGCTGACAAAAAATATTTCGTCCTTAGATCGTTCCCTGTATAAACAACCGCTGATCATTGGTCAGATAAGTGGGCCTCAAAGATCTCTGTGGATACGTCGTTTGGATAAACCATGAAAAATACACGGCTGAGGCTTCCCGAACATCTCAGGGTTTCTTCTCTCACTTGCTGTTGTAGCAGAATCTGCTCTGGTGGCACCAGGTCAGTTGAAGGAACGGCCATGCATTCCTAAATTGCTAGCACGAGTTATGATCTGGCTTGACGTCTCTTGGTATTTTTCGGAGACGTTAGTGTTAAGAAGGCCTTTCTATTCTTGGCAGCGATCCATATTGGTAATCTGGGATGGAGTTCGATGTAAGTCACTTCTCCGTTAGAGAACAGTGTTGTCGATAGCCAGCAAGCTCTGCTGCACGACTTCCAGCTCTATGCTTCATGTACTGCCAGTGAAAGACGGTAGCATTTGGTACCTTGCTGAGATATTATATAACCAGACTTAGTTTATTTTATTGCAGGTAGCTTGATTTTACTTCGATGCTACCTAGCAGATCTTACTAAACTAAAGCAAAAAGCCGGCTTTTTTTGAAAAACTTTAAGCTTATTTATTATTATTGTTATCAACTTTTTTAAGATAAGAACTATACTAAAACCATCTCGAAAGTATCAAGTATCAGTATGCAAAATTTCAGCAAAGTTGGTTGAGTAGTTTTTATGGTTAGCAATTGCCACGGTTTTTGCGACTTTGCTGTATATATTAGTGATACATATATATAAGTAATGTGCACCCCTTGTGTGCTCTGAGCACTCACTAAAGTCACATCAAATTATTTAGTTCAGTTAACGTAGTTGTTTTCTCAATTAAAAGTATCTAATATAAATCTAATCTCTTAGCAAAAATAATGTGATCGTCGAGAAATATGTGTGAAAAATTCGAGACCTATTTACCAGTTATTAAAACATCCTCGTCTAAAAATGACCCTCTTACTATTATAGCAATGGTGCAATTACTACATAGACCCACTATTTTGAAAAGTGAAACTTTCCGCATATCTATAAACAATTGAAAAATTATTGAAAACTACCTTAGACAGTAAAGAAACACATACATTTTTTTGAGAATTTTGTACCACATAGTTTTAAAGTAATAGTAATCGAAAAATTGCTCTTTGCTTGGTTTGGGAGGACAACCAAGTAAGTATCGTGGATAAGGCAATGTCACATTGTTACGTGAGTACAAGTTGATAGGTGTATATGTTTATGTGCGTACAAGTGTACGCAAGGGCATTCACATTTCTCTCTGATATTTTAAATACAGGATGATATATGAACATATCTGATATTTTAAATACAGGATGATATATGAACATAACCTTAGTTTGTTTACCTATGTATACGATTGATCTTTATATTGAGAAATAACCATCTTAAACATTGCTATTAAGAAAATAAATAATGTTTCTTCTAAAAGATAACAAACGTTTCTGTTTGAAACAAATGTTAAATAAATTTTAAGGACTGGCACTGTTTCGAGATTTGAGAACATACAACGAAATGGTTTATAAAACATTAAAAGAAACTAATGTAGCGATAAGTGTAGTGGAATATGACACTTTAATTAGTAACATATTCAAAGAAGCTACTACCACAATGTTGCCTCATAAGTTTTCAAAATTTTTTGCATAGTTTTTACTTTTAGAATATATTTTTAGTAAACATATTTAGAACGAATATAGAACCCGTATGATACAAGATTTCATGTTTTATTAAGAACAGCTTGCTTTTCGGCACATAATTCAAATTCTTGCTATCGGAGACAAGTTTTGTAAGTCGTTAAATTTACACACACATAAAAATATTTATTGCGTACAATAACGAATAACTTAGAGAAATGTGCTTTTTGAAAAAAAATGTTTGAATCGCTCAAGAAAATTGTGGAGAGAGAATGAGGGGAAAGGGGAAACTGGTGTAAAAGCAGATAGTGAAAAGTGCAAAGAGGGCTGCTAACAAGGGGCAAGAAAAGCGTGGAAAAGACAATCGTGGCGGGGGGGGTGATTAATAATAAAGTTTAAAATAAAATGAAGAGTGAAATAAAGACATTTAACAGTATTATAAAGTGACATTAAAAGAAATCATAAGTCTGAGGATAATATCTATGTAAAGTTCCTGATGAACGCACGAAGTAATATTGATGAAGGTTGATTACTTTATACACTTAATTTGAAAACTAAAGCAATCGTTATGTTAATAGTAATTTAAAGAATAGTAGATGGCTTATGTCACGCATACGGTTAAGCATACCAAAACTGTTAAAACTTGAAATTAACGCAAGAATAATAACTACTGAAAAAAATAAATAAAGAGTTCATAAAATAAAAACTACTTTAAACACTAAAAATAATAAGTTTCAAACAAAAATAAAATAATATTTTCAAAGTATTTTCCTCTTTTTCTTTTTTTCTTATGTAGACCAATCAGAAGAGCAACTTATAAACTATATCTCCTTAAAATTTGAAAGTGGAAAAATCGAACGTGTAAAAATAGTCACTAAATATAAAATACGGTGCGTGGCCCGTGCGCTACCATGCAGATGGAGCGGGCTAGCCGCTGTGGCTGCTGGGTGATACACATTTTTATAATCGCTTATAATTGAAGAAAGCATGATTAAAAAAATATTTGGAACGCATAAGCCTATAGATTTTTAGCTGCTTTATGCAATACTTTGTTTGTTTTTTGTCGCAAACCTTTTTTTTAAATAAAAAAAAAGTTGTTAATTTGGAGTCAAATTTGAAAATCTTGCACTGTAATATATATTCTGTTCAATTTTTTTTTTCTCTGCTTTATCACAAACAGCTGACCAAAAGAGATATGAAAATTAAAAAAAAAACTACGGGATGAGAATATTTCATCGAATAAAGAACTTTTGCTTCGAAAATTATTGCCATAATCCTAGAGTGTACGTTAAATCTTATCGTTTTTAAATTTTTTTAGACGGTCGGCTGCTAAAAGTAAGCTTTTAAATAATTTTTTATTCATTAAAAGTAAGTCAGATAATGCATCAACATCAGTGAGCGTATTTTACGGAAACAATGATAAAAGTAGGATAATGCCTGGAATGAAAAACCATATTTGTATTAAACAAAAGGATTGCAGCAAGACGTTTGTGCAAAAAAGACTGTAAAAAAGACTACTTATACACAGTATTTTGAAGATGAACATTCTATAGTTAATATATATTTATTATTAAATATTGTTGCTAACGGACCTACAAGATCAATGGCTTTTTTAAAAACTTTTGAGCTAGAGTATCAGTTGTTATCATAGGTTTTTTTGTTTTTATCCATGTCGGTTTTGGCAAATTTTGCATTTTCATACAAAATTTTCAATATTTTTTTCTTATATCTTCCCAGTAACACAATTCTCGTATTCTTCTATGGATTTTATTTATACTTTTATGCCCACCTAAGAGACTATTGTGGCATCCTATTAGCTTTTATTGTCTTATTTTGTTTGATAAATAAGCACGCTGGCAAAAGTATACAGCTATTTTAATGTTTACATGATTAAGTTCTTTATGAATTGCTTTAGGCAATATTTCTCTAGTCAATGTGTAAGTTCATCCTTTCTGAATATTCTCAATGTTTCTATATTTTTGTTTCCTATTGCTTTTGCTTAACCTGCTTAACACAAGTAAAGATCTTGAAGCAATATTTCATCTTTTTCTTTTTCTTTAACAACTAAACAGAATATAAATTCCTTTTTGAAAGTAGTTTTTATGACATCAATAACTGGTGGTTGCTTTTTATTGAATTCGTATTTTAAAATACAGTTAAAATTTATTAATTGTTTATCGTTGGTATAATTAAGTATCAAGTTGACCGAAATGAGCGTTGCAATGTTGTCTTTTACATATGTTAAACATTACCATGGGCTTAATATTTAGAGGTGATTAATTTCTGTTTTTATTATTAGTTTAAATATAGTATCTTACTTACAAGTGACTTGGTCATCATGCTTAGTACTCCATACTGTTCTAACACTTCGAATGCGGCTGTAGGACGAGTACACGGTATCAAGTTACTCCGCTTTGGGGCGTGATGTTGTTTTATGAATGTGACTTGCTACTCAGCACTTGAGAAGGAAAATGTATTGAGTATACCATCATGCGTCTCTTCTTTTTCTCTGGCTTCATCACTATCTTCTTGTTCCATAGTACAAGCAGTAGGCTCTTTCCATACAGTATCGACATCGTCTGGTATAACCGTAGATGCAGCTTTTTAGCGTGTTATAGTTTAATTTAAATAAATCGGAAAGCTTTTTCCTTCTATAGAATTTTTATAGTCATCAGAATAGTCTTGTGCTTTATTAGGTAAAGTTTGTAAGCTCTAAAAATTTGCTTTAGTTGACGTTGGTTCGCTATTTTTCTGTTTTTTTGTTGTTCTTATTATGTCTATCAGTTTTGACAGCACGGGCTTCATGGATAGCTTATGGTTGTGACTCATTATCAGTTATGCTGTGAAGGGCTAAAAGCTATTTCATGGTGATTTTCTGGAGATATTTCAATATAATGAAATCCCTTAGCTAGATCTAATATTAGAAAAAGTTTTGACCCACCAATTTGCTCTATTATCTCTGTATTGATAGGAAATGGGTTTGTATTAGGGATAGTGTAAGCGTTTAATTTTTTGTAATCCATTACAAGACAGTGTTTCTTTCCTTCATTGGGTTCTAATTTTCTATGGATAATCCACAGTGGACTATTGTATGAGCTGAATAAGTAGCTAATGGCTCCTTCTTGTAATAATTTATCGATATGGTCTCTAACTACCTTGTGTAGAGTGGGAGGATATCTATATTGCTTTGTAAAAACAGGTTAATCGTCAGTTGAAGATATATAACGTTGTACATAAAATGTATGTGGAGCATCATCACCATTTATGTAACAAAAATGTGAATACTCTTTCACTATTTATAAAAGATTGTGATAACTTGTCTTATCATGATAATAATAGCAAAATTTTTCCGTATTATAATTATTTATTTTCTTTGTTGTTATATTGGGAGCATCTTTACTAAGATCTGAGTCGATAAAATTTTTTAAATTATCTATAACAAAAACTATAAGATTGAGCGGAGAAATCTCGATTTTTACTGTCTCTTCTCTAGTGTTTACAGCTATCGTAAGACAGCGGCCTATATTTTATGTTACTGCTGCTTTGTCTATAAATATACCAGGAGTAGTTTTGATCAAGCACAGGTATGCTTGCCGGTGGCTGTTAGTTTGCGTTACGGGAATTTCTATGGAAACTCTAATTTTTGCTAGTATTCTGTATACTTTATTTTGACTTAAGGTTACGTCTATAGGTTTAAAATATTAAGAAGTTGATGAAGATTTTAAGTTTTCTTTATGTATGCTAATATTATCCATAGTTTCAGCTAAATTATTTTTTTTTTACTTCTATATAACATCGTTGTATCAAGCAATTCACGTCCATGTTCTCATTTGCTTATTGTTGCAATTCTTTCTATACATGGAATGAAACTTCAATGTCTTTTTTTTAGTATCAAGTCTCTTGTGTCAAAACAAAGTCTGACCCGTTTTCAGGCTAGCAATAAATTTTCTAATATTTTTGTCTCACTGAGGGGTGTTTCTTGTGCTAAGACGTAAAAAACAGAATTTTTATTAAATATTTTAAACGTTACTGTTTCTTATGTTATAATATTTTAAGAAGTTTATCCAATAACAGCAAACTTTGTATTAGTATTAGTATATTTAATAATGTATTAGTATTAGTAAAGTAATATTAGTAAAAAAAAAAGTAAAGTAAAATTAGTATAGTAAAGTAATGTATTAGTATATTAAATAACATTTGATATTAATAAAGATTAAAAAAGTCTTACTATTAGTGCAGTGCCAATGTTTCTTGCGATGGACACTCAGGTGATTGCACAAATTGGTCCGTCAGTAGACGCTGATTTAGGTCTTTGCTTGCCACTGCCTCTGAGCAGCAAGCACCATTACTGTTTAAAGAATGGCATGGTTTTGAAAAACTGGGTCTTAAATTTTGCTGATTATTGAAAGAATTGGAAAAGAAAAATTGAAAGAGCGAATTATCGACCTTGAGCGAAAGCTTGTAACGTTTCGTGATTCACATACTATCTGAACGTTTTTGCAAGTGCAGAGGTGATTTCCTATTGAAGAAGTAAACGAGTTATCGAATACGCACTGCACTAACATTGTGTAAAAGGGAAAATTGAAATAGGGTTATAACTGGTTTTGGTGTTGTGTTGATTATGTGGGGCTGAAATTTCGATGATTCTGCCACGAATCATTAAGAGGTTGATAAGATTGTGTTTCATCTGACTTTTAAAACAATTAAACGGATTTATCAATTCAGTCCTTTTATTATTGGAGAGCTAAAAGTGATACTACTTTCCCATCTGAATAAAACGTAGTAGAGAAAATTTTTGCATCATTAGGATTGTAATAGCAAGATACATTATTGCGCTTGTATGTGTTGGGTTGGGCAAATTCAACATAATGCGTGTTGGTTTGATTAAGTTAAAAATGTCAAAAATGTTTTTGTCTGTCCCGCTGATATACTGATAGATTTTGTCTTGCTGTAGTGTGTAACTGCTTAGCGAGGTACATGTGTGAATTTTGATGGTATATGGTAGCTTGAGTTTTTGTGTATAATATTTATCCAACCTTTAGAGCTTCCAAAGTTACCTGTAAGGTACCGGCAAACGTTTTTGAAACGTTGGACATCATGTTTGCCTTCAATTAATTAAGTAGGCTGCA
The DNA here is from genome assembly GCF_036245765.1 of Copidosoma floridanum. Taxonomy (NCBI): domain Eukaryota; kingdom Metazoa; phylum Arthropoda; class Insecta; order Hymenoptera; family Encyrtidae; genus Copidosoma; species Copidosoma floridanum. The sequence continues at coordinate 2,825,031 of NW_028321894.1, forward strand.
CATAAATGTATCATGGACAACCATTTCTACATATAACTTATAATCAGACTGTTGGTGTTTAGAAATATTGTAAGAAGCGGCCTCTTCTTTGGCTACTTTAGTGCCTTGATTAATAAGTAGAGGGATTCTCTTATGAAAATCGCGAACAGTTTTTCTCTGTTTTGATTAAGAATTATTGATGTTGGTAATGTAATACGCATGAGTTTTAGACGGAGCAAAGTGTGAATTTAAATGGTTTAGACGATTGAATTATATGTATTTATTGTTATTTCATCAAAACAACTTTTTGCTCTACTCTTCAGTCTGGAAATGACTCCTTTAAAAATTAAAGGTTTTTCCACATTTAAGATAAGGGATGTACAATTATCAACGTCTTGCAAAAAATCTTTAAGTAGTGTATTTTGACCACAATAAATAGGTATGTATTAAGTAGCTTAATTTATACGTAAAGCTTAATTCCTTAGGGCTGCGTTACGTAATCATTTAAAGAATTTTAGTCATATTTCGGCTTTTGTTGCCCTATAGTATTGTTCGAGTAACTGTACCCTTGTAGCTACATCTGCTACCTTGCTTCTATCTTTAACTGTCTGATCCATCATATTAAAAAAAATTATTGAAAATAGATAAAGAAAGACCATAAAGAAACTTAGAAAAAAATTAAAACGAAATAGAAGAATAAAAAAAAAATGAGAATAAATATTTTTATTTGGTTGAAGCATACTCAAAGTAAAACAAAAAGCTTGGATACCCACAAAAAATGTTAATTTCTTTCGTCCGAACTTCTATAAGTAAAGGGTGGAACTCGTAGAATCGTTCTACAAACAAACAAATATATTTCTTGTTTATCTGGAACCAGCCATCAATCTAAACTCCTTATTTGCTTTTACTTACAGTATACTTCTCTTTTAAATCGTTGACTGAACTTTGTGGTGTGAAGTTTCACCAAGCAATTTGAATGCAGTGCTGAACGCCCAGCTAGTGTTGACCTAGTGTTTGAGCTTATGTCTTATGTAATGCCATAGTAGCGTATCTTAGTCGTCTTTTAATCTCACGTCCTCGTCAAAGTCCTTGTCATGCGGTGTCTATTTGATTTTTTCTTGATATTTAATTAATTAATCAAGTAAGAGTTATGTTTCTATTAAATATAATTTGAAATCTTGGAATATTTCATCCAGCTTAGTAATTATAATATTTTTTAAATTAATAAAGTTAATTTAACGAACAACCTACTTATGACTTATCTAATAACTTAACAAATTTAGAAACGCCGTAAGTAGCTTACTTTACAAATAATATAAATTATAATATTAAATTCTCATTTAAAACGCTTACATAGTATATAGTTTCTTTAACTAAACTTACTTCTATGATGATCGTTGGTTAGACGCTGCTTGAGCACACGCAGTCCCAAGATCTTACAATATTGACCGCAACGATGATTCTAATCCTACACGACAGTACTCGTGGCGATGACAATAATTATACCGCTGCTTTTATCATTAAAATCCAAGTCGACGGTCCTTGCTTTCGTGATTTCTCTAGATTCACTTTTTAGGCGAGTCTTCAGTGGTCTGGTTTGCTCAAGCTTTTTTCACACAGGTTAGTCAACAAACTAAGTCTTACATTTGCTTGAAATGCACGCTTCTAACACTGAGCTTAATCACTAAACTAAGTCTTACATCCACTTAAAAGACGCAAAAGAACTTACTCTCTAACCTCTATAGTGACTTTCATGCACTTGATTAGTTGGGGACCCAAGCGATAAAATACATCTTAACATAATTACTTTCGATTGACACGAGCATAGTTGTGGTGACATAGTTACACACTAATTGTTGGTTAAAGCTGCTGATGTCTCGGATTTTACAATAAGTATAAGTTGCTGTCGAAATTATGTATAAAATTTTTTGTGAACATACGCAGTAATGAGCTTATCAAGTGTTAATTACTTACATTCATAGACGTACCACTGCGAATGGATGTTGAAAGATGAGCGCTTTATAAGATCGTTGAAGGTTGCACGCGTAGCTCAAGTTTTGCGACATTTGCTTATTTTAAAGAAAGTTAGTTATATGCCACGCAATTGCACAAGCAGGTATACTGCTTGATGGTTTGAGATCACTGAGCTCCTGCTGTCTATAATTTGAAAGAAAAAACTTTCTGTTTCGAAATAATTAATATTAATTAAATAACATGGGATGTTACATCATTACACTGTGCAATATCAGAGAAATAAACAAACGAGCTTGAAACAAAGAAGTTTCTTTGCTTTAAAATTATCACGTTTGCTTTTGACATTATAAAGAAAAAGGAATAAATCAGTTAAAAATGAATAAGATACAAAGAATAAGTGAAAAAAATAATTGTAAAAAAACATCTAGTAGAAAAACTCCACACTGAGAACAAAAAACTAATTAGAATGTATATACCTAAACCCCACAGTTTTTGAGTAAAAAGTTCCCAAAGTCTCGAAAAATGGATTTTTTCCAATTTTCAGAGCTTCACGATAGCGTTAAATAAGCTCATTTTCATATATTACAACACATAATCATAATCCATAAGCCTTCCTCTACAATCTCTAAAAAAAAATGTCAAACAGTTAAGTGCAAGATTGCTTTTTGCAATAACCGTTCGGAGCGTTTCAGCGCGCACTTATGATGATAGTGTACACCTATACATGTTCACTGCACGCTGAGCCATGACACGAATATATACACTCACATATGAGGGCGCGCTGAAACACCCTAAACATTCATTGCAAAAACAATCTTGCCACTTTACTTTTTAACATTCTCTTTTTTAGAGATTGTTGAAAAAGGCTTACAGTTTATGATTATGTGTTGTAACATATGAAAATAAGTTGATTTAACACTGTCGTGGAGCTCTGAAAATCGGAAAAAATGCATTTTTTAAAACTTTGGAAATTTTTTCTCGAAAACTGTGGGGTTTAGGTGTATACATTCCCATTGGTTTTTGTTCTAAATGTGCCAAAGAATCTGAGAATATTTTTAGGTTGAAAAAACAACTTAGACGAAATTGTTTACAAAACTTGTTTAAACAATACCTGACCACATTCTTGGGTGGCAAGATGAGCTTTTAGATACATTACTATATTTTGAACAAGAAAGCACAAAAAAATTGGGTGCGAATAATCATTCCCGGTTCATCACTTTTTGAGCTTGACCTAAAAGTAATTAAACGTTTGAAAAATCTCCTTTTAAACGTCCTCAATTATTTATTATTAACATTACTTTGCCTACATAATAAGTGGCACAAACTATATTGTATCAAAAAATGCAGATATTGCATGTTATATTTATGTATGTGTATTTTGGTAATGTTTGTCTGCTCTTAACAAATTCTAGTAATAAGCCTATTTTTACAAATGTTTCTTGTAACAATATTTATATAAAATAGTAAATCTACACTGAGTGTTTGACTGAATCACAGGAATGATTCAATAAAAGCCAACGTGTAAGTAAAACTCAGTAGAAGCTTTTTTCATTAGAAGAGATTAAAAAAACCTTATTAATTATGTTATTGCCTTGAAGAGTGTCTAACTGATTCAATAAGGTGAAATTTATTTTTGTATGCGATTTTCATTATAAGTGTGTACATGAAAAATTGTGGTCCTTAATCTGTTGCTTCAAAGACAATTTATTAAGCTCTATTTTTTTTTTTAAATTGAGTGAGGACACAAGAGCATATCTCTTTTTAGTGTTCTCTCATCGAAATGCACTTTTAAAATGACTCGATTTACCTAGTTTCGTTAATTAGCACAAAGTCTAAGTGCACTTTTGTATCGCCCAACTGTCATCTTGGTCCAACCAAATCAGTGTTGAAAAATAATTCGTGCAGAAAGAATTAATATATTTGTGGTTTCAGAAAGCTTAAAAAAAATATGATATTCAATGATTTTTACCGTTTTGAAAGAAATTTAATGTAAATATTTGGTATTACAAGTAATAAGTCAATATTCTCGTATAGTATGACTTCACACAGAACGTGTGGCTATACATCAGGTAATATGTCAGCGGATATGTCAGGTGCCTCATGGCAACTGATTTCATAAAGAAATTTGTTATATAATGTAAAATAATAAAAATTAATATTTTTAAACTTCAATAGATATAATTATTGGTGCACTATGCAGATTATAACATTATATTCTTACATTGGAGAGCCGAAAATTGCATAGTTTAACAGTGTGTCATGAATCTTAATGTTTTTAGTTAAGAATACATATGACGTATTATGACGACATATTAGCTGACATATAAGATAACATCTCAGATGATATATAAGCCAACAGTCATTAAAAGAGACGTTATTAATTTTATGTAGTAGGACAAAGGTTATGAACTATTTAAATCCCTGCAGTTGCAGTCTAAGTCTTGTTTTCGACGAAGAATAATGGAAAGTCCTTATTTCATAGCTATTTTACACGAGAAAAAAGTAATCGAGTTACGTTTCGTCAGGATTAATATCTCATAAGCAGAACCATCCAAAGTACTTTACTGCTATTATTGAGTGATAAGAACTTAGTATCTAAATACGTTGAATTAGCAAGCAGGCATGATATAAATCCTTGTGTTTAAATACATCATTTTGTTAAGTATTCGTAAATTTAAAGAATAAAATATGTTCTATGTTATCAGCCTAACTGAATAACTACTAAAAAAAATTGTATCAACAAGGTCAATTGCATTTTTTGATCATGACTATACAACTGTAAGGTCTTGTCTTAGTATTTAACATTGGGCACGTCAAGAAATAAGCCGTTTCTGTACTATTTAAAAGAAGCTTTCACATCTTGACAGCTGTTTTTCTCAAAAATTATAAAAACCAAAACAATTGTTCTGTTCAGAAAGCTACAGCAATAACATACGCTTTTACATACTTCTTTTTTTAAACTAAAAATTAAATAAACAATTTTACTAAATGTAGATTTGTAATGGAACAAGTGTTCAGGACAACTTATCTCTGCTTCATAACCCGTTTTTTACTAAAACGTTATTAACTTCACAAATACAAAAAAACCCGACAAATGTATTATTTCTTTCTGATTTAATGATGGTTTTTGAAAGAAAATATGCACAATGTTCGTTTTAAAGAATTTTCTCTATTCCAAGGCAATTCAATGGAAGCAAACAATTAATCTTAATAAAAATAATTGTAACCATCCACAATAGGAAAATTTAATAAGCCTCTTGTCTGAAACTTTTAGGGCTCTTAAAAAAATTTTTTTTTTCTAAAGTTTAGCAAGATGCAAAGATGTATATATCATGAAATATGACAATCAATCTATGCAAATTTTTCTAGACAAATAAATAATTCTTTGTTAAACATGTAATCGTACGTTACAATACAAGTGCGCGAGCAAGGCGATTGACGCACTTGTGCCAATCACCTCTCGCACGTGTGGTGTATACAACTTTTCGATACATCGTGCGCGGTGAATGAGATTATGAGACATTTAATGTGACTGTAATGATCTCAATGTATACACGCACTCGTACGAGTGCGCAGCACGAGTTGTGAGTCACGTGCGTAAATCGATGTCTTTAGAGCCACAACAAATGGCTCATAATCGAGGTCCCCACGCATCGCGTGTCAAAAAATGTTTTTAGACTATAAAATTTACTCGTATGTATATGCAAGTAATCTTAACCCCCTGTGCACTATGAACACAAAATTTTTATTATCCTTACTTCACATTCAAATAGTCACAGTTTTTCCTTAATTTGTAAAAGGTTAATTGGGCTTAAATAGTAGTAAAGGGGTTTTAGAAGAGGGTGCCTACAACTCCGCTTAAATCAATGTATAATATAGAAAAATGTAAGATTTTTATGTTAAATTCGTATATACAATATATTATATAAAATAACTTTGATAAAATAAATCAAAGTTTCAGTATATAAATAATAACGATAGAACTATTAGAATCATCCCATAAAACTTAACTAGGATTTCAGCAATGAGGTAAGTAAATTGTTATTTTGGTCTACAAATTTTATTACGATCTTATTAGAGTTTGTCAAATAATTAATAAGTTTAACGAATACGGAAGGTCAAATAAATAGTGCTATTGTGAATAACTTACAAAAAAACTCTTGACGCTTCCATAGCTCATTAATAGTTAAAAATCAATCATGAGAAAAAATAAAGTTCAAATTTTTGACTGAGAAGAACATGTTATACCTGTTCTTTATTATTAGTTTTCGCTTTCCTTATTTTTAACATTAATGGCGTTTACAAAGATTGAAATAAAAGACTTACATCAGAAGTGTTATCAATTATAACTGAGAATTATAGATTACAAAACTAATAATTTGTTATAAACTGCAATTCAATTCTTTAACAACTAACAAAATTATATACGTTTTATAAACTGTTTATTAAAATTATTAACTGTAGTCGATAAACAATAAAAAACTATATATTTATTTAATTGTTATTAAAAAAATAAATAAATAAGTGACCCTTACTTTTCTAAGGTAAAATATTACTTTTGTCTCTAATCTTTCTTTTATTATTATTACGATTTGTTACGATCATTTTTTTAAATTACTATCCCTTTTATTTAAAAAATTGAATCAAATTGGAAATAAAACTATTTAGTTAACGCTGTAGACGTATTCATGCATATATAACATGAAAAGCTGTCTACTTTCTAGAAATGTATAGAGACCTACAGACTATTATAAAAACTTTTTAGTTGTGTAAATATTATGTTATACAAACTGAACTATACAGTAAAAAGAAAAAAATCACATTAAGTATGATAACAAATATTTGAGAACTTTTAAAATAAAATTTATTAAAAGTTCAGTTGGTTTACCTATTGCGAAAGTGCACATAGTAATAGTTCAGCTTGTCTGTAATACATAATAACTATTTTTCCTTCATCACTACAACACATGGTGATAACAGTTTCTGTTTCGGCACTCTTCCTCCAAAGTTAATGCCACCTGTCTTATGGAGTACTAAACTAATTATACATGCCTGAAAATACGGAAGCAAGAAAAGGCCTGCCCTTACCATTTATACATAGATAAACATACTTTATAATTCTTTGGTGAATCCTATTTGTGCTCAAGAACCCTAACCTAAAACTCATTTTTTATGTATTTGACTGACACTTTCTAAGTAGTCTGAGCTTTTTAGGTCATCTCGGAGTAGACAAACGCAATAAAGGGAGAATCGCAAAGTTACAGCTTACTTTAGATAGTGTTTGGGTAAATATTAGGATTCAAACCACCATAATAGAAATTACACTCACGTATATGGCAGGGATTGATCATAGAAAATAAAGATCTTAAAATAACGTTTGGCATACTTTTAGCTAAGACTTAAGCTTAAAGCACTGTTAGAAATTTTTTTCAATGAGTTATAAGGTATAATATTCTCCTAACTTTTGCTTTTGAGGTTGCATAAAAATAAAAAGTCTCAACTAAGCATAAGGTTTTGTTTTATTTATGAAACATTCAGGAACTACTTATGGCAGTTGCTCATGGCAGAGTGGTTAATTGGGTTATTGGCTGTTGTACATTAGGTCAGGGGTACACACCTCTTGTCTGTTTTTTTTTATGTATAATTTGTTTTTTTTTTTTTTTTCAATTGATTAAAAGAAAAATAATTCACACAATTAAAAATGTGTAGAAAGGTGTGTTGACGTTATGTGGTGTAGAGGTTAACAGAAGTACGTACAGGGGGAGGGGTGAAGGGAGGAGAATCAAGCAAAATCCACTTCCATCACACTTTTTTTTCAAGGCCAAATCTGAAATTGTTGATTTACCATCACGCATAACGTGCTTATAAAAGTAAAACTTAAGAAAACTTTTTATCCTCTCAATAATACAGTAAATACCAAAAAAATAACACAAAAGCAGTATATTACTAGTTATAATGTTTATTGCAAATAAATACTGGTTTACAGGAGCAGAAATATAGTAAATAACATTTTTTTAACGTATATATTGAGAAAAATTACATTAATGGTCAAATTAAATTCATTCATTTACACAAACTTTGAAACAGCCAACTCATCTGTTTGTTGGGACCACGTGTGATTAAAACATTAGATATTGTTACAACAATTTGAATTGATTATTTAAAAAATGTTATACCAGTATAGTTGACAAAAACTAAGAACTCAGTATTATGGAGTATGACTGTTTATTCAAATAACTATCTACACAGAATTAATAATTCGCCATCATACCAACAGCCTCTTCCAGATGGAACAACTGTCATTGTCTATAGATAGTTATCGTACAAAATAACGCGGAGAGAATTTCAAATAAAAATGAATTATTCACTATGTAGGTTCTAAGACAACATGTAGAACGGACATTTATAGCACTTAGAGATTCTTCTGCAAACTACAATATAATACCTTGTAACATTAGCCAGTCTTAGGACAAGAACATAAACTAAGCAACCTTCAAGGGAGCAGTGAACCGGAAAAAGACTAAATACCAATAATGAAAAATTGACCCGTAAAACTTGTATAAAAATATAAACTGTGTTACGTAGGATAAAGTAATAAGCATTTTAATTTATAAGTATTTTTAATATAATAGTGAAAAACGAAAAACGAGAATTTAATTTTTATGTAATTCTTAATTTTAAAAAACGAATTCTTGTATAAGTTGTTTTGTTTTTTTAGACTTATTTCTCTCGTAGTGTTAGTATTTAATCATCAAATAATTGTACAGAGATACAACACTGAAGAAAATGAAAAAAAAAATTATCAAAAACCCTTAATATATATTAACTTTGTCTCTAACCTTATCAGAATTTTAAAAAGTATTTACTTTTCTTATGAATTTTATGAAACGTTAAAAAAGCAATTTCGCTAGTTGTTACATAGGTGAGCTGATTAAAAAAACGATAAATCTTAAAAAAAAAATATTCTCATGTGCCATGCTCTTGCTGATGCAACGTTTAAATAAAGAGCCTTAAGTCGAAGCTTTTTCAAATTTGTTTGTTTTGGAGAGCTGTATATACGCTGAGGGAAGGAGAAGAGGACGCCAACAGATGACCAACTGAGCTGCAGAGACATGGCAGCGCCAGCAAGAAAGGACACGAAAAATACGAACGTGACTACTGGGACACACAGTAGCCACTAGGTTGAGTATGACTGCGAAGCGAGATACGTAGTAGCAGCAATGGTGGTGACTATTGCTCAAGCGAAAAATCACAAATCAGTCTTGAAGAGAGGTGCCTAAGTGCAAGCAACAAGAGTTTCAGTGATTTTTGTGGGTTTTTGGACGAAAGAGAAGAGGAGTGAGAGAGAAAGAGAGAGAGAGAAAGAGAGAGAGAGAGAGAGAGAGAGAGAAAAAGAGAGAGAGAGTAGTAAAAGAAGAAGAGAGCTGCAGTGTTTGCCCAGAACGATGAGGTCTCCAGATCAAGAACAGCAAAAGCCGTATAGACAAGAAACAAAGGGTAAGAAAGAGAGAGAGAAGAAAGTGAGTAAGGCCGAAGGACAAACGACGCGCTCAAGGACCCCGGATGACATCACACTAAGTTAGACTCGCGAACGTTTGACCAGAAGATGATGCTGGAAGAACTGAGAGTTTTCCAGAAGTCGCATAGACACTGAGAGGGAGAGAGAGAAAGAGAGCGAAAAAGTTAGGATCGACAAGATGACGTGTACGGGAGACTGTAAGATGCCTGCTAAGAAGTGCTGCCAATATTTGTTAAGGCAAGGACGAGAAAAAGAGCTGCTTCTCCGAGTAGACCAGAGAAAGAGAGTGTGTATATCAATGTGGAAATCAAAGGCAAGCAAGGCACAGAAGGGAGAGAGAGAAAAAGAGAGAGGGAGAATATATATGTGTATAGGACGAACAATAAAGTGTACTTGATTACATAGTAGCATTCGCTTAGGATAAACAAAAGCCTCTCCTGGTCCAAGACAATCAGAACGTGGTAGACGTGTGCTCGCGGCTAACGTGGTGTGAGGCAGAATCACTGCAGCACAGTTCAGAAGACACTGTAAAGCATTGTGTCATGTATTATGTCAGGGGATACTGTGTATTAGTGTTTTGTAGATAAATAAAAACAATAGTTAAAAGTATTTGATTGTGTTAACTTAATAGTTCTCTTTGTATAACGGGAGAACTCCTGCACTTATCCTTCTTTTTACAAGAAGAAAACTAAGGTGTACGTAAAACATAGGTAACGTTCATAAATAAGATCTATCAACGATGCATCAGCACCTCTTTTTATTTTCAGGTAAGGAAACAGTGTCACAACATGGCATCCTTTAGTAATTTTGAAAAATAGGGTGAAGTGTTTGTGCTAGTCAGTGTTAGTGATAGGTGCTGTTGTGTGTAGGGCTAGTGTAAGCGGCTAAGTACTTGTAAGGCTTAGGTAGAGGAAGATCAAGTATGAAAGACGACTGGAAGACCCTTGTGGGATCAATGTAGTGGATGAGAAACAAGTAGCACATAAAGTAATGAATAAAGCTATCATTAATATCTTGTTTCAGTACAAACTCGTTGCAGAAATCAAACAACCAAGCGTGGAGTGCTCCTGCTTAGACCCTAGCTCGATAAGCTTTGACCAAAGACGTTTTCTTTTCCCTTGATCCATTGCTATAATGCCTTCATCTTACTTTTGCATACACAGTGCCCTGTAACTTCCCGTCTCACTCACTCTCATTCCAATCCTACAATTTTTTTCAAGAGATCGCTAAAAGGCTGTGCAATTTTTGAGTAGTTGTAAATAAATTTTTGGAAATATTTGGCGGATTTAAAAAACCTCTGTAGCTGCTTGGTGTTATTTGGCTCTGAGTAATCGACTGATGCTTTGGTTTTCCTCGAAGATGGCTTGATTGTACCCTCCTTAATGATGTGATCCAAAAACTCGATACTTCTTCAACCACTGGCACTTCTTCCAAATTGTTTGATGTCCATATTCAGCAACTTTAACTTTCCTTTTTCATATTCGGCTTAAGTTACAAAATCATCATAATAAATAACGAGCTATAGACTTCTTGTAAGACTTTCATAAATGTTCGTTAACAATCGTTGAAATACAGTTAGTAAAATATATATATAGGACCTTAGGTGCTTCACAAAATTCCTTTTGTGGATATTGTAGCAAAATATGCCCAAACTTGTTGCACTCAAAACACTTTGCCATTGTTTGCGTGCACTCTTTACGTAAATGTCCCTTTTTGCCACATTTTTTTCATCTGTAGTCTGCTGTCCAGTCATCTTTTTTCGTCGTAGCATGCTTTGGCTTGGCAGATTCTCCTACGGCTACGACTTGTTTGCTTTTTAATGTTTTATAAGCAAACAAAAGCTCCCTCAACTTGTCTACAATCTTTGCACTGTACAACATAACTTTACTCACTGCGTCGCCTGGACCACCATCCATGATGTTCTTGGCTATAACATTTTCATTTAACCTCCCTTGTAGTCCAATCATTATTATACTCTGAATATACTCCAGCATGCTCTCGTTCGACGACTTTTTTTTCTTTACAAGCGTGCTATGAATGCTGTGATTGTTGCTCGTCTCGACAAAATCTTCACACATACACGTAGTAAGATAGATTCACGAGAAAACTTTGCTTTTCTGCTCCAACCACGCTTTGGCTGCACCGTTGAGGCATTCCAATGCAGCAACCAACGTTTCGTGAGGCATTCACAAGTGTATAGCTGCAAGCTTATTGGTCTCCTAAATCCAGGCGTTGACAGAATACACTGTGCCCTCACCTAAATAACGTGGCAACGTACCTTTAACGTCTCTGAGGCTGGTTTTTGCCGTAACTAACTCTTGCAATGGACTTCTTCCGGAGGCTAGCAAGAGCTCTCTCTTTGTAGCTTTTAGCTTTCTCCGTAGTAGCTTATTTTCCTTCAGTGCCATGGATGCATCTTTTAGTGAGGGGTTAGCCTTCTGCTTATTAATGAGCTGTCTTCACACTCCATTCAGCTGTTGCGTCAATCTTTAAAATGCGGCCTTGTGCTCTGCCATCTTTTTCATTCTCACTCTAAATTCTACTAACTCTAACACACTACTTTTTTTTTTTTACTTTTCTTGGTGATTGGAATCAAGTTGCGCCAGCGCAAAAGCCGCTTTCTTTCCCACCAGCTTCGTATACTTGCTTCATCTTGCCTATCGTTTCTCGAGTCTCGATAAACCGAATACTGCCAAGTTCCTCTGAGTTTGCCTTCTTGCTTTCAAGTCAGGAAGCAGACCACTTAAGTGCTTAACTCACCCCAAACTCTGGAAGCTTCCTTCCACGAATTTGCTGTTGCTATGCTCTTCTTTTTTTTGCTCCAAACGTCGTTAGCTTCGAAAAATCTACTGTTCTTGAACAGCAAAAGCTCGTTGACTTTCTTTTTCTTCACTGCTTTTAACTTCTTTTACACTCTTCGCCTTGCTACTTTTTTAAAGTTTGTACTTACTAATTTTTCGTATTTGTAAGGTTACTTACACTATGCCACCAAATCACACAATCTCCAATTCAAATAATAGATAAAAACTTCTATGCCATGCAATTCAGCATCTTTCTCGATGGGACATTGGAATACAGCTGCATGTGAGGAACCTCAGTGTCAAAGGAGGTGCAGTAACATTGCAAGGCCGTTGACTCTTGCAATGCGTATCTGAAGTTGAGAGCTACGATAACAAGCCTTTTTTTTAACTTAAAGTTCTCATGAACTTACCTCTTGATGGCAGTAGGGTAATGTCCTGGGTACTTTGATCCATCAATGATTTTATTACTTTTACGCTGTCATTATTCTCGTCACTTATCTTCCGTCCCCTTTCAATGTTTAACTCTAGGGAAAACTCTTTACTGTGCTTAGGTAGTGATTGGTAAAGTGTAACGGATTGAGATAAGCTATAGTAAAGTCTGTCTTAGTTCTTTTCAAAATTCTGTCATTCTCCTCCTAGTCTTGTCATTATTAATAGTCTTGCCCACACCATCGTTGTTGTGGCTAAATTCGCTGCTTCCAAGGTGATAACTTTCATGGAAAAATAGGCCTCTGTTAGCTCTCTAAAGTGTCCTCCGTTCTTTGTGAGGCTGTCCTGTATTTTAATCCTTGTCTTCTTTCGTAGCTCCTTCATATTATTATCCTGACCTCTGTCCTCACCACTTATGTCCTTACGGTAGCCATCCGAACAACTAGCAAGTATGCCTACAGTGAATTTAATTAAGCGGAAATCAGATTCTCGTCACAGTTGAATCTCATAAATCCTCTATATATTACTTGACGCTGGAAAAAGTATCTTAGGCTCATGGAAGCTAAAAAACTAACAGATGTTAGTATTGAAGAAAATATCTCAGGATCAGACAAAGTTTGTCAACGTATGTAACAAGCCAGTAATACCCTGACCACAGGAAATCTGTGACAACAAGCAACAAACAGCTGGTAATCGAGACACGGACAAAGGTTCTGACAAAAGAACAGCATCGTTTCTTGGTATAGTTGCTTGCTATAATTTTTTCTTTGTTTAAAAAAGGCTTGAAACTTGCAGACATATGTTTTGTATCTAAAAATATTACAGAAACTGGCAAGATTCTTGCTAATAATGCTTACCCTACTATCTATATGAGCAAAAACATAAAAGCTAGAATAAGTTTCCTTTACAGACAAAAATAGTTTCCTGAAACATTGCGTTCTAAACTATCAACAGCTTATTCTAATTATTTTAATTCAGCAACTGTAGACATGATATGTTTCTTATTGTTGTAGGTGCAAAGTGCGTTACACATACCATGGGAAGAAACACTTACCTGCACGTCTGCGTGAGCATAAACGTTGCATTAGATACAAAGACAAAGGGTCTGCTTTATACGCCAATTCTGTACAGTGTCTAATACATGCGTCTATCGACGGAAATAATTTTTTGAAATCATTAAACAATATTGCCAATAGACAGTTAGATAAAAAAACTGAATCAGTGAAGAAAGGGGGCTTTTGCACTTAAATATAAAGTTATGCTTCTATAAAATTATATGAAACACACTACATTTATTAATACAAAATACTTTTTGTGAAACAATATAGTTTACAAAGGTGGTGCAATGATCGTATAAATAAGTATACCTACTTTGATTTCAATTAATATTCTAATATTTAATACATTAACTATCATACACAACACATTACGGCACAATACAATATCAACACTGTATAGCCTGGCCAGTACGAGACTGTGCACTCTCATTAAATGTTGCGATTGTTTAAAAACAATTTTCTATCATCTACGCTGATAACATCTCTCACCTTATGCTTATATACTTATTCTTGATCTATGTTGAATATTCAAAATATAATTGGATCTAAGAAATATTTAGAAATCATTTCGTAGTACCATTTTCTTCAATAGAGTAGTAGTAGTACATGCTAGTGAATGTCTGTGCAAAGCGTGGTCTCAACAAACAAATAAGTCAGCTATTTTTAGGTTTGTGTAGATAGAAGCATTGAATTTTATCGTTGATTAAATTTTTAATGAATAACAACCTAATAGTATATTATGCACCATATTTCTACTTCTAGCAGTGGTCATGTTTAACGAACACAATATCCAGTTATTTACTGCCATTTTGTTATTTCTTCTTGTATTTACCGTATGACTAAGAGACAAATAAGTTTTTTCAACTTTTTTTTTTATCATTACTAACATTGATTTTAAGGTTATTAGTATTAGTTAACCATAAGCTTTTATAATTTACAAATGTTTTTTACTAACAGTTTTTCTTATTTTCACTAAAATAGTTATAATATTTTCTACAGTTTGATAAGTTTGTCACTAAATTAACGTACGTCACACTATTTAAACACATACGTTAACACATTATTTGAGACATAAAAATTTAACAACAACATATAACAACAATAAAGATAATATACCTCTTTAACGTATTAAACAAATTTTAGAATCAGATAATAAATCATGTAAATGCTTTAATTTACCTACACCAAAAAAAATTGAGAATGTAAAAGAAGACATAAGTAAAATAATACGTTTTTGTAGAAAAATGTTTAAATCAATCTATAAAAAATTAAATAATAAGTAAAAAAAGTATTTCATGTTATTTAAAAAAAAAAGAAATTATATTTTTTTTTTATATAGGCCTAAAGGATCAGAAAGAATTTATTTTTACAAAATCTTAGTTAATTCTTTGCTTTTTCGAAAAAAAAAAAAATTGCCAATGGCATGGGCTAGCATAGCATTAATTTTTCTGTCAAAGACAAGTCATAAGACTTTTAAACTTCCTTTTAATCTCAATAATGTAGAAAGTGCCTTCTTAGAAATTGAGTCTGAAAAAGAAAGTTAAGAGAAGTTGGTTTGATTATTGGGAATGAGGCTTCAATAATACCAGAAAAGCATTGAAAATATTGGATAGAATGTTGAGAAATTTATGTAATATGTAATACTGAAAAATATTCAGGAAAAAGGTTAATTATCGTGGGAGGAAATTTTTGGCGAATTCTCCCACAGATGAAAAATGGTAATAGAAAAACTATAATCAAACAAACTATGAAATCATGATTTTTATAGAACTTATTTTAAATTTTCAGATGAGAAATGAATATTTGTTCTAATGATAAAGTATTTTTCAAAATTATTTTTGGAAATCGGTAAAGGGGAAATCAAAACATTCAATATTTCGAAAAACTAGGTATCAAATGATGTATGTTCCTAAATATTTTCTAATATTAATAATAATTTAATAAAACAGTAATATTCTAACATCCCATAACAAGTTTACTGGTTATTTATGTAATAAAATACTTAGAAAATTAACTGGAAAAATTATAACTTACTATAGTATAGATGACGCAACTTTTAAAGAAGTTGATTAATCAGACGATAATATTTTCTTAAATTTTCCGGTAGAAATGTTGAACACCATTTGTTAAGGATAACCACCTCATAAACTAAATGAGAAAATTGGTACTATAGTGATGCTACATAAAAATTAAAGTCTATCTTTTCTTTTGTATCATAAGCAATTACCAATCGTTGTCGCATTTGCAATGACAATTAACAAATCTCAAAGTCAAACTTTTGATAACGTAGGCTTGTATTGAAAAAAACCCCTCATTTTCTCATGATGAATTATATGTGGCTTTGTCAAGACGCAAAAATCAGAATCATTTATTTATTCAAGCAGAAAAAAAAAAATACAGAAATAGAAAATATTTTTTGGAAAAACATTTTACATAATCAATTGACTTAACTCGATAATTCTCATGGATTAATGATAATTTTTAATGAAACGACAAAATTCATGTCAATAAATAAAAAAGTTATCACATTTATGAATATTTTATCGTTTAACAATAAAAAATGACCTGATGTATTTTTTTTAAAGATTCTACTTTTTTTTTTAATTTAATGTTTAACTTTTTCGAAAAAAAGTCTGTAATTTTAATAACAAAGTTTACTGTAATACAATAGCTTAGTGTATACGCCATAAAAAAAGTATTGTTTATTACAGTTATTGTTAATACAATAAATGTATTAATCAATAATGTTTATAGATATTGTCAGTTATTTTCCTAATTCAAAATTGCATCCTAGGAGCTCTGTCTCTTTATGGTTATGATACAGCTGAAATTTATAGGTTATTTACTTAACCTTTTTAAATGAAGCAATCTTTTAACAGTGACTATTTTTCAATAATTATAAAACTTTTTTATGTGTATAAGTATTTGTATCATGTCATACACGAACATATATAAAACAATATGTGTTACATTGGTTTAAAATAATAGTCACAGAAAAAAAGTTAAATGCACCGAGAACTTTATACTTATCCATAAATTAAAAAGATCTTATCATAATAACATAAGAACATACTATTAAATAACATTATTACATGATTAAACATAAATTCTATATATCATTAATGTGTACAAGGTCCATCTATTGGCCTCCTTGGCGGTGTGAATAAATAGAAGACTATCATTGTTTCTCTTACCTGTACTAAAAAAAATGGTGTGGAGGGCTGTGGAGGAACGAAAAAAATGGTGTAAGGGGTTATGGGGGGGATGTGAGAGGCTGTGGTGAGGCCAAGGAGGATCTTAGGAAGAATGTAAAAATGTCAATTAAAGGGTGAATACGGTCGAATTTCAGCCTATATGTTAAGCGGATGTGAGGCTGTTGCGGGGGTTGTAGGGGGAGCTGTGGGAAAGATATGTAGAATTCCCCATACGAATAACTATTTAATATAGGGACATACATGTATATATTCATGATTATAAAAAGTGACTTATGTGGACTTCACGTACTTTTAAAATATACATCCATAACATGCTAAAATTATGCGGCCGTGCACTTGACTCCACTTTTGTCCTTATAATCCCCCTTACATACACATGATTGTTTGCGTAAGTAACCTCTCTACACAGACACACACACACACACACGGTGTATGTATGTATATGTGTGTGTTTTAGTGGAGCTCTATTCCCTGTGCACTTCGAACACCAACCTCTCTCTTTTTGAATTGGTTAGATACTTCATTTTTAAATAAATTATATCGTAGAGCTTCAGAGTAGTGGAAATTGGAAGAGAAAGACTAGAACAGTCAATTTACTTGGTAGAAATGAAATGAAAATTATGACAATTCAACTTTATAAAGAATATAGAGCGTTGGCAAAATGATATTGTTTATAAATTTTGAGGGGCCACAACTAATTAGTATTGCATGCTTATTTTGTTGACTCCCGATAGGTGCAAGCTTAAAAGCTAAGGATTAGATCTCGAACTTAAAAACCTTCATTACCAAGACCCCAAGATATAAGAATCATAATTCATATCACTGTGCTAAAGTGGACGACAGTTACATGTATGGTTGGTTATTTATCGTTGTAAAAGAGTTTCAAGAAATCTGGCATACGTAGTGAATCTAGACTATCAATGCCCACTAAATATATCCGTAAATTTAGCTAAAGCGTAGACCAGCAAAAGACAAACTAAAATAGTTTGAATATTATTTTTAAAATTTATATTTTATTTTTTACAGAAGATGAAACAAATTTTCAAATTAATTCTACGTTTTACTGTTTGTTTTTTTATAAATACATAAATCTCACGTAGATAAACGTCGTCTAATTTCTTACTGATAGGAGGGTAAAACATGTCACTTATTTATATGAACAGAATCATTTCTAATTTTTGATTTAAGCGTTATGTTATGTTTTAGTGACAGTTTGCTTAACTTAAAATTGAATGTAACATTTTTTGAAAATTGTGATTCAAGTCAATATATTTTATTGAAATGTAAAATACTGGTGAAAAAAACAATTGTAAGAAATGTGTCTTTATTCAAAAAAAAAAAAAAAAAAAAAAAACTTTAATAAATACATTAAAGTTATAATGATAACAGTTATGATGAGAGTAAAAAAAACTCAGATGATTATTAATTAAAAATGATAGTGTTTTAGTAAAACTTTTATGTTATGGTAAAATTAGTTATGAATGTAAGCATTGTTTTGCAGTTTATTGGGTGAAAGAAAAAAAAAAATCAATGTGTCGTTACAATGGAAAAATTCGTTTAAGTCCTTGAAGTAAATATGATGAAGGGTTGAAAAACCTTTTGCTTAATGCTACAAGTTTAAGAACGTTAAATTAATATTACAATAGTATTTTTAGTTTAACATCACTAGTAAATAGAGAAATCAAACAAAAAGGAAAAGTGTATACAATATTAAAATATAAGGACAAATTTTTTCATATTACATCAAATACTATAAATTTAATATCGATTAACCACAGAAAAATAGTCAACTTTACATATAAATGCATATATATGTATATATTGATCAAATTGCTACTAAAAAAGATTAAATGAAGAAAAAATACTAATTTAATCAAAGAACTCATTGAAATTTTGACTTGCACTGTGAAGAGAAACCCCATAGTAGACTGAAAGAATTAGATTTCACACCATTGAAAAAAAAATTTATTCCTGTAAGCAAATAAAAAATTGGATTAGCGAGATGAAAGTAGTACGAATGGCTGCAACCAAAAATGAACCTCTGAATTTGTCAGCAAAGTGCCCAAAAAAAATGGTAAAAGTGCCACAATCACCTAAATCGCGAATAAATCGAAAACAGTAATAGATGGAGAAAAAAGTTTACTACGAAACAGATGCGTCTCTCAAAGCCGCACAAAAAAAGCCTTGTTGAGATGAATTTCATTAAATAGTTTCTTTGAAAATCGCAAAAAGCCTCAAATTTGGCAATTTTTTGTGACCTGTTGTTCCTCCTTCCTAAATCGCCTCAACATCTTCATCCACCTCATTTTCCTCCAATTGATTTTCATTATCGCTATCACCTGTTGCATCATTTTTATTCATGAAACTTATTTCCTGTATGTACAAGTTAATATTTTTATAAGTATTATAATAATGATAGTAATAATAATAATAATTATTATTGTTATTTATTGCAATGCCGACAATAATTGTGACATACATACAGTCAGGAAATAAAAATATGTAATATCTATTACAAAAGTACTAAAATTTGCAACAACTAGTAGAATAATTTTCAGAAGTACCATTTTTCCATAACTATTATTATTTTTAATAATATGTCGATATACGCAATCTCAATATTATTGAAAGCTACTTCAGATTAAAAAAAAAAACAATTTCTGATGCTTAGTTCCGAAGATATCGTTGGTTTTACAACGCGTAGTCATTTTGAACCTACACGCTCGAAGGTGCGCCGAGCGCTCAGCGAGAAAGTGAGCGTGGCCTAATTCGGCGGCTCGCCCCACCACACGCCATTGACGGCCTCCTGCGAAAATCACTGTTTTTCGATGCAATTTTAACAGTACGTCTAAAAAAGATGGGATTATGAAATTTTAGCATGTTGAACACTAACTGTTGACGAAGAGCAGCGCGTTTGAAAAATGGCCGTAAGTGGTCTCAAATTTTTGTTAGAGCTATTTTTTGAAGGGACAATTTTTTCTTCAACACGATGATTTGCAAAAACTATTAATTGTATCATCTTGGAATTTGGAGCATATGTTAAGGACAACGAAAGAAACATTGATTAAATTTTTAGCTCTTTATATCCAAACGGGACTAGGTTATGCATTTTTCAAAAAACGGCCAAATTTGAGGCTTTTTGCAATTTGCAAAAAAACTATTTTATAAAACTAATTTTAACAAGGCTACTTTTGTGCAAATTGGACAGGCGCATCTGTTTTGTATTCAACTTTCTTTTCCATCTATTACTGTTTTCGATTTTTTAGCGATTTAGGTGATTCTTTCACTTTTACCATTTTTTTGGGCACTTTGCTGACAAATTCAGAGGTTCACTTTTGGTTACAGCAATTTCTACCACTTTCATCTCACTAATTCAATTTTTTATTTGCTTATAGGAATTAATTTTTTGAAAAGTCTAATTCTATTAGTCTATAGCTAGAAAATACAATATTTACATTAAATTACAAGTATAGAAAGTTTACTAAATAACAAAATAATTTTTTTACTAAAAAATAATCAACAAAATCTTAGATAAGATAAGATAAGACTTACGATAGTAAGTTCATGGTTGTTTTATACAATAAACTTTCGTTACTGGAGCATTAATGTCATCTAAACATTGAATACTGTACATCGATACAAATTATGAAATTAATGTATAAGTACATACATAAAGGTGGTGAAAAAGCGTACCTTAGAATAGAATATAAAACGAACTTTATAAAAGAATATAAGATGAATGTACTAGCGACGTAAATGCTTTATATGTGAGTGCAATGGAAGCAGCTTAAAGGCTTCAAGAATATTCAGTTTGTGGTAGATGTAGGAAAGTTATTGATCTAGCTGTTCATCTTGAAAATGAACAAAAATTCATATTTAAAAAAAATTATACTTAATACGTTGTAAAAAATAATCAAACAATTTTTTACCTTAAATTGAATTAAATAAAAGATATGATTTGGCAAAATCACTGAAATATGTCACCATTCTTGAACATTACATTTTTGACAATAAACTTATAATTTGGCAAAAAAGAAGAATTATAACAAAAAATATTGCCATGGGTAGATAAAACATAGTTTCTTTAAAAGATCAGAACCACTTTTTTCAAAGCTTATTTTAAATTAATAACATAAGACTACATTATTAAAAGATGTTAGAAAACATAATAGAATAATAAGAATAATGAATTTAATAAGTAACATAATGATGAATAACATATAAAATTTCCAGGGATACTGCAATTGCAATGAGTTTCATTAAACAAGTTTCCAAAAATTGAAAATATGAATAAAGAAGCAACAAATATGATGTTTTCATGCCAGTTTACGACAAGTTGTTCTTGGTTCTTAATTTCACAAAATATTCAAGGAGATGAAAAATAAAAAGAACATAAAGTATATTAAACGGAAGACTTTAATATTGTTATTAATAATTGTGCTCCTCTACATATTAATTTAATTTTAGTATCAGAAGGTTAATCATGTGAGTCTTTTTGTTAACCGACATTAACCGTTAGTTTTTATTCTAAGGATTATATTTATAACTTGAAATATTTTATGACAGAATAACGTCTTTCTTGATCATGAGTATCGCTGCAGTTTAAAAGCACAGCTGGGTCACTTTTCCTTTTATTTTATTTAGAAAATAATTTCCTTTTATTTAGAAAATAATTGCCATTAGTTGTAGCATTTGCTATGACTATAAGCATGCCTTAAGGTCAAAGTTTTGATAATGTGGAATTATACTTAAAAAAACCTTTATTCTCTCATGGTCAATTGTACGTGGCACCGCAAAAGTGAGAACTTCAGAAACACGTAAGTAGTTATGTTTGGTTCATCGACCTGCCCACCCGAAATTTGGCGTTGTTTAAAGAACTTTTAAATTTATTGTTAGGAAAAAAAATTAAGAATATATTTTACATATTTTTATTAATTTTGCAAATATGCTATACTTATTACAAAAGTTTTCTCGTTTGGTTTTACAGAGAAATATTCAAAATACTGACATTTAAGGTAATGATTTTAAATAACTCAAGATCTTTCTTTTTATGGGCCACGATATTTTTTTTCACTGTCAAGAACCTGTAAAATTCATTATTTTTGCTCTTTTTTACTTTTTTTTAAAGATATGGCGTATATATTGTAATATTCAGAGGTTATGTGCATTTCCTCTTCATTTTATAACGGTGCATCAAAAACATAAAAAATTGAGATCATGCTCTTTAATATTTTAACGCCTCTTTTTTTGTGCGTCACGGTAATACTGTTCCCTTTAAAGATTCTTTTAAACTCACTATTTTTGCTCTATCTTGCTTCCTTTAAAAGATATAGCGTATTTTGTAATATTTGGACGTTAGTAGCCATTCATTTATGACGTGAAGTGCTCTGAGGTAGAGAAGGGGTTCAAAACTCTACATGCCCTTATCTGGGAAAGGGGGGGGGGAGGGTACCACATTTTTACGTAAGATTTTGTCTACAATAAATAATAAAGTTATGTACAAATACATAATCATAGTCTCTAGCTGCCGCCATAAACATGTATCAACAACTTCCACGCCGCGCGTGTTGACTGCGCGTGTTCAACCGGCACTTGTTTTTTCTTGCCAGGTATCTGCAATAGCTACGTAGAATAAATTTAATTGAACTTTCAACAAATGTTACACGAGTAAGCTTACAGAAAAAAGGATTCAACATGAGTACAATAAGTGTTGGCATAATTTTAAGAAGCAGTACATAGAAAGCGAGCTGAGCAGTGCTGTCAACAAGAAAATTTTAGACTCAAAAGCTGAGACGAAGTCTACTTAATTAAATCTCGTTAATTTTTTTACAAAGGTAACGTATACAATTTTTTCGAATTCTTTTCTACTTGACCAGTAGGTAAGTTAGACTGAATTTGTTGTTCGTCGCAGATAATGTGATTTTTATTGCTCACGATCTTTTTAAGAACAAATGTATATATATATATATATATATATATATATATATATATATATATATATATTTGTGCGTACACTATACTACTCTATAGTATTCATACTACCCTTTTAGAATAGGCGATATCTTGAGCAGCAAGCCACATAGACAAAAAATAGCAATTTTTAATTAGTGCGCAGTGATAACAAGTTTAGTGTCTTTTTTATGGGCATCCACTTCATTAAAAGTAACTAGTAGTAGCAAGTCTTACCATTCTGAAAAAACCTGCAGCAATTAAACACCTACAAACAATTTTTAAGAAATTCTTCAAGAACCAATAAAGCATTTTCGATGCTCAGCCAGAAAATCTTCTGAAGCACAAGTACTGAGCTCCAGTGCAGGACGTAACAAAACAAAAAATTCAAGCTTTGCAAGGTCGATTGTCATCCTCTTTGTTTGCGAGATACATTGAGATAGATCTTGATAATGTGAATGATTTAAAAAAAAACCCGCAAAGAGCTTTTAAAACAGCAGCAGAAACTTAAAAACAAGAAAAATAACGCAAAACATCAATCTAACTATCGAAAAAAAATTTTTAAAAAACTGGCGAAAACTGGCTCTTTGTCTACTGACATTGGCGAGCGATCAGAGGCCAGACGTCTTCGTTGGAAAAAATCCAGGAAGGTTTGATTGTTGCAAATAAAGCTGCAGCAATCTACGGAAGCGTAGCTCATGAACGTCTTCAAACAGACAAAATTAACTGTTGCAAAAAATTAGATGAGTTGTAATCTTAAGTGCAGGAAGCATGATTTACTATTTCAAGAAGTGATCTTTACACTAGGCTTATACCAAAAAATTCTTGCACTAGGCAAGGGTCACGCCACGTAGTAAAAGTTTCTGTTTGTCTCTCTATACCCAGCAATGATTTGCTCAAGCAACATCCTGATGGTGAATTTTTCACTGCCACTTAAAGAAACTTGGAATCGCTTGCCTCGATATTGGGACCAAAAAAATGTGCCTTTTTTATCTGAGGATGACAAGGCACGCATGCCAATTGGAATCACCGCTGCTAAGGAGCAACGGTCCCTTGTGATACACGTTGATTATAGAGTTAAACTTCCAGACCACAACTTTGTTGTTGGGGAAAGACATAAGCTTATACCGTCTGTCTACTCTGGCATTTGTATCAAGCCGAATGGCAAGGGTGATCCTAGTGATGTTACTTATAGAGGCCTGACATTCATTGCTATTTGAAGTAGAAAACACGCTCAGTCTACTGCAACGACTCATACTCATGATTTCTATACTCTACTTGCAGATCCTAGCTTTTCGAATTTGCTGAAAACTGATGAGGGCCATCTTAAGCTAATTGTGATTTTTACTGCCGATGGAGGTCCAAATGAAAATCCGAGGTAGGCTTAATCACTTGACTACTTTTATGCAAACGTTATTGATTGGGTTCAGACAGAGCTTAATTAACTTTTTTCCAGGTTTCCCAAAAATATCACTTTTGCAATTCATCATTTCAAAGATGTTAATTTAGATACGATTTTCATTGTGACAAACGCTCTAGGGTTTAGTACCTCTAATCGTGTTGAGCGCAGGATGGCATCATTGAGTAAACAGTTAACAGAAGTTGTTTTTCCACACGACCCCCATGGACCGCATCTCGACTTACGAGGAAGAACCTCTGATCCCGAGCTTGAGCTTAAAAATTTTAAAGCTGCTGGTAAGGCTTCGGTAAACCTCTGGAGTAAGTTGATAATTAATCCATTTCCTGTAACGGCGCACTATATAAGTTCAGATGCGGAAAGAGTGATACCAACGCCAGTAGATGCAGATTGGTACTCTAGACACGTCAGAGAGTCCCAATATTGTTTACAGATTTGAAAGAAAAACTTTTCGTGCACTTGATTTTAGTTAAAGGTATTCTGTATGTTCTTTATTTGTTTACAGATTATAAAATGCGATAATTTTGATTCTTGTGGGGAATTCCGCAGTTATTTGAAAATAATTTTAAAAAACGGTCTTTGTTGAGTATCGGAGCGGGAGTGTGTTTCTACGTTAAGTAAATAAGACTGATTAATACTTAACACTTTTAAACGTATTTATTAAATAGAAACACCAAATTAATAATATTAATACAAACACTTTACTTTTCTGAGGTAAAGATTCGGAACAATCGAAACGAGAACTAATAGAAGTAATCGAGTCATAAAAAACGGCAGTAAATTGATCGTTAAAGTGCGCGTGTAAAACTTTGAAAAGAGGCGTATGTGTGTACTCATGCACAGGTGCGTGCACCTTGCTCAATGACCGAGTACGTACTGGCTATTACATCGCGCAGCTACATCCAAAGAGCAAGCCGCTGCTTACTTTACAAAGCTATTGAGTAACTAAAGAGACGCGGCGCATTGCAATTGGTTGTCTGGAAGCTCGGCGTACTAGTGTGGCCGATTGGTAGATTTAATCAAACGCGTAAACTTAAATATTAGGACCTTAATATTAAACAGTCTTCTTTCTCCACCTGTTCTATTTGTACATGATGCAGAAACAGGCAGACTGCGCAGGTTAAAAGCTTTGGAAAATGTTTAAAACGCCCATTTCTTGCCACTATTTCAATTAATAGTAGTTCAGTCCTTAAATCCTATTAGTGATGAGACCCTGCCGTATAATTTTGCTTGCCCTATAATACAAGGTGAGGTTAAGTGTAGACGTAGAATATACAAGGTATATTAATGTATACAATACGATTTGTCATGGTTTGAATATACAATGTTTAATGTATAAATCCTTTTTGCATTTTATTTTATTGCTAATATGTGTATTGTATTTTGCATCAATTTTAGCAGCACATAAACACAATCGTACTGTCCATTTCTGTCACCTGAATCTTTGTACCAATCAAGAAATCGTCGAGGTTAACTACAGGCACTCACAGCGTATCGCAGTGAAAATCGCAAAGCGCGGCAGAGAAGTGCTGAGCCGTACGATCCATCCTCAAACTGGTGGGGAAAACGTCGAATGGTTAGAGGATGATGAGGTACCAACGGACGTGCCAGATAAAGTAGCATCTGCTGCTGATACGTCTCATGAACTGCCGATTGTCTCTGACTGGGCAACATGGCTGGCCAACCCTTTTAGCCCAGCCAACGAATAAAATTATGGTATTCAGAGTTTATCTGGGTTTAATGAGCTTTGTACTTTTTATTCGTTTTTTACATTTAGTTGCTCATTGCGCCACTAACTTGTAGTTTTTTTACAGATATGAGGATGTTTGTGATTTTGTACAAAATTACCTCATCTTACCTTGAGTTATAACAAATTGTCTAAAAAAAAAAATAAATTATTTTTGTTTTAAATAAATGTCTGTGATTTATGCCAAATAACTTTTTTTCTGAACGTTGAAATCGTATAGAAAATGTTTGATAATAAATAAAAACATGAATTAAGTATTTTATGCTTTTGACTAAAAACATAGGCACAATGTAACGTAAGAAAGGGGGAGAGGTGTGTTTAAATCCTTACGTGTCCTCACGTCAGGGTAGGGGGGGGGTCAAAAATGGTAAAAATCACCCTTACGTAATTAATGAATGGCCCCTTATTCCATATCATAAAAACCCATTTAATCAATACTGACTATCTGCGTCCATCCGTTATACATGCAAATATCCTTTGTTAATGTACTTCATTGAAATGCTTATGTTAAATACTTTATTATTATTAACTACTGTATTCAATACACATACACGCAGGCAAACATGTACAAACTACACAGTTCTACACTTGCATAGTTAAAGTAGAAAGTTCACACAAACACACTCATCATACATGCATACTTTCTCGGCTGCATGGTTGCATTAATGCATCCGTAATTATGTTTCTGTAGACAAGTTACACGAACATATATACGTGCATGTATACACTCTAGATTGCATACTTAGCACTGCAACACACTACATGGCATTATGGCAAACTACATTGTGACTATATATATGTATCGGAATCCGAAGACGAACAATAAGACTTGAGCGCCACTGAGCTGCAGTATACATATGTATGTACGTAAGTTTCAACCGTTGTGGTCCGCAACCAAGGCATGCCTAAAGAAGTTTTGACTTCAAAAATAACATTCTAACGAAATTTGTATGTAGATTTTATATTTATAATCATTACAATGTAGAAATTGACGCTAAGCAGGAATGCATTAGTTAAAAATTAAATTTAACTTCCGATCTAATAAATTAATTGTTGTCATAGCAAAAAGTTTTTAAGCTCCCTTACGAATGTGTTAACGTATAAGCAGAAGATTATCTATTAATACACAGATATTTATCAGTTACTAATGCGATATCGAAACATGGACCATCATGTTCTCTTTTTACTTAAAGAGAAAAATACGTCAAGGTATACGCTGGATACTCTCTCTTTCTCTTTGTACAGAAAAATCCTTTTATTATGCACCGTGCACTAGGCTATGCTCGCGTAGTAATTTAAATATACAGCCTTACATGCAGCGTTAGAAATCCGTGCACCGTACACGGTCTTCCAGGTTTGAAGTAGAGGGTACCATATACGTGTGCTTGATTGTGCTCTTCCTCTTTGGTTCCTGGACATTAAACATAGTATACTTATCGTTATGTTGGCAGGCGTTCATCTACAAAATAAACTGCAACTTCATTGTACATGCATGCGTCAAACAAACATTAGCACTAGATACGTATAAGTACATATACTTAAAGATAGATAGATAGACAACTTACTAAACCTTATGTCTGAGAAATTAAATTGACCAATAATAATTTTTAATAAAAACATTGTTGGCCGACCAAAAAAGTCAAACATACCTGAATATGAAGAAAATGAAGACATAAAAGCAGACATGCATTTTTGACATAAATATGACAAACAAATTTTGTCAGGGCAGGGTAGTAATTTTATAAAACCAACTTATAATATAATTTATAAAAGTGGGATACACAGCAAAGATAGTAAATCAGACGACTAACTTATACTTTAACCTCATGCTATTAAACAGAGTTAAAATACTTCTAGTGTGAAACAACATAACATATATAAGAAACAAAAACATACTTATAAACTATCTACATATACGATGAAGGCCCAAACATGTCAAAAAGTAAGATTTGAATTAACTGATACTAATTTAATAAAAAGATACTTGCCACGTGTCGACATAGGGAATCATATTGAGACGTATAAAAGGGAATATTAAAATATGAGGATGGCCAATATAATGTTATAGCAATAAACACTTACAAGGACAATGTTACCATTAATGCAGATGCAAAAAAAATCCATCCTCCAAATATATTATGTTAACTCCGATACTAATAGCAAATATGGAATAGCAGTAATCGAAAACAAATAAGATAAAACAAAAGTGCTTGAAGAACTTGTACATACCAATCAGTTAAGACTTAAAAAATAAGACTGAGTTTATTAACTAATTTTTAAATTCCCAGATATTTCTTTGTTGCCATGTAACCTTTCAGCCTATACTTATTTTGTTACGCATATACAAAGCTAATGAAAAATTACATTCTAATAAATACTCAACGAATTCGTTACTTACTGGCATACAGAAAAAGTTTTAGAAGAAAACGTAGCAAAGAAACTAAAGGACGTAATTATTTAACTTTTAATACCACCGTATAAGTTATTTCTCCGGATTGATTATAGAAAATCTAAAAGCCATGGAAATACGTAATGGATTATAGTTACTGATTTTCAAGATCTTAATAAAAAAAACTATTGGTAATACATTTGCATTACCTAAGATTGCAGGTATTATGGACCAGTTAGGAAATCCGTATATTTTTTTGTTTTTAATTTGGCAAATGAATTCAAACAAATTTCTGTTCTAGAACATAATAAGTATAAGACAGTATTTGCAACCCCTGATAAACATTACAACTGCAGACAAATGTTCAAAGAAATAACAAATGCTTTAGCTTTTATTCTCAAAACTATTAAACTTAAGCCAGGAAAACTCAAGGCATCAAAATTAATAAGAAAAAATAAGAAAAAAAATAACAAAGTCAGAGAAAAGGAACTGTTAGAACATCTTATTCAACAAATATAAAGCCTTAAACATTGCCAACAACTTCAACAAAGGCAGTAAAACTTACAAAACCTAGAAGTATGATTAAATCAGAAACTGATGTAGCTTAATTTAGGCCTTGGATGACCACTGAATTCAATAATACGCAATGAACGGCCAATATTCGATCAGAGGGTGATGGCTTCAAGGACTATAACAAAATAAATTCTACAGGCACATACATCATCCGCATCTCGACCTAGCATATTAAAAATGTCACCAAAAAACATCAAAAGTCTGTTAATCTTTAAAAGTGAGCTTTTCAGAATCCGTAGCCTCAACATCACACGCTAGTGATAGGAATACAGAAATCACTGAAATGAAACTGAACAGTTCTGTAACTAAAGAAATAAGCCTGAATGCATCTTTGCAATCACCAACCAGAGATATAAGTAATTTTAGTCCATTATCAAAGACAAGTATGTTATCTGAAAACAACCCCTCACGATACAAAAAACTCTTGGGGAGAAGATACACAACTACTAGTGTACAACCTGAGACGAAGTGAATTACAACCAGAACTGTCTGAGACTAATGTTAACTTAAATGCCGATACTGATTATGATTTCAATGTAACAATGACTGAAATTTTCATTACACTTATTGTACTGAGTGCAAATTAAAATGACGCCGTTTTAAAAAACCAATTTAAAATTATGAAAAGCAACATTAGTAATATAACTCATTAACAAATACAAAAGTTAGCAAAGAAATGTATTCAAAATCTGTAAAAGTATTTAGACAAAACTAAAAATGATGATATACTCAAACAAGATTTTTGCATTAGTTGAAAAAACTGCAGATATATCAAGACGTACAACAGATTTTCAACCCTAATTTAAAATAGATAAAATTAAAAAAAAAAAAAACAAAAAAAAAAATTATCAAGAAAATTAAACAACAAACCAGTGAGTATTAATTGGTCACGTCAAAAAAACAATAAGTAGTTTAGTACTCACGATGGTTAAACTTCGTGAGAACGTCGTGCATAAATACAGCACTCACGAAGTTCAACCATCATGAGTACTAAACTACTTATTGTTTTTTTTTTTTCATTCGTTTTTTAAGTTTTTGTTTTAGTAAATAACATGAATGCAGTACTAACGTTTACAAAGCTTTGTTCTTCCTGTGAGTCTCGCGACCCCCTCGTTACCTGAGAAATTGTGTCTTGACTCATCTCATGTTTGAAGAACTTTGTTCTTACCGTGGGTCCCACGATCCATTAATACCCTCTGGTTAATTGTTTTAATTTCCTTACTAATTTTTGTCTTTTTTTTTTAATTTCTTATCCTATTTTTTTTTTTCATTTCTTGTTTTATTTTTTTTCATATTTTATTTTATTACATTTTTTTTATTTTTTTGTATTTCCTTTATTTAATTTGTTTTTTTGTTTTTTTATTTAATCTTTTTTTTTTATTCCCTTTTTTATTTAATTTTTTTTTAATTTCATTGTATTTTTTTATGTCTTTTGTAATTTTATTTTATGTTATATTTAAATTGCATTTTATCAATTAAAAAAAAAATTTTTTTTACTTACTTTTTCGCGATTTTATAGTCCACTAATACCATTTTTGTTTTATTTTTATATAATTACTTAATGATTTTGTGCCATTATTTAATTATCAAATTAAAAATAAGCGCCTATAAAAACCATTAAAATGATATGTAACTCGATATATACTTACGTAATGATCTTACATAATTTATTTATTATTGATATAATGAATGACTTTATTTATGGAATTATGTGATATTGTAACATAATTTGTTTGTCAAATTCCAAATAAGCGCCTTTAAAAACTATTTATGCGTTCTTCAACTCTATTCTACATGTGTGTTTTAATTTTTTGTTTTATTTTTTTATTTTTTTTTTATTTTTTTTTAATTTTTTTTTTTCCTTAGATGTATTATTTAGACAACAAATACATACTTAAATGTATTATCAGTGAATACATTTAAAAATGGAATGCTATAGTTACGAACCACACCATTAGTACATGAAACCGAGTTGCTGTCGTCGGCAGCGCTCGTAGCAGAGTGGGTAAGAAACCGGACTTACATGCAAGAGGTCGAGGGTTCAAATCTTTTTGTTGGAAAATGTTTTTTTTTTTTTTTTTTTTTTTTAAGAATTGTAAAAAAAAAAAATTCGAAGTCAAACAAAAATTATTGTGGGAAAATAAAATTAAAATTTGTTTAAAAATTAACTGCTTGGGAGTGTGAGGGGGAATCGTGGGTAAAGGTGTGCAGAAGAGTAACACGGCACGGTTGGCAGATATACATATATAGTGGAGAAAGGGGAAGTGTATAGAGAACAGTCGGTGGGGGGGACGGGGTAAGAGGGGAAGCTTGAGAGAAAGAGACTCGGGGTAAACCACTTTCGTTTAAAAAAAAAAAATCTGTTGGTTTTAAAATTCCAGCCCCCCGAGTAACGCGACATAAAGAACTTCGTTCTAAAATATATGATGAGTGGAGAATTATTAAGTACCCCACGTACCCAGAAAGATAAACACTTACGCTCTTGTACACCAACGCAATCAGGTACTTCTATTATTGCAGAAACAGGCAATATACAGCACCTGATTTGCAGAAGCAAACAAAGAAACTACAATGAAAGTAGATCAACGAACTAAAATACTGCACCTTTCTTCATGCTACTATCATAAAAATAAAATAATTAATTTGAATTTCTGCGCCTACTGTCTGCTGAAAAAATCATACGATTTTAAATTTGAATTATCGTGCCAAGTAGTTCACTAGACTATAGAATAGACTAACCAACGATTATAGAAATAAGTTAAGTTAAAGAAGCTGTAAATTGTATATTATTGTAAAAGCGAATCTAAAACTTTATTATTTATACTATGTGTAAGATTAAGTATTCGTGGCTTTTCTAAATTTATTAAATCATGAGATAAGACATAACTTGGTTCTTGATTTGATGAATTTTCTTCATTCAAAGACATTTTAATTACTAAATTGTATGAACCATTCCGAGATATAATGATTCTCATTTATTTAGACATAATTTTTACCTTAATAAATTAATTAAATATCGAGGAAAAATAAAATAAAAGCTGTATGACAAAGGCCTCTTTAACGATGTAAGATGAAAAGATAAATAAGATACGCTATTACCGTATGACATAAGACATAAACTGTAACAATAAGTCACCACCAGCTCAATGTACACCACTCTATACATATCGTTCGGTGAAACCTAACACCATAATGCCGAGTCAACGACTTTAAAGAGAAGTACACTGTAAGTTAAAGCAAATAAAGCGTTTGGGATGATGGCTGGTTTCTGACGAACGAAATTTAGATGTATTTATTTGTAGAACAAAGCTACGAACTCTGCTCTTTACTTGTGGGAGTTCGGACGTAACAAATTGGCATCTCATTGGCATTGGCAAATTTTTATTTATATCGGTTTTTTTTAATTCCTTTATTGCCATTCTTTATCTATTTTCAATAAATTTTCGATAAAATGAATTAGACACTTAAAGATATACGCAAGGTAGCAAATGTACAAGGGTAGAAGAGTACAGTTACTGGAACTATACCAGAGGGCAAGGAAAGCCAAGAAATCACTTGAATTTCTTAAAGTATCACGTAACATAGCCCTAAATAATTAAGCCTTACGTAAAAGTTAAGCTGCCTTACACATGCCATTAAGTAGTTGTCAAAATACTTCTCTGTGAGATTCCTTGCAATATGCTGAAAATAGTAGGTCCCTTACTTTAAATGCGGAAGAGCCTATGTTTTTAAAATAGTAATTTTTAGGCTTAAGGGTAAAGCAAGAAGTTTTCTACACAGATTAACAATAAATACATTAGACGATCTTATGAACCAATCAAACGCAAACTTTGCTCCTTCTACAACTTACGCTCAATACATCACAAGCGTAAATAATTCTTAAATAAAACAGGGAAACACTGTTTGCGATTTTCACTAAAGAAATTTCCTACTCATTATTCCAGGTGCTAGAGCAGCTTAAATAGAGGACGCTTCTGAAAAAATTTCTGAATGAAACAGCCTGATTACAAGTTATATCTAGAAATTGTAGGCCGTGAAGTATGTATGCAAAGCCTACCTGATGGACTCAAGGCCAACATGATGACAAACGTACAAAAACGTTTTCTGGTGTTCTACGAGAAGATTTAGAAAGAGAGAAAGTTGGAAAAAAATTGTACCCCAATACTTACGCTACCATGAACCATCAGAGTTTACATATGGACCTTGCTTAACAGTTACACCCTACAGCAAGACAAAATTAATCAGTAAACTTACAAAACAGACAAGAAAATTTTGCATCATTTTAGCCCAATCCAAATAATAAACAACAAGTTAACTATAACAATCCCTACATGTACTATCAAGATAATATATCTTTTTATTTACTAATTAAAATGACGTCCAATGGTAGTACTGTCAAATTTTGTATTTAGTAAAGAACAAAAAGACGTTTCGGCCGCTTGGACAATGTCTCGGCCGTCATTACGTACTGAAATCTATGAATCATAAACATTATTTAAAATACCAATTTTGGTGAGTACAATAAACGCGAACTAAGTAGCATGTATAATACCTCTGACTTTTACGAAAGGGATGTAAAATCGTAATGTAGTCAGAGTTTCAAGATTACTTGCTTTTATACCCTGCACATACACAAATGACATAGTATACGCACATAATCCAGTCAAATAAGAATCACAAGCAGTTACTCGTGAGATACACGTCAACAGATCATGTTTTCCTAATACTATAAATAAAAAGGCCCTCAAGTCATGTACATCAAGTAAGTCTCAATTCTGAATTCACTCAAAAAGAGACTAATAACAATTTTTCAATGTCTCAATATCTTGTCTATTAATTTTTCTATTAAAAATGTGCATATATAATATTTTAGAAAAAAGGTGCTTTTTGTTAATTTCTTCTGTGTCTAATATCTTTATTTAATAAAAATAAAAGCTGTGTGTAAATTCAATGCCATGTTGTGATGGTACAGCTGTATCTTTTTTTTCTCTATGTCTCTCTCATGTTCTGCCATACTTAATTTTACAGCTGTTGACGTTCGATCGACATAACAGCAGCTGCAATTTACACATATTATGTGGTAAACGACACTGTTTTTATCCA
The DNA here is from genome assembly GCF_036245765.1 of Copidosoma floridanum. NCBI lineage: Eukaryota > Metazoa > Arthropoda > Insecta > Hymenoptera > Encyrtidae > Copidosoma > Copidosoma floridanum. The sequence goes on from NW_028321894.1 coordinate 2,859,184, forward strand.
GGGGCTTGGTTAAATCTTTTCCAAGTCAAAAGATCGACTTTAATTTACTGCTTAAACTATTTACAAGACTAATGTGAAGCTTCTTACAATAATATTAAATAGGACCGTGCAAGTAGGGAATGTACGGTAATAGTAGCATAAGTTTAAAATAATTATTATTTTTATTGCAGTTGTCAATTATTTTAATGCTTTTTAAGGTATATATTCTTTGTTTGTTAATTTATCAATAAGTTTTTAAGGATAGGTGTTCACTACTAAGAACTTATTGACTAATTTTAAATTATTGTTATGAAGTTAAGCGTCTGCTAATTTAATGAAAAATTCCCCTAATGTGTAAATGATACCTATTCTATGTTGTATCGAATGGTGTAAAGTACTGTATTATTTTGTTGAATGATAATTTTTAAATTTGAGAAACTAATGCTGTTGTTTTACATAACTCAACAGAGAATAGTAATTCTGGACGATAGCTATTAAAAACGTTTTTAGTATACCTAATATATTTAATAGGCACACATATAGAGATATTATCCAGATACCACAGATACAGTGAAACATCAAAACATAACTTCTCTAAGCATGAAAATTTAAGCAAACGCATAACAAGATCACACAGCACTGGACTACAGGGACTTTTCATTGGAGAGCCAAAAACTTGTTTATAAAATTTTTTGTTGAAACGAAAAAAAGTTGAATTTAAAACAAAAGATGCACCTGTGCAAGATTCATTAAAAAAACCAATGATTTTACCATTTAAGAATTTCCAAAAATATTTTCTTGCATTTATGATTAAGGCTTTACTAGTATTAGTAAATAA